>NW_027271028.1:1290000-2777500 GCF_040938485.1 Diadema antillarum
ATTCAAACTTATTTACAGACAGCCAAATTTGTGTTTCATCATTCTGTTTTGGAGAAGCATAACAGACTTACAAGTACAAAGCTTTGCACTTGATTTTTTTTTTCACTTTCTCAATCATCAATTCCTTTGATTTGTTTGCTAGAATATGCAAGAGTGAAAACAATCCCATATATTTGAAAGAAGTTACACGAACTGCACTCTTTCATCCAACTTCAACTTTTCCTACACTTTTTCTGAAATCTATCTTTAGCACGGCAAGGTAATTTTCCAACCACTTCACAATGTGCGGGGCCAAAAATATCGTCAAGAAAATAGCTACGCTGTACTCTGCATGCATGCAACGCTCGTTAACGTGCATCAAAAGAAATAACATCGGGCAATGCAGGAGCTGGAAGTACGAGTGATTTGAGTTGGAAGCAAAGAATTGTAGTGGAAGAGTTGCATTTTTGGAGAGTGGTCGCCGCTTTCAGGGGTTTCGAGTCGTAAATGGATTACGATAACCAAGAGAAAGAGGCAGCGCAAATGACGAGAAGTGCAGAGTAGATGGCAGAAAAATTACATGTCTGGGGAGTTGGCAGAGGAAATTAGCAGAGCCTTTCAAGAAGGGAAGGGTGGTGAGAAGCAAATCATTCCTACCTCAGTGACCGGCTGCAGAGTAGTGCTGTCTACTCGCCATTCTCCGCCTTTTTTATATATATATTCGCTTACTCGCTGCTATTCATTTGGACATGTTCACTTGCATAGCACTAATGCAATTCTAGCTCTGGGCAATGCTTCACGCAACATCACATTGCAGGATGCATCGATGTCGACACTTTCCTTTCCCCCTTTTCATTTTCCTTATTTGCTTATCCCCTCTCCAGCTGTCGAGTGGCATCAAACATTCGCATCGTGCTAGGGATCTTGACAACGTTTTTATCAGGCCTCTGCTGTTTCCTTGATGCAGCGCTATTTGCGCATTTTTGGCCGGCTGTGTATCAGATGTAAAAACATCTCATTGCTGACAGCAGCATTTGATTTCTTTTCAATCTCTCGGATAACAAGACTCGTTAAAGCTTCTCAGGCTCTTACTCTCCTTCATCCATCTTAAAAAGAGACATCTGCCATGCCCTCAAGAAATGTTGTTTACAATCAAAATGAACTGACTTCATTGGTGTTGCAGGAAAAAGACTCTCAAAAACATGGGTAGGTGCCTTTTCAAACACAATCATGAGAGAACTTTAAAAGCGTCAAATGCACTCAACGTGCACAATCTAATGGTGTTCAAGCAGCATGCTGAATGTATCCAGAACTTGAAAATCTTGTTTAAAGGGACACGTCATTTAGGGACTTGGTATTGTGACACATTTGTGTCAAACCTTCTCATGGGGGAGCTCTTAAGCGAGGCTGTTCACGGCCGATTTTGACAGACGTAAAGCCAGTCTAGGCCAGGCCAGGCCAGGCCAAGCTCTCTCCCACTGGTCTAATCACTATAGGTGTGTTGATAGCTCCAGGGGCAGCTTGTCAGCACAGCGCTATGACACCGGGCCCCCTGAGGCGGCAGACGCTGCTGCATTTGAAACCAAGGAGTGGGCGGGCCGCATGTTTCACGCACCCTTGTACGGATCCGTGTGCGAGTGGAGACGAACACCATTCATCTCTAATCTAATAGCGAAACTCCAGCCGTCCCCACCAGAAGGTTACCAAAATACGCCAGGCTTTGATGGTTGTGTAAACAGCGTGCCATTTTCCCCTCAGTGGCGTCAGGGCAAATAACAAGTGTTTCTGAATTCGATGTGAGTCGAAAGGTTTTCCTATTTGGTTGGTATGGTGCCTTTTTCTGTCGCTATGTCCCTCTCCCCCCCCCCCCCCACAAAAAAAAAAAACCACACACCAACAAACCCAACAAACGTATGATTCACTCAAAATACATTTGCAGCCCTGCTATCTTCTTCCTTACACTGACAATATTAAGCACTTTGAAATCTTGCCATCACCAGCACAGAATCTAAACTGACAAGCCATTTTGAACAGCTTGCACAACTGCCTACCTTCATCTTTGGGCCAATTTGGGCCAATTGGGGATGAATTTTGGCTCACTCAAGCTAAATCGTTTTCTTCATTTGAATTATCAAAGAGTAAATTCGACATCTTTTTAGTCATCAGTACTTGACACATGAAATCTTGGATACATAAAAACAAATCTCAGAGAAACACAACAGACAAGTATTGAGCAAACCTAAAAGCTAACCAAAGAGGAGAGAGGTGATTGTATGGGCAGATACGAAAGCAGATCGCCGTACACTCTTGCAGTCAAAATGAGGTTCTTTTCAGCATTGCATCTATCTACATGTCCTAAGCTTCTGACTTCGCTCACATACTAGTATATTCCTACAGCTAGGTACAATTCAGCCATCTTTGCAGATACTATCAAACAAAATATTAACCTTACATTACAGAATTCACATTATATTTGCTACATCCGAAGTTGGAGTAAAGCAAAAAATGACCGCACGTCACTTTTGCCCCACTAGATCTGTTCCCCTGATGCACAAATCGGTGAACTCTGCCCCTACGTTCTGTCTATGCCTCACTGTTTGATGCCTACAAATCATGCGAATATGACGTCAATAGGACAGGGAAAGCGGCACCAAGGGCGGTGGCAGCTTCTCGCGTTACCGCATCCCGTGTAAAATGGCATGACGACGCCGGCCAACGAGGGCAGTCAAGCATGCACTCTCCCGTTTCGTCCTCCAAATAAATCATACTTCTCCTTTTTTCCCCCTC
Organism: Diadema antillarum; assembly: GCF_040938485.1. Taxonomy (NCBI): domain Eukaryota; kingdom Metazoa; phylum Echinodermata; class Echinoidea; order Diadematoida; family Diadematidae; genus Diadema; species Diadema antillarum. Next base: position 1,292,767 of record NW_027271028.1, read on the forward strand.
TACCCTACGCCTCCTGTAACCACTTCCTTGTCCTCTCGAATACGTCAATCAAGGGCAAACCCATGTGGATACTGTCTGGGCGTAAAAAATTCTTGCAGCCCACCTTTTAAAGCGCCTCACATCATTCGATCCCCTTCTGGTTGCTTCCCTGACCTTAACGTGGGAGGCTTCTTCAATGCATTTTTTCCTCTCTTTTTTTTTTCTCTCTTTTTTTTATTCGCCCACAAGTGCCATGCCACACAGATAAGCGCACAAATTATAATCATTGGAAACTACATGTAGATGCCAAACGAGATGTTTCAAATGCTCTGCACTACTTAATCAATCAAACGTGAAAGTGTATGAGCTACTTCAGGACGCCAAACTTCTAACCCCTTTCAGCAATGATTGTTTCCTTAAGAAGACATCATTAAACTTATCATCGTTTCAGTAACAATTGCTTCCCTAACACATGCATACGGCAACCTCCTTAGCTGTGAGACTCTCAGGGACATATGAGGCTAAAACTTTTGGACGGGTATCTTCTGGAAAGATTCTACAAACACACTGACAGAGGACTAGGTGAGGTGAGAGCAGGGAATGCACGAGGGTGGAGGGGGAAGGGAAAAACTCAAATGATTCTTCTCATCTTCTCAGACATGAATGAATTGGTGACTCACCGTGGGGGGGAATGAATCATGGAAAGACGATACGTCTCAACTACTCAGCAAGTTTCCGAGAGACACGGGTCACAGATGCGCAGCTAATTTTAAACCCTTTTGCCGGTAAGTGCACCCTAATGGCCACAAACGAGGAACATGCGTGGGAGACATTCTTGAAAAAGAAGTGACCACACTGTCTCATCGAATGTAAAAAAAAAAAAAAGACCCACTATCACTAGCGTCATCGTCATTATCAACCACGATCTTTACGAACCAGAAGAACCGTCATACCACCCCCTCACTGCCACTACTGCTAGTAGAGCTGACATAAATAACATTCTTATCATTTTTGAGGAGTTCTGATATTACCAGACCAATGCCTAAATCAAGGTTTGCTTACAAACACTGCCATTAAACTGATTTCAATGCTCTTACATGTGTATTACTCCACTCAAAAATTAAAAAAAAAGGGCAGAAGAAGAAATTCAGACAGCAAACAATATTCTACACATTCAAAAATTCATTAATAACGAAAGACCATCCACAGCTAGTGGCTGTCCGACTGATGTCAGCACTTCTTTGTGCTACACATTGCTGGCTGGCCATCATGGCTGCTCTGCTCTGCACAATTCAGCTCCACATAATTGCATCCCCGAGTCCGACATTCTTGCCGGGAGCAGGTAAATGAATGGCCGTGAGATGCGCCATCTCGCAATCGTCCCTCCAATCAGGTGGGCGATCTACCTTCGAAGAACTCATTCCTTCCTCCTCCTCCTCCGGTTACACCCCTCCCCCCCCCCCCCCCTTCACGCCCATATTCTCTTAATGGTATCTTATTATTAACCCCCGCACTCTATCACCCCCCCCCCCCTCCAAAGGTTGGTGAAGTAGGTTTATGGAAGAGAACATGTAGAGAACGAGTGGGGAGGAGAAGGACGCAGCCCGGGAAAGTAGGTCGCATTACAGATAGCCTCTTAGATGTCCGACGATACTCGCAAAACTAGTTCACTTCGGTCCGAAACGTCCTCGCGACAATGGCTGGAGTATGAAATTGCCGTCCCAGCAGCATCTATCACACTCTGCAGAGGCGACACAAATATCGCAGGGAAGTTGAGATGACCTCATATTTCTGAAGTCCAAACGGACGGTCGAAATAAACCCACCCAAAGGAAAGTCATCATATGGACTTTGTTTAGCTCTGTGAATGAATAGGGATGAAGGATGCAGAGGTACCACTGCTAGGGATCTAAAATGTTGAAAAACACAAATTTTACAGGGACAGTCCCATATCAAATTTTATTCCTGCTGTGGTGAAAAGCACAGGCCAAGTTCTTAAAAATACAAGAATGACAAACATCAAAAGCAATTCATCAAGAAGGTGTAACTCGGTCAAAAACTAATGTAGCTTTCACACTTAATTCATTGTGCCTGATCTGAAAGCCACTATTCATAACATTGCTCTACATTTTAGCATGCTTTCGGTGTAGTAATGTTCAGTTCTTTGGGAGGCGGGGGTGGAATTGTGTTTTCTAGAAATCAAAATTAATGCAGAGACAAGAAATTACCCCGTCTGGCGAGGTGCTTTTCATAAAAGAACAAACAAACTAAATCAGATCTCATTACAACATCGGAGGAAGAAATATTCGAGGAGAGATTAGCGTAGCTTCAAGCATCGAGTAAGATGTGAATTAGGAAAGTCAACTGAAAGAGACAATCACTAATAACAATTGATATGATGGAGAGGAAGATTTGCAGGAAAGAAAAAAAAAACATCAAATGTTTCTTCAGCACAAATCCTCAGGAAAACAAAACGGATTTTCAGACTCTATAACTTCCAAATTCTTTACCAGAAGTGTAAATATTGCACTCCGGTATCAAATTCCCATCATGGAATTCCCAGCACCAGTTCGACAGACAGAAAACTGACCAATGCATGCCCATAGCAGCTCGTGCTGGCCTCTTCAAAACCATTACCCAGGCTTCGGAAAGAAGACTGAACAACATTCAGTCGGACAATAAGAACAATAATGATGACGACGGCAACAGCAACGACGACAATGATGCCGGCGACGGCAGCACTGACAAGGCAGTGACGACAACAGCAACAACAACAACCACCACCACAGTTTATTTCCACACTTTTCCAATGTGGGTCCCAAATGTATACAGATTTGGAAGTTGAATGGAAAAGACATAGATAAAAACAAATTGAATGTACAAGGTCGTGGCTTCATATGCATCCATGGATCACAATTCTCCACAGCAGCAGTGTACACATTTGTACATCAAGTGGGTTTACCGTAGTTCCACTGCCAGTACTTTGCATCTATCTTTTATCCCTTAACTTGTTCACTTTATGCCTCAGCAGACACAGTTGTGGTCAATGCTATAAGGCGTCAGTTTGTGGCAGAATAACATAAAGATGACCACTTTCTGTTTTTGGGTTTTTGTTTTTGTTTTTTTTTTTTTTGGGGGGGGGGGGAGGCAGGGTTGAACTGAAGGAGTAAACTTTTCCTGTTCTGAACAGGGCATCTACAATGCTTAAGGAAAATAAATACATTACACTACAGTGGTTGAATTTTAGACTGAGACACAGGTGAATGAAGCAAATGAGCTAAACCAGAAAATTTGATTGAAGAATAAAGTAGGGGAAAAACCACAGGAGATTGGATTTAATGCAAATATTGGCTGAAAACAGGTGGCAGCGGTAACTTGAGCAGGCACATTCCTAAAGTTAAGGTGGGGGCAGATCTGAGAGAAAGAAAAAAAAAGTTCTGAATGTCACATAACAGCAGTTTGTTTATTTCTTCCCTTTCACGCTATATAATCTCTGAGAGCTGAAGTTAACAGTTTCTTCTGAGAAGCTCAAAAAGTAAGTTCAAACTTTGTTTTTCTCTTTTTTTTTATGGGGGGGGAGAGGGGGCAAAGGTGGGGTACAGGGGAGGGACAGGGTAAGAGGAATGCAGAATTTCTTTTTTTTGCACTTGAGCTTTGGAAACATACACTAGAGGAAATATTGAGTATAGAACAGAGTACATAAGGCTGTAAGTAACAATGTCACAGTTTTTGTTGTTATAGCTTGGCATGAGCACAAACACTCGGGTCAGTTGAGGTTGTTTGGACCCAGTTTCCATGGCGATGAATGGCTATGACATCACACTTTGGTACTCTATAGGGACGAGTCAGGCACTGCCATGTAATTCCAGTACTTTTCCCTTCCCCTATCAGCATACTGATTTCAAGACGAGAATCCAATACTTGGAAAAAGCGTGGGTCATTTGAAGTCGCAGCACCGAGTGACAAATCGAGGAGTGGAACCCAATCCTCACCGAGATCACTGCGCTAGCCGTTGATTGATGCGTGAGGAGAGGGGATAATTACTTCAACTCAACAAATCATCAACAGCAGCAGAGGAATCCCACAAACAGCCGTGAGAAGGAAATTAGGTCGACGGCTGACAAAACTACGAAATGAACAATATGCGGGAGGAGATTTCATTACAAAAAGGGATCGGATACGTCAAGGACTAATAGAATCACACTCGAAAAAACAAAAAAGTCGACGAAAGATACACTGAGACTGGAGACAAGGGGATCACTGAGGACAAATGTCAGATCAAATTCCACATTTGATGAGTCCCAATACTTTCAAAGGTCAATCAAAGCAGTCATATTGTTGGGCTGATGTATTTCGGGAAGATGGCTTTCAAAATGAGAGCAGAAAAGACGTTTCTTACCAGATAGAAGCATCGGATCCCTGTCCACGCCTTTCTTGATGGAATCAGACTCGCCGGTCAATGAACTCTCGTCCAGTTTGAGGTCATTGCTCTGTATGATCACCCCATCAGCAGGTAAAAGGTCACCTAGGGTCAACGGGGTCAAGCCAAACAATAAAGTTTCGAATTCACACTTTGTAATCATCACTATTTGTAGTGAACAAATGACATGGATTGAACTAGCTTATGCTTAAAAAGAGTCACAAATAAGAAAATGTCCTGAGCATTTTGGAATTCTCATTTGTTCTCTGACCTTTCACATACACAGTATCTGCAATGTATCAGGACAGATTTGATGTAATGTCACTTGCATCATTGCAGTCCTGTTCAAAATGCGGCTAAGTTCTTCTCGGACAGAGAATCAGGAAAATACAAGCTGATTACAGAGCATTTGAAGAGATGTATTTCGGACGGAAATGAATTGAGGCCCAGATTTCTATTAAGCAAACTTCTCCAGCAGAATAGGATCCATTGCAGTGATCCAAGGCTTACCCTAAAAATTTCACTGATTGACACAGTTTCTCCCCATCTCCACAAGCTACTCAGAAGATTTTGCATCTCTGAGTCCCTTTTGCGGGACCAGATTGCTGGCTTGCAGTCAGGTGTCTTCTTAGAAAAAAGAAATAGCTTTAATGGTTTTCCTCTCTAGAACTCAAAAAATTAACAGAAGGTATGGAGGAGATGGATTCAATGCAACTGATTTTAAATAATGTTACAACCTAACAGCAAGAATGGTTGAAGCTGAAAGGGACTCACCATATTTTATAAGACAAATATCTCCTACGACTATTTCTGAGACTACTGTTTGGGCCACGTCTCCTGCCCGAATGACGGCTATCGTGTGCTCCGACTCCAGCTTGTTCTGCAGGCCCCGGAACTGGCGCTCCTTGGACCAGTCGTTGAACGCCGTAACCAGGACGACGATGAGGACGGCGGCCAAGATGGCCACGCCCTCGATCCAGTTGGCTGTTGCTTCGCCCGATTCCGCTAGAGGGAGAAGGAGATTGGGGGGGGGGGGGGGGTAAGTGAGAGAGAGGTTAGCAACACAGAAAACACAGGTGTGCTGGAGTTGTCAAAGTTCTTGCTAAAATTGTTCCTAGTTATATCGAATCACAACACCAGACACCACCGTATCAACTTTTACTACTTTTTCTTCTTCCATGTACCAGGTAGTTAAATCCCTCACATATTGGTAAGATCATAGAAAGTGTATGAGAGACAAGACACACCACAGTCACACAGTTTTTGTGCCACAGAATAAAGGTATCTCATTTCCAGCACTGTGACGATGATAAATGTATGGTCATCAACCGCTGGACACAGCAATAAAGAGAACATTCAGATCACATTTTGAAAATGTTGTCTACAGGATTGTCACTTGACCATCCCATAGGCATGCAACCCTTACTACCTCTACTCTACCCTCTAACCTACTAGAAGACCACTGAAAGTATTCTAAAATGAACAGAAATTTGAAATTTCTGTATTGAGACACATTCTCCCCACCTGCAGATTAAAGACACAGCTTGAACCATGATCTAGAAGTGTATAATTACATACAGTTATTAATCAACTCGCTCATCTATCCATACCATCACATAAAAACAAATGTTGTAACTTTAGCTCCAATAAGAATTATTCTCAAAGCATTATTGGTTGAACTTCATGTTCACAGGTGATACTGACTTTTCTTAAGTCTCAAAAATCTTACATGGTTTTTGTAAATTTTAAAGAGAAAACCAAGAGTGAGCCATCGGTAGAGCTGCGATGTTGATGCCACAATGTGCGTCATGCTTTGTAGATTAAAAACGCAATTTTGACTGCAGTGTTTCTTTACAAATAGACCCTCAACACTATTACAATGGACTGCTCCCTTTTCAATTCAATTCCAAATTCTGACAAAGAATTCCAAGACAAGAAATGAAAAGGGGGAAAAAAGTCACACTTTAGACTGCATTGAAAAATACATGAGCACATAATCTTTGACAATACAGCATGGACGAGACGAGAGTTTGTTTGCAATAGAAAGCATTCTCATGATTCTGTCAATACAAGATGGAATGATTGCTGAGAACACAAGTACATGTGTACCATTTAAGGCATACACTCATTCTCTTTTGAGTTATAATCACATTGTAAACCACGCTGGCAGCTCCCAGACATTCAAATGGCTGACAATGCAAAACCGTAGGGGGGCTACTCACTAGAATACAGAAACGTTTTTTTATGTTCACGAGAGTACAGAACCAGAAAGCGCAGCCTGGACAGCGTAGAAGTAGTATTTGATTAGATTATGCAACATTTGCCGAGAATGAACTGCAAAAGAAAGCCAGGGAGAATAGCTAAATGAAGGAGTAATTGCTTAACCAGTAGAACAGAGAGTAATGACATGGTATGAGTTAGTACAGCAAGGAGTCGGAGGGAAATGGTAAACCGTAAATGATTGGGAAGAGTCAAGAAGAGATGACCATCTCAGTGTTATCGGATGGAGGACAGAAAAAAAAAAAGAAATAGGAGGAATGCGACATGATGAGATGGAGAAAGGAGTACAGAGAATGAGATGTAGAAATATGGACATGAGAGCAAGTGAATCTGAGAGCGGAAAAAAAAAAAAGAAGAAGAATGATGAAATTAGGAAAGGAACAGAGACTGAGAATGTACAGATACTGAGGGAAGAGTGAGTGGATTGAGATGAAATGAAAACTACACTTTATTTCGAATTATTTCTTCCTACTCAAATGAAGAGTTCTTTAATCCCCATGCCTTCCCTTACCCCCTGAAGATGACAAATTCATTTCTGAACACCGAAGATAATTTCTTCATGCCTGTCTTATGAGATAAGAATGGTCATCAGGTCCCCACTGATTTGGGCCAAAACCAAGACGGTCCTCAGTCTGAGGAACTGAGTCACGGTGAGCCAGATAAAAACCAAAACTCCAGCAGAACCATCATTGCTTAGTTTGCACTACCATTGATTCATAGACTTCATTCCTCCCACACCCCTTATCACCATACACATACAATTCCACCCAAATCTGTTTCAGCAGTCTCCATTCATCAGTATCCGCATCCGACATTTCCCATTCTCGGTTTTATGGCTGAACGGGGGCTGAGCGCTTTTTGAGAAGAGGACAAGAATGTGGAAAGGGGATGGAAGGGGCGGGTGGGGGGGGGGACGGGAAAAGGAAAACAAAGGGTAAACAACATCAACAAAAATGATGAAGAAGAGGGGACACAGGATTGAGGAAAGAGTAGATTGCCGAGATGCATTGCCAAGTTGGAATTACAGCCACGGGGCCTCGGTGTGATGACAAGAACCGCCTCGCCTCGTCCGTCTGCAGACGACATGCAAACCATCAGCCGAGGCTGCCCCTTGATTAATGCACAATTTCTCTCTTTCTCTTTCTCTTTCTTGTGACAAAAGGAAAGAGAGAGAATAAAAGAGAAATGAATCGAGAATCTAATCCAGTGAGATTGGCGAGTGAAGCTCGTACGTCATGTGATCCTCCCGACCACGGTCGCGCCACCACTCGGTACCCCACACAGCTGGCCCAGCATATTCATGTGTTCCTCCCAGTCATACATGTAGGTATGCAGGAGCACTGCTGCTGCTACCACGACTACACTACTGCACTATTTCTTTTCCCACCCTACTTTGTGGTCGGGGAATTATGCAGAGGCAGTGTGGCTTTAAAAAAGATGAGCACTGGATGTCAATCTAGCACCCAGATTTCCAATGCAGAACTGACTAGCAGGGATAGGTTGATTCACAGCATTTATAATACCTAAGATATGCAATGCCGTTATCAGAAATAATGTGGCACTAATCATTTTCATGAACTACTAATAATAACTATATTTTGGGGTACATGTATCATAACATAAGTAGTCCTTTTAGGCTTTCTACGCACTACCATTTTCTGATTATTCACATTCGCGGAACACTATCATTAACCCTAAAACGGCTAGGGGGTTGAATCAACCCCCCCTCGACATTTTCCACGACTATTCCCCCACACGAAATTATTTTGACCGCGCCGCTCACTGACTTTTTACTTTCAAGTCTCACACATCTTATGACATCAATTTCGCGAAAATTGGGCATACTGTTACAACGCTGCATGACCTTTTATACATGCTTGTCAGAATGAAAATGGCTTAAAAACATGATTTTGTGTACAAAGTCTATGCAAATGGAGTTTTCTTACCTTATTCAAAAAGATATGATTATTTTCATGTTCATTGACTGAAATCAATTAGTTTTAGCATAATTACGCTTGAAATTGGTTCTGTCATTAATTTTGAGAAAAAAAGTGGAAAAAAAGTGGAAAAACAAAGAAATACATAAGAAATTCATTAAACAATACAAAACATAAGAAATAAATTTTGATACCTGATTTTTTTTCGAGCATATTGTTAGGAATGCTACAAAGAATGTTATCACCAAAAATTAGGATTCTAGGAGCTTTGTTTTCTGATTTAGAGCAAAATGTATGATTTTATGCATACATTAGAGCATAATTAATTAATTACATGGAAATTCAAATTTTCTATTTTACAGTTTGGTAGATAACGCCACAGGTAATGCATGTGACGATTTTCATGGCGACTGCGCAATCGATCGCCAAGATCTCGGGGGGTTGATTCAACCCTCCCCAGCCACAGAACAGCCAAAAAAGCCCGGCCTGGTTAGGGATAAGCTTATGTTCGTTATGCACCTAATGTTAGTTTTAATAATCTTGCTTTGTTTCTTCAATGTTTTATATCTATATTTCTGTAATTGTTCCTCAATACATGCATTTTAATGTGAAATACAATAAATCAGAAATAAATCCTAAATGGAATTGAATTATGATTGAAATTTCCACTAGTAAAAATTTACCCATCTGTCGTCATTATTGTCAAAGAATGCTACGCTTAAGTTTCGCTTTTAATTCTGAGGTACATGATACAATTTGACAGGACGCCATACCTAAAATCCTAATTCAGCACAAACAAAAGTATTTGCAAAAGTAATTGCACATATTCTCAAAATAACTACAGCAGAAAATTAATGGAAAGACAAAGTAATGCTCATTACATTATAGTTCTACTTTTCAACTTATGTCTTTTTAACTTTATGAACAAAGATGGAAAGTTCTAAAAACATGCCCTGTCGTTCTAGAATTCCACAATAGCTGTTTCTCAATTACTCTTCTGTAACAAACAAAAAAAAAATGTTCTGGATAAGTCTTCATTTTCAAAGGATATAAATGACACATGAAAAAAAAAAATCTGATATCTGCATTTTATTTTCTACAACCAACTATGCCTAAGCAAAATCATTCCTCGATATTCCCAGCATCAGGGTCTCAAAAGTTCCTCCAGGCTTGCTATCCAAGCTTCAGCATTTTTTAAATTACTGAGGTGCATTTCTTGATCCCATATATTTGATATAATGCTGGTACATTACAAATGGCATCGAATGAAAATCATGTCTCCAGCACCCTTCAGGGCAGAATAATGGAAGAAAACAACACCAACAACCCATAAACCATATCAAATCTTTATGAAACAGCACACAATTCGACAATTCTGCTACGTCTTGTCTTTGAGGCTGTAAAAATGTACTACCAGAACATTCAAACTTCACTTGACAATTTATCAAATGTCCTTATGAACATCTATGTGCCAGATATGTGCTGTAAGTACAAACATCTCTCTCTAAAATGCACAACGATCTTCGTCATCTGCAATGTGAACGCAAATTGCCCACTCTGCCGTGTGAACGCAAATTACCCACTTGTCGGGAGCGAAATGACGCAGTTTATTAGCTTCAACGGCGATCGTTGCAGCGAGCGGGGGCACGCATTAATCTGGCACAATTTAGCTTTCTGCACCTCAGCTCCCAGTCACATCTCTTGACTTTCAATGTCGGCACCTGAGCGACTTCAAAGCGGATTGGCTGTGATACGGGGTCTACAGGCTACGAGCAAACTATGAACCACTTACATCCATTTAAGGATCACTCGCAGATCTGTCTCTGGCTGTTTTTTAATGAAGTACCAAACCAGCTGCAATTTTCTCCCCCTCCCCCCCCCCCCCCCAACTTCATCTACTACACAAAGTTCATCTACCAAAGAGAGAAGGAAAAAAGCATTGATACACTCAGCAATTTCAGTTAACCTTTGCTTTTAGATTAAGCAGGGAGCACGATTCCTACAGAATTTAACTCTTTCTATCTCACCCCCCCCCCCCCCCCACTTACTGGAGAAAGATGAGTCACATGAACTTGGTCATCATGCATAATAATGTTTTTGTATGTGTGTAGTACTGACTGGCTGCTGTTTCCTTGGCTGAAAAAAAAAAATGGGAACAATGATAAATACGGCAAGATCCCATTCTGATACAGACATTATACCTATCACAGATTATGAATAAATTCTATTTGAATCATAGATCAAGTACAGCATGTACATGAAATTTTAGGATTTCTATTATTTTCCATCTTGAGTCACTGGATTACATCTTGTTTTGTTTTGTTTTGTTTTGTGTTTTTTTTTGTGGGGGGGGGGGTCCCATCTTCACGGAATGTCTCCTTTTCTGATCATTCGACTCTTCCCATTTGACTAGAGCCAACTCAAACATGATATCCAAATTACACTGAAAGCAGAAGTCTGCATGCAGGAAGTTAGTCATGCGTTGTTGTTGTTGTTCTTTATTTCCTCCCTCTCAATGCATAAGGAAAAGAATAGGAGTTTTCTTCTATATCTCAATACAATGTTTGTGTATGCTGCATCTATTAAGAATCATTACCCGTGTCATCGGATACCGGCATCGATGCTATGCTCACTTAGAATTAGCATTTCTTCTTTTCCGAGATGCGATCCCCTCCCCTTTGGCTGTCCGACGTGGCATTCTGACGAATAAGTTCTTGAAGAATCGTCCCCGTCCCCACCGGTGACGCCCCACCCTTCACGCGGGTGGAGGGAGGCAGTATGGATGAATTGTCTGGTCGAAGGACACGCGCCACGCATTACCATGAATCAAATGTCATGTGTTTACAGAACATCTTTTGAGTCGGGGGAAGCGGTTCGCAACTGGAATGCACTACCAGGAGGAAGGGAAGTCAATGCTAATATCGTTAACCACTACACATCTGCAAATGCAAGAAAAGGCACCGGAAAAGGAATGTCTGATGAAGTTTGGTCGAAACAAACAGACGAGACGAGACAGAATTCTCCGCAGGGACATATATCAGCTCAGCTTGCCGGCACATTTGCGTATAATTACTGCACGAGACTCGATTTGGGTTACAATGTCTTCGTTGTTTTTCTAAACTCCCCAAACAAGGGCAATAGATAATGTCCGGACATCCTGAATCTAGATGAAGCAAGATCATTCAATGATGCTGGACAAACAAAAATACACAGATCTACAAAGGGCAGCTAGTACAGTAGGAAACTACAGACAAGAAAAGGTCCATCTTTGCAGAGACCTTTAGAAAGACTCCATGGGATTGAATTAATCTAGGCACACGACTTGGGATGCCCCTCTCAAAAGTGACTGTGTGGCCTCGGATATACTGCTGCCCTTTCAAGAACTCCTAATTCATGCTGCATGAAGATAATGTGGCCTTTAGAATGAAGCCCTGCCCTTAAAGAAAAATGATAACAATGATAATAATAATAATAATAATAATAATAATCTTAATTCAAGCCGTAGAATCACACCAAGAAGATGATACAGACAAGATGTGCCCTGTGACCTTAAAAGATTATCAAAAGGTCATACGTTAGAAAAATAAAATTAGTGCCTGGATCTTATTAATGATGAAGAACACGACTACTCTCTGACTTTGGATAGATATGCTCCTTCTCTCTCTAACTGCCCCTTCTAAATGTCTCTTGTTGTTAGTCCTGTCTACGTCTATGTCTTCCTGATCATTTTTGGTGCTTGTCAGAGTGCATTTGTGTGCTTCGATGACTTTACTTGTTTTCTTTTGTAAGTCAAATTCAAGTGAGTCCAATTACTTTGTTAGAGTGTACATGTATGTATGTGCATTGTTATATCAATATTATCAGCTGCCTGATGGTGCACGCTTTCTTCTGTGTTGCGCATGCACATCAGTGACCCAAACTTTGAGAACTGAAACTTCGAGAAGTTTGGCTGCCAGTGTGGACGGACGAGCAAACTTTGCCAAGACTTCTCGAAGTTAAACTTTGCTGCGATGTTTTTGCAGTGTGACCACAGCTAACAGGAAGAAAATGAAGGTTCTGAGACCCTGATGAGGTCGAGTTTTAAACTTACTTTCGGACTTTGGGAGGAAGGAGAGTCCCAGCGAGATGACTGCAGCAATCATGAGCATGATGAGTGTGGCGTCCTGGACGGCCTCCCACATCAGCTGCAGGAATGTCTTCGGAGGCTTGGGCGGGATGAGGTTCTTGCCGAATGTCTCCCTTCTCCTCTGGACGTCAAACTGAAGGCCATTGATACCTGTGGGGACATGGTTAAACCAAGAATTGGCATCTCTTTGTTTATTGATATTTTAGACAGAGCAGGGGATCAACATACTAAGAAAGAAAAATCTGAGGTGATATAACGAGTACACACTTAAAGAAAACAGAAAGGGTGACCATAGAAGAATGCAATGACAATAAATTTGTTTATTGACTGCAATAGCATGAAAGCTTTTGCTGCAAGTGTTATACCAATATAAATCCTATACTTCATAAGTCTCTAATTTAATATGGCATGATGAAGATAGCTGGACTACACAGTAAGACATAAAAATTGCAATGTTCACAGCTATTTTATGGACAGTTAATTGATAGTGTGACTTGAAGCATGATAGAATTGAAACACCCTAGTGCATTGAAGCTACCCTGATATGCAGCTGAAATATGATCATCTGCAATGTAAACATGGGTGGACTTTGTCGTACAGTAAATCATATTGTCACACCTGGGGGGCGTTTCATCAACGAGTTCGTCGGGGGTTTTCACCGACGAATTTGCTATCAGCCAATCAGACGCAAGGATTTACACTGACAACTGTTAAAAGCTAATGAAATTCTTGGTCTGATTGGCTGATAGCAAATTCGTCGGTGAAAACTCCGACGAACTCGTTGATGAAACGCCCCCCAGGAATATGTACAATTTATTTTTGTAAATGCTTTGAATCAGTGAAATTTGTTATTTCGCCCCATTTTTTTCTATATCTATAATATGTATATATGTAACTGTACAGACATACGCACACACACACACACACCACATACATACACACACACACACACACACACACACACACACACACACACACACATATATATATACATATCCACCTATCTAAACACCTATCTATAAGCTGCTTTGCCTATCTCCAATTCATTCTCATGTTCTACAGCAACCATGTCATAATCTCTTGTTATTCTTCCTGGACCACTGCCTCTTTTTCTCTGCACAACCTGTGTATGGAGCTGATTACTTTTGGCAAACCCAGTCAAGAAGTCACCCTCACACTTGCAGACAATGGCGGTCACTGACACAAAGTATCGCGAGAATTCACTTCAATTCGGGGGAGGGGTGGGGAGGAGAGTGTTCCCTCTATCGACAGGGTTCCTGCACCTTTTACAAAAATAAATTCCATGGCTTTTCCATGTTAATTTTTAAAAATCAAGGACCCTTTTCAGATAGTAACTTCATGAACACCTAAGTGGTTAGAGTTAAATTGATGAAAATCATTCTATTAGATAAGTAGTGTTCTAGTAAAGGGACAGAGTATATACCACCCCAACACTTTCTTTAGCCACCAAGTTTGTCTGATTCTATTTGATGAAATATCCCTTACAAACAAAATTACATTGCAAAAAAGATCACTGAAAGGCTTCAGATATATACCAATTCTTTTCCATGATGTATATCTATAATCCTACATTTTCCATGAATTTTCAAGGCTCGGCAAAACATTTTCAACATTCCATGACTTTTCCGGGTTTACCGTGACCGCAGGAACCCTGTATCAACATGGCCATCTTGCTCAAATATTTGGCGTGTAACGGTAGAGGCCTGGGAGGTAAACAGTTCGCTGCTGTGATCGCAGAGGTCGTAATTAAGGCCTGGTCAACACAGACACGCAGCGTCCCTTGTCGCTAATTATCTGGCAGTCATGCGACAAAGTGATGCGGCCCCACCTGTTGAATTTGCCGTTGGTCTCTTTGCTCGCGGCCAAAAATAGTTCCACACTAATAAACTGTAATTATGTTGGTTCTATGGCTCCCTTGCTCTAGCTCTCCTCTTACAGCCCCATCAAAAAAAGGACTCTGCTATGTCATGACTATACCCACAAGGGACAGACACATATCCCATTATTGCATTGCGCTGCACAATCCACCATGCACACAGCAGAAAACAAGAGGTATTTGGTTTGAAAGAATGCATATGTATAACCTTGAAGACAGGAGTGAACAGCGCATGCACCCTAGAAATCGTAGCCGATATTTCAGCATTTTCAAACAGACTAGATTCTTTGCGGGCAACATATTTGGTAATCACTGTACTGTTTGCTGTTGAGAGATTCATACAGTGTATTCAATGTATCACAGTGAACCTATGCGTCTTTAACTCAAATATATTCTGAATATCAGTGACATACATATCAAGTCTGCAATCAAAATGGCGCCATGCATTATATACCACTCTAAACATGGTTTCCCCCTCGGCAAAGCACTGTCATTCCTCTTTAAAAAAAAACCAGCCAGCACAAAACAAATGAAAATGGGACGATAAGTTCACCGCAGCAGCTCTAGATTCCCGCGCAAGATCTGCATCTTTCGGCGGTTGCCAACGACAACTGAAATATATGTCCGTCGTCGATGCATTAGCTCAAACCACAAACTCCGCGATTAACACTTTCTTTACTCATGCTTGCTTGCAAGCATTGAAATATAACAGAGTATTGTAGACTCTTCCACTCACATCACACCAAAATGCACCCTTTATAGAGAAAGATTAGTTTGATTAAAGAGGAGAATGTCATCCAAAAGGCAGCAAGCTCTTATGGGAGTGGGGCATGGAGAGTTATGATCACAGCAGCTGTAAAGAGTAATAACATTCAACAATATGGACTGGAGCACATGGAGGTTCTTCCATTTTGATGCAGACTCCGAGCGACAAGATTCATTACTGTGGTGCATTAACTTTGTTAGAAAAGCACCTAGCTTTATTTTGTATTTAGAAATATGGGAGGTCACCACATACTTATATCTCATATCAAAGCAGAAATTCTGTAAATCCTGCGTTAGTTCTGTAAGGAAAAGCTCACTCTTCGAAAGAAAACATGTTTTTCCCAATATTTCTAATCTTCCCAGGCACTAAAAACCACTGACAATACAACAATCTAAAAAAAAAAAAAACCTACCAAAGTAGATCTTACTTGCTTGCATCCATAGTGTATTCTTTTTATCAATTTCTTTATTTTCTCTTTTTCCTTTTTGCCGAGGTGGGGAGACACTGAATGAAAACTTGGTTTTGATGAAGATGCTTCCAACTGCA
Organism: Diadema antillarum; assembly: GCF_040938485.1. Lineage (NCBI taxonomy): Eukaryota > Metazoa > Echinodermata > Echinoidea > Diadematoida > Diadematidae > Diadema > Diadema antillarum. Next base: position 1,308,717 of record NW_027271028.1, read on the forward strand.
CAAAGGCAATCCACCTGTTAGCACATTACGACTTTAATACCAAAGTGTTTACTATGTTCACACACACACACACACACACAAACACACACACACACATACACATACTCCACACAAAGTCACAAAAACATATACACACCACACACACAAACACACCACACACATAAAAAAACACCCATCACATCATGCACGCTACGCAAACACAAACACAAACACAAATGCGCAACAGAGGGCCATGCATGCACTCACCATGTGTCGCCGATGTTTTTAATTTCGAGCAGAGGCCCATGACGTCGCCATACTTTGCATTGATCTCATTGATCGCTTCCCCTTTCCGCAGCTCCATGAGCTGGCGCAGCTCCTCCACGGTGACACCAAAGGTGCCGTCATCCGTTTCGTCCGCCATGTTAGCGTACTCCGTCATCTAGGATCGTCTTTTGTCGGTACTACCTCTCCTGGAAGATGCAGAGATGGGTAAAAAGAATGGAAAAAAAAATCAACAACATTAGATTCTCTTGTCGCTGGAAGTGTCAACTCATGCAACTGATGCAAAAACAGACTTTCTTCATTGCAAGGGAAAAAGATAAAGTAATTATAAACAGGACAGACATTGCAGGATAAATAGGACCAAATAAAAAACAAAAAACACCAACAGAATGCCGTGGACATGACGGGAGACTGTAGGACATCCAAAGTTGGTAAAGTTTTAATGGCTGGTTGTAAATATTCCTTGATGCTGATTATCTAAGAGGAGTATCTGCTTCAGTTGGTATACATCCACAACATGAGTACATTAAATGCAGTACCATTTGTGGATAAGACTTAACAAGTTGATGGGTCAAAAAAAAATACTAGACAATACCTGTAAAAACCTTAATATTTTAACGTTTGTGTCTTACAGACTGATTCAATAGCTACAACAACCTCTAGCCTCAAATAAATCAGAGTACATCATTTACTCAAACACGTTATTATGCCTAATGAGTTAGAGAGCAGCAATTCTAAGAATACCAGTACAGTAAAGGTTTTCTAGGAGAGACAGACACACACACAATGGACCAGATCAACTTGATGAATTTGCATAATACATCTACAAAAGTTTCCATGGCAACGGGGTCTCATTCAGATCAGCGCTGTGATGCCTTGCTAATCAGCAGCCGTAAGGATAACGTTCACAGCCATCAACTCTCAGTGGGTTTAGGCCCACGAATCCTCTGAAACACACTGTCTCAAAGTCCAATTGTTACTTCACATGATTCCATGGGAATGAATGGGTTAATACAATTACTTATATAGATTGATTGTGTGTGGGGGGGGGGGGGGGAGAGAAAGAGAGATTGTATCACTGTTTCCTACAAGAACATTCATTTCCTAATTAGCATGCCAACAAGCAAAACTCATCATGCAAAGAAGATCTTTGCCTTGTATTTGCTGCTCCATTAAAAAAAAAAAATATTATATTGATGAAAATGGCTTTACTACATCCAAAATAGGTGCATCATCAAGTGTATGTATATTCATGTTTTTCTCAGCCCAATGCACTATTATATGATTGTGTTTCTGAGGTACAGAGGCTGAAATGGTGCCTAGAGAAGACCAGCATACAGCCAAGCCACATGGGGGCTATTTCATTTGACAGTCTGTAAACAGAGACTATTACAACATTTCTACATCTACCTAAGATAATCACACTTCACTAAGATAGAGGTAGATGTCACTATTTTCAACATCATGTACCAATGCTCTGTGTGTGTGTGTGTGTGTGTGTGTGTGTGTGTGTGTGTGTGTGTGCGCGCGTGTGTGTGTGTGTGTGTAGGTCTGCACTTGTGTACATTTGTCATAAAAATTTCTGCATGACAAGAACATAAGGACTTCATCATCTCTTTATAGGAGTCAGGGTCTCATATGTTCAGTACCACTTTTTTTCTCTCTCTTTTTTTTTTTTTTTTTTTTTTTGGGGGGGGGGGGGGAATGTTCAAACTAGCTCTGAGGCAAAGATCCATCCAACCAAAACTAAAGAATGATATAATCTATCTAGTTTTCTGAAAACCCACATAAAAATAGATTCCTACTCCAATTAACCTGATCTGCAGTCTGCATCAAACGACACACCTGTGGAATGAGAAACTTGACTTGCTATCAGAATTGCAGATGGTGTTCCCTTCTCTCTCTCCATCTCCCTATCTCTCTCTCTCTTACCATCTCTATCTCTCTATCTTGAACTCTCTATATTTCTCTCTATATCTCTCTCTCTCTCTATCTATCTTTATCACTCTATCTCTATCTCTCCCTCTCTATCTCTATATATCTGTCCCTCTCCTTCTCTCTTCCCACCTTGATGCACAGCATATATTTCTCTCTCCCTATCTCTATCTATCTCTCCCCCCCCCACCCCCTTGGTGCATAGTGTATGTGATGAAAGACCCTGCCCCTATCTTCTGTGATGGAGTGAGGGTGTGAGTTACAGGATTCCAGGTCACCTGAATGAATGCAATGCATTTTTTATCATACTGCGACACCACTGCCCACACATGAAGAGCAATCCTCCTGACTGCCCCTACTTCCTTCTTTCACACACATGATGAGCCATTCTTCCCACCCCAGCCAACCCTCATTGCCCAAAATGGTGCTTCCCTACTCCTTCCCCTTCTCCCCCCCCCCCCCAATCCACTGGCCGCCTCTTTTCCCCAATTCCTCCACTTTCCCCATGGCAACGCAACATCTGATCATCTCCACCTCCTTTTTCCAGAAACTCGCGCCACCGGCAAAATAAATGAGACGGGGACACGGCCTGACCTTTTGTGCGGCTCGTCCCGAGCACACGGGCCTCGCAGACTCGCCGAGCATTCTCTGATGTATGGCCACAGGAATCGGTTCTGACAAATGAATGTCTCGAACCGCTGTGTTTATTTCCTTGCACTTCTCTAGACAGGGAGAGAAAAGAATGGGGAGGAGGTGGAAGGGGGGGGGGGGGAGTTGTATGCTTAGGATGTGTATGGGTCGACTTCCTGTTGAAAGAGGAGCCATGAGGAGAGGTGTCCGGTCAAAACCTTCAGCGACAATTCTGACATCTCCCCTTCTCACTTCTATCACTTAGCTGCCGAGTTCTCATTTACAAAGCAGTCTCTCTCTCTCTATCTCTGCCCACCCCCCCTCTCTCTCTCTCAAACACACCCACTGGCTGATACACAGAAATTCCCCTATCCTCCTGGTTGCGCCTTGGCAAAATCTCCCCTATCTGGCCCACTTCATATTATTGTGGACCTCTTTTCACTGAATTTGGCCCAAACTAAGTCAACATTTTTTGCATTCGCTTTCGCTGAAATTCCTCTTCTCTCTGCCCACTATGTGATCTTTAGAATTGTGGCTTTCTCTTTACCTGCTTTACTTTCAATTTGTCCCACGCCTGAACAATCAACTCCTTCCAAAGGATGTTTTGGATTTCCTTTCCGCATGATTTCATAGTTACCACATCTCAATGATTTGTCTTGCTGTGTTTAAAATGGGTTTCTCTTATCATATGTTAAATTCAGAGTCACGCATAGTTCACTGACCTTCAATGTTACATCATCTCTTACGTCTCAGGACGTCCACAAGAAACATTTTTTTCTTCTTTCTCATTACCACTAATGTTAGTTTCTTCCATTCCACATCCAAGTCATGTGCACTTAACCCTAAGTTTGCTTTGAGTGCTCCCTGATACAGAAACCCCATAGCACTGTAGACACTGTCCAAAGTCTGTGGCAGAGAAAGGGTTCATCTGGTTTCCTTATCAATTTCACAATATGTCTTATTTTCTAATCACTTCCTTTTCCTCTTTCTTCTTTCAAATTGTCTTTATGATGGACTCTACTTTCTTGTATGTTCCTCCTTGTCTAATATCACTCTTGTTTTTTAAGACACTACCATGAAACCAAAATGTCTGTAATCTATGCATTTTGTCATCATTCTTCATGGACATAAATCTGTCTTTCAAACTCCTCTTCTAACTCCATCTAATTCTGTATAGTCCTCTCAATCTCTCTTTCAGTCTATTCTTCTGTCTATCCCCCTCTCTCTGTCATTGTCATCCAAGCACACCTTACATATAGGGGAGGGGGATAAATACTCACACACACTCACACACACACAAACACATACACACACTCACACACACAAACACACACACACATGTACACATCAGTTGACCTCACAATACTAACTTGGAATCCCCACCGTAAAGCCGTTGCAAAAGGCCGTCCTATCCACCCACACACACGACCAATCAGACGCACGGGACGAGGCCCTCTAAAGGTCATTCGGAAGCTCCGCATCGTACTACCGCTTACTACAAATCCACCCTTACATACACAAGCAAAGCCAACATGCACACATCGAGATAGGAGACGCGAACCTTGCGCACTGCTTGAGACATCTCCCTGAGCAGGTCACAAAGGCAAACTGCAGGAATAGCCACAGACGTTCTCCATGGCACTGCCAGGAGCTAAAGAGGCCCTGGCCAGAAGGTGGGATTTACATAAAACAGTCATCTTTCCAAAAGTTTAGTTTATAGTTTTATACTGGACTCTTCATGCTGCTCACTCCACAGTGTGGTGCATCACACTGTGTACAGTGTGTAACAGCTGACACAGTGGTTCTTGGCACACTGTAACAGTAAGGTTGGGTTTGATTACACACACTAGCCCTGCACAATTCACAACCGCTATCTGACACACCAAACTGGGGAATCCACAGTTTGCAGCACACTTGTAGTTTTCTTGTTAAAATATGTACATAAAATTACATTTTAATAAATGACACATATTTGATACAAGAACATTCAATATTTTTATTTTTTTCATTCTGAATTCTGTTGACAAATAAATTTCAGGATCGTCACCGATTCATGTAGAATCCTTGTACATGGAGATAAATGACATATATATTTAGAGCTGCCATCCATTAATTTTTGTTTGATCACTATAATTATGCTCTGTGCTATCAGGGTTAGATGTGGATGTACTGCCCCCATGCCAAGCAGGACGAGGGAATTAGCAGTTTTATCAATACCCGCCAAGAACTGAACATCAGTTCTCATGTTTCACTCGCATCTGTCATATTTTGGTAAGCATTCTGCGAAAACGCAAGCTCACCCGAGGAGCAACTACCAACAACCTCCTCCACGCGATGGTAAAAAGCATCAACAGAGTCTTGAGTACTGTAAACTAATCCGTGTTAACTCCGGCCCAGTAACAGCCACCGAACTTGATATTTCTGACATTCTCCCTTGGTTTTCCCCTGGAAGGTAGCGAGATGTCCGATGAAGAAGAAAAGCGCCTTCTTCTACGGAGTTCTTTGACCTATACTTGCTTCACATCACAAAGTAAGACTCCTCCATGCCTCAGACGTGATCAAGACATGTCATCAGTTTAGGAGTAGAAGGGTGTTAGTGTACAAAAACAAAACAAAACAAGATGGCTGTGTAACCTCCTCAGTTTAATGCAAATAAAGCTATGCCTATTCCTGCTTTAAGTCCACTAACAGGATTTTGTAACTGAGGACAGCTATCTGGAACTGGACAGTCTTATATCCCCAGCAAACTGACCGACCCACATATCTAATCTGTTTTAATGAAGTACAATGTACAATGCCACAGCTTGCCCGAGATGTCTCCCAGACAAGAATTTCCAAAGACTTAATACCAAGTTTATTGACCCTTTTTTGCAAAACATAATAATAATAATAAATAAATAAATCCTTCAAACATTCATCAAAATTCCATGATCGCTACCAAGATTTCATGATCACTACCAAAATTTAATCATCTGCTCCTTGTGTCATTATCAACTTTTCCTGTAAGTTTCATCCAAATCTGTTCACAACTTTATGAGCTATTTTGCAAACAGACAGTCAGATAGACAGATAAACCAACACTGGCAAAAACGTTACCTCCTTGGCAGAGGTAATGAAAGCTGGTCGAATAATAATTTGAACAACATGCTTATTCAAAGTGAGGTGGATCCAAAGAACAAGGTAATAAGCTGTTTTTCGTTGTTGTTTTCTCTTTGTCCAGTCATGACTGCTACTAATCACTGTCTACACGAGTAGGTAGCAAACATCAGACAGATATAAACGTACGTGAATACACACAACTGGAGGGGGTAGCAATTACTCTAATTCCACAAATCCATTACAGAGCTTAATGAGGCAGGACCACCATGACTCAACAGACAAACTGGGTATAGATTAGCCCTTCTAGGAAAGAAATCAACAAACAGTGATCTCATGAGGCAAATACTTAATAAAATCTGGGACGTAGATTCATCACAACAAAATCTCCTAAAGTGGTACCAACAGATACGCCATCAAAGCCAGGAGTTAGGCTAAATGGGTATTTTCATGGTAAAAGGGGATATTCAAGGGATGTTGTTTTTTGTTTTTGTTTTTCCACTGTGCATTACCCCCCCCCCCCCATACAATATGATCTTTTGAAACAATTTATGTTTACCACCAACAGAGATCAATACAATTTGGGGGTTGCTATCTTTTGTAATCATTATGAGGCCATTCAGTTGAAAAACAACAAATTTTCAATGAAAAGTTATTTTTCGACCTTCATTTATGTCAGTACATAGACGTCAGTCCAGCATTACACATGTAAAAAATGTCATTTTGGCAAAATTCTTATAGACTACTTGTGTGAAGCAATTTTGAGGCAAAGTTTCATCTCTCATCAAAGTGTTATAAATGATCAGAATGTATTGGGGGTAATGTGCAAAAAAAAAAAAAAATCTGACATTCCTGAAGTGTCCCCTTTTACTGTAGAAATACCCAATCTATTCCATATCATTCAAGACATGATCAGAAGGGTTTGATGCGTTGGGCAGCCTCAGATTTCTTGATTACTGGACAGCAATTGCGCTTTCCTCAGGTTTGCGGCACTGCCGGCACCGGTGGAGTGCAGCGACTCGACTCGGTGACACAGGAAGTGCAAATCCCGCCTGTCAAGAGGGTGCGAAGAAATTATCGCTTCAAAAAAGTGCCAGACATGCATGACATGCTTCCCACGGATGGGAGATGAGGAAAAAGGAGGTTAAGTAACGGCTCCTTTCGCTACTCAGCTTTTGGGTCATACATCCCCCTACCCCATCTCTTCCCGATGCTCTTCCTGAATGTCAAGCGATAAATCAACCCCCAAGAGGTTCTCCGGCAAATGTCTGCAGCAGCTGCCGAATGTCATCAGGGCCAGCTGCCAAATGTTTCTGTTGGCAGGCCTGTGAAGAAAAGAGAGAGCTACTTATGACCCTCAGAGTAGGCGGTAGCACCTCATGGGCAACTACAAAAGATATGGGACCGGGGGAGAGATGAATGTGTGTGTGTGTGTGTGTGTGTGTGTGTGTGTGTGTGTGTAGGGGGGAGGTCGGATTAATGACAGGAGCATCACAACCATCAATTTTGTCATACTTTCTCTTGTCACTATTTGCTGCCATCCTTTACGGTTATTCCCTTCCCACCACTATATGACACCATCGCCAGATAGCCAGAAGGCTGTAAACACCACACAGCATCCAGGTGGAGTTAGCGCCCCTTTTGCTCTCTAAACCTCGGGGACAAGCGACATGACGTGCCCGCGTGAAGGGTACCTCACGGCTTGATGTCGGTGCAGTGACAAGCTCAAAGCGCAGTTGGGACAGCCCAGCACATGCCACACGAGTCGATTTCTGGTGGAATTTACAACCTAATGGGATACTTTCTGGGAGAGGCTCTCCTGGCATGGGCGCCCATGTGGACTACACACAAGGGCAGCCCTGGGGCACTGGTAGCTTGTGGGTGGGGCAGGGAAGGCTTGTACTATGTCTCACTGGGGAGGAATGTGACACTGACATCTCCACTGATGCAATTTCAGAGAGCAAACGGCAGGCAGACAGACTCACATGGTAAGATGAAAGAGATTCTTGCCACATTACACATAAAGAGCAAACAATTTCTTTCCATGACTAAGTTTCCAAAGAGGACCTTCATACAGTTTGCATCCCACTGTCTCTCTGCAATGTAGACTCTTACACTTTCAATGAAACTCTGTGCTTTGCTATGCAAGCTATTAAAGGAATGTACGTACCAAAGTGGGACTGCCCGATTGTAACACCATAAAACTAGTGCATGATAGAATACAATTATATCACTATATTCCATGCAGTTTTTGATGATATTTTGCCGAGAATACATGGTATTCATGACACAAAGACTGACTTTCAACAAGACACGGTAGAGTCAGGATCGTGCACAGCTGACACAGGTATCATTATTGAGTTATTACTGCTGGATGATTGTCAGCACAAAGATGTATTCCTATCAGCGTACCTTGGACATTAACTGTAGTACGTCGGTCTCTTTCTCCGTAATCTCTCTCTTCTGTATCTCTTTTATATCTCCATGTCTCTCATATCTCAAATTCATTCTCTCTTTCTCCCTCGCTCATATCTTCTTCACATCTGCCTCCCTCTTATCTCTACTTTAAATCTCTCTCTCTAACACACACAAATATATTTCATATGTCTCCTTCCAATCTCTCTTCTCTGTCTCTATTCTCTCTCGCTCTCTCTCTCTCTCTCTCTCTCTCTCTCTCTCTCTCTCTCTCGTATATCTCTGTTATATCCCTATCTCCTTCATATATCTTTCTTCTCTTTTTCTCTATTTCATTTCAAACCAAGTATGCATTCACTAGACCCTCCTGGGAACAGTGTTAAAATGTCAATCAGTTATCATGACTACTAATGTATATCACTGTGCGCCATTTGAGAAAACTAGGGTTCACTGGTTTAACATGGGGAAACTCTCCATTGTCTACTAGACTTTTACACACAGACTTTACATCTGAGAAAATATCTGAGAAAAGCTTTACAATTATCAGAGCAAATCAATATTATATCAAATTTCACAAAATGCAATGTATATCCTGGCCAAACGACTTTCATACAGCCTAGGGTTGTTCTGTTGCTGTATCACATGACTGCTCTGTTGTCATGACGCAGAAGGCAGAATAAGCAGACAAAGCACAGTCACATCAATAGATCAAACATGGCATTATGTGCAGTAAGCTTGTATGTGGAGTACTCCTATATTGTGCCTCCACTGGGCCAACAAGATCTCCTATAGAATTCATTCATTTACACCTGTATTTGCACACATGGAGCTCGCATGCTTTCGACATGGGCATCATCCTGATATGATGATTTGGTAGCAGAAACACAAAAGGTTGAGATATGGAGCACGCTAGATGGGAATTCAAATGAAATTTCTAAACTTCAGAGACTTAGAATGGTGAGGGTGAAAAGTCACTTTTCACTTCCAGCAAAGCCCAACAATATTGCCCAGTAAACTCTCTAATGACCATGAAAACTAGCACTAAACTTACGCAAAAATATATGAGTGGGACTGTGCAGACAGCAGCCATGCTACTAAACCCATAAAGTAGGCTATAGTACCTGTACACTGCAGTTAGGTGAAGGACCCTCATATCACGACAATGAGTGGCAGAAATGGGTGAATAAGTTTTGATGATGGTTTCTGAACAAATTCACCAAATAGGTTTGCTCTAAATACGTTTTTCGGGATTTTTTTTTTAAAATACATGTACAAGTATCTCAAACCAATATTGAAGATTGTGAAAGCACATTTGTACAGTGCACTGCTTTGATCAAATGAGCAATGGGGAAAGATGACACTTTTGAACTATAATTTGAGGATAGCTCAATCCATCATGCATTGTGATGAAATCATTTAATGGTATGCTGCCCTCTTCAGATTTTAGTTGTGCAGTTGCCAATACAGAGCTTACACAAACAGCAGCTTTTTTGCAAGATAAATCTTTCATAACTGAGTGGTTTTAGCTTGTTTGTTTGTTTGTTTGTTTGTTTGTTTGTTTGTTTGTTTGTTTATTTCAGCTGAGTGCAAAGTCAAAGTCAGACATGAATTTATTATGCACAATGATCTCTTTCCACAAGCAGTTGTTATGGAAACCATACTTTGAATCTCATGGAAATGAATCTGAGAGCACAGACATGTGTTTCTCCCCGGGCCGGAATGGAGTCGTTGTTAACACACAGGTGCTGTTAATACACCAGCAAATACGGTAATTGCTTGCAGCAAATACAGTTGAATGCAGACATGCTCCCTTGTTTTTCGTACCAGGTATCTAATGCAGTTCTGCAGAAAACTTCTTGAATTATTCCAGTAGTAGAAGGTCACAAGACACAACTTTAGACAGTCCTGTGAATAAAGCCAACACATGCTGTTTTCATTGAGCAGTGCTAGTGAAGTATTTAATGCAGTTTGATTGTCAGTTCATCTACGGTTGAGAATAACCTTAGCGGAACGAAATATAGTGACGGGAAGGGATTTTCTCCTTCACCGATATTCCCTTGGATGGTTTCAGAGTCGAACGCGCCCGGTAACAAGCTTAGTCGTCATAGGAAGACTGTATTAAGCCCGGCCTTGGTGGAAATCTGCGAGCGCCAAGACGACAAGAAAGTTGTCTGCCAGCTTAAAGGGCAGATTCACCTAATGCATCTGTGTAAGTTTAAACAGGATCTGCTCCCGGGCAATGTCGATAGGCGGTCGCGGTGGATTGCCCAAATTGGGCCTGGAAGTTGGGAAGCAATACGCAAAGGGAAAGGGAGGACGAGTTGGGGGGGGGGGGGGAGGGTGTCGTCGTGGAGCAAATCGTTTGGTCTCACCAAGCGGAGCAGTGCCTGTCGAGTTCGGATGAATTGCCCAGATTAGGTGAGCTGCCTCGATACAATTTTCTCTAAAATTGATTCATTATTAGTTGGTGGCTCGGGTTGGGGGGCTCAGAAATGTCAGTGCTAATGTGGAGCTGCTGTATGCTGGCATTGGAAATGCATCTTTGCCTACTGTGCTCATGGTACGAGAGTGCGTGTGAGTGTGTGACTATGAATGTGTGTGCCGGACTATGAATGTGTGTGTGTGTGTGTGTGTGTGTGTGTGTGTGTGTGCATTTTAACTTAAGTGTGGGTGAGTGATCAGTTATGCTTGGGGGGCATATGAACATTTCTTAGATTTTAGTCACCCCGACACTGATGCAAGGCTACCAAAGTTCACCAGAAAAATCATGTGATCTTTGCTCAACATTCCCCGGGATGCGGGGTGAAATGATTCGCGGCAAAACACACCGTTGCGCGACGAAATTGAAGTTGGGGGGGACTAATCTCGGCGAAGATTTACCGAGTGTAGTCGAAATAAATTGTTCGTCTGGATACAGCGGGAAAAGAGGAATGGAAGCATTAGGCTGCCAGTGGGCATGGTCTCCTCTTGCCTCGCTTTAGATAAATCGTCTGATATTTTCTTACCCTCTCCTGGCATACAGCTAGCATTTTGATATTCGAGTCAGGCAGACTAAACTGAGACCCCCTTTGACAAGGCCTACAGCGAAACGTGAATTTCATCCAAACTCGTCTCTTTTGCGAAGCCGGCGCCTCCCTGTACTCTGCAAATGACATTTTCAGATGCTTTATAGGCCTTCCTCAAAAATGTGACTGGGAATGTGGGAAGATCATCAAAACAGTGGCAAATAACGCAAAATCCCAAGAATAAAATGCATAGTGTATCTCTCCCTGAAATGGATGCGATATGAGCGGCAGTTGCGACAAAGAAGCAATACATGGTTGTCATGACAAATGCACTTCAGTAAGAATGGATAGCTGTAAAGGTCAAGCAATAAGTCAATGTGATATTGATCATGGAAGCACACAAGCTAGGTATGAAATAAAAATCTTGCCTTCATGGACACGTCTGACAATGAAAACAAGAGGGAACATCCATACAGAGTGAGTCAAGCCTCTCTGCTGAATAGAACATTTCAAGCTCATCTGTAAATATTTTTTTTTTGTTGTTGTGCTGTCATGCCATTGGCTTTTCAAACAAACACCAATCTAAACACATCAAAAATTCTAACTCGACCACTAAATGGCAGAACTTCATGTAAGGCAGATAAGAAGACCGTACATGGCTCCCAAGATGTAAAGGACTTTATGTTCCTGAGGACTACTCTCCATTTACATGTATCAATCAGATAGCATCCATCATTTCACATTATATGACTGAATACTGATGCTTCTAAAAGCCACAAATAAAGACTCTTTCCCATTGACCATATTTGATTATCTTTCTGGACATCGCGATAATGGAGAATCATTTCCTAAAGATGACACTCTCAGCCCATTTCAGGTTGCTACACAATTTCAAAGGTTATGGGAGAAATCAAATAACAGTGAGCGAAAGCATCAGATCGCAACACCATCCCTGCAGAGAATGAAATTTCACACCTGTAACTACCCGAAATGGGTTGAACGCCTACACCCCACGCATCTTCCATTAACGCGGTGGAAGCATTCTTTATGATGTAGTCTGAAAAGATCGCTATGCTGTAGCACTCAAACGCAGCAAAATTGTGCAAATTAACACAGCACGCAGCAATTCTGGCTGGGATCTCCCATGCTTGCGCACGGATTTAAAAAGATTTGGCATTGCATTCAGTGCCATCAATCGCAATTTTAAGCCAAGGACGTTGAAATGAAGGGCACTCAAGGTTGATCACGAAATGCGCATATATTTCTCCCGAGTCGCAAAATCACCCAAACCCAAAATTCCAAAGTAAAAAACAAACAAACAAAGAGTAACAAAACATGCACACTACACTACATGCAGCCTATGATGTAAACTGCTTTTAGTTGTGTAGAGCAAAGTTCACATCTTTCCATTGCATCGAGTCTTCAATCTTACACCAGTGAGCGTGGGGTACTTAATAAGGTGTATGGCATTGACTTCATATCAGATTACAGGCTTTCTATCAAAGTTGAATGGACACACCTCCAACTTGCATGGCGTACAGGCAACTTCTACAATACCTGACAGCATTCCACTGCGTCACTGTGTTAACAAGCAAGGGACAGGGTCTTGCTGCCAATTTTTGGCCACATGCAAAGAGCTGGGTTTGCTGAGCCAGAAGTGTGGGCAGAGTGTGCGTGCAGCATATTATGTGTATATGAAGCTTGTGGCGCCCTGTGATTGCATGGTGTTTTTAAAGGCCTATCATGAAAAATTGATGCACCGCCGCTAAGTACATCAGCAGGTGCATGGGCGCTCCCCAGCCCTGGGGCAGCCTTTCAGAACCCCTGGAGCAGAAGGAAAGGGGTTCCGGGAAGACCGCAGCCCGGGCAGGAGTTACAGGCTTGGCCACTGCTAGGGTGGGGTCAGTGATGGTATTGTTGGACGAAAACCTCCAATTCATGCCCTTCTCAAAAACTGCTCTGTTGACTTCGTCTTTTATTCTAAAAATAAGTGATCGATATTGGCAGCACTTTGTGTGTGTGTGTGTGTGTGTGTGTGTGTGTGTGTGTGTGTGTGTGTGTATGTGTTGACTTTGCCCAAATCATGTATATCTAATAGTGCATTGGCATTATGAACTCAGGTTGTTATGGGAACAGAAACAAATAGGCATTTTGGGATATCTCTTGCAGTGAATCACACCCAGCGAGTTTTCACACTGCTATGCAAGTCTCTATTTCACTGTTCTACTTTTTACCTGCATAGAATTTGTGATATCTGAACAGTTTCAATCAGGAATGTACTTCAAGGAGAATCTAATGTAAACTATGCCTAAATGTAAAACTTCATTCCAATTCATAAATTTCAATGTAGGAGTATTCTCACGACCAGTAGCCACATTACTTTTGGATCTGCAGTCAAGCATTGCCATTAAGCCAGTCATTCCCACTGGCAACCTGTTTGCATGTAATGTCAATACTAATTTGATATGGTGGTCCAGGGAAGGTTAGGGCACAATCTAACTATTAAACACAGCAAATTCAAATTAGCTAAATTTTTGTCCACTTGATCCGTTTGTAAAGTACGAGGGAAGGGGGGGGGGGGTTGGGTTGAGGGGTTAAACACATGACCCATACTGTATATAACAGTGAGGCAAGTAGAAGTCACATCCATAGAGGGAGCTCAGCAAAGTGCCATTATCTTGATTGTGCTTTATCCCACTTGTGGGAATTGAATCATTTAGGTCGAAATCATCTCTGACGTTTTATGAGTTTTCATTCCTGTTCGACCCATAGCCCGAAGACTTCTCCACTTAGTCTCTCTCCCAGGCTCCAAACAGCCGTGGAGGGGAGATTTATCCACCAAGCAGCATAAATATCGGAGACAAGTGTGCAAGCAACGGATGAGCAATGAAGGGGGAAGGCAGATTTGAGGGGGGCACTGCATGGTAGAAGATCAGTGACCTCATGGAAATCAAAATCGGAGTTGGCTGCTGTACTGGCTGGCATTAGTAGTACTGATGATATGCTGGAGTGCTTGGATGCTAATGACTTACCTAACACACCCTTGATTGCCTAGACTTGGGGGCAATTAACATGGAGAGAGTGATTCAAGTCTGCATCAGCACCAACACAGCATCAATCACGTTGAATCTGGCGTGCCTTAAAGGTGCCATTCAGCGTACTGCCACCTTTCTCATCAGTCTCGCTTCAAGCCTGTAAATGATTTTTTTCCCTCCCCATTTACCAACCTCATTTACCAACAACCTGCCTAGTGCAATAAATGATGTACCACAAATTAGCTTAGATACCCTCTGATATGAGAAGATATGTTTTCATTGAAAATGAATGCATAACGAACAAATAAAAGCTGAAAAACATTCATGCACAATATATTTTAATAAACAGCCAACAAGCTTGAAGCCAGGCTACGAGTACTTCCAGCAGAGAAATTGGAATGTAACTGCACTCCACTCAGAAAGACATCTAAGCGATACTGACAGACCATAACTCATTCAAGAAAGACCCATGATTCCATACAGTGAGTCAGGCGCACTATACAGTAATATAGGAATTGTATATCTTCCCTTCAGAGGAAATGATCCATTTGACATTTTATCTATGATGTAATCAGTTATAAATATCTAATTTTTATCAACATGAGTGACAAAATGAATTTGATGGAATTTCAGCAAATTTCCACGGGATAACATCACCACTCAAAATATCATACATTTTCCAGATACAAAAGAAACAGCGGGTAATTTCATTTTTTAAATCAAATTGTTCTTCCATCAAATTGTTAACGATGACTTCAAAAACTGAACTGTTACCTATTTGTCTTCTGAAGCATTCATAATGCACGAACCATCTTTCTTTCTCTAGTGACCCCCAGAGGGGGACATAAAGCCTATCATTGCACATGATCTGTGTTTTCAATTAAGAGCGAGAGGATCGATGGGGAGGAGAGAGGGGTGGGGGGCGAGACTCTTTCTCCAAGGCGCAGGAAAGCGCCCGCCAAGGTATGCGGAGAATCCCCCCATGTACCCATCCCAGTACTTTGCTCATGTCACTGTTGCCCAAGCTGAGGACACTGCTGCCCGTATCATTAAGAAGCCTAATGTGATTACAGGCTTGAGGCCGGAGGCCTGTATGCGCTGAAGCAAGCCAGCAAGCACGGCGCAGTAGCCATCAGGAGATGGGCAGGGTGGGGTATAGGATAGAAAAGGGTGGGGAAGGATGGAAAAAAAAAAGGTAGGGTGGGGTGAAGGACAAGATATGCCCTACCCACACTTTTCACATTCAGCAAAATGTACTCCATGTAAATGTATACTGCAACTCTCAACTAATGTTTGTCCACCAACAATTATTTTTGAAAAATATCTTAAGTCTAAAGCTGGTTATGATAATCTGTGGGGCTGGGAAGGCCTTGAAAACAACGTCAATTCTGTGGTGCTCAACAACATAACATATTGCGTATGATAACTTAATCTGGTGTCATATTTATAAAAGTAACTTCAGTGTCATATAACATAGATTTCAAAAATCTGTATCCAAGAGGAAAGAGTTCATAAACAAAGAAAAATGTGTATCAAATGAAAAACACATAACTAATGAGAGGTGGTTATTTCTTAACAGGGTTAAAACAAGTCCCTTGCTTTCAAGAAAAGGCATTTTTAGTTTAATGTTTCTGTTTATTATTAATAAGCACTCTATAAATAACTCAAAACAATTCCTTGCTTTCAAGAGAATGTATTTTTAGTTTATTGTTTCTGTTTATCATTTGTAGCACTCTATAAATAACTCAACCTCCATTTAGAACAAAATCTACATTCATCCTGTGTTTTTGATGTCATAAAAATATGACACATATACGGAAAATATGAAAATGCACAGCATCTGCAGATTGGTAAAAGCAATCCTCATATTTTCCCCTTCTGACGGAGGGATAAACTTGGCTAAAACACAGTCCTAGTATCTACTGTATCTGTCAAAAGGACAAAAACATCCATCATTACATAACTGAGCAGGTATAAACGTTGTTCTAAAAATGACCACTAATGCAGCATGGCCAAGGTTAAAGTAATCCAAGTGCAGAAATTCTCCTGCCATAAATAGATTCTGCTCAGGAAGGTGAGTTGCGCTTTCAGAGCTTTAGTGTCTGTATGGAGGCAAAGAAGCAATAAAATCTGTCCATTTCTTTTCTAGACACAGGTACTTGTACAGCCACCCAAACTGCATGACTTGGCCGAGTGTAAGAGCCTTCATTTTGCTTCTTGAAAAATACCCCGGCCTCCCCTAAACTCTTTTTCCCCATCAACTTTTTTTGTCTGATCATTTGGTAGAGTATTGGGCCTTATGATAGTTTGTATCACATTCTTGCACAAACCACTTTCATCTTGGACAGAATGAGAGAAGCGATCCATTCCCTGAACCTTCTTTCATTTTTCCCTCAGCGTGCTTTAGGTATCCCTCATTATCTCCGCCAAGGAAGTTATGTTTTTGTTGCCGTTGGTTTGTCTGGGTGTAAGATAACTCAATAAGTTGTGAACCAATTTGGATGAAACTTGCAGGAAAAGTTGATAAATGGCACAAGGAACAAATGATTAAATTTTGGTAGTAATCAGAGAATTTTACAAAATTTTCTGATGGTATTTTTCAACTTTTTGCAAAAAGGTCAATGAACTAGGGAGTTCACACTGTGCGTACTTGAGGTTTGCGTACTTGAGGTTTGCATACGTGCAAGAGCGCATGCTCTGCTCGAGGCGGCAACGCGCAGCATTGCAAAAAAACTGATGAGGTAAACACAGGCTTCTTTATCACTTGGAAATTGGATTATACATTCCTATACAGATCTCGAGATTCGGATCACGATCGTTATCTTGCTATTTCGTATATGTGTGAATGATGCATGTATGGTTGGAAACAAGCTGCTTGATGGAGGTCTGCGCTCTCAGAATGCTTTTCTCGTTACTAAATGTACTATGGGCCCAGGGAACAGAAAAATGTTGCATACTGAACAGACATTTAATATCATGACATTTCTCCTGGAAATGTTGTTGTTTTTTTTTTTGTGCCTAAAATATGCCGACATTTAAGTCAAGCTCCCTCGCCTACTCTGCAAGAATGGAGACGTGTTTACGTTATTTTTCTCAACACTAGCTTTGCTTCTATCAGCTTGCCAAGGTGAGGAGCTGTTATTAAAAAGAGTATGGCACAGCATCACAAAGACTCTCATTGTGCCATAGAAATTAGAAGCAGCCAAACAAGAGTGGGCACAGGTAGGTGAATTCGTGGGCTCGCTGCTAATCAATGTTGAGCTGCTCTCTGGTATGCACTCCAAACAGGAGAAACCACGACAAAGAAAAGATGATGTGCAGCTTGGCAGCTCGATAATGAAGTATGTATCTTTTGGTGTATCTGGAGTCTCTCATTACTGCGCATACACGGGTCGCAAGGTGTGTGTACACAATATCAGAACATGGATACACGGGGATCATGATTGGAGGGCAAGAATCAAGAATTCGGTAAACAGTACACCAAAACTAGACGACAGACGAGAAAGAGGTGCACAGAGGTCGTTCACAGACGAGAGAGGGAGGAGAGAAAACAGAAATGCAAAAGACGTGCAAACATGAGCAAAATAGAGGGGAGATAACAGTACATTATATACACACACACAAAAAGAGAGAAATGAGAGAACGACTGAGAGGAAGGAAAGCAGGAGTTGCAAGAAATAAAAGATGACGAAGAGACAAACACGACACGAGAGCTAGAGACGAAGATGATTCAAATTAACTTTGAGTGAACGCTGACATCAACAAAACATCACAATTTGGGTAATACATTTCGAGATACGATCACATCAAACTCAGAAGAATACACTG
Source organism: Diadema antillarum (assembly GCF_040938485.1). Classification (NCBI taxonomy): domain Eukaryota; kingdom Metazoa; phylum Echinodermata; class Echinoidea; order Diadematoida; family Diadematidae; genus Diadema; species Diadema antillarum. Next base: position 1,326,925 of record NW_027271028.1, read on the forward strand.
GATAGAAAGTGGTGGGGGTGGGGGAAGTGAACTGAAGAAGAAACTAATAACATCATCACAGGCAGAAACAGTACGAGGGGAAAAGAAAGAAAAGTAGCAAAGGAATACATTACAAGGTTCCGTGAAGTCTAAAATAAACATTACAAGAGAGCGTTCCATCCAATTAAGGGGGAACCAGCATTGGTGGAAATAAAATAAGCACCCGAGGATTTTGTGTCGAAGTGCATGGTAATCTAAGACTTTGATCCTGTTTGGAGGCTTGGGTTAAAGGTCAGAATCAACTCCCTGGGCAATATTTTTTTTTTCTTTCTGCTGTGCATTTTGAAGGATGAAATTCTCTCAGCATATCTACAACAATATCTCCAGTGTCATCTCATTTTCTACCATATTGATTTAGAAAATGTGAAAAGGCTAATTAGATTAGCCCGTTGAGGACAAGTCCCGCGGATATTCAGGCAGGTGTCTGTGGGAAATGTGTGTTATAGCAACATCAGCATGTCCTCAATGGGTCAATGTGCAATGATACAGTTGTGTATATTAGAAACAGTGGAGACTTGTCAAAAATTTCTCGAGGAAATAGAGCTAAAAAAAAAATGATTGTTAGAACATGGCACTACCATGAGAGTACACAAGGATATGAATAATGTCTAGAACTAATGCACAAGACTGTACACTGGTATGTTCATATCTTGTGTAGATTAACGTTTACACATCCATGGCAGATGGCTGTTCACTGAGCTGTTTCTTCAAAATGGCCAGTTTATCACGACGATCATAGCTTACAGCGTGATCTGCTACAACTGTTGTTGTTTTTTCTGTTCTACTTCTGTAATGCAAACTATTTACACTTTTATCCAGTCTAAATGGATCTAATATACGAAATAAAATGAATGTTTATACTTTTAACTCTTGTAGATTTGGCGCATAACTGGCCGATCATCTGAATGTGTAAGAGTAACCAATCATGTTATTTATGATTAACTGAGAATAAGCATAAAACTTCCTTTCGCACACTAATAAAGGAGTACATGGTTAGCGCATGTCTCATTTGACCCCTACCCCACAGACTTTCAAATAACATGGAAACGACCTGTGACAGAGCATTTTTTGTTGAAGCATGCCACCTTTGTAATCAATGTCAATGAAATACGTGTGCAGCTTTTGTTAAACATTATTGATGAATCACTTTCACCTGTGTGTTCTAACACGGTGAAACCTACAACTTAACATTCCGGATCCTCATTTGCCTAATTATTCTTTTCGTTTGAAAGTCAATGGCAAATACACAATTATTCTCATTTGACCTTTATTTTGCACACATATGCGCAAATCGCAACCGTGAACTCCCTTATTATACAACTGCCATCAACAATGTGAAAAAATAGAGGGGGGACCTTTAAACTCTACAGCACCTCCTCCATCCAAAAATAAAAAATGAATAAATAAAAAATAGAGAACATTGATGGTAACATAGAGGAAGGCTCTGTACAGAACAGAGGCACGCTATGTACAGATTTAATGTGACAAGGATGATGATGCATGCCACGCTGCAACTAAAGAGGTGTGTAGAATTTCACGCTTCAAACCAAAAGACAGGAAGACACTATAACAAGTTCCCACTCGGCCGATAGCCTGTCAAATCATCGATCGAATCAGGCAGCAGAGGCTACACTGGCAAAGGATTGTGGGAGGTTGTGGCACAAACTGTCCAGTCTGCGCCAAGGGAAAAAATGGGCCATCACTCATGGTTCGATTGACAGTTAAACCTAAATGTTTCATGAGATTACATCTGATGGTTCTCTTGAAAAGATATAGAGAAATTTTTTCACCCTCAAAGTATTTTTCATCTTTCTGGAAAAAAAAACCACATGTACAAAGCTTGCACATGTCACTATTACCAGAGCTTTTTACACTTTTGATGTGAAAAGACACTATACAGTGTACCTATTCTAATGCATACAGACATGATCAAACCGGATTGCTTACAAAGCAAGCTGATGACAGATGACTATGGAATCAACCTAAAATCAGTGCACCATTACCATAAGTTATCCCTAGAGTACAGACCTACAATGTATGCCTATACTGTAGGTACACGGTAATGACACGATTTTGAGACAATACCTAAGAATGAAAAGACTAGCTACATATTTCAAATCTGAATCATATAAATGTGAAGCTACAACATTAATCAAATTTCACTTCAAAATGTGATCATACAATACACAGAAATACTCACACACACACACACACACACACACACATGTATATACACATACTCCATACTGCAGTCTTCCATGCCCTTTCGTAATCATATAATTGGCCATCACGTAACCAATATCAAAGAGAATTGAAGGGATTTACTAAGCCTGAAGTGAGCAAAATGGTGGTGTAGCTGATTTGGGGGAAAAAACTCATGATTTGTTGATCTTTCCTTTATCAAATTCCCATTAAGTTGAGATAGCTCAGCTTGCATTTGAAGATTCCTGGAAATCAATTACATCAACACACAATCTAAGACAGGGAGAAACTGGAAAAAGCCACCGACAATCAGGGGACAAACATGGCGACAATTATGCATTAACTGTGAAACCCAGATTGGAAAAAACAACGTATGCCATTAGGGCAGCCAGAGAAGGCGTAGCCGTTGTCTCGTTTTGGGAGGGGTCGCTGTTCCTCCTTTTTATCTCTTCTCCTCCCCCCTTCCCAGCTCTGTCGGTCTGTCGATGTGCCGTTCGTTGTAAGATTGATTGTGTTTGCTTTTCAACCGCTCTCCCTCCTGTCATATATTATGTATGCTGAGAGTGTGTGCTCGTTCCATCAACAACCAGCGCTTGGATTTAATGCCTCTGAAAGAATGGAAGTGTACAGTCAGGTATACATTGGACTTGCTAGTTCCCCCGTTCGCTACCCCTCCCCCTCCCCCAAAGAAAAAAAAAATCAATCTCTTTGTGTTTCTGTCCACTTGTAACCACAACCATCAATCACATTATCCCAACATCGAGAGAACATTTAGGCAGTAATGCACCAAAGTCTGGACCCTTAGTGTTTGCATAATAATAAATGCAGTTGTTGTTTTCTACAAGATCTGCAATGTCAATACAGCAACACACATAGAACTCGCATGGAGGTGTGCACCAAATTGATAGCCATGCATCAGCCATGGCCTAGATTTAATAGTTAAATATGATCACATTGGAGCTAGAAGGGCATCTTCATTGCAGCATGAACACCTTTGTCGCTTCCTGCAGATAACGTATGAACTGTACCAAAAACACTTGTGGTGCATCACATTAGGAAAAATTTCCATCTTGTGAACTATTCTACATTTACATCATTCCGTGGGAAGGACTGTAAAAAAAAAAAGGCACCTATAAAATAGTATAATCAGTGGAATTATCCAGAAAAGAAAAAAAATCCATCTACAAGGACTAACGCTGTAGAAGGGGGGGGGGGGGGGGTTAGCTAAGAAGAAATCATCTCTTGTTTTAGTGAATAGGTTACAGTAAGTGGATAGGTCCCTTGATTTGTAAACAGAAGGTCTGGGGTTCAAATCCCACCTGATGTGTGCTCATTCTCGCACAAGATGATTTGCCCATGAGATACCCCTGTAGACAGGCGTATAAATGGATATATATCTGAAAATGTTGGGGTATGATAATAATTGGACAGCTGTCTGGGAGAGCAGTGTTATCACTAACGAGGTTACCCTGAGCAAATAGGGCCATATTCTCTTCATGACGATTGTGACCTTGTGTGCAATTGAGAAATACTCCATGACAGAGTCCATTCATTCAACCATTTGCATACTTTGAGAGCCGATTAGCACAGAAAACCCCACTGCATTTGACCTTTCTTTTTCTTTTTCTGCTAGGGAGGCTTAACGTGATACATGATTGCAAATGCAACGTAAAATGATATACGAATTGACAAAACTGCACGCAAAACATCTCATTCATTTGGTAATGACAATCTTTTTATTTTGGTGTCCCTGTGTGCACACTATTTATACAGCATTCATGCTGAACCATAGGTAATGGAGTTAGGGCCACGGGGTAGCCCCTTGACATTCAGAATTAAAACTAAGGTTGACACCTGCCATTACGAAAAAATTCACCTAAAAAGGGGACTTTGCAATTCAAAACCTATGCAATTGGAGCAGGAGGTGTTTCTAAAGCTGCGAGAATAGTGCAACAGGTTTTACTTTTATCCTGTTTAGTTGTGCAAACAGAGAATAAGTGACATACATGTAATGATAGTGAAATTTTAATCATAGTAATCAAACCTACATTTTTCAATGTATACTCAACTTTCTACAGTCAACGGGCCCAAATGTTATCTTTAATTATTTAAAACTAAGGCTGCAACTGATACAATACCGTTTGAAAGGGAAATCATTAAAAAAAAATCTACCTCTGAAATATCTCTTACAGAGAGATCATGGCAATGATATATAATATGTGAGCAATATATTTTGTCTTTGTGTAATGTTACCAATGAGTAAACAGTATTAGACTTTTTCAATCGCTGTTCTTGATGCATGGATAGAACATGATTGTTAGTGTAGAAGCAGCATTTTTCTAAATTCTTGCACACAAGATTCTGGGTATCCCATTACTCTTCTTCTCTTTCTGCATATACTTACGTATTCTTGCTTTAATCCGACCCCAAGCCAACACCTCATAATTAGCTTGACAAATCCCCTCTAGAATCCGCCAGATTTACACTGATGAGAGCCAGTTAGGAGTGTGTCCTTTGAACACAGGAGGGTGATAAGGGGAGGGCCAGTGGAAGGCGCTCTATGTCCCCCTCTGACGTCACCCTGATGCGATTTCTGGTGCGCCGACACGGTTAGGAGCAATCGACGACGAGAGAGATAGAGAGAGAATGGGACGAGATTGATCCTTGTAAATTTCCACACAGTAAGATGACTGCTGCTGCACTCTCGAGATGACCACAAAATAACTCTTTATCCAAGAAAAGCGGTGTCAACAGCACACGGCGAGTGGGGAAGAATCCGGGTAAACTGAGCGATAATCCCAAGATTGAACCTCGCACAAACACCACACGCATACAATTACATATGAAAGAAGAACAATCAGTCGGCAAACGTGTCGAGATGGAGTCAGAGGGCATAGGTGGGGTGATGCGATCTTAAACCCATGAGGTATCCACGGAGATGCTCTTTCCTTTTTTTTTTCCTCCCTCGTCCCCTCTCCTCGCTCCTTCAGAGGCAAGCTGCAGCTTCGGTGGCCATGATGGCGGTATAGTCCAATGCGCCGTCGACTACAGCCAAGCCTACAGTGTGCTTTCTTTTCCCCCTGCACTCGGAGCCCGATCCGCCAAAGTGCTCTGGCACATGTGGGCAACCGGCCTGTGCGTCACACGCATAGATTATGGGACCCCTCTGTGTCCCTCGCCGCCTCTCTGTCTGTGCATATGACAATGGGCAGAATGGGAGCTTGCAGGCAAGCAATACACGTTGGCTACGCTGCGTATATGTGTGTGTGTGTATGTGTGTGTGTGTATATATATGTGTATAGCGCATGTTTGCATTTGTTTGCATGAGTGTAAGTGTGTGTGTGTGTGTGTGTGTGTGTGTGTGTGTAAGAGGAGAGAGAGAGAATGAAAGAGAGATGGGGAGAGTATTTCCTGCAAGTGTGCCTTTGCACCAAGACATGCAGATGACTTTGCGCTCTGAATGTCCTGCTGTAGTTAGTATGTGGAATAATATCTTAAGACTCTCTTTTTTCTTATCCCTCCTCCATTAAAATACTCTCTCCCTCTTTTATGTATCATCATCTCTCCCTTTTTTTTAATCTCTCTATTTGAATACTCTTTCTCTGTCCCTCTCTTCGTCTACCCTATTCCTATTCATCTACTTCTCCATCTGCCACGCCTCTCCAGGGAGTAAAATGTGTGAGAGAAGGACACGGTATTCCAGAAACGTGACAGTCTCAAATGATTAATGATGATGCTGTGTTGAAATTAAGTCAGAGCTTTGCTCCTGTGTTGGTGCTGCAAGCTTTCTCCATACAACAGGTAAAGGGGAGGGGGGGGGGGGGACAGTAAAATATCATTGAATTGACTAAGATAATATCTCACAAGTTTCAGACATGGCATGATCATTAGCAGCAACAGGATTATTCATGTAATGAGTATTCCCATTACGATGCCTTGTCCAACGAATACAATAACAGCCTACTTTAAAAGTAAAAAGCATAATAGAGTACTGTACAAGCTGGTACTGTAAAAGTGGTTATTTTCGCGCTAGTATTTTTTTTTTTTGCATGCGGCTGGGTGAGAAGAATTTTGCGAGTTTTTAATTCAGTGGATTCAAGATAGAATATTAGTGGAACATATGACATGCAAAAAATTTGCGTTTCTATTTTCGTGCTGGTTTCTGAGCGCGTAATATGCGTGAAAATTTCCACATCGCGAAAAATTTCCACATTTACAGTATTTACATTGGAAACAGAACAAGTATTTAGTCATTAGAGAGGGATGCCTGGTTTTCAAGAAATATCTGTTTCTTTCTTTCCATACGTGCATCTCGTTCCAATCATCTGGAATTATATTTCGTTCAGCTACATGTGTCTATGACACTTCCTGACAGACACATCAGCATCTTGCTCTTGTAAAAGGGCATAGCACCACAAATGATGAAATCTATTTTTATGTTTTCTGTTTATAATAGTCCATATATGTGCATTTGCCACTAAAACTGTTACAAGCACAAGCACATGCCTCCATGCCAGATAACAGATTTAAAGATATGGTATAGTTTTGGTTGAGATGGGGCTTCAGGTTTCAAACTTTTTTCCTTTTTTTGTGAGATGAGAACCTCATAATAAAATATGAAAGAGCATGTAACTCTAACAGGGATTCAAAGTTTATTTGATGGAAATTGGTTTTGAAATGGCAGGGATATCCAAAATAAAGGGATCCTCATAAAAGGTTGGACCTACCTTTTATTAGGCTTGCTTTGTTTTTGGATATCTCAGCCATTTCAAAACTTTTTATCAAATAAACTTTGAATTAGAATTGTATGCTCTGTAACATTTTATAAGTGATTTCTTGGTCAGTACCTTGCAAAAAGTTTAAAGCTCAATCCTCATCTCAACCAACACCACATCATCCCTTTAAGTCCACAAGGATTCCACATAGAGAAACATCACCACAATGAAAGACAATGAGAGATTCATACAAAGAGAAATGTGGTGAGCTCTGAAAAGTCTAACTGATCTGATTTCATTCTCAACAAATAGAGGGATGTAAGAACGAGCCCTTTTCATTCTATCTCTTTCTATTTCCATTTTGTCAAATCTTTTTCTTTCTCTCTTGGCAACTCATTAATTCTCTCTCTCTCTCTCTCTCTATCTTGGCAACTCTCCATCTCTCTCTCTATCTCTTTCTTCCATTCTGCCTCCTTGATGAAATATTCAAGTATATCTCTCACAGCAAGTAGCCTGCAGTCTAAATATAGCTCTGCTCGGCATACAGACGCACAAACCCGAGCATGCACCCGCATCAGCTGCGGCTGCTAATGAACAGCCGTGCTGCCTAACGTGTGGGCCATAATTGCCAGCATGCAAAAAATATGAAGACACTTCAATCTAGATGCACACACACATAAAATATGGACAAAAAAAATATGAAAGCCTACATAATAATGGTGACCTTGACTTAGAAAATAATAAAGGAGTACTACAATGAATTGCTCAAGACTTCATCTCCCTACTATGATGGTAGAGTCTTGTGGCACATAGAATGAACAGCCTTTGCAAGCATGTTGAAAGCCTTCCCCCATCATCAATCTAATCCAACCCTCCATTATCAGTCCGGGTTGCAGAATTGCATTATAATCAAAGTTGAGGCTACATTTACATTATATCCCTGCAAGATGATTGGACAGAGTACAACGGATCCGCTGCCCTTTTCCTCCGTAGCAGTTTACGTGACATGTAATCGCAAGTCTGCTGGTCAGGCCCCGTTTTCCTTCTATTATTCTTGAATACTGGCACTGTCATGGCCAATTTGTTTTTAGATAAAACGCATACGCCGTTTGCAATTCTGCGCATACTCAAGTCAGAACGCACCAATTAAAACCTCCTCGAGAGCTAAAGCAACTAGTAATGAGAAATTCTGACTGCAGAGTGCGAGCAAAAATGACCTGACCTGCTTTGATGTGGTTCCAATGAAAAGCAAAATCTTTACATGATTTCATTTTGATTCAATCATTTCTCAACCTCTGCTCCCAATGAATGAACCCTACGGCCAAAAGGGGTATTTTTTTACGACCATGAAGCATCTACCGCTTCCATCACAATTATATAGGAATAAAACAGACTACAAACCTTGTATATGTTGGCATAGATTTTTGTCATACAGTTGCATCATAATATGTTGTTGTTGTTGTTGTCGCCGTCATTTTCTGGAAGGGGGTTCAAGAAGTACCCCAAGAAGTACCCGAATGATAACAGCTTACAGTATATTCAGCAAAGGTTGCTCTACATATGTCACTTTGAGTTGCTTGCTGAGTGAAATAAGAAACATTCAAAGTCACCAGTAAGACTAAATGCACCAGACGCTTCATTGAGTACACATCAATTTTGAAATTTATTTTGGAAAACATGAGATGAGCGTACTGCCTGCCTAAAGAAGAGCAAAAAAAAAGTATATATATATATATATATAAATATAAATATAAATATATATATGTATATGTATATATGTGTGTGTGTGTATATATATATATATATATATATATATATATATATATATATATATATCACCGAATGCACACACAAAAATTGACATTTCTTTCACCATAGTTGACAAAGAGAAGAGTACCCTTTTGCAAAAAATGTGGAAACACTCTTTGTTTTCCCCAAATGGCATGACATTTTTGCAAATGCTCATCCAACTTCTAAATGGACAAGTGATAGGAAAACCAGATTTGTGTGTAGCAATTGGATGCACATCTCCAAATTGGGATGGTGAAAAGAAAAAGAAAAGAACTCAAACAAACGAAACATGTTAATATCTTCAGCAGATAACGATTGTTGGGCACTCTGGCTCAGATCATGGATTTCACAGATTGCAGTATGAAGGACAGTTGATGTGACAGGAAGAGAAAGAGATATAGATAGAGGGAGAGATAGAAAAAGACAAAGAGAGAATATATATAACATATGTGTGTATATATATCTATCTATCTATCTATCTATATATATATATATATTTGTGTGTGTGTGTGTGTCGTGTGTGAGTGTGTGTGTTGTATTGTGGGTGAAGGTGTGTGTATTCGTGTATATGCTAACATTGTTGGGGCAGGGGGTTGCTTTACAGAAGGCTTTAGCCACTGAGATATGAATAGATAGAGGAAGAGATAGACAGAGAGAGCGAGAAAAGGAACATATTATATGAGTTGTATTGTGGGTGAAGGTGTGTGTATTTGTGTAAATGCTACAATGGTTGGAAGGGGGGGGGGGTTCTTAGTTACAACAGCAGGCATCAACCGCTGACTTAGTGGTGTTATGCATGCATGTCACTCCTACTCCAACTTGAAGGAGCATCACCACCTTGCCTAAGTCTGGATTGATAGGGACAATTTACAAGGAGCCGTTTGCATAATTTGGGAATGCAGCTGCAGTCAACAAGGAATGCTAAAAATATGAGCAGATGACGACAAAACGGCTAAAGAACTCACGAGGTTTGAAGAGCTCTCTAAATCTACCTCCAAGCTTGGAAGTATTACTTTCCACTCATTCTGTTTATTTCACGTCAATTCAAAGTTCTACCTTTTACAGTCTGCTGTCAAAGTCCCCAAGAATATAATCCTTGAAATTCACCAGCTTTCATGAACTGTACTCTTATACTAAATAAAGCACGTACTACAATTTTTCATACATATTATCACTGAATTGAGCAAATAAAACAGACAATGTTCATGACCATCCCCCCCCCCCATGATCATAATTGGTACTGTAACATAATGCTTAAATGAAGCTCTCTCTTTTTTTTTTTTAGTAGTGCTCACATATTTCTTACATTTTCTTGATTTCCATGTCACAATGTGTTGGCATCCTGGCACAAGATATTAAGAAGGCACCATGAGCATTTAGAAGCATAGTTTCTGCATTTTTGGCCTGACCAGATTTACTAGATAAGACAGAAAATCTGACGTAAAAGGTGGGAGGAAAAAAGAAAATGTTCGTAACCTTCCACAATATTGATCTTCTAATGGCATGCATTCGTCACCCGGACTAACCAAGCATGCACCCTGGCCAGCCCAGCAAATTGGGCATAATTGGGGCGGCTGGCGTACAAAAAAACAAATCATATTCAAACATACCATGGTCGAATAATGATGATCGATTATTTGCAGGCAGAAATAATCCATTTGCCTGTAGTTCTCAAAGCAGTGTACAAACAAAGTTCTCAAATTATCGTGGGGCACGAAAGTCCCGGATTTTACTCCCGCGATCACCAGACAAGCAGGGCCTACATTTCTTCCCCGAATGAATCCGGCTCAGTCTAACATGCCATGCACTTGCCAATGCTTCGGCTGAATAACAAGGTCAATGAAGTGAGTGTTTAACTCCTTCTTTCTCATCTCAAAACTTTGTTCCCATCTCAATATGAGTAGACCAAAACAATTCTTGCATAGAAAAGCAGGCAAAACACTCAGCTTAATAAGTTACCCGAAACCTTGGACACTTGACAATCTCATTAAGCAGAGGCGTACACTTCCGAGCATTCCACTCTAATGAAATTGAAGTTGACCTACTTTTGACCCCCGCCTCCTGTTACCGTGGACACACCTACACTACCACTCTCCTGCGCCTCTCACACCTGAAGTTGGTTCATTGTACCTCATTTAGAGAAAGTAACAGACCTTGAATGGAATACTCACGCTGCCTACATAAAACACTCACACATGAAGTCATACTATGCCATCTCTTCTCCATCCACTGGCTTCCTTTTTTCCTAATTTCAACAAATGATCTTCCAAACATTCTCAATTTTATAGTGCAGATACAAGTTGACCATTATAGCTATGGTAAGTTGTACAACAAATTGTTTTCAAACCCAATCATCCATTTCGAAGGACTATACTGTTTTGCACAGGATAGGAGAAATATTACATTGTCAAACTGTGGTGTTTGCCTTGGCGTGGATGATCATGGTATTACTGTATGCCTATCAAATGGATGTGGTAAACGTATTTCAGCTAGAGACTCTTCACACTAAAGGCAAGCCATCCTTCTAAAAAGTTTGTTTTTTTCCTCTCTCTTTTCCCATCTATCTATCTCTATCTCTCTATAAATCTATTTATCTATCTATCTATCTCATCTGTATCTACTCCTCTCTATCTACCTATCTATCTCCCTATCTATTCTATCTACCTACCTATCTCTATCTATCTCTCTATCTATATCTACCTATCTACCTACCTATCTATCTATTGCTATCTATCTATTGCTATCTATCTATCTATCTATCTATCTATCTATCTATTGCTATCTATCTATCTATCCATCCATCTATCTATCTATCTACATGTATCTACCTCTGTTGAGACCTGGTTCCAGCATGCCACTATAATCCTGTCATTACCAAGGGAAACTGTACTGCCATGGACAGCAAAAAAATATCAGCTCTTATGGAGGTTTAAAGGAAAATCGAGTAAGAGATGAAGAGAGATGAGGAGATAGATGGTCAGAGAAGAAGGGGATACTGAAGGACAAGGACGACCATTGACCGACAAGTTACCATCTCTAGTCCCTCACAGTCTCTGTTTGCACACAGTCTGGACGGACCTCTCACAGGACCTTGCTGACCCATTGGACTGTGTCCAGTTTAGCCTTCTCATGTATCTCACAGAATCCCAGTATCCAAGAGGGCACACAAATAGTGCAAGAGGGGGAATCACCTCTCCTCGCTTCCCCATCTTCTTATATCTCCCCCTCTGTCTCTTTCTCTCTCTCTCTCTTTTCCTTTCTCCCTTGCTCTATCTCCCTCTCTTTCTCTCGCTCCATTTATCATCTCTTTTTTCTGCCCGCTATACTGAAACAGTTTTTACCAAGAGCCGTTCTGAAACAATTTTCTCCCAAGCCTTTTGCACGAAAGAGCGAATGATAGCAGTATCTCATTTGTAAGACTGTACACTATTGATAACACAATCTTTACATAATACTCAGTATAACATACAGGAATGAAATACACAGTGTATGTATCTAGCCTTGATCATATTACAAGTCAAGTAGGCTTCACCTAGATAAAAATAATCTGGGAAATAAAATTTCCTTTAACACCATCAATGCCAATGTGAAGTCGATCTTGCACAATAGCACTGTCAATTCATTGGTGGAGTAGTCTTGAAGGGATTAAGCAAGCCTTATCCTCATTTTCTAGATTTATTTGTTGGTCATGTAATCTGATCTTAAAGATGGGCCATACCTTTTGCACTCCTTCCCAAATAGCACAGAACATGATATATTTCACCAGAATGACAAGACTACTGTAAAGCTATAACATTTCTGTGATATTTGAAGGTTGTTAGATGTTAACATTCAAATAATGTACCAAATGCTCACCGTAACGTATTCTGTGTACGAGGCACAGCTGCATATACTAATCCTCCTGTGGTTGTAATATTATACTTATACTTCGAACAAAAGATATGCATGTTAAAGCTGTCAGAAAGGAAGAATTCACTAGCTTCTTTTACTTTGTTATATATGGCAAATAACAACACACCACTTACATGAACTACATACATGTAAGTGCATCACACAGGTCTGTAAAAACTAGACTAGTAGTTTAGATTTGTAATTTTTTCGTAGTACGAAATAATAATTCCAATCTTAACGGTCAATTTAACTCAACAAATAAAGACCCTCTCGAGTTCAAAATTTACAGGAGGTTTCAAAATGGTGTTTTCTTCAATACCTAGGTGTTCTCACCAAATTTTCAAAAATCTGCATGCAAAAGGGATGACCTATCTTTAAAGCAGTGCTACATATCCCTGTAGATGTTTCCTTACTGCAGGAGGCACACAAATCACACACTATGTACCAATCAATAGATCTTGGCAGAATCCCTATTTGCAGCGGTTAAAAAACAACCTCTACCTCACTGCCCGGTTGCCCCGTTCGAGATGTAACGCCGGTCGAACGAGACGTGACACGCGATGACCCGCAAATGGCGCGAGGGACGGCAGCGTGTAATTGCAAATTCTACGGCCTGGTCATACCAACTAGATGGACTGGGGGTTTGGGATGTTGGGGGGGGGGGGCATCAGAGGGAAGGGGAGGGGAGGCCAAGCTGGACCGGCGCCTAAAGGGCAAGCGAGGTGAGCAATCAATATACATTGGCCTCTGACCTGTATGCACAAGCAGCCCACCAATATTAGAGCGGCCTCAAAAGGGGGTAGACCGAATCCTCCTCCCCCCTCCCACCCCCCCCCCCCCCCCCCCCCCATAAACCCACATGCCCTCATTCCCTTCAGGGGCCGGTAAGAGAAAGAGAACAAGAAATCTCTTGGGGAGGCCTTAGAAGGGGATGAAGGGAAGAGAAGCGGTGGCTACTGGTGTAAGGTAAGAGCGAAGAGGATGACAGTTCATTTCACAGCGGGAACATGAGCATGTCAAATCAAACATCGATTCACACTCTCCTTTCAAGCCTCACTATTAAAGATCTAACCACTGAACATGAGCATGAAACATTTCACCAAGGGAGGGTTGGGACAGAGATACTAGTCAGGCCAGATTATTCATTCCTCAGGTCTCTGTGGAGCTATATGTAGAATGCTGCACATTAACCCTTTGCACATTAGAATTTGATGTTCCATGCATCAAATCTACAAAGAATTTGCCATGATTCAGAAGCAATGGGTTAGACAGAGTGTCAGCTACATCTTTTGCTCTTTCGTTTGGTTATTTTCTGGAAGAGAATAGGGCAATAGTACGGATATTCAAGTGAGCATGCTTGTACACGAATGGAGACCCAATTCGCATTCAAAAACTAATTCAGTCTGACAGAGAAAGAGAGCATTGTCAAGATTCATCTACTTTGTCTAAAGTCATGCTGGTACGCTCAAAAAGAGATGCTCCATAAAATAAGGCTCTGGAGAATGTCTTTTTGGAAATAATGACTTCATATGGAGCATGAATCAAGCAGAGATGTAGCCCAACTGAGAAATAATTTACCCAATTAACTTTTTTAATACACAATCAGCCATCATGTTATACATCACTCTCAAAATTCAATCCCGCGCAACTGTGCCCTGCATAGCCCTTTTCATATGCTATGGGAACAGGAACCTTAGACCTATTTTTCCTATCCGCTGTGCTCCATGCACAAATCAAAACTGTAACAGCTCCCCCCGTGCAATCTAACAAACAATTTGCCAGTGAAGATGACATTCTGAGGCAAACAACAAAATCAAACATATGAGTTCTGCCAAGGGAATTCAAACCAATGAGCTCTGATCTCATTGGCCAGCCAATCAATCAGGAACTAGGCCTTAATGGCACGCTGAGATGTGCCCCAGTGCCGGCTATCAGAACCGTGTCGACAATGCCGGTGAAAATGTCACCCAATCAGGTTCAATTCTGCCTGCACAGCCTTTGAGGTATGGTGGTGTTGTGACACAAAAAGGAAAAGAAAAGGAAAGGAGAACAAAAGAGACTACAGTACATGCGCAGTTCATGTTGGTTATCCACTGTAGATATTGAAGTACTACTTCAGCGTTATGGCCAATACAGTTTTGATAATTTAACAGATCAGAAAAATTTGCTAGTGGGATAATCTATGATAAACTGGATTAGCAGCATACTGTGGGTCTTCTATAAAATGAGGCACTAATCCATATCAAATACCCAGGTACATAATACATTCATTCAATGCATGTGTCTGCTAGATCCAATAAAAACCACCTGCTTGGTTCTTTTATATCATGCAGTTTGAGCACAATCATTGTACCAACTTAAAAAAGTTTTAAAGTTTTTAAAAGGTTTCCTGCCATACATTGGACACAATGTTGGACACTATTGCATCCTTCCACGCAAATACGAACAGAATTTCATTCCTTTTAATAATTAGCCAGATGATCACCACTTACAGCATATCAACGAAATATTTGGCTTTCAGAGTGGAAAGAACAACATGAATACCTAATTTATCTATTCAGAGCCAGATAGATAGTACACTGATGCCAATGACCATGAACACAGATGGCAGAGCATGCTACTGCAATTAACATTTAATGTTAATTTCTGCAGCATGCTCTGCCATCTGTTGCAATTATTTGATTTTTTTTATAGGTATGTTTGTCATATATTGATTAACCTCAGAAGTGTGAAATGACAATGATTCCTTTCTGATTAGGTCATATGAATGTCATTAGACTGATAACCTTATGAAGAATTCCACACTTTTCTGTAATTCCATCATCAATATAATCCCACCATAACACATAATCTGTCATTTCTTTCATAATTTAGTCGTTAGACTAAGCATCATTATTGATTAATTAAAATGTGCCAAACATGCCCGTAACACGTTGTTGAGTCATAATGTTTCACAATTAGTTTCTCATTCAATGAATATTCCCGTCACTCAAACTGACACCGATCTGCGAGCCGCTGCCTCCCAACACTTCCCCACCACGACCGATTTCAATCATGGTTCTCGAACGCGCTCCTCGGATATTTCATGCTGGAGCGCTGCTGACACAACAGAAGAAGACCCAATTCTGAAACCGTGCTCCCTGCTGGGAGCGCTGCGATGCGAGCTCCACTGGATTTATTTCTCTTTCTATTGGGCTTTTTCTTGCAATTCCACCTGCATGGCTGGCTCTGGGCGCAAAGAAGCTCTTCCCAACACGTAGATAAGAGAAGCCTTTACTGGTGATAATCCCCTTTCAAAAAGAGAAATGCACAGTATCCGCACGGTGTCCATAAAATATCGAGCCGCCGATCGATGGCGCAGCGACATCTTGACACAAATTGCTTATCTAAACCCAACACATGGGGGATGTTGGAGCAACTCTAACATTCTCCTATATTTATCTTCCCTCCCTTTTTTTTTAAAGAAAAAAAAGATGGCATATTGATTGAGTTCTTTCTGACTCAGAAGGAGCATGACTCATGCGAATGCACGTTCCTCGACATCGTGTCCTCATTCATTTAGGAAGATCGCTTGAGAAGGGGGGGGGGGCCTGAATATTTCATTAACAATGCATGGCTACCTGAGAGAACATACGCGACAAGTGTGTTATTCTGCACCCTGCCAGGGGAAAATACGCAACATCAATTCATCATCAGGTTTTTCTCCTCCTTTTTTTTTAAATGCAAGGAAAAACAAAAACAAAAAGAGGAGAGGAGAGGAAAGTATGTGATTTCACATTCATGAAATTCCTGACATGCCACTGTAGATAGCCGATAGAGCATTGCATTGCTGTATTCAAATTCAATGAATGCTTAGTTCAGACAAGACAGGACCAACCACCACAGAGCTTGCCGGAGGCTCGCCCAACTTAGCAAAATCTGATTAATGCGAAGTGAATACCTGCTTAAGAAACTTAAAAGGAAGAATGAAATGAAAGAAATGGTTCATTAATAGGAAATGAAAAGATACATTTACAAATTTTGATGTGTTATGAAAACGGTCTGTTGTATGTGCACTTTGCCAGAAATAATATATTTATATCTAATATTATCCTAGCACTGAGAATGCTCATCATGAAATGGATAACTACAACATTCTTACATTGTTTTTGACACTAAAATCTCATTTGCTACAGTATTGATGCAGGATATTGAGTGTGTGCCCTGCAGTTAAGTAAATTAAATGTATCAAATGCTACACAGATTCAAGTTTCAAGAGTATATTAACCTGTCCCATGAAGGACCACAGATATTCCCTGTAACAAGTAATGACTTCGATACACACTGTTCACACCACATAAAAACTGCTGCAAGGAGGCATGTATGTAGCTCACAGAAAAGCCCACAGACTATGACATTTACAAAATGCATCTACTGATCAAGATTCACTGCTCACTATCACTACTTGTCACAACGTCTCTGGGTCTCATATCTCGTTTGTGACATCTTGCAGTCATTATTTCTGTGTTTTGGTTGTTTTTTTCTTTTTCTGTATCAAACTGGAGAATACATCTTGTGGAGACATTACTTTGATGCACAAGTACCAGGCATTAAGGAGTGACTTCATCCATTTGCACACCACTCTCGCATTCCAGAGAGCACTTCCCTCCATATCTTCTTCTCATCTCTATGTGCTATTTGATGGAGATCCAAGCATGTACATGTATCTGTGACATCACAATGATGGTGACATCAGAACAGCGTTTCAAAGAATCGACATGAAAGTAGGAAGCAGTTTGCGGCCGTGGCCCAGCATGCACAAGCTCAGTTCAGAGTGGCCAATTTAACCGATCATTCCCAGGTCTCCCAAAGCTGCGGGTGCTAGTGTCCAGCGGCAAAGTATCGACGACTTGATTGCCCCGCAGAAGGAACAAGGCAAGACAAGGGGGGAGAAGAAGATGAAAATAAAGATGAAAACGCCTTCTTCACTGCCGCATGATTTCTTGCACGATCTGACAAAGCGGCCATTATCATTATTACTCCATCACCGGAGTGTGGGGCTGGGACGGGCAGTTTGATGAGCAAAGCAAACTAGATGCTCAGCAATTGTAGGCAGGGAGGGGGGGGGGGGTGAAGCAAGATTGATCTGTTAATTGCCTGCCATTGCCCATAAGCACGACAGATTCCCTAAATTACAGAACAAACGCAAGCAATGCCCTTCGACGAGTCCTGAAAATTTATCGACAATACCGTTTTGCCTGATAAAGCTTAGCGTACAGTTGCCGCACCTTTTCTATCGAATCAAATCCTGCTGCATTCAGCACGCAAACCTCCACATGGGCATTTAATCAACTGGTGAACACATGGACTGCACTTCTTCAAGCATGCATCTGCCATTCCTTGTTCTACACTCTAAGGCATTCTCCACAGTAACTCGTTCTCTGCTGCTGTTGTAAAGAAATCTTATGCTTCAGCTTCTCTTCATAGGACGAGACAAACAATTGCCTTCCAGTGGCATTTTTAAACACCAATGAAATGATTCATTTGAACATACAGATCATCGGTCAATTATATTAACGAGGAGCATATTGTCGCTTTCTTACCAGTTGTAACTATGAAGTTGAATTTGTTTTTTAAACAGGAAACAAGTGAAGAATCTGCAAGTACTGTACTTTGCAAAGAACCACTTTTAAGCACAATGGCATAAAACAATAATGTACTTCATAAAACGTTATCAAATACTATCTTTACTCCTTATCACACCTATTTTTCAATTTCTTGCAATTGCTTTTCATATCATCAAATTTCTGTACATTCGAATAGAAGCTGCTCCCAGTATATGTTTGAAGAAAAAAAAATCATAACCTGTCTTGCCCCAAATTCTGATTTTGGCATGGATGTCTTCATCTCAGGAATAGTCAATAAATGCCGGTGGACATAAAAAGTAACATTTGCCATTCTGAAAGCAACTTCGGGTTTACAGACGAATCCATTTTCTCTCTGTGCCACGCAATATTTTCGCCATCCACGACTCCGCAGCGCCCTGGACCTGTTTATAAACGGTGCCTACCGCCGCTGGAGATGCGGAGTTCTTGTGTAAATACCAATGCATCAACTGCAGAGGGTGTTCAGTGCGGGCACATCGCTCCTAATCTAATGACCGGAGGAGTAAGGAAGTCATGCCGAGTGAGCCACCCCCTCACTCTTGACCAAGCCATTACGGTCTGAAGCCAGCCCCAAAACTTCTATGCCACCTAAGAGCACGCGCGCGCCCACGTGTGTGTGTGTGTGTGTGTGTGTGTGTGTGTGTGTGTGTGTGTGTGTGTGTTTGTCATATGACAATTCCAGAAGTCAGGTGACCCCTACGAAATGATTCTCACATCAAGTCTCTTGAGAGAATTTCTTCTGTTCACATTTAAAGGTGATGCATAAAACTGTACAATGTACAATCGTGTCAATCTTGAAATCCTTTGCACACTCTTCACTTATAACTCTCTGATAACTCTTGAAAGGATAATACTTCTATTTTGAAAGTTGGCATTTATCATGGACAGAATGTGTTGATAGAGCATGCTCAATTTAAGCTTAATCTGATAATCTCTTCGTTGTTGTTGCTCTGGCAGTTTACATTCTGTTTTTCGTCCCATTCATCTCACAGCTATATTTAGATAGGTTGGAAGAGTCCACTTGATTTGATTTGATTTGATTTGATTTGATTTGATTTGATTTATTCACAATACATATACATACATTATTCACAAATATGCATCATTAAAAAAAAAAAAAATGTATAATGCGCGTTCAATTTGTTCATAGATAGGAAGATTGAATTGAGTTATAAAAATACATCATTTTTTGCTCCTTCAGAATCTGCCTTTAACTAAAAATCCATGCCTGGCGACTTTTTGTTGGGTATTGTGATGCAGGGTCACATTTTATTGCTGCATTCACTCAATCCACATGATGTATAAATGGGGAAACTTTCCCTTTCCAAGTGGTTAACCCACTCCAAAGAGGCAGAAAAAGCCCCAAAAGATATGCTCATTCAGAATTTCTGAGCAAAGCAAACAGCATGTGGCATACATAAAAATATAGTTCTAATCCCAAATGCATGAGCAGCATAAAACTGCAAATAGCATACTCAATTTCCGTCAGTCCGTGCTGTAATGGCGAGCTCTGCAGAGACTGTGTTTGACCACTCTGTGCGGAGCAAACAAACTGATACTGCTACCGGGGTGTATATTTAGCAGCTCTTCCATGCATGGCTGCGATTCCCGGAAAAGGGAGAAGTTCGTGATCCGAGTGGATCAGAGCTAAGCTGCGCAACAGCAGGTAGGTAGTGTCCAACATTTCAGAACAATCTCGCTCCATGTAGCCTTTTCACTTTGACTGCAGTACCATGGGACTATCATATCAGCCCATATGGGCTTGAGGCTACCCATAACAAACAGCACTCGGATGGCATGTACCATGTAGCAGACAACATGACATGCATGTAAACCCTTCGGAGTGAAAAAATTAAAATGTAACAAGAGTGGGATGTTTATGAAATAGTAAACTAGCACGGGGCTTCTGACGCACAAGAGTTGAACTGAAGGGTGATTTGGAGGATTCTCCATACAAGTATGTATGATGCGGCTAAGTTTCATAGACTCTGCATCATTGTCCTGATATAGTATATCAAAGGGTTTGGCGTATTGGAGGTACAAGACACAAATATCTGGTGACATACTTCTGTGTCACCTGCTCCTTAGTATCTATTAACCTCTAGTACTTGATTTGTATTAATAATAATGGTCTTGTTTAGCCATGGTAGCCTCTCGAATGTAAGCATTGCTCTTAATAAAAAAAGAAACAAACAAACATATATACATTTTTATGTGCTACGCTGAGGTTTTCTGTGAATTTCAGCATGATTAGGCATTGCTCATCAAAAAAAAAACTTCCAAAGGGAGCATTTAGACATTTGCATTTGAATTCCTCGCTATCAAAGTTCTCTTTTGAATGATGGAGCAACCTGCATTTAAAGGAGATAGGCATTCCAGTGACTGCATAATCTGAACATGTGTCTATGAGTGTATGCAGTTTTTGTTTTTTGTTTTTTGTATTTTGCGCACATATACACATCACAGGCTAGCCTGTTCCACATTGACGCTTTCTGAGGTTGACAATAAATTTGCACCTTAACCGCGATTGAGTGCAAAATGCATGAAACCTACCAGGCCGTGAAATACCCCGCATCTTCCAGCAGCACGGAGCTTGCGAGGAATGCCTCTTACGTGACCGATTCCAACTTTGCCCCGGCCAAGGATTATCTGCATGGTCCCCGACTTTCCCGAAAAGTACATCGCCCTTTTGACAGCCACATGTTTACGATTCATTCCGGGTCATGTCCATATTAAATCGTTTCATCAACCCTCAAGAATGTCATTTCCAGTGAACCTGCTCGTTGGAGCTTGAAACAATTTTTGAAGTCCAGGATGGGGCCGTAAAATCACATGCTAGAAATCCCACTGCATATTCTACATGCTATGCTGTCAGTCAAGGAAATTCTACAGTATCGAGTGTCTTGCCACGCTGACGCATCAGGGCAAATTATGCTGCTAACTTCATCACTCTGATTACAAAGTACATCAGTCGCTAAACGCAGACAAGGATCTCAGTAATGTGGTCAAAAGGTTTGGGGAAAACTGTGTCCTTTCAATTCTCTGCCATCAAAACAATGGTTTGACAATGATCATGTGAATAGCTTGTAGTGATAGCTTCACTGCCACACTTACAAATCATTTCTCTGGCTATTGCCCAGAGACAAGTTCACTGCTCAGCATCTGCACATATTACATTGATCTATCGAGCCACAGTATCGAACATCGATGAAAAAGCACATGATGCACTTGTACAGGTCCCGACGTTATTGCTGTGAACTTGTGAACATCAGAACTTAGTGGCTCATGGCCTCACAGAATAGATAAGAGTGTGACACTCACAAATACTCCTCGAATCATCAAACATTTCTGTCTCCTAAATCTTTGACAAAGTAAGATAAGCTAGCTTGAATAATCTACCTCTCAGGATTATGTAGGTCCAGCAGTAATCCACTCTCTGTTTGGCCGCAATTCAACTAACTCATAGAAACATTTTCAGAATACTTGAGGCACTCAGAATGAGTGGTACTGCCACCCTCTACTTATTGCCAGTGTAGTACCACACTTCAAAATGAAGAGTATCTAGGACAGGAATAACCTGATTTTCTGCTCATGTGTTACATTGTTATTGTGTTTCAAATCTTAGCTCAAATTAATGAGCAGGCTTGGCAAAGAGAAACCAAAGAAATTGTCTGAAACTTTCCCAACCTTCTCAGTCCTGGAAATCTTCTTTGTTCCTACTAAGATGAGTACCGACATCATTTCTCGGAAGAAAATTAAAACATTATGATCCCGAGCCATATGTTGGCACAGGTTCACTACCAAGAGTGGTCCACATTCAGCTGATAAGGGCAAAATTTCTGTTGGGAATCCTCACATGACATCTTAAAAAATAGGGCAGGAGAACAGCTTTCACGAAAGTGGTCCGAGAGAAGAGGTCCCGACTGGAGCTGAAAAGCGAACAGCATCCTGAGACTCTTGACTCTGAGACTAACTCCATTAGCTGTCCAGGAGCACAAGAGTCAGTCCTGCACACATCAGGAGAAGTGTGTAGTGCTGGACAGTATTTAGTGAGGTGCGAACTGCACGAGGCACGCGCCATGTGCCTTTCACACGGCTGTCAGGTCCCATGTCTCCGCCAAATTGTTCTGCGGCAGGAACTTGTTAATGTTTCATCACCACCGGCTCTCTGGCCTTCAAGTTCACTCGACAATATCTTCCAAGTCATGCCCACTAAGATGACGTTCATACCGCGGCAAATTGATTGAATCAATTCCACTGAAATGTGATGAACCTGTTCATTATCCAGGATGCAGAGCTCATATTCTGGAACCTTTTTGGCTAAGCCAATTAAATTATTTGAACAATGTGATTGTGAACCATTTTGCGGTAGGATAGCTGCTAGATGAACTGGCCTACCAACTTTTCATTACCCCCCCCCCACATCTCCCCTTAGACAAGGACTATAGGAATCCTCAGAGATCTCATTGGTCGATTGATTAGATGAGAAACTCATAACAGGCTATAATGAGCGGATTGGAAATCAAATTAATTAGACGATTAAAAACCTGTGGCACTAATTTTCCAATATTTTCATCATTGCAGTTAACTCTTAACGTATAACTCAAAGTGGGATGTGACAGTAAATGATGCATTTAGTTGTACCTTAACTACAAACTATGATCTCATTTGCATTTGTCACTAATCATCCCGCTAATCAGCTGTTTGTAGTCTTTGTTGGGTATCACTTCAGTGCATGTCCAATTTCAATCATTACATTGCACATTTTGTTGTTTAAAAAAATAATAAAGTTTTATCCACTCCTGCTAAAGAGTGCCACATTTTTCAGCATTCAGAGATAAACTTTTGCAGGAATTTGCTTCAATAGAATGAATCAAGATCTTTGTGGACCTTGGACCATACTGGGTATCACAAAAAAAAAGTCACTGTAATTGACACAAAGAAACAGAATGCATGTGAATGGTATGTTTCTTTCATATGATCTTGATAACCCCTATCTGTATCTTATTCCAAGAGATTGAAACAGATGACCAGATCTTCCCTCATACTTTCAAATGACATTTATACGAGGCTGAATCACTTTGTTATGAATATTTCATTCATACTTCATCTTTGAGTATCTGACTAAAATGAAAAAACAAAAATAACAATAAAAAAACCTTACCCTATTCCAGTAGCATATGATGACATAAATGGTATCCCGGGGTACCAAATAAAAATCAGCCATTTCTTATTTTTTTTAAAGAGGTTGTACCCTGGGTTGCCAAAAAGTGGAAATTATTTTGGTGCTGGAGCTAGCGTGCGCTAGCCACTGCACTGCACTGCACTGAAGCACACGCTATTGCTGGCACAGCATGCCATGCATGCATACATTGTAGTATAACATGCAGTGGCATGGGAATGACTATGTACGCGCACACACAGTGCATGCATTTCTCTGCGGCTGTCCTCGAGTGGATGTGAGGTGGCGCTACACAATGTGGTACCCCGGGGTACTACGGTACCCCGGGGTAACGCATGATGCATCATATTTACAATCTAGAAAACTACAACAATGCTTCAACTGATACACAATGACCTTGAAGGAATGGTAGGAATTTAAAGCATTTAACACATACCAGTGGAAATGAATAAACATCTGAAATTTGCACATGCTTTGTACAGAGCCGACTGAAATTCAGAATCACGTTCTCTGAACAAAGGTTCTATGAAAAAAAAAAACAGAGATAAAAGAGGGAGAGAGAGATAGAGCAAATGAGGGAGGGAGAGAGGGAAGTTCTGATGTGTACAATTACAAGTGACAGCCCAGGGGGCCGGTTTCATGGCCTACCAGCAAAGGCCAATATTTTGTACCCTCCTTATGGCCATGTCTAACTCTGCCATTTGGGCGGTTTAATTACCACGACAGGGAGAGAGATAGGAAGACACAGAGTAAGAGAGACAGAATACATGTTGTCTGCTTACAGGTCATGATGAGAGAAAGGAAGGGAGAGAGCGAGCTAGCTGTTCACGCTCCCCAAAAGGTCAAATAGCTGTATGTTTCCAGCGAGTCTAATCCACACTTTGTGCGTGTGCACATCGGCAGTGCATTTGTGCCTGGGCAATTGGTACATGATGGGGAGGGGTAAAAGAGGGAGAGGTATGGATGGTAGTCTAACACCTTGACTGTTTCTATGAGGGGCTATGATTGGGCAGATGGGCTAAAAATGTTTGAAGAAGGGCAAGACTGGGGAGTTATTCTTCATGTTGCAAGTGATACCATATATAGCACTCTCTCTATAAGAGGAGTAATCTATTGTTGCCACAATTGACAAATTTCCATTGCATTCATTTGTTCAATGTTTATCTAAAGCCGTGTAACGCCCGAAAAAAAAAAAGATGACCAACATTTGAACTTCTGCATGAATGTTGACAACAGCTGTCAAAAAGATTCAAATATAAGATGTGAGCTCTTTAGGACTTTTGGATGTGTAATATACATGTACTTAAAGGGCATCTGAATTGAAAATGCTGTTTGCTATTACTCATGATTGCAACAAGCCACTTTTTCCGTGTCTCCCACCAATATCACGACTGGCAATTCTTCACTGATTTTCTAAACAAGCCAATTATTCTCTCCCTCCCACTATATTATCTGAAATCACAAATGTTATTTCAGCCCAGGCGTCAGTAAACATAAGCTACATGCATTCAGTCATGATTATCAGAACTAATTCTTCAAGGTATCAGCAAAGATTATAATTCTAATATGCAATACTTGTGTTGTTGTTGTTTTTTTTAATGAAACATTATACTTGATCACTATACTACATTCTCGGTTCCTTTGTTGAATTGTCTTTTTAAAGTTTTTAGCAAAATAAACATGGGACTTTGAAGATGTTAATGATGGAAACAGCTTTGCTTCAACAAAAATAAAAAACCTGGTGACACAATTCTGGCATGGTAGAGCCCCACCACTACACCGAGATTTGAAATGCACAGCTGCACAGGTTTATTTTCACATCACAGGCAGTGCCCAGCGTATCAGTGGGCGACCATCACTTGATGATATGGCCATAACGAGCAACTCATATGCTGTGATTATTTTCCAAGTCCCTGTGTTGTTTATGCATGCTCAGTGATAATGCACGCTAGAGTGGAAACCAGCCTCCTGTAAATATCCCCCCCCCCCCTCCCTCCACTGCCAGGCACATAATGGCAGAGAGAATTCTCACCACCGCATGAGGTTTTTGACTTAACAACTGTCACAGAAGTCTACCGAGAGGGTGTCCTGTGTTTTTCGCATGGTGTGCTCATTCACAGGCCCGGGGTTGAGGTATTGAGAATAATTAATGTCACTCACGCAAGCTTGCGGTGGGGTCTGTGTGCGCAGGGTATGCCGTTCGATGCAACGAGGTGGCAGAAGATGCTACTGTAGCAGCAGCCAGGAATATTATTGCTCCACGATGCAATTTCTTATTTTGTCGCTTCCTTCTTCAGGCAAAATTTGACCTAAATTTCACCCATGTGACCCATTTGTATTTTGCCAAAATAACACACAATTCCTAAATATGAGATTAAGTGCAGCAAACTGTGTGTGGACAGTGAGAAATAAATTTCATATGTCAAAGGGTACATCATTGAGTAAATATTTGCCAGTACTTTCGGCAGTCTGTATTCCAAATATTTTTAGTTTCGACAAAATTCTGTTGTGCAACTATACAGATTATCATTTGGGGTGTTTTTGATATATTTGTTTTGTTTTTGTTTGTTTATTTGTGTTGGTTTTTTTTTAAAGGGGGAGGTAGTTTATCAAATATACCTGTAATACCTATAAGAGATTTATCTGACAAATGTGTCATTGCTCATTCAGGCAAGCATATTACAAATAAATCATGTTTTTTCATTGAAATCTAAACCGTTCATTCCAGATACATATATACAATATATAATATATACACCATGTATATGAATGTTTATACGCTATATAGGCATATATAGCTACAAAGAGAGAAGGAAGAGAAAGACAATCACATGAATTCACATAAATGTAGGAAGCAAGAAGTATTTCTGTAATCTTCAGATTGCTCTTTTTGTTTAAAAAGTTCCATCATGGTCAATATCTCCCTCCCTCTCTACTATATATCTATCTCTCTCTATGTATCTATCTCTCTCTATCTATGTATCTATCTCTCTATCTATCTCTTTCTATCTATCTATCTACATAGTTATCTATCTATCTCTATCTATCTATCTATCTATCTCTTTCTATCTATCTATCTACATTGTTATCTATCTATTTCTATCTATGTATCTATCTCTCTATATCTATCTATCTCTTTCTATCTATCTCTCTCTCTCTCTCTATCTATCTATCTCTATCTATCTATCTATCTCTCTTGAGAAAGCAGACTCTGGATTGAACTCATATTATACCCCGTGCATCATGACTGCAGGCAAGAAACAAACATTGTCGCAATGATGCTCTCACACTTGAGTTGTTCTCCCCCCCCCCCCCTTTTTTTTTTTTTTTTTTTTTGGTGTGTAGCCTACATTCATGAGGTTTAAACATTTCTTTCCACCGGTCTTCAGAAGGGAATTCTCTTTGTGTGCGTATTCTGTACAGAGCTGCAGGCAAAGCAACAGTGTTGTTGCAGCGGCGCCAGAAAAATCGCTGATACATTTATCAGCATGAGATATGAACTTATTTCCTCACATCATTGGCACTCACCAAAGTCCAGACGGGAATATTTGGGTTTAGTTACAGATTCAAAAATTTTATGCCACGATTGTCTGGACCCTGCAGGGCTTTCAGCTGAAAGTGATGAATCACCTCCCGAGAATATTTCTGTTTTGTTTTTACAAGTATGGCAAACAAATCCCCCATAAAACACACACACACACACACACACACACACACACATACACAGGTGATGACTAATGTATAAAGAGTTTTTAAGGAATACGATTATCTTCCGCTGCAAACACAGATATGACGTACAATCTATGTGTGATGCTCACAATTCCCTTTTATTGTAGCATAAACTAAGGCAAACAGCACCCATATAATGGATTCAAGAACATGTAAAGAATGTTTACCTACTGTTTGAATTTTACTTTTGATTCTATTCTCATATGCACTATCTATACCTATGTGTTGGCGAACAGGAGTGCAATGTAGAAGTAAAACTTTGTATTTATAAATGGTGTTAGGTGTTTTGTTGTTGTTGTTGTTTAGCAACTTAACCCCTTGATTTGTCTTAGTCTTGTGTGGGTGTGTTTTTTTTTGTGTGTACACATATGTGTGTGTGTGTGTGTGTGTGTGTGTGTGTGTGTGAAACTAGGTGCATCTGCCGAGTGTATGTGCATATGTACCGATGCGCGTGTGTATATAAGAGGGTGTGTGTGTGTGTGTGTATGTGTGTGTGCATATATCCTTGGTTATGCACTCCTAATCAGCCACACGCACTGGGGCTAAGAGTGGAGCTAATATTTTAGATGGCCTGGGGGTCTGGAGAGGCGGCATGCACCACACGAGGGCAGCAGAGCGGCTTGCATTTCACGCTCAATGTCTTCCAAGAAGGTCAGAGTTCACACAGCGGGACAGACGGCGCCATCACCACTGTGCCTGTGCAGTAAAGTAGGCTGTCTCTGTAGCATCTGCCAGTGGAGGCATTGGGCAATGCATGTTTTATGGCTTCTTACTGTGGGTCAACAGTACAGGCTTGGCAGTAAAAAAAGAACAAGAAAAAGAATCAAATCTGTTGCCATGGTAATCACTACTTTAATCACAGCATATGATGCACAGTGCTATGAATGCTTATTTAAGACCCTGAATTATACAACTTTGTTGGATGGATTATCTAACTTGATGTAGCATCTTGATACTTACATCCTTTGGAAAGAAATGACAGAATAAGTCAATTGATCCCATGATGATGATGCTACATTTTGTAATCACAACCAACGCAGGCATGAGAAACTTGTCTCTTCACCAGGTTAAACCACCCGAAGAGGAGTGTTCATCATAGCCGGAAAAAAGCAGTTTACATAAACTTGGCAAAAGGTCACCATCACTATTAGAAGATGATGCAAGGGGGGGGGGGGGGGGTGGGGAGTGGGAAAGCTCATCCAAGACCTGCTGGAATACTATCCATTTTCATGTCATCACATTTTTCAGCTATCTGCGTCGATGTTTTTCGGTGTCGATACAGAAACTATGGTCTGTATTGCATCATTCCACTGTCACTAGACCTGCACATCCCTTCTCATGAATTTCTCGATTCATAGAGAGGGAAAACTGAAGGCAATTAAATGCTGCCATCTGTCGCATGAATCTGAGCATCACTTTGTTTATAAACTGCTCCTACCTACTCTTTATCATCACTTTGCATGCAATGCTGTAAAACCAGACATTTTTGCGCAAGTTACTTTCACAAATTTCACGAGGCGCCAAGATTCACAAAAACGTTTGTCTACACAATGCACTGAATGCCAGTGACGATTCGTGGAAGTTTCGTGCCGTGAAAAAGGCCATACACTCCGATTCACGAGAGAATCATGTTACAAATGTTTTTGGTTTTACAACATTGATCAACACTATGTTCACATTTTTGTCATCATTAACACAAAATCACATTTCATAGAGGCTAAAGCATCTAAATAAACTTCACAGAAAAGAAAAAGTGGGTTGGGTTTCAGACTAGACTACTGGCAAGACTGTAATACGAGCTGTATTAATATACATCGAACAATGAACTAACTTTTGCCGGATGAATACTTCACAGCAAAAACAAATGTAGGGGTAGGTCTTTGATGACCACAGTAGGATTCTTTATCTACCAAAAAGAATCGGCATATTAATAAGGAATGGAAGAAACTGAGGAGACAAATGGGCAAAATTAAAGACACTAAAGGTGACTAGAGTATATAACTCAGGTTTACATGTTATCCCACCATCTCACTTCATGCCATTGTTTTAGGGTTAGTGAGTCACGAATTCATGAGTCTCATTTTCATGCATGTTATTACCTCAAACAACCTGCAGTGCTCAGGCCATAATGGTGGCAAAATGCCCCCATAACTATCCATTTCTATCCGTAAATATCCATATTTCTATCCGTAAATACCCATATTTCTATCCATAATATCCATACCTCTATGAATCATCAAATGCAAAGAATCAAAATGTCAAATCCTTTCCCCCTCTTAGCAAACACCCCTCTCCTCATGACGAAATGAATCACATGGAAGATAATGACTCCTGGAGATAAGATAAAACTGTCCATTATTCCCTTGTTCCTCCTCAAAGCTTCTGAATTTCCAATAACTGCGAGCATCTTTCCTTTCCGAACGACAAATGACTCTATTACCTATAGACCTATATCAAATGCATAACGAGTGCTAATCCGAAAACTGCCCATCTCTTGTCAAGACACTGTGGATGGATATCATGGCGGAATGGTCAATTCCA
Organism: Diadema antillarum; assembly: GCF_040938485.1. Taxonomy (NCBI): domain Eukaryota; kingdom Metazoa; phylum Echinodermata; class Echinoidea; order Diadematoida; family Diadematidae; genus Diadema; species Diadema antillarum. Next base: position 1,356,660 of record NW_027271028.1, read on the forward strand.
AATGTTGTGCTCCGATATTATAGCCCCTCTCAGGAGAGTTCCTATCTTATCCTATTATTTTCCACATTATGATAGGAGAGACAAAGATGCAATTTGATGGAATTTAGATGTTCAGAAGTCAATTATTGCCCTTTTTAGATAAATTTGCTTTAGCCTTCCAGTATGTTGCGGAAGTAAAGGAAGTTTGTGTCGGTAAATATATGAATATTTGAATGCACACACACACACACACACACACACACACACACACACACACACACACACACACAAACCCACAAACACACCCATGCAGCAATAAGCCAAGAAAAATTTCATGAAATTTAGTAATCTATATTCTGGCATTTCAGTATAATATATGGTCTCAGAGTACAAACACTAAAATCTTACACATTTATTCATGTACATTTAAACATAAAACCTTCCATGTATAATTTTGTTTCAAACATAATGTGAGTGTGCGTTATGATGAGTTGTCAACTATTAACAGCACTGACACCAATTACTTTTCTTTTCTTTTGCTAATTTCCCTTGCAGACTGCAAACGAACACACACTGCATGCATATCATCTATGAGCTGAGATCACAAGTTCTCAAGCTGTACCCTGTACAAGTAGCATGCCTTAGAAACTGTCAATAATCAGAAATCATGCTCGTGCACAAGGCTTATCGTGTCGGGTCATAGGCTGGTTAAAAAGTTTTGCAGTTTTGTGCTCGATGTTCCAGGTAATGGAGTTGTACAGGGATGGCAGTATGTTTGTTTGTTTTTTAAGTTATTTGAGGAAACCTAACTGCAAAGCACTACTGAAAGAAATGTTGTTTGTAGGTAGGCTTCTGTTGTTTTTTTTGTTTGGTTTGTTTGGATCTTTCTTTAGCTGATGATGATTATATTGACTTCAATTCATGATTTGTTTTGATGATGAGAAGTCATGTTACAAGCAAAAAGGGTTGTGGATGATCCTGAATTACATAGTATCACATACCAGTAAATTGCCCCCCCCCCCCACCCCTTGGCCTTGTATACTTTTTAAACCAAAGAAGAGACAAAGTTGTCAATCTTGTGAAGTTACCCCCCAAAAAGATAAAAAAATAAAAAAATAAAAATAACATGGAAATATTTAATGAATTTAAACATAACATTCAATACTAATTATGATGAAGTATCCAGGAACATGGTTACTTAGCAGAAGATTAATGTTCTCACAAGGGTTTTCTTCCACTGACAAATCTTCCTAATCTGGATAATCTCTAATCCCCTCTCTACTCTGTCTCTATGCCAAATTGAGACATCCATGAAAAGATTAGTGAATTTACTTTTTAATAGTGCAAGGAGAGAAAAAAGTACCAGAAGAAAAAGGAGGAAGAGAAAAAGAAGGAAGAAATATAGCAACTAAACACTCTTGTACATGAAGGGACAGTGAATTTATATGAGCATGTAGTAGTAGTGACTGGTTGGAGAGAGAAAATTTTCCTAGAATTATAGAGTGAGTTTGGATATTATTGCCCTCACTGAAAGGTATTTGTAGGTATTTCAGGCCCGACTTATGAAATATGACACAGTGAAAGACTTGCCTCACTGAGATATGTGCTTTATACCACCCAATTACTGTGATAACCCGAGTGCATGAACTTGCGTGAAGCTCTCCTCAGTATGTTTAGTCCCATGTGTAGAAAGATATGCAGTGGTTTATCAAAGTGAGTGCCTTATTGCACGAATATATTTTGAGCAGTGATGCGGGGCATAATTGCTCACATGAGATGTACACAGACAGGCTTTTCATGAATCAGGCAGCATTCCAAGGTACATGTCATATGCAGATGGTTAGCGTCAGGCAGCTTTGAAGTCCACATTAGAGTGAATAAAATATGGTGGGGAAAAAAAATAAAAGATTAGGTATGTAAAGGAGAGTCAGCATTCTTCGGTGTAAAGGGTTAGGTCATGCCGAGCTGTTACGAGGGGATACACTGTTTCACCAGGGAACAGAGGTATTGGTTTCTCTATTTGCATTTGGTGCAAGCCGTCATACCTCTCTCCTCTCCGCCGGGCCGGTGAGAAAGAGAGGACGTCGCTGGCCAGCAGAGGGCGCTGGACTGGAATCTAACACTCCTGTCTGAGGGGACAAGGAAGAAAGAGAGTGGTCACAAGATGGGTCACACACAGTAAGTTGAGCTTGCTCATGGTGTCTTCAACACTCAAATAGAAATGCATTTTATTGCTATCATTTGTGCTTTCCTTAAAAATGTAACTCAAAGAGCAAAAACTGACAGATACTGATCAATCTACCATTCATTTACAACTCAGATAAAAAGCAATCAAAGAAATGACATGAATGGAACAAAACAACGCTTAACATTATGCCTGATATTGCTGTCAGATACACACAAAAAGATAAAACAACAAAAAAGTGCTTTCGGAAGCTTTCTTATGGTCAAGTGGTAAAATTAAAGACATGAAATATTTCTTGCTCTTTCTACACTTGATCAATGACTCTGAAAATCGCATGTCACCACTGCCCGGCAAATTTTCCCAAATCATTTCTTGGAAGTGGTGCATTTACATTTCTGACATGGATGTATTTAACAACCTACTGCCAGTGAACAAATTGCTGGTAGTGAAAGAACAATCACATCATCAAAAGGTATGGTTGCCATCAAGATAATTACAGGCTAGACATACTTCACATGCGTCAATACCATTTTGTTAAGTCAGAATACAGTAACAGACAGTTCCATCACACTTTCACACACCAAAAGATAATACCCATGTATCACCTCATAATTCACATAAATCTCTGAATTTGACCAAGACAAGAGAGAGAGAATGATATCTAATAACACAGAGACAAATTGCTGTCTATCAAGAAATACACCAAACTCTTCATAGTAAAATACAAGCTTGTAGTTACATAAACATAGAGAACATAAAGTGGTAAGGAAATGGCTCTTCACCTAAAAACAAGCAAAATTCTATATCATTGAACACAAATATTCATATCTATTATTCCTATCTATTAATATCTTTAATATGCGTATAATTTTTTCAGAAAAATCTCAGAATATCAATATTAGGCAACCCCATTTAGAAACAGGCCAACCACTTGACAAAAAGACCACATTATGAATGAAAAATTAATGTGAATGAATCATATCAATAACAAATCCTGAAAAGGATAACTATTATGAAATATCCTTTCCAAGGAAGTCAAGCTGTTTCCCCTCTTGGATGTACAGAGTCTACACCAATTCATTGAAAAAGTCTGAACAGGGTTTGAAGCATTTGAAGGGATGATGATAATAATGAGTCAATACAGGATTGGTTCTTGGGGGCAGTGACCTAACGATTTACTGTAAAACGAGGAATGTACATGTGCATTCTAATTTCGCAAATTTCGCGAGAGCCAAATTCTGTGAAATTAAAATGTACACTTAAGATCTCGTCTACACTATATGCATTGAATGTTAGAGGCAACTCGCAAAAACTTCATGCTGGGATTAAGGCCATCAGCTCCCATTCACGAAAATTTCATGCCACGAAAAAATTGTGTTTTACAGTACTGGAAGTCTCTGGTGATGCTGGAATAAACTGATAATGTGAAAGACCCCTGTTGGTTGAACTTAACCATGCCTTTGCATTAACCTCATATCAGTACAACATAGACACTGATACATTAGTTTGGTTTTTTTTTCCCTTCAATACAGGATGCCACAGGGGAATTCATTCACCGAAAAAATTAATGCACAGACCACATAATCTTACCTTTTGTTTCTGAACAATGCAAAATATTTTGATGTCTGAGATATTGTATCTGATTGTAAAAATTGTGTCTGATGACTTACTAGTATTACAATGTATGGCACATAACACTGGGCTGCCCTGTGTAATGTAATACAGCCACACTGTATTCATGTTAAAAACACATACAGTGCAGCCTGCAGACATGTGGCTTGATCAAGATTACCGGTGCGTATTTATTGGGGGTGCGTATTTATTGGGGCTGGTTGAGTCATGCTTTGGGTCTGAGCCAACAGACTAGCTAGCTGCCAAGAATCACATGTTGTGCCAGTATACCTCAGACTAGTTACGGCTCTCTATGACGGAAAGAACCCGTACATGAAGCATTGTGTTTCAACTCTGTGGTTGTCTACCTAATTGTATTTTGCAATTGTATTTTTTCCTTCATTGGCATCATAAAATCTTGGTATATCAGTGTCTTCATATAATATAGACACACAGAGCCATAATAATACCAGGAAGATATTCATGTTATGCGTGAATACTACAAATTGTAGCAGAGGAAAGATTCTAATTCAAAACATGAGAAGAAATTGATAAGATTTACAAAAATTGTAATAAGCATTTCAATGTCTGTGGGCCGTGGAACATGACAGCCAATGCACACAGAGAAACAGCTGTCTCGGTCACATGACTGTGGTTCCTGCTTGCAATTTATGTTCATTATTTGTTTTATATTAAGCAAAATGTCATTCTAGGTCACATAACTGTGGTTCCTGCTTGCAATATGTTCATTATTTGTTTTATACTAAGCAAAATGTCATTCTACTATCACTCACAAGCCACAGGACACCATATTCACCGCTTACCCACTTTCCTTTTTACCACCATTACTGGATATCACTGTGGGCTAAATTTATTCAAGTTTTCAACGATCTGCTACTTATAACATGTATAGCACTACAATATTGAAAACTCTCGCTTTCTCACACCTCTCTCCCACTCTTTCTTTCACCTACTGTACTCTCCCTCTTCAAAGTAAAATTTCTCTCGCTACACAGGTCACTGTTCACTGCAGATGGTGCCATGGGTAAATTCAAATGGTTTCTTTATTTGTTTGATGCAAGATTAATCTTTTCACCATAAACTGTGTAGGTTCTAATCACTAAATCAGTAGTGCACCAGTACAAAAGTAGGCATATTATACAAACAACAGGTCACAACTGTATCTGAACATCTTGATGTTAGGCAGACACACGCTGAAATCGCAAAAGTTTTCATATTTTAAACTAACTTCATGTCTCAGCATTCTGCTTATAATCACTGCTGCCAATGTATCTATTCATTCACTTAACAAAACGAGGCAGTTTGCTGTCAGATACCAGCAGTTTTGATGAATTAATGCTTCATGGGTCAAATTTAATCTTGGTTGAATCGCAACGCTTAATACCGACGAACACGACTTCTACTGAAAGAGAGGGATTGGGACTGTGTATGTGGTTCTTGTGACTACAGTGTAGATGGGTAAATAGATTTGTGGTCTAGAGTATAGACAACATCCCTGTTTTTCACTGACAAACAAACATACACACACAAACACACACACTTTTTTTCAGTGATTTTCACTTGATTTTATAATTTTACATAACAAAACATTCATCTTAAATGTATGCAACCGCATTCAATCAATAATAATTAATCAAATGAACAATGATCAATCAATACATAACCCATACATCTTGAATTCATACACAAACTTACTTGAACACACTCACACACACACACACACACACACACACACACACACACACACACAAACCTCTCCTGACCTACCCTACCCCCATATTCTAGGGTACTCGCTCACATCCAAATCCAACACTTCAATAAATTACCTTTAATCATCATAAAATTCCATAATATATCCACCGCCCATAACCCTATACTAATTGATGTAATCTAATTACAAATCACAGGTACTAGCAGTAAGCAGCAGCGAAAAGAATAGGCATTTACAACAAGCAACAGAGAAAAAAACACATAAATTTGAACCATTATAAAACTTAACTATCTCCTTACAAAGCCCCAGCCGCTCTCTACCAATCAAAAAACATAAACTTTAGAGTGCTTCTCTCACTAATCTATTAAAATATTTCAATTAATAAATATATTCCCACTTCATTAAAAGCAACCCTAATTTCCCTCTAGCAATTGCCAATTTCTTTTCTTCTTCAATACTTGCTACTATTCTTTTCTGAATTGTGGTAAAAGATGGTAAAATACCACAAACACACACACACACATACACAAAAAAAAAAACCATAAACCAATAAGAACATCCACTAATACCCCTTTCAAATATGTCTGCTTTATCACCATCCATACAAAGTATGGCACAAAATGATCAACATGCACTTTGCAAAATCCCTCTCTACATTCTACGCAATCCGTCGAGCTACAATGGGCGAGAGTGGCACACCGCATGTGAATCATATGTCTTGCAGTGTATATTATGTTCGGCAGGCAGAAAATTGCACGAGAAATGCACAAAATATGCATCTGTGGGATGGGTGAATAAAGCCCCTCCGCAATCCACGCCAGTTTTACTCGCCGCTGTGGGGCAAACTGTTTTGGAGCGGAATGACGTCACCAAATTGCCGGCTGTCCTTTATGAATAACGAACTCGGCAGACTTTGGGAGGTTGGTATTTTTGGAAGCAAATTTATTCTGAGATTTGATTCCCCCCTTACAAACATGCATAATACATGTATTCTCTGTGTTGCTGTATATGATGCAAACAGTATCAAAGTCACAAAACGCATCGGGCATGGGAGAAACTTCCGTCCGTGGTGCACTTACTTTTTTATGGCTAAATTTTTGGCCTATTTCATGAGTACCTTCCTCGTATCTTTTCAGCTCTTCCAATGACGTCAATATCATTGCCAAGTTGGGGGGCTGATATCTTGTTGCTGAAGGCATTATATCAACTTTTTATGGCCACCTTCTTATTGCAGGGTGTATCAAGAAGGGGGTTGGACGATATTTATTTCGACCCTTCTTCTCGAGGTCACATGACAAAGGGACGAGGAATATGGAAAGATGGAGAAATTTACTGCATCGTTAAGAAAGGGCAGCTTCAGCGGGGTGAAACTCTTGTTTACCGATTAAAAAAGGAAGGGATTAATCAACCTATCAAATCCAAGAATCCAATCTGTGGTTAAATTGCTGAATGTATTTATCCAGCTTGGTCATTCATTAACAGTATGAAGGAAAAAATCAAACTTCTCTTTCATTTAGAGCCCCTTTTGTGTCTTTACCATTTTTTCTTGAAGAATCAGCAAAAACCTGTATGTCACTCATTTAAACATGATCTTTAAATTAGCAACAATTTTCATTAAAAATGACAGCTATTGTTTCTCTCTCAAATTCGCATGTTTGTTAGGTTATTCTCTTCTGATGTGTGCAGACTTCTAAATTTAAACTAGATTTATGTCATTGTTTCTCTGGATATAGGAAATGGATAAGAATTCAGACTTGCCAAGATATCAAATACCAACCAGATGGTAATTTATGCTGCAAAAATCACCTCATGATTTTATGAGTTATCATGCAGACAATGTTGAAGTGAATATGACAAGTAGCACTGCCTTTTGGGAACATGTTTACACTAGCATCTCTAACATGCTATAAATAATCACCTGGTCATCTATTAGGACAGAGTGCAAAAGTGAATCCATCTCACCATCTCCCAAAAATGTAGTGGCTAAGCCATCACTGCAGAGGAATGATGGCAGATAAGGACATATGGAGACATAAAAATGAAAAATTGTTGCTTTACTATACTCTTGCCTGATTACTAAATGAAAGCAAAGTTTGGTCTCTGGTGACGGTAGGAGAGAAATGTTTAGCTTCCAATCCTCAAGAGATTTACCTTTGCCTCCTTGCACATCTCCGACCTGCAACATTGCGCATTTGCATTTTTCATGTCACGCCGTTGCACAATAAATCAATCTATGCCATCGCTTTTCGCGGTGCGGTGCTCGGGGAATTCAGCGAGAGGTCAAGTTCATCTACGAGAAACGCGAAGCACACTGTGCCTCCACATCAAGCAATCAACTTTAATGCTAGTCGACGTGGTTGCTGCTCGCTGTGCAACTTGCTAACTGTATATGGCCCAGATCTAGAGATGGTTATCTGCATGAAGAGCAGCCGCCACTGAGCAAATTCATCCATATCCACGTATGCTGAAAATCAATACAAACGCATTCCGAAATGACGACGACAAGAAGATCTTAAATCTCCACCTTTCTTTTGCCGGGGTGTGCCATGTTCTGTCGAGGTTGCTGAAGAGCAGAATGGGAATTCATTTATTGATTTGCAAAGTCTCTGTTTGGTATCAATTCACGCCACAGCATCTTTCGTACAGCTAGTACTTTTTTTTTTCAGGGGATGGAGAAGGGAAGGGCAAAAGGGTCATTACCCATCATTTTGTAGACATGACCTTAATGTATTCCTCACTTGTTACTGACTGGTCTTGGCACGTTCTTCCCAATCATTCAAAATTCATGACAATGAACTGCTGGAAGGAAAGATAACAGAAGATGGTTCACGTGAGAGCAAAGAAATTTAAAGCAGCAAGCAGAATTGACTGAAGGGCAACCTGGTGGGATGGAAAATTACCGAACAGCCACTTCACATGTGCCAGGAATACGAGGCAAAACAAAAGGACAAGAGCAGCATAGAGACACACTCTAAAGAGAATGCTGAGAAGAGACCCAGAGATGAAAAGAAGGCAAAAAGAGCAAGAAAAGAAGGGCAAGTACACATTGACGTCTGGCAAGAAATCTGATCATCTTCGTCAAACGATATTGCCTTCTGTCTCCTGTGGGTTATCGCGATTAACCGTGCCATGCGGCCAACACGAAGCATGCATGCACACATACAGTACAGTATGCGTGGGCTCTGCTCCCCCCCCTCCCCCTCAATAAAAAGATATGACGCTTTGCGAACTATGGCTTCTGAATGCAGCACCATCCACACAGGCAATGTACAAACACACACAAAATATAACGACCCTTGCATAGTTATATGCCTGGAAAGAATATGACCACTTACTATTACTCTAGCTTGCGATTCTTGATGCATCATTGAAATTGGGGTGGAATTGGGAGTGACGATCTCATTGCCTCATAAAACAACAGTTTAGCAACCAGCATGGTATTAAACAAGAAATGACAAGTCCTTAAACATAGACTCTTCATGAGGTTGATATGGTACCTACAACCTTCTTTATTCTCTGAACAGTTTGATAGGATACATATAAAAATTGCCGGAATGAATCATTTTCATCCGAGTAAGCAATTTAACTTTTCCAAAATAATGTTATTGTGGGTGTTTGTTTGTACAATTTGTACTTCCATAGCTCTGTATTCATACAGCACAGAAAACAATAAAATTTGAATGCTCATGCACTGACACACACACATGCAATAATGTTCTAGGAAAATAAACCTTTGCTAGATCACAAATGATCTAATAATAGTTACAAAATGATCCTGTATTTTGGGAGAAATAAATGATTGAATATAAAGCGACCACCAAGAATAAGAACACTTGGTATGGATACACCATGCCTCAAGGAGTACACGGATGAAATTTAATGTCCAAGAGAGTATTTAAAGGGCTATTAAGGGACGCATAAGCATTCCAGAATTGCTTTTCAAACCCCGGAGTTTAGAACATTCCGCAAACATTCTTCCCGATCTGTTATGTCATAGGGGTCACTCAAAGTACTTTGAAAGTAAGACATACTGTTGTACCTTCAACTTGAATTATCTGTGGTAGCCATTTTGCGGCGCATCACCACTGAGCCCACGGCTAAGTGATATGTGCAGAATGCAGCTTCAGTATCTGTGCTCCCAGTGCCCACGCAATGCATACCCAAAGGAGAGAACCCAACTACACAAGTGTACAGTCGAAAAACACGAGAAGCTCAGGGCTTCCCACTGGATGCAAAGTATACTATTGATTGTGCCTGGCATAATTTTGCATCACACAGCAGTGTTTTCTCGTAGTGAGTACATCCTATACTATTCTGCCTTCAGGAGTATATTACAAACGATTTCTTAAATTAATGGTAATGTTTTAATCCAATAACTTGACTAATATTTGACTACACTATTTGATATCATCACTTTATATATAAAACTGACCAATATTTCAGGCCATGAGTGCCAGCCACAAAACATGTTTTGACAGACAAGTCAGATTCCAAATAAAACTAACAGCTAGGGTACTGTAAAAGTGGATATTTTCGTGCGACTAATTTTTCGTGCTCAGCAGGGTAAGAAGAGTTTCGCGTGTTTTTAATTCTGCGGAAATCAAGACATTAACTACTGGAACATATGGCAAAGCAAAAATATTCACATGCTTTTATTTTCACGGTAGTTTCTTGTTGCGCGATTGCGTGAAAATTTCAACACCGCAAAAATTTCCACTTTTACAGTATGTGCAACCTTTAAATTCTGTAATAACCTGCGTTTGATGCTTCAAGGGAACTCAAAATAATGTTCACCTCAAGAACAACATCCCCAACATAAACAGAGGCTGTGCAAACACATGCAGCACAACGTCAATAGCTCTGTAACTCTGGGAAGATTGCATGTTCCACTCAGACACACAGACTTGTGTATGTGGAGATGAAGCGGAGCACATGTTCTGACAAGCTGATTATGAAACCCTCAACGAGCACACTTATAGTTGTGTGGCTATGAATTATGAAGACTTGGCTGAATAACACAGTGCTTATACACTGCTGTGAAATACATGTTGGGGGTAAGCCTGAACGAAGTTCTGAGATTGAGCAAAACAGTCTACTATTCACAAAACCTGTGTTTGAATAAATATGAGAGGTTCTTGCTCTGTTGCTACAGGATACTGATTATATTGCAGTTGTTTCATGGTGGATCTCATAATCATTTGCTTCCTTTTTTAAAAAAATTTGTAATGAACATAACTAGTTTTTTTTCTGATTCATTAACTAACATTATTGGAGGAATCTGAAAACAAAGTACAAATTGTATTTAATTAATATACTGTACAAAAAGCACTATTGACACTCCTACAACCTTTTAATTAATAAATACAGTGGCAAAGTGCTTTACTACTTTAATAGGGAAAGTACAATAGATAGGTTCTTGGTTGCTATCAAAAGTATACGGCCCTGACCCATAATTGTAGATGCCTTTTTTTTTTCTTTTACAGAAGACACATAAGAATTGATAAGCTTTGGATCTCAATGCAAAAATGTTATTTCATTCCCTATCATTCACACATGGAAAAAAGAAATCATTCTGTTACAAACTATAGAATCACTTTGCAGATTCACTAAACTGTGCTTGCTTAAAAACAATGACCAGAGGATGACACAAGACTTTTTGGTTTTTGCATCATATTTCAAATATGAATTTTTGAAAAGCATTATTTTTGGGTTGTATAGAACAGGCCTTAGAGATTCATTTGTGTGGGACCCACTGTGCATTCCTTAATAGCATTTTATAGTCCATCCACTTGCAATGTCTGCCTCGTCCTATCTTCTCTGGGGCGGATCATCTTACCTTTAGCTACAATGATGATTTTAAAGGGAAACTCAACCCTGAGCTCAAGTTGACATCAGTATTAAGAGTTAAGTTAAACACAAAGGATGGTGAAGTTTCGCCACAATTGGAAGGAAAACAAGACAGTCATGGATATTTCGTTTCACATGTTTTGCATAACTCTTCTCTGAATTTTCCTTTGTTGTGAATTCAAACAAAGAAAAGTACATCTTTCATATGACATTATTCAACATTTCTTCTGATTTTAGCCACACCCACGGTGTGCTTGAATGGAACGAAAAGTAGTTGCGATTGTTACAGTCATCAAAACATCACTGGATCACAAAATAACTGAGGCCATTGCAAAATAACATTTATAATCTAATGTTTATGCTGTTTATCTTTTGGTCATTTAAGTCAAGATTAAAAGAGAAGTGGAGTTTTACTTTCAGAATATATGTGCCATTGAAGATTGTGACCTTTGACCTCAGAAAGTAGGTAATTGCACTTGTAGTCTGGAGTGATTGCAAAACAACCAAAATTTCACACCCAGAGAATGGATTGTAGCCGTTGAGGACGAGTCCAGAGTATACTGAGTACTCGGCAGGTGTCTATGGGAAATGCATGTTGTAGCAAAATCAGCCCGTCCTCAACGGGTTAAACAGCCACTAATTGACTGCCCACGGTATCAGTCTTCTAACTTTCATATCCTTGTTTTGTGCTGAGGGGTCAGACCTTTGTCTCCATGGGCACAGAGATGATCCTCATCTCAACGTCGAACATCAAGCAACGTGTAAACACAACCTAAAATACCTACACCTTCCCACACACAGAGTCCCCATTAGATTTCAGCCCCAGCCCTATTCTCTTCCTTTTCTGTCTTTCTTTCTTTTTTGAGGGCCAACGATCTCAGTTTCACAAGCGATAATCACATTTCTTTACCTCGGTGCTCACACAGAACCATAACTGTCATCCATTAAGGGTGACAAAAGTTGATGTGAGTGTTATTTTCAATCGAGAAAGGACATATATGTACGTAGCAAAGATATTATGATTGCTCTGCCAATGAAGTCATGAAGGGTATTTCATTTTGTGTCCTTGTCTTCAAATTTGTATGCATACCTGCCCCAAATATGTCATCCACAAGTATCCTACCTCTTGCTGATAGTTCCTTTCATTTCAAACGTGCCCAACCTGTCAACACATAATTATGCAGTCTAATCAATCAGCATGTACAAATGGAATTACATGAAGTTCAAGTAAAGCAGATATCCATTACAATGTGTTGGGCCAAGAGAATTCATTCACGGAAATGATTTCATTATCTTTATTCATTCTTCCTCTCCATCCCCATCACTTCCACTCTTCCCATCTCTGTTTCTATCTTTTTAGAATCCCTGACTTTACAGTGACAAACCTATGACTCAATCTGAACTTAAGAAGCCCAATTTCACAGACTGAAAATCCATGAAGTCACACTTCTTATTCCCCTGCCTTCAACAATATTTGCTGTTGTTGTTTTTCATGAATGACAGCTTTGAATGAGGAAGAGAGCACAATTTCAGGACTATACACTACAAGACAGAAATCTTGCCTCAAATCTCCTCATGACAATGGAAAAATGCAACACAGGCGTGATGTACTTGCGCCCGCAGTGCTGATAAGTGTTCTGACCTCACAAAATCTGAGTTTCGTCACAGCATGAGGGAAGTTCCCCAGGCCGTGGGCTGGGTAAATTCGCAGGCATTAGATACAGATTATGTTCAGAGGCAAGCCTGTGTATTTTTAGGCCGCAGCATGTGCCAGTGACATCCATCCAACCTTCAGACTCTTTTATTCATTGATGAAACGTGGGATGGTGCAACGTGAATGGTTACAGGACAAACGCATCACCTCACAATGCGCCTGGGTCAACCCGTGACATTCAAACTCTTTATACTTTCTACAACTTTCCCATCCATTCCCCTCCCCCCCCCCCCCCCCCACCACGTTGCCTCGTCTCAGATGTGCGCTCGCCAATTTCGTACGCGGCACTTTTGACACGCCACCTGCGCAGTTGACGTAGATGGCTCCCTAAATATAGCTGCCCTGCTCGTCTTGGCCTGCACGCGTGGGAGAGATTTGGAGCAAAGGCGGAGGTGGGGGGGGGGGGGGGGGGGGGTAGGGGGCTGGGCTGTGCATATGATTCACTGGGAGTCAAGGGCCTCCCTCATACACAGACCATGAGGAACCTCCAAGCCCTTCTTTTGTGACCAACGAGGAGGGAATGTTCTCTCATTTCTCTAGTTGGCCAGCACGCAGCCCCTCAAAAGGGGTTTCTCAATGTCCATGCATTTGTACTTCTCATTGCTGAGACTTCATCTAATATATACAGGTCAGTGCTGTTGGGGTGTTAGCTCAGGCAAGCTGTGAGCACACTAGGGGCTGCACATGAAGACTACACAGGGATTTCAGACTGTCACCAAGATTTTGGCGCTTCTGTTTAATTGCCATGGAAAGATGATCAGATTTCACCAGATTTCACAGTGTCATCACCTACTTCATTACAAATGGATTTTGATTTTTAGTCTAGATACTTTGACCCCGAAAGAAGAAGAAAATAACAGATGCCTTAAACACACCTAGGGAATGTGGTATCACACAAGAAAATGCAGAAAAAAAGATCTAGATCATGGTATAAATGTTGGAAGAGATAATTTATTTGAACATTGTTATTCTATCCCTGCTTAAAACTAATTTGAAGGTTTGAAATGGTGAGATACTTGGTCAACGCTTTGGTCAAAGATGCAAAGAACAAGGACTGCATGCAATGGCTGCTGAACTGTCTGACCTTTTTAATAGACCCAAGACAACCAAGGGAGATATGTGGTGGAAGAGGAGCACATGGTGGGCGTGGTCCTGAAGACTGTCTCAGCATCCCTAGATGAAGTCTGATGGCAAACCCCAGTGCAGGTTGCTGGGGCAACATCGTATCGAAGAGGCACCCCGCCTCCCTGACCCTACATACTTTACATGCATTATACACGAACTCCAAATCATGAGCACCGTGTTTCTAACAAACTTCCAGTCATATCAAGCCATTGTGGTTTGGTGGATAAGACCAGAGACTCTGTCTTGTGGTCCCAAGATCAAAACACGAGGACAACATATTAACGAACAGAATTCTCCCAATTGCATATAACTTCAAAAACTCACACAGCTGTGGCACTATCTAATTTTCATTACAATGCACTGACATTGCTGTGATGGGTGCACAATCTATTTGATTGTGCACGAAAACCATGGAGCACTATCTCTACAAATGTATCTCCAAACTGCCATAGGTTTGAAGATGTTCTCAGCAGTTGTTATGTGTCAGAAAAAGAAATTTTACCAAATCAAAAGCTCTGAAAATGCATTTCTACTGTGAAGTGACAATGTTGTAGTCATGATAACAAGGGGAAAATTTGATGCGACTACTGCATAAATACGCTCTGCCCGTGCCTGCTGCACAGTAACTCAGAATAACTGAAACCTGACGTGCACAGTCCACACAGAAAATGTGACCCCGCTTGACCTCCATGCATTGCATACGGGTGCGCAAGATTACCTTATTCATTCGCATGTTGCATATTGCCAGCGTACGGACCCGACCACGAACGGCATGTTTACAGTTACACGTGACAGGGAGAATTGGGCAGAGAGACCTTTCCAGCAGAAATACTATCCTATGATTTGAGAAAATACAAGGAATGGTGAGGCTAAGAAGAGAGACTGAAGGCAAGCAGCAAAAAAAAAAAAAAAAAAAAAGGAAGAACCAAGAGAAAAGCCATAGAGAGAAAGACAATTATAACAAGTCCAATATAATCAAATTAGAGGACGTATGTTCTTGAAAGCAACTCCCCCTCCCCCACACCACATGAACAGCTGTGCTTTTTCTAAATGTACCATTGCACCCCCCTGAACTTTCCTCCATCTTCAGATCTCGGCTCTGATCTACTTTATTTTGACAGGCAATTTCCATTTTCAGGGATGAACAATGTGCGCAGGAGGTTGTGTGTGTGTGTTGAGGGGGGGGGGGGGGCCTGCAGGGAAAGCCGCGAGAATGGAAAAACAAGCTCGGCTACATTGAGACCCAAATTAGTGAATGTATGGGAGCTTGCCAAATGTTACGTATTCAGCTGAATCACCGGGATTCTATAATTACCGAACATCCTTCTTCTTTCCTCCTATTCTTCATCTAAAGATCGACAGAACAGCACACCTTTCACTGACCTTACGTTTCAAGAATTTGCTGCGAGATCGACGGAACTGGAGAGGGATTAGGGATGAATCCACGATCTTGGGCTGACTGGGATTAAGATTAAAAGGTTCAAGACTTTTCACGGAAGCCAGGCATGGCACACCAGCACTAGAACAGATTCTCATTCAAGACATTCACGAAAGATATCACCTCTAATTCCACAGCAAGCAATCACATCAGATCAATGTATCTGTATATTCTGGATGCATCACGTATAGACAGATGGCAGCTGGTTACTTCTTCCTTTCAATGTGCTTCATGTGATGAGGTAACCCTTTACTCTGAAACTCACACACACAAGGGGAATAAACTCTGAGGTGTCACATCAACAATCGAACTCATTTGTAATCATGCATTTATAACCATTTCTAGAACATACAAAAGATTAAAGTGTACTGTGTACGGAAAATGTAGAGATGCTGTAATGAACCTCCTGCCCAATTATCCAATGCAAACTATATTTCATTCAACAGCTGTTTTAATGGCCTCTCAATAAATCATGTAACCCTTAATAGCTTATTATGTAAGAGAACATTTACGCACAAACTGCGTTGAGTGATTACAAAGTCATGCCATACTTGTGTATAAGCTCCACCTTGCACTTGTTTCAGAGTAAACCCTCTTTAACTAAAGCCTGTAAACAAGAATCCAAAATCAAGTACAAATCAATCGGTGAAAACCTCTAAAACACATTTGGCTGGACATGATTAGAGAAATTGTATATATGACAGAAACCAAATTCTAGTGTGCTTTTATTATTATAATGCACACACACACACACACACACACACACACACACACACACACAAAGAAAAAAATCCTCAGTCGGAGTGGTAAGCATGTATTAAACATGGTAACAAATACAGTTACTTGGCAAGTTAGAAAGGCTCTATACGGCAATGTGATCAATAGATTTTCCACTGGAGAATGCATGTAGATTTCATTTAAAATGCATTATTATTATTATTATTTTTTAATAAGCAAACTTCCAGTTCCACAAAGAAAGGTATATCAGGGTCCCCATCCATCAAGGGGGGGGGGGATACTGACTCAACAATTAGTCCAATTTCACAAATGATTTTGAGAGATATGGGGTTTGTTTTCGGCTCTGAATACCTCTAGAGATGTACATGTAGCTTATCTTCATCACAGCCCAAATCTGAAGATGCAATCCCGGATGTTGCATTTACCATGGAGCGACTCCACGGCGAGTTCCTCCATTCTCATTAACTGCAAATTCTCATTCTCTCTAATTTCCATCATCCTTTCAAAGTTTCAACCATACATCACTATCTTAAAGAAATGAGGTCTGTGCCCCAAAATGATCATTCCCCTAATACTGCAATGAATGTGTCAACCATCAAACTCATCAAACCCTCTCCATCCCCCCGCCCCCCCCCCCTTCCTTTGAGTCTCCCCTATCCATCCTCCTAGTTATATGCTGCCGAAAGATGCGGTCCATTTCTTGGTGAGTGATCATCCCCCAGTCCGGTATCGAAAATCATCGCATTGTCCTTTCACCCCGACCCATCTCTCACCCTGTCACTTGCAGAACTTAAAAAGTTGCTTGCTTATTTGGGGTGGGGTGATAGAGAGAGTGAATGGGGTGGGGATGGAGGGTAGACAGGGGAAACAAAGAGAAGATGAGGTGCCAGACAGATTTGCAGCCCTCCAAACCCTCCCGTACAGCCTCGCGGCCAGTTTTCTGCGTTCCCCATGCCGCATCCGGCTCCGACGCATGCATTAACAATGAGATTGACAGATCGGTGATCATTACATCATGGGACTCGAGGACCCTCCGACGGGCATCGTAATGACGGAAAATAATTGGAAATTTGGAAACAAGCCCATATCACAAATCTGGGGTGGACAGCATATACATATATATAAAGCCAATGAGCCGTGAATTTCTCACCCAGAAAGAATCCCTGGGCAATGTTTTCTTCTGTGTTTTAAACCAGATCACTTGAAAATGAATGCTTGCGGGATGCAAAATTAATGATAGAAAGTATTTCTTTGACCAAAAACAACTACAACAACAAAAGAATATGAGAGATTGCAGTGATTAGAATCTCCATAGCATTAGAAAACTGCTACTTGCATAGAAAGGAGTCTACAAGCTGATTTCTATCATAAGTCTATGGAAGCCTGTGTGGTAAGGGAATTTACAATCAATTTTATCTTTTGATACATAGGGCCAAGGTTTATTCATGAAATGGTATAATGAAAATATCAGCGTCCATTTATTGTCAGAGATATCTTGCACAAATTTGACTTTATTTCAACCCATCTATCAAATAATAGAACAAGGTACAATCATGTATAGCCCAATGCTATTCATGAATACATGGTGTCATGGAAATTCATACTTATGCCTAAATTCAACATTGCGAGTAAAGTGAATCACAATATGTGGTATTCAAAATGTTTTATTACATGCTTTCATTTGTGAATGCTTTTTTTTTTCTTTCTTACTGTAAACAAGGAATGTTCGCATGCATTTTAATTTCGCAAATTTCGCAAGAGGCATGATTCGTGAAATTAAAATGCACACAAAAGTTCTTGTCTACACTATGCATTGCATGTTAGAGGCAACCCATGAAAATATCATGCTGCATAAAAGACTTTCGGCTCCAATTCGCGAAAATTTCACGACACGAAAATATCGTGTGTTACCGTATTCACAGTGATATTTGAAGAACTTAATCATGCCTGCCAATTTTCATGATTTATTGAAAAGGTTTATATCCTTTTACTATTTCATTGAATGATTACATTATCAATAATTTTCTTTCTTTTAGGGAGCATAAAATTTGATTGCTGGGCCACAATTAAAATTTGTTTTCCTCTTTGCCATTTTTGCATATTTTCGAAGTTAAATAAATTAATCTAAATGTAGCAAAACCGTTCTCTTTTTTGCAAGTCCGATTACATTGTATGCAAGTTCTTGTACAAAAAAAAAAATACATGTTACTCTCTATTCTTATTAACCCCTTCAAAGCCTCAGGCAAAACTACTAGGTTTTAACATTGAAATTCCAAGAGAGTGTTCAGACCTGGTAGGGTTAAAGACAGTTCACATTAAAGGGACTGTACAGTACTGGTTGAGGTGAGGATTCAGCTTGTAATGTCAGTACGAGATATTAGAAACCACTCTATGAAATGTTAAAGAACAATTCCAAGGGGAATCGAAAATTTATTTGATAAAAATTGGTTTTGAAATGACTGTGATATCTAAAAACAAGGAAAAACAAACAGATCCTAATAAAAGTTGTGGCCTGTCAATTTTATTATGATCGCTTTTTGGATATCTCAGCCATTTCAAGGCAAACTTTCATCAAATACATGCTGAATCCCTCTTGAAATCACACCCTCTTTCATATTTCATGAAAGGTTTCTCATCATCTCACCTAAAATGTTAAAGGACAAGTTCACCTTCATAAACATAAGGATTGAGAAAATGCAACAATATTAGTAGAACACATCAGTGAAAGTTTGAGGAAAATTGGACAATCGGTGCAAAAGTTATGAATTTTTTTAATTTTGTGTTGGAACAGCTGGATGAGGAAACTACTACAGCTTGTGAGTCATATGTGCACTACAGTATAAAGAAAATGTAAAAGAAAATTCAACATATTTTCACTTTTTTCGCATAATAAAAGAGCACTTGACTTGCCTCTTTCTAAAGGCAGGGGGAGTAATATTACCCATAACATTTGTCGGTAACGAGTCAGGGGAATGTGTACTTTTTTCAGAAGATGGAATTTTGTGAAATTCTCTTTATATTTTCCTTATATTGTTGTACGCATGTGACATCTAAGTTATTCATACACTGCAGTAGTCTTCTCATCCAGCGGGTACTGCACAAAAACTTCAAAAATTCATAACTTTTGAACGGATTGTCTGATTTTCCTCAAACTTTCAATGATGTGTTCTACTAATATTGCTACATTCTCTCAATCCTTATGTTTATGAAGGTGAACTTGTCCTTTAAAAACCTGTATCCTCACCTTAACCAGTACTGTACATTCCCTTTCACCTGTTGAGGACGGTTTGATTTTGCTACAACACACATTTCCCATAGACACCTGCCCGAGTATACTCGGGACTCGTCCTCGACGGGTTAAGGGGCATCAAATCTATAATCTGTTGTATTCTATGCCACATTTCATCTATACCCTTGTTTGTGACAGCTGTTGGTTCTGTGTGGTAAAGCCATCATTGCTGGCACAATAAATCCATTTATCTCAATCTTTCTCTTCAAATTCTCCTCCTGTACATGGAATGTGATATGCACTAATAGCTTTTCCTTCATCCATGTGCAACAAATCGATTCTCATCGCAATGAGTCATTGTCTCATTAATCACATTTGGCAAGCCATATAGGCACATACAATATAAAGCCTTGGCCCCCAAGTCGTGAATATACACCACTGTAAACGTGGGTATTTTCACGAGAGTAATTTTTCACGCTCGGCTGGGTAAGATTAATCTCATGTGTTCTTAACCCCTTGGAATCCAGACATTAATCAGTTAAAAACATATGAACAAACAAAAAATGTCCTGTGCTTTTATTTTCACACTAGTTTCTGGTCACATGAAATGTGTGAATATTTCAACTTTTACAGTACGTGCATTGGATGAGTAAACTTATTCATATGGACATGACAGGTATTTCTAAATAGCCCCTTGGATATTTCATGCCAGATAGAAAAGGAGATGTGAGTACTTCATACTGCAGAGCTTTGACAGTCATACTAGCAAATTTACCTCACGGTAGAAGTTTTTTTTTTTTTTTTAACTGAAGCACAGGGACATCAGCTTTCAAAAGGGGAATGAAATTGCAGATATGTAAAAAAAGATGAAAATGTACAAAAATGTTACCAGTTTTTTTTACCTTTCTTCCTCAGCCACTGGTGGAGGTCTAGGATTGGGGAGGATTAGGGCTACCTGAGGATTTGATATGGGGTGAGGGGAAGGGGGAGGGGGGCAGTGGCCACCCTGGCTCAACCACATCAAGGAGAGCACGCATGGAGGGGAGGAACCCATTTCTTTGTACAAATGCAAATGCACACAAGACGGCTGCCTCGATGGAATGGCATTTTCAGTACATATCGACGACGTGGATGTAGGGATGAAAGGCCCGAGAAAAAGATTATCTCCATCCTCCATGCCCCCCTCTCTCGTCCAAGCTGTGGAAGCAGTGGACCCTGACATCAAGATGAATTCAGCTGTTTCCAAATTGCATCAGACGTACATCAGCATGCGGGCGAAGGACGGCTCCCCGAGCATGGCTGCAGTCGTCGTTGGGGTCTCCCGGCCGGTCTCGCCCTTCTTCCCAGGGATGCCTCCTCGGTTATGGTATTGATTTCTCGGTCTACCAGTCTCGTAGAAGAAGTAACAACTTGTTTGTCCCCCTGCCTCGCTTAATTTGGTATTCACGTCCCTCTTCCCCCACGGCAAAGTATGCCATGGAAAACTTACTGCTACATTGATCTTTGCAACGCTGCTATATTTAAGTGGGACCCTGAGTTTCTCATCATTTGGCAGCGAACTCCCTTTAGATTTATTATTTTGGATCCATGGACATTCCGCTTTGGACAAAAGCAAAAAAGAAAAAATCAAAACAACATCTAAGCAAGCTGCTACTTTTTCTTCAAGGGGGACACTGTCTTGGAGAGACATTCCATTTTGGAAGAAGGTCGTGACAGAGAAGCAACTTCTTGTGTTAGAACAAAATCAACAAATCCACAAAGTATGATTGACAGCAGGCCGAGCTGCCTGTGTGATGCTACATTGTATGTTACCCAACATGGAATCTTGGGGGGTTAAAAATGGCCATCCTGATCACAAAATCTTTGATGTCATTGCCATAGAATTCTCCTTATGATTTAATGCAAAGAAATCAACAAGGTGGATGCATATTTTTCAGATGATTTAAACAGGGTATGAGGGAGAAAGCAAGCACAAAACGCTACAAAGCCATGACACTTCCTGACTGACAGTAGACTACAAATGTTGGACAGACAATATCAGTTACACGATCCAGGTTTATCACTATTTTGAAATGCCTTTTGAACTTCTCAAGAGTATGGCAAGCCCGCATTTGAGAAGTCATAACTTTCCATTAGTCATCGATTGTTATGCAAAGTTTCACGTATCTGCTGCTTTTGTGCATTCATCAAGCACCGAGATGTTGATACTTTAAAATCTGCAATTCACTCACTCATCTATTTCCGCCTCTATGAAATAATTTGATTTGTCCTCGATGAAAGAGTTGCAAATTTGCATCTCAAAACCAGTAACAGTACTTGATCGTTTAATTCACACTGAGCACACTCTTTCACCAACTTGCATTCAATCTCTCACAATAGCTTGTCAACAATTTCGACCACATGTTTATGTTACTAGGGTTATACTTAAAAGATGATATATCAGGTTGGAGTACATGAGATTTAGCACTTTCATTGAGAACAACTATCGCAAAGCCAATTGAGGCACTGTACATACATCTTACAGATCCAATGGGCAGCTCTGTCATTAAACAGAAACACTACAGCCCTCTCAACAAAGAAACATTGTAGTTCTTTTCATTCGTGTTGAGGAATTAAATTTGGTACAAACCCAAACATGCAAATACAATGCCTGAAAGGAAATGTCTGTTTCAGGCTTGCTGAATCTTTTGCCATCTGATCTTTTGCCAATATAGGGTATGTAATAACATTCAGAGGTGCCAATTTGATGATGATAGAATGACACTTTTTTGTACCGACATTCCCATGGCAGGAGTTGAGGGGTTAAACTAAACCACTCCTTCATGTTCTCACCAATCGAGGCATTCATGGTCTTATGATATCCAACTGCATTCTGGGCACTATTGGCATGTTTACAATCAGATGCTCTGCAGCGATTCAAATCAACTGTGTTAGCACACATAATGAAAGATGGATCGATGAAAGATAGATAAAGACATAACCAGGCAAAAAAAAGGGGGGGGGAGAGAGAGAGAAAGAAGATAATGTTTAAAGTAACATTCACTTACCGAGAAAAAGAAATATTGCGATGCCCCCCAGTCAAAGGCACCTCCTCAGTAGAAAGAAGTCAGTTCAAACCTGTGACTGTAATACAGAAACACACAAATCAGAGAAACTGTGGTAAGTACATGTATGGCTGCCTGTGTGACTGACCCAACACTATCATGAATCCCTCATTAGCATGCACATATAAATCATACCACCTCACCAACATAATCGTCTTGCCAGGGATGGAATCAGGTGTGTGGATACCATGAGCGTGGGGGGTATAAAGCTATACATTGTGGTCTGCACAGGCAAATCTTATATCCATATTAATGACTAACAATCCATTTCGTGCAGCCCTGAGATAACCATCCGCATTGAGACAAACACTGGCAATGCGAACGCTCTTCATTCCCCATCAACTTTCACATGAATCTTTAATCGGGTCTATACGTCTCTTCAAAATAGGCATAGATATGTAATGACATTCCAACCATCAGGTATTCATGAATTCAATGGGCCATCTTCATCCTTGTCATCTATAACCACCTGCAACTTCTTCAAAGTATTTAAATATCATCACCACTGATGATATGATGATGATGATGATGATGATGATGATGATGATGATGATGATGATGATGATGATAGTGATGGTGATGATGATAAAATAATGCAGACCTCCCAACCTTTCTAACTGAAAAATGGGGACGAGTTGTGTCAAAAGTAGGAAAGAAAGAATAGTTCCCACAGGAATGTGTAGTAAAATTATGAGGAAAAATGAGGAACTCCTATTGAAACAAGAGCTGGGAATGGTGACTATTCAGATTCTTTCTTCCAAATTCAAAATAGTCCGGAGGTTTGATATATGAAAATAATAATGATTATACAGAGGAAAGGCAAGTACAAGAGAAATAATGTATTACTGAGAGATTCAAATGGAGGAAAACGTATCGAAGCCAAATCTGACAGCCACAGAGTATTACATCACTGTTGATCCCACAATACAGCAGTACTGATGGTTTGTCTACACTGGATGTTTTTCAACTCTTTACAGGAGAGAAGTCGACTTGATGACTTTGACCGTCACTGGGAGATGAAGTCTTAACCCGTTCCATGCCGAATTTTGAAATGCCCATACACTTTAATACGCAGGCCACCAGGTTCCCAAACAGAATGGGTTAATATCTCACAAGATCTCTTCAGAATCACCATCCATGTTTACCAGTTAATATCAAGTTAACATCAGCCGGATTCTCGATCCGGCTGCACTCAAAAATCTTTCAAAATCTTCCTTCACCTTTCTTCCTCCCCTAGTCCATTTCTATTTTTATTATTATCCATAAAGATCTATTACTCTATTTCTATTTGCCAGCCATGACATACACTGCAAAGCAACAATCTATCATGAGGGTTCCAACATGGTAACAAAATGAACTGATTTTTGGATTGCCACACACATTGCATTTTTCTATTATTGTGTCCACATACAGGAATGATTGATTTTCTCATTGCATTGCAAAAGCATTTAGTGTTGTATAATGACATCGTTCCTTTGCTCTGGCACATGCATTTCAAATCCCTTTTTCTTTTCTTTCTTTATTTATTATAATCTTTTTTGCCTGAAGACACAACCTCATCCAAAGACACAACTTGGCCTTGGAATAACACATGCCACATTTCTGATCACCCGAATCACGCATTTCAATAGCAATCTGATGTAAATAATGTGTGCAACACTATAGTTACTATTCAAGCACTATATTAGCACCTTCAAGCAGCCACACAATTAAATCAATGTACGCATAAAATATGCATTGATTGGAATGTCACCATGGCAACGACACACGCTCTACCCACTGTGACCTCTACCATACCAGCTGCCACTTCAAGTTCAAACAAGCTCATGAATATCTCTTTGAGGCTACCCCACCCCCATACAACCTCTACTCAATCTGGTACTATAAGCCAGTTTGTAATTCTCCTTTTATATTACATATGAACAACAAGTATACATTCTGTAGCTAACGGTCGGGTCCATAAGCTAGCCATACGCTACGCACAAATGAATGAGGTGGTCTTACGCGTCCACTTGCAACATGGAAAGGTCAAGAGGGGTCACACTTTTGCCATTCACTTTTGCCATTCACTTTTGCACTTCACTGTGTTGCATTAACTGCACTAACAAACTTTCTACATATTTCCAAATACTAGTGTTTCACAGACATTTATAAGCATTACTTGAATAATCATATCATCATCTTAATGAATTCGAAAAAAATGGTAACATTTCTGTCCAGTTATTACTAATGACCTTTTCGGCTCATGTGCAAAGTGGAACTACAAACCAACAATACATTGTATGTCAGAGTGGCTCTGAAGATGGAAAAATATAGATGAGCTACATTGTTTTGAATGTGACTCACAAATAGGCTTAAATCAAAATGTTCCCACGTCAGCAATTAGATTAACCCTTGTTGTACCATCATTTCAAAACAGCCAACAGATCTGCATTGGTACCGACATGGTTTTACAACAAATTTCTGGGATTTTTTAATTGCAACTGAATGACAAATTGCCCTTCATCGATGTAAATAAACACTACTGCTCAGTGTTTTTGAGTAGTAGTGAATATTTTGATGCTGTCAGGTGGATATGCTGGCATCAAAAAACAACGACAACAACAACAACACCCTCCAAACAAACAAACAAACAAAACCAATCTTGCAGGAATCATGAAATTTGAATGCAAATTTCTGGTTAATAAATACCTCTTTTTCTTTTCAATAAGCTTACTGCAGAGGTTTCAAGACCTTTCACATACAATGTAGTGTCTGCCACTGAGAAACTACAGAACATACGGCACAGTGTAAACCTTCCAGCGCATTTGACGCACATGAATTGACTGTTGGTAAACCGAGGCATTAGCAGTAGATTACATGCATTGTTATGCCATAAAGCCCCTTGTAATACTGGTAATATCCATCAATTCTTTTTTTCTCCTTTTTTTTTTTTGCGTGTGAGTGTTTTTTGTTTCTCCAGCCAGCTTTTGATCTTGCTTTCACTCTGGTGTGCCTTATGCTTTGTGTCACACTACCAGTCACCTTGGTAGACGCGTGGTTGTGGAGGTTGTGACGTTTCCATGGCAAAGCAAACCCATTCTGTGGATTACAACACGCGTGACGTCAGGCTTAGCAAGCAAATTTGATGGGATCCACTTCCTCTTTAAAATGCTGTACGTGTGGGTAGTTTGAAGACATACAATGGCACTCAAAGGCAGCCAGGAAAGAAGCAAATGGAGACAAAAATAACACATTGGACTCTGGAGCTGAAGTGATATTTTCTCACTCACTGGGGGGGGGGGGGTAGGGAACAGATGCTAACGAGTTGCATTAGCTTTTTCTTCGCAAATACAGGTTTGCAATTGTTTGTTGATGTCTCAAAGTATATACAGCAAATACTTCTGTAAATCTCCATAGACTGAATCTTTTTTTTTTTGCTCATGTGCTGTTTTGGAAAGCCACAGACAAAATGATAACCCTGCATAAACAAAAATGGCGAGATACAGACGTAATGCATCAATTGCTACTTGCAAAGTCGATATATTTGTGGCAGATAACCTGTCTGCTGATCAAGGAATGTCAAACATCACACTAGAGCACACTGTCTAAATCATATATTTGGCTAGATAGATTATTAGACTGATAATTCAAATGGCCCATAAATAATGAGATATATTGCACCAATAATACTCTCACAGCTTGACCTATTCGTGCATACTGCAACAGAACTCGCCATGTCATAGCACTTGAAAAATTTTGTGAAGTTTTGTTACAGACATGCGTATACATGCATGATCGGCTCAGCAGTTTGCATTCAACCACAGATGTTCAACATTAAAAATAGGGTTCTTGAACTGCAAACCGTCACAGCACACTTCACATGGTATCAGAAATATCACACTCCAGCGTGGGATTCTTCAGGAAATAATGTGATTTTCACCATAGAGTTGTGATTTTTCAAATGGCACACTTTTTGCTGTTGTGTGTTGATGGTCGTACATGATCATTGCAGTAGCAAGAATTTGATATGATCAATAAAACATTCTTTCACTATTGTAGTTCACAGAAAGAAGTTGTAAATCTATGTTCATGGCATGCCATCCAAACAAAATACTGTACATGTACATATTATATCAATCTGCACGGGAAAAAAAATACCTAAAACTGGATTGTCATGAAAAAATGAACTGAAGGCTACTATGAATATATGTAGGCCTATATGCAAATATTCCCAGCGTATTCACTTCACCATCAAAACATCTATAAATACCATGCAGTAGACAAATGGTGGGTGCACAGCAACTAAAAAAATGAAATCCTGCAAATACCCAATTAGATGTACCCCGTCAAAGACAAAAATAATTTGTGCACAGCAAACGCCCTATCCAGGGAATGCACCGACCTTGTTAAACCCTCCATGGTATGCGCTGACCTTGTAAAAGACCAGCAGGATAATGCATGTTTAAGTTACTGACACAACCGTTTACGTAAGCATGTGGCTTTCTACACGTAACTCCTTGCAGTATCACATCGATATTTACTAACCAAACATGTACAGATTTGTAGCGTTACATAACAACCCACTAGGGGATATCATACACCCCCTTGTCAGAGTAAGACCGTCTCTTTCTATTCGGCGTTCCCTTGGTATTTCCTTGACCAACTGGAGTGTATGGTCAAACCTTCTCATCAGGATAGAGTGAATATTTATTCATTCATAAACAATAAATGCAAAGAAAAAGATAGAAGAGCAAAAAAGAGCTACTATGCCTATGGGCCGTGCAGTGGTAAACTGGTATAATATGTGTTGATACAGGCAAACATTCTCCAACCAGTTTACCGCCATGTGTATAGACAAAGTGCATGGCTGGCAATCCTTCTTTCGATAACCACGAAAACCAACTACCAGTAGTCATTGTTCTGCAGTCTTTGACGTCAAAACATTTCAATACACAAACACACGCACAAGAAATTAAGAAAAACAAATAATTTTCAATGACATCTTTTTTCCCATGACTGCAGAAACTCTGGTATATTTGTACATATACACTGCATACACATACCCTTGCTGTTGACTTTAATATGAAAGTGAATATATTGCAACAGGAGATGTTTCACTCTCGACTACATTACTGAAGTGTCTTGCTCAAAGCCTGAAGCACTGCGCACCATGTAAAGATGTTGTTTTTACTTGATTTCCTATTGATTTGCAGGACACACATATCGTAGCACCTCCTCAATGTCAAACATTTTTTTGCAAGGCAGCTTTTCTGAGCACAGTATACTCCATACATGCTCATGAATCATATCTTATCCCCCAATAATATGAAATTTCAACATGAAGACTTTGTCCTCCAGCAAATTTCTTGTCTAGATCTTCCTTGCACCTGTGCCATGTATCTTCCATTTTCATCACAGAACAGGCCGAGTTTCGTATCACATTGCTTTTGTTGGTTGTTTCCCTAAACTGCACCTCTTTATATCATCGGGCCTTTGTATATCATCCGTGGCTCTAGGGGAAGCAGGGCAAAAGAATCGCACAGCAGGCCAAAATAACACACGGAAGAGGAAGTAGGAAACATATAGAAATTGTTAGTGTTGTTTTTTCCTCAAAGGGTTTCTTGTTTTCTCCTTTGATCAACCTTTGAATGTAAAATTGATTTGCGATGAGCCTTAAACGCACATAGCTTTGCATGACCTTTCTCGAACAAGCACTTTTTTTTACAGAGAGAGAGATGAGGGTATGTGTTATAACATGTACCCCACACCCCAAGAAAAATAAGAAATAAATAAACAAACAAACAAACAAACAAACCAGCTGTTATTTCCTCACTTTTGATGTTTCAGGGTCGTAATTAATGTATAATTTGTAATGTGGGAATATGGAAATCATTTAATCAGATGCTCCTTTTGAAGGCTGTATTTAAAAAAAAACTCTCTTAGATGGACCTAATAGCTTCAAACGATTGTTGATTTTCTTTTTTCTTTACTCCTTCAGACCCTGAATTAAGTAAATATATGTCTACAAAAATGCAGCTTTGGGGTTATGAATATAACGAATATGTATACCAAATTCACATGAATTACTGCAAAGTGCATATAGAAAGAATAATGCAATAAGATTACGAATCTGTACATTAAATTTATAAGCTTCACTTGAAATGTGCCTTGCATTTCTACAATGGGGGGAAAAAAAAGTCAGTATTATGATACACTACACATTATGTAATTGCAGATGGAAGGGGGGGTTGCAGGAGACAATATAGTATGGGATCAATATCATTCTGCCTCCTTTTTAATTTTAAATGTAAAAGACACCATAATGTTTTCATCATAAACACCTGCCCAGTTGAAAAAAGAGAAAATAATAACAAATTGATATTCTGCAATGTTATATATTACAAGTCTCTACCAAAAGGCTTTGTGGATGGCGACTTGTAGTAGCATTGGATAATATTCTCTGAATTTTTAACCAGAAAGTTCTAGATTCATATATCCCTTAAAGTACACTCATTCTTGGACAAGATGTTCTGCTCCTAAAATCCTTCTTCACTCGTATGTAAGACATGGACACAGTGTACATTGTACCTGTTATTGTGGTGGTAATATGCACAGCCCTCTCAGTAGAGCAGTGGCAACACTCAGGGGCTACCCTGGATAAATGTCATCATTACCATAACAGCAAATACGGAATTCCTGCAGAGTTAATGTGAATGACCATGTCAAATAGTTGTTAGTGAGCAACCCACGAGAATTTGTCAGATTAAATTTTCATTATGTTAAATGTATTAAACACACAAGAGACTATAAAAATGTTGACATTTCAAGAGCTTAATTTTAACCACTGAAATGAAAAATTAAGATATAATACACTTATTGAACAAAACAGAAAAAATGTTTAGAAGCTGTTTGAAAGCAAAGCTTTTGACAGAGCTTCATTTTTTTTTTTAGTTTTGTCCAGCAATATTTGGCCCTGATAATCCTTATACTTGATTAAAAGTCACATTATGTGAACTATCATTGATTGTCCAAAAAAACTGTTCTATGCCTTTCTGTTTTGATTTGCCTACGATGATAGCAAAGAGAGAATGTAAGAAAAACGAAGAGGGACAAAAAAGGAACTATTTGTTTGCTTTCCTGTGGAGCAAGACTGGACAGATTCAAATTTCAGTCCAGACGTGAAAATTTTGGCAAATTTAGTTTTACAGTTCAATGCATTTCAATAACTGGAGACAGGTCTGTAACCTTGGACTAACCAAAAAAAAAAAAAAAAAAAAAAAAAAAAAAAAGAAAAAAAAAGTCTGTACAGACCTGACAGAAATAGAAATAATATTTAGAGACTTGTAAAAATCACAGAGTCACAATTCTACTAGAAAATGGTGTGTGAATATAACACACACACGCTCTGGTGACGCCACAGGTGATGTGTTTCTCACAGCAACGCTGCATACGTGAATACGACATTTGCAGCATAAATAGGGAAACAAGGTGGCAAACCCGTGTCTGTTTGTCATAAAAACATCAAACGAATTCGCCTCGGAATCATTGGTTTGACGTTTATCTTAAGAGATGATGCTTCATGATGCCAGAAAATATGCAACATAACTTCAACCAGAATGCTCTTTAGGGGAGATATGGAATGTCAAAAGTTATTTCAATTGTATGACATGACTGAACCAACGTTTAAAGGATGGCTCTGCCGGCAGCCTATTTATCAAATATAAGAATACCCTGCTAATTTGTCGGCTTGTTTGTGGGGAGGTAATCACATTCAATCTATGCACCTACGTTTTATCAATATCATGTAGTTCATCCCCAAACCAGAGCATCGCGACTGGGAAGCACGTATAATGTATGGCACACACAAAGAGATATATGTATTAAATGCAAAGCACTATACATAACCCTGTTTGTCATCAAACGTCATGGTATCTAGGGCGTGAGTTAATTGCCTTTCCTCGTCATTGTCACCCACGAACCAAAGCCAGCCCGCAGATCTGATTGCCAAGATAAGGGAGGGATGGTGACGTCCTGGTTTGGAGTTGAAACAGAGCACCTACCCTTTGATGATGAGCGTTACATAAAGAGATGTTCACAAGTTTGTCAGTGTGGCACAACTTGAGCACCAATACAAGTTTGGGTCCATGACACGTCTGGCTGGAGATCAACTACATGAGAAATTTGATGACTGTCAATCATTAACAAGTGTGGCTCAAACAAATGGTACCGTATATGCATGTTGCTACATTTATAGTTTATACCAAATACATGTGCTTTATCTACACACAGAAACAAACTTTCTCTTTCAGGATTATTTTTATTTCCCCCCCCCCCCCCCCCCCCCCCCCCCGTTTCATACTTATATGAAAACAAAAAAAAAAGTTTGTAAATATGTTTAGAATGGCACATTTGTAAACATGTTAGAGCATGTTTCATGCCAATGGAATGTATAGTTTATAAAGTCTAAGAGCAAACAAAAGTGATACATTTCTCCCATACACGTCTCAAAACACATGTGACCCGGTCCAGACCAGGATGAAGTAGTTTCCCATTAAGTTGAGCCTGTATCTGGATGCATGTTTGCAGTCTGAACAAGTCTGACCTCTAAAAAAAGAAATGATCAAGGATGAGAAGTGTAGGCTTGACCTTGTATACAATTCCGCAAACGACGCATGCATAATCATGCCAACTCTATATGCATTGTACATGTAATGAATGAGTGCACAAAGACGTCTCTTGTTACATGTGTAAATGACAGTCCACTGCTTTTTGGCACAGCTTTTGAAAAGAATGTTGCTTGCATTCAGTTGTTAACAATGATGCTTTTTTTTTCTTTTTAAAGGAGGTGGCCTCAAAAAAGGAAGCAGGCGGGGAAGCTAAACACATTTTTTTTTTTTTACTTTACTGAAGTCTAATAAGAAATGAATTTCTACTACAAACTTCCTTGTTAAAAAAAAAAAAGAAGATGGATACACAAAATGAGGATAAGATTTCAGTGATAGAACATCATGCCCAAAGTTTAGGACATTCGAGTAGATTTTCAGAACATTAATATCAAATCTTCCACATACAAGTTCATTTTTTTCCTACCAAAAAAGTTGACTACCAGAGGATATGAACCTATGACACTTAACAACCTATCACAAACTTTTGACAATCTCTGTCTTCTCTCCCTTTCTCTCTCTCTCTCTCTTTCTCTCTCTCTAATTTTTCAATATACAGTGTACATTCTTATTGCAACTGATTGACAAATCGTGCCCTACTGATTGTCAATCAGTTGCAATAAAAACACCTCGACGGAAGAATCTGAATTTCATGAATTTGTGCATTTTTATGTATGGGGAAATACATGAAATCAGAGGTGCAAGACCAGTAACAGACAATAATGTGGGGTTGGGCAACCAAATCTTGCTGCTACAAGCCACTGACTGTAAAAAGCCCATCTGTCATAGTGAGACAATGCATCAATACCACTTCCTATTTTTGCAGCGTCAATAACCACTTGCTTACGCAACACACATGAACAGATTTGGAGTACCAGCACCTGTAATAGCTTCAGACGTCAGAGAAATTAATATTCCTTTTTCCCAGAGCTTCCACAACGACTGAGACAGCAGTTGGGAAGATTCTTGCACACTGCCATTGAATAAATGTGGGTCGTGTAACACAGCTGCCACACACAATTGTAAGTTCCGTATCTGAAATGTTTATTACTTTTCCTGAACTATTAATCAGCATATAACGATCTCAGGAAAATTTCTTCACACATGTTGTGATATTCAACTACTCAGGAGTTTGGCAAATTCTTTGACATTATAGTTTCCTGTAATGTTTCTACGAAAATTGATATGAGTGGGTGAATGTGGAATAATTTGTGTGGGGGATGGGTGGGTGGGAGTGTATTGCTTTGATTAGCATCATTTGAATGGACTTGAATAGAATTGAATAAATATTGGGAGAAAAAATATGTCTGTGCATGAGTGTGTGTGTTTGCATATGATGTGAGTTTTGGTGATACATGTACACATATGACAGCATGTACAATTATGGACAGTGTATGTCAATGAGAATTCAGAAAAACATACTAATACAATGGATAGAGAGGAATATACTTTGCAAATATCTCTGAAGGGGATGTCAGATATCATACAATACATTTCAATGCACGGTATTCATTGCTCACCGCACGAACACACGCATGTGGGACTACAATGTACTATTTACATGTGAGTGTTCATACGATAACCCAGTCATAAAGCCCCCTACATGTAGCACAACCCTCAACTGCAAATGCTACTAAATAAATCAAGTGCGACGGAGTTACCAACACACAGTCACGCCCCATACCATGATATGTGAATGCTGTCCTGTATAAACTTTTCAAAACACACACAGAAAAAAAAAAAGTATGTCATCTTGTTTTTGCCAATTTTTCAGAAGCGAGCAAAAGCTCTGCCCTTCTCTAAGCAGGGGATGTAGGATGGTTAATAAGACGTACAAGTCTATGCCAATGCGGCGTACACACTACGCCACTGGGAGGCCTACGCATGTGTAATTGGATAAATCCCACGGCCCTCCAGCCATGCATTATAATAGAGATATGCTGCATGTTGTGCGATGCTTTGCAATATAAGCCTATCCTGAGATGTTGTACACCCTTTATAGACTTGATGGAGAATGGGACATTTTCCTTCCCGAGTACAGGGAGAGAAAAACTATTGGTCAAAGAATAACTTTGAGGAAAAAAATGACATCCTTTGTACAGCCTTGAAATGTCTGTTATCTACAGTAAAGAGCATAACATATTGGATACAGAACCTGCTGAACTACCACGTACATTTGAATAATCTTAAATGAACATGTGAGTTGCTTGTTCTTATATTCAATCTCACATATTTTGTTCATCATATTGGTAACATAGTGGTGTGAAGATGCTATCTCTGGCAAGGGCAGTATATATTTGTAATATCTGAAGGATTCGAGTATAACAATTATCACTTACAGGCCAGAGTTTGGAGTAGTCTGTTAGAATATTTTTCGTGCTAAGTGCTGACAAATCATTGCTTACTTGGTGAATATCAACAGTAGAATTGAATTTTTGTAAACTCAAATATTTGTCAGCTACTCATTGCAGTAAATGACAGGGAGATTAAATCTACCTTTACAAATACTCACCACCTACAGGTATGTTTAGAGTTAGATGTACATTTGTGGCATTTGGCACAGTACTCAAGATGCGCTGTTCTCAAACATACAGTAGGTGAAAATCTACAAGATACACCTCAAAGGAGCATCAATGACATTTCAAAGGTCCAGTCCTCACCCTCCACAGATCAAGCTGGCCCATTCTGATCATGTGACAATATCATCTATAAAGCCATGACAACAGGCTTTTACTCTTTACAATGTACCTGCATGTGTGCACACATGTACTGCTGCACATTTCTAATAGAAGTGAAAATGAAATGTCACTGATGTGTACGTGCATGATTCTCGTTTCTATCTGGCATATCATCATCTCGACATCCAGATGGCAGAACTTTAAAATGGTGCTCAAAGAACAGCTCAAAAAAATTCATGTTTTCAATGCAAGAAGTATTTTCTCAAGCTGATCTTGTGCAGATGCTGCGAGGGTAATTAGCAATCCTTTTAACTGATTATTGAAGATATTAAACATGATATTAATATTCCTCTCTCTGTAGGTCAATCTATTTCTCTCTTGCTCTTTCACTATCTATCACAAAAACCCACATTATGGTTGCCATTTCCAACAAAATATAGCAGCCTTTTGAGGTTTTAACTATGACTGACTTGGTTACAATCACAGGATTTCTGACCTGTTTCGAGGTTATACTGCATATATTCCAACCCAGCGAGAATAAACAACATGAATCTTGGTGGTGACAGATGAAAAACCTCACTAAAAGGAAATCCATACAAAAGGGATATCCCCTTTTGAAAAGTTGGAATACACTATCTACACAGGGCATCCACTGCCTAAAACATTCATTACCATGGGCTTCTGCCGAAAGATGGCAGGTGCTATACGCATAGCAACAGCCAACGAGCTTGCAAGATGTCAAGTTGCGAACGGGTTGATTTCGATTTCACCTGGAAGTTTATACCATTGTTGCCAGTCCTTGATGAATTGGGCCCCTGCTGAAAGACGCTCTAGGTGGCAGAAGAGACGTTCACACGTATACCGTGATCAACAGGATTGAACTTTTGATCACTCCATTATGATCCAAATTCCACTACTTGTACGTGTGTAGTCATGTAGATATAATACACTTTCTTTTTGTCTTTTATTTCATTTTAATAAGCATAAAGGTCAAAATCACAAGTACACTTAAATTCCCAAACATGACAAAATTCACCATACATGTATAAGGTGTGTGGAAAGTGTGAAAGAATCTTGAGTGAGAATGATATCCCATCATTCCCAGTTCAAATGCCGAAGTTCACAGCTAGTGAGATCTCCCTGATATAACAGTACAGGGCACATGGAACATTCTTCCCTTGGTGATGGTTGCTGAGCAATCTGAGGTTTTTGCTATGTGGGAACATAGGCAATGATATGCTATTTTTTTCATCACAAGCTGAATTCTACTGAATTCTCATATGTGTGATCAAGCTTGGAAGTTAAACTTCCTAGCATATAGACATGGCATTTAGATTCAGAGCTGGCTTTGCTCATTAAAGAATGACAGACTAGATGAAGATAATGTAGATATGTGATGTGTGTATGGTATGGTATATAATGGCTGATCTAGGCCGATACTACTTTATACAGAGTCTAAAATATTTGTTGTACTTCAAAGTTACTGAATTCCAGCTGAACTTCTTGAATCAATTAATGCAAAGTAGCACACTCTGTTCTTTCAATTCTGATTCATAACTGCTCTCACGGAAGCACTGCTGACTGCAGTAAAGTTACATGCTTCACATTCGCATAATGTATACTCATCAGTACTATTACAGTACAAGCAAATTTTGGCTGCGTTTCTCTCACTTGAAAGAGAGAATCACGTTCCAAAACGCGTTTGGAATGGTGTTTGCAAACATGGTTTGAAACGCGATTCTGGGGGAGCCGCGTTTATCTAACCATCATCCAATCGCGATTCGAGTGGTGCCACTGCGCAGCTGCTTTGCGCTGTTTGACCCAGGAAGTAAAGGTCAACGGCATACCACCAAATATGCCTCATCAGTCACACACAAATAATTGGTAGGGAGCACAACCGGAAACAGCTGGGATTTGACCTTGAGATATAAACGCGTTTCAAAACGGCATTGCGTTTATCTACTCACAGAACAGGGATCGTGGTCTCAATCGTGTTTCAAAACGCCCTTTGAAACGGCGTTTCTAAACGCGTTTGAAAACACGGTTGCATTTATCTAACCCCTGAAAATGGCTCAAACGCATTAAGGATCGTGATTCTGCCTCAGAAATTTTTTAGATAAACGCAGCCTTTGAGAGAGTCTCATATTGTATGCTCATGACACTCTGAGAAACCTTTCTATGCCAGGGACTTTGAATAGTGTGTACAATGCTATAAAGTTTTCTGGGCCATTTGACGCTCCCAGCATGCGTAGGGTTAAGAAGCACTGTCTCTTGGTGGACAGTCTGCTCATAAAGATGTTGCCCTATGGCACCGACTAATGCAAAAACCAGCCATTCTGGGACATCAAGTGCACGGTCATGGTCTCCTAAATGGGGTGAAGAGAACTAGGATTGGCCATTAAACATCCATTTCTTCAAGGTGCAGGACCAACTGAGACAAACAAGTGTGCAGGAAGACTGGAAGTTGTAATATTGCTCCATTAAAAAATTTCCCCAGTCCCACATACAGGCTTTCACGCTGATCGAGACGTGGCACTTCATCAAATAGGACAACATATTCCACACAATTGTAAAACACTATACACAACGTATGTGTTGCATATGAACTAAGCAATGCTCAGATGGAAGAACAGGGACCAGATCAATGTTAATATTCATTTAAGTACAGTGTAATAAAACAGTAAGGCAATATAATTTCATAGATGACCACTTTATCACAGTAATCAAGTTTAATACGTCACTGATATCAAGCACAATTATACTCTGAATCAAATGAAATGAGCAAACAAAAGTCAGAGGCACCAGTTCATTTATTAGTCATTAATATTAAATGTCAACTGACATCCCACAGGTTATTGAGCAAAATATCACCATCAATTTCAGTTGAGCCACGTTTATTTGATTTTCGGCAGAATTTTGTTTTGGTCAATGACAGGATAACAAAAGTACAAGTGTATGCATTGATTCACATTCATGTATAAACACTGTGACTCAAAACTACTCCGCAAAGTGTCTTTGGCAATTACACACACCAGAAAATGGATTTGTTTTTGTTCTTCTGGATCAAAATCCCATTTTCGAGAAATTACTTGGAATAAGAATTCATTTTGGGAATCGAAACAATGATGAATTACATTGACCTTTAATTAAGTTGGCCCACTTAGAATGCAACTTGCATACTGCCATAGTACCGATATCATTAGCTGGCCCAGAAAGCCAACTCGTAGCACGCAATTAAGAACAGTAATTGGAGGACAAAAATAATCGGTCATCCATTTTTTATATCAGTATACAACTTCATATCCTGGGTAATTCTAGAATGCTCAACCCCCCCCCCCCCCCTTTGTTGCACTATTCTTCTCCATTATCACACACCAAGGAGCTTCAAACACACACACAAACAGCTAATATTAGCTGGGAATGACACAGAACGGTAGGCTTGTTAACTCACTGAAGTCATGGATACTTCCATGTAATACTTCACTCATTGTGATTCAATAGACCTGAATACAAAGGAAGTTTGCATACATTTACTGTTGCTATGTCAGACAAGCTTGGGCAAAGCTTTCAGGTTGCCTGGAACAAACATCACATCTCATTGTCTACAAACACATCAAGATTAATTTCTAATCATTATCCACCCTGCAAATGATGACTTCATACAAATTGGCCAGTATCTAATTAGAAACCAACATAGAACCTATAGAATACAGAATCCCAAGTAGCTCTCAGTTCTCCATGGTAACTGATACTAAAAACTAATTCCTGTGTTTGACTAAATGCATTCAACTTGATAATTGTACCACAGAGACTAATTAAGCATGACAGCATAACAGTGTATCCTTTTAACATGTGAACACTCTCTCGGAAAGAACATGACATCACAAGGACCTAACATGTCGCTGCACAATGTCCTCCTTTGAAACAGAGTTGATACATTGTAGGTACAATGTACATTGTACATGTATCTCTCAGGGTACGCGATGAATCTGAAGGAACATGTAATGTGGGGATTCATGGGCCCGAATTCGCGAAGGTGGTATAAATGAAACCATGGTTTTAAACCATGGACAAAAACTATGGAGCACCAAGTGTCGCATGGAATATTTCGTTACGAAATCAGTCATTTCATCGATGAAATTATCATTTTGTAACGAAATGACAACATTTTGGATTTATAAATGAACATTTCATCCACGAAATGCTAATTTCGTTAACAAAACGGTCATTTTGTCGACAAAATGACCAATTTCGTAATGAAATATTCCGTGCGACACTTGGCGCTCCATGGTTTTTGTCCATGGTTTAAACCATGGTTTCATTTGTACCACCTTCGTGAATTCGGGCCATGGAGTAGGAAAGCTGGCCTGGTTCGGATCCTGTATTCAGGAATCTCCGTATTACACTTACAGGAATTGTGTACACAGCTTTATCACAGATCTCTATATTAGTACACACACAGCTGCAGAATCTTGACCGGAGTCAACCGTTCACAATGATTTCAATGCACGTATTTGCTGACCGGCGCTATTCGTGAATTTCGTATGTACCCCCAGTGGGCAGCGAACGAAGTGAAACACCCATGAATCAAATTTTTAAAGCTCTTCTGCAATCCAAGGCTTCAATCCTGGTAACAGTTACACAAGCGAAATAAATGTTGGATCTGTAGTCTATATACCAGCAACATCACCAAATACAGTCAGATCAGTCGGTAGATATTATCAAATCTTTCTGCTTCAATGATAATCTCACAAGAATCTAATTACAATTATGGCTGGGGCGGCACCCAAGTCTAGCACAATGCGGGTTCCATGCGTCTCGCCTGCGCTATAAAAAGTGATGATGCTTTGGTTATTTTCCCAAAGGAGAAACTTCTATACACCAAACAGATGCAAAGTCAAGTCAAAGTGCACCATTTACACAACAGAACACGTGTCACAAGTTATTAATGTTTTGGTTATTTCCTGCATGCAAAGTGTGCCAAAATCTCCTTATAGCACTGGATCTTCTGAACCATGAACTATCCTTAGTTTTCACATATTTGTAGCTGTAGCCCCTTTATCTCAACTATTAAATGGCTTACGGTGCGTTTATCTAAAAGTTTTCTGAGGCAGAATCACGATCCTAAACACATTTGAGGCATTGTAAGGTGACAGATTAATGCAACCATGTTTTCAAATGTGTTTAGAAACGCCGATTTTGAAACACCATTCAAAGGGCGATCTGAAACGTGTTTCACACCACGATCATCATTCTGTGAGTAGATTACTTGGTAATGCAATGCCGTTTTGAAACTCATTCATATATCTCCAAGCTGCCAAGGTCAACTTCTTAAAAGTGCGCGCCACTTGTGTCTTTGTTCTTCCTATTTTTGTGTGTGCATGATACAGGCATGTTTGGTGGTATGCAGTTGACTTCTACTTCCCGGGTCGAACGGCCGAAAGCAGCTCCGCAGTGACAACCCTCGAATCGCGATTATGAGGGTTGTACATCTGTGAATGTGGCACTCTGAGAATCCTGTTTCAAACGACGTTCATAAGCTCCATTCTAAACACATTTTGAAACGTGATTCTCTCTGTCAAGTTAGATAAATGCACCCTTAAATTTGGTCACTATGCTAACCTTTCACTCTTGGAGATGAGCTACACTTACAAACACTGCAGTTAAGTAGATTTCAGCAGCATCATAGGAGCACCATGGTACAGGAGATAGGCTTAGGATTTGTAAATGGAAGGTCTGGGGTTCAAATCCTGCCCTGTGGTGCATTTGCCATTGGACGATACGATTTGCCTGCAATATTCCTCTTGATCAGATGTACAACATAAATGGGTACCTAGCATTGCTGGGGTAATGATACTCGCAGAGCCCTCTGGGGTAACAGTTAACACTGAAAAGGCTACCGTGGGTACTACCTTAGAAATACTGTGAACATTAATATTTTTGTGTGATTAATTTTACACGCTGAGTGGCTCAAAAGCATATTCGCACATTGTTGAATTCGCACTGCGCAACTGTCAACCCATTCACAATGTGCACAGAAAATTGTGTTTCGCAGGTTTTAGAATTCTTGTTTGCCAGAAGTAGTGTGAAATATGCGAAAATTAATGTACCGCAAAATTTCTGCATTGACAGTACACCATGTATTTCGTGTGGTTTTTAATTTTTGTGAATTTCATGAGTCAGCTGCTATTTGTGAATTTAACAACACGTGAAAATATCAACTGCGATCCCACCATGAATGCAATATGCACACATATACTTCTCTGTTCATTACTATGAAAAAATGTGTACATGAGAAGGTCAATCGTTGTCCAAAGACAATTTACACCAACCGTATGCGTGGGCATCCATATCTTAACCAGTGCACTTTTTATCACAGACTGCATTCGCTCACGTCACCAAAAAAAAAAAAAAAAAAATCACAACACATCAAATGCTTTATATCAACTCCCAGGGGAGATGATGCCGCTATGCTTCAAGGGTAGAAAAAAAGGAAAATCACCTTTGCACTACAGATCAGCACGAGTAGAACACACGACAGCCTCCGTCAAAATATGCCACACAGAAAATAATCCATCGCGGTTGATTAAAATCCTAATGCAACTAATTGCATATCAGGTCAGCCGAGTGGCACATGTGTGTACTTCGAGAGTATAGGAAATAGATATACCTACTACACATTACCACGATACATACTGTGTGTCTCTGTGTGTGGGTGCATGGCGACAAACTCATTTCTACTGGCAGGGATTGGGCAATATGCTACCAGGCATTTCTACTCCTAGTCTTGTTTTCCAAACCCCATAGTGCCATGGCTGTCTGCAGGGTATCATTGATTTGAAGAAAGCTTTTCTCAGAGATCGTAAGAGAGGGTGAGGGTAAAGGAAGGGGAGTAGGAAGAAAAATAGATAGAAAAGGATAAGACTGCATAATTTTAATATGACACGATTTGTGTAGGCGAAAGATACCCTATCGCAACTTGACCACGAGTACACGGTGATAAACTGTACTACAACAATTGTAGGACCATTCTCATAAGTATTACGAAAATTACAATTTAAAACCTCTTCCATTCACACTGCAACAAAGCATTGCAAGGTTTATACTATACATAAGACAAATAAAGTCCTTGGTATGGTGATATGCACATTTGGCTTGGCAGTCTGCATGCATCTACACAGTTTTACGCAAAGTACATGAAAGTTTGCATGGCTCACTGACACATTGGAATGGACAGTGATATATGGGTATCACAACAACAGGAACTGAAACAAAGCATAAGTATTCTGCAACAATTATTCTCAATAGAACTCAAGATAGCAACCTACAGTAGCTCTGCACAATGTTCGAAAAATATTAAAGTCTGCAGTCTGCAATTTGAATCTCTGCTTGCCCACTTCTCCCTTGCCCGCGACAAACTAAAACCCACTGATGGTCAAGTAAGTTGAACAAGCACTTGCCTACTCAAAGGATGGGGGCCACTACCAAAATTTCAGCAAGTGGGACTACCGGTAATACGGTATCCTTTGCACAGTCCTGGGCCTGGAGATTGAGGAGAGGTAAATCGTAGAATGACAATGTCATGGTACCCATGGAGAAAGAGATAAATCAAGTCAGGACGCTACCCCATAATCAAAACGGCTTTGCATAACTGCCCAAATCTCCCTGAAAGTTGTTTGGATACCTTAATTCTATGCCAGAAGTGAGTCGATATGCACACCCTATATCTTGCCTTTATTTTTTCTTGACCCGACTCACAGAATATATATCAATCAAGCACACTCCATCTTATTCCATTCTGGGCATCATATCTAGCTGTACAGTCGTCATCATAGGGGGCACTATAATCGTTTCATTCCAGGTCGACGGTTTTTAGCTCTCAGTTCACATATTATAATATCTGACAGCACCAGGAAACTTGGAAGTGATAATATCATTTTGAAATGATAGAACCAGCCATTATGACAGATTCTAATGTGCATGAAAAGACGCCAACCAAATCTACCAACTCGGCTCTAACCATCAAATCAGCGGTAGCCTATATTCTCATCATGTGCGGTAGTATTGACATTTACAACTGTAAATACAGAAGAAATTACCTCACTTGAGCATATAAGCATAAATTAGCCAATGACAATAAAAAAAGGTCTTTTAAAGCACTCTCTTGGGGTGGAAGTGTAGATCTATTTCGTGACCCCCCCCCCCCCCCCCCCCCCCCCCCCCCGAATGGTGACAGCTGGTGAGCTCTTCATTAATGAGGGAGATAATAAAGAAGCTTGGCTGTCCATGAAGATGATTCATCCATTAATTTGACACTCAACAAACATCAAACCATGCAAGGATCCTCACCATAGAACAAACCAATCTTTAGTCCTTGGTAAGATGAAAAATTATGCAGGGGACAAATACAACAAAATATTCTCTGTCCAAAGTAAAACATGAAAAAAAAAAAAAAAAACACCCCAGACTATCTGGAGGTCCAAGAGAGTACAGAGTTGGTGTGCGTAGCAAGACGAGAGAACAATTCTTGGTGGTAGAATAAGAGAAGCGCGCAATCAAAGGAATGGAAGAAAGCAAGAAATGTACTTTGGAGGGGGCAAAAGACAGCACAGAAAGGCAAAACAGAGATTGACTGTGGGACAAGCCTACATGAAGAATGGATGTACTAACAGTGATCCTGCATCTCCTGTTTCTGTAGATCTCTCAACAAGATTTCAGCACGGACAACTTCTGGGATCATTTACGGCATCTGATGCGACGACAGAGATTTAAAGGTCTGGACGGGGAGCATGATATCTTTTGACGAAGACGAGGAAGAATGGGATGGAGGAGAAATAGCAGAAGGAAGA
Organism: Diadema antillarum; assembly: GCF_040938485.1. Taxonomy (NCBI): domain Eukaryota; kingdom Metazoa; phylum Echinodermata; class Echinoidea; order Diadematoida; family Diadematidae; genus Diadema; species Diadema antillarum. The sequence continues at coordinate 1,399,534 of NW_027271028.1, forward strand.
CAGATCACGAAAGAGTTGTGGGAGGAAGGAGGAGAAATATGTAACCACTATGGATGTCACAGCCTCAGAGAGACACGCAAGGGGAGAGGCCCACTTTCCCTGAAAGATGCAGCTTAGTGAAAGAGGGGAAAGATGACGGGATTGAGATGGGGATTTCATAGTGAAGCAAGAGAGCAAAGACCAAGCACACACACACACACACACACACACACACACACACACACACACACAAAGAACAACACAACAAACAAACGTGAGACACGCAAGAGGGTGCGAGTTTGTACAGGACGGAACAGAGCTCAAAACACACACACAGCGACCCACACACAAAGGGGCCATTCCCCTGTGCACGCTCCCCGCAAGAGGAGGGGGCAAAGCTCGCCGGCTAATGTCACGAGGGGGGTTAGAGCCCCTGCAGCTAATGGACATCATTCCCGATGTGTTTACAGATGAATCGTTCATGATTACCTAATGTGATAAAAGCAGCACTCTTCCCTGCCACTTTCGTCACCCTCTCTGCACTTCAGCCACTCTTTTGCCGTTTTTGTTCCTTCTATCTTTATCAAAAAAAAAAAAAAAAAAAATGATAGGGAGCAAGAAAGGGAGTGTGAAGTTCACACCATCCAAGCTTTCCATTCTTTAACCATTCACAAGGAAGACACAAAAATCAAAGGCTACACTATAGATCTACCTCATTCTAATGGTGATTATCAGGACTAAATAACAGAATTAGAAAAGGAAGACATGATATTAAAAATGTTCTTAACCTAACCTGTATTTCTACCTCTTAAGTAAATCCTCTAGGCAAAGAAAAATCACATTCTAATGGTGATTATTAAGACTACTAGTAAATAACAGAATTAAAAAGGGAAGACTTGATAAACATTCTTTACCTAGCCTGTATTTCTGCCTCATAAACCTAGGCAAAGAATACCATCACAATCACACATTTCAATTCTCTAACAAAATCCTGATCTATGGACAATAGATCTATCATATACCGGTAGATAATGCTGCATGGCTCTTTCATATACTCATCGATAATGTGATGCGCAACAGTACAGTATTGTACACACGTAAACACACATCAATAGTATCATATGACTTTATTTCACTTCTGACGTAAACACACATCAGTGGTATCATATGACTTTGTTTCATTTTTGATTTGTAGTATAACAACTGCAGCACCCCGGATATAAAACAAATGTTATATCGTCTATCTTCTTTTGCTTTGCCCAACATGGGAGCTATTTTTACCCTTAAATTATTATGCAAGAATATAAGAATGAATCAAAAGACAATAAAATGGAGCAAATTTTCATATCCAACTCTCTTGTTGACAAGCAAAGTTATGTTTTAGTTTGATAACATTTTACACTCCTGCTGCAGTCCAGGGGGGTGTTTCATCAATTTTAAGACAGCAAAATCCTTGGTTTTGATTGGCTGAGATGCTCTGGTCACTGACTGTTACCATGGTGATTGTCAGAGACTGACAACTTGTCAGCACTGACAACTTTCATGAAACGGTACCCAGATCATGTACACCTGTGTCACACTAAAAGAATACATAACTTCACAGAATACACAACTGGGTTTTTGCTATACATATCCCACGCCCTTATAATGCTATTCATAAGTCCAAAAGGGATTTCATGCAATATATATCACACTAACATGCGCATCTACATGTATGTGTTGATACTCATTACTGTTCCCACTTGCTCATTATACACACACCTCATTCATGTTCACAATATTGCAGATTCATGTTTAGCAATACGGCAGGACTTGATCAATCTTTCTCTTTTGATCAACATGGGAAGTCACCAAACATACTGGTAGCAATCCCCACAATGTCGATTGCCAACATGTTTTCTATGCCACTACAGGAACATGTATCTAACAGAGGGTGTGTTTATCAACTCAATTCTGGCGCAGAATTAAGGTTTCCAAACCACTTTCAGGGAGATTAGGGCAGCTGACAAATGCAAAGCTGTTCTGATTATGGGGTTAGAAATGCATTATCTGAAATGCCGAAAATAGTGCGATCGCAACACGTTTGAGCTAGAAACAGGTTTCTGTAGAGTCGATAAACGCAAAGTCATTTTGAAACGCTTTTATGAATAGCTCAGACCTGCCCATATCAACCACTGCCAACTACACATCTCCGCTCCTTAGGTCAAACTGCACAATGGAGCTGCGCAGTGATGAGGCCTCCCAATTGAGTGCATAAATGCAGCAAGTCGAGAAACATGATCAGAAAGGTGATTGCAAACACGTTTTGATAGTGGATATTGAAACGCGCTTCAAGTGCGGGAAAGTTGAAAACGCAGCCAGAGACTCACTGTCCTGATATTATCTACAACATTGTGAATCTGTTTGGCAGTCTCTATCATATCTTTGAAGTTGAGATAGCATATTCCAATATGACTACATAATTATTATCAAATGTCTGCATTATATCGTCTTTAGACCGTTGTCATTACCACTGGCATTTGTAATGGATGAGATGGCAATTCACCTAATGAGCAGTGCTCCCGAGGATCAATTAAAGACAAACTAGAGGACAGAACCATAGTGTTGCGGGATGAAAAATTCAACGAGAAAGTGGGTCTGGTGGAGCTAGACTAAGTCACCCCTGACATTTCCACAGTGGCAGAGGCTGCAGCTATATATGGCATCCAGGCACACAGTGGTAGCCTGGGCCAGTGGAGGGGGGAACGGGTAGGCTGCCTGCCTCCCTGATGAGCCCAGTGGAGGATGGTGGGGGGAAGGAGGGAGGAGGAGGGGCCGGAGTAGGAGGATAGACGATGAGTGGGGGGGGGGGGGGGGGGGGGAAGGAGAAGAGATTGAGCAAAGGAAGAAAGAGTGCACCCATGGAAAGATGGAGATCCACACAGATGCATGGTGGACTAACAAATGATTGATTGATATAGCAGATGATTGATGGATTGACAACGGACTGATGGATGGACCATGACTTTGGTTTTCCTTGTTGTCACTTCTGAACACAAACACATGACAGGCATGGCCACAGAGTGGACAGCAGGAATTTTGATCTGAAGTATGCTTTAGAATAAACACAGTATATTGTTTGAGTATTCAAGAGAGAAACAATTAATCTGTCATTTTCTCACAGGGATGACTGGCAGAGGGGGGGGGGGGGGGGCTAGCTAAATTGGTGATACAGTAAAAAGAACCCATCCGATGCCAAGAGTTGACTCAATCCAGCAACAAGGCATACTCCCTAATAAAAAGAATAAATATCAGATGAATGAATATACTGAGATTTGAGCCTGAGACATTTTGTGTCCAAGGTAGGCACTCTTCCTCTGGGCCAGCACACATTCCTCCTAGTCTGAGTATTAAAGGCATTGTTTACCATTTGCAGATGAAACAAAAACTCAGCTTTAGTGCTTCAAAATAGTTCTTAAATGTGAGTTAGAGATAGAAACAACAAATGTAAAAATGTTAATCAGTATTATCAATGTTAAGTAAAATTGTTGAATAAATTGTGAACAAATTGCTTCTAGAATAAACTGTCTCCAGTTATGGCTTATTGATAAAAGTTGGTGATATCTCTTTACATTTTAGACTTTAGTGCAGAAATTTTATATGGTGGGATGTTTTGTGATACAGCTGACCTACACATATGCATCAAACGTGACAATTCAAACATTTTTTAAAATCACTGCTCCAAATGGTAAACAATACCTTTGAAGACCCGGTGGCCACAGAATCTAAACTGGAGTTAATAGTTACTAATGAACGCAAGCTTCAATTCACATACACATGTTGACGGGTACTATTCACGGTTTTTTGATGTATACCCTGGTGGGCAGCAAATTAAGACTGACTCAAGAGGACCACCCATGTGTCCCTACAATACCGGCTCTTTAACCATTGACATGACACAGAGGGTGCTGATTAAAATCAAAACTATGCAGAATATGTCATATGTACATTGTGGCTTACACACTCTATTTCTGACTACTGATTGAGCGTTTCGAAAGTCTTTAATTGCTCTATTCATGGCATACAATTGTATTTCTACCTTGGCAACATACTCAAGAAGATTTAAAGTTCTTGTTTCTCTCTCTCAAATTGGGCATTTTCTTTCTTTTTTTTTCTTAACTTTCTGATTTTGTGGGGATCTACTGAACTTTATATTTGATCTATCAAATCTTTCTCTGATCAGCTGTAATATACGCACTAAAATTCAGAGATGCCAGTTCAATAATGTCAAGATGATAATTCCTCAGCAGCTCAAATTCCTCCTGGACCTTACAGATCAAGGGAAAAGAATCCTATCAACTCACATACAGGAGAGGGGTGCCCCATCTTAACTGTACGAAGCATTGTAACATAACATGCCAGATTGAAGAATGGAGACCAGTGAAAGATTCTTGTGCTGCAACGTCCGGTAACAACACCCAGGAGCTGTCGTCATAGCAACAACAGCCTCACAAATTGCTGAACATCCCCCATTCAGTTAAATGTGTGGCATCCAATACCAGGCATGTCCTGCCCATAGAAGTGGACAATGAGTAATGTGATAGACACGTATAACGTTGCCCAGAGTGACACGGAATTGGCGGGTAATGACGAGACGGGATTCGCAGACAACCTCTTCGCGCTCCCGTACCAGTCACGTCTTCCTCTCTTAACCCTTCCAATCCCGGCCCCTCAATTCTTGATAGGTAGCAGCTTATAACACTGTCCTTAAAGACATTGTTTACCATATTTTGCAAATGAAACAAAAACTCACCTTTTAGTGCTTCAAAATAGTTTTTGAAATGTGAGGGATAGAAACAACAAGTGTAAGAAAGTCAATCAGTATAATCAATGTTAAGTATTATATAATACAAAATGTGAACACCAGTTACAATAAAAAAGTTTCTAGATTAACCCATCTACAGCTATGATTTAGTGAGAAAAACAATGATATCTCCTTATATTTTAGGTTTTATTGTAAAATCTTTATATGGTAGGACGTTTTTGTGATACAACTGACAAAACAAAAGCATCAAATATGAGAACTCGAACATAAATTCTTAAATCAATGTTCCTAATAGTAAACAGTACCTTTAATTCATCACACACTCCACGGTAGCACAGCTCTGTGTACATGTACAATTGTACGGGTGTGTATGACTCTTTCCTTGGCAGGGGAAATAATAATTCAAGATTGGTGTGTGTTATCATCATTCCAAGGAAAAAAAAGAATAAGAAGTAGCAAACACAAAACTAAATGTGCCTGGGACTGAAAACATCATTCTGGTGTAATAGAAATGTGACCACTTAAAAGCAATGACTAATATTTCAACTCTCAAATAATCCTTAAATTGATGTTCCAGCTCCTTTTCTTGCCAATAGAACCTACTATCACAAGCCTGACTCACTAAGTGCACTATGATTCTGTATCCATTCATTATGTACTGCTCCTTCTTTGACCTTAGGCTATGATGCCCATGCCATATTGCAAGAATGGAGCATATCATGACAGCTGTAGAACTACTCATGAATAAAATCATGATGCTTTAGACATTTTCGATTCTATCTTTTTGTCCCAGCCTTTCTGAAATCTCTACTCTCTTGCAATCAAGGGGTGGCGAGGGTTTAATGCCATGAATTATTTTACAGTCTATTGTACAGCCAAGGACAGGCCTAGCCTCAGTTCAGAGCTGACACATTTATCATCCCAATTAGGCTAACATAACACACGTACATTTAGCAGGAAATAGACTATTTTGTGGTAACCATGATTACATACCACATTTATTGTTTGCACTTTGCATTTAAAGAATCTAATTTTTTTGTGAATTGGGAATCCCAAACAATTTCACAAGTGGATAAATTCACAATCGTGGAGTTTAGTACTATTATCAAGCATCTTGTTGTACGGTGACTTCTTACCAGTATATTTATGCCTGCATGTAGCATTCATGTTGGGATTAGAGAGAATATCTCTGCATGTTCATATATTCACAAATAGCACTTGACTCACAAAATTAACGAAATATAAAAATCCCGCATCATTATATATTATAATGCCATATAGGAATACAGTATTTTCAGACAGATGCGTATGAAGTCACAAACTACGTACTACATACGTTGTAGTCATATTCCTTACTGGATTCAAACTGGGCAGTCTCCAAGGGAAAGCCCATTGCGAGTGATATAACTGTTGGGGAATGAGTGTGTCGATTTTACAAATGTCTAAGAATAAAGTCTGGAAGCCAGACTAGGCCACGCTGAGACTCTATGGTAGGAGGAAAACACTCTGTCAAAAGAGAATGACGCTTTCTCTGTGGCCTACCTTCTTTCTCTGTATAGTTTGTGAGGAAATCGCTCCAAGCACTCACAATTGAATATTGATTGCATCAGTCACAGTGCTTTCCTATAGAAATTGTCCAGTCACACACAAAGGTACCGCCTTGACACACGGAAACAAATGCCCGACACGTGTTCCGTGGGCAGAGGGAAATGCTGGATGAAAAAAAATAAAATAGGGGGAAAAAATGCCGAATATAGAGATCAATGATATGGACTGGATCATGCTCGTCGCACATAATTCTGCTTAACAGTGATTTATAGCATTATTTCTGGAGAGATGATTTAGCAATATCACACACAGCAGTGTGTGTGAGATACGAAAGTATAAGTGAGCGACCCAGGGTACAAACAATCTGCTAGAACATTATGGCATGCACATCTAAACAACATCTCTGAATGTCTCTTTTTATTGTGCACACCAATAATTTATATAATTTCTCACTGGATTCAGAAGGAAGAACAATTACTCTACTTTAATACAACATATAAATGCTGACAATGTAATAATCATAAGATCATGACTGGACTCGGCCATTGTTTAAAATCTGTCGCATTTACGCATTATCTGTAGGTCTCCCTAATGAAATTTCTAATTTCTTAAAATCCAGTGCAGTTTTGATCACTGGGTTCAATATCTCTTATGGGTCGAAGTCACTGCTTTCCATTCTTTAGCCACAGTTTCAACAGTAAAAATATATATTGAAAGTGCTGTACAATGTACCTCTTGAAGTTTTGCACTTAAATCATGATACCATAGCAAATCTCATTGAGGTTTCTACACAAGATAGGAAAAGTATCACTATCATTATCACTGAGAGTTAAATACACTTTGTACACTTTCAATTTGCTAAAAACTACAGAGCTTTATTGCTCTTGAACTGTGCCAGCAATCAAAACCTTAATCACAACTTTATTTCACATACTATGTAATTGTATTTTACTGTACATCACTCTACAGTCTTGTTTACATCCTCAAAATACTTCACAAAATCAATTTTTGAAACATACTGTATGTAATACACACACCAATGACTCCTCTGTGAAGATGTAAAAATACCTCAATTGAAATCTGTATCTTGATATAAAAGTTTGACATTTTGCTTTTAAACCCAGGTGATGACTTGCCTTTGAGTGTGTGTGAAAATAATAAAATTTATTTCTTACTTTTCATTTCATCTCATGATTCAATTCCTGTGCAAAATACTTTTTAATCACATCTGAACAACAGCAATGCTGCCACACATGTGCAGTTACTTATTTGCAAATTGATATATAGCACAAAATTGGTATAAATGTGCCCAGCATTATAGCAAACATTTTCAAATCATAGACAAATCCAGGAATGCCCTCTACAGCCTGTTCACTGCTGCCAACAAGAACAACATTTAGATAAAATTCTGAGTGCTTTGATATGCACTCTTGCTGCTAGTGAAACTTGACGTACACAAGGTAGGTGATCCTTCATTACAGCTAAAAATGCCAACAACATAAAAACATTCCCACATCTTAAATGGAACAAACATTTTCAGTGTTTGTCTAACTTTCCCGAGTTTATATTGGGCTGTGCTTTTCCGTGTCACTGCACTTATTCAAAATAACACTCTCTCTTTGGAGTAAAATCCTTCATTTAAAAGAGTGTATACTCAAATTTCTAAAGGAGGGGCAGGAGTTGTGGGGTTGGGAAGCTTTTTACTGGCTGTCAGCTAGTCATCATGGTATGCTGAACTTTAGGAATGTGCAGTAATAGACCACAAAAAAAAAAAAAACCTGTGAAATGTCTGGCTGTTTGCAGATTTCTTACTACAATTGTACCTTTAAAATAAAGCAGATGTTTTTCAATAAGCATGGCAGAACAGGTATTCTGATCACTAAATATATTGAGGTTAGATCAATAGGATTGAATAAAATCAGTGCAATTCATAAAAGCGGGGAATTACAAGAAATTTTAGGCTTTTACTTGCCCATCAAGCAACTGTCCATAGGTTCATGCTATAAAAAGCAAGTCCCTTGCATTGGACTGCATATATGTGACACCATATATAACTGCATCCTGATCACAGATTCTATTAATAAACAGCCAGACCAAAACCCTACTTCACCAAACTTTGTTGTAGTTACATGCACATGATACCATGAATACTGTATTGTTGCAATGTAAATATGGTACAATGCATTGTGGATCCATCATCCTTTTGTTTAAAGACTTCAGTTGTGTCTAGAAAATGAAATCTCTACCCCTTTCCCCAAAAACGTGCATACATGCTACCAACTTGAAGCATGCATAAATGCTACCAACTTGAAGCTAGGCTAGTGCCATCCTCAGCCTGTATGTAACCTTGACTTCTCCTCACACTGTGCATTGCCAATGACACAGTAGATGCATGGACGGACAATGATGAGACAGTGTCTCTATTATGCCCTGCTGGTAGAGCCAGCTGCCAATCACCACGTATGCCTGGCCAAGATGGGTGGAACTGGAACCAAACACTTGACCAGTCCATAGAGGATCTTCTCAACCTGTTACCCTTCTATGGGGGGGGGGGGGGTAGTTTAGTCTATAGATAGTCAAGACAAAGAGCACCACTCAAAGAGGGGGAAGCTAATCCCCTCCTTGGCACCTTACTGGCTTTCGGCTGGTATGAATGAAACATGGCGGGGGATTAAAGCAGCACAACTGGGGCATCTGAGGGTCAGAGAAGGGGATGAGGGGATTCCCCTCATCCATCATCGACGCCCCACCCCACTCCACTGTTCCACACTTCAGGAAGGGCACAATTAGCCCCCCTGTTCTGACTGGAGAGCTGATTCTTCCCATTTTGACTCATAACCACACTTCCATTATACCAGGAATCATTGCTAGAGCGGTAGGTAAAGGACACAAGGGAGTGGGACTGGTTGCTGAGTTTCATGACTGAATCTCCTACAGTTTGTGTTTTTTCCCCAAACAACTGAACATCAATATTTAACAGGATGTGGTTCATATACATCTGTAATCAGACCTGGATCTCACTAGAATTGGAGTATTGTAATATGTGTAGGTCTCACAACAGTCCCATGCAATATTTCCTTGTGAGGCAGTTTTCAGTAATCACTGTACAGATCAATATTTTTTTTTCTTTTTTTATATATCTCCTGCTCCAAAGATTTCTCTATTTCTGCCCAAAAATTGTACCGGATTGGCCGTGGAGTAATGGCCAACATTGAGGATGAAAGAGCAGGAACAGTCACGATGTTCCAGTCATGGTACAATGTATTGACTGCGATGAATAGGGCACCTGTAAGATTTCATTGCAGCACCAAGGAGGTATGAGAGAACCTCCTTGGTAGCACTCTTTGGACAGTCCTTTTCTATTGGATTGAAAGATTGGATTGACCAGGGAGGTGAGAAAGTGACCCCTCCCTGGATTGACACAAAGCACAGACATGTACATGTAAGACAGTCACACAACACTGTATGTCATCGAATGCAGTTTCAATGTCACAACATGTTTACACCAAAGCCATCACAAAAACTGCTAGTATGGTGTCTAAACCATACGAGACCAGTCTGCATAATTATTCAGGTTCTACAAATGAAACAAATATAGTCTGCTGCTACTGTAACCCTAGTTTCTGGTACAGGGTGATATTGGCAAAACAGTCTGATATATAACTATAATCCCCTACAGGGTCTGTGTATGGAAGACTACCAAAACCTCCTGCGTTCAAAACATGCGATCCACACACACACAGCCATTATGAACAGCAAATAACATGCTTCCACCATCTGAATGTGTTTTCCTCGTACAGCCAAGTTCCTCGCTGCCGTATATTCCTCTGGAAAGCCCAGTAAGATAAAATCCAGGCACATCAACATGATTTCTAAATGCATGTCATAAGCCCTTCTACTGTGATCACCGCATGACAACTGGGAAAAACATTTGGCAATATGTAGGCCTACACTTGGTGTATCTTGTGGGTCTATAAAAAAACAACAACAACAATCTATGAGGCAGCCCTGCATTTGATGATAAGACATGCAAAGGAAATTATTCACAAACACACAATAGAACATGGGGCATGAGGATTATACAGCAGTTTTCTATCTCTTCCAAATTCATGTTGGGCCTAGTCATTTCAAAATATTGGAATCCAGGCTGTACTGGGCAATACACGTATACAAATCAAAGTATAATGCAAATGAGTTCCTTCTGCTTTGGAATGCATTACATATGATATATGAGGAACACTGCTAAAATCACAAACACAGCTCATAAGTGACAGTCATTTGTTTAACAAAATATGCTGGATCCATCAGCATGTTTGGGGTCATTTAATAGTCAACTGTTGTATTTATTTGCCATTATGATTGTACAAACTGATATTGAATACATCACAGATTTTATGAGTACACCATACATGAGAAAAAAATTACAGCTACACTGTATACGTACAATGTACCTCACCACAACGTAGGAAGTTATGCAGTTTGAGCTAACATTAAATACAACGTACAGTATACAATGTATGTCTACAATATGTCAAACATGGTACAAAGAACATTGCGGCATGTACAAAATTTGTAGAGTAAGATAATGCCTTACCAGAGTACTTCTCAAATCCCAGAGTAACCTGTCTTTCATGGAATATGATCATCATCACCGGAGACTGATAGTTTTTCTTCATGAGAAATTAAAGATGGAATTACTTTATCTTTCATGTACCGTTATGCACACAATATCTACAAATAAACAGCTATGGGACTTGGCATCTACACTGTACTGTGACAGTTCTTCTTACATTTATCATCAAATTAGTTTTTCATCTCTTTTATGATTTAATACATTGTTTACGAAAGAAAAAAGCTGATTGGGGAACTATCTTACAGTACATTAAATGCCTTGCATTCAGACAACAAACAGGAGAAGCTGAAATTTGATCAAAAAGAAATGATGGTTCCTGCAGCCCCTGAACTCTTGCAGATTTCTATTAAATTCCACTATCCTGTATAACATATCAATCGGAAGGGGATCACATACTGCATCTTATCCAGAACTGCTGTGATGAGCGCAAACGCTAATTCCATCATATGGATTTAGTTTTTTATCCACCTTCCCCCCCCCCCCAGCCCCTCACACGGGGGGCACGATGCGTGCTAGCGGATGGGGAATGAATGCGTATCACGTTTCAACTCGAGCCCGTCTCATTCCCCCTACTACTACCACCGCGATGGCACGTCTTCTCCCAGATCTCTTTTAATTTTCCCTCACGATGAGAGGGCGTCTCGTATCTCCTCCTCTCTCCCTCTTTCTCCCTCTCGCCGCTGGATGAGAGAGTTGCTTCACGGCAATTCTCTATGCCAACATCTAATTACTTGATGAGCAGAGTGGCTGGGGTTGAATAACGCTACTGTGACGCCACAACACTCTCGTCATAAGGCCTACCAGGAAGCCAATCAAATCTCCCTCTCTCTCTTTCCTTTTCATCTTTTCTTTCCACCTTCAATCCATCCAACGTACATAGCTCCTCATCGCACTTCTTTAAGCTTTTACTCCCATCTTAAGTTTAAACCTTCTTTGAGCTTTTACCACCATATGAAGTTTAAACCTATCTTTCTGCGGTTGATCAACTCCTTGATCACATCGCCTGAACAGCCTTAACTCCACTCAATATTAATTTACCTCTTTCATTGTCACATCCAGCTCTGTATCATTAATTTTCAATACTAAATCTATTTCCAAATCAATTCTTCATTGATTATAAGTTTTATCCAGAAATGATTTCATGTACTTCATTTGATCTCATGTTTTTATAGATTCTTAAAATAATTTATGTATCAATTCAATTTATTTATGATAAATACCTTGCACCATTGCAAGTTTGTTACAAGGAGACAGGTAATGTCTACATGCTTATTTTCAAGCTGATTTCGATTGTTTGAAGCCATACAATGTATATAGCTTAATCTACCACAAGACTGTGAGAAAGGGAAAAGAATTATCCCAGATATGAGAGCATGGGGAGTACAATAAGGTGTTTTTTTTTTTCAGAAATAATGGGAAAGCAATTGCTACCATGGGTAATTTTCTGATTTCACTATGAAAGTTGAAACACAAACAGTCATACGACAATCAAACTATCCTTTGCAATGGAAGAAGAAAAATGATAAGGTACCCCAAGAATAGAGACAACTTTAATGTGCAAAAAAAATGTATTGGTGGCTGTCTTTTTAAACCCCCAAACTGTGAAAGCTCAGTCGACAACCCTCTCAATTCCTCTCAAATCTGGCTGAGCGGAATGCTAGATGAAAAACAAAAAGTAGGTTGGGGATACACTTCACTTTGAGTCATTAAGCAAATAATGAACGTTTCAAATTCCACTCCATGAAGACCAAGGCCAATACTTTAATCAACACGGCTCTAAAGCAAATAAAGCTCTCGGGCAAACACATTAAATAGCATGATCAAAACAATGCAGGCATGGCAAGTGGAAACAGCCAGTATGTAAAGTATTACAGCAAGAGTGTATTCTGTTCATATGTATTCAAATGTGACAAAATGTCTCCCACTGAACATTACTTGGCTGGTTAGAGCTTGCATAACATGTACAATGTACATCAATAAGTACTATGATATTTTTTTTTTTTTTTTTTTTTTTGGGGGGGGGGGGGGGGGGGGAAGCACTCTGAATACCTGTCACAGACAGATGTTGTTAAATTAAATGCCAATTGCAGTTTGTATAAAATTCATAAAGTAGGCTACACCTCTCTTTCACTATGTGCTATCTAGTAAATTGCTATAAATTTTATATAAGAAACCAACAAAAAGAAACTCTGTATACACAGTATCGCAATACAGATAGAACAAAACTGTTTAGACACATTGTGTATTACATACGTGTTATCCCTTCACATATTTGTGTACATTAAGCGTAGCTAAGGTATTGTGATAGTCTACGACAATAATTTGTCTAGAAAGATAAAATGTGACCCGCTACAACAAAATGGTCCTAAAGTCGCGCACGGTTGAAGCTGTGAAAATCGAGTTTGAAGTTAGAGCATCAAAATTGGTCAAAACTTACGATTTTCTGAATTTGACATATTATTAGAGTCTTACATGTCTTCTATCATCTATCGAAATTTTGAAGCAAAATTATGAAAGGAAAGACCAAAAAATAGCGTTTTTCTGGGCCATGTTTTTTTGGCGTTTCAACGAAGCAGAAACTGGTTCGAACATTTGGATTGAGCGCCACACATAGGCTCCGCCCCTAACAACAACCAGAGTGATCTCATTGGTCAGTTTGCTGCTTGCCGCTAACCGAAGCGTGAAGCTCGCACACTGCCCAGTCGACTGGTGTGTGCGGGCGGGTTGCGCTATGCCTAGCCGCTTCTCCTGACATCCTGGTCACTGATTGGTCGGTGAGGAGACCGCCGACGCCGTGTTTGAATGAGCATTTCGGGCGTTGCTAGGGCTTAACTTCTATTGTTCGGAGGTGAATACTGACTTGCGTGTCTCTTGATTGTGATTGCGTCGCAAGGAAAACTTTTAGGGCGCTTTTCTCGAAACAGTGATTTCCCAGACGTCTTGACATGCTCTCTTTTAGACATCGATATCTCCGCAGCTGATTATTTTTATAAGACGTGTTATATATCAATTTAAAGCAGAAAGATTAGGGAATTGTGTCATGCAATTTTCAAATAATCGATCTCGCCCGACTTTAGGATCATTTTGTTGTAGCGGGTCACAAATATCATCACAACAAATCATCACTGATGTACAGTGTATATTGTATACCTAAAGCTATCCATACAAAGGTAATAATTTCAAAGTAAGCACATTGACTGTGCTATTAAGGCTTCTCATACACAGTATAAATGTTTGGACAGGGTGTTACACATACGCTGTAATAGGGAGTAAATTTTTGTAAAAACATTACCTTTATCTCTCTCTATGAATATAAAATATTTCTCTCTTCTATATATATACAAATATTTATACACACACATGTATATAAACTATAGAGAGAGAAAAAAAAAGAAAAGGAAAGAAAAAGAAAGAGAAAGAGATACACGCAGATAGATAGATTAACAAAGATAGATTGATACATATGGTAGCTAAATAGTATTTTTTTCTATACATTGAAGATCAACGTATAAATTCAATAAGAGTGAAAAAGCAGAATTACCAACTGCAAAACTGCAGCTACACATACAGTACAGTACACTACTACATAAGTTGGCATACAGTTGTATGTCCTGGTTTCAACTGTTTTCAGTGCCTGACCCAGACACACAAATCAGGATCATTCCACTATTGACTACAAAGGAAATGATCGGACGAGGATGTGGTAGGACAACGACAACAACAACTAGATATCCAAACGCCACATCACCGACAATCCAAACACCCTGAAGTGAAGTGCGTCATCTGGCCAATCGAAAAGAGAACTGGTCAGAGTGATCACCAAAGTCATGTGATCCAAACCTGACTCTTTTTTTTTTTCTCACCGCACTTCCACATGACGTACGCATGTGAGATCGAATGGGTAACGGGATAAAGATACTGCGTCACGATTAAAGACCGATTGTATTCGCCACATTCTATTCTGATATAAACAGGAACTGCATCATTTATCTCACAAAATCAAATGAACACTGAATTGATGGATACCCCAAATTTTGATCGGTTAATGTCTGGTTAACTTTATATATCGCTTTTCCCCTGTGAATATGTAAAATAGGGGGGGGGGGGAGTATGGCAGTGCAAAAAGTATGGACCTCTACACATCAGTCTATCAGTACCTGATAAATCATTAATGGCCCAAAATGGTATATAACTAGTAAATACAGTGTATTTGTGCATAACATGGATAGCCATCCCAACCAAAATGTTCATCACTTGTACTACAGTTGTATGAGGTAAAGCAGCGATCTGGCATAAAACTGTTTACATTTCTGTCTATGAAAGAGAAAGCTCGCACTGAAAAGCAAATGGAGATCTGGTTGAGAAAATGTCCGTCAGTACAGTGTAGTTCCCTTTTTTTTTTCTACTCATTAATTGTTGCATTATGACTAAAGGAAAGTAACATATTATAAATACAGTACTTACTCAATTCAAAATGTACAAACCTGTGGAGATGAATATTAAACTCGTGCCATTACATTCATATCACTGTCACTGCAGTGATGTCATTTGTTATGAGGAAAACTTTAATATATTCAGACATATCTTTCCGGCCTCATTAGGATACCATCTGCTCAATGACTCAGAGAAGAAAATTTCCCTAGGACTTTGAAAACAGCATACTCAAATTCTATGTACATCTGGGATGTATATATGTAAGCAAAAGAAAATTAGCTTTCCAGGAACAGTTTCCTTGACAAGGCGAGTTTCCTGAATGTGAATTTTGTAAATCGTACTGTGACTACTGACTATAATTATAAATCCTGTAAACATGAAGTTTTGACTCTGTGTTTGTTGGGTACTCATACATGTAACATGTTTGTGTGGGCGTGCCTCATGTTTCCCCCTATTAATGTCATGTGTACGCTGACATAATTATCTCTCCACTCTGCAGTTCATGTAAGCAGAGGATTAAGTGGCATTTTGTGCTACATGTACGTGTAATGCAGATGTTGAAAAACAAGAAACAAACAAGTAAAAAACATAAAAACTGGCATGTGCTCAATTCATGTGTTCATTCCTTACAATTGTTGCACATTTATTGGGCATATAAAGGTATTGCATATTGAATGGAAAAATGAATATAGTGGGTCTTCTTCTGGCCAGAACAGCCATGCATCCCCCCCCCCCCCCCAATTGTAAGCTCACAGTATGAGTTTTGACAACTGAGGCCTGCCGATATTCATACCTCATAATCTGGGAGGTTCCAAACAGTATCTAGGAAGACACTTTGGGTGTCACATGCAGCTCGGCAGGTAAAAATAATTCTCCCAATCAGTAGGAGGCTTTTGTGTATACACTCTTGTCGGGACACGATGAGACATTTTGAATTTTTAGGGAGTTTCATACAAAATCAAGGTGATCTGGCAGCTCTGAAATATTCATGAACGGCAGTAGAGCATGTCACATGTGTAGGTGCTCCTTTTCTAGGCCACAAATCTGCCATTTTTTTTTTTTTTTTTTGACTCCATCAGCAAAGATTATCCCAAATTGACACCTCTTACACAATATGCAATGCTGTTCAGTTCTGCTCATGACCTAACATGCATGGTATGTCTGTTGTATCTATCCGATGACAGCTTGCAGAAGAGACTGTAAAACACGAGGCTCTGACAAATTATTCCAAACAAGTGTAACAAACAGACATCAGACACTTGTATCTTGCAGCTGCGATGTGCCACATGATTTCGACCACTTTACACATTATTTATACAGGTAGTTAATGCTTTTCTCCTTCAATGACAGAGCTACTTTGAATGAAAAACTGTCATAAGTGTCTACAGTTAATACATTAACAGAAACAATAGCCACAAAATCAGACATGAAGCCAGACAGGAAATGAGGTCAGTGTCAATGTCAAACATAATGCCTTGTGACAACATTCCATCTCACACCTCGTCTTGAGATTGGGCTGCTCTTTCGTAAAGGTTTTTGTCTTCGGACACTAAATGATGGGAAATGACGATGTCTTCATATTTTCTGATGTTTCCTTCCATTGTTTATACAACAACAACAAAAACCATAACAAAAAAGAAAAATCATATGAGAACATGAAACAGCCGAAAAAACAAACAAAACAACAACTGAGCGGAGTCCTGGAAAAAACTTCCCTTCTGAGTAAAAGATGATGAATGAGAAATGTCATGTCTATGAGTGTAATGTCACCAATACTTAAATCATCTGACAGCAGTGACTATTTTTAGTTGTAATTCCCATTAGAAACCATGTTTGTTGACCTGAGGGAATGTGCATGGTTAAAGTATTGCTATAATATGCTTTTTTGCTTTTTGCTTTAATTTACCTTTCTAAATGCATCCAGTCGAAATAACTTTTCCTTCGAGATGAATTGTCCTGTCACGTTAGCAACCTTCTTCATATATCAAAATGTGATGAGGGGATGGGTAGGGTGGGGCGGGGGGGGGGGGGGAGGTCTACAAATACCAGAATAACAAATAAAACAAGGGGATGCTTCACTATCCAATGAGTAACATAATTTATGTTCAGACTGTGATCCTTAAACTTCGAGGATAGGCTAACTTCGAGGATAAGCTCATAGTTAAGTATGGGGCTCCAAGTGTTGCACGGTCTCTTTTGTCACAAAATCAGTCATTTCTCATGAAATGACAATTTTGTGAAATTTTGTAGTTGTTGTTGTTGACAAGTGACAATGTCAATTTTACCACAAAATTACTATTTTGTCAATGATATAGCAATTTCATTAACAAAATCAATGTTGTCACTTGTCAAAAAAACAATTTTGTCAGGAAATTGTCATTGATGAAATAACTGATTTTGTGACGAAAGAGACCATGCGATACTTGGTATACAAGCTTACACTGTTTCTTCAAAGTTAGCTTACAAACCCTCAAAGTTTAAGGATCACCATCTGAACATGATTTTTATGTTTCCGCTAGTGCTGCAAAGGCTTAGCTAGCACAAATCAGGAGTTTTGCAAGTTTTTTGGTTTTTGTTTGTTTGTTTGTTTGTTTGTTTTTTGCTAATTACAATGGTCATGGTCAAACGGTGGTCAGCAAAATTTATCTGTAATGGCCATCTACAAAAATAAATATTTATGCTGATGCCAGCTACAGCCCATTTCTGGTGAGCAAAAGTGGATGTGGAAGTCATTTATACACAAGGGTGTTGCTACTTTTGAAAAGGAATTAAATCCAAAGGTCTATTCAAAAAATTAAAAACTAAAAAATCTACCATGGTATGTAGCACAGGGAGAGACGCAAATGCAAATTGTTGCATAACAAAATGAGCGAGCTTGGACAAATATAAAAAAAAAAGAACAGAAAAGAGAACATACAAGTACAATGTCAAGCGCTGATCCGGCATGGTTTCTTACGAAAGATTTTACCTTGATGCATGTTTGTCTTGTATGCATTAGTCTGGCAGCTCATCAATCGATGTAAGGAACATAATACATTAGTGAACCCCAGCAACTGGAATACATTACGCAAATACAAAACTTTTGTTGCAGCTACACAGTAACAAAAACAAAGAAAACTGAACAAAAAGCATGTTCTGTAATCTCTCCGTCTCCACGTCCCACATTCTCTCGTCTGTGACGCGAACAGCCTTCACAGTCTACCGGTAACCATGGCAACCCAAAGGAGGAAGTTGACTAGGCAAGTTTTATGCTCTCCCTAGCACGGGAGAGAAGGTGAGCGTTCGTTCTTCACTGGGCCTGCTGCACGCTCTATGATTAAGACATCGCATAATCAAAGGTGTCATCTGCATTTACGAGTGTCAGGTGCTTCCTGATACCACAAATTCATGAAATGCATCAGAATAAGATTCATCTACGAAAAAAAAAGGGAAAAAGGAAATCACCCTATGCAAATATTACATGTATGATGCATCTGAAACATTTTGTTCAGTGCACTTAAACAAAAGCACTATCAACCCGTTTTACTCAAGTTTGCTAGGAGTACAATTGTAATTGATGCTACCATGGCAACAACACAAAATGTTCAGAGATCATTAGCTCTTCCACCTGGCAGTTCCCTACTGTCGTCAAACACAATTTAACTGAATGAGTTGTCAATAAACAGGGAGTCCTATCACAAAGCCAAAGAAGAATGTCTACATGTACGCTACTGGGTACATGCACATTGTACAGTGCTCATACAATGCATAATATTAGTCCCAGAGCTGACACGAATAATTAATCACACTCAATCTTGCATTTGCTGCAGTCAGGAGTTTTCACTGGAAGCCTGTGTGTGTGCTTACTGGTAAAAGTAACATTTTGAAAGTGCAAACAATCTTATATAAAGCCAGTTCATAATTAGTTCATGTGCACGTTGGTACACATGACCCTTCTTTTTTCTCAGTTGGTTAGGCACTTCACTCATATTCAAAGCAACATGATGCGTACCGGTAACGGTGTAACAATTTATGGAATTCATGTTAAAGAAAAATGATCTTGGGGGGAGGGGGGAAGCATCTATTCTTTGTTTTGTATTGAATGCATTAAAACATGTGTTTATTCGTATTGCCAGATACCAGATTTGCTGTCAGGTGGATGTACTGGCAAGTATCATTTAGAGGGATTGCATGCATGAATAATAATTATATGACAGATGCTTAGCTCCATGAATTTAAAAACCATCATACAACTTGGTACAACTGACCTTTTTCTGCTCATGCGCAAAGTAGAACTACATGTACGAACTGACTTACTGTGGTACACGAAAAATATTTCTCCAACGTCTCTCTGTTGTCAATTTGCATTTTATGTCTCAGCATTAAAGCACCCAGCAGGGAGACAAACGGGTGGTATAAAAAGGTTTTTAGCACACTTAGCATTGATCTTTAAAGGACAAGTTCACCTTCATAAACATAAGGATTGAGAGAATGCAACAATATTAGTAGAACACATCAGTGAAAGTTTGAGGAAAATTGAACAATCGATGCAAAAGTTATGAATTTTTAAAATTTTTGGGTTGGAACCACTGGATGAGGAGACTACTACAGCTTGTGAGTCATATGCGTACAACAGTATAAAGAAAATGTAAAGAAAATTCAACATAATTTCACTTTTTTCGCATAATAATAGAGCACTTGACTTGCCTCTTTCTAAAGGCAGGGGGAATGATATTACCCATAACATTTGTCGGTAACGAGTCGGGGGAATGTGTACTTTTTTCAAAAGATGAAATTTTGTGAAATTCTCTTTATATTTTCTTTATATTGTTGTACGCATGTGACATCTAAGTTATTCACACACTGCAGTAGTCTTCTCATCCAGCGGTTACTGCACAAAAACTTCAAAAATTCATAACTTTTGAACGGATTGTCCAATTTTCCTCAAACTTTCAATGATGTGTTCTACTAATTTTGCTACATTCTCTCAATCCTTATGTTTATGAAGGTGAACTTGTCCTTTAACCCATCCCCGTCAGCTCCCACAAAAAACGTGGTTTTTATTATTTATGACCAAAAGAGGGCGTCCTAGGACCTCAGGCTTGGCCAGGAGCTGTAGAATAATTTTAGCCAATCACAGAGATCCTTACTGGGACTCAGAAAAATAATTTATGCAAAGAAACTTATTTTAGAATGTCTCTTATTGGCCAAAACACCTGCCAGGGGTTCGAGCCTGCTGAGAAACTAATCAATATTCATGTTTACAGCGCGCATGTATCTTTGTTGCCCCAGCAACTGCAGTGATTTCTTACGCGCGGTATCGTGATATCGATCTCCTCATAGAGTGCTTGACGATATCTCCTTGTGTGTGTACGTGTACTGCTATGCTATGCTTATGCTGGGGCGGGCACGGGGGTGTGTGTGTCGAATTCCATTTACGTTAGTGAGTGTGGGTAACTTCTCTAGGTTTCCCGTCCATTTCTCTCTCTCTTTTCTCTCTTTTGCTTTCGTATCATTCTATATCTTTCATTCTCAGAGAACAATCGTACTTCTGAGAGTGTTTTGTTCATTTTTTCTAAGTGATTATCTCGTTTGCAACAATTTAGAGGTGAGTTTTTGTCCTAGTGTTTGTTGAGTTTTTTGATTGAACACGATGTAGCTTATCTACGTATGTGCGCATAACATCATAGCTTGTGTGGTACCCACTCGTTTGTTTTCCGTGTAAGCATTTTTGCCGTAGTGTCTTCATCGTTCGTCTTCCAAGCATCGTGTTTTCACCCTAGTTTTTCTCATCGTAGTTTTTTACCTCGATTTTTTTTTTGGGTGCAAGATGTTCTGTGTATTTTTTTCTACGGTAATATGCCATCGTTGATGATCTTCGTGTATTCATTACTAGTTTTTCACCTCCGTTTCATTTTTGTGTACAACTAATGTCTGACGTGGCGTAGTTACAACTATGTTTAGAGCTAGAAGTAGTAGTTAGCTAGGTCTGCGATGTCTGTATCGTTTGCTGATATGTTTTGTGAGCTGAGAGTGACTATGATGGGAGTGATATTCAGGGTTTTGCTGTGGTTGAGGTGATGGCAAGATGTAATTTATTTTGTGTAACCATGTATGACATTGATGATGGCGAGTAAAACTACGACACGAGTAACCTAGCCTATAGGCCAATGCAAATGACGAGAGCTAGAGTGACACTGAAGAAACGGGGGCTGATGCTCGCTCGTGCACGGGAGTGGTCTAGAGACCTGCATTACAGTTGTGTATTTATTTTTTTTTTCCTTTTTCTTATTCACTTGTGCTACCAAAATTCGTGTCTCTGAAGAAACTCAACCAAAAGCTTGACAACAAGTTTGCATCAGGTCTATTCTGTAGTACTAGCACTAGGTTCTAGATCTAAATCATAATGGCGATGCTAATTTAGTTTTCATTTAGAACTCGATGAAATCCATTTTCTTTGCTCATTTTTCAACTGATAAATTATTTAGAACTGTACTTAAATTCTGATGTACTGCATTCACCATTGTAATAAAAAAGAGCCTGCTGATCAGGTGTTTCATTGTATCCTTTTCATTTCCTCCCTATCCTATTTGTTTCCTTCCTGTCACTTTCTTCTTTGACCCTGGATGGAAAAAAAAAATCCCATCTTGCCATGTAAAGACAGAATACATAACCATCATGAAATATCATGACATTGAAGTAATAATAAGAAATATTCAAGTGACCAAAATACTTGTTTGTGAAAATAAATAACAAATGAAAGGTGATTTCTTATGGAGCAGTTCTTTCAAATGTCAAACAGCTTCGATAATGAAGCAAGTGAAATCTGAAAACTATCCTGGCAACAAGTTGAAATTGATAGGGAATTCTGACAAAAACTGTCACACCATTTGATGTTTGAATTTGTCTTTTTATTGGATGAGGTTATAAAACTAAGTGCCGCCGATAAAATAACAATCCTCTCAATTTGAACAAGAGCAGTAGGGTGGTACACTAGTACGACTCAGTAAACAGCTGATTATTTATGCATCGTATCCATGGGCAACTGCGGGGTAACTGCAAGAAGGCGCAGGAAATTAGACTTGAGTCAAGAACGACTATTTATTATTATTTTTTTATTCAAACTATTTTTTTTCTTGGACTAAAAAAAAAAACCCAAAATATTTCATATTACGCTTCTAAAATATAAAATGAATATATGAAGTCTTTTTATCGTGATTTTATGAAGAATTAGAATTATTAAAAAAATATAGATACTAGACGGGCTGAACAAGGAAGTCTAATTTCACCCCAAGAATTTGCAACACACCGCATCTCGGGTGCATTCCTAGCGTTCTTGCCGCACTCTCACGATCACCTAGCTAGGCCATGTGCACAAGCCAGTCACATGTTCACAGTACACACGTTGTTAGCCAGTTCACCGATCTCATTCCTGATCTCGTGCGTGTAGAAAATTCTCTCAAAACTAAGCCAGACATGATTTTGGAACATACATTACAATGTCAAGACCTTTTCAGTGGACGTTGAATTCGCTATTTGTCTGTTTTAGCTCTTGAATGTACGACTTCGAACGTCCGATTTGTTTTTCACTACACCACGTGGAGTCCCGGGTTTTCTCAGCCCCATGCTTCTCCACACATGCACTGTGTACCTGTGTACACACACAAGCCATCGCGATCGAAGTTTGAGCGATAGCGATAACATGTGGGGAGCAGACATGCGGATTTCAGCACAGGGTAAATGAGTAGTTGAACGTATCACGATTGTAAAACAAATCTTTTTGTATGTCTCTGCAAATTTGAATTAGGCTATCTCAGCATAGATAGATTATGATACATTACAAAATAGATTAGCCATAGCAAGAACTTGCTTACATGAGAGTTATTAGATAACGTTGCAAAATAAAAACCCCGTCATTGAATGGAATGTTCCAGAGCTATCTCGGGGGCGGGGGGGGGGGGGGGGGGGGGGTGGGGCTCGAGGACATTATGGACACGTCGATTCGCAAGTGGGTAAGATGTGATTACAGATGGCTTGAAATGAAGAGGATTTATCAATGAAATACACAGAAACAATATTTTTTCATAATTCCTGCACAATCTATTATTTCTTTTCATAAAATTCACATAAACTAGTGCTGTATTGAGTCAACTAAGTGCATATTAGCACGAGTGTACACGCATCATCCCTCCTGCCTAGTGGGAATGACACAGGCAGTTTTTTCCATGACGTATGAATGCTCTTCGCGTGTAGATCGCGCCGTAGGGAAGATCGCGCCCAAGTTCATGGCCAACTTACTAGGCAGGCACGATATTACAGATTACACAGAGGCCCGTACGTGGATGGGTTAAATATCTGCATTGTAGTGTGCTGTTGGGCCATAGTGTATGATCACATGTCAGTTTGGACGTCATTATACGTCAAACCTGTGAGGAAATGACCGCCATTTTGGCTGCTTCTCAGACTTTGAATGCGTCAATAGCATCAAAAACAAAACAATACAGACAAACAAAACAATAAACTTGTAATGGCTGATTCACACACAAAAAAAAACAACAAACAAACAATACAATGTAATAGTCAGAGCAAGCTGATATCACGAGGCACAACCTAACACCTGGCATTGCTCTTTTCTTCTTTTTCTTTTTTCAGAATTGGCTTGAAATTATATTTCGAACATCAAACAGGAAGCTGACCTCTGCAGTATCAAATGGTTGAGAAGTGTGTACTGGCAGGAATTGACTCGTTGCCCCAATTTTCACAATGAATGGATGAACAGCTATGATTTGCCTCAGTTCCTGCCAGGGTGTATCATGTCTTGTGGCCCTGAACATTGTATGTGTGTGTCTGTCTGTCTATTTTAATAACCTATTTGTCTGTCTGTACTTTTGTATGTCTTGCATCTGTTTATACAGTTATAAATGAATGAATTTGATTGTGCGTGTTCGTCTGTCTGTCTGTACAATGTATGTGGTGGATCTGCATATCTGTGTCTGTGTATGTGTGTGCATACAGTGCATGCATGTGTGTGTGTGTGCGTGTGTGTTTGTTTTCTTTTGTGCATGTGTATAAGGTGTATCCTTGTTTCAACACATACAATGGTGCCACTATTAAACCGATACATTGTTTGGGCACCCTTCAGATCACGTGCAAGTACAAAGACTCCGAGTGGAGAGATCAACTTTTCTACGTGGTCGATGTCTCAGGACCAGTGATAATTGGACTACCTATGTGCAGTGAGTTACACGTGGTAACAATCCATGAGATGCACCCTCAGAGTCGTAGTCCACCTAACAGACCGTCTCCGTTGAAATCTGTCAAGGACCTGCAAGTGCTCTATCCGCAACAGTTTGATCGTATTGGTAACTTTCGTGGAGAAGCAACACTACATGTCAAAGAAGGAGCTGTTCCCACCATTGATGCTCCAAGAAAGTGCAGCGTCCACATCAAAGACAAACTCAAGGCTGAGCTTGACTCGATGGAGAAGCAAGGCATCATCAGACAAATCGACCATCACACCGACTGGTGCAGTTCGATTACTACAGTTCTCAAGAAAGATGGATCCATGAGAGTATGCCTAGATCCCAGGAGATTAAACCAGAATCTCAAACGATGTCCCCACAAGATTCCGACTCTTGAAGAGGTCAACCCAGCTTTCTCCGGAGCAAAGTATTTCTCTAAGCTCGACGCGAAATCCGGATATTGGTCTGTTCACCTATCCAAAGAATCCCAGGAGCTGACAACTTTTCGTACTCCATTTGGCAGATACTGCTACACAAGCCTACCTTTCGGACTTTCTGTCAGCCAAGACTTGTTCCAGCAACACATGGACCGTATCGTTGGTCAAGTAGATGGATGCATCTGTATCGCTGATGATATTGCAGTTGTTGGACGTACCGAGGCAGAGCATGACAAAAACCTCCATAGACTGATGGAAGTTGCCCAAAGAGAAGGGCTTGTCTTCAACAGTAAGAAGTGTATCATCAAAACTGACAGCATCAACTTCTTCGGCTCTGTATATACCAGAGATGGCATCCGCCCTGATCCACAGAAGATTGAAGACATTCATGCCATGCCAACACCTCAAGACAAAGAAGATCTACAGAAGTGCCTTGGTCTTCTTAACTATCTCGCTCCACACATCGCCAACTTCTCTGAAAAGGCATCACCATTACGTGAACTACTGAAGCGAGATGTGCCATTCACATGGCAAGACGATCATCAACATGCCTTCAACGAACTCAAGAAAGCGATCTCTGCAGAATCTTGTTTGCAGTACTATGATCCAAGGAAGACAACGATCCTAGAAGTCGACGCATCATTAAAAGGCTTAGGAGCTTGTTTGATCCAAGAAGGCAAACCTGTCGCATTTGCGTCAAAGTCTCTCTCATCGTCACAAGCTAACTACTCCAACATAGAGAGAGAAACGCTAGCCCTCGTGTTTGGAATACAACGTTTCCACACATACCTGTTCGGAAACCAGTTCACTGTCCAAACTGATCACAAACCCTTAGAGATGATCACCAGAAAGCCACTGAGATGTGCGCCACCACGTTTGCAGAGACTTCTCATCAAAATTCAAGGCTATGACTATGATGTCAAGTACAAGCCAGGCAAATCGATGATCATATCAGATGCTTTGAGCAGAATGCCTAATCCAAGAAAGAATCAAGACGTTCCCCTTGATGTCAATGTGGAAGAGATCTGTGAGGAAATCGACATATCACAGATTGACCTTATCTTCTTTGGACAAAAGAAGAGAAATGAGCTGCAACAAGAGACGTCGAGAGATCCTACCTTGCGAGCTCTGTGGCAAATCGTCACGAATGGTTGGCCAGACACAATCAAGGAAGTACCTAGAGAGGTCAGAACATTTTGGCCATACCGCGATGAAATCGGAGTATCAGATGGTGTACTTTTCAAAGGCAATCAAGTCATCATTCCCACAGACCTCAGACAAGACATCCTGAATCAACTTCATCAGGGTCATCAAGGTATTGAACGTACCCGCAGACTAGCAAGGGAAACCGTGTATTGGCCGAACATCAATAAAGACATTGAGCAAATCTCAAAGAATTGCTACGCCTGCCAAGAAAATCAGGTCAAGCAACAAAGAGAACCCTTGCAACCTCACGACATACCAACTTCGCCGTGGACGAAGCTTGGAACTGACTTGTTTACTTTCAACAAGGAAGAATACCTGTTAGTGACCGACTACCATTCAAAGTATCCAATCGTTCGCAAGTTGAAGGATACATCCAGTGCGGCAGTCGCAAACATACTGAGTGGTATCTTCAGTCTTTTCGGACCACCAGCAACTCTGATATCAGACAATGGTCCACAATTCGTTGGAAGACCATTCCAAGAGATGTGTGAGAAATGGTCAATTGATCACATTACATCGTCTCCGCGATATCCAAGATCCAACGGACTCGCTGAACGCATGGTACAAACTGTGAAAGGAATCATGACCAAGTGTACCAGAACTGGACAAGACATCCAGACAGCACTACTACATTTTCGTGCCACACCAATCGACTCCAACCTACCATCACCTGCTGAATTACTCTTTGGAAGACCAATCAGGACAACACTTCCAAGTCACCACTTGACCAAACAATCGTCTACGCCTGATTTGTTGTTTCAGAGACAGGAGAACATGAAACACAATCACGACTTGCATGGAGGTAGGGATTTACCACCTCTGCACGTTGGACAGAAAGTGAGAGTTCTGAATCCCAAAGACAACACTTGGCTTCCTGCCGAAGTGAGCAAAGTACGTCAGGAACCAAGATCCTACGAAGTAGCAACTCCTAACGGTAGCATCTTGAGGAGAAATAGATCTCACCTGAGAGAGATGCCAACTGGAACGAAGCCAATAGTTCCAAAACGGGTTCACTTCGAAGACGACGACAGGAGTGAGGAAAGGAGACAACATCCAGACAGAAGACAAAGACAATCTGATAGGAAATCAGTCTCTACCCGGTACATAACGCGATATGGACGTGAAGTCAGACCCCCATCGCGGTACCAAGAGTAATGCAATGCTGGAAGATAAACTAGCAGCATTGTCAGTGTAAATAATATATTCATTCATTATGTTTAGTGTAGATTTATTTACAGCACATTTGTGTAACCAAGTGATACACATCATTTTATTTCACAAGACAATATTTGAAATTTAAGTCAGGAACCATAACAACTACGACATATGCTACATTTATCAAAATGTTTGTTGCATGCTATATATATATATATATATATATATATATATATATATCTGTGTATAACTGTTAATCACATTTATGCATTGAAACTATGATGTAGCTGTTTTTTAATTTCACATACAAAAGTTAATCTCAACTGAATGTTAAAAAAACAACAAACATACAAGCATATATAAATTATTTCCTGTGTTGATGATAATCTGAGTACAAACTCAAATGCCAAATCATTCTGTTTCTATTACATATACTATATATACATTCCATATGAATATAATTATTTCTGTCTCATACAATTAAAGATATCACGAAGATATACGTGAAATTATTTGTAAATATGCTGGTGTACGTTAAACTGCACGCATTTTGTGACAATAAGTTTGAATAATGTTATCGTTTTATTCGTTCTATCTTTCGATACCAGATATGTCGAGATTTGTTCAGTATGAAAAATGTAAAACTTATACTGATAAAAAAGAGTTTCTGATACTGAGTATATTGCATTTGTGAGACCGGCTGTTTCAAGAAGAATAGATTTTATTTGTCTGCCTGATTGTAATTCAACGTATCTATGCAAATCTCAAACAAGCTTCCTCCATTTTTCAGCATTTTGTGTCAGAGATTCACATTTATAATACTTGGAAGATCAATGTGAATGTTTCCATATGTACAAGTGCAGTTTAAAAATATTCGTCATTGTATCTTTTCAGAAGGAGGGGGATGTTGTGTTATATGAGCGCACTACATTTATCACAAGTGTACGCATATTCCATGTATTCTATATTTGAGTGATACGGTCAGAGTAGCAGTCATTACATGACGCTAGTTTGTGATAGTGGATTAAAGTTGTTCATTTTATCGTTAAACAACTATGTCCTCTGTTCATCATTGAATCTGGTCCACTATTACAACAGATACCAGCCATCAAACAAGATGATACCCAGACCCTGGGAGAGGAAACTCCCATCACATCACAGGACACAAGGAGAAAATGTTAACATGAACGAAAGGAAATTGCAGCAAAACAATCGTTTTCTGCATGCATGGAAACTGATAGAAATTTTGCATTTATGACAGCAGTTACCTCTTTGTAAACCTCACGCTATCTTTAAAAGAAATGACATAAAAAGTTCCATAATAATGTCAGTCAAATTTCTGCTGAAGTGCATCGCAGACTTTGAACCAGAATAGTTTTACCCACCTCCCAATATGTGCAAAGCAAACTCAGACTTTGTCTATTAAATTTCAAATACTTATTTCTACATATTTGCAAAGGGTCAACTTTGGGTTGTCTGGAAAGAATCTCATATATGGCTATTCCCAATCAGAACTATTTCTGTATCTTTCCTATCCACCTTACATGATTTTATGAACAAATAAACCAAACTACTTTATGAGATCCTATTTTGAAGTCATGCTGTAAGTGTCAGGTAAAGTCCCCACCATTGTTTCTCAATGCTCTGATTTAAATACGTTCTGTCTACAGAACACTACTCTGAAAGAAGGAAAAAACTTTACAAGGAAGTTGCTCATTGTGAAATTACTTTTTAAAAGCAATTATGTGAATACGGTATTACTAAACCCAAAGGTCTTCTAGCCACGGGCAATCACATTTGCCACTGGGGCAAGTAAAATTCACCAACATTCATGTACCCAGCCATGGGTCTAATATTTCATCTGTATGCACACAAGGCTCCTCCAAAGACAGTAGAAACCCATATGAAGAATTTGAGCACTTTTCACTATACAATAAGTGGGAGCACATTTCTAATCAATAGGTGAGCTACCCATTATTACTATATCTTTTTTTTGTTAAGAACAAAGTTTAATTCTATTTTGATGGCTAAAAAAAAATACTTTCCTTTTTTTTTTGCAGAGATAAGAATGATTTGATATCAGCACGCTTTCATATTGATGTATAATCTGCACAAAAGAGAATTGCACGAAAATAATGTTGGGATGCTTCAAATGTCCAGAAAACGTAGGCCCAATTTTAGATTCATATTTAATAAATCAAACATATACTGTAAAAGCCATCATTATTGCAAATTTTGTGAATCAATGTAAGGCTGCGAATTGAACAACAAGCGAAAATATTGCCATCCAATCTTGATCGCTTTCCTACACGTAGTACTATTGTATGTACATACTGTACATGTATAGAGTAGAACCTACAGTCAAGAGGCGGAGTGAACGGACAGGCTTTAGTGCATAATTTGCAATAGCTTCAGTGTCAAATCGTAAAACAGCATCTTGTGAAAATGTCTGTGACCTCCCCATTCGAGAAAAAAATCTTTACGCAAAAATAAGAGCTTTTACAGTGTAAGTGTGCACAAGTAAGACATACTTCTAGAGCCTACATTGTACATGGCAGGCTACAGGTATCTAGTATCTCTGAAATCACATGGCTTTATCCCTGTGGAAGGTTATCTGATGTGGCCGTGAAGCCAAGAAGGTCATAACTGTGCTTGGTGAGTCATTAAGACGCAAATAGAGAACTTCGAGAAGAATACTATCAATGTAAGGCACACTTCAATGACAATCGACAAAGTTAGCCCTACCATTATAAAATGCACTGTAACAAAAGGCCGTGGTGGGTAGACTTGCTTTATTTGGAACTCTGCCCACTGCCAGGTTTTGCATTCCTTTTTCTTTATGAGGCATGATGAAGTCACGAGTGTTTCTAATCTAGTTTGACTTTCAGTTATGAAGTTTCCATTATGACTGATGACTGATGCTATACACTTCAAATTCTCATTGTATAATGCATGCGTACACTTGCTCCTTAAAGGGGAATGGAACCCAAATATGGATTGAGCAAATGCTGCAATATTAGGAGAAAACATAAGTGCAGTTTGAGGAAAATTGGATAATCCATTTGAAAGTTAAGAAATTTTAAACTTTCAGTGCCACCATTGCTGGATGAAAACACTACAAAAGTTTGTGATATCACACACAAAAAAAAAGGATTCTGCAAAATTTCATTTCTTTAAGGAAAAGTACACATTCCCTCCACTTGATACAGAAGTAGAATATTATGGGTAATACAATTTCCCTTGTTTTCTTTAAGAGGTAAGTCACATGCTTTTTCATTATGTTAGAAAAAAAAATGTTCTTTACATTTTCTTCATATCATGGTCCATGCATGTTGTCATGGAATGCTGTAGTCTTTTCATCAAGCAATGGTGGCACTGAAAATCAAAAGACTCATAACTTTTGAACAGACTGTCAGACTTCCTCAAACTTGACTGTCGTGCTCTAACTATTGATGCTGCATTCACTCAACCCACATATATGACACAAGTTTCATTCTACTTTAACGATGTACAGTGTATGAGCTTCTCTTGGGTTTACCGGTAGAGTGTCTGCACACAAAACAATGCTCTTCCTCCCACCTCCAGAATGCATAGTGTGATATGATGTACAGTGTACACAATAGGTTCTGTAACACCAACCATAGAACCATAGAAGGAGGCAAGCCATGGAATATGCCACATTTGGGTAAACAAAGCGCAAAAACCCCATAAGAAAAGGAAGAACATCCTTCTGGAAAGGAAACCGTTTTCAATAGAACTACAGAAATACAGCAAACAGCAGATCAGAAAAATTTGACAGAAGGCACGAATACTTTGACTGTCTGTTATATGAGATCTATTTCTGTAGTTACTTGAGAATGATTGTGCAGTGTGCTGGTCATGTGACAGGGCCAATATGAATTTAGAATTTCTTGTTTGCTTTTCACACATAGAGGTCTTGCCTTATATGATGATCGTGTCAATCAGAACATAAACTGTTGACTGCCTTTTGCCTCCTGAAGATAAGATGTAACTTCTAATTATAGACAGCATCGTGAGGGCACATATCTCTTGCAAGTAATTATGAAACGCACAAGAAAAGTGGGGAGTTCCTCATTAATAGGAAAATGTCAGCAATCACAGCTTCCAGTCAAACAGGATATACTGTTAAATGGGAGGGCACAGATCACCAACTGCTCGACTTTTCTAGTATCACATGGTGCATTCAGAGGAGTTGGTGCCCCCCAAAAGTTGTACCCAATACCCCACAACCAGCCTGCACATTCTCACATGAGTGCAAGTGTGTCCGCGGTGATTAGTGGCAAATGAAACCCATTAGTCGTCGAATTAGGGTACCCACTTCCCCCCTCAATGTGCCGGTGAATGGATAACAAATGCCAGGGTTCATAACGAGCGCTCTTCACTAATGAAGCACTACCACTGTGTTCCAGATTTATGGTACACTGGGATGGGAGAGCGGTGCTAACAGGCCTTCCAAACAGACTGTTAGATTGTTAATGAAATATTCTCATGCAAAATGCCATGCATGGAGGTGAAATATGGAGGACTCGGTGAGTGGGTTACATTGTTGTAAAAGACACAAGGTTGGATCTTATACAGCACGAGCAATTCATACACTGAAGATTCTGTGCCTTGCTCACGGGACTTACAACCTACAATGTACATAATTTACACCATCGATACAATGAGTGCATAAATTGTACGGCAAATACGCTGATTTGGTGATTTTGCAATCACAGTGTTGACTTTGCATTTGGAATTTGTAATCTGCATGAATTCAGGGGGTAGATATTTCCAGGATGTCAACACAAGTCAACACAAATGTACTGGTGAGATCTGCTTCACCAACCGTGTACATGGACAATGCCCAGTACTGTACATTTATATCACAAACAGAAGTGTTTATACATGGTGCATGCATAGTGGAAAGCAATCTACTAAATATACACAGCTGCAGCTAACCACTGGGTACATACAGTGTTGTATTTTGCAGGGTGCTACAAACCAACTAGTCTGCTTGCCTTGCACAACTATAAACCTCAAATGCTGTGATGGAGCAAGTAAAATTAATGTTCTTGCATATTTCCAGCATACAGGGCCCTAGCCAAAATATACTAGTCAATGTACATTGTAATCTCTTGTGTCTACAGAGCTTGACATTTGTTTGTTTGTTTGTGAAAAGACTATTAACAGATATTTATAAGATTTTGCCCAAATTACTACAGATGGCTGTCCATAATGTGTATTGCAGTTGGCTTCCCATAATGCATAATGCAGTTGTATAGATATTATTACAAAAACATAATTGCATTGTGTTATAGTGAAAGTTATACCAAAAATGCAATTGACTGACCATGATGGTTGTTTGTGCATATTACATACATGTACACTGTATCTCTCCTCTCTCCAATGCTTTAAATTATATTTAATTGTTTGAGAAAAGACTACCAGTAATGATACAATTTGCTGGCATTATTACACCTTGTAGGAATCTATCCCTAATGTGAATTAAATGCAATTGACTAACCATAATGTGTGCTGCAGCTGATGCACCATAATGTGTACTGCAGTTGACTAACCAGAATGTGTCGTGCAGTTGACTGACCATGATGTCCTTGAGGTGTCCATCAGAGTCATAGAGGTAATGTATCCTTTGAAGAAATATGAACTCGTGACATTTTATGCACACATGAGCAGTGCATACGGGCCAGAGTCACGGTGCAAACGGGCTGGAATCACAGTGCAGACAGCTACAATGTATTTTCACATGTCCACAGGATATCATGTGTCTTTTATATGCCTTTTGCACATTTCAAAGTCCAGCGAACGCTTTTTGGTCATGTGATCAATTTCACTTGAATTTTTATTGATCTACCCTCTTTATCATATTCATACAAAGTGTATCATCCTTCTCAATCATTTCCCGTTGTCATGAAGACTGAATATAGTTCAAGTACATTGTATGCACATCATATTTCTTCGTTGTATATTTAAAGGACAAGTTCACCTTCATAAACATAAGGATTGAGAAAATGCAACCATATTAGTAGAACACATCAGTGAAAGTTTGATGAAAATTGGACAATCGATGCAAAAGTTATGAATTTTTTTAATTTTTGTATTAGAACAGCTGGATGAGGAGACTACTACAGCTTGTGAGTCACATGCGTACAACAGTATAAAGAAAATGTAAAAGAAAATTCAACATATTTTCACTTTTTTCGCATAATAAAAGAGCACTTGACTTGCCTCTTTCTAAAGGCAGGGGGAATAATATTACCCATAACATTTGTCGGTAACGAGTCAGGGGAATGTGTACTTTTTTCAAAAGATGAATTTTGTGACATTCTCCTTATATTTTCCTTATATTGTTGTACGCATGTGACATCTAAGTTATTCATACACTGCAGTAGTCTTCTCATCCAGCGGGTACTGCACAAAAACTTCAAAAATTCATAACTTTTGAACGGATTGTCTGATTTTCCTCAAACTTTCAATGATGTGTTCTACTAATATTGCTACATTCTCTCAATCCTTATGTTTATGAAGGTGAACTTGTCCTTTAAAAGCATATGCTGCATACATGTACAGTACATGATGTGTTCTTGTTCGTGTTTGTGTTTGGATATGACTCTCACATGATGGTACAGCATCCTCATACAATTTCAATTATTCCAAACTCGTATCCCGCAGCTGGCATACAAAGCAATCAGTCATCATAATTCCATATCAAATTTCAGGGAGCGTCTCACACTACAAGGTTACGTGCTCATATCTCCATCACTTCAATATAAACTAGCGGTGAGCTTCCAGCAAAAGAAACATACAAAATATGACAAAACGAAACAAAAATGAAAAAATCATGGTTGATGCCTAGCAAGAAATGGGCTGTTTACTCAAAAATGATACAGCCAGAGTAGTACGTGTACACCATGGAGCTTGAGGCATCTTGAAAATAGAAGATAACAAGAGAAAATTGCAAGGAAAAATTATTTAAGGTATAAGAATGTCTCGACAGGTTGAGCTGATATTCAACACAAGCTATTTCAAAGACAACAGTCTAGACATTTGGAAATTGAGTCCCCTTCCATCCCACCCCCCCCCCCAAAAAAAAAAAAGATCCTTTACCTAATAAAAATATATGGTACAAAGTCTTAATATCCCCATGGAGAAATACTGTCAGATTATTCTGGAAAATTCGAGCAGCCATGCATTTCTAAAATAGTGTTGTATGACATTACCATATGAAATCACGAGCAACATCTATTGTAATAATGTAACCGTATGCCAGCAGCAAGCTCAACTTAAAAAGTAAATGATTGTATCGTTTTCATGTATGGAGCAAGACATATGACTGGTATGCCAAAACAACTTTTCTTTTTTTAAATCTCTACATTGGAATGTAAGTGTAATCCCTTTTCAATAGTATGAGAAAATTGATAATACAAAAGGTACTGTAAACCTGAATAGAACACTTGAATATACAGATGTACACTTAAAGTTCACTTGATTTTGATTATCAATCACACATATTAAAAACAGGATATCCATGCTCCTTAGTGCTGATATTCTTGGCCCATTTCACAATGTTTTCCCAGTGTACTGTAGCCAGCCTCTACAAAAAGACAATTCTTGATGTATTAATATAGTTAGCAGTATGTTCTGTTGATGGGCTCTGCCCTTCAGAACTAATTTTCTCTATTAGACATAGTGCATTCACAGCTCTGAACATCAGACAAATTAATTAAGCTGCCTCGTGGTACAACTATGAGAGAAGAAGAAGAGAGACTGCAAATTAAGCGGTTGCTTCGCAGTCCAGGACAACAAGCCATCGGCATCAGACAAAATGAGTGCCACAATAAGGTTGCCTGTATACTTTCATACAAGACAAGATCTTCCAGCTTGCAAAAGGGGCGAGGTCATATAAATTAATTTGTAAACCAGTAGGGCCTACTTACTCTTCAATTTTCTACAATTTTTGAAAAGTGTATACAAGTGGCTCTACACACTCACTGTAAGGATTCCAATTCCTACATTTATTCATAGTGTGTATCATATACAATTTTTGCACAAACTTTTGGGGAAGGTTTATTCTGTACTTGAGTCCATTAAAAGAGCACAGCATAATAATCCCACATATAGTGCACATGGTTCTTACAAGTGTTAATGAAAATGTGACCTTTAGAGCATGACCACTGTACTTTTGAGCATGTCAAGAATGTTAAATGTGTTTTGCCTAAATATCTGTGTTACTGCAGTCCAGGGTATATCATTACCACTATACTGCACAAGTACAGTATCTCTGCACATATGGCCATAAAACTGAGCAGCAACAAATATGTGTATACAATGTGAACAATGTTATGTGTATGTACAATGAACTATAAAGAATACAAGGTGGCATTACCCAACGTCGTACTCAGGGTATGACAGTATTCCACAATATTACAGCTACAAGTAGGCATGCTGCATCATTTGTTCACAATTCAAGGCCTTGATCCCAGAAGTTATGAGATAATTTAGTCGTCTGACTCTGCCCACATGCCAGAATGCAATATTTAGACTATAAATAGAACACATAGTCTCACCCTAACATTTATTTTACTTTAAAAGTGAATGGCTTGAAGTTGAAATTACCCATATTTACAGCTAAGAAAAGACTGAAAATATAGGGAAGGGGCAACGGTTCCTCACATCCCCCCCCCCCCCCCCCCCCGTAAATGTTTAACAGTGTTTGTCATAAAGAGGACAAGATTTACTTGATTAAAGTGGATAAAGAATACCAGGAACTCAATCTTCTTCAATCTAATATCACCTACAATCTTTCTCCTGAGATGTTCTCCTTCACTAAACATTGCAACAAGCATGT
This sequence comes from Diadema antillarum, assembly GCF_040938485.1. NCBI lineage: Eukaryota > Metazoa > Echinodermata > Echinoidea > Diadematoida > Diadematidae > Diadema > Diadema antillarum. The sequence continues at coordinate 1,435,820 of NW_027271028.1, forward strand.
GATGCAATGCAGTTCTAGCTTGCACAAATTGTAACATGTGGGACCAAGCATTTGTTTGCGGTCTCTGCCCTCATGATACTTTTTGTCGTAAGATGAAGACAATGAATCACAATGGCAAGTACAGGTTCAAGTAAATGGGAAGCGTGGCAATTTAATAGATTCCATATCTTGATACTTGATGCAATATTAAAACTTTGGGTTTAAAGTTTGATGGCCAGGGCTCACATGTAAAGTTACTCCTGTACATTACTGCATGGGTATACTGGGATGAACTTGTGCCTTCTGTGCCATCAAAGTGCCATTTATACCTTCTAGGTGTAGATCTATACACTATACAGCAGACTTTTGACTGAGAGAGGGTAGCATCTCTGTCACTGTTTTGTTATTTATTATCAGAAATGTAATATCATATATCAACTTTGACAACATGAAAAGGGGTTATATGTACAGTAGGTGCTACACACTAACGTCAAATATCTCAGTCATATACCAGGTCCAATGTCTAACAATGTTAGTTCATGTTATGACGGCTTTATTCTTCAACTGGCTTCACCTAGTAAATAGTATAGAGTTTGTATCTTCCCTCAAACTTATGCTGCGTTTACACCATGTTCCCGGTGGTCACGGCAGCCCTGCTTTCCTGAAACATAGTGCGCCATTGGTAGATGAGACATTCTCCTGTTTTCCCCCCTTCGTATTCTAGTCTTGTTCCTTCCAGTCCTTGCCACGAAGAACTTATAGGGTCTATCAGACACTGTTCTCACAGCGTCTGGTCAGGCTATGCTGTGTAGACTACCACTTTATACCAGGTATCAATATTTTCTGCCGTGTCCCACTACGGAACGACTCAAGTTTTGTTATGGCCTATTATGTGCCGTTATGTTTATTTGCATTCATCCTGTCCCGTTTGCCTGTCTCCTCTCATCACATAGTCTCACGTCCACCCCATTTTGTCCGTGGTGGTCTGAAACATGACTGCTACGGCTGTGACGACCGCCGTGAACATTTGTAAACGCAGCATTACAGTTTTCACACAGACTACGTACCAATTTGTGGGTAAACTCGGCCTAACGGCATTAAATGGGTAAAATCGGTCCCTGCCTTATAATGGGATTGTATGCATCACATTTACCCATGCCCATATAGGCTGAGTTTACTCACAAATACAAAATTGTATGGTACATACTACAAATTTGTATATTATACAATCTACAAAATTGTATTTGTACAGATAGTTTAAGGCATTTATGTGCTCTGTCAACTCCCACATTAGTGCCTACTGCATAGGTTTTCTATGGATAGATCTAGGCCCTACAATAAATTACACAAAAATAACGACAAATGTCAAACTATTCTGGGCCTACACTAACAGTACACCACCTCTTCTGCCGCTATCCAACACTCCGCGCTGCGCTGCGCCCAAAATATGTGCATGCCAAACTCTCTGTTTACACCCCTCCGCTCCTTGTATGCCTTCTTTCACAGAACCTACACACCCACACGTTGGTCTATACAGGTCGTTGTACAATGATAAACGTCAGGGTTACCCGACAAAAAGTAACCAAAACTGCCTTGAATATGTCTTATCCTTTATAAAGGATAGCGAAGGCTCAGCTTGGTTGCACAAACATATCATGTAGGCCTATATGGGGAACTAAGTAGGTTTTGCTTTTGTAGAATATGACTTCGTAATCGTATGTGAAATTGTTTGATATTGAGCCCTGGCATTGGTACGAATTTCCCACTGATTTGACGTTGCTACTCACGGCAGCAGAGCTAGAGATCAGTTAAAACCGTCAAGATTATTCTGTCGGTAACAAAAGGCCACGTTCACTTACGGTACCGGCACATAAACATAGACACTACTTACCGGCCAAAAGAGGCCCCTTTCCACACGAATTTCGACGCGCAAATTGAAATGTTCTCAAAATAAATAGATCCACTGAGTTCAGGTAAGTAGCGAGCAGTCACGAACAAGTTTACTCGAACAGGAAGAGCGAGGCGATGTGAAATCTATACAGGTGTAGGTAGCGCTTCATCAGCATAACAAAAGTGTACAATGCGTATTCATTTAACGTGTGTATAAATGCGGAGAAGACAGCGCGGGACGCCGTAATACAAAGGCAGATGCCGCTTACAGAGCGAAGCCAGCCAGCGAGCTAGCTAGCGTTGGTTGGTACCGCGGTGTACATGCACAGGTTAGGCCGCTCGGCAAGCTGATGAGGCCCGTGTCATCAGTCCGCCGCCCCTTCGCCGCTGAAACCACGTGACACACCTGGGGATAGCTCGTCTCCCAAGCAAGTCACTCGAGTGGCTGAACAAGCTACATCGCCATTGGGTGATTACTCAACCAGGAAGTTGCTAAGCAACATTGACGTCATCAAACTATTTTTTTCCTCCTCTGATTTCTTTCTAACTAACCAGCCCCCATAAATCCAGATTATGAATAATGCAGGTCTGACAGATACTCAGCAATGAGGCAGTTCCTCTACTTGTTTTCAACAGTGATTAAGATTCTTTTAATAAACACAATGAACATAAGCTTTCCTATATCATGGTCCTCATGTAAAGGCGTGACCAAAATGACTGTGTAACTTAGATTTCAATAACATGTAAGGACAGGTAGATATTGCGGGAAGTAACTTGCTAAACGTCTTTCTTGCATGATATGAAATACTGGCCAGACGAACAGACGTACGTGCCGTCGCAGATGGACAAAAATACAAAATTCATTTTTAGGCTATTCAAACTCTCTGACGTCATTTTCACCGGGATTGACTTTTGGGAAGTACAGCGCTCGTTCATACGTCATTCTAGCGGGCGCGTGGAGGCTGGCCGCTGCATGGTTCCCAGCATCCATCCACTCGTTATAAAAGCGAATATACGCATTTCAACCACATTCTATATCAATACTGTACTTCAGCGAAATTATTCAAAGCAAATAAATAAATACAGGTTGACAAAATGTAGGGTCTGCGTGTTTGCACAGCATAACATTTTGAAGGACATTGATGGGTGCGTGTTGATTTTTGAATTAGATTATTTTGTGATTATGTAAGTGATTATAGTGATGCAAGACTCCAAATTGTTAAAATATTGCAAAGGTCAGTGTTGCTATTTTTCTTCTGTTTCTGCTCATCATAGAAATCTCGCGGTCGAAGACGGGTCCCATTGAATTCACTTTCAGAAAGAGTTCATTTTCACTCAGTAGTTTATTGCAAAAACCAACCGAATGTCAAATTGTTGTCATAAGGCAATTCCGAAAATGGTCGTAAGATATAATTCCGATCGTTGATAGTCCCATCATGATTATGTACACTTTAGATATCCGTCCAATATCATGTGTAAAATGGGCAACAAACCATCTGACATGACGATTGCCCAACTTTTACTACACTGTATTTTAGTAGTGTTGCCGTGCTGCGTTTGCGTCTGAAATCCAGAGCACGCTTTTTTCAATTATGACGTCATATTCAATCAATTAAGTTTTAAGTGGGTCCCCCGTGTTTGCTATACTGTATCCCATTCCCGCACCTCTTGTAAAACACTACGCACTCGCTATGTAAACATATAGCGTAAGCGTATAACGTGACTAAACATGTGTATATTTGATATATACGTCAAATCGTGACAACTTCGCCACTAGCCCGGCGTTCACTCCATTTGATATGATAAAATAGATCCGTCATTATCGGATCTTTTCAAGCGAGCTAAGAGTCTGTTTCTATACGGTTTGCGAATTTCAAGAGAGTCGACATTCAGAAGAGTTCAATGGCGTCACAATATGACATGTATAACACAAAATAATGTGAATTTTTTAAAAAAAGGATTTGAATATGTCGCTTTTGATTTCACCTATGTCGGTGTCATGATGTTTTTAACAGGGGATCCATTGGAGCACTAGTTATAAGTTCTGTTTGGTCATGTCCACACCAAACGTGTTTGTTGTTACATTCAGTTGAAACACGTGGAAATGGAATGAACAAAACAAGGGAGATTATCTCTAAATTTGATTCCACTTTTCTGACGTCACTGCGCCTATGCCACCTCAGTCGGAAAAAAGGTCAGTATATATATATATAGAGACAATCCTTGTTTGCTTCTTTAAATAGTCTTAAATGTTTTCTTCATTGAAAAGGATCAGTCATGATTACTCGGAATGTGTAAAAAGCACACAAGGATTTAAACGAAATATATCCCCACTTTATACCGTCAGTGTTTTCGCCAATCTCAGCAAAGCCATAGTGATGTTTACGAATAAAAGGATTTTTATGTCCACACACACCCAAAAAAACAGAAAATGAAAAAGCACATGGGTTCACACGCAAACATGAACATTTGTCCATATCCTTAGAAACTCTCGAGGGGCCGAAGTACGTATAGGCGAGCGTCAACAAAGCAACTTGGCAAACGATCTAACAGCCATCCCACTCTCTTGTGGCTACGCTGTATTCACATTTGACGCAAGATTGTTCTAAGAAAGGGATAAAGGAGCAAGGAGTTAATGACTCCTCGGTAGGAGCTAATGACGATAAAAGCGAAGCACCACACTATGCTCAGTTCATTATGATGAAAACCAAGTGATTAAAAAAAAAGAGGAACAAGAGGGTAGAATCTTCCCTGGAGTCGGTCATAAGAAGAAAGTCATATGCAATTATTATAGATTAACATGTTTGTGCAAAACAAAATCTAAATTTGTTTCATCTTCAAAAATAACTTTACCAAAACATTGTTCTGTTTATTTCAACGTGTTTCATTATTTTTATATATAAATTACGAGCGCAAAGTTAAACTAGAGAAGGGGAAAGAGATGAAAAAGGAAGAACTTAAGAGATAACATTTTGACAAGAAAGTTTCTTTCAGTCTGAAATTATTTCGTCGCTGTTTCCTAATCTAAGTTCCGAGTACGCAAACATTTAGATAATCATATAGATTACAATACTTTGAGTTTCCGACGGTATAATAATAATAATAATTAAAAAAAACGAACTTCTAGAAGCCACTGCTTACTGTTTGTTGCTAATTTACCACTATAGAAATTGCAATGTTCGGTCGTTGTCGTGAGTGGGCTTTTTTTCTCCTTCTTCTTCCTCTTTTTACATAGAGATAGAAGATCGAACTTCATGTTGAAATTAGGAATTATACTTCAGTATTGGAATATGGAACGATCTTCCATTCAGCCAGTTTTGAACGTTCTCATAAAGAATAAAGATTGAAAGTGCAATTGCCCTCATGGTTGTTATTTGTTTTTTCTCTGCTTGCTTTGTGACAATAAAAGGTTGAAGAGAGGCATTGAATGGGGGGGGGGGGGGTGGAAGAAACTTTCTGCCTCGAATTTAGCTCATGGACAAAAATAACAAGGTATTACAGACTGCGCGAGTTCATGTGAATTAATGCGTATCTTATTTGAGTATAAGTCGAGGGATAACTGAGCAAAGCGTTTCCAAAGACGGATTTTTTTTGGTATACATTTGCATATCTAAAATGTTATACTGTATTAATTGCTTTTTTTATGGGGAGATGAAATAGATGAAAGCTTGTTTGATCCACAGATTTTGATCACATTGTTGTTGTTGTTTGTTTTCAAAGTGGAAGTATTCCAACAATAAACATGATTTTTTTTTGTTTATTCAAACTGGAATAATAGACGTATATACATATATATATATATGTGTGTGTGTGTGTGTGTGTGTGTGTGTGTGTGTGTGTGTGTGTGTGTGTGTCATAGGGGGTCTAAAACATACATGCACACACAGATAAATCCCCGATTTACCGTTTCTCGCTGAAAAAACAACAACAAGTATTTTAGATTACATCTCGGCACACATTCCTGGTTTGTAACTGCATATCTTGTTAAACTGCAATATTTAGGACTACACATACATTACCATTGAGTTACACTCACACAGAATTACAGTTGATAAGATAAATGATTAAGAAGAAAAATATGTCGATTGACCTCTGAGTGAAACAGTATTTCTTTATAGCTTACAGGTTTTGTATAGTTTCGGTTGAAATGGTGCTTCTGGTTTCCAACAGGTTTTTTTTTAACGATTTTTTTTTAAGATAATGAGAAAGCTCTCGTGAAATATGAAAGAGCACATCATTCTGAATGGAATTCAAAGTTAACTTGATGAAAATTGGTTTTGAAATGGCTAAGATATCCTAAACAAAGCGATTCTGATAAAAGGTGGGACCCACTTTTTATCAGGATCGCTTTATTTTACTCTGTTTTTGGATATCTCAGTCATTTCAAAACTGATTGTCATCAAATAAACTTTAAATTCTTCATAGAGTTGTGTAGTTTCTAAGTATCTCGCAAAAAGTTTAAACCTGAATTCCCATCTCAACCCAAACTATATGTATAATCCCTTTAAATGAAGCTATCAGTATAATAGAGTAAGCTTCAGTTGAAAGTTGATAGTCTGTATATGTAACAAATTACTGGAGATGGTATTTAGGACAAAATCGTTGTTTTACTTTCTTGTAATGATAATGATTACAATGATGATATTGGTAATGATAATACTACTACTTCTACTACTGCTATACACTATTACTACTACTACAACTTATGATGATGATAATAATAATAATAATAATAACAACAACAATAACGATAATAGTGGCAACTATGTATATTTAATGTATTTATGATATTAATACGTACACATATAATATACACAATACACAATATTGATCATTACTGTCATTATTACTATTTCATTGTTACTTGATGTACCGAAACCCTCCTATCTACTACATCATTACAAATAACTGAACTACAGTATGATACCGTATACTACTACTCTTTAAAGATTTAATAAAATATAAATAACTGCGCATGGAAAGACGAGAAAAGAATGGATCTACAGTGGACAAAACGGAAACGACACAATCAAATATTTCTTTCGAAATTACTTGAGCACTAATCTTACGGTTTCGCGTTCGGTCGAAAATGAAAGAAGAATATGTGGCTGCTGCTAATGGAAAACGCAGTAATTTTCTTTGACAGCAGAGGGCGGCATATACTCATGTAGTTCAAGCTGGTCTTTATGTACAGTTACTTAGCGATGGGTATAACACTCCCAAGATTCATGCTAATGTTTCTGTCAAAATACTGAGTATCAAGGTCTAATAACTGACTCTGGGAAAAAAATATATATACACCATATGATACACACTTGTGGTATGACGGATATGATGATGCTATTTGATGTTATTTAGTTATTTTGTCCACGAGGAGACTGCAAAATACAAGCTTAGCTTTTCAGCATGTCTCCTCCATCTCCTACAACTTTAATTTTAATCAAATTTCATCTGCTTTTGTGATGCGTAGTATTGTTAATTTCACGTATTTTTCTTTGTTACTACATTGTATTGATATTGTGTCATTTTGTGTATGAAAATGTTTTGCATTGTTGGAAATGAAATGAATGAAATGAAATGAAATGTGGATCTGAGAAACAATCATACAACTTAGTTATATCTTATGGATCTAATGGATCTTAATTATGTTTGCAAGTTAGAATCGCGCACGAAGTATTTCATGAAACCTATGACTCAATCAGGCCAATAGAGTGCAAAATGAGGAAATTAATAATCACACTACCCCATTCATTCTTTATAGGCCTACTGTATTATATGACAAAGACAAAATTGGGCAGTCACGTCAAAACTAGCAACACAACGTGTTTGAGCGATGATTGTTTTGCGAATTCAGAAAGAGGAATGATAATAATTTATCGATAAAGATTATTACGATGAATGATATTGTATTACATAACACCTAAATGGATCCTTGTCATTTTGATTGGTTGTTTGTTGTAGTGTGTATGCGATCAAGCATATCAACGGACAAGCGTGCTGATAGCGTATGGTGCTCAGTGAGCACTCTCTCGATCTCAGATCTCGCACATTCTCTCTTGTTTATATTCATAAAGCATCAAATGACGAGGATCTATTTTTAGGTGCTATATCAAACAAAATGATAAATGTTTTCATTCATGCAATGGACAGAATATTTCATTCGGTGAAAGATGAAATTATTGATTCATGGATCATTTCATCTTTCACCTTATTAAATATTCTGTCTATTGCACTCATAAACATTCGTTATTTGTATATGTATAATGATGTACACATTCTATACGTGTAAATACGTTCATGCATACTCATGTTATGAGCAAATTAATCAAACGGTGTATTGTAATGTGCTGCAAATACACATCTGACTTACAGAACTCTATAATGTTCATCAATATTTTGCTATTTTTCTAAATGTATCATTCAACTCTGTCGATTTGTGATAGACTTGAAAAATACAGTGTGCGCCTGTCCTCTGGTACAGTCTTAAAATCACGAAGTGGCAGGTACATCGTTACTCCAAGGCCGTTGTCTTTCGCTGCATTTATCATATAATATACAGCACCGTAGGACAATACAAGCAAGGAAATCCTACAAAATCCATGCATCGTACATGCTATTATCATTTCTTCATCTGCTGTGTTGCAGCTGCTATAGTATTCTTGCATTAATTCTGCCCTTCGCGGCGAGGTCTGTAAAAGGCTAGAAATGCGTGGAATTGCAATGCGATCGCGACTGGTTGTAGCAAAGAGGTTAGTTAAGGTAGATAAGGTTTTACTTGAGCGAAAGAGAACAATAATTATACGCCGAAATTGATAGCGCTAATGACTGCATGAGTTGACTTGAGAAGCTTCTGTTTTTCATATTAAAGTCACGATTTTACTTGTCCTGTCGGGCAGGTAACTTTTAGCATTAATTGGTATAGTGTAGTTCACTTTTGTCCAATCAAAAAAGAAAGAAAGAATAATAATTGGTGTTGAAATGGATGAGTGGCCCGATCGGGCAACTGAAATTTCAAAATGGGTTGTTACGTTTGCTTTCATTTCGGACCACTATACATAACAATCAAAGTAGATGTCCACAGTCGCGTATAATCTTTTTCGAGCCACCAAAATTTCAGATTTTAGTGCCGAGCCCTGAATTATATATACTCATATTTATGGAATGTGGCTCTTTTGATAGAAAATGTCCTGAATGTTGATCTAAAGTTCCTTTGTATAGCTATAGGACTCAGAACAGAAATCCTCTCTTAAAAATATCAGAACTGCAGTGACGCAACAACAGCCTAATTTTACAGATCTTGCTTATTTCACGATATAAGAGAGAAATTTTGATTAACGATGTTCATAATGCATATTATTTTGAACATGAATATAATCGGCAGGAATGGAATGGGAGTTACTGTGGCCCCCTAAATGGGCGTACCCCTGAAAAATATGTATTAAAAAAGAAATCACCACAAAACAAACCATGAACTCATAAAATGATGTCTCTATTGTTAGAGGCGACGTAGATATACACTTACAAAGAAAAGATGACAGTAGCCCTAGTTTATGTCAATACCACCAGGAACCACATTGCACATTATGTCATTGGTATTTTGGTGATCAACATGGAAGGGGGGGGGGTTGCGTCAGACTTTGGCTGAACTTAACATCATGCCCTTTCTGTCAAACTCTCCTGACTCATTCATCATTATATATAGGGGTGATTAATAATGTACCTCTGTATGACAGGCATATATTCCGAGGAACAGAACCGGGGGTGGGGTGTCGATGGAAGACGTTGAAGTCCGCAAAATGTCATGATTAAAAGATTGCAGCAAGGACACAACACTTTTGGATGTATAAATACACCGTAGATATACAGGGTGTTTGTTGTTGTCGTTTTTCTTCTTGTTGTTGTGTTGTGTTGTGTTGTGTTGTTTGTTTGTTTGTTTGTAAAAAATCGTTGATTGCTCGACCCCACCCCACCCCTCTTCCCCGGACAGCGATATACAGTGCATTACGTTGAAATTCTGGTCAGTGCCCACCTATATTTCTCTATGTCTGGGACTGTCGTGATTTCTGCAGAGTAGCTATGATAGGGAAGTAAAGCTAGCTCTCACAACTATACAGTGCATCCCTATAATGAGATGTGTATTTCTAATGCCGACACGGGGTCACTTAAAAGGACACAAGGAGGTAAAAACAAATGAAAAACAAAAACCTTCTAATCTTATATCCGTCACCATACTCTCTTCACCCCCAGGTACCTCAGCGTTGCCATGGCAACGTCATTCATGCAAACATGAGGCTCGTGCGGGGGATAATTGGTCCAATAATTCCGCCGTCTGATCAGGCAGTCGCGTGTGTGTGTGTGTGTGCGGAGCACGAGAGGCGGACGAAACCTGTTGCGTGATTTGTTTCTAAGCAGGCGAATTACACTACATCTTTGTCGCGTTGATTAGGGTGTTTTGTATTTTAAAGTCTAATGACCGATGGCGTACGAGCTCGCAAGAGTGTGTGCTTCCGCGCCCTCGTAATGAAAGTTTCGAGTAGCTTGATCTTTTCGACTCAAAGGAATTATACGGACTTAACATTATTCGCTGACTCTCAGTCTAACCCAGTATATGGGACTCCCCCACTTATTTCACTCAGTGCATTTTTTGTTTGTTTGTTTGTTTGTTTGTTGTTGTTGTTGTTGTTTTTCTTTTGGGGGTGGAGGCGTTATCGTGTTAAATAATTACCATGATATTCATTCAAAGCGTTTCCTCTGGTTACTCCATCATTCCACATAATGGTTTCACTGGATGACAGGACATAGGACAATGTTCTGGCAAGTATAACAACAACAACAACTCTAAAAGTAGTAGGGTATAGGTATGGGTATATAGGTAGGTAGGTAGGTAGTAGTAGTAGAAGTGGTAGTAGTAGTAGTAGTAGCAGCAGCAGCAGCAGCAGCAGCAGCAGTAGTAGTAGTAGTAGTAATAAAAATTAAATCATCATAATCAGAATCATAAAAGTAATAATAATGATAATAATAACATGAAAATTACAATCTGTGATTCGCCGTTCTGAAACTCAGGCCTCAAAGTGTTTAAAGCAAGGAGGTACTAGTACCTCCTTGGTTTAAAGGGGATTCAGACCAGTCAAAAAATTAGTCTGAAAAGAAAGAGTAATATTTTACAAAGCACAATAGTGCAAATATGATCAAAATCAGATGAAAATCAGGAAAGTTATGAGTTTGTGAAGTTTCCCTTTTCTTAAAGAAAATAGTTATTGAACAGTCAATATGAAAATGCAAATAGTGAGTTGATGAAATAACACCTTATAAACAGAATGCATAGATGATGTGGGGTAGGGGTTGAGTCTTATTCGATATGATGCACTCCAATATGTTACAGTTACAACATTGATGTCAAGTTGAAAGTGGCGTATATGGCGTTTATGGATGATACAAGCGTACATTGCAATGAATAACGACTTCAAGACGGCTGAAAGAAAAAAAAAAATAACAGTGAACCACTTGAATTCTATGCTGACGGTAATTACATAGTAGCCCAATTCGACAATATGCACAGATGCACGGTCAATTCACAAAATGTATGCACCATATTGGCATTATCTTATTTTTAGGTGCCTGTACGGAGAGGTCAGATTTATCTATTTATTTTATCTAATTTATTCCGTTTTATTTTCACAGGCCATTTCAGATAAAAACCGATTTACTAAGGGGGCCCTGCATAAAAGCAAGACAAAATACATACAAAGTTGCATACAAAGTGCAGTAAATAAAAAAAGAAGAAAAAAAAAAAACTCACCACACATGGCTTACAAACTCAATACAGAATAAAAAAAATGTATACATGTAGGCCTATATATAAAATGCTAAACTACAAGTCAAAAAGTATTTCACAAAAAGGCCCGGAAAACACTTTCCACCATTTGCAACCCACATAAGACATTGATTTACATCAACAACAACAACAACAACAACAACAACAACAACAACAACAACAACAACAACTTATTTACTTGTTTATTTTCACTTATCTATTTCATTGATTTCTACAATCTTTGGCTCAAGTTAGCCAGGGAAGGCTTTTGTGCATAACGTGTCAATTGTTTCTCTGCACTATATTGCAAAATATATATCATCAGAATCGTTGCCCTGAATTAATCACAAATCAACCACAGATCTCACGCATTTTTTTCTTTAGACAGAATATCATTTTGAAAACAACAAATGACTCATCCAAATCGTATTTAGGCGACAGACCATATAACATGACGACGAAGCAATATTGCAAGCATCCATAAATCCGAATGTAACATGCAGACAAGTCTGATATTTTCTTATTATTCAACGTGAGTTGTGCATGTGTTTCGTCTTGGAAGAAAAAAAAATATGTTACGACACACGAGATATATTAATACAACCGCGCGCGTTTACGGAAATGTTGATGAGGTCACGCTACTTAGATGTGTTGTGGAGTGTGGTAAGGAGACGAACTAATACTGATTGATTGGTCGTGACTGCAAATATGAATTATACAATAAATATTGCGTTGTTTGTGACCAACTATGATTGAGTGACGTACATGGCACGATACCCACGTATACAGACTGGCAGGCGAGAACTGCATGGTCGGTGTTCGGCGATGCCACTACTGGCCCACGCATCTTCTGCGATGTAACGCAAAATCTTTACACGCAGTGAAACTCTACGGGGCGATATTCTGCTCTGCCCAAGTATGCATAATCTAGTATTGATTGTAGCCTATTTCCTTCGTCCCTCACCTTTCGCTAGTTTCGGCCCGACATTCACATTTGCCTCTAATTTGTGGGGAGGCTTAGTGGCCACGTAAACAAGAAAATGAAGGATGAGAGAAGAACGTCAGTATATCCATGAATAAAACGATATCAACTACATTCGTTTGCACTTGGAACAATAGTAACTACACTAATGTCTTGTACTCGTCACTGAGACGAGTGAGAAAATAGGCACGCAGAATCCGATATATCGGGAAACTGGGGAATCTCAAAATAAAAACGGCACATTTAGAAAAGCCTGTTGTTATCAGAATGAACAGAACCGTACCCTCATAGTCAATTGACTCTCATTTGCATTACCAATTTCGGGCGACATTATGAAGTGTATTATTTGTGTTTATATATATATATATATAAATAAATATATATATATATGCGAACAGTTTGTGCTCAAGGTAAATGACTATATATATATATATATATATATATATATATATATATATATATATATATCTGAAGCAGTTCCTGAGATATATTTAGGGATATTGGTAAATGTGTGTGGGTGTTTAAGCTTGGTAAATTTAGCAAGAGGATTCTTACATAAACAAAATAAAAAAAAGACTTAAAGGCCATCCTCATTTTCAGATTTAACTTTGAAGGTGTCAACTTTGACCCCAATTACACTTGAATATTGTTTATCCAGCCATCTTCTCAAACGGAAATGAAACAAACAAACTAAACAAAGCCTTGTATCACTTTGACGTTATTGTACAGTATGATTGGGTGATCATGTTTTATGTGCGTGGGTACAAAATTTTAAGTTAGCGCATTCTGACCAATAGTTCATCTGAGGTATACAAAACAGATAGAATATGCATGGATATCTGTGTGTGCGTGTTTTCATTAGATAAAGATGGAAAAGCAAAAATCTTTTATCAATCATTTTCCAATTGATTTCTTTAATCAATTGATATGTTAGATACGAATTGATTGTTACTTATTAATCATTATTAACAGTAATTGATACATTGATGTAATTATAAGTTCATTTGATTGCTTAGGTTAAAAAAACAAAGAGAGAAATCGAGAAAAAAAAATTGACCCTGCTGCAGCCGAAGCCGAGTTGCTATAATGTTGAAAGGGGAATTTTTTTTCCGTATACGACCTACCGCTACACCAAAACACATTAACACAGACTTAAACACGGGAAATTTTGACAAGTCGCCCATAATCGAAATTTTCACCATGGATGTCGTCAAAATAACAACTAAAAAGGAGTTGGAAAGACAATCGTGTCAGCTACAACACGTTGATATTTTGGATGAAATCGAGCGAACCCCCCCCCCCCCCCCCCCCCCCTTCCCGGTATTTCCATATTGCTTACACGCTGTGTGCACAGATCCAGAATTGTCTGAAACGTACTAAAAAAAAAATCAAATGATAAAAAAGTGATTTTGAGCATTTGAAGCGCAGTGGCTGTTATGCAAAATGAAATTGACTATATTTCTTAAGTTTATGCCCCCCCCCAAAAAAAAAAAAATAAATAAAAAATAAAGGATTCGAAAATAACATTTGGTTACGAAGATAATGTATTGTTAATAATTCTACTTTATCAGAAAGCAAAAACAAAACAAAACAAAACACACACACACAAACAAAAACACAAACACAAAAACCAAGAAACTGGCGAGATGCACGTCATACAAAGCATGATCTAACGTAAAAGCTGACTGCTCTGTGAAATTTAATGATCGTAGAAATTTTCATATGACTTTGTCATGTCAATCTTGAGATAATCGACTTAGAAGTCGAGGGAGAAGGATAAAAGAATAAAGAAAACAATATTGACATTGAAGGTGATGTACACTATGACTGTTTGGATAGCGTATCACCTAACAAGCCATCGCGATAGACTAGATTCTGCGTTTGTATCTCATTACTATTATACGAATGTAGTCAAAATGGACTCCATAAACAATGTAAGCGCGGCGCGTTGTCGGCAAAGATAATGACAACCCCTGATAATTCACGACTTTAATTTTTAGATGGGCAAGGGTAACATAAATAAGCTATTTAAACTCGTGTCGTCTCTCCAACAGATGAGGATATCCGCCGTATCGTGTAAGTATCCTAATTACGACTGATTATAATCGAAGTGCACCAGTAGTTCGCTTGAAGTGTATCACGTCTGCGCACTGATGGATGGATGTACCCTTGCGCGCACTCCTGGCAGACGACGTTCTCACAGATATGCTTGTTTACCCGACTGTTTGCTTACCCGACTCTCGTGGCGGAAATGATGTTGTCGCAAAGTGCTCCTAAACTCACGCCCCTTATCTGCACTATACGTCATCATGACGTCATATGTCGACGTTTAGTCTTGACCCGTTGGCACAGTCACACGCTTACATGAATGATTCAGCTTATTGTTTCGACGGGAGTGCCGACCGTTCCTATACGACATCCGACGCAGTATAAGTTTTCAGGGATGAGGAAACAGGGCGCAAGTTGGGTATGAATACAGGTGACGCCAAACCATGCACACAGTTGACTGATAACTGGGTTCCAAAATAAAGTGTTAGCTTTAATTGTTGTTCGTCCTGAGCTGACGTAAATAATTGTTGGCGTAAATATTATTCAAAATGTACAAGCACTTTTAAATGTCGACATGGGACAGACATAACAAAATAAAGAGCTGCTTGAAATAGATTTGAAAAAAAAAATTACGAAAGACAGGGGCGGATCCAGGAATTCCGTAAAGAGGGGGGGGGGGGCTTTACAAAAGTAAAGAGGCAAAAAAGGGGCAAAAAAAAAAATAAGGGGGGGGGGGGGGGGCGCCCGGTGCACCCCCGCCTGGATCCGCCACTGAGATCACGAGACCTGAATTGAGAGAAACTTAAGCAAAAAAATTTAGATGACAAGAATATGAACATGCAAATAGTGAATGATGTCATCGCCTCAAGACTTTGCCATCATTCTGTAGCTGTCTCCATAAAATCTTGAAATTTCCATTAAAAAAAAAAATTAAACGCAATTACGACTCAGTCTGTAATCCTAATGCACGAGTATCTGACTGGTCATTATTTTGAAGTTATACAGCCAGGGATAACTATATGTTTTAGACTTTAATAGCAAAAGAATTGAATTTTGTCATTATTTTTACTCGATTAATGGAAAATTGTGAGGTGATGACATCATCAGCTCATTCATTTCTATATACAGATATCGACTGTGCGATATCTGTTTTGCAAAAAAAAAAAAAATAATAAAATAGAGAATATATGAAATCTTATAACTCTCTTTCTTTTAATCTGCTTTTGACCAAATTTTCACTGCATTGGGCTTGTAAAATGTTACTTTTTCCTTTCAGACTAAATGTTAACTGGTCTGGAATTCCCTTTATATTCCCCTTTAAGACTCGTATTGAATTGATTTGATGTGATTTACGCGGCTGCAGGGAAGCAATGGATACTTGTGAGCAATCAACCACGGCTCTGACTCCCATCCTAAGGACTATAGGCAATAATGATAAAGTGCCTTGTCTATAGGGGCACAAATACTGCAGCAGGGGGACTTGAACTGGGAACCTCAGATTGATATAGTCTATGGTCTTAACCACTGGGTCACCACAGCTCCTCAAATGATGACCCCCCCCCCCCCGCGGTTCTGTCCTTCCCATGCCCTTCTGATAATGAGTGAAAATAGCAACTACGTGAGAGGCCGTGGGCTGGAGGTTACACATGCACCCGAAGGATGAACACAGCAATCAAAGATTCACTATGTGTCAACTGACTCCCCCACCCCACTCCCCAGTTTTCTCAACAGTGTGTCTGCCGCAGAAAACTTACTATCTCTACGTAAAGAGAATATTGAATATTTAAATGAAAAGTAACAAATTAGAATGACATATAGCTATAACAACAAAACACATTATTTGCTAGCTCATTAAGATAATATCATAATTCGCTCCACCGACATCAGAATGCTTAAATAATAAATAAATTGTTCTAATCGACCTCTAATCCATTCATCTAACAGGCAATACACGATTGACTATAAACTAATCACTATTAAACAACCAATATACGAAACAGCCTCCAAACCAACCCATCAATCAGTTCAGAAAGTGCTCTTTTTATAGTCATTCTATGAAGTATTGAGATATTGAATCATTTCAGCGATCAAAAGAATTTCAGATGATTTTTCCCCTTGGCTTTTCTCCTTGCAGTGCATGTGAGCATCACTCCAGAGTAGTATATACATGTACCCGTTCGCACCTCGTGGAGCAGTGGAGCTGTGGAGCGGTGGAGCTCCACAGCTAATGAATATTAATGAGCTCATGAATAGTAATGATCATGAATATGTATGATATGTATTTATGTAAATGTACATGCATTATGTATGAGTGTGAGATATAATAGTCTGTGAATGGGTGTGGCAATAGCAATAATGAATTGTGGAGCAGTGGAGCTCTATGACCTAGCATATCATATTAGTGAGCTTAATTTATGAATATGTATGATTATGCAATTATGTTAACATTGTATAAACTATGCATACGCGGTGGAGCTATGGAGTTGTGGAGTTGTGGAGCGGGAGTGACTCTCTTGCAACATGGCTAGTGTGGAGTGTATGTTGTGGAGTCTACGATTTTTGCACGTATACAGTTGATGCGAATATAATTATGCAAATGCGTATAACAGTAAGGTGCGAAGAAATGAACATTATCAATAATAAATTGTGGAGCTGTGGAGCTTCAAGATGACCTAACGTATGAATATTAATGAGCTTAACAATGAATATGTATGATTATGTATTTATGTAAATACACATGAATTATGTATAAGCTGTGGAGCTATGGAGCTGTGGAGGTGTGGAGAGTGACTCTTTGCAACTGATGGTATGCCTGGTGTGGAGTGTTACTTTGTTGTGGAGTCGTATGATTTTACACGATGATATGAAAGGGTAAATTAAATCAGCATCATATGTAAAGATTAAATGTATGACACAGATACGTTTAGCTTGTGAATGGGCGTGACAGTAACGCAAGTGGGCTTAAGTACATTTCATACTACTGTGGAGCTGTGGAGACTTACCTTTTTTTTTTGCAACGGATTGTATGGCTTACAGTGTGGAGTGCATATTGTGGAGTCTAGTTTTTTTTGTTTTTTTGTTTTTTTTGCTATTTTTTTGTGTGTGTTTGTTTGTTTGTTTGTTTTTTCTGGCACGATGATACGAAAGGTTGATACAAAGTAAATGCGAATGCATATACCGGTAACGTATGAAGGATTAAGCATCATCTATAGTGAATTGTAGTAGTGGAGCTCCAAGACGACTAATATATGAATACTGATAAGCTTTATTCATGAATATGTAAATATATAAATTATGTTTGGGCTAAGGGGCTGTGGAGCTGTGGAGGGGTCTCTCTTTTTTCCAATTGATTGTATGGCTGGTGTTGAGTGTATGTTGTGGAGTCGTATGATCTTGAGCGATGATACGAAAGGTTGATATGAATATAGCTATGCAAATTCGTAGGATAAGGATAAGTCATCACCAAAAGCGAATTATGGAGCAGCGGAGCTCCAACAAGATGACCTAGCATATGAATATTAATGTATGCAAATACGTATCAATAATGTATGATTGTAAGATTAAGCACGCTCAGGTGAGACTTGTGGAGCTGTGGAGAGCGAGCCTCTTGAAATGATTTCTATGGTTATTGCGAAGTTAGGTTGTAGAGTCGTTTGCTTGCACGATAATACATACAGAAAATTTCATATCATTACCGGTATTCGTGTAAATGTGTAAACACGACGTAGGATCATAAGTCGTGAAGCAGTGAAGTTCCAAGATGATGCAAAATGTATGAATATTCATGAGTGTTGACATCGCATGAACTTGAGGGTTTATGTGGAGTTTATGGTGTGATGGGGTTGTGCGCGTTTATATATGATGCAAGATTTTATATGAATTTGCATGACGTAATCTCATGGTGTGAATGACATCAAAGGTGAGAATGGATTAGGATAGCAATATTCCTTTTTTCGTCGTTTCATCGTTTTATCGTTTCATCATTTCATCGTTTCATCTATTATTTCATCGTTTCATCATTTCATCGTTTCATCATTTCATCGTTTCATCATTTCATCATTTCATCATTTCATCATTTCATCATTTCATCATTTCATCGTTTCATCATTTCATCGTTTCATCATTTCATCGTTTCATCATTCATCATTTCATCGTGTAATCATTTTGTCATTTCATCATTTCGTTAGTTCATCACGTTCATCATTTTATCGTACTAAATTGTGAAAGAGATTTAAGTCAGTTTTCTACACAATGTTGGAAAAGCAAACATGTTGAAACACAAACTTGTATATAGTGTTTACAAGTGTGAAGTAACAGATAGTGTTTTGAACAATAATTGCGGAGTCGTATGTTTACCCGATAATACGGAAATGTGATATCATTGAAGGTATATTCATGTTTAAATGTGTACACACGATTTTCGCAAGATAACGATCGAGTACCCACTGAGCAGTGGAGTTCCATCATGGTGGATGACGCATGAAAGAGTGCTCATAGATGCGACTGTGACATGTGGGTTCTTTATCATGGTCACGACATCGTACATTGACCCAATGAGGTTTATATGCATGGTGTGATCAATAACTTATCTATTTCTTAATATAACGAATAGGGGTTCAAACAACTCGAAGTCTTTCAAATATATTCGTGAAAGAATACGCGGGAAAAAAATTACAAGAAAAAAAATGAGTGATTGATGTAATCGACGTTTTGATATTTCCCATGTTCATGATACAATTTCTTTCTTTTGTTTCACTCTAATTACAAGTCGCACCTAGCTTCAATAGTTTACAAAAAAATGTATCTTTTAATATCGTGTTATGTATAGTTGAACTTGATGAACAAAAAGATATTTCACAACAACATTTTGACATCGTAGTGTTTTCTCTCATGCATAACAAGCTGGTACTTGTATCTTGTACAATTTTCTCTCTCCCTCTCTTGTTGTCTTTCTCTCTCTCTCTCTCAAAAAAAAATCCTCAAACCACACGGTCATTAACATGCAATCATGTTTCGAGACGTAAGCATATCAGACGTTACATTATGATATTTAAGTTGTAAAGTATCGCGACTATCATGTCGTTTATTTGTTAATTTTGTTTAAGAATGTGTTGCACAAATTTAATTTTTTTTTCGGTTTCGTTAAAGTTCAGCATTTTGAATAAACAAGAACAAGAACAACAACAGAAGTCGCACACTAGTACATAGATTTAAACAAAATGGCGAAATGACAAAATGGCGAAATGACGAAACGGCGAAACGGCGAGTTGACGAATATGAGTACAATTATTCTTGCCTTTAGAGGACCACGATTGAATTTTACTCTTATAATCGTCCATACACGCATACTCTACACAGCTACGCAATGAGAAATAAATACACATTTAGTCTTTCGGTATCATATACACCTTCAATGCTTTAATAAACAAACAAACAAAGTTAATACAAACTATTTACATATTGAATAGTAGAAATGTGGGAAATGAAGAATATTGATAAATAAGTAACATATTACGATGTTATACATACAAAGAACCATCGAAGCTGTGTAAACTGTAGCTAAAGAACCTCCAAGGGAAAAGAAATACGCAAAACATAGTAGTCATGGAATGGTAACACGAACATATTAGTCTGGTTTTGCGCAGCATTATCGAATATTAGAATCGAGACACTAACCATGAACCGATAAACAGATTTCACCTGTTGAGACTCGTCTGCATGAGTCATAACTCTTACGTAAGAAAGGCCAATGCGGAATTCTCCAGTTGAATGACGTCATTATTATTAATTTAAGTATCGCTGGCGAGTGATTAGCTATTGCTTGTGTTATTCGGGCTAATATTCTTTGACAAAAAAAAAAAATGTATAGTGAACTAACTATGTTGAGTAGACCAATAGTCAGAAACAATCGCGTTCAACGGACTTGTTTTGTTTTGTTTTGTTTTTCATCTTGTCATTTTCTTGTTTTCTTCTCTTGTTGTTGTTGTTGTTGTTGTTTTCGCTGTTGAGACTGCGATTCTGCACGTAATTTAGTGTTGTAAAATTCAGTATTAGTTCATCACATCGAATAGAAAACAAATGTACAAAGCGATTGATATTCTACAGCAACACTCCACCAACTAAGGTCTGCGTTTGAATTTAGATATAAACTCAATATTTGCCCACTTCCAATCGAGGACTTTCAGTTTACACAATAGACAATGAAGCAAGCTGCTGAGTAGTTTGTTACATGATTTAGACCCTACCAACAATATTACTTGCGAAATCTAGTCGAATCCAAGTGAAATAAAAAAAAATCTTAGAAAAAAGATAAGGCCAATTTCTTACACACGTGCTCCGTATTAAACAGTTGAGAAAATCAAACATAAATTATATGCATATTATGCAACGCCCTGCTGTGTACATAAGTTTATGCAACTAACGTGGATATACACTGAATTGATAACACGGAATTATAAATATCTCTATTGCAAAGCTCAGTATCATTGTCACACAGCACCATATCAAATAAAATGAAACCCATGTGTTGTTGTTGTTGGGTGTGTTTTTTTTTTTCGACAAAATTCAAACCACTACCTAAATGTTTGTCAATCCATATTCATGATGTGTACGTTCATACAATAACGTGCATTGTACCAAGCATCTAAATCTAAATCAAAGGAGACCTCCGAAAGATTTTCTGAGTTTTACATTTGAACAACTATAAATCAGTTATACTGAGTACAGAGTTTCAAAATTTATAGTGACTGGGATGAAGAATAATATTGTTTTCAAAATTTACAACAAATGACAATGTACAAAGACGATGATATGACAGCCTCACCATAAGAATACATGACTTGGGGCTCAAGGAAGCAGAAGAAAAGAAGAAGGCATGTATAGATTCTACACTTAAGAACTTGTTAAGCAAGCGGTACTGGAATTACACTGCTACATTTCTGAAATATGTGAGGCTCCTATGATATCAACACTGTTCATTGTAATTTCTTTAAGATTTTAAGATTATTGGTTTCTCTCCTGCTCAAAGGCCACAATAAAGTCCAGAAGTTATACATGGAGCTGTTGATTTATGTACTACATGATGTAAAATTATGAATAACGTCTCGAATGCCCCTTCAAATTCAAACATTTTTAACATGTTGATGACTATACGCTCATTCCGCGGTGTATGTAATCTGATACTGTGCAAGATTTATATGTACAATGAATAACAACTAGACTAGCAATAAACATATACAGGTAAACAGACATTCTCTAGTAACTCGCTTCAACCGTAGATACAAAAAAGCCAAAATTATGATATTTTGAGATGCAAACAGTATTTTGCATGAAAATTACAACAATCTTTGCAGTATTACATTCATAATGATATCATAACTGAGTGTACAATGAAGGCATCTGTATCATTTTTTTTTCTCTCGTTAGACTACCGGGTGGAAAACGTATGAATGGAAAATAATTGTATGCAATGACTGATGATACTGCGTGTTTTTTTACTCAGATATCTAAATACGTCGTGGAGATGTTGTCATCCAAGATTTTACGCTTTGGATAGAAATAAGTGAAGGCATTTCTTGTTTGCGAGTATGTAGAGACACCATTGTTCACAACACGAAATCCTAAATTGGTTCCACCGCCCGACACTCTTGAATGGAGAACCTCTAGGTAAGTGTTTTTGTTGATGTCATTTTGTCTCTTACTGACGCCTTTGCAACTGAATTTGTCTGTTGGGCCAAAACAGTAGTACGTCTTGCTACAAAGAGCAACTATTCCGTCACCCTCCCATTCCACTTTGAACAAACCCGGAGTTCGTTTATCATACATAGCATTTTCCACACAGTCATTTCGAGGAAACCAGTTGCCTTTGTCTTCTTCGTATTGCTCTTTCATGTTCGGTTTTATCACATCCTCAAAATCTTTCGAAGAGATGGCGATATACGCAGAATCCGTATCCATTTCACACATCTGAAAATCAGAAGGATCAACATACTTCACGAGGAAATCATAATAAAACTGCAACATTCGAAGTTTTGCCATTTGGTACACGGCGTGTCCAATTTGAACCGGAAGATCCATTTTGATTTTTTGTTTGGCCATGTCCACTTCATAGCAGTCTTTTCCGATAGGATTGAGATCCCGAAACAGAGTGCTATTGACTTGTTTTTGTGCCTTATTTTCATCGCACACATTCACATTGCGATGTTTTTCCTTGTTTGTAATTGTCTTCCCGTAGGAGGAGTTTCCGATCAGCTTCATTGTATCAGCAATGATGCTCTTGCACGGATCGCTATCCCCCGCACGACGTGCGTCTGACACAGCTTCCCCAAATGTTTCAAAGCAAGCATTTGGTTTGTATTCTACAAATTGTGAGATGTTGGTAACAATGAGACCGTGTTCAAGGTACCAACGAAGAAGAGGGGTATACAACAAAATGTTCTTCCCGAACATACTTCCAATGAGGCTACGTCGAGGTGTCTGCATAATGCCATGTTTTTCTGCGTAGTTCCGCATTACATCTCCGATATCCTCCCGCGATATGTTTGTATTCTTAAAGATAGGGCACATCTCTGAGAAATAGTCTTTAAACTTGTCTGGCACGTGTATGTCGCATACAACAAACCCAAAGAGGTGTCCTTCCTGTATAGCGGAGAGAAGTTGTGCTTGTGACGCTCCATGGCGAAGCTTGGTTTGGGGAAAATGTTCTGAGAGAAACGCACTGAGAGTAGAGTCGTGCTTGCGCATATCTCGATATTCACATTCCCAAATGGAAATGTACTGATATCCCATTTGTTGAATGTATTTCTTTTTCTCCTCAGTCTTTTGACGTAATTCTTCCATAGGTTTCCCCAGTCTTTTGTTTAGTGTTTCCCCTTTGGTCAGATGACAAGAATGCCCGTGGAAATAGCACCCATTGAATTCAAAGACCTGATTAGTCTCCGCGCAGAAGCCATCTACGGGGAATTGGAGAGGGCCGATTCTTTTTTCGGAGTGATTGCCATTGTGTCGGATTTTAATGTCTCTTCTAAAACTTTCATACTGGAGCCATTCTTGCGCAATAGGATGTCTGCTCTCCGGTTTGAAATTGTTTTCCGCTCTTCGTCTCACATAGTGTCCAGTAGGCATGTCCTGCATGATTGCCCATAGATACAGAGCGTTCGCGTCAAAGCCAACCACTTTCTGACACGTTTTAACTCCCCGAATCTTCGTCACGTTCTTTTCATGATGGCGGTGAAAAATAATCGATGGACCCCCGACTAAATTTTCGCGAAAAGTGTAGAATAGGTCTTTATCCTTCTCTGAGAACAAACCGAAATGTGCGTCGGGACTACATTTCATCAGATATTTCATGGTAAGTCCCGGAACAGAAATCCCGTCCTTAAATAAATCAATACCTCTATGCTCGTAGAAAGCACGCATCTTTTCTACAGCCTCAATGAATGGGGTTACATCGCGATTATTATACCAGACGAGGTAGTCACGGAAAGTGGACATCTGGTTGTCTTTCCACTCACGCTGACATTGCTTGTATTGTTCAGGGGTCAATGCAGTGCGATGAAGGGTGTCATTAAATGCTTCTATGGGTGGAAGTTGTGGTTCATTCAACTTAGCGAGAGAGTCTACCCATTCGTACGGAAAATACCCCTTTGTTTCCTTGCATCCATAGGCCTTCATGAATGAAGCTAAAGAGAATCCTGGGGCAAGAAAGTTCAAAATGTCGACGAATTGTAGGTGCTGAGTTTTGATAGCCATGTGATTGTGGTTTCTCTTTACTAGGTAGTTGATAGGATCCTTTTCGAGAAGGGTTGGGTATAGAAACTCCTTGATGACATTAATGTCGTATTTACCCGAGTTAAATCCGACAACTGGCAACTCTTGTAAATAGTTTAAGAATTTTTGTCGCAGTCTCGTTAAGTATTTGGGTACAGGAGATATTTCCCCATCAGTCAAGAATCTACTTCGTATCTCCTCAGCTTTGACGTCAATCTTGTCCAGGACGTCTTGATAAAGTGGTTCCAGAAGTTGGAAAGATCGTTGGCTGACTTCTAGTAAGTACGCCACCATAGTGTCGATTAATGTCTGGGGATTTCCATCCGACACCATGCAATAAGCCTCGTTGTAACCTGGTACATTTGAGTTCACGCTAACACTCAAAGGTATGTGTCGAGATGTATACTGTAGGCTACCATCAGATTTGCATTCACTTTCATTAGATTTTTCAAGATAGCTCTCAATGTCAAATGTAGCAAAATATGGGAAAAATCTCCTACTTCCCTCTACGAAAATTCCCTCAGCCTCTAGTTCCTCCCATATTGTGGCTGAGTTGTGAAATGTTGCAAGCCCCTTAGGAAAAACGTGTTTGGTGGCTGTTGCGCTGCAGAGTTTTTCATGTCGGTGAAGTGATTTTCGAGATTTCCACAATTTGTTGCATTGTCTACATTGATAGTTACGGCAATACCTCTCGATGTCAATGATATAACTGAAGTGACTGTCGTGAAGATTAACGTACAGTGTCTCGGCAAACTTATCCAGACCTCGACGAATGAGTGTAGCAGCCACTGTCTGTTCACTGCTGAATAAATCTTTTTCAGTTTCAGTCGAACTAACAGTAGGGGTACAGACATCGTTGACTTCCTTTCCACAATCTCCACCTATTGATTCATCACCTACAGGCACTAACTGATAAACAATTATATTAATTTGAAAGAATTCTTCGATGTCACTCAGTTCGCTGAGTTTAACACCTGGGAATTTGTTTATTTCTTCATTTGGTTTGTAACTCTTTAACAATTCTTTCGTTGTTGTTTCCAGACATTTTGAACTGCAACCACGAAGAAGAGCAATACATCGAAAGAGGCACAAATTGTCGTCGTACGTTTTACCAGTCATTCGGTTCTTGACCAATGATACGATCGCTTTGTTATCTAGCACGTACAGTGGGAGCTCCATTCCCCTACCGATGGGATGATCAATGAGGGAAAATACGTAGAATGTGACGTTCGTGATATGTTGAACCACCCATTTGGAATTTGGGCGCAGGGACCTGGCATATTCAAGAACATCTTCGTGAATGAATGTGTTAATGAAACCTTCAAACGAAGCGTGATTTGTGATAGGAGGTGAAAATTGTACCATCTATGTACTCGTCCTTGTGATTGCCTGTCCTTAATATTGTACCAGTGTTCCTTGTACATTCTGGCGACACATCCCTCCGGGTCCACGTGCGGGGGCAGCTTGATATCTGTACTGAGGTCGGACTGTTGGTCAGACTGAGGGCACCGTGCTAGAAACAAACGAACAAACAATGGTCTTAATTCGTGCCTAAGAGACTGTAGAGTCGGTGATTATATTGACATTCATCATTATAACATTCAAATGAAAACTACTTACAATCAATTGATAATCTAATTACAAAAAAAATACGCATTTATTATTCAGTTATTTTATTTTATTTCATTTCCGATCGATGAAAGTATACAATATGACAATTGCATATAAACGAAATAAAGTACAACGTGACTTTTACATCTCAGAATGAGATTTAAATGCATGTCATTTGTTTACAATGAGACAATAATAATGATAATGATAATAATAACTATTTCTTATTGAGCGCTTCTACAGGAAAATAATAATGATAGAAGAAAATGATAATACTAGATGAAGAAATGCATGGACAAAAATGTAACTGAATAGATCATGACAAATAAAGAGTCGGAAATGGAGGCGACTGCTAAAAAGATGTCCCCTCCAATTTAAGTTATCTATTCACTTGTTAAACAGGATGAGGGAGAGAGAGAGAGAGAGAGTTCTCGAGAGTGCATCATTAACGGAGATAAAGGTAATTTCATTGATAAACACTAAATCTTTACTGAAACCTTAAATATGAGATAATGAAGAATTAATTCAAGCAGAAAATTCAAATAAGAATACTTATGCTTCTTTCGCCTTGTTGACTGATTCTCTCGTGGAGACTTCCGCTTACACGTTGGTGTTGATGAAGATTGTTTCCCATGACTTTTAATGTGTTTCACAAATTTTTTGCATTCATTGTATACTCGTCCGCAAGTGTGACAGAGATAAGTTTCTTTTGGATAATGAGTTTTCTTATGATCTTCGAGATCTCTGATCGTGGTAAAATGTGCATTACATTCTGAACAAACCAATCGTTGACTTTCCTCATCCGAATGACATTTGGAAAGATGTTGTGTCTTCTCATGTCGTCTTAAACTGTCGGGTCGACCAAACGCCTTCCCACACGTATTGCAAACATACAAAACTCGCTGATCCTGATGAAATGTGCGATGATGACGGGTTAAATTTCTCCTCACTGAAAACTCTGCATTACACGTTAGGCAAATGTATTTCCTAGCTCCGGCCGTCGTTTTATCCTCCTGTCCTTGGATATTTTGATGATGGTGCCGGGATTTCTCATGGCGCTTCAAGCTGTCGATTCGTTTGAAAGTCTGACCACACACCTTACATGCGTGTAATACTTGCTGATCCTGATGATGTATGCGATGATGACGCCTGAGATTTCTCCTAGCTGAAAACTTTGCGCTGCACAGCTCACAGGTATATTTTATCGAACTTTCCATCTTAACTCCAAAAGATAGTATACATGGGTAGGCCTAACTTGAAAGTCTGGAGAGTCTCGCTAAGACGAGAGACGAGAGGTGGTTTATTGTGTACGCCGTAAAAGATTAGCGCCTGTCTGAGCTCGAAGTCCAATTGCGCTCATTTAAATCACCCGCCAATTACACTTAAATTAACAATGACGTCATTGGACCAGGGCATTTCGCCATTGTGCGTTCGTATTACGCAAGAGACATGACTCGTAGAGACAAGTCCCAAAAGGTGAAATCTGTTTGTCGGTTCACAGTCACGGCCTCGCTTCTGATCTACTCGATGCTGATGCGCAAAACCAGACTAGTATATCTGTATACATGTATATGTTACGCCATTTCGTGACTCCTATTCGTGTCCGTATCATCGTGTTAACGAACACTTCCTATTTTGTGTATAGTCATTTGGTCATGTATAACAATTTGATTTGAATTATGTAGAATATAATTCTGAAATGAGAATTGCTTTTACTGTTCTTTTATTTCTACGCAATGTTACAGATTATCATTGGGATATTTCAAAATACGTAAGTACGTACATTGTAATTTCTATCATGCTATATAGACGTGGAAACAGAGGGGGTATATTTAGCCTAAAAAAATACGAAAAAGGTGATTCCATTGTAAAAGAAGACTGTGTTAAACCTCATTTCGATTGAACACAATGGACTATACTTCATTTGACATTGTGTTCACTGAAAGTCCTTGACGGAAAGTGGGCAAATGTTATGAGTTTATATTTAAACTTGAACGAGTATACCTTAAAATTTTTGGATGTCTCTGTAGGATATCAATCGCTTTTGTCGTTTGCTTTCCATTCGATGTGATGAAATATCGTTTTATTCCACAGCACTAAATTACGTGCAGAATCACAGTCTCAACAGCGAAAACAACAACAACAGAACAAAACTAGAAAATGACAAGATGAAAAACAATACAAAACAAAACAAGTCCGTTGAACGCGATTGTTTCTGACTTTTGGTCTACTGCACATACTTAATTCACTATACATTCTTTGTCAAAGAATATTATGCCCGCATAACACAAGCTATTGCTAATCACCCGCCAGCGATACTTAAATTATCAATGACGTCATTAGACTGGGGAATTCCGCAATCGGTCATTCTTACGTAAGAGTTATGACTCATGCAGACGAGTCTCAACAGGTGAAATCTGTTTGTCGGTTCATGGTCAGGGTCTCTCTTTTAATAGTCGATAATGCTGCGCAAAACCAGACTAATATTCTTGTGTTACCATTTCATGACTATGTTTTGCGTATTTCTTTTCCCTTGGAGGTTCTTTAGCTATAGTATACATAGCTTCGACGGTTGTATATATAGCGAATATATACGCCATATGGTCAGCGAATGTTCATTTTCTTGATTAACGGTTCTCTAAGTTGTATTTGTGACAAAATTAATATTGACATCGTAATATGTTACTTATTTATCAATATTCTTCATTTCAACATTTCTACTATTCAATGTGTAAATAGTTTGTACTAACTCTTTTTTTTTGTTAAAAAGCCTTTAAGTGTGTATAATACCGAAAGACTAAATGTGTTTTTTTCTCCTTGCGTAGCTGTGTACATTATGCGTGTATGGACGATTAAGAGAGTAAAATTCAATCGTGTTCCTCTAAAGGCAAGAATGTACTCATATTCGTCATTTAGCCATTTTGTTTAAATCTATGTACTAGTGTGCGACTTCTGTTGTTGTTGTTGTTGTTTATTCAACATGCTGAACTTTAACGAAACCGAAAACAAATTTAAATTTGTACAACACATTCTTAAACAAAATTAACAAATAATTTTTACGTCTTCAATATCATTGTGTAACGTCTGATATGCTTACGTCTCGAAACATGATTGCATGTTAATGACCATGTGGTTTGCGGATTTCTTTTTTTTTTTGAGAGAGAGAGAGAGAGAGAGAGAGAAAGAAAGACAACAAGAGAGGGAGAGAGAAAATTGTACAAGATACAAGTACCAGCTTGTTATGCATGAGAGAAAACAATACGATGTCAAAATGTTGTTGTGAAATATCTTTTTTGTTCATCAAGTTCAACTATACATAACACGATATTAAAAGATACATTTTTTGTAAACTATTGAAGCTAGGTGCGACTTGTAATTAGAGTGAAACAAAAGAAAGAAATTGTATCATGAACATGGGAAATATCAAAACATCGATTACATCAATCACTCATTTTTTTTCTTGTAATTTTTTTTCCGCGTATTCTTTCACGAATATATTTGAAAGACTTCGAGTTGTTTGAACCCCTATTCGTTATATTAAGAAAAAGATAAGTTATTGATCACACCATGCATATAGACCTCATTGGGTCAATGTACGATGTCGTGACCATGATAAAGAACCCACATGTCACAGTCGCATCTATGAGCACTCTTTCATGCGTCATCCACCATGATGGAACTCCACTGCTCAGTGGGTACTCGATCGTTATCTTGCGAAAATCGTGTGTACACATTTAAACATGAATATACCTTCAATGATATCACATTTCCGTATTATCGGGTAAACATACGACTCCGCAATTATTGTTCAAAACACTATCTGTTACTTCACACTTGTAAACACTATATACAAGTTTGTGTTTCAACATGTTTGCTTTTCCAACATTGTGTAGAAAACTGACTTAAATCTCTTTCACAATTTAGTACGATAAAATGATGAACGTGATGAACTAACGAAATGATGAAATGACAAAATGATTACACGATGAAATGATGAATGATGAAACGATGAAATGATGAAACGATGAAATGATGAAACGATGAAATGATGAAATGATGAAATGATGAAATGATGAAACGATGAAATGATGAAACGATGAAATGATGAAACGATGAAATAATAGATGAAACGATGAAATGATGAAACGATAAAACGATGAAACGACGAAAAAAGGAATATTGCTATCCTAATCCATTCTCACCTTTGATGTCATTTATTCACACCATGAGATTACGTCATGCAAATTCATATAAAATCTTGCATCATATATAAACGTGCACAGCCCCATCACACCATAAACTCCACATAAACCCTCAAGTTCATGCGATGTCAACTCATGAATATTCATACATTTTGCATCATCTTGGAACTTCACTGCTTCACGACTTATGATCCTACGTCGTGTTTACACATTTACACGAATACCGGTAATGATATGAAATTTTCTGTATGTATTATTGTGCAAGCAAACGACTCTACAACCTAACTTCGCAATAACCATAGAAATCATTTCAAGAGGCTCGCTCTCCACAGCTCCACAAGTCTCACCTGAGCGTGCTTAATCTTACAATCATACATTATTGATACGTATTTGCATACATTAATATTCATATGCTAGGTCATCTTGTTGGAGCTCCGCTGCTCCATAATTCGCTTTTGGTGATGACTTATCCTTATCCTACGAATTTGCATAGCTATATTCATATCAACCTTTCGTATCATCGCTCAAGATCATACGACTCCACAACATACACTCAACACCAGCCATACAATCAATTGGAAAAAAAAGAGACCCCTTCACAGCTCCATAGCTCCAGAGCTCCACAGCTCCACAGCCCCTTAGCCCAAACATAATTTATATATTTACATATTTATGAATAAAGCTTATCAGTATTCATATATTAGTCGTCTTGGAGCTCCACTACTACAATTCACTATAGATGATGCTTAATCCTTCATACGTTACCGGTATATGCATTCGCATTTACTTTGTATCAACCTTTCGTATCATCGTGCCAGAAAAAACAAACAAACAAACAAACACACACAAAAAAAAATAGCAAAAAAAAAACAAAAAAACAAAAAAAACTAGACTCCACAATATGCACTCCACACTGTAAGCCATACAATCCGTTGCAAAAAAAAAAGGTAAGTCTCCACAGCTCCACAGTAGTATGAAATGTACTTAAGCCCACTTGCGTTACTGTCACGCCCATTCACAAGCTAAACGTATCTGTGTCATACATTTAATCTTTACATATGATGCTGATTTAATTTACCCTTTCATATCATCGTGTAAAATCATACGACTCCACAACAAAGTAACACTCCACACCAGGCATACCATCAGTTGCAAAGAGTCACTCTCCACACCTCCACAGCTCCACAGCTCCATAGCTCCACAGCTTATACATAATTCATGTGTATTTACATAAATACATAATCATACATATTAATTGTTAAGCTCATTAATATTCATACGTTAGGTCATCTTGAAGCTCCACAGCTCCACAATTTATTATTGATAATGTTCATTTCTTCGCACCTTACTGTTATACGCATTTGCATAATTATATTCGCATCAACTGTATACGTGCAAAAATCATAGACTCCACAACATACACTCCACACTAGCCATGTTGCAAGAGAGTCACTCCCGCTCCACAACTCCACAACTCCATAGCTCCACCGCGTATGCATAGTTTATACAATGTTAACATAATTGCATAATCATACATATTCATAAATTAAGCTCACTAATATGATATGCTAGGTCATAGAGCTCCACTGCTCCACAATTCATTATTGCTATTGCCACACCCATTCACAGACTATTATATCTCACACTCATACATAATGCATGTACATTTACATAAATACATATTCATACATATTCATGATCATTACTATTCATGAGCTCATTAATATTCATTAGCTGTGGAGCTCCACCGCTCCACAGCTCCACTGCTCCACGAGGTGCGAACGGGTACATGTATATACTACTCTCCAGCTTTTCAGACATTATTTCTGTAAGGTCTTTTAGCCCCTAATGCACGTTGAGTGCCAATTTGCGAAAAAAAAAACCCCACAAAACCCAAACAAATAAACAAAACAAACAAAAACAAAAACAAATGCACAGACAAACAAAAAACAAACAAACGTAGTGTTGCACATCACTGTCCTGAAGAAAAAAGAGGTTTAAGGGAAATCTTACCCAAATATATATGTAAATTGACTGAATGCAGTAATATGAAGTAAAACACATAAGTGAAGTTTGAGGAAAATAGGACAATCCATTCAAAAGTTATGATTTTTTTAGAATACTTTCATTGCCGAAAACGCTGGACGAGAGGACTACAACAATTTGAGATGTCTTTGCAGGACAATAATATTGAGAAAATATAAAGAGAATTCTATATTTTGTCGTTTTTCCAGGATAATCAAAGAGCACTTGACTCATCTCTTTCAGAAAGCAGGGAAATGATATACTCTTAACATACATCACTAACAAGTCGAGGGAATGCATACTTTTCATAAAATATTAAATTTTGTGGAATTCTCTCTACATTTTGTAAGAGTGTCTTTTATATTGTTCTGAACTTTTGAACAGATGGTCTGATTTTCTTAAACTTCACTGACGAGCTTCTAATTATAACAACACCATGCATATTCCCAAAATCCATATATGTATTTGGGTAGCATTCCCTTTAATGTAGAAACGGGCAAACTTACCGATGCCGAAGAATTTGGTTATTGGAAACATTCCGAACATTCTAAGGTGTACATACTTTGCCGACATACACTGTATTTATCTTTTTTATAACATTCTTATCTGTTTATACATTTTAAACCACACAAACACAAACACACACACACACACGCACACACACACACATGCACACACACACACACGCACGCACGCACACACACACACACACACACACACACACACACACACACACACATCTTCTCTGGATCCCACATCAGGAAAATGTACCGCTGAATTACTTTTGCCTTTGTACGAACATTGGGTCATAGGTAAGTGCAAATGCAGGTTTGTTTGTTCTTGTTGTTGTTGTTTTTTTTTTGGGGGGGGGGGAATGGGACAGATAACTGATTTCACTCGTTTATGTCTTTCCTTTGCAGTGGCCATAGTGGTGACATCATGTTGTCAGCAAGTGAAAGGCAAAGGAAGGGAGGATAAGTGTTTAGGCCACACTCAAGTTGTTATCAAACAATCACACATGTGCACCCAACTGCTCACGACTCCTGCACAATGTTGCACTTCAATGTGCTGTTGACTCCCAGTGTTTACATGACTCGGACTGCTCTTTTTAGTCCATCCCACTTTAAAGTAACTGCTCACACCAGACAGTAATAAAGTGTCGGTTAAGTACTTGCCCCCCCCCCCCCTTTTTGCTTTGCTTTTTTTTTTGAGCTGCTATGCTTTGGGTGTGGATTTTTTGGTATTTACAGGGGGGGGGGGGGGGGGTGATCCCTGATAGCACATATAATGAGGAAATTTTACTAGTCCCAGACAGCTCATTATAACGAGGTTCTCATGTACTTTTGCTTCACAGTAAGTTTTTAAGAAAGTCTCTTGCCTTGTATGGCGCATTGCATTTGACAGCAATAGTCAGCATACGGTTTCAACCCGGCAAATTGTGCCAGAAGAAGAACAGCATTTTCTTTCATATTCTTGAAGCAAGCAGATAATTCAAATCATATCATATTGACATTCACACAACAGGTCACAACTTGACAAATTACAACTGAGGATAAATTTGTACGAGGCCATCGGCAGTTACGTCGTAACATAACTCTTGTTTATTCAGAAGCAAAATAAAAGCAAACACACCATCTGATACATACTCAACAAAATATAATGTTGGAAAATTCCACCACCTTTCTGTTACAGTAAAGAAACAAAATATAATTGATAGCAACATTTCTAGAACTGTAAAACAAATTTGGTAGTACTTAATATATTAATACCAGTTTCGTTGTTAATGTTGTTAACTGAAAGAGTTATACAAATGTTGACCTTTCGGTGTACACTTTAACAAATATGACTTGTGGAAAGTGCATATTCAAATGCAGACAGATACTATTCATGATGGAAAGAAAGAAAGAAAGAAACCCATTTCCTGGGATCACTCAAAGTGTGACAAAATCATACGAAAGCCTGAGACCTCAATTTGCTATACATATTACACAAGCACACATTCCACTGTGTCCTCATTTGTGCAAATTCAGAGTGGTAGTGGCAAATGACAAGAACTTACTGTGCAACCATCTCATAATTTCCATAATTGTCAAAATGTCCACAATGGTCCCTGACATTTTAACTTAATCAGTCGCAAATTACACACAGTGTAATGCCAATTACCTCACTACGCACCCCCTTACGCCCGAAACACGCATCACAGTATAGACAATCAGGCGCAGTCCACTACCTATACCTCGCACTCCAATCATAACCCAGGTGAATATTGTATTCCATCCACCCATGGGGAGCCCCCTATCAAGCTAATGCTCACTAAATGAAGATTTGGGGTCTCAATAAATTGATATACAGTATGGCTGGCCACCCACATATGAAGCATATTCGAACTGCACTCCTATTTATGGAATTGAAATTGATGTATGATTCCGGGAATAAAAACTCTGGCAAGCCATAATTAAATCATAATTACATCAATTACCTAGGAGGCAAATGATCAGCTACTAGTAACGTGTAAGGTGGAAAAGGAAGGGAAAAGTCATACTCTTCTGCACTGATCTAATAAATATATACTTGGTTGACCAGGTCAGTGTATTACCAGCAAATTATTTTGCCGCATATACCTTTGTGGACTGTCAGTCAGCATTTCCGCAAAGACAGAGCACAAATTGCACTGATATAGAGTAAAACCCCTGCTATACGTTACTATGTTGTCATGGGAATAACAAGCACAGCACTTATTTTGTGATCATTGTGTGTATAACATACAGTGAACATGCCACACTTGTAGAATTTGACATTGGAAACAAGGTTGATACATGACTTGTGGTTATGCGATGCACTTCACAGGGGTTAAAGGAAATCATCTCTAAGGTCGGTCATAACACAAGTTGGAGTGAAACCGAAACCACTGTAGGGTTCTATCATCACGTGAGATCTTTCTGAGAGGCATTTTGCAGGGAAGAGAGAGTAAAATGAAAGTAAGGCTTTCATCTCCTACTATAAGATATCACAAGGAGAAAACACTTCATTACCAGTAAATCTTAGTTAGGTTTACTTATGAATTCTGACTCTATTCGGCTGATAATACTTCACAGGGAAAACGGTGCATTCTTTCCTAGGTAGATCATAAACCAAGCTACCAGTGACACTGAAATAATTCCAAGGTATAGTTATCGTCACGTGAGATCGCTAATGACCTTGTGGTTGAGCTGATGGGAAACACGCTTTGAGAGAGGAAAAGAGAGTACAATGTATGTGAGACTTTCCTCCCCTAGTAGAGGATGGATCGAGGAGGGCGGTTTCACTTTGGTCTAGTTTCAGTTTGGTTTGCGTCATTTGGATGGGGTACTCTCTCCACATGTTTGACGGTATCCAAGGACACAAAGGCATCATGTTCTTGATCAAAACACAAGGTAACAGAAGCTTTTGTCTTGCACTGAAAGTTAACAAGCAGGAAACTCCACTGTAGCAGCAACAAAGCTCACACCATCAGTAAGAAACCAGTGCTCTCACTATCGTCACAACACACAGACATTTCAAAGATCGGGGCAGTCCCAATGAAGAATACATGTATATCATCTGCCACTCATCCTATGGCAGTACACATAGTCTGTACCTCATTTCAAGAAACCATACCTCTTTCTTTCTTTCTTTCTTTTTTTTTAACTTTGAATACTTGTTGGCAGGTTGCATGAGAACCAGCACCACTCTCCTGCTGTAATACCAAAGTGCAGACAATGGGGAAGATGCAGTCGTCAAACTTTGCTGCATCGAAAAATCAAATCTCACTTTCGGCAAATATGAGAGAAATCGTGACCAAGGTAACCGGGCAAATCTTCAGGACAGACAAGCCTGTGCCACAGAAAGCTGTTACATGTCATTGTGGCCTGTAGTATGGCATTCAGGAGTTAGCAGTGGGTTTATCTCGCTGTTAGACACAAGACTTTTACGGTACCAAACTTAATCTATATACAGGCACGAACAACACAAATTTAGAATGCTCAGCATTCACTGAGACAACAGCAATGGTGAAAACAGATGGTTAACTTATGCCTGGAAAATGATTTATTGTTTCTGGCAAAGATCAACGCATATGATTTTACCGTAAACATGTATTAAAGCACGATAGCGTGGTACCTTTGGAGAGTAATACGTCTTACATGGGTTGACATGACTTTGAGTGGGTGCGTGGTGGATTTTTCATTTTCATTTTTCTTCTTTACTGCTAGATGTTAAGTGCTCTCTATATTTGTAATTTGATATCAGTACTTGCGCCAGCATTGTCGTCATATGAGGCTATCTGCCTATTCCACCTACTTGGATGAGGGTTCTCACTATATCACACTTTGTTATAACAGGGATTTTTCTTTTTCATCATCTACACTGAAAGTTATCGTAGAAATTTCTCATTCGCTTTCAACAAGGTTTCTCTGGATTGTGCTTACTTCACAATGACACAAAAAGAATCTCAAGCCGACACTGTTACAATAAACCGTCTTCGTTCCTTCATATGCAAATCACCTCATTCACAAAATAATACTGGCTGTATTAAATCTACGCCAAGGAAAAGATGCACATGGTGTAGATCCAACATGGAATCTTGTTTTTTACCTCAGTCATTTACCAGCTACCAGTGCCTAAATTTACACACAGAAAGGTTGACCCCACCAACCAATGTCCCCCCAAGAGACTTGCACTGGGCCATACTGTAAAACTAGAAACAATCGCGGCCTGAAACTTTTGTGAATTGGAGCCAACAGCCTTCTTTGCGGTATGAAACATTCGTGAATTGCCACTGGCATTTAATACCATGTGTAGACAAGAACTTGCAAAATTTGAAAAAGTTTTATGCACGAGAACATTTCTGGTTTTACAGTACATCCCTCCTAGCAAATGCCAATGCTTCATTTCCATGGTTTCCAGGTCGACAAAGAGGAGGCAAATCTTGTAGAATTTTTGGATGCACAGACACACACTAACACGTATCACATACACCTTACGTTCTGACTTACATTGAGCTACGCACTAGACAGAGATAGATAGAGAGAGGAGAGAGAGAAGAGAGAGAGAGAGAGGACGATGCAGATAAAAGGAAAGATTTGCAAATTCTCTACTAAAGGTGTTTGCTGCCCTCATCAACTGACGTAGGCATACAGCGTGCTGCCATTCAGCGACATCAGAGACTTGACAGACTTGGCGTTGAGCTCTGTGGAATCAAACGGAGGACAAAGAATAATATTAAATGGCTTAGTCAAATACCGGGTTAGTGATTGGCTAAACACAGTCACGTGATGGAGGCACATTGGTTATGTTCACCCATGGGCAGAACATTTTTGTAATGTTCTCCCATAGGAAAACATTTTCACGTAACAAATGGCAAACAATAACGATTGAACGATCATATTTTTCACGCAATCGATAGGATAAATTTGCCTATTCCATACAATGTGAAAAAGCAGATGACCGATTATTGTAACGCGTACGAAAGTGTGATTTGAAAGACCTGCACACAGTGAATTTGGCTCTGCACGAGCGAGCGAGTGCGTTGTGCTGGTGGTTGACGTTGCGAACATAGATTCCACGGAAAATTCTGCGCAAAATGCAAGATTTCCTTTGTTTTCCGACAACGAACTCTACAGTATCATTTCAGAAAAGGACACGAAGGATGTCACAAAACACGCAGTGAATGTTTTACGACATTACTGCACGGAAAGGAATATTTCAATCGCTGATGTCGAACAGAAGTGCCCCGCTGAACTATGTCATTTTCTCCATATTTTCTACGCTGAGGTACGGCAAGCCATTGGGGACCTTTATGCTAAGCATACCATATCAATAAGGTATGGTTTGATGCGCCACTTTGAAATCAATTGATATCACGAACAGTACTATTTTCAAACCTGCTAACGACATGTTCCAAGCGATGATGCAGAAGCTCAAAAGTGAGGGAAAGGGAGTTATCAAACACAAGGAGCTAATCACAAAGGACTACATGATCAAAATTAAGAACTCTTCAGCTTTGGATGTTTCTACACCAAGAGGACTTCAAAATAAAGCTTTTCGTGGAAGTCATGCTTCATTTCTGTAATCGCGGTCGCGAAAACCTACAAGACATGAAGAAAGACGACTTTGCTACTGCAACAGACTCAACCAACCGATCCTACATCTATGTGAAGAAAGAAAAATTAACAGAAAATCATCCTGGTGAGTTTGGCGGTGACGGTGAGGAAAGCCAAACAGGTAGAATGTATGAGACTGCTTCAGATGATTACCCAGTGAAGTCATTCTATTCTTACATGTCACGACTTAATCCTTCATGCGCATTCTTGTGGCAATGACCAAAGGCTAAATTCAGTCCTGATAGCCAAACTCCGTGGTATGACAATATGCCTGTTGGCAAGAACACCCTGGGATCAATGATGGTGAAAATTTCAACTGAAGCAAACTGTTCTACAAAATACACGAATCACTGTTTGCGTGCAACGACTATCACAACTCTCGACGCAGCAGGCTTTGAAGCACGTCATATTATGGCAGTTTCTGGTCACAAGGCAGAATCTAGTCTGAAACATTACTCCAGAATTCAAGAAGCACAAAAATGACGAATGAGTTTCACAATTTCAGAACAATGTCAGTACAATACTGCCTGTACCAGTACGTCATTATCAGAACATGGTTCTGGTCCTTCAACAAGCACAGTCCTACCCCTACTAGCCCAGAGTAGGCCTAAATCTACGAGCATGAGTAGCGCCAGGAATCTATCGGCATCAACAAGCAGTGGTACTATGGAAATTGTTCCAGCTTCACCGCCAGCACAGCCACAGCAGATTCGTGAGTATGCTGCGTCAACTTCTCTAGTGAACACATCCCAAATAAACTCCAACAAGATTGATTCCCACCAGCACCTCCACTTTCATGGATGTAAGGTGAAAATTTTCTACAAGTAGATTACACTATCCGGTCACTGTAGTTCCAGCGGTCTGCGCACAAAGTACTGTACATAACTACATTGTATAAGTTCATGTTCTTCAGACTTTGGAAATTCTCCATGCTCAACATAGACCTAAGTTTCTGTGACAAGTTGAAGGTAAGTTTTCTCAGATTACTTTAACTATAATATCAACCCATAACAGAGGATGGTATTTGACTAACCCATATGATATAACAGATGATGACTTTTGTTGTAGGGAACATATACCAAACGTTCCACCCTCAGGGTTAGAAATGCTATTTTGGGAGGCTATAAGTCCCTCGACTTCGCCTCGGGACTTATAACCTCCGTCAATAGCATTTCAAACCCTTCGGATGGAACATTCGGTATGTTCCCTTCCCCGCCAGTCATCATCTATATAATATCAGAAATATTGAAACTCTCATCTGACTTTTCTTGAATATGCAAAGAGTATTTGATTCCCTTACTGTTTTTGTCAGAATCCCCAATTTCCAACTTATTAAAGCTCTTACTTTTCTTCTTTTTTTAACAACTGCAAACTGGAACTGATCTTCGCACCTTGTCTGTCTATAGATTGGAAATGGAATCCACAGGCGCACAAGAAATGAGGTTTTCCCATAACCTCTGTGACTGCGTTGAAGTCGAGACAAAAGAAGTTACCCCCCTCCCCCATAAGAAGATGACAAAGATTAGGATGAAAGTAATGAAAACAAACAGAATCCACAATCATCAAGATTCTAGAGTACTAACACAGATTTTCCAGATGACCATGGGAAGCAAAATATTTTGAAGATGATATCTGTGCAAAATTACAATATTTGAGAAACCTTACTTTCCTCCATTGATTCAGAAACACTGCTTTGCATCGTAGATTCTTCCATTTACGACTGACAATTGGAAAAGAACAAGGAGAGGGAAACTCACCGTTGCTTTTATTCCTTGACCGGTAGAGAGCGAGGGCCTTCCCATGAAGGCCGAAAATGACCCTGACGTGGTTGACCAGCTGATCGACGGTCAGCAAGAAATCACCGGGAGGGTTCTCCAGGAGGACGGTCCCGCGCGTGCTCCTGGCTCCGAGGGCGGGCTTCGCGTCGCACAACTCCACATTGATGAACTTGCAGAAGGGGGTGGGACCATTGCCCGTGGCGACCACCTTTGCCGACTGCGATGCCGAGGAGGCAGAGGACCCGTGATGACCCCGGACGATGACCAGTTCCAGACTGGGACCCTTGAGCTGAAGATGAGGACAAGAAAAGAAAAAAGTAAGATCAATACTTGTGGGGAGTGCAGTTTGACGAAACTGAATAGATTTACTGACTGACTTATTGCAACTGATTAACAAACTGCCCTACATCAACGTACAATAAAGTAAATAATTTCATGAATGTGAAGATTTACTGACTGGTGGGCAGACACAGGACGGATGACATACACAATTAAAAGTGATTCAAAACTGTATATGTACAGAAATAGAAAGACAAAGAGATTGATAAATTGATTACCAATTACATACAAAGTGATGAGCTTTCAATAAATCCAAAGATTAAAATAGCATCTCTTACTCTCTCCTCTTCATGCATGTATTGTATGTATGTATGTATGTATGTATGTATGTATGTATGTATGTATGTATGTAAGTACGTATGTATTAATGTATGTATATATGTATATGTGGTGTCTTTCACCACCAGCTTTGGACTCTAAAGTCACACTAGACATAAACATGAGCTGGGGAGACAGGATAGAAACTGATAAACCCACTGCTTGGATATGGGCTGGAGCTGATGACATGTGTATGTATGTATGTATGTATGTATGTACTTACGTATGTATCAGTCATCTGTCTGTCTATCTATCTTCCTTATCTATACATCTCTATACATATTTTTCAATAAATAGCAGGATTGATGAGTGATGCACAGTGATAGTTAAATGGCACACATTGATATGTGAAGGATGAAGGGAATTCAAGAAAGAAAAAAATCAAAAACAGAGGGCAGGACATGAAATCAAATAGAGAGATTAGCATGTGCATGATTAAAAAACATAAACATGACAAAAGATAACTGGACAAAAAGAATCTATTAAGCAGATACTGAGAGAGCAGCCACACTCACCTGAAATGTTTCCCTGATGATCTCTTCGGTGCCATTGGGTGTTGGCAAGGGCAGGAGTGGCTGCTTGATGGTGCTGAAGATGTACTCCTCGTGGGCGGGGATGATCTGTGTGAGGCGGTCGCTGGGCGGGTCCACCTGGTAGAAGATGGTGATCTCATCTGTTGGAACCAGGTGAGCCTGTAATAAATAAAATTCAAGGATAGCTTGTGGTAAACTCTTGCACCCCCTTTTCTTTTTATCACAGAGTTGAACAAGAAGAGACAGCAGATCAAACCAGTATGTGTGAATATTTGCAAATAAATTATGCAAACACTCAAAGATAAAAGGGTGCACATCAATATCAAATAGGCCTCATATGTAATTCTATCTAACTTTTGTTTTACAATGGACTGGATCCATCACGAGTCCTTCAAAAAAAGAAAGAAAAAAGAGCTGATTATTTCTTGAAGTAACATCTTGTAAGTATCTTATTTGACGAATCCTCGATTCTGATTGGTCGAAATCGTGGATGTCAATTTCATAACATGAGGTCAAGAACCCTCGGGGCAATAATATCAACAATGCCCTGAAAAGCTGTCATTTATTATGTAAATCATCCTACACAAGTTGATCACATTACCCTGGGCCTCACACACTATAAACTTTGCACCTACTTAGTGATCCTATAGCAGGAGAAAACTGCACACACATTGCACCATACACATTACAGCTTTAAAAGCCATCTAGTCCAAGAGAACACAGTTCTGTGGTTTGGTGCTATTTTGTTTCTTTTAAACCAACAATTTAAAGATTCATTGTTAGTGTTTAATGAGGTAGAGCAAAGCTTCTTTCATTCAAGGTCGTTGTTGTTCATATATATATATTTTTTTTTTTTTGCTGAATTGTTATTTAATCTTTAACTGCCGAAATAATTGTACAGTGTAATTCTTAAATTGGCAAAGCATTTTAGAAAACTGAAGTTCCTGTTTTCTCCCAAATAAGTTAATTTTTGTTTGACACAATGGTAATCTCTGGAGCAAAGTTTCCCCGAGGACTTGAAGTGATGACGATGGTTTATGCCTGATACCTTTTTCCTCAGTTTCTGGATGCGGTTGACGACCTCGCGCGCCACCCCCTCATCCAACATGGACTGGTCTGGAGTCACATCCAGGAGGACCAGGATCTAGAGATGACCAAATGATGGGAGAAAGAAGAGAAAGATGCACTGGGCTGTCACAGTTGGAGAAATAAATATATATATATTTTTGTTATACAATAGATGAAAAGAGGACAGTCAAGTTACTAGAACTCACATATGTCAAATTATCAATTTCATCTCATTCAAGTAAAAAGGAGATATAAAAGATTGATAAAGTAATAATACTGTAAGAAAATGATAACATACATGAAATATTGTTCCTGAGACTGACAATAGCAAACATGTTTTGATCCTACAGGTATGAGCTAACAAACTATACAAACTCACAATTCCTCAAAACTAATGGCTTCTGTATGGTAGGGGAATACAACACTAATTACCACAACCAAAAAAAGTTCATTTTTCAAGCTTAGTGACACCACTGAGGTATGCTAGTTGCCTTTTGACCTCACCTTTCCGTCCGAGTGGGCCTGGTACTGTGAAGTTTCCGTGGGCGACTGCCCCATGGTGTAG
Organism: Diadema antillarum; assembly: GCF_040938485.1. Classification (NCBI taxonomy): domain Eukaryota; kingdom Metazoa; phylum Echinodermata; class Echinoidea; order Diadematoida; family Diadematidae; genus Diadema; species Diadema antillarum. The sequence continues at coordinate 1,478,860 of NW_027271028.1, forward strand.
CTGAGCCGCAGGTCGTCCTTGCCCAGGGTGTAACCTTCGACCTCGATCTCGCCTTTGGCTAAGAAGCCTTCCAGCTGGGCATCGGAGAGCTTCTGGATAGCGGCCGCCACCCGCTTGAAGTCACCCTTCAGCCGCTTGCCCAGGATCATGTGGTCGGGCTCGGCGTGGAGCTCCACGCGGTACTTTGCCTTGTCCTGAGAGGTTGTGACCTTTCTCACGTTGAGTTCCTGTGGATGTCATGTGATATTATTTACTGTAAAAAGTGGAAATTTTCGTGTGAGTAATTTTTCGTGTTCTTCCGGATAAGATGAGTATTGCTTGTTTTTTATTTCCACAGAATCAAGACATCAACCAACAGAAACACACAACTGTATGACATGCAAACATATGTTCACACTAGCTGCTGGTTGTGCAGAATGCATGAAAATTTCAACATGGCAAAAATTTCCACTTTTACAGTATCACAATTTGGGTCTAAAGAAACAGTTTTAAATGTCAACTATCTGATTTGTAATCTCTTGCTAAAAAGAAAATAAAAAAAGTTAATCACAGCAAATAAATAAGAAATAAGCACAATAACACTTTTTCATTCCTATCATTATCATACCAGGCAAAACCATCGGCATGCAAACATAAAAATCCACACTACTGCAAGGACAGACACATTCCCCCGACTGAATCGCGGGAGACTTGTTGCTTTAAATGCGCAACCAGGGCCCTATTGCATAGAAGTTGATATCACACATACATCAGAAAATCAAATGTAAGTCTTTGAACTCTCGATTCTGATTAGTTGATACCTCGCTTATGTTGGAATGCATCTTTTTTATCATGCAACAGGGCCCAGATTTTTAACATTTATGCAGCCATTGTATAGAGATGGACCAGACCTCCAGGACAGAAGCCAGCCTCACCTCAATGATGTACTTCTCCAGGGAGCGGATATCATCCAGGCACTCCTTGCTGGGGTTCACCACCACCACCTCCTTCAGCGGGTACTTGGTCGGGATGGTGTTGCGGTCTCGCAGCACGCGGGCCAGCTCGATGACCGTCTGCATGTTGGCGACTGCACTTTCAATCTTGCCGTCAATCAAGTCATCCCTGCAATGAGAAAGCAATATGAAATATATACGAGTATATATTTATGAAGAGTTTATATGCAAAAACAAATATATCTCTTTTAATCTAACTGAGATGTTTGAGATTAAAGCTGCTGAAAAGCATAGACAATAATTACAATTAATGTGACAAATTTAATGATACATGTATCTTCAAAAAATCTCATTATGTAACAAACCTTGTATCAATTAAAAGATTTCATTTTTCTCTATTATCAGTTTTTGTGTTCAAATTCTTCATATTCTTTACAGAAATCACTCTCCTATATTTACAAGTACAGAAAAGTACAGTTTAGTCACATGAAAAAATTCAGACAGGTATACGTTTCTAGCCAAGGGAAACAAACTTCAAGTTCAGGTTTCCAGTTAAATGACATTTATATCCAGCAAATATGAATACATATAAGTACAAGCAACATGCAGTCAAATTATGATAAATAATGCTGGGTTTGACGTATAATGTGATGATCTTTGCTTTTTGTTGTTGTTGTTGTTGTTTTTTTGGTGGGGGACAATAGTTCTACAAGAATCTATTGTCATATACTGAAATATGAGATGCAGAAATGGACTGCAATGAAGTTTTGTTGGTCACTTAACCAACTCAGAGCAGTGCTTTCTACAATGGGAAACTGCCTCAATACCACAAAGATTTAAACTCGCCCACTGTCACTGCAAGACACTTTGACATGAGGCTGGATGAGATAAGTAGGAATCTGAATGTCACCTAACCCATTTAAAGTCTCAGAAGCCTAATTCTGTGGTTTGGCATTGTGTCGAGCCATTCTAATTATTCAATGTAGTCAGTCATATGGTAGAGTAAAATATTCTTTTCCATTTGAGCCCTCTATTTTTCAGATAGAATTGTTCGTTTTGAGCAGCACATTTCAGAGATGCAAGGATCATCTGCCTAGTGCCCCCCCCCCCCTCCCCTCCCGAGGGTTGATAGGCTAAGAGTGGTATGATCTTTGGTCAAACCTTGGCTTGGGCTGCATCAGGTAGTGCACACTCCTCGTGTCCTGCCCGTCGGCCAAGTCAGAGTCCACCAAGTGCCGCAGGTTCTGGTACATGTGCTCCGTCAGGAACGGTGTGAAGGGCGCCATCACTCGCACCATGCAGTAGAGGACACTAAAGAGCGCCTGGAGGGCGTCCTGACAGTCTTTGGCTCCGCCCTCGCCCTGCGGAGGACAAATTCAACACAGTCTTGAGGAGTCACCCCTTGTTTCCTCTTGCACTGCGTACTATTAAAGGTCTTGTTTACTTTTGGGAGTAGTGATTTAACAAATATTCAATATATAACATTTGATGCATACATTGTATGTGTAGGTCTTTTGTATCACAAAACATCCTACCATATAAAATTTTTGCAATAAAGCCTAAAATATTAGGAGATATCAGTATTTCTCTCATTAAACCGTAACTGTAGACGGCTTAGTATGGAAACATTTTTATCATAACTATTGTTCACATTTTGTGTATTTAACAATACTTAACATCGATTATACGGATTAACATTTTTACAGTGGTTGTTTCTATCCCTAACTCACATTTTAGAACTATTTTAAAGCACTAATGCAGGGTTTTTGTTTCTTCTGCAAATGGTAAATGATGCCCTTAACCCTAACTAGGCCGGGGGGGGGGGGGGGGGGGGCTCCGAGGCCCCCCCCCTCGACATTTCGCGCGACGTATCACTATCGCGAGAAGCTATCGCTGCGACGTTTCATGACTTTTTTCTTTCGAGTCTCCCGCATCTTTTGACACCAAATTTGCGATGCCCGGGCACACGGTTCCGAAGTTGCGCATAAATATGCACGTGCATGTCAGACCAAAAATTGCTCAAAAACGTGAATTCGTGTACAATTTCAATGCAAACTGTGTTTACAGGCAAATTTCATAAAAGCATGATTATTTTGGGGTTTTATTGATTAAAATCAATTAATAACATATTTTCTTGTTTGGAACAATGTCGCGGACAAATTTCATCAAAAAAACAATGGAAAGCATAAAGTCGAAAAACAAAGAAATACATAAGAAATTCAAAAAACAATAAAATACTTAGGAAATTTTTTCCTGATTATGCAATTTTTTTCTCTTACATTTGCTAAGGACCCTAAAAAGAATATTTACACAAAAGATGTGCCTGTTTTGAGCTTTATTTAGTGATTTATACCAAATTGTCTGATTTCATGCATCATTATGCATAAATTAGCATAATTTAGTGTAAATGATAATTTTTGAAAAAATGAACTTCATGGTACTTCAGATTACATCATAGGCAATGTGTGTACCAATTTTCGTCGCGATCACGCGGTCAACGGCCGAGATCTGGAGGGGGGGCCTGGGAGTTTTCACTTTTATTTTCATGCTAGTTTTCAGTTGTGCGAAATGGGCGAAAATTTCCACTCAGTGAAAATTTTCACTTTTACAGTACTAAAATAAACACTTCCTGAAATCTATTAGTCATTTTTTTTTTTATTTACCACGACTGATGCATTCTGGGATATCTCACCTTGAGTCTCTTCCTGTTTGAGCGCACATACCAGTTGGTCAGCATGTCCACAAACTTCACGAGTCGTGGTGCCACCGTGTAGAGGCGATAGGCTGGGCATGGTAGAAGGCAGCAAGAGGAAAGATTAATATCATTCCATACAGTAATTGGGGTTAAAGAAATCATATTTAGTAGCAATACTTGGATATATGAACACGTTATGTCAAATAAAGAGAGCATATTGAATTCACAGTTACTACCCAAAGGTAGCAAAGAACACAATCTGAGCAAGAAGTATAACTAACACTTTAAGGTCTGTCTGCCCAATACAGATTCAAAGTTCTAAATCTTACCACATGACAAATGTTAAGCATTCATTAGACATTTATCATACCACAGATAGAAATACCTCACAAGTCTTGTTACATTCAAAAGCTAGGACAAATTTTTCTATCCAAATGATCAGAATGTCATTTGCCTTGAAAGTACCAAGAGCTTTAATAAACCTACATATCATCTTATTTGGTACACTGATTTAACATCATGCCCTAAAACACATTCTTCTTGTAACAACTTAACTGCTACATGACAGGGGATCAGAAGCATCACGGGTTATCGGGCGAAAGCTTGGTAGTCTAGTGGATATGACGCCTGACCAGCAATCAGGAGATTGTAGGTTCAAGTCCTAACCGAGAAATCACTCCATCGGAGTCATTCACCGGGTGACTCGTCACTACATCACCATGAGACATGAAATCAAAGAGAGCTCACTGAGTACTCACCAGCCATCTCTTTCTGGACATACTTGGTGAGGGACTGGGTGAAGGAAAGGATCCAGCGGTCCATGATGTTATCTGATGGCTTGAACGTTTTCTCATTGTGTAGGAAGGACACCTTCTCTTCCTGAAACATCCACCCACAAAAAATGGTAAAATACTTGTTAATCATGTGATATCTTGATTTCATAATTTGACTTTTTTCTCTTTTACACACACACAAAAAAAAGTTTGTGTGTCCCTTTTGCAACCCTGAAATTAGATTCCTTTCATAAGCTGTTATATTGCAGAAGTAGGTAATTGAGACCTTTCCTCAAAATTATATGACTGAAAACTTCTACAAGATGAAGGGGAAAAAAACTATAGTTTCCAGTGAATTTATTTGGACCCAAAGAAAAATTCCAACAACTATTTTCGGTACAAAAGGGGAGCATGTTCTTGAATGGATTGCAGTTAGTTTTACATTTCTTTCTTAAAAAGCTCTGAGGTGTATTACTGTAAGATTTCGAATATCATCTTGGGAGACACTATTCTTCAAATTTGCAAAATATTGTGATGTTTGCAAAAGGGATATATCGTCGCTGGGGTGATAAGACCTTGTTAACAGGGTTCCCACAGAAATTTGAAAACAGAATTCCATGACTTTTCCATGACTTTTCCATGACTAAATTGCTGCTTTCCATGACTTCCTTTCTGGCACGGTTTCCAAAATCAGACACGTTACGATGGCCTCCACCTCCCCTCACAGCCATCTGTTCCACCCACTATCTTACTCATGACATGTACATCTATTATCATTAGTATATGTCCTGGGAGTTATGTAGAATTTGGAATGTCACAAAACTGTGGAAAATGGAAATCATGAACACCAATCAATAGCAGAGTATGATCACAGAGTATGAGCGCTGCGAGACACAACAAACTGGAAAGCTGCCTTAGCCAAGAGATAGATGCAATTCCATGACTTTTCACAAATTTTTCAAATTCCCTGACTTTTCCCTGACTTTCCATGACCACAAATTTTCCAGGATTTTCCAGGATTTTCCATGACTGTGGGAACCCTGCTTGTATCTGCAATTTTGGTGAAAATGACTTTTTTGAATTAATGGTCAAATAATGGGTTAAGTGACGTCCTGTCCAAATCCTAACGGTCTTACTCCAAAAATGAAGCCACCACGGCATGTCAAAGGAAAGGCTATCCTATTCGCCACAATACTTTGACCGCCATGTTTTTTGGCTCTCCTGAACATTTGACATTTTGTAGATACGAGGTCTTGTCGCCCCAGCGATGATATGACCTTTAATGTCCAATTTCCTACTAACTATCCCGTTCCCCTTCAAGTAGATCCATGCCACTGATTTCAAGTGTAAGGTAAGGGCACATATAACTTTTAGAGTAAATGTCCTCTCTAAGCAAAATTTAGAAATGGTACACAAACAAATGGTACTGCTTCAAAGCCCTTAGAGAAAGGTGTCCCTGTCTAAGCCACTCCTCACCCTCTGTAGTCGGTCCACATTCTGCATGAGGAAGCGGTAGGCGTTGAACCATGGCAGGAAGATGTCCTTGAGCACGTCGCGCACTCCGTTCTCCTGGAAGCGAAGGCTCTCAGCCCTCACCACGGGGGAGTTGACCAGGTACAACCTGCCATTTGTCGGCAACAAATCAGATGGGATATCTTAATGCCTGCCTGAAGCAAGGTTTGGTCACTGGTGCATGGGTCGACTGCCAAGGTGAAACTCTACAAACATGAAGACCTATTACAGATTGTTACTATTTACTTGCTGTGAACTGTGTCTTGGTGCTGGTAGTAGATCACAGCACAATAATACCCTAGTAGTACTGGAATCAACGTTATACCTTCAATACACTAACTTGACTCCCTATGTGGCTTCCTGCAGCTATTTTTTTTTTTTTTTGACAAAAAAACACTAGATCCAGATACAGTAACAATCAGCTTTCTCCCTGGAAGCTTTTTCTACACCTGAGAGGTGAGGGGCTTGCTCAAGAATAAAAGTGCAATGGCAGGCATCCAACTGTAAACCTGTAAAAGCAGTGCACAATCCTCAAGTCCAAAGTGCCACCCACAATACAAGCTTGGCTCCAAAAATCAATCATTCCAGGTGATCCAAATAAAATGAAATAAAAGATGGTCCAAATAAAAATGTGGCACCCCCCCCCCCCCTTTTACTAGGACCTACTTGTTTTACATTGATTTTTAATATCTCAACCAATTCCAAAACTGATTTTCCTCAAATAAGATTTTAATTCCTCTTAGAATTGTATGTTCTTTGATATTTTATATATCGTCGCTGGGGTGACAAGACCTTGTATCTGCAAATTTGGTGAAATTGACTTTTTTGAATTAATGGTCAGATAATGGGTTAAGTGATGTCCTGTCCAAATCCCAAATGTCTTATTCCAAAAATGAAGCCACCACGGCATTTCAAAGGAAAGGTTATCCCATTCGCTGCAGTGCTTTGGCCGCCATGTTTTTTGGCTCTCCTGAACATTTGACATTTTGTAGATACGAGGTCTTGTCGCCCCAGCGACGATATGTGGTTTCTAATTATCTTGCAAAAATGTTAAAATGTGAATCCCTACCTCATCCAAAACTATACCATTCCTTTGAAAAATCTTTCACTGGCTTTCCTCACCTGAGAGCATCCGCACCATAGGCATGGACAACATTCATGGGATCCGGGTAGTTCTTCTTGCGCTTGCTCATCTTGGTTCCATCCGAGGCCAGGACCAGCCCGTTGACGATGAGATTCTGGAATGGTGGCTTGTCGAAGAGAGCCGTGGACAGCACAATCAGGGTGTAGAACCTGACAGCAAAAAGGACACAGACCAAAGACATAAAACTCATTGGTTAGATGGTATAAGTAAGTGGCAATAGTCAGGGAGGAGCTACGACCTTCTGCTTTTCAACATTCATTCTACTGTAACAGTGCATTACTCTTAACTTTGTAAATCTCTGTAGTTCATAAACCTTTCAAAAATAAGATAGCCAACACTGATCAAAATTCATTGCAATGCTAATTTTTCTCCTGACTGGAGTACACACTGCTGCCATGGAATTTCATGTTAAAAGCAGTTTTCTTTCAAATACTCCCCCCCCCCCCCCCCAAACAACCTTCAAGAAACAATGTAGCCTGACATTTGTATAGTCTGTGGGATTCATATTAACAAGGCTCCCATGTGTGCCTTTCACAACCATGGGGCCCCTAGATTAGTAAACAGTGACAATTAATTCTTACATGTATACCTTACCAATAAGAAAACAAATGACAGGAAACACGTCACAATGCTTACACTATGGAGCAAAGGAAGCTTTGTCTTACCATCCCCTAGTCTGGTCGATGCCCTCAGCGATGAAGTTGGCTGGAAAGCTGTCCTCAAACTCCTTCTTGTTCTCAAACGGGTAGTGCACCTGGGCATATGGCATGCTGTGGGGAGGAGAGAAGAGCATCTTATTTCATCTGGTGTTATCTGAAATTTTACTTTTCATCTGATCATGATCCCTGATTGGATGCTAACAAAATTTAAATCAGTGAAAAAGAAGGGAGAATAAACAAAAATAAAAGGGGAAGTCCTTGCACACAATTGTCTGGAACAATCACTCATGCGTGGTTTATTTTCTTAATCTTTTGCTCAACTTTGGTACCACCTCTGTTATGTTCACCGAGTTCCATGATCCCTGGTTAAAGTGACAATAAAGACAGAAGGACATAAATATGTCCAAAGTTGATGCTCACTCTGCTTTTCTATAAAAAAATAGGGTGGGGTATGGGTCCAATACGTCCCAAGACCACCTGGAGAAGAAAAGTGGAGGGAGAATTAAAGGCCCTAAATCATTCACAAGGATCTATCCAGAGACTCGCTTGGGACCACGAGAAGTGGAGGATGTTCATTGCTGCCCTAAATGCCAATAGAAGCATACCAGGCAGTAAGTAAGTATAGCTGCTCTTCTACAGAGAAACACCAATGCTGTAATCCTTTCAACTTTAAGGACAATAAAATGCAAAGGAATGACTGCTTCCTCTGACTTTTATTCCATAAAAGGAAATGCACTGAAGAATTGTGAATAACCAAATAAAGGACTTGTGATGCACACGCCATCAACTTGTCTGATTTGCATTACAGATTGTGACCAATATCCCTGTCTCATATATACAAGGTGAAACGTCAAAACTTGCTTTAAGTTTCTCATTTTTGGCTTATTTTTGTTAACACTATCATTGTTCTGTTCGTTGGATTTCACTTTTTCTATTTCATTTAAATTGAACACGGAGTGGTGTTTTTCCTTCAAGTCGATCGATGTGATCATGGTTAACATTCACAATTTTTTTTCTTACCTTCCGCTCTCGAACCAGCAGTCAAAGACCTCTGAGATTCTGCGGAGGGGTGGCATGCCAGGTCTCTTGGATGGGATGGTCAGCTTGTCAACACTGGATGAATAAGGGAGGCAGAGAAAGTTTGGTCATTCCTTAGGTACACATATACCTACTCCAATTCAATTGTCTAAATTCCACATGACTATTTTTTTGGAAGCTTCCCCTCTTAATTCTTTATATGCCATGTTCGCACATTCAACTCAGTCGATGGCGTGCCAAGTTTGCATATTTTGCTCAAACGCACAAACCCGCCCAGATCGATCGATAAATTGCCAAATGCCACAGTACAGTACAAGCTTTACTCGCAATTCACTTCCTCTCACAGGTATCTTGCATTGTGTGGTGATTGAATATTAAGCGGTGTTCCCTATTAGATTTTCGGGTAAATTCTAAGCTTGTGTCACTGTTTTGTGTGCAAAAGTATATGCCTAGACAATAATGCAGCTATAGTGGTCATTTGCAAGCAAAATAACCATATACTTGTCATAAATTTACGTCAGAGCAAAGCTCGGAATTTTCTCTACAACATTGCTCATTGCATGTCCAGCATAACAAAAATCTATAAACAGTTACATGGAGGTGAAAATCAGAATGTATTCCAAAGAATGCCTATGGTGCAGTCTCAGAAGAGTGTGGCACACGGGGGGTTTACACCCTTGCACATAAAGAGTTAAGGCAATTGTTCAGGAACATAGCATTAATAGAATTTGAATATGTTACAGAAACAGTCTTTTGATGTTGATCCTCACCTCTCCCTGTGGAGGTCAGTGACCTCTGTCCCCGACAGCTCCTTCAGCTCCTGGATGGAGCCCACGCAGACAATCTCCTGGAGGTCCTCACTCACCCAGAGGGGGATCGGGGTGCCCCAGTAGCGGTTCCTGGACACCGCCCAGTCGTGAGCGTCACGCAGCCAGTTGGCAAAGCGCTTCTCTTTCACAAACTCTGGAACCCTTTATTCAAGGAAGGACATTTGTACAGAATCACAAACAATCTTTAAGAAGAGTAATAATGGTAAGGGTATGAAATCAGGAAAGGGCACTAGAAAGCACTCACTTATACATTTTATGGCATCAAGAAAAAAAAGGAAACAAAATGGAAAACACAACTGTGTAAAATAAAGATATATTTGTACTCATAAAAGCTACTTGGACCCCGCTCTGCCTAAAACCAAACCTAAACACTTTCTTACAATTTATGAATATTATATCTCCCCTTTGGGTTGTTAACCTGACCATTCATTTAATCTAAATCATTTGACGAGCTGTATCTACTTGATAAGTATTCATGAATAGAAAGACACTGATTTTTCATTACAAAAGGATTAGCAAGAAGAGTATATCTCAAAGAAAATACAATTTATTTAATAAACTTATGGGGGATCCAGGTTATTTCAATGAAACGGGTAGTTGATAGATGGAGTGGAGAGGTGTGTACTCACCAGTAGGTCATCTGATTGTTGGCCAGCAGGCGCTCAACCATGGGCTCCACCCGGACGAACCAGCTCGGCACGGCCTTGTAGATGAGGGGCGTGTCGGAGCGCCAGCAGAAGGGGTAGCTGTGCTTGCAGGTGCTGCTGTCTACCAGCCGCCCCATACTCTTCAGCTTCTTGATGATGTTCTTGTCCGCATCCTATGGAGAGAGAACATTTCAGGAGGAAGGGTTGGAAAAGGACAATGGCTGGTAGTGGTGATTTAATTGATAGCCTTGAAGGGGGGGGGGGGGGGGGGGTCATTTGAACCCCTTTCTAACAGAGACTCAGGATGCAAAGTCATGGCCAATACTTATAAACTCCTTCTACATGTCATGGGTAGCTGGTGATTTGCTTGCTACAATCTACCTGAGAAACTTTGTTTCTTTCACCTCCTTATAGTTTCTTGATGTTCTTGTCTAAGCTCTGCGAAGGAGCAAAGGGGGAAGAGATGGTTTTTGAAAAGAAAGGAGTAGCATTAATGATTTCAGTAAATATCCTTGGATGATCGTAAGACACAGGACCCTTTGAATAAGACACCGACAGCTGATACTGTGAACTCCTAAATGTCCTTAACTGGTGCTTTGTTAGCTTTGTTTGAATATTTTTATCTTTATTAATCTAATGACAATTGCTAATGCCAGTTGCAATCTCATGGACAGCTCTTCAATAGATAACTGTGGTAATTCATCATTAAATATACATTTCCAACGAATTTACAAGGTCTGTTTTATACTGTAGTTCATTATGAAAATACACAACACGTAACACCATTAAACTGAAAAAAAAAAAGGAGCTATTGCTTTCACATCTGATGTGCAAACTTACCTTCACATACTGGCCAGCGAAGTCTGTGACCTCACTAGTGAAACGTCCACTTGCGTCCACTGGACACACAACCATCTCCTTGGTGATGACCCCATTCTCCAGGCACACCCGATAATCATCCTGTGTGTGTGTGTTTTTTTTGTTGAGAAATATTGAAATGCACAGGTAAAAACTTTTAAAAAGCGAGAAACCATGATGCACTGATTTCTAGAGTGCATTTCGTCATCAGAACATTCCCATTCCTTTCCTGATGTCATCAACAAAAAACAAAAAAAGAGCTTGCACAGAACATAACTAGAAGTGTCGCTATGGCGACTGATGCCTCCGCCATAATGCATGATTCTCCCAATGGGCGTATAGTACAATGTCTTCACAATGTGTGATCCATGACAGTTTCACATAACTGGCAAAATATTGAAATGACAGGTTTATCAGAAATGTCTTGAACTGGGTTTGCTATAATTTTCTAAGAGTGCAGGTACACATATTTGGGGAATTTTGGGGAAGTTTATGCATTGAGTAATTTCCAAGGTGTGAAGAAAGAGTGTGATGATGGTACAAAATAGATTTTTCTTTCTTTCTTTTTTTTTTTTTTTTTTTGGGGGGGGGAGCATTGAAACCTGGCCTTTGACCCTTAACCTTTGACCTTTAACCTTTGACCTTTGACCTTCTGGCTGGAAATTTCCCGGAGAATCTCCATTAGGTAAGTTTTGAAACTAATAATGCAAGCATTGCATATACTAGTATATGAGGGAAATAGTACAATTTTGAGGAGTTGACCTTGACCTTTGACCCCTGACTATTGACCCATGACCCCTAAATTCCCTAGATAATCCCTGCCAGACAGTACATGCGTATGTACCAAGTTCCACGAAGATACATTGAACCATTGCGAGAAAAGTGATATTGCAATATTTTCACCTAACCATTGACCTTTTGACCTTTGACCTTATGACATGAAACTCTCTCTGGGGAATCTTTACGCAGTAGTACATGTCCACACCAAGTTTCAAGAAAATACCTTCGGATATTGCATAGATATGGGGGAAATTGCAACATTTGTAGCATTTGACCTTGACCTTTTGACCTTTGACCTCTTGCCAATGTCACTAAAATCTACTCAACTAATTGTCCCATCATACATCATCCTTAGACCAAGTTTGGTGAAAGCTGCTTCATCCAGTTTTGAGTTATCACGTAAACAGATAAATTTTAGGATTTGACCTTGATCTTTGACCTTTGACCTCCGTCCGATTTCACTGAAAAACTAATCAAATAATTGTCCCATCATACATCATCCTCCAACAAAGTTTGGTGAAATTTGCTCGATCCAGTCTCGAGTTATCGCGTAGACGGATACAATTTCATGAGTTGACCTTGATCTTTGACCTTTAGCCGATTTCACCCAAAATCTAATGAAATAATTGCCCCATCATACTTCATACTTGGACCAAGTTTGGTAAAATTCCAGCAAATATTACTCAAGTTATCGCGTAAACGAAAGTGGACATACGGACGGACAGACAACCCGAAAACATAATGCCTCTGGCACCACTTCTTGGCGGAGGCATAAAAAGCAAACTATTGCATAAGACAAGTCAATGACATGATGAAAAGAATTCACTTTGTGACTTCAAAATTAACTTGTTTCCTTTGCAAAGGCCATCAATTTCATGAGTGCGCTATGAGACTGAATCAGCTTTGTGTTTCACTGGTTCTTTCCGACAACTTTTATATTTCTCCTTGAAAAAATATAGTCCAATTCACAAAATCTTTACAAAATACAATGACATTTCAGGTCTCACTCATCAGTCTTGCAAGTCAATGAAGTGAATAACTTGAATAGGATGAACTGGTTCTGTTGATGTGATTCACATCGCTAAATCATGAAATACTGTAAAAGCTAGGAGAGACTTCATGACAGTTGTTGAGCAACTACAACACACACACACACACACACACACACACACACACACACACACACACACATGATCAAAACAACGTGCTGAAGGACCCTGGAATCTATCCAAACTTGAAATATTGGTTCAAAAGCACTTGTCCCGTAGCCTTGCCCTGAATTCTCGTCAGACTCAGATATTAAAACGCTCTAATTCGTACCTGGCCAAAGAAGGCAGCCTGATGAACGACGCCGGTACCACTGTCGTCCGTCACATAGCCGTCAGTCGTCACTTTGAAGGCACCCGTCTCTTTCAGCTGTTGGAACCGAATCAAAGCAGGATGATTGAAACTCATACTGTCACGATGTCAACAGGTGACGTGCAAACATGTCATTGGTTTGGTGTCAGCTGTTTGAAACAGAGTTGCAATTTCCATCCAGCAAAATTTTCTTCTAGTGTAACATCAGATGTGAGATAATTAATGCCTATTTGTGTATCTCAAACTGATACACAAACATCAATAATGTATAGGATTGATACTTCATGAATGATAAAAAAGCACTAATTAGTAATACATAAAATAAGCATAGAAATAATTTGGATGGAAAAAAGACTTGAAACAAATGCAACAAGTGCAAGCCAATTCTGCATCTTAAGCAGTGTACTGACCTGGTATTACTTTATGCATTGATGGTACATTCTTCATGGCCATGATTTTTTATTATCCTTCTTTTTAAACACTCTTTTCATTTTATCCTGATGAATCTATCTTCATCTTAGCATGTACCTTTCCTTCTTTTGTTTTGATACCATAGCTGAGGCTCATATTGTTGTTTTCTTTTTCTCTCTTTATTGACTCACCTTTGCAAAGTATGGGAAGAGTGGCTTATACTTCTTCCCTTTCAGTGTTGCACCTTTGAATCTGTTGAGAAAAACCAAGACAAATAATTTAGACTTTATTACAGTGCAGCACACACACATACACACATATATGTAGAAGAATTTTATTGTGTAGTACAAGAGATGGCCAAGTGCTAGCCAAAACAAGTTTACATTCATCAGGAGACATATCAATCTACCAAATAAAAGTGTGGCTAAAAAAAAAAAAAAAAAAAAAAAAAAAAACACCAACAAAAAAACAACAACACGCATTTTGATCCAAACTAAACCCTTCCCTATTAGTTACAGTCTCTCGGGTAAAAGAAACAAACAAAAAACAACAACAACTACCACACCCATCCTTGCAGATGATGACTTGTTATCTCAGATGTTATGACCCCTTCTATGGATTATAACTAATGAAACTGTCGCAATGGAGGCTGGTATGCCTCCACAATATAGCATTATTCTCCAAATAGCAAGGTGCTACATAAGCGCTTGCCTGGGGTAAGTGATAATTGAAGTCGGGCAAGTGTTTTGGAACAATGAGAAAAAATTCTTGCCCTCATTGAGCAAGCAAAAAGTTTTGAAGCCATCTGTTTTCATCATTTCCGGCTAAAAAACCATTAAGCCAACCCTACAGAAACACAAAGATAATGACTGTTTAGTAATGCAACACACTTTAATTTCATTTCAGCAACTTTCCAACACATATGTGAATAAGCTTTAAAAAAAAAGAAGAAATATGCAGCACCCTGCAATAGGTCTACATTACATCTTGACAGAGTCACAGTGAGAAAACAGTTTGACATGATAGGAAAGATATTAAAATGCCATGATTGAAAGTTTGATGGCATCCCAAAAATGTGCTGAGTGGTTTATATTCTTGCACCAGGTTTCACAAAACTCACTTGGCCAGGACCTTGTACTCTTCATTCTTCTTGAACAGCGCCCCCAGCCTGGCCTCTAGCATGATGTACACCTTCCCGTCCTTCTTGTGCTCGATCTTGACGTAGTCCATGTCCGGGTTGACGCACAGCGCCAGGTTGCTGGGCAGCGTCCACGGAGTGGTCGTCCAGGCGATCATACTCACGTTTGGTTCATCATCCAGGGGGAAGTTGATGATGACTAATATGGGAAAGGAAAGACAAAGAAGATGATGGGAATATTTTTAAGTCTTTGTAAAAACTGATTCAAATTTATAAATGTTTATTAATCTACTCGAGTATATCTCAGTACAAAATGTATGAATGAAGTACTTATTACTCTGTTGGGACATACTGTAAAAGCGGATATTTTTGCGCGACTAATTTTTCGCGCTTGGCCGAGTAAGAAGGGTTTCGCGTGTTTTTAATACCGCAGTATCAAGATATCAACTACAGGAACATATGGCAAGCAAAAATATTCGCATGCTTTTATTTTAGCGCTATTTTCTAATTGCGCGAAATGTGCAAAAATGTCAACACCGCGAAAATTTCCACTTTTATAGTATCTCAGTTCACGCTTTATGAAAATGCTAATCAATCTATTGAGACATATCTCAAAATAAATCACACTGGACTGCAGTAAATTCCCTTGTCAAGTCCATCTATTTTTCGATACGACATCCTCAATACTTTGTGTTCACTTTTACAAAATAGTTCATATCACTACCAAATTATGAATCAGAAATGATGACAAAGATTTAAACAAATCAGTGCAGTTGTACACCACAGCAGGAAGAGATTCACACTTAATCTAATGTAACATGACATGCCTATGTCCTACAGTTATAAATCAATGTCATTATAAATCAATGTCATGTTATAAAACTATGCAGTGCATGATCCATGAACCTGAGGTGGCGGGCAATTTATGGAAGCATGACTGGACCAAATTGTCAGTTTGTGATTTTCTGAATATCCTCTTCTTTACGACAAATTCATCATCCCCTATTATGCAAGTGTCCCTGAATGAGTCGGTTAAGATGCCATCCTCTGTTGCTAGGAAACATCCTGGGATGTCTTCTCCCAGTCCAACCTACCTGCAGGATCAACCACATCCTTGTAGTTCTGACCAGACTCAAAGTTTGAGAGTGGGGTGTTGCACGCTGTGGAATAGGGCATCACCTTGTGAGGGGGGAAAAATATCAAGAGTTAATGGTTATAAATAAAATGCATAGATAGTATATCTCAGTGCTCTCATTGTTTTGTTTTGTTTTGTTTTTTCATTTTCTTGACTTTATTTGAAAGTTGACTGATATCAATGAAATGAACTTGCAAAAATAGAAAAACTGCCTCATGTAACACAAATGCACTGTATACTGAAGCACTGTTTCAAAGGTGAGAAATCATTGACATTCTCCTAAAAAAGAGAACCCTGATTTCTCATTGCATCACTGTGGTTCATGATCACCAATTTAGTCACTTTGCAAAATTGTCTTACAAGTCACAATTTGTTAAACATGTGGCATTTCAAGCATAAGTCCCAAACATACAGATATAAAGCCATTCTCACAGCCCTAATACTCAAACATTGGGCATGGATTGGAGTGTCACAGTCATAAAACAAGTTGAAGATGAGAACAAGGTAATGTACATGACAAGAGGTTGTTGGAGATTTATCACTGCACATATCAACATGTTATCTGATACTATAACGATGGAAGTGTCCATGCCAATTGATGCATTACACAAGACTGTGAAGGAAATGCATCACATTTTCATTGAGCACTCTTTCAAATTCTGTTTTCGTTTGGAGAGAAAAGGCAGCATTTCTCAGCCAAAATGACCCATAAACTGGAAAATGAACAATCAGACTTTATACTGCAATTACAGAGAAGAAGAGATTTATCTAACAATCCAATGGATCTAAAGGCAGGAAAGGAGTGTAGTGTATTACCTTGAATCCCCTGTAGACCAGCCCCTTGTCGTAGAGTTGCTTGAAAACCCACCACACGCTCTCCATGAACCACGGGTACATTGTCTTGTAGTCCTTCTTGAAATCGATCCATCGGCCCAGGCGAGTGATGATGTCCTGCCAGCATCAGAGACAAGGGATCATATTAGATTTATTGGAGTTTGGGGTGAAGGGTCATGGGTGATGTTCCACCTCACTTCGCAAGCTGATGTCACTTGTCATTCCATTTGCAATGCATATCACATTGACTGTAATTGTCAATATGTCATAAGAAGAATGTATGATGCAAACAAACTTTTTGTGGGGCTTGATAAGACGGCCACATACAGAGATAGAGGGAGAAATTGTAAATGCTTTCAGTGTGTGTATGTGTGTATTCATGTTTGTGTGTGCACTGAATGTGAGAATTTGGAAAAATATATCTCCCCTCCTTTATACATAAATCATTCTGATACTGTAAACACCGAATATTTTGCATGGTTTTTATTTTTGCAAATTTCCTGAGTCGGTGCTACTCGCCAATTCAAAAACTCACTAAGATATCAATTCTGATCCTGACATGAATGTGGCGTGCATGCATCCACTTCTCCGGTCAGTACTGTACTCCACAATTGTGAATTTAACCTCTCGCGAAATTGTTGAAATGTCCCAATTCACGAAAAGTTAGGGTAGCTAAATATATGGTGTATACAGTAGCTTTTTGTATATTATCATTTTTTGCTTTACTTTCACCTTCTCTTTTTGCAAACAAAAGTGAAATCTTTGGGGAAATTAGACCTCCTGTACACACCCCTGTGCCACATCATTACCACAACACCATATAGCTGCTGAAGCTAAACTTAGTGTTTGGAGTTGATTTGCACTTTATCTTACCCTCTTATCAGAAATGGCAAATTTGGGGGGCAACATAGTCTTTGTTCTAAAAGCTGTGAAGCACAACAAGAAGTCCGCTTTTGCCAGTGTGTAAGGTGGATCTTGTGGTATGTCAAGTTTCTCTCTTGCATGATAAATATAAACTGGTTTATAGCATGTAAATCATGACTAATGCAGGATGTTGTTCATACAGCGAGATTGACTCATGAAGATTCCGACATGATATGGGCAGTGCTCATAGCGTTGAAAAAGAGCTCACCTCCCATTCGCCAGCGTATCTGGAGATGATCTTGCGGCACTCGTTGTTGTACGCCTCGATGCCCATCTTCTGGACATCCTCTGGGCCAGTGATGCCCAGCTTCTTGTCAATCTCATACTCCTGATATGGTGAGAGAAGCGGACAGGAGAATGAGTGCATGGGACTACTGGAATGGCTTATCTTATTGATGCATTGGGCTTTTCATTTCAATACACATGGGACTGTCTGCTTGAATGGCCTTAGAGTTAAGTACACACACCTATTTGAATGGACCTCCTGCAGCGTATCAGACTGAATAGAATAGACAGTCCTTTGAAGCATGCAGCTAAAAAAAGTCAAGCATCCTTGCACATTACTAGACATAGGCATACGAGACTGGAATTGTATTGAATTGCCGTGTTTGCATGAATTCTGCCTGCCAGCACAGCTGGGGGGATTGCTTATCCCATCAATCTACAACAGACACTTTAGTCCACTGCCTGGACTGTTTTGTGTGATCATTTACCGCGCGCACACACCGCTACAGCACGCGTATGCCCCACCGTACGCTCGTGTATTATTTGCCACGCATGCACGCATCTCGACCTCCAAAACAGTCCAGTCTGGTTTGCCAAGTCTCCCCGAAATATTTCGGAAAAAATTGGCCCCACCCCCACCCACTCATTCATTTCGAGCATCCTGATTGGTCGATGAGATCGCGTCCAGCAGGCAATTTGCGGGATCGAAAAGAGTCGATCGATCTCTAATCTCGTAGTCTTATTGCAAAGAGGTACATTGCATTTAGCAATATAACATACGTGTTTTACGCCAATATTTGTATTAATCTCAACATATATTAATGGCATTTCAAAATTATTTTTCTCTTTATTAAAAATTGCTCAAATAGTATATCTTAGAGATCATAAGAGGAGAATGAAATTAGAACGTACATAAACCATGCGTAAAATTAAGACTAACTTCTACTCGTTTCCATAACTGTTATAAATTAAATTATAAATATCACAATTATCAATATTTTAAATCTATTTTTCGACAAAAAAAAATAATAATTTAGAAATTGCAAATTAAGAATTGATGAATACGTATAGAAAAGATATCCGCCCATTTAAGGCATCGTGACATATCGTACATGTCAATTTCGAGGTGGCTTTTACTTCTCGGTCGGGGATCCCCCGGATCGCGTGTTCAGCATACAGCTTGTGCGATGTGCTTTTCGTATTGATTCCAAGCCTTGCGTTTCCGACCAAAATCTGTGCAGCATTTCAAGTATTTCCTACAAATCTTGTTTACATGATCAATGGATGTCAACATCAGCGTCTCCGCGTCGCTTTTCTGACAGTGATAATGAGAAGAGCATTCAATGCAATGTGCTACTGAGAAGCTTGGATTCGTTGACGGTTTCGGGGAGCAGCAGCAGAATTCAGAACCAGAACTCAGAAGTCCCTATCCTACTATACGTACTCGTTTCTCCATGCGTGGTCATGATTTGATTTTGTTTATCTCCCTGCCGACTGGTTTCGGCAATAGTGTGGTGTTCCAACTTCCAAGCTGCACCGTTATGCGTTGATATTCTTCGCAAACTAGACCTACATGATGGACCAGACTCTCCGAAAGCTGTGGCTCTTGTTGTCATGCCTTTGAAGTCTTTAATTTCGGACCAGAATGACAGTATGAGCAGGGCTAGTATGGATCTTGCTTGGCTTGGTGAAAAAGTCAAAGACTCAAGCGGCCTAGCGGTAAGCTAATCAATTTAGATCCATCCAGTTTCTAAAAATGATTCGTCAAGGCAACTTTCATTATGTGTCTCTTGTCTTGAATTACAAACTGTAACTGGAGGCCCCTAGTTGAACAACAAAAAATGATTGTAAAACTATTAAATGTAGTTATGTCTGGCCTCTCTCCTGGGCCGGGTAGGGTAAACACATGTCAGGCTTCTACTACAGTACTACTCTTGTGAGTGTTCCCACTAGGTGTACTGAGTTAAATCCTGTGTAATTGTGATAAAGTGTTAATACCGTAACTGCACTGGTTTAATTGTTTTGTACAGTACAGTAACTACTGTAACTTTCTTTCATACAAATGCAATTACACATATGCCTACTGCCTTTTCATAGCTGTTATAGTCTGTGAGCCACAGCCGGTGTCTCGTCGGCTTTGCTCCTCTACACAGAGGAGCGATCGAGACACACGCTGTGGCCCACAGACTAATTCTTCATGTGCATGTACATTGAGAAAAAACTCAAATAGGAGCATGCTTCAGTATGCAAATGTCCTCATACTTGTTCATCTATAGAATAAAATTATGCAGTCTTATGGATATGCGATATGCATAGTAGAGACTACAGGCATTATTAAAATCACTTATGTGCAATGAAGAAAAAGTTTTTTTTTTTTTTTTTAATCTTACTGTTTTTTTTTCTTATTTTTCAAATAGGGGGACCGTATCTGGAGACACCAAAGCATTTTGGGCAGCGTATGGAAAATTGGGTGAATTACGATCGAAACTCAAGTCGTCAGTCAGTCCCGCTGTTGCCCTGACTGCCACTGCAACCAGAGATGTGCGTAGCGGTATCATCGAAAACTTTGGTCTTCGCAATTATGTGTGGGTAAATCAGTTGCCGGACAAGCAAAATATGAAACATGTTGTCAAGTCTGCTGCAAGAGATTTAGATACAATGCTCAAGTGGCTGGCAGATGACTTGAAGACCCATGGTGCATGTTGTGAAAGGATGATAAGAAAAATGTGCAGTAATGTGCACGCGACCTTTATGGCACTGCTTCCAGAAGGTTGCCACAGGTATGTTAATAAGTTTATATGTACCACTGGAATACGGAAACTGATATCCAAAAGGATATTGTTGACTGCATGTTGGCAACAGATGGTGAAATCAGAGTTCTGATAGCTACCATTGCGTCTGGCCTGGGTGTTGACGTAAGCAGCGTACACAGTACGGTTTTGTGTGGATGCCCAAGTGATCTAGACGATTATATCCACTTTTTAAAAGCACTCATAATCAATTTTCAGGCCTTATCAGATATACCGGTCACATGAAGAAAAATGTACATGTACAGCTGTACAGCTGTACATCGTAGCTCAGATTTTTTTTTCAACTGAAAAATGTTACGTATACACGTGTACATGTAGCTTGTACCTTTGGGCTTTGAAAATTGTTTTTTAGAGAATTCATATTATTATGATTGTTTTAAAACAAGAATCCACTGTGGGTGTTTTTCCTCCTTAAGGTTTGTAATGGTGAGTGGTTGGTACATTGGTTTCTGGTGTACCTAAATTTTTGCAGTTCCATGCTACATGTACAATAATTTTCTTTTTATCACTACAATTACTGTACCTTGCTCTTATTCATAGAAGCAAATACAATGTACATTTGTACACACCTACTTTTCATACTGTACTTTTCATTAATATTTTCATTTCATTGGACATGTTGATGAATACATATCGTAATTACAAGTGATAAGATTATGGAAAAGTTGAAATATTTTAGTGCAAGGTTGTGTTTCTGTGATGTAGTGGATTACATGTACATGTACATACAGACCATGCCAAGTGGGGATGGGCTGTGTGTTTTGGGTGTTTGGGTGGATGTTTGAAAATTGAACTATTATGCCGTTTGTCTGCATATGTAATTGTACATCGCATGTTCATCTACACTTTTTGTATGCATACGTATACAAATGTACACATGTGTAGAGTATGTTTTTGAGTTGTACAACTGCCAAGAACTTGTTTACATATACTTTCTTTACATACAAAATCATTCATGAGAAGTACAGTATGTTCTTTGGCCCATTTTGATAAAAATAAAACTAGTTCTGTTAATGCACATGAACATTTGTACCTGTAGTTTGAACTGTGTAGCAATGAATTTATTTTCTTTTTTGAAATTCGAAGCAATTTTTTTTTTACCAAGAATTGTTGTAAAACACAACAAATTAAAAAAAAACCTACAGTGGGACCAGGAAGATTTCTTTGTCATAACCTTTAACCAGTTTGTGTTAATTCTGTGTTTTTGATGTGTAATGAGAGTCTACTACACATGGTAATCAGACTGAAATGTGACATGTCAAATTATTTCTCTGACATCAAAATTCAGAGTCAAACAGTTTACAATGTATTTTGTTTGAAATAATGCACTGTTGTTGAACAGTGATCATGAACTATCATGAATATACAGTAAATGTATTGTATATTACAGTACTTGTACACATGTACACAAATTGTACATGTACAAATGAAAGTGTGTAATGAAGGAATTTCAAGAGCATGGAGAAACAACTGAAATATGCCTGATATTTTATGAACTATAGAACATTTAATTTCAGTTCCTTATGAGTACTTGGTGGCACAGAATATCCAACTTTAAGGCACTTATACACCTAAGGAATTATTTTGAACGTCCTTCCCAGAGTGACAACTTTTTAAACTCATTATTGGCAGTTGGGAGTGGGATGCTAGCTTTGAAACTTCCTTGGTAGTTGGTACAACATTAACAGTTTTACCATCATGGCCAAATTTTTATAATGAAGGCTTAAGAAGTAATGTGATTAAAAAATGTACAAATTATACATATGTTCATATTACACAACTCGTAGTCCATTTGTTTTCACTTTGCTGTCTGCTCTTACTGGACATGAAATGATGAATACTACACAGTGTATTTAACAGAACATATATTACACATGTACAATGTACATGTACACCGTACATTGTACATTTCAAAGTACAACAGTGATAAATTGATGTATTTCCTGACCACACCTCAACACTGAAAAAAAAAATCTAAACTTATTTACCAATAATCAGCCGCCATAAACGTGGAAAAAAAAGTAAAGTCTACTTCATTGTACAGCTGTATGTACAAAGTACTAGTATATGTACAATGTTTTAATTTGGATGTGAATTGTAATAGGGGGTTTAATCAAATTGCTAACATGTGAGTGTGTGTGTGTGTATGCATGTGTTTGTGTATGTTTGGTGCGTGTGCGCGCACATGCGTGTATGCGTTTGTGTATGTTGTGTGCGTGGCCCACACATTTCCCAAGCATAATTTCACGCTGATATCCCCCTTAAATGTTTGTGAATTAGAAACAAACAAGTTGCTCCGTCATACTGTCTTTTGATATGAATAGGCCTACTTATTTAATAATGTATATATACATGGAGCTACTATTTTGAGCAAATACAGGTATATTGTTTGCAAAAAAAAGGAAGATATAATTGGATGTATACAAATATATATATATATATATATATATATATATATATATATATATATATATATATAAGTAACAAAGCTGCAACAAAGTTCATGCTGTATTCACCAACGGTTTATTTCTTCACACAAATTTTCGAGCGTCTCGCCGCCCTTTCTCAAGTGTTGAATATATGTATATATATATATTATATATATATATATATGCATATGCAGAAGGGCAGTTCAACAAAAGCTGTTCACTTCTGTAATGCCAGAGACAAATGGACCAATATCTCTGTAGCAAAAATGCCCTTAAGCATCTTCATCTTGGTTTACTAAATTTAGCTTTATTATCATGAAGACTTACAAACAAAAGACTGAGTGACGGGGTATTCTTGCAACAGGGATATTGGTCTGATTGTCTCTCTTACAGAAATTATCAAAGCGAATAGTTTCGGTCTAACTGCCCAGTAGGCCCTACTTGAAGTTGTAATAAAATGATAAAAGTTTTACAAACTTAGCACAATTCTTTAAATTTAGACTGCTCTCTACTAACATTTGGGGAAAAGAACAAACAAAAAAGGCACTTTCTGGTTCCTTACATGTACTTCAAAACTTTGCACTACAAGTTGTGTAATGCATCCCTTTCACCTCCACCACCCCTGAATATGCTTGATATCTTGTATACCATAGCTAAGTACCGGTTCATAGAACCCACATCTCACTGCCCCGAGCTTACATTCCAAATGAAAATTACATTGTTATATAGTGGGCCAGATAATAGTGAAAACAGGTGCATACAAGTGCCTATGTCAATTAAAGAATTTCTTTAATTTCTGAATATTTCATCATACAATATTATTAATGAAGAATAATTGATGACAAAATTATTTCCTTTAATGAACCCCCCCCCAAAAAAATATAAATATATATATACATATATATATTGATCCCCTTTACCAACAATAACATCGCCAAACAAATCTTCCAACTTTTCTTGAGGTCCACATCTCACGACCTTCACAGAGTTCTTTGCAGTTTTATGTAGTGTTTGGACGTTAGAAGTGGCACATCACAAATCATGTACATCGGTGAGCAATATTCAAGTCATCATCGAATCTGGGCACAACAAAGTCCAAAACACCATCCGAAAGTAGGTCCTAGATCACATGACTGCAACCATAACTTTCAGCCAGTCAAAAACGTTGCACGAATCAGCTGTGCGAGAATGCATGGTACGGATCAGTGAAGTACTGAGTACATGTATCGCATTGCATTGTGATCAAAGAGTTGGCTCGTTGATTGTGATAATGTGTGTTGTGCAAAAATGCAGGCATCTCTGTGCACATAATTAGTAATTGTTGCAGATCGCACTGTATTCACGGTGCAATGCACACAGTTGGCTGCAGATCGATCGATCCCACAGAACTCTTTTCTGTGATCGATCCCTTAGTTTTCATGCCTACGCAATGATTTACGTCAGCATACCTATGAACTTTTGACCCTACGCACTGTCAAACCATTCTGGACGTTTTTTTCGGACAGGTTTGTTGGCGCCCTCATCGATATCGAGCGGTTACAGGGGACAGCGCGATAAGCTGTGGAGCGCGCGTGGGTGCGTAATGATAAAAAAACGTCCAGAATCTGGACTACAGACACTTATGTGTGTGAGTCACTCGTACCAACCTATTCACACCCATAACACAACCCAGTAGTTCTCGATTTCCTGTTGAAACCCAGTTAGCCCCCAATTACTGTAGACTCAGACTATACATGTACTTCAGTGCGTGTTTGATAACTTCTGCCTTCAAAATGTGCTCTTTAATCATCCAAAATGTATAGGAGAGAAATGGAATGCTTGTGGATGTGACTATTTCTCTGATGCAACTACACAGAAAACTACAGCACACACACATACAAAAAAACCCACTTACACACACACAAACATACACACACATGCACATATACACAAATAGAAGAAGAAACATCTGTACTCATTTTGAATGTTTGAATGTCAGAGGCCAACCAGTGGTTGGCCTCTACCTGGCTTCTGCTTTGGATTTTCTAAAGATGACCCAGGGGACCTGATTATGGCAATCAAAATAAAGACAGCAACAAAAATAACTGGGCTTTTTGACTTCAGCCACATAAAGAGAAAAAAAAATCAATCAATCAATCCATCCATCTATCCATCCATCCATCCATCGATCGATCGATCGATCGATCGATCAATCAATCAATCAATCAATCAATCAATCAATCAATCAATCAATCAATCAATCAATCAATCAATCAATCAATCAATCATTCAATCAATCAATCAAACCAACAAACAAACAAACAAGTAGAAAAACTTACCACTGGCAGGCCGTGTGTGTCCCAGCCGAACCGCCTCTCGACGTGGAAGCCGCTCTGGTGGGCATACCGCGTCACAATGTCCTTGATGGTGCCAGCCAAGATGTGGCCGTAGTGAGGAAGACCCGTAGCAAACGGAGGCCCGTCGTAGAAGGCATACCTGGGAGGTTGGGAATACGATATGACAATGGCTCGTTGTGCTTATGGGAGTGTGAGGTATTAGGTGAAATGCAAACTGCACTGTCTTGAACTCATTGAGTCCTGGGTAACTGTGCTGAGGAAATTATTGTCTTGCCATGATAGTTACTGTATACGGCAGATATTTCGCGAGTCTAAATTTTTGCAAATCTGGAATTCCCAACGATTTTGCGAGTGTTTAATTTGCAATCGTGGAGTTCTGTACTGAACGGAGAAATGTACATGCGTACCTCACATCCACATCAGGATCAGAGTCAATATTTTTGCGTGTCTTTAATTTCGCAAATAGTACCTGACTCGTGAAATTCGCGAATAAAAACCTCGCGAAATATTCGGCATATACAGTAATTGCAAAGAGTTTATAATCTCACTGCCTATAGAGGGCAAACTACACAAAATATCTGCAATCATAAGAAGGGTTGGTATGACCTACTAGTGATGGCAGACCTCGCTCTACACACATGCTCTGCATGCTCACGTTAAAGGGCATACTTGAACTTCTATGCGAGTCCGCACGTCCTGATCTGGCTGCGCCTTGGCTGCTCGTATGCTAGCAAGGAGCACTGTCTACTATGAGGAGTAAGCCTAGTGCCTTGCGTTGTTTTGCACTCTCACAGAGCATACATTTATATTGGCATATGGTAAGTAAGCATTCCAGAACCTACTCATAACCTCCTTGTTTAATTGACACCTCTTAATAAGCCAGTTCGGAGTTAGCTCATGGGCACATTGGTACGAATAACCTTTCTTTTTCTCAGCCAGTTAGGGTCACTTCACTCGTTTCCAGAGCGACATAATGCATAGCATAAGCTTTGCACAACAACTTATGGGATTCATCAATCCTGTTCAAACAAAGAATTATTAACTTGCGTAGACCAGATGACCAGAATGATCTGTCAGTTAACACTTGGGAAAGCACCCATTTCATTATTTTGCATTGAATGTATTAACAATCTCTTTCTATTGTTATTGCCAAATACCACTTTTGCTGTCAGGTGGATATGTTAGCAAGCAGCATTTATAAGGATTACATGAATAATCATTACATCACAGATGCTTATCCCAGTGAATTTAAAAACCAACATGCCTGTTGGTACGAATGACCCTTTTCTGCTCATGCGCAAACTGGAACTGCGAACTGGCTTATACCCTGGTACAAGGTACACACATCTCTCATTGGAAACAGATTGGATGGAACCTATTAAAGTTATGAAGTCTGCAAAAATCAACAAGCTACTTTGAGATTGAAACAGGAACTTCAAACTTCTCTATTTGCAAATCAGTTATAAAACTAGCAATTAAGAGGCTTTTGAAAATTCTGTAACAACCGAAATCAACATAATATGAACAGCAAGGTGCTCAATTGAAAGAGATTTTTTTTTCTTTCTCTACTCTATCAGTAACACTAGAAAATACATAGTTTGCCAGAATGTGTGAATGAGTAGGATGTATACACAGCTCACCTAGGTTTGCCCTTGGATTGTCTGAGGCAAGACTGGAAGGCATCCAGCTCCTTCCACAGTTGGATAATCTTTTCCTCCTCAGCAGGGAAGTTCATGTGATCAGGCACCGGCTGAACCATGGTGCCAGTAGTGGTTTGTCTGGCACGGAGAAGAATACACACAATCAATTATTTTGTATAACATAATTAGAAATGATTTATGTTCGTATGCCAATAGTTGAAATCAATAATAAATATAGATAGATTAAAAAAAAAAAATTGCCATGCCAACATTACAACATAAAAAAACAAAATAAAGGAGGGGGGGGGGGGGGTTTCCAAAGAGCAAAGATGAATCTGCAGAAATACTTGCATGTTACATGTACATACATGCATGTTAATGGGCAAAACGCCTCCCAAAGCAGAAAGGCTTTTATATTCTGTTGTTATTAAAAACAAAGAAAGAATATCATTTTATTACCTCCGCCAAAGGGGAGGTTATGTTTTTGTTACCGTTGGTTTGTTTGTTAGTTAGTTAGTTAGTTCGTTCGTTCGTTTGTCCGTGTGCAAAATAACTCAAAAAGTAGTTAACAGATTGGGATGAAACTTGCAGGAAAGGTTGAGAATGACACAAGTAACAAACGATTAACTTTTGGTAGTGATCCGAGAATTTTGGGGGAATTTATGAAGGATTTTTGACATTTTGGCAGGTAGGGTCAATGAACTTGAGAGTTCAGGCTGCGCGTTTGGCGGAGGTCTGCGCTCTCAGAGTGTTTTTCTAGTTATGATTATTATCACTATTTCTTTTTAGTCTCCTGCAGTAGAAAGACTTTTATATTCTGTTGTTAGGACGAAGAATATCATTTTATTATGATGATTATTATCATTACTTATTTTTAGTCTCCTGCAGAATCAGGGGGGACTTGGAAGCTTTGAACAAGCACATCTCTGAGGCTAATATAAGGAGCCTAGTTCAAAGACCTCATTTAGTGTGGCTTTGGTGTACCACCTTATAAGGCAAATGCTGCATGTGTCACTACAATATTTTATGTGCCATTGTGAGTCAAATGGATTATTTAGATACAGACATGTATTTGATTGCTGTTATCTAATTAGTATTCAATCGTTTTGAGCACACAGTGCTTATGTGGACCTCTTACTTTTTAATATTTTGCTCTTCCTTGTACACAATGTCGTAAATAAAGCTTTGTAGTTGCATTGATGTTTATACGATCTTTTCCAACCTTTCTTCAGACATGATCACCTAAAGAGCTACTGTCATAACTGATACAAATATGGTAGACTGGCCTAGTCAAGAATAGATACAATTGTTATTCTGTAAATCTGCTAACTATACACAGCCCAGTCACTTTTTTACAGCGACTGGGCTGTGTATAGTTATACATTTGCATATATATGTTTATTTGCTTATATGTGTTTAGAGCTGACCATCATTTACATACCACTCATATAGTAACTACACTTTAGGAGTAATCTTACCACAACAATCACTTGATTTTTTGCATACATTACATGCTCCTGCATGCATTTCTCCCACATGCAACTACTCAACAGGAATTTGACAAGAGAATAATTTTCCTAAAAAGGCTTTGACATGGACAATGCACAGTACATTAAAACATCACTGCAATATCTACTTTGTTCCCTGCAGGACAATTTTTATTACAAATACAACAAAAATGCAGCATCAATACCATGATGTGGTATTTTGACACCTCATTGTCCACATGAAGCAAACAGAAATTCTCATTCTAACACAGGGATTCTATATCTAAATTGTAAATTCAACCATACGGTACACAAGCTTGTTGTACACATAGTCAATAGTACCGTACTAGAAAATGTCTATGAGCAGACTCACAAAATGCTCACAAAATATACACTAAACAGCTTGAAGCACAGGATCTTTCAGTCTACAAAAGAAAACATCAAAAATAGATATATCAACAATTTCAATAAGTTATATCCACAGTTGCAGTTACAGCTTTAAATTTACCTTCACAGAACAGTCACATGCAACAGCACTGCATCAACAGCCAACAAACCAAGTTGGCTCTTTCTGAAAAACTCAGATCACACCCTAGACAGTTCAGAGTTAAATTTGCAACACTGCAGTGCCAGTGGGATTGCAGATGTCATGTAGCACCAGCAGTCTGTCTACTCACTGGCACTGCTATTTCTGCTTTTATCGTGTTTATACCATCACATTCATAGAGAGCTAGCTTTTTTTTAATTGGATTCCAGGTAAAATACATTAAGCCTTGATTGCATCATCCCTTTTGACATGTGTTTTATGGCCTAGGCTGATGCTATGTCTCCGAGTTATTGGGCAATCACGCACTTTAGCTTAGTTAGGGCCCCATAAGCAGTGATAAGCCTCGGCTATTATTATTGTAAACCTATGGCTCGTAATAAAAGAGAAAACCATAATATTAAAAATGCGTTCACGGCAAGCAGTTTACATGCAAGCCAGGGGGTACGGCCGGATGGATAGCCTACGGGCACGTCAAGGATCAATGCACTGCACCGGTAAAATACTAGTAAGCAGTAACGTTAGACATATCCAATGCAATCGTGCAATTGCACGTAGTCCAATACGTCCTTATTCATGTTGTAACAGAAGTGTCAGAACAGCAGCTTGGGCGGAGTCGCACATCGACGTTTTAATATGCTCTAAAACTATGTCTAAATAATACCTTATATTACAATTAGTTAACCTATTGCATAAGCAAACAAATTACTTAGTCTACAAGGTCTAGATACTTATCACTACACTGGGGAAACGGTTTACATGCGCCGAAATTACTTACCGGTGTTCCAAATCTCTGATCACTCGCACACACGTGTGAAGTGATAATAAACTGAAGTTAGAGACAGATTTAAATGAATTATTATGTTTATCAAATTATCCTGTTTTGGAATCTATGAAACTAGATTTTATTTCTTGATCAATACAAATCTGCAAACAAAAATGACAATTTAGATCTGAAAGTATGTAAAATAGAACAAATAATTATAACTGCAGTTCTAGTATAATCAAAGATGAATAATATGATTGCTTATTTTAGGTATGGTATCTGTAAAGCTGCGTTTCAAGCGTGTTTTTGTTTGTTTGTTTGTTTTTTAATACACATGTACTAGTACATCTGCACTTTATATACTAGTACATGATAGGTCTCAAATAAAATATTTCCCCATAGAGACGTGTGTTAAAATTAAAAGTTTAAAAAATTCTGTAAAATAGCTGGGAGAAATGAGGTGTTTCATCTTCACTAGCCTGAAAGAGTGAGACATATCTTCTCATCCATCAAATTTCCAAGGCTCAAATTCTGTCCAAGGGTTCGCAAAGCCAGACTACAAGTTCATTTTACTAAAAAAAAAAAAAAAAAAAAAAAAAACTCATTTTTTTGTGCATGCACTTAATCAAATATTATAGTCCCTTCACATTCCATGAGAAGAGCTTTCATCTTCCAACCAAAATGCAGTTTGTAGAGAAATTCATACTCAATACATGTATCTGCAGCTATTCAGTTTTTTTTTTTGCCAAACTGCATTTCTGATTTCTTAATTATTTTTTTCTTCATTTATTGATGTGGTCAGGGACATTCCATTATATTTACAGGTGTGAGCCCTATAGCGCTCTGTAGGCATGCTCTTATCTCGTTGATTCATTCCCTTTCCCAAGTTATTTGGGACAACTACTCATAAGACCTTACAGTGCAATTTCCACACCATGTTCATGTTGTTTCAATACATATACCTCCAGAAATGAATGAATGTATGTTTGTATGGATCTAGATAGATATAGATAGATAGACAGACAGATAGATAGATAGATAGATAGATAGGTAGGTAGGTAGGTAGATAGATAGATAAATAGATAGATAGATGGATATACATAGATAGGTAGATAGATAGATAGATAGAGATAGATAGATAGATAGATAGATAGATAGATAGATAGATAGATAGATAGATAGATAGATAGAGATAGATAGATAGATAGATAGATGGATGGATAGATATACACCGTATATATGTATATATACATATATATATATACATATATATAAATAATTGATGATGATATTTATATATCATCAAATTCATCCATGAATATAAGAGAATTGTGAGATGTTAGGGTTCTAAATGTTGATTCATTCCCTTTCCCAAGTTATTTGGGACAACTACTCATAAGACCAAACAGCGCAATTTCCACACCATGTTCATGTTGTTTCAATACATATACCTCCAGAAATGAATGAATGTATGTTTGTATGGATCTAGAATAGATAGATAGATAGATAGATAGGTAGGTAGGTATATAGATATAAAGATAGATAGATGGATAGATAGATAGATAGATAGATAGGTAGGAAGGCAGGTAGGTAGATAGATAGATAAATAGATAGATAGATGGATATACATAGATAGGTAGATAGATAGAGATAGATAGATAGATAGATAGATAGATAGATAGATAGATATACACCGTTTATATGTATATATTTGATGATATATATCATCAAATTCATCCATGAATATAAGAGAATTGTGAGATGTTAGGGTTCTAAATGTTCTATATATGAGTTTACAATGTGTTTTAAGTCTCCACTCACCTGCACACAAATTCACGTAATTTCCTTTATTGAAATAATAATATCTTTTTTTTTATTGGTGTAATAACCCAGCAATTTGATTTTAAGGGAGAAAGAGTGTACTTGCAGTTGAATGTATACACACAGGATTGAAAGCATGATTTCATATAACATCGTTGTATACTGGTAGTGACGTGATGACATCATCACCTATATCTTATTGGAGTCCTGTAGGCCTATACTTGAGTGAGCGGTGATGGGACCATAACATTACATATTTTAAAGCCACTATACCCTCTACGAAGCAAGACGTTTACTTACGGTAGATAATATAAAGTAACTATAAATGCGCTGATAAGTGAGACATGATTTAAAAAAAAAGTCTGACGGGATAAACTGCTCATTACACTGATACTGAGTGATAGGAAGTTATCGAAGATCAAGTGCTTTTCTTATGCAATCAGTTGTTCATGTTTTGCGGTGAGCATAGAATATTATGTGTGTAAAGAACACCATCGTATTTCTCGTGAAAAATGTTTTATTTATCTATTCCAAATTGCAACTTGTATAATAAAACTTGTATTTACATTCGAGTGTCGGGCTGATGTTAATTTTCTTTGAATATAATAGGTGAAGGAGAGTAAACCGATGCTGCCAGCTAATAACGTTTATGAGTTTACAATGAAGCTGAGTCAATCAATCAGACGACATCAAGCACGCAGTACAGTATTCTACATAAAGTGGTATACCATTAAGAGTTTATACAAGTCCCAGTGCTATGAGTGCACTGGGGATATAATCACTGCGTGGCCTAACAAAAATAAAGAAAGTCCAAGTAATTACGATTTTAAAAAATGTTGGTTATATTCTTTATTACTTGTTGTTGGTTTTTTGTGTTCATTATTGTTTGTCTTTCTTGCGGAAGCATCAAGATCTAAATGAATAGTCATTGACGCTGTACATTATTTATTTTCCCTACATTTGCCTTACCCTTGTAATCCAAGGAATGTCTGTATAATTATCAGGTATAAAGAGCTGAAAGTGACAAAAACGCCTTGTGCCAGTAAAAACATGTGATGTAACATTTGCTGTTGGTCTGTTGCTGTCAAATCTCCCTGCAGGTTTAAACACATAACACCACATCCTTGCAGTCTTGCTCGAATTCATATATTAATCCCCCAATCCTTTTTTTCCCCCACAAACTTCGACTTTTTTTGTGTGATTGGTTTGGATTTTTTACCAAGTCAGTATATAAAAAACAAACACAGTCTGGTTCACTTTTAGCTCATAAATTTACCGTCGCCAATTGATATCTCGGCAATTGATAAAGATGAAGCATAAATATTGGCGAACATGAACTTGTGCCGGAAGTCTGATGATCTAGCTTTAAATACGTCACCGTTCCTGAGGGCTGTTTTGGATCCATGAGTCACAGTGAAGGTTGAGGCAGTCAGCAAACGTCCAGGAAGCAACGAAATGAGGTATACTGTTGGCGCCAATTTTCTGTCACATTTCAAGGTGTAATTCCACTCCATGTTTGCAGACATAGAATGGAATCAGACAAAAGTTGCGGTTTAATATTTGATATTAACGTTTAATACACAATGTCATAATAATTATATTTGCTAGATTGTGGCATAAGTCGCAGCTACATATAGATTGCAAGTTGCCTCAGTAGATGATATCATCAACTCTCTCATGAGGTTGAGCACACAAAAAAAGATGTATGTTTTTAGTCAATGATTTAAAAACTAAAAACCCTTTTCCCTGTCAGGCCATCATTGCAACTTATGGCAACATAAAACAAATTAATTCGAGTTGCACCCGCGTCTAGCGGTTCTTCGTCGTGCTAAAAATAAGAAATTTAGTGCTAGCTAACGTAGGGGGCGCTAATCCACGAGTTTCGCCAGTGCCATCTGTTTTTGTTTGATTGCTGCATGTCAACTTTACATGGCTCTATGTCGAGGCAGTTTGAGCTTCGCTGAATGAGAGAAGGAGAGAGAGAGTTCGTTCATGTGTTTCATTTATTAGGGGTTCTTTTATAGAGTTTGCTGTTCAAATAGAATAAATTCTCTAGAGTTATGGATTTGGCCAGTGAAGCTACATTAATCAATCATCCATGCAAATAAACATCATAAGCATGTGAAACATTCTCTATTAATGATAAATAAAGGACCAAATTTCACCTTCATCCCAGGTGACTGCAATTTACAACATTACATTTTTAGGTGATACGCTATCAGCGTATCACCTATTGTGATTGTCAAAATTTCTCTTTTTAGGTGATACGCTATCAGCGTATCACCTATTGTGATTGTCAAAATTTCTTTTTTTTATTCTTCTTTCTTTCTGCCACATTTTGTGTCGTCAATATCTCAACAATGACATTACGGAATAACATAACATTTTCAGTCAACATGTCTCATAACAATATCTAGCCACAATAAGGTTTTCATGACAGTAACATATCTATGACGTCATCTAGGCGCCATTTTGTGATTTTCGGACCTTGTCACATGATCGATCATAACTTCATAACTAGATATCATTTCTGTATCATTTTCGGTGGACATAAAGTTCAGGTCAGGCTCTATCTTACGTTTTAACGCTAGTTACCAAGGTCATCATTACGCGCGCGTTTGCGCGCGTCAAAATTTTAAAAGGCTCAAAACGACTTCCCAATGGGAAATCTCGAAGTTTCAGACAATTTTAAGCGTTTCAAACATTTTTTCGCGTGCGCGTCCGTCCGCGCAATTTCGCGCGCAGAGGGCGTAACCAACATGAAAATGCAATTTTTTTGACTGATTTGGATTTCTGATACTTTGAGTAACAATATCCATTGATTTCCGATCGATTTTGACCTATAACAAAGGAATGCACTGGCGTCAAAGTTGAAATTCCGCGCGCGCGTCTTTCTGCAAATATAGTGAAAAAACATGTTTTTGTTTATGTCGCCATAGCTCTTTAAATCGTCCATTGACCCTATATTTCTATTGCATATTACAAAAGCATATGAATTGGAAATAACGTTTCAAGTACCAATATTGCCAGGAAAACTCATGACGTCATCATATCATCATCTGAAATCAAAAAAGTGGAATTAATTTTTTTGAGGTACTCTTTCTGACATTCATTTACTCGTATCTCTATTGTTTAAGCTTAATATCACCCCAAATTCAGATATGTTTTACTTTGAACATTTGCCTTTCAAGTCCATGTCATGGTTTTGAAATTTGATGACGTCATCATACCTTAAATTGTGATTAAAGGTAAAGACGCAAAATCGGACAAGTTTACGTGTTATGTCTATGGGAGGTGATTTTTTTAAAAACCATACATTGACTTGACAACGTTTAAGCACCTTTATCTCAGATGATTTTGCTTCATTTCCTCTGAAAATTAAGTATGTTGTAGCTGTGACAATAAGCTGCAGTAATCATGCATTTTATTCTTTGAAATCTCCTCATCAGGTTGACAATTTTGCAATTTAAAACTGAAAATGAGAATGGAATGCGGACGAAACGATTCCTGATTCATCTTTCACGTACATAAGTTTACGTTCCTCTAATTTTCTCGTCGAGACGTATGGCCGAGTGGTTAGAGGTGTCGTCACAGAAACGTGAGGTTGCACACGTACGGGTTCGAACCTCACAAGAGCACGAAAGAAAATAATAATTTTTTTTTTTTACTTTTTTTCTTCAATGGAGTACTACACCTTCGTCCATGTAGAAGTCACGTTCGCATGTAAACACACCTATACGCACACACTCACACAGTATCCCTTTGTTTATCGTTGGAGACTGCATTGCTTCGACTGCTGCAAAATATTGCAGGCTGGGCTTTTCAAGCTGATCATGGTATATTGTAACAAAATGAAATTTGTTCATATCAATTCAGTAACACAATGTAGTCGTGGTTACTTTGTGCTGATTTTATACATGTAAGAAGCTATACATTGTAAAAAAAGGTATTTGAATTGTTCCTTTAAGTCAGTCTTCTGTATTGATGATTATTTGTCAATTAGTGGTTTTTGTGGAGTTTCAGATAATGATAAAAAGTATGTATGATAAGTGCAGCGATACTTTCTACAGTTAGTTCAAAGTTGTGTTACAGAGGTTTGATACATACATTTAGCATTGTGTTTGTGTGTCCACGTGTGTATACAGGTTGGCCATATGGCACATTCTAGACAATAAATCTTAATTAATTAGCAAACGCGATCAGCTATGGAACTGAATATGGTACTAATGTATGATGTTCATGATTCTCATTAGACTGTGACGAGTTTAAAGAGATAGCTTAACTGTGTGTAAAAATAAAGCAATAATAAGGAAATTTTAAGGGAATTTGATAACCATGCCTATAATAATTTCATACAGGTACTAATAGCTGCCTCATATTCGTGTGATTGATCGTCATGTCAATAGCAAACTGACAACGTACGATTAATATATTATACATTAAACAGCTGTCTTTCAAATCCATATCGATGTTTTCTAGTTTGATGACGTCATCATACTTTAAATTGTGATAAAAGTAAAGACACAAAATCGGACAAGTTTACGTGTTATGTCTATGGGAGGTGATTTTTTTTAAAACCATGCATTGACTTGACAACGTTTAAGCACCTCTATCTCAGCTGATTTTGCTTCATTTCCTCTGAAACTTTAGTATGTTGTAGCTGAGACAATAAGCTGCAGTAATCATGCATTTTATTCTTTGAAATCTCCTCATCAGATTGACAATTTTGCAGTTTAAAACTGAAAATGAAAATGGAATGTGGACAAAACGATTCCTCATGTATCTTTCACATACATAAGTTTACGTTCCCCATATTTTCTCGTCGAGACGTATGGCCGAGTGGCTAAAGGCGACGTCTTAGAGACGTAAGGTTGCGGGTTGGAACCCCACAAGATCACGAAACAAAATACTTAAGTATTTTACTTTTTTTTCTTCAATTTTGTATTACATATTCGTCCATGTAGAAATCACGTACGTATATAAACGCACCTATACACACACACAGACACACACACACACGCCATATCCCTCTTTTTTGTGTGTTGGAGACCACATTGCTTCGACTGCAGCACAATTTTGCAGGTTGACTTTGTCAAACCGATCATAGTATGTAATGACGACGACTGAGGTGTTGTACTTTGAACAATTGTCTTTCAAGACGATGTCATTGTTTTGTAATTTGATGACGTCATTACACTGAAAATTGTGA
Organism: Diadema antillarum; assembly: GCF_040938485.1. Classification (NCBI taxonomy): domain Eukaryota; kingdom Metazoa; phylum Echinodermata; class Echinoidea; order Diadematoida; family Diadematidae; genus Diadema; species Diadema antillarum. Next base: position 1,515,796 of record NW_027271028.1, read on the forward strand.
TTAAAGGCAAGGTATCAAAACCAGCCGATTATAGGTTTTATGTCTGCGGGACGTATTTTTCCCAAGTTGCCAGAAATGGCATAGCGACCTCAATCGTTACAAGGCCGCTTTTCCGTCTAGCAATGCAATAGATGTTCACACGGCCACGTTGGTTGAGTGGGCATTGACTTTCCCACTGTTATATCTATACATTGTTTTTTTTTTTGTCTTACCATTTCCGTGGATGACCCGTGGCCGAGTGGTTACAGAAACGGTTTCGCATGTACGCTCAATATAACTTCAAGGTGCCTATATCACATTCTTTTCTTTGTCGATCACAGATGACTGTCATCTGATGACCACAAGCGTATCACCTAACTCGCCCTCAATGTGACGAGTTTTCATGTCTCGTTAGGTGATACGCTATCAGCGTATCACCTATTGTGATTGTCAAAATTTCTCTTTTTAGGTGATACGCTATCAGCGTATCACCTATTGTGATTGTCAAAATCTCTCTTTATTAGGTGATACGCTATCAGCGTATCACCTATTGTGATTGTCAAAATCTCTCTTTATTTCTTTTTATTCTTCTTTCTTTCTGGACAATTTTGTGTCATCAATATCTCAAGAATGACATTACGGAATAACATGACATTTTCAGGGAACATGTCTCATGACAATATCTAGCCACAATAAGGTTTTCATGACAGTAACATATCTATGACGTCATCTAGGCGCCATTTTGTGATTTTCGGACCATGTTACATGATCGATCATAACTTCATAACTAAAGGTCATTTCTGTATCATTTTTTGTGAACATAAAGTTCAGGTCACGCTCTATCTTTCTTTCTATGATGCTAATTACCTAGGACGTCATCTAGGACGCGTAAGCGCGCGTCAAACTTTTAAAAGGCTCAAAACAACTTTCCAATGGGAAATCTCGAAGTTTCAGACAATTTTAAGCGTTTCAAACGATTTTGCGCGTGCGCGTCCGTCCGCGCGTTTTCGCGCGCACAGCGCGTCAGTAACATGAAAATGCACTTTTTTTGACTGATTTGGATTCCTGATACTTTGAGTAACAATATCCATTGATTTCTGATCGATTCTGACAAATAACAAAGCATTGCACTTGCGTCAAAGTTCAAATTTCGCCTGCGCGTCTATGTGCAAATATAGTGAAAAAACATGTCTTTGTTTATTTTGCCATAGCTCTTTAAATCGTCTGGTTACCCTATGTTTTTATTGCATATTACAAAAGCATATAGATTGGACATAACGTTTCAAGTATCATTATTTCCATAAAACATTATGACGTCATCATATCGTCATCTGAAATCAAAAAAGTGGAATTAATTTTTTTAAGGTACTGTTTCTGAGATTCATTTGCTCGTATCTCTGTTGTTTAAGCTCAATATTATCCCAAATTCAGATATGTTGTACTTTGAACATTTGCCTTTCAAGTCCATGTCATAGTTTTGAAATTTGATGACGTCACCATGCTTTAAATTGTGTTTAAAGGTAAAGACGCAAAATCGGACAATTTTACGTGTTATGTCTATGGGAGGTGATTTTTTTAGAAACCATGCATTGACTTGACAACGTTTAAGCACCTTTATCTCAGCTGATTTTGCTTCATTTCCTTTGAAACTTAAGTATGTTGTAGCTGTGACAATAAGCTGCAGTAATCATGCATTTTATTCTTTGAAATCTCCTCATGAGGTTGACAATTTTGCAATTTAAAACTGAAAATGAGAATGGAATGCGGACCAAACGATTCCTGATTCATCTTTCACGTACATAAATCTACGTTCCTCTAATTTTCTCGTCGAGACGTATGGCCGAGTGGTTAGAGGCGTCGTCTAAGAAACGTGAGGTTGCACACGTACGGGTTCGATCCTCACAAGAGCACGAAAGAATATAATTTTTATTTTTACTTTTTTTCTTCGATGGAGTACCACACCTTCGTCCATGTAGAAACCACGTTTGCATGTAAACACACCTATACGCACACACTCACACAGTATACCTTTGTTTTGCGTTGGAGACTGCATTACTTCGACTGCTGCAAAACTTAGTAGGCTGGGCTTTCAAACTGATATAGTATATTGTAACAAAATGAAATGTGTTCATATCAATTCAGTAACACAATGTAGTCGTGGTTACTTTGTGCTGATTTATACATGTAACAAGCTATACATTGTAAAAAAGGTATTCAGTCTTCTGTATTGATGATTATTTGTCAATTAGTGGTTTTTGTGGAGTTTCAGATAGTGATAAAAAGTATGGATGATAAGTGCAGCGATACTTCCCACAGTTAGTTCAAAGTTGTGTTACAGATGTTTGATACATACATTTAGCATTGTGTGTGTATATATACGTGTGTATACAGGTTGGCCATATGACACATTCTAGACAATTAATCTTAATTGATTAGCAAACGTTATCAGCTATGGAATTGAATATGGTACTAATGTATGATGCTAATGATTCTAATTAAACTGTGACGAGTTTAAAGGGATAGCATAACTGTGTGTAAAAACAAGGCAATTATAAGGAAATTTTAGGGAATTTGATAACCATGTCTATAATAATTTCATACAGGTACTAATGCCTGCCTCATATTCGTGTGATAGATTGTCATGTCAATAGCAAACTGACAACGTACGATGAATGTGTTATACATTGAACAACTGTCTTTCAAGTCCATAACGTTCCTCATATTTTCTCGTCGAGACGTGTGGCCGAGTAGTTAAAGGCGACATCTCAGAGACGTGAGGTTGTAGGTTCGAACCCCACAAGATCACGAAACAAAATACTTAGCTACTTCACTGTTTTTTTTTTCTTCAATTTTGTATTACATATTCGTCCATGTAGAAATCACGTTCGTATATAAACGCACCTATACACACACACAGACACACACACACGCCATATCCCTCTTTTTTGTGTGTTGGAGACCACATTGCTTCGACTGCAGCAAATTTTGCAGGTTGACTTTGTCAAACCGATCATAGTATGTAATGACGACGACTGAGGTGTTGTACTTTGAACAATTGTCTTTCAAGACGATGTCATTGTTTTGTAATTTGATGACGTCATTACACTGAAAATTGTGATTAAAGGCAAGGTATCAAAACCAGCCGATTATAGGTTTTATGTCTGCGGGACGTATTTTTCCCAAGTTGCCAGAAATGGCATAGCGACCTCAGTCGTTACAAGGCCGCTTTCCGTCTAGCAATGCAATACATGTTCACGCGGCCACGATTGTTGAGTGGGCATTGACTGTTTCCCCCTGTAATATCCATACATTTCTTTTTTGCCTTACCATTTCCGGGGATGTCCCGTGGCCGAGTGGTTAGAGAAACGGTTTTGCATGCACGCTCAATATAACTTCAAGGTGCCTATATCACATTCTTTTCTTTGTCGATCACAGATGACCGACACCTGATGACCCCAAGCGTATCACCTAACTCGTCAGCGTGACGAGTTTCATATCTCGTTTCTTTTTATTCTTCTTTCTTTCTGGACAATTTTGTGTCATCAATATCTCAAGAATGACATTACGGAATAACATGACATTTTCAGGGAACATGTCTCATGACAAAATCTAGCCACAATAAGGTTTTCATGACAGTAACATATCTATGACGTCATCTAGGCGCCATTTTGTGATTTTCGGACCATGTTACATGATCGATCATAACTTCATATCTAAAGGTCATGTCTGTATCATTTTCGGCGGACATTAAGTTCAGGTCACGCTCTATCATACATTTTAATGCTAATTACCTAAGACATTATTACGCGCGCGTACGCGCGCGTCAAACTTTTAAAAGGCTCAAAACAACTTACCAATGGGAAATCTCGAAGTTTCAGACAATTTTAAGCGTTTCGCGCGTTCGCGTCCGTCCGCACATTTTCGCGCGTAGTGCGCGTAAGCAAACTGAAAATGCACATTTTTTGACAGATTTGGATTCCTGATACATTAAGTAACAATATCCATTGATTTCCGATCAATTTTGACCTATAACAAAGGAATGCGTTGGCGTCAAAGTTGAAATTTCGTGTGCGCGTCTTTGTGCAAATATAGCGAAAAACATGTCTTTGTTTATTTCGCCATAGCTCTTTAAAACGTCTGGTTACCCTATGTTTTTATTGCATATTACAAAAACATATGAATTGGAAATAACGTTTCAAGTATTAATATTTCCATAATTACATTATGACGTCATCATATCATCATCTGAAATCAAAAAAGTGGAATTAATTTTTTTGAGGTACTGTTTCTGACATTCATTTGCTCGTATCTCTGTTGTTTAAGCTCAATATTATCCCAAATTCAGATATGTTGTACTTTGAACATTTGCCTTTCAGGTCCATGTCATGGTTTTGAAATTTAATGACGTCATCATACTTTAAATTGTGATTAAAGGTAAAGACGCAAAATCGGACAAGTTTACGTGTTATGTCTATGGGAGGGGATCTTTTTTAAAACCATGCATTGACTTGACAACGTTTAAGCACCTTTATCTCAGCTGATTCTGCTTCATTTCCTCTGAAACTTAAGTATGTTGTAGCTGAGACAATAAGCTTCAGTAATCATGCATTTTATTTTTTGAAATCTCATCATCAGGTTGACAATTTTGCAGTTTAAAACTGAAAATGAGAATGGAATGTGGACAAAACGATTCCCGATTCAGCTTTCACATACATAAGTTTACGTTCCTCATATTTTCTCGCCGAGACGTATGGCCGAGTGGTTAAAGGCGACGTCTCAGAGACGTGAAGTTGCGGGTTCGAACCCCACAAGATCACGAAACAAAATACTTAGCTATTTTACTTTTTTTTCAATTTTGTATCACATATTCGTCCATGTAGAAATCACGTTCGTATATAAACGCACCTATACACACACACAGACACACAGACACACACCATATCCCTCTTTTTTGTGTTGGAGACCACATTGCTTCGACTGCTGGAAAATTTTGCAGGCTGACTTTGTCAAACCGATCATAGTATGTAATGACGACGACGGAGGTGTTGTACTTTGAACAATTGTCGTTCAAGACCATGTCATTGTTTTGTACTTTGATGACGTCATCACATTGAAAATTGTGATTAAAGGCAAGGTATCAAAACCAGCCGATTATAGGCTTTATGTCTACGGCGCGTATTTTTCCCAAGTTGCCAGAAATGGCATAGCGACATCAGTCGTTACAAGGCCGCATTTCTGTCTAGCAATGCAATACATGTTCACGCGGCCACGATTGTTGAGTGGGCATTGACTTTTCCCCCTGTAATATCTATACATTTCTTTTTTCCCTTACCATTTCCGGGGATGTCCCGTGGCCGAGTGGTTAGAGAAACGGTTTTGCATGCACGCTCAATATAACTTCAAGGTGCCTATATCACATTCTTTTCTTTGTCGATCACAGATGACCGACACCTGATGACCACAAGCGTATCACTTAACTCGTCAGCGTGACGAGTTTCATATCTCGTTTTTAGGTGATCCGAGAATCCTCTCGGATCACCTTCTGTATCTGTACTGATTCTTTGTTCTTCTTCTTCTTCTTCTTCTTCTTTATTTCTCCGCAAAAGTTGTGTAGAGATAAGCTCAGAAAGTGCATTGCCTATGAATGTCAAACTTATACCATATGTGTATCATGTCCCAAAGACGACATGTCAAGTAAAATCGTAGTGATCAGTCGACCGTGACGTCACTATGACGTCATTATATGAAAACACATTTTCAATCATATCTCATTAATGGAGTGGAATTTCTCAATGAAATTTACGTCACATAAATTTCAATTCAAGGGAATTCTACCCATATTTTCAGAATTCCTCGCATCGTAAAGACGTGCGCGTACGCGCGCGTTGAAATATTTGTATGCTCCAATCAAGCTCAAATTTTTTTTGCATACGTTTCAGACCATTTGGAGCATTTTTTGAAAAATTGAAAAAATTGGACGGACGCGTACGCGCGCGCACATATACGCACGTACAGCTCATATGCAACAGAAATTTCCCGATTTTTTACATTTATCGGATGTCTGAAAAGTCAAGGAATATTTCTAGCAAGTTTCAAGTCAATCCGACTCAATATGACGTCATACGGGACTGTCAAAGTTGAAATTCCGCGCGCGCGTCAATGGCGATATACAGTACAACAATGCCCCAAAACCGCCAATTTTAAATCCGATTTTACTCGTCAGGATGGACGGTGACCCCCCATTTTCTTTACATATTCTGAAAGCTGATGAGTTGTACATGTCAGTTTATGGGTTGGCGATACTGAAAAAGTCATTCAAAGATATCAAATTTCTTAATAAAGTTAAAAAAGTAAATTTTCAAAATGACGTCATCAAATTTCAAGTTCATTCAAGCATATCTCACTTTTTCTTTAATTGATTTACGTCCAAATTTCAATATGTTGTAGCTTATTAAATGGTCTTTCAGATATATAATAACAACAATTTGATTGGATGACGGCATCACCTCGTAAAAATGGATTTAAAGTAATCTTGTCAAATTTGACCAGTTTACGTGTTATCTCTATGGGAGTGCAGTTTTTCTGGAAATGAAAACTGACATGACTATCTTTATCGAGCACTAGCTCACTTATGCTTCGGTGAATTTCTCCCATATTTTAGTATGTTGTAGCTGAGACTTTGGGCTATCGTTAATGTGCCCTTCGTTTTTTCATACGGAGTCGGCATCATGCCCAAAAACTTGGTTGAAATTAAAGCTTATCTTCCATGTATTTTCATATTCCTTTCTTTCTGCAACTTTCTTTGCAATAACTCAAGAAAAACAAGCTCTATCAGCCCAATATTTTGCACATGTTTAGTTTATGTCACGTACATTATTTCATAAAATAACAACTACTTGATCGGGCACCTTCTTGGGTATGTAAATTAGGGTCAAAGGTCAAAAATGTTTCATCCTGTATCTTGGTTAATACATGTCTTATCTTTCCCATATTTTGCATACGTAAAGACCATGTTACAAGAATCATTTCACAAAATAACCACTTTTTGCTCAGACGCCATCTTGTCTGTGCAAAGTAGGGTCAAAGGTCATATGTACTTCTTTCTTTATCTTTATTATGACGTGTTATCTCTATGGGAGGGAATTTTTCTAGATGTGAAAATTGACATGATTGTCTTTATCGACGACTAGCTCAATTACCCTTCGGTGAATTTCTTCCAGATGTTAGTATGTTGTAGCCATTGTAATACTCTTTAAGTTTTGTTAATCAAAGTTTTAATCGGATGATGTCTTCACCACGTGAAAATGGATATAATGTAACCTTGTCAAATTTAACCAGTTTACGTGTTATCTCTATGGGAGGGAATTTTTCTGGAAATGAAAATTGACATGACTTTCTTTATCGAGCACTACCTCACTTACTCTTCTGTAAATTTCTCCCAGATTTTAATATGATGTAGCTGAGACTTTGGGCTATCATCAGTGATTCTTCATTTTTTCATACGATGCCGAGATCACGTAATAACTTGGTTGACATCAAACTTATATTCGATGTATTGAGATATTTCTTTCTCTCTGCAACTTTCTTTGCAATAACTCAAGAAAAACAGCCCCTATCATCCCCATATTTGGCACATGTTTAGTTTATGTCACGTACATTATTTCATAAAATAACAACTACTTGATCAGACACCATCTTGGGTATGTAAATTAGGGTCAAAGGTCATAAATGTTTTAACCTGTATCTTGGTGAATACATGTCCTATCTTTCCCATATTTTACACACGCAAAGGCCATGTTACAAGAATCATTTCACAAAATAACCACTTTTTGGTCAGATGCCATCTTGGCTGTGCAAAGTTGGGTCAATGGTCAAATATACTTCATTCTGTATCTTCTTTATAGTGTATACCGAATTTGGTAACAGAGATAGCAGACCTAACTCTCTTTTCTAAATGAGAATCCAAATATCACACGTCCAATGTCTCTAAACACAGATGAAACCTATATGGTCATGCCTATTGCGATCAGGACTCGAATCATTGATTAAAAAAAATCGGATCACCTAATTTGTCAGTCTTGACAAATTCCAAGTCTAGTTAGGTGATCCGAGTATCCTCTCGGATCACCTATTGTTTCTGTACGGATTCTTTCTTTATTTCTATCTCCTCAAAAGTTGTGCAGAGGTTAGCTCAGAAAGTGCATTGCCTCTCAATGTCAGACTTATACCATATATGTATCATGTCGCAAAGACGACAGCGCAAGTAAAATCATAGTGATCAGTCGACCGTGACGTCACTATGACGTCATTATATGAAAACACATTTTCATGCATATCTCATTAATGGAATGGAATATTTCAATGAAATTTACGTCACATATATTTCAAGTCAAGCGCATTTTACTCATATTCTCAAAATTCATTTTTATCTCAAAACGCGCGCGTACGCGCGCGTTGAAATATTTGTATGCTCAAATCCAGCTCAAATTTTTTTTGCACACGTTTCAGACCATTTGGAGCATTTTTTGAAAAATTGTAAAAATTGGACGGACGCGTACGCGCGCGCACATATACGCACGCACAGCTAATATGAAATAGAAATTTTCAATTTTTTCACACGGATCGGATGTCCGAAATTTCAAGGAATATTTCTACCAAGTTTCAAGTCGATCCGATTCAATATGACGTCATACGGGCCCGTCAAATTCAAAATTCCGCGCGTGCGTCAATGGGGATACACAGTGCAACTATGCCAAAAAACCGCCAATTTTAAATCGGATTTTACTCGTCAGGATGGACGGTGACCCCCCATTTTCTTTACATATTCTGAAAGGTGATGAGTTGTACATGTCATTTCATGGGCTGGCTATGCTGATAAAATGATTAAAAGATATCAAATTTCTTAATAAAGTAAAAAAAGTAGATTTTCAAAATGACGTCATCAAATTTCAAGTTTACTCGAGCGTATCTCACTAATCCTTTGCCAGTTTTCACCCAAATTTCAATATGTTGTAGCTTATGAAATGTTCTTTCATAAATGTAATTAAACAATTTTGATTTGATGACGACATCACCTCGAAAAAATGGATTGAAGGTAACCTTGTCAAATTTGACCAGTTTACGTGTAATCTCTATGGGAGTGCAATTTTTATGGAAATGAAAATTGACATGACTATCTTTATCGAGCACTAGCTCACTTATGCTTCGGTGAATTTCTCTAAGATTTTAATATGTTGTAGCTGAGATGTAGGGCTATCGTAAGTGTGCCCTTCGTTTTTTCATACGTTGTCGGGATCACGTGAAAAAACTTGGTTGAAATTAAAATTTATCTTCGATGTTGTCACAAATGTACATACTAGTAATTATGTACATGTATGATGTACTGTATGCATGGTTGTTTTAATGTGTATGTACACAGGTTGACCAGATTTATGGAGAACATTCTATGTGGTATAGATATAGTACATACAGGCTGACCAGATCAGTGGAGAATTTTCTAGGTGGTATGCAATGTAGCTATACAGTACATGCATGTAGCAGGAAATACTTTATAGCTCACTCAATTTAGATTGATTTCACCCATTCCAGAATGTTCTGGGAAGTGCTAACATATTTGGCTGAGTGAGGCACTGTCCCTGTAGCCCAATGTGATTGGTAGTTATTCTTGGTAATGATGTTTTGTACATAGTTAGGCAGTGAGTCATCCAGGTTTCCTGGAACTTGGACTGGCTAGTAGGTTGGAGAGAGTTATAGAATGTGCTAGAAGGGGGTGAATGGATAGTATATAAGCCAGAGAAATTCTGCAGTAGGCAGAGTACCCAACACCTCTGCTCTGAGAGTTACGTCACTTCTGGCTCTGAAGCGACTTGTTATAGTCAGTCCTGTGCTACCTGCTGACCTGTTATGTTTGTGGAGATAAGGCCTGGGAGACATTTTGCCTGCAGATAATTAATTTGCCTACATTGAAGATAGACTCCATATTTTTATGTCAATGGACATTGCTACGGAAAAGCTGTGACGGGCTGGATTCCTAGCTGGACAATATTAAGTGAATCATCATTCTACGCATCAACTGGACGTGGTCGTCACAACATTTGGACTCTGCACGTTTCGCTGTGGACGTATATCGTGGATTTTACCCCGGATCTATACCGTGGACTATCGTAACCTGTACCTCTGGAGTTACGTCAGAGGAATCATTCATCGGTGCATCGCGGATCATTCATTTGTGCATCGAACATCGTATCTGGACATTACCAGGGAACTGTAGCGACTTTGTGATAGTTTGGATGCATGTAAGTGATCCCATTACCGATTTGTAATTGTTTCTATTGATCATTGTTGTACTGATATGACGCCGATTACCAGTCTGTACCCACAATATTACTGTTAATAAACCGCCTGAACATCAGTTGATTGTTTCTTTTGTGCGATCATTCTCGGAGTGATTTTGGTCGTAACAAAATTGGGGGCTTGTGTCCGGGAATTGAATTTAAAGCCAAAACTTAGAATTTGGAACGTTCCGGAATCCAGAATATTGGTACAGACATAATACCAGTTGAGTTGATTGTTCAATTGTATATTGTGTGTTACACATTGTCACAATGTCAATCAGTACAATGGATGTTCAGGCATTTGTTCAGAGGACAGATTTGTCCCTCAAAGATTTGCAAAGGTTACGCAAATGTGATTTGACCGCTGTTGCACAGCATTTAAATGTTGATGTTCCACAAGGTGTAAGAAAGGCAGAGATCCTTGACTTAGTAGCTGGTCACATGGAGCTCAAAGAAGAAATTGACACTCAAGATCGAGCTCAAATTTCAGATCAAACGAGGCTTGAGCTTGCTAAATTGGAAATGAAGGAGAGAGAAAGAGCAAGGGAATTGGAAATGGAGAAAGAGAAGATGAGATTAGAAATTGAAAGAGAAATTGAAATGAAGAAACTTGAGCAACAATTGAAATTGCGTGAGATGGAATTGGCTCATGCACAGACTGTAAGAACTCAGGAAAGGGCTCCCTCTGAATTTGATTTGGCCAAGAACATTCGATTGGTGCCAAAGTTTGAAGAAAACAGAGTTGATGCATATTTTGTGTCATTTGAGAAGGTGGCTAACAGTTTGAACTGGCCACAGGAATTTTGGCCCTTGCTCCTTCAAAGTGTGTTTGTCGGCAAAGCAGCCGATGTGTACTCATCTCTCTCTGAAGAGCAATCACGTGACTATGCTACAGTCAAGAAAGCAGTGTTGAATGCTTATGAGTTGGTGCCAGAGGCGTACAGACACAAGTTCAGAAATTCGTACCGCAAACCAGGCCAGACACATGTTGAGTTTGCTCGTGAAAAAGAAATGATGTTTGATAGGTGGTACAGATCCCTGAAAGTGGATCAGGACTTTGATAACCTACGTGAGGTTGTTCTCTTGGAAGAATTCAAAAAGAGTGTTGCTTTCAGTGTGAGGTCGCATTTGGATGATCACAAAGTGACAAGTTTGCATAAAGCAGCCTTGATGGCTGATGAGTATGAGCTGACCCACAGAAATGACAACAGACCACCTTTCAGGAATTTCTCTGGAAATAAGAGAGACAAAAATCAGTCGAGCAATCCAAAGAATGCTGGTCCTGAAAAAGGCAGGAGTTCTGAAACTTCATCGGCACCAAAGCCTCAATCTGACAAAGGGTCCAGTACAAGTGCAAATGTCATCAAATGTTTTCACTGTAACAAGACAGGGCATGTAAAGTCACAGTGTTGGAAGTTGCAAAACAAAACAAAGAAGGACTTGGGATTTGTCATGTCAAAAAGTGTCCTACCCGAAAACAGTGTCCCGTTCAGTGAAACACAGGCCATTGAAAGTCAGTCTCCCAAATTCAAAGATAGGCTGAAGCAGGTGGATGAGAGCTATCGTAGCTTTTTGTTTGATGGTGAGGTGACCCCATGTACCTCTGGTGAGGCAGGTAAGCCAGTGGTCATCTTGCGGGATACGGGGGCCTCTCAGTCGTTGATGGTGGATGGTGGTATGACTTTTCCACCAGATAGTGCAGTAAATGCAAAAGTCTTGATTCAGACTGTTGATGGCAGTTATATGTCAGTGCCACTGTATAGAGTGGATTTGAAGTGTGACCTAGTTTCTGGTCCTGTTACTGTTGGAGTTGTTCCTGAGTTGCCCATGGCAGGCATTGACTTCCTGTTGGGGAATGACTTGGCTGGGGACAAGGTGGTTGCGTCTCCAGTTGTTTCGGAGAAACCAGTGGTGGTTGCTGAAACTGAGCAGTTGCAGGAGGAGTTTCCTGGGATTTTCCCAGATTGTGTTGTGACTAGGTCTCAGGCTCGTAGAGCTGTTCAAGATGATGCGGATTCTGTTGATGTGGAGGAGAATTCCGGTGTTTGGTTGGCAGAAACCTTTTTCAAGGATTTGAATGATGGGGTTGCTGTATTAGGCTCCGAGGCTAACAGTGATGGGCTGTTTAGCAAGTCTTCCTTGGTTGAAGCACAGCAGGCAGACTCTGAGTTGAAAGGCTTGTCTCAGACGGCGTGTTCTGAGGCTGAGGCTGAAAAGGTCCCTGAGTGCTATTATGTCAAAGATGGCATTTTGATGAGGAAGTGGAGACCTCCCCATAGGCCAGCTGATGAGGATTGGACGGTGGTCCGTCAAGTTGTTGTCCCTCCTAGTTACCGCGGTGAGATCTTGAGGATTGCTCACGAGTTACCAGTTGGCGGCCATTTAGGCGTCAGAAAGACAAAGGATCGGATCATGAGGCATTTTTATTGGCCGGGGTTGAATGTGGATGTGGCTGAGTTTTGCAAGACTTGTCACACATGTCAGGTGGCTGGTAAACCACAGCATTCAGTGAAGCCGGCGCCATTGATTCCGATACCTGCGTTTGAAGAACCATTCACTCGGGTTCTAGTTGACTGTGTTGGACCTTTGCCTAGGACTAGGTCGGGTCATAAGTACCTCTTGACAATCATGGATATGTCTACACGGTTTCCAGAGGCTATCCCATTGAGAAATATCACTGCTAAGACTGTGGTAGATGCTCTAGTGCAGTTTTTCACTAGGTATGGGTTGCCCAAGGAAGTGCAGTCTGACCAAGGGTCAAATTTCATGTCAGGCATATTTCAAGAGGTGATGTATCGTTTGGGGGTGAAGCAGCTGAAGTCGTCAGCTTATCATCCCCAGTCCCAAGGTGCGTTGGAGCGCTACCACCAGACCCTAAAGACAATGATTAGGGCATTTTGTGAGGAGTATCCCGAGGATTGGGATAAGGGCATCCCTTTCCTGCTGTTTGCAACGAGGGACTCCCCAAATGAGTCGACGGGTTTCAGCCCATTTGAGTTGGTGTACGGTCATGAAGTCAGGGGCCCACTGAAGCTCATCAAAGAGAAATTCATGACGGAGGATGATGAGGTCCACCTACTTGACTACGTGTCAAAGTTTCGTGAAAGGCTTTCAAAGGCTTGTGAGGTAGCTAGGGAACACTTGAAAGTGTCACAAGACTCTATGAAGAGAAAGGCAGACAAAAATGCCAAAGCCCGAACTTTCAACCCAGGTGACAAAGTTCTTGTACTGCTGCCCATACAAGGTGAACCACTGAAAGCCAAGTTCAGTGGCCCATACTATGTCAAAAAGAAACTCAATGATGTGAACTATGTGATCAGTACGCCAGACAGACGCAAAGATCAGAGGGTGTGTCATGTAAACATGCTGAAAGAGTACTATGAGAGAAAGGCTGGTCAGCCGGTAGGCGTAGCTCAGGTGGTAGAAGAGGAAGTAGAGGAAGAGGGAGAAGCTCAAGATGAGCATGGAAGTGAGCCCTCTAGTGCCAGGTTGTCTAACTCAGAGATGTTAGGGACAAGTATTGCCAAGAGAAGCCAAGGTAGAGGCTATACTAGGCTTTCCCATCCCCCAATCCAAGAAGGAGTTGCTCAGATTTCTGGGCATGGCTGGTTTCTACAGGAAATTTGTACCGAATTTCAGCACTGTAGTCACCCCCCTAACAAACCTGCTGAAGGGCAAGGCAAAGTACACCTGGACTGATGAGTGTCAAAGAGCCTTCGAGAAACTAAAGGCAGTCCTTGCTAATGAGCCTGTTTTGGCAGCTCCTGACTTCGCAAAGCCATTCAAGGTGGCAATAGATGCTAGCGATGTAGGAGTGGGAGCGGTTTTGCTCCAAGAAGATGAAGAAGGCACTGAACGACCAGTTAGCTACTTCTCCAAAAAATTGAACACATACCAGAAGAAGTACTCCACAATTGAGAAGGAGGCTCTCAGTCTCATCCTTGCCCTCCAGCAATACGAAGTGTACTTGACAAATAGCAAAGGGGAGATCACGGTCTATACTGACCACAACCCCTTGGTCTTTTTAGACCGGTTCAAAATGAAGAACAACAGGTTGTTCAGATGGAGCATGATGACGCAGCCATATGCACTCAAAATCAAACATGTGGCAGGCAAAAACAATGTAATTGCCGACGCTCTGTCAAGAGTGTAACATGAAGAGAGTATTAAAGGTGAAAAGTTTTCACCGCATATCATTTTCAGTGTATGTGTTTAGCATATTCATTAATGTGTGCAAAACAGTTCGATATGATTGTATAAGCGCTGAGCATCCAAGCAATATCATTGTAAATGGTATCCATGAAAAGAGAACATGGAATGAATACAGCTATCCAAAAGACATGTGATAGTATGTGATTATTGTAGCTTGACTTGGATTTTACCTCACATTCACTATAAATAATAATGAGAAATTGTGAAGGTAAAAGAAACCCTTGCTACGGCAAGGCTTTCTTTTTCCCATGGGGGATGGTGTCACAAATGTACATACTAGTAATTATGTACATGTATGATGTACTGTATGCATGGTTGTTTTAATGTGTATGTACACAGGTTGACCAGATTTATGGAGAACATTCTATGTGGTATAGATATAGTACATACAGGCTGACCAGATCAGTGGAGAATTTTCTAGGTGGTATGCAATGTAGCTATACAGTACATGCATGTAGCAGGAAATACTTTATAGCTCACTCAATTTAGATTGATTTCACCCATTCCAGAATGTTCTGGGAAGTGCTAACATATTTGGCTGAGTGAGGCACTGTCCCTGTAGCCCAATGTGATTGGTAGTTATTCTTGGTAATGATGTTTTGTACATAGTTAGGCAGTGAGTCATCCAGGTTTCCTGGAACTTGGACTGGCTAGTAGGTTGGAGAGAGTTATAGAATGTGCTAGAAGGGGGTGAATGGATAGTATATAAGCCAGAGAAATTCTGCAGTAGGCAGAGTACCCAACACCTCTGCTCTGAGAGTTACGTCACTTCTGGCTCTGAAGCGACTTGTTATAGTCAGTCCTGTGCTACCTGCTGACCTGTTATGTTTGTGGAGATAAGGCCTGGGAGACATTTTGCCTGCAGATAATTAATTTGCCTACATTGAAGATAGACTCCATATTTTTATGTCAATGGACATTGCTACGGAAAAGCTGTGACGGGCTGGATTCCTAGCTGGACAATATTAAGTGAATCATCATTCTACGCATCAACTGGACGTGGTCGTCACAACATTTGGACTCTGCACGTTTCGCTGTGGACGTATATCGTGGATTTTACCCCGGATCTATACCGTGGACTATCGTAACCTGTACCTCTGGAGTTACGTCAGAGGAATCATTCATCGGTGCATCGCGGATCATTCATTTGTGCATCGAACATCGTATCTGGACATTACCAGGGAACTGTAGCGACTTTGTGATAGTTTGGATGCATGTAAGTGATCCCATTACCGATTTGTAATTGTTTCTATTGATCATTGTTGTACTGATATGACGCCGATTACCAGTCTGTACCCACAATATTACTGTTAATAAACCGCCTGAACATCAGTTGATTGTTTCTTTTGTGCGATCATTCTCGGAGTGATTTTGGTCGTAACAATGTATTGAAATATTTCTTTCTTTTTGCAACTTTCTTTGCAATAACTCAAGAAAAACAGCCCCTATCACCTTCATATTTTGCACATGTTTAGTTCATGTCACGAAAATTATTTCATAAAATTACAACTACTTGATCAGACGCCATCTTGGGTATGTAAATTAGGGTCAAAGGTCATAGATGTTTCATCCTGTATCTTGGTGAATACATGTCCTATCTTTCCCATATTTTGCACACGTAAAGACCATGTTACAGGGATCATTTCATAAAATAACCACTTTTTGCTCAGATGCCATCTTGTCTGTGCAAAGTGGGGTCAAAGGTCATATGTACTTCTTTTTCTATCTTTGCTATGACGTGTTATCTCTATAGGAGGGAATTTTTTAGATGTGAAAATTGACATGACTCTCTTTATCGAGCACTATCTTACTTATGCTTCGGTGAATTTCTCTCAGATTTTAATATGTTGTAGCTGAGACTTTGCAGTATCAGGACTCGAATCATTGATTAAAAAAAAGATCGGATCACCTTAATTTGTCAGTGATGACAAATTACAATCTCTAGTTTATTAGGTGATACGCTATCAGCGTATCACCTATTGTGATTGTCAAAATCTCTCTTTATTTTTTTTTATTCTTCTTTCTTTCTGGACAATTTTGTGTCGTCAATATCTCAACAATGACATTACGGAATGACATGAAATTTTCAGTCAACATGTCTCATAACAATATCTAGCCACAATAAGGTTTTCATGACAGTAACATATCTATGACGTCATCTAGGCGCCATTTTGTGATTTTCGGACCTTGTCACATGATCGATCATAACTTCATAACTAGATGTCATTTCTGCATCATTTTCGGTGGACATAAAGTTCAGGTCACGCTCTATCTTACTTTTTAACGCTAGTTACCCAGGTCTTCATTACGCGCGCCTACGCGCGCGTCAAAATTTTAAAAGGCTCAAAACGACTTCCCAATGGGAAATCTCGAAGTTTCAGACAATTTTAAGCGTTTCAAACATTTTCTCGCGTGCGCGTCCGTCCGCGCAATTTCACGCGCAGAGGGCGTAACCAACATGAAAATGCAATTTTTTGACTGATTTGGATTCCTGATACTTTGAGTAACAATATCCACTGATTTCCGATCGATGTTGACCTATAACAAAGGAATGCACTGGCGTCAAAGTTGAAATTCCGCGCGCGCGTCTTTCTGCAAATATAGTGAAAAAACATGTCTTTGTTTATTTCGCCATAGCTCTTTAAATCGTCCATTGACCCGATATTTCTATTGCATATTACAAAAGCATATGAATTGTAAATAACATTCCTAGTATCAATATTGCCAGGAAAACGCGATGAAGTGATCATATCGTCATTTTGAATAAAAAAAGTGGAATTGATTTTTTTGAGGTACTGTTTCTGACATTCATTTGCTCGTATCTCTGTTGTTTAAGCTCAATATTATCCCAAATTCACATATGTTGTCCTTTAAACATTTGCCTTTCAAGTCCATGTCATGGTTTTGAAATTTGATGACGTCATCATACTTTAAATTGTGATTAAAAGTAAAGATGCAAAATCGGACAAGTTTACGTGTTATGTCTATGGGAGGTGATTTTTTTTAAAAGCATGCATTGACTTAACAACGTTTAAGCACCTTTATCTCAGCTGATTTTGCTTCATTTCCTCTGAAACTTTAGTATGTTGTAGCTGAGACAATAAGCTGCAGTAATCATGCATTTTATTCTTTGAAATCTCCTCATCAGATTGACAATTTTGCAGTTTAAAACTGAAAATGAAAATGGAATGTGGACAAAACGATTCCTCATGTATCTTTCATATACATAAGTTTACGTTCCCCATATTTTCTCGTCGAGACGTATGGCCGAGTGGTTAAAGGCGCCGTCTCAGAGACGTGAGGTTGCGGGTTCGAACCCCACAAGATCACGAAACAATTTTTTTTTATTTTACTTTTTTTTCTTCAATTTGTATTATATATTCGTCCATGTAGAAATCACGTTCGTATATAAACGCACCTATACACACACACAGACACACACACACGCCATATCCCTCTTTTTTGTGTGTTGGAGACCACATTGCTTCGACTGCAGCAACATTTTGCAGGTTGACTTTGTCAAACCGATCATAGTATGTAATGACGACGACTGAGGTGTTGTACTTTGAACAATTGTCTTTCAAGACGATGTCATTGTTTTGTAATTTGATGACGTCATTACACTGAAAATTGTGATTAAAGGCAAGGTATCAAAACCAGCCGATTATAGGTTTTATGTCTGCGGGACGTATTTTTCCCAAGTTGCCAGAAATGGCATAGCGACCTCAGTCGTTACAAGGCCGCTTTTCCGTCTAGCAATGCAATAGATGTTCACACGGCCACGTTAGTTGAGTGGGCATTGACTTTCCCCCTGTTATATCTATACATTGTTTTTTTTTTTTTGTCTTACCATTTCCGTGGATGACCCGTGGCCGAGTGGTTACAGAAACGGTTTCGCATGCACGCTCAATATAACTTCAAGGTGCCTATATCACATTCTTTTCTTTGTCGATCACAGATGACTGTCATCTGATGACCACAAGCGTATCACCTAACTCGTCCTCAATGTGACGAGTTTTCATGTCTCGTTAGGTGATACGCTATCAGCGTATCACCTATTGTGATTGTCAAAATCTCTCTTTATTTTTTTTTATTCTTCTTTCTTTCTGGACAATTTTGTGTCGTCAATATCTCAACAATGACATTACGGAATGACATGAAATTTTCAGTCAACATGTCTCATAACAATATCTAGCCACAATAAGGTTTTCATGACAGTAACATATCTATGACGTCATCTAGGCGCCATTTTGTGATTTTCGGACCTTGTCACATGATCGATCATAACTTCATAACTAGATGTCATTTCTGCATCATTTTCGGTGGACATAAAGTTCAGGTCACGCTCTATCTTACTTTTTAACGCTAGTTACCCAGGTCTTCATTACGCGCGCCTACGCGCGCGTCAAAATTTTAAAAGGCTCAAAACGACTTCCCAATGGGAAATCTCGAAGTTTCAGACAATTTTAAGCGTTTCAAACATTTTCTCGCGTGCGCGTCCGTCCGCGCAATTTCACGCGCAGAGGGCGTAACCAACATGAAAATGCAATTTTTTTGACTGATTTGGATTCCTGATACTTTGAGTAACAATATCCACTGATTTCCGATCGATGTTGACCTATAACAAAGGAATGCACTGGCGTCAAAGTTGAAATTCCGCGCGCGCGTCTTTCTGCAAATATAGTGAAAAAACATGTCTTTGTTTATTTCGCCATAGCTCTTTAAATCGTCCGTTGACCCGATATTTCTATTGCATATTACAAAAGCATATGAATTGTAAATAACATTCCTAGTATCAATATTGCCAGGAAAACGCGATGAAGTGATCATATCGTCATTTTGAATAAAAAAAGTGGAATTGATTTTTTTGAGGTACTGTTTCTGACATTCATTTGCTCGTATCTCTGTTGTTTAAGCTCAATATTATCCCAAATTCACATATGTTGTCCTTTAAACATTTGCCTTTCAAGTCCATGTCATGGTTTTGAAATTTGATGACGTCATCATACTTTAAATTGTGATTAAAAGTAAAGATGCAAAATCGGACAAGTTTACGTGTTATGTCTATGGGAGGTGATTTTTTTTAAAAGCATGCATTGACTTAACAACGTTTAAGCACCTTTATCTCAGCTGATTTTGCTTCATTTCCTCTGAAACTTTAGTATGTTGTAGCTGAGACAATAAGCTGCAGTAATCATGCATTTTATTCTTTGAAATCTCCTCATCAGATTGACAATTTTGCAGTTTAAAACTGAAAATGAAAATGGAATGTGGACAAAACGATTCCTCATGTATCTTTCATATACATAAGTTTACGTTCCCCATATTTTCTCGTCGAGACGTATGGCCGAGTGGTTAAAGGCGCCGTCTCAGAGACGTGAGGTTGCGGGTTCGAACCCCACAAGATCACGAAACAATTTTTTTTTATTTTACTTTTTTTTCTTCAATTTGTATTATATATTCGTCCATGTAGAAATCACGTTCGTATATAAACGCACCTATACACACACACAGACACACACACACGCCATATCCCTCTTTTTTGTGTGTTGGAGACCACATTGCTTCGACTGCAGCAACATTTTGCAGGTTGACTTTGTCAAACCGATCATAGTATGTAATGACGACGACTGAGGTGTTGTACTTTGAACAATTGTCTTTCAAGACGATGTCATTGTTTTGTAATTTGATGACGTCATTACACTGAAAATTGTGATTAAAGGCAAGGTATCAAAACCAGCCGATTATAGGTTTTATGTCTGCGGGACGTATTTTTCCCAAGTTGCCAGAAATGGCATAGCGACCTCAGTCGTTACAAGGCCGCTTTTCCGTCTAGCAATGCAATAGATGTTCACACGGCCACGTTAGTTGAGTGGGCATTGACTTTCCCCCTGTTATATCTATACATTGTTTTTTTTTTTTTGTCTTACCATTTCCGTGGATGACCCGTGGCCGAGTGGTTACAGAAACGGTTTCGCATGCACGCTCAATATAACTTCAAGGTGCCTATATCACATTCTTTTCTTTGTCGATCACAGATGACTGTCATCTGATGACCACAAGCGTATCACCTAACTCGTCCTCAATGTGACGAGTTTTCATGTCTCGTTCTTCTTTCTTTCTGCCACATTTTGTGTCGTCAATATCTCAACAATGACATTACGGAATAACATGACATTTTCAGTAAACATGTCTCATGACAAAATCTAGCCACAATAAGGTTTTCATGACAGTAACATATCTATGACGTCATCTAGGCGCCATTTTGTGATTTTCGGACCTTGTCACATGATCGATCATAACTTCATAACTGGATATCATTTCTGTATCATTTTCGGTGGACATAAAGTTCAGGTCACGCTCTATCTTACTTTTTAACGCTAGTTACCCAGGTCATCATTACGCGCGCCTACGCGCGCGTCAAAATTTTAAAAGGCTCAAAACGACTTCCCAATGGGAAATCTCGAAGTTTCAGACAATTTTAAGCGTTTCAAACATTTTCTTGCGTGCGCGTCCGTCCGCGCAATTTCGCGCGCAGAGGGCGTAAGCAAGATGAAAATGCATTTTTTTTTGACTGATTTGGATTCCTGATACTTTGAGTAACAATATCCATTGATTTCCGATCGATGTTGACCTATAACAAAGAAATGCACTGGCGTCAAAGTTGAAATTCCGTGCGCGCGTCTTTCTGCAAATATAGTGAAAAAACATGTCTTTGTTTATTTCGGCATAGCTCTTTAAATCGTCCATTGACCCTATATTTCTATTGCATATTACAAAAGCATATGAATTGGAAATAACGTTTCAAGTACCAATATTGCCAGGAAAACTCATGACGTCATCATATCATCATCTGAAATCAAAAAAGTGGAATTAATTTTTTTGAGGTACTGTTTCTGTCATTCATTTACTCGTATCTCTGTTGTTTAAGCTCAATATTATCCCAAATTCAGATATGTTGTACTTTGAACATTTGCCTTTTAAGTCCATATCATGCTTTTGATATTTGATGACGTCATCATACCTTAAATTGTGATTAAAGGTAAAGACGCAAAATCGGACAAGTTTACGTGTATTGTCTATGGGAGGTGAGTTTTTTTTAAAACCATGCATTGACTTAACAACGTTTAAGCACCTTTATCTCAGCTGATTTTGTTTCATTTCCTCTGAAACTTAAGTATGTTGTAGCTGTGACAATAAGCTGCAGTAATCATGCATTTTATTCTTTGAAATCTCCTCATGAGGTTGACAATTTTGCAATTTAAAACTGAAAATGAAAATGGAATGTGGACGAAACGATTCCTGATTCATCTTTCACGTACATAAATCTACGTTCCTCTAATTTTCTCGTCGAGACGTATGGCCGAGTGGTTAGAGGCGTCGTCTCAGAAACGTGAGGTTGCACACGTACGGGTTCGAACCTCACAAGAGCACGAAAGAAAATAATATTTTTACTTTTTTTCTTCAATGGAGTACTACACCTTCGTCCATGTAGAAATCACGTTCGCATGTAAACACAACTATACGCACACACTCACATAGTATCCCTTTGTTTTGCGTTGGAGACTGCTTTACTTCGACTGCTGCAAAATTTTGCAGGCTGGGCTTTTCAAACTTATTGGAAATATTGTAATAAAATGAAATTTGTTCATATCAATTCAGTAACACAATGTAGTCGTGGTTACTTTGTGCTGATTTATACATGGAACAAGCTATACATTGTAAAAAAGGTATTTGAATTGTTCCTTTAAGTCAGTCTTCTGTATTGATGATTATTTGTCAATTAGTGGTTTTTGTGGAGTTTCAGATAGTGATAAAAAGTATAGATGATAAGTACAGCGATAATTCCTACAGTTAGTTCAAAGTTGTGTTACAGAGGTTTGATACATACATTTAGCATTGTGTGTGTGTGTACGTGTGTATACAGGTTGGCCATATGACACATTCTAGACAATTAATCTTAATTAATTAGCAAACGTGATCAGCTATGGAACTGAATATGGTACTAATGTATGATGTTAATGATTCTAATTAAACGACGAATTTAAAGGGATAGCTTAACTGTGTGTAAAAATAAAGCAATTATAAGGAAATTTTAGGGGACTTTGATAACCATGCCTATAATAATTTCATACAGGTACTAATAGCTGCCTCATGTTCATGTGATCGATCGTTTAATAGCAAACTGACAACGTACGATGAATATGTTATACATTGACCAACTTTCAAGTCCATATCGTTATTTTCTAATTTGATGACGTCATCATGCTAGAAGGTATGGTTAAAGGCGAGATATCGAAATCAGCGAAGATTGTACGTTATGTCTATGAAAGGGGATTTTTGTTTGTTATCCATGCATTGACTCGATAACGCTCGAGCACCTTTACCTCACTTGATTTTGATTTCCTCTGAAACTTAAGTATGTTGTAGCTGAGACAATAAGCTGCAGTAATCATACATTTTATTATTTTTTTTTATCTTCTCACCAGGTTGAGTATTTTGCAGCATAAAACTGAAAATGAGAATGGAAGATGGACGAAACGATTCCTGAGTCATCTTTCACATATAAGTTTACGTTCCTCATATTTTCTCGTCGAGACGTATGACTGAGAGGTTAAAGGCGACGTCTCAGAGACGTAAGGTTGCACACGTGCGTGATTAAAGGCAAGGTATCAAAAACCAGCCGATTATAGGTTTTATGTCTGCGGGACGTATTTTTCCCAAGTTGCCAGAAATGGCATAGCGACCTCAGTCGTTACAAGGCCGCTTTTCCGTCTAGCAATGCAATAGATGTTCACACGGCCACGTTTAATAGTTGAGTGGGCATTGACTTTCCCCCTGTTATATCTATACATTGTTGTGTGTATTTTTTTTTGTCTTACCATTTCCGTGGATGACCCGTGGCCGAGTGGTTACAGAAACGGTTTGGCATGCACGCTCAATATATTTTCAAGGTGCCTATATCACATTCTTTTCTTTGTCGATCGTAGATGACCGTCATCTGATGACCACAAGCGTATCACCTAACTCGTCCTCAATGTGACGAGTTTTCATGTCTCGTTAGGTGATACGCTATCAGCGTATCACCTATTGTGATTGTCAAAATCTCTCTTTATTAGGTGATCCGAGAATCCTCTCGGATCACCTATTGTATCTGTACGGATTCTTTCTTTCTTTCTTTCTTTCTTTCTTTCTTTCTTTATTTCTGGACAAAAGTTGTGCAGAGGTTAGCTCAGAAAGTACTCTGCCTATCAAGTTCAAACTTATACCATGTATGTATCGTGTCCCAAAGACGGCAATCGAACTAAAATCAAAGTGATCAGTCGACCGTGACGTCACTATGACGTCATTATATGAAAACACATTCTCAATCATATCTCATTAATGGAATGAAGTTTTTCAATGAAATTTACGTCACATATATTTCAAGTTATGCGCATTCTACTCATATTCTCAAAATTCACATTTTCTCTTGGTACGAGCGCGTACGCGCGCGTTGAAATATTTGTATGCTCAAATCGAGCTAAAATTTTTTTTGCGCACGTTTCAGACCATTTGGAGCATTTTTTGAAAAATTGAAAAAATCGGACGGACGCGTACGCGCGCGCGCATATACGCACGCACAGCTCATATGCAATAGAAATTTTCAGTTTTTTCACACGGATCGGATGTCCACAATGTCAAGGAATATTTCTATCAAGTTTCAAGTCGATCCGACTCAATATGACGTCATACGGGCCCGTCAAATTCAAAATTCCGCGCGTGCGTCAATGGGGATACACTGTGCAACTATGCCAAAAAACCGCCAATTTTAAATCGGATTTTACTCGTCAGGATGGACGGTGACCCCCCATTTTCTTGACATATTCTAAAAGCTGATGAGTTGTACATGTCATTTCATGGGTTGGCGATACTGAAAAAATGATTAAAAGATATCAAATTTCTTAATAAAGTAAACAAAGTAAATTTTCCAAATGACGTCATCAAATTTCAAATTTACTCGAGCGTATCTCACTTAAATTTCGCCAATTTTCACCCAGATTTCAGTATGTTGTAGCTTATGAAATGTTCTTTCATCAATATAATAACAACATTTTGATTGGATAACGTCATCACCTCGTAAAAATGGATTGAAAGTATCCTTGTAAAATTTGACCAGTTTACGTGTTATCTCTATGGGAGAGCATTTTTTCTGGCAGTGAAAATTGACATGACTCTCTTTTTCGAGCACTAGCTCACTTATGCTTCGGTGAATTTCTCCCAGATTTTAGTATGTTGTAGCTGAGACTTTGGGCTATCGTAAGTGTGACCTCCATTTTTTCATACGACGTTGGTATCACATCGAAAAACTTGGTTGAAAAATTGCATGTGGCTTCGATGCAGCGTCATTTTGCTTAATACACAGGGCCTATGGAGCATGAAATAGGTCATTGCATAGCGCATCCGACTCGTAATCCTAAGGTCCCTGGTTCGATGCTCACCCCTGCCAGTTTTTTTTTTTAATTTTTTTAAACACTTTTTTTTCTTCTTTTTCTTTAGTTAGTCTGAATCTCCTTTCCTAACTTTATCTTTTTCTGATTTTTTCATGCTTCTCCTTCAAATTTCTATAAAAATAACATAATTTTTTCTTTATTTTTCTTTCTTTCTACTACTTTCTGTGCAATAGATGAACAATAACAATGGCTATTAATCCCATATTTTGCACATGTTTTGTTCATGTCACGTATATTATTTCATAAAATAACAATTACTTGATCGGACACCATCTTGGGTATGTAAATTAGGGTCAAAGGTCATAAATGTTCCATCCTGTATCTTGGTGAATACATGTCCTATCTCTCCCATATTTTGCACACGCAAAGACCATGTTACAAGAATCATTTCACAAAATAACGACTTTTTGCTAAGATGCCATCATGTCTGTGCAAAGTGGGGTCAAAGGTCATATATTCTTCTTTCTGTATCTTCATTATGACGTGTTATCTCTATGGGAGTGCAGTTTTTCTGCAAATGAAATTTGACATGACTATCTTTTTCGAGCACTAGCTCACTTATGCTTCGGTGAATTGCTCCCAGATCTTAATATGTTGTAGCTGAGACTTTGGGCTATCGTATTTTACCCTTCATTTTTTCATACGATGTCGGGATCACGTTAAAAAACTTGGTTGAAATTAAAGCTTATCTTCAATGTATTGAGATATGTCTTTCTTTCTGCAACTTTCTTTGCAATAACTCAAGAAAAACAGCGTCTATCACCCTCAAAGTTTGCACATGTTTAGTTCATGTCACGTACATTATTTCATAAAATAACAACTTCTTAGTCAGACACCATCTTGGGTATGTAAATTAGGGTCAAAGGTCATAAATGTTTCATTCTGTATCTTAGTGAATACATGTCCTATCTCTTCCATATTTTGCACACGCAAAGACCATGTTACAAGAATCATTTTACGAAATAACCACTTTTTGCTTAGATGCCATCCTGGCTGTGCAAAGTGGGGTCAATGGTCAAATATACTTCATTCTGTATCTTCGTTACAGTGTATACGGAATTTGGTGCCAAAGATGGCAGGTCTGACTCGCTTTTGTAAATGAGATTCCAAATATCACACGGCGAATGTCCCTAAACACACATGAAACCTGTATGGTCATGCCTAAATTATGTATTTGTTGCTGAATCTTCGTTATCTAGTGTATACAGAATTTGGTACAAAAGATGACAGATATGACTCCCTTTTGTAAATGAGAATCCAAACATCACACGGCCAATGTCTCTAAACACAGATGAAACCTGTATGGTCATGCCTATTGCGATCAGACCTCGAATCATTGATTTAAAAAAAAATCGGATCACCTTAATTTGTCAGTAATGACAAATTACAATCTCTAGTTTCTTTTTAGGTGATACGCTATCAGCGTATCACCTATTGTGATTGTCAAAATCTCTCTTTATTTTTTTTTATTCTTCTTTCTTTCTGGACAATTTTGTGTCGTCAATATCTCAACAATGACATTACGGAATGACATGAAATTTTCAGTCAACATGTCTCATAACAATATCTAGCCACAATAAGGTTTTCATGACAGTAACATATCTATGACGTCATCTAGGCGCCATTTTGTGATTTTCGGACCTTGTCACATGATCGATCATAACTTCATAACTAGATGTCATTTCTGCATCATTTTCGGTGGACATAAAGTTCAGGTCACGCTCTATCTTACTTTTTAACGCTAGTTACCCAGGTCTTCATTACGCGCGCCTACGCGCGCGTCAAAATTTTAAAAGGCTCAAAACGACTTCCCAATGGGAAATCTCGAAGTTTCAGACAATTTTAAGCGTTTCAAACATTTTCTCGCGTGCGCGTCCGTCCGCGCAATTTCACGCGCAGAGGGCGTAACCAACATGAAAATGCAATTTTTTTGACTGATTTGGATTCCTGATACTTTGAGTAACAATATCCACTGATTTCCGATCGATGTTGACCTATAACAAAGGAATGCACTGGCGTCAAAGTTGAAATTCCGCGCGCGCGTCTTTCTGCAAATATAGTGAAAAAACATGTCTTTGTTTATTTCGCCATAGCTCTTTAAATCGTCCGTTGACCCGATATTTCTATTGCATATTACAAAAGCATATGAATTGTAAATAACATTCCTAGTATCAATATTGCCAGGAAAACGCGATGAAGTGATCATATCGTCATTTTGAATAAAAAAAGTGGAATTGATTTTTTTGAGGTACTGTTTCTGACATTCATTTGCTCGTATCTCTGTTGTTTAAGCTCAATATTATCCCAAATTCACATATGTTGTCCTTTAAACATTTGCCTTTCAAGTCCATGTCATGGTTTTGAAATTTGATGACGTCATCATACTTTAAATTGTGATTAAAAGTAAAGATGCAAAATCGGACAAGTTTACGTGTTATGTCTATGGGAGGTGATTTTTTTTAAAAGCATGCATTGACTTAACAACGTTTAAGCACCTTTATCTCAGCTGATTTTGCTTCATTTCCTCTGAAACTTTAGTATGTTGTAGCTGAGACAATAAGCTGCAGTAATCATGCATTTTATTCTTTGAAATCTCCTCATCAGATTGACAATTTTGCAGTTTAAAACTGAAAATGAAAATGGAATGTGGACAAAACGATTCCTCATGTATCTTTCATATACATAAGTTTACGTTCCCCATATTTTCTCGTCGAGACGTATGGCCGAGTGGTTAAAGGCGCCGTCTCAGAGACGTGAGGTTGCGGGTTCGAACCCCACAAGATCACGAAACAATTTTTTTTTATTTTACTTTTTTTTCTTCAATTTGTATTATATATTCGTCCATGTAGAAATCACGTTCGTATATAAACGCACCTATACACACACACGCCATATCCCTCTTTTTTGTGTGTTGGAGACCACATTGCTTCGACTGCAGCAACATTTTGCAGGTTGACTTTGTCAAACCGATCATAGTATGTAATGACGACGACTGAGGTGTTGTACTTTGAACAATTGTCTTTCAAGACGATGTCATTGTTTTGTAATTTGATGACGTCATTACACTGAAAATTGTGATTAAAGGCAAGGTATCAAAACCAGCCGATTATAGGTTTTATGTCTGCGGGACGTATTTTTCCCAAGTTGCCAGAAATGGCATAGCGACCTCAGTCGTTACATGGCCGCTTTTCCGTCTAGCAATGCAATAGATGTTCACACGGCCACGTTAGTTGAGTGGGCATTGACTTTCCCCCTGTTATATCTATACATTGTTTTTTTTTTTTTGTCTTACCATTTCCGTGGATGACCCGTGGCCGAGTGGTTACAGAAACGGTTTCGCATGCACGCTCAATATAACTTCAAGGTGCCTATATCACATTCTTTTCTTTGTCGATCACAGATGACTGTCATCTGATGACCACAAGCGTATCACCTAACTCGTCCTCAATGTGACGAGTTTTCATGTCTCGTTATTAGGTGATACGCTATCAGCGTATCACCTATTGTGATTGTCAAAATCTCTCTTTATTTTTTTTTATTCTTCTTTCTTTCTGGACAATTTTGTGTCGTCAATATCTCAACAATGACATTACGGAATGACATGAAATTTTCAGTCAACATGTCTCATAACAATATCTAGCCACAATAAGGTTTTCATGACAGTAACATATCTATGACGTCATCTAGGCGCCATTTTGTGATTTTCGGACCTTGTCACATGATCGATCATAACTTCATAACTAGATGTCATTTCTGCATCATTTTCGGTGGACATAAAGTTCAGGTCACGCTCTATCTTACTTTTTAACGCTAGTTACCCAGGTCTTCATTACGCGCGCCTACGCGCGCGTCAAAATTTTAAAAGGCTCAAAACGACTTCCCAATGGGAAATCTCGAAGTTTCAGACAATTTTAAGCGTTTCAAACATTTTCTCGCGTGCGCGTCCGTCCGCGCAATTTCACGCGCAGAGGGCGTAACCAACATGAAAATGCAATTTTTTTGACTGATTTGGATTCCTGATACTTTGAGTAACAATATCCACTGATTTCCGATCGATGTTGACCTATAACAAAGGAATGCACTGGCGTCAAAGTTGAAATTCCGCGCGCGCGTCTTTCTGCAAATATAGTGAAAAAACATGTCTTTGTTTATTTCGCCATAGCTCTTTAAATCGTCCGTTGACCCGATATTTCTATTGCATATTACAAAAGCATATGAATTGTAAATAACATTCCTAGTATCAATATTGCCAGGAAAACGCGATGAAGTGATCATATCGTCATTTTGAATAAAAAAAGTGGAATTGATTTTTTTGAGGTACTGTTTCTGACATTCATTTGCTCGTATCTCTGTTGTTTAAGCTCAATATTATCCCAAATTCACATATGTTGTCCTTTAAACATTTGCCTTTCAAGTCCATGTCATGGTTTTGAAATTTGATGACGTCATCATACTTTAAATTGTGATTAAAAGTAAAGATGCAAAATCGGACAAGTTTACGTGTTATGTCTATGGGAGGTGATTTTTTTTAAAAGCATGCATTGACTTAACAACGTTTAAGCACCTTTATCTCAGCTGATTTTGCTTCATTTCCTCTGAAACTTTAGTATGTTGTAGCTGAGACAATAAGCTGCAGTAATCATGCATTTTATTCTTTGAAATCTCCTCATCAGATTGACAATTTTGCAGTTTAAAACTGAAAATGAAAATGGAATGTGGACAAAACGATTCCTCATGTATCTTTCATATACATAAGTTTACGTTCCCCATATTTTCTCGTCGAGACGTATGGCCGAGTGGTTAAAGGCGCCGTCTCAGAGACGTGAGGTTGCGGGTTCGAACCCCACAAGATCACGAAACAATTTTTTTTTATTTTACTTTTTTTTCTTCAATTTGTATTATATATTCGTCCATGTAGAAATCACGTTCGTATATAAACGCACCTATACACACACACAGACACACACACACGCCATATCCCTCTTTTTTGTGTGTTGGAGACCACATTGCTTCGACTGCAGCAACATTTTGCAGGTTGACTTTGTCAAACCGATCATAGTATGTAATGACGACGACTGAGGTGTTGTACTTTGAACAATTGTCTTTCAAGACGATGTCATTGTTTTGTAATTTGATGACGTCATTACACTGAAAATTGTGATTAAAGGCAAGGTATCAAAACCAGCCGATTATAGGTTTTATGTCTGCGGGACGTATTTTTCCCAAGTTGCCAGAAATGGCATAGCGACCTCAGTCGTTACAAGGCCGCTTTTCCGTCTAGCAATGCAATAGATGTTCACACGGCCACGTTAGTTGAGTGGGCATTGACTTTCCCCCTGTTATATCTATACATTGTTTTTTTTTTTTTTTGTCTTACCATTTCCGTGGATGACCCGTGGCCGAGTGGTTACAGAAACGGTTTCGCATGCACGCTCAATATAACTTCAAGGTGCCTATATCACATTCTTTTCTTTGTCGATCACAGATGACTGTCATCTGATGACCACAAGCGTATCACCTAACTCGTCCTCAATGTGACGAGTTTTCATGTCTCGTTCTTCTTTCTTTCTGGACAATTTTGTGTCATCAATATCTCAAGAATGACATTACGGAATAACATGACATTTTCAGGGAACATGTCTCATGACAATATCTAGCCACAATAAGGTTTTCATGACAGTAACATATCTATGACGTCGTCTAGGCGCCATTTTGTGATTTTTGGACCATGTTACATGATCGATCATAACTTCATAACTAAAGGTCATTTCTGTATCATTTTTTGTGGACATAAAGTTCAGGTCACGTTCTATCTTACTTCTTTTGATGCTAATTACCTAGGACATCATTAAGTGCGCGTAAGCGCGCGTCAAAATTTTAAAAGGCTCAAAACAACTTTCCAATGGGAAATCTCGAAGTTTCAGACAATTTTATGCGTTTCAAACAATTTTGCGCGTGCGCGTCCGTCCGCGCATTTTCGCGCGCACAGCGCGTCAGCAACATGAAAATACACTTTTTTTGACAGATTTGGATTCCTGATACTTTGAGCAACAATATCCATTGATTTCTAATCGATTCCTACAAATAACAAAGCAATGCACTTGCGTCAAAGTTCAAATTTCGCCTGCGCGTCTATGTGCAAATATAGTGAAAAAACATGTCTTTGTTTATTTCGCCATAGCTCTTTAAAACGTCAGGTGACCCTATGTTTTTATTGCATATTACAAAAGCATATAAATTGGACTTGACGTTTCAAGTATCATTATTTCCATAATTACATTATGACGTCATCATATCGTCATCTGAAATCAAAAAAGTGGAATTAATTTTTTTGAGGTACTGTTTCTGACATTCATTTGCTCGTATCTCTGTTGTTTAAGCTCAATATTATCCCAAATTCAGATATGTTGTACTTTGAACATTTGCCTTTCAAGTCCATGTCATGGTTTTGAAATTTGATGACGTCATCATGCTTTAAATTGTGTTTAAAGGTAAAGACGCAAAATCGGACAAGTTTACGTGTATTGTCTATGGGAGGTGATTTTTTTAGAAACCATGCATTGACTTGACAACGTTTAAGCACCTTTATCTCAGCTGATTTTGCTTCATTTCCTCTGAAACTTATTTATGTTGTAGATGTGACAATAAGCTGCAGTAATCATGCATTTTATTCTTTGAAATCTCCTCATGAGGTTGACAATTTTGCAATTTAAAACTGAAAATGAGAATGGAATGCGGACCAAACGATTCGTGATTCATCTTTCACGTACATAAGCTTACGTTCCTCTAATTTTCTCGTCGAGACGTATGGCCGAGTGGTTAGAGGCGTCGTCTTAGAAACGTGAGGTTGCACACGTACGGGTTCGATCCTCACAAGAGCACGAAAGAAAATAATAATTTTTTTTAAACTTTTTTTCTTCAATGGAGTACTACACCTTCGTCCATGTAGAAATCACGTTTGCATGTAAAGACACCTATACGCACACACTCACACAGTATACCTTTGTTTTGCGTTGGAGACTGCATTACTTCGTCTGCTGCAAAATTATAGTTTTGCAGGTTGGGCTTTTCAAACTGATACAGTATACTGTAACAAAATGAAATTTGTTCATATCAATTCAGTAACACAATGTAGTCGTGGTTACTTTGTGCTGATTTATACATGTAACAAGCTATACATTGTAAAAAAGGTATTCAGTCTTCTGTATTGATGATTATTTGTCAATTAGTGGTTTTTGTGGAGTTTCAGATAGTGATAAAAAGTATGGATGATAAGTGCAGCGATAATTCCTATAGTTAGTTCAAAGCTGTGTTACAGATGTTTGATACATACATTTAGCATTGTGTGTGTGTATATACGTGTGTATACAGGTTGGCCATATGACACATTCTAGACAATTACTCTTAATTGATTAGCAAACGTGATCAGCTATGGAACTGAATATGGTACTAATGTATGATGTTAATGATTCTAATTAAACTGTGACGAGTTTAAAGGGATAGCGTAACTGTGTGTAAAAATAAGGCAATTATAAGGATATTTTAGGGCAATTTGATAACCATGCCTATAATAATTTCATACAGGTACTAATGCCTCCCTCATATTCATGTGATAGATCGTCATGTCAATAGCAAACTGACAACGTATGATGAATGTGTTATATATTGAACAACTGTCTTTCAAGTCCATAACGTTCCCCATACTTTCCCATGTGAAAAACGGTGGTCCTCAGATGTCCATAAGTCACGACAGCAATTTTTCGTTGCTGTACGTAATGCAATGATACTTTTCAAACTAAGTATGGTGTCTTCATAAACTGTGATATGATGGATCTAACCATGAACTGAGAAAAATGCATTTGATGCAAATATTTTCTCAAAATACTTGTTTTAAATTGCCAAAAATTGTCACTTTGTCCCATAAGTCACAATGGAATTGACCCAAACCGATCATAGTTTGTAATGACGACGACGGAGGTGTTGTACTTTGAACAATTGTCTTTCCGTCCATGTCATTGCTGTGTACTTTGATGACGTCATCACACTGAAAATTGTGATTAAAGGCAAGTTATCAAAACCAGCCGATTATAGGTTTTATGTCTACGGGACGTATTTTTCTGAAGTTGCCAGAAATTGCCTAGCGACATCAGTCGTTACAAGGCCGCATTTCCGTCTGGCAATGCGATACATGTTCACGCGGCCACGTTTGTTGACTGGGCATTGACTTTTCCCCTGTTATGTCTATACATTGTTGTTGTTTTTTTTTTGGTCTTACCATTTCCGTGGATGTCCCGTGACCGAGTGGTTAGACCTTGAATATAACTTCAAGGTGCCTATATCACATTCTTTTCTTTGTCGATCACAGATGACCGACATCTGATGACCCCAAGCGTATCACCTAACTCGTCCTCATTGTGACGAGTTTCATTTCTCGTTTTTTATTCTTCTTTCTTTCTGCCACATTTTGTGTCGTCAATATCTCAACAATGACATTACGGAATAACATAACATTTTCAGTCAACATGTCTCATAACAATATCTAGCCACAATAAGGTTTTCATGACAGTAACATATCTATGACGTCATCTAGGCGCCATTTTGTGATTTTCGGACCTTGTCACATGATCGATTATAACTTCATAACTAGATATCATTTCTGTATCATTTTCGGTGTACATAAAGTTCAGGTCAGGCTCTATCTTACGTTTTAACGCTAGTTACCAAGGTCATCATTACGCGCGCGTTTGCGCGCGTCAAAATTTTAAAAGGCTCAAAACGACTTCCTAATGGGAAATCTCGAGGTTTCAGACAATTCTAAGCGTTTCAAACATTTTCTCGCGTGCGCGTCCGTCCGCGCAATTTCGCGCGCAGAGGGCGTAACCAACATGAAAATGCAATTTTTTTGACTGATTTGGATTTCTGATACTTTGAGTAACAATATCCATTGATTTCCGATCGATTTTGACCTATAACAAAGGAATGCACTGGCGTCAAAGTTGAAATTCCGCGCGCGCGTCTTTCTGCAAATATAGTGAAAAAACATGTTTTTGTTTATGTCGCCATAGCTCTTTAAATCGTCCATTGACCCTATATTTCTATTGCATATTACAAAAGCATATGAATTGGAAATAACGTTTCAAGTACCAATATTGCCAGGAAAACTCATGACGTCATCATATCATCATCTGAAATCAAAAAAGTGGAATTAATTTTTTTGAGGTACTCTTTCTGACATTCATTTACTCGTATCTCTATTGTTTAAGCTTAATATCACCCCAAATTCAGATATGTTTTACTTTGAACATTTGCCTTTCAAGTCCATGTCATGGTTTTGAAATTTGATGACGTCATCATACTTTAAATTGTGATTAAAGGTAAAGACGCAAAATCGGACAAGTTTACGTGTTATGTCTATGGGAGGTGATTTTTTTAAAAACCATACATTGACTTGACAACGTTTAAGCACCTTTATCTCAGATGATTTTGCTTCATTTCCTCTGAAAATTAAGTATGTTGTAGCTGTGACAATAAGCTGCAGTAATCATGCATTTTATTCTTTGAAATCTCCTCATCAGGTTGACAATTTTGCAATTTAAAACTGAAAATGAGAATGGAATGCGGACGAAACGATTCCTGATTCATCTTTCACGTACATAAGTTTACGTTCCTCTAATTTTCTCGTCGAGACGTATGGCCGAGTGGTTAGAGGTGTCGTCACAGAAACGTGAGGTTGCACACGTACGGGTTCGAACCTCACAAGAGCACGAAAGAAAATAATATTTTTACTTTTTTTCTTCAATGGAGTACTACACCTTCGTCCATGTAGAAGTCACGTTCGCATGTAAACACACCTATACGCACACACTCACACAGTATCCCTTTGTTTATCGTTGGAGACTGCATTGCTTCGACTGCTGCAAAATATTGCAGGCTGGGCTTTTCAAGCTGATCATGGTATATTGTAACAAAATGAAATTAATGTTCATATCAATTCAGTAGCACAATGTAGTCGTGGTTACTTTGTGCTGATTTTATACATGTAAGAAGCTATACATTGTAAAAAAAGGTAATTGAGTTGTTCCTTTAAGTCAGTCTTCTGTATTGATGATTATTTTGTCAATTAGTGGTTTTTGTGGAGTTTCAGATAATGATAAAAAGTATGTATGATAAGTGCAGCGATACTTTCTACAGTTAGTTCAAAGTTGTGTTACAGAGGTTTGATACATACATTTAGCATTGTGTTTGTGTGTCCACGTGTGTATACAGGTTGGCCATATGGCACATTCTAGACAATAAATCTTAATTAATTAGCAAACGCGATCAGCTATGGAACTGAATATGGTACTAATGTATGATGTTCATGATTCTCATTAGACTGTGACGAGTTTAAAGAGATAGCTTAACTGTGTGTAAAAATAAAGCAATAATAAGGAAATTTTAAGGGAATTTGATAACCATGCCTATAATAATTTCATACAGGTACTAATAGCTGCCTCATATTCGTGTGATTGATCGTCATGGCAATAGCAAACTGACAACGTACGATTAATATATTATACATTAAACAACTGTCTTTCAAATCCATATCGATGTTTTCTAGTTTGATGACGTCATCATACTTTAAATTGTGATAAAAGTAAAGACACAAAATCGGACAAGTTTACGTGTTATGTCTATGGGAGGTGATTTTTTTTAAAACCATGCATTGACTTGACAACGTTTAAGCACCTCTATCTCAGCTGATTTTGCTTCATTTCCTCTGAAACTTTAGTATGTTGTAGCTGAGACAATAAGCTGCAGTAATCATGCATTTTATTCTTTGAAATTTCCTCATCAGATTGACAATTTTGCAGTTTAAAACTGAAAATGAAAATGGAATGTGGACAAAACGATTCCTCATGTATCTTTCACATACATAAGTTTACGTTCCCCATATTTTCTCGTCGAGACGTATGGCCGAGTGGCTAAAGGCGACGTCTCAGAGACGTAAGGTTGCGGGTTGGAACCCCACAAGATCACGAAACAAAATACTTAGCTATTTTACTTTTTTTTCTTCAATTTTGTATTACATATTCGTCCATGTAGAAATCACGTTCGTATATAAACGCACCTATACACACACACAGACACACACACACGCCATATCCCTCTTTTTTGTGTGTTGGAGACCACATTGCTTCGACTGCAGCACAATTTTGCAGGTTGACTTTGTCAAACCGATCATAGTATGTAATGATGACGACTGAGGTGTTGTACTTTGAACAATTGTCTTTCAAGACGATGTCATTGTTTTGTAATTTGATGACGTCATTACACTGAAAATTGTGATTAAAGGCAAGGTATCAAAACCAGCCGATTATAGGTTTTATGTCTGCGGGACGTATTTTTCCCAAGTTGCCAGAAATGGCATAGCGACCTCAGTCGTTACAAGGCCGCTTTTCCGTCTAGCAATGCAATAGATGTTCACATACCACGGCCACGTTGGTTGAGTGGGCATTGACTTTCCCCCTGTTATATCTATACATTGTTTTTTTTTTGTCTTACCATTTCCGTGGATGACCCGTGGCCGAGTGGTTACAGAAACGGTTTCGCATGTACGTTCAATATAACTTTAAGGTGCCTATAGATTATCACATTCTTTTCTTTGTCGATCACAGATGACTGTCATCAGCTGATGACCACAAGCGTATCACCTAACTCGTCCTCAATGTGACGAGTTTTCATGTCTCGTTCATTTTATTTTCCTTTTTTTCTTTGTTTCTAATGGGTCATATCATTTCTGTCGCCTTCACTAGAATTCATCAGTGCACATTAGATGTCCCTAAATCAGGCGAGACACAAGCGAGTGGAGGTCATTGCCAAGGATGTATTTAGAAAATACGAAAAAAAACAACAAACAAACAAACAAATAACCAACCGACCTGTCCAACCAACCAACCGAAAAACATGCAAACACACACACACACACACACACACACACACTTCATTTTTGTGTTTGTATTGATGACATCCTCCTAGCATGACATACCATATGCAATTATGTTGTGTGTGTGTGTGTTTGTCAGTTGAGATTAGGAATATTTTGTATATTGTGTAAGTGCCCTCTTCGGCAATGCCAGTCTGCACATCACATTTAGTATTTTCTACCTGCCGAATTACTCAGAACACCGTAATTCCAGAAAGGTTTTAAGTCAGTTAAAATGTCGGGGGAGGGGGGTTCAAGGTCAAGTTCAAGTTCTTTATTCGTTTTTCCACAATAAAGAATATAAACATAAATCTCACTTTCTTGAGTGATAGAAACAATGCATGTAAATTTGTACAAAGAAAACAATAATGGGAAAAACTAACAGTATCAATACATTGCAATTGTCAATATGCACTGTGTGAAAAAACGGAGGGACCCACTAAAAAGACAATGCTTGTAGAGTGTACCAGGCCCCTCTTGTATTAAAAGCTCGATGCAAAATTTGACTGAATATAGCAACAAAGCAACATGGTGAGTTTGGCATTAAAAGTTTAGCAGCCCACTAAGAGACAGACGGACAAACAGTTACACACAAAACAATAAAAAACAAAATAATGAGCATGAGACAAGACTAGGACAGCAACAAGACTACTTATAGGGAATGAAAACTGACTTGACGACAAGACAGGAAACAAGACTATAGCGCGACGAAGAGGTAACAAAGTAGACAGGAATATGCAACAGAGACAACGATCCTCGAAGGTTTGAGGAAGAGAGAGAAGAAGAAGAAAAGAAGAATATACAACAAACCCTTCAACTGCGAGGTATAAGTTAAAGAAGATCTTATCATAATCAAAGCTTTTATAGGCAAAAGTATAAAACATTAATGAAAAGAACGGCAGTAAAGATTTTGCGGACGGGTAGCAAAATAAGCCTATGAACTAATCTGATTCTGGGGGTCGTCCTCATATTGGATTGCAAAAGAAAAAACTTCAATCTCCTTTTAAAGGGTGGGTGTTAGACTTTATTAAAATCTTCAATAATTCGCTATGATTAGCTATTTGCCTCGTGTGAGAATATATTATCGGTCGGAGCTATAACAGTTGCCCTTTCTGTTTATGAACAAATTCGAGAGTGTAGGCCGATATGTCATTTTTCGATTGGTTCGGTTTGGTTTGGTTTGGTTTGGTTTGTTTTTATTTCTGCATTGTCTTTCTCCATGTACATTGACAAATTGATATACAAGTTGCACAGAGTATATGGAAAAACGTAAAACATACAAATCAATACAGAAATTATCAATTCCATAACAACATTGTCCCTATACATAAATCATAAAAAGCAACCTTACATAATAATGCATACTGTCGTCGTATGTGTGAAAAAGAGAAAAAATACAAAACAACTGGACATTATATTCACATATGATTATGGAAATGAAGTATACGACAAAATAATAATAATAATAATAATTGCATTTATATGGCGCTTCATACTGACGTTTCTAAGCGCACTTTGCTACTCATACAAATAGACCAGAAAACACAATAACATTAACAAAATTAACGTTAACAGTAACAAAAGAAGAAGAAAGAAAAGAAAAGAAGAGAAAAATACATGTGATACAATGGTACAATAATTGATAACTGTGTGCGCCTCCAGAAAAAAAAAAATATATATATATATTACAGCTGATTAAACAGGTGAGTTTTAAGAAGAATTTTAAATGATTCGACAGATGAGGCATTCTGAATATAAAGAGGAAGTTTATTCCAAAGAGTGGGAGCAATGGTATGTAATGATTGGTGGTTAAAAAAGACGCACACTTTGCATAAAGGATGTGAAATTCAGGAAAATAGTGACATAGGGTGGCAACAACTAAGAACAATAATAATTATGATAACAAAATCATCAACTACTATACAATTAATCATGAAAAAAAAATGAATCTTAGCGGTCTGAGCGGAACCAAAACAATTCTTTGAAAAAAAGAAACACCCAACATGATTAGGCTATATCTTATTTCTTTGACTTCGTTTCACTTCATCAAGATGATTGTCTGAGTCACGTGATTTCACAAAGCTATACAACTAAGAGAAGAACTTATTCCTATTTGATAATTTGATTTGATGAAATTCTCTTGCTTAATATTTTTTAGAATGTTTCTCTTAATGACTGTAGTATGCAGTGTTTCTGTTCATTCACCATGCGAAACAATATTCAGTGTATTTTATGGTTTGTTTGTTTCTTGTGGATTTATAGAGATTTTTGTCTTGATGACGTTTTAACTGAGAGTATATGCGGCTTTTAGAGATACAAACTATGCTATATAGGGAGAGTGAGAATGTGAAAAAATCTATCATCCTTTGTTTGTTTGTTTGTGTGTTTTCTTTAAGCGGAAGCTGCTTGGTAACGTGTTGTTGTTGGTTTTGGACTTCGATGCAGTTGAGTATCAACTGAACTTTGTAACAACCGGTAAAGAGTCTTATAAACATCGTTTATATAATCTTCTCAGATGAACATTTGTAGGCCCTATAGACGTTTTTTCTCGGAAAGAGAATCCCACACACACGTGTATATCCATACATCTTGAATTCACTCCTTACAGTATAACAATGAATAATAGTATATACAGCCAGCGTATATGTCATATAGGCCTATTAATTAACAAAGTTATTCACTTGCAAATTTCCCTCGAAAGATGAAATTCAACTAATGGAGGGAAAAAAGAAGAGAGAAATAGAGAGAGAGAGAGAGAGGGAGGGAGGGGGGGGGGGGCGAGAAGGAGAGAGATAGAGAGCTATATTATTTTGATTGATCGAAAATTTTGGAATGCGACAGAAGTTGTTCATCCAATTTGATCATTGCAGTCCAGAGTGCTATCGCTTGTTAAAATAAAAAAGTGTGAGTGAATTATTGATGAAGACCGCCGATGATCTATTTTGACAAGAACTCTGTTCCGCTGTAATGATCTTGGATGGGTGAACAATAACTATATAAAGAACGGAGGCCTCAGTATGGGGCACTTAATAATAAGCAAGTGGAGAATCTTTTCTATATATACTATGCATGAATAAATTCTTGAACAAGGATGATTATATCAAGCATTTCCATCTCGGTTACAGTTGGTTAGTTCGCGCCCTCTGTTCATTTTCGGACTAACGAACCTTCGGAATAACGGACCTTATTTCATTTTCGGAATGACTAGAACCTTCGGAAAAATGCCACAAAATATTCGAATAGATGAACCCCTTTTCATCTTCGGATTAACGAACATCGCATAGGTACAGAGTCAATATAGGGAATTTGTGTGTTTCGGAATAACGAATCTTCGGAATAACGAACCTTATTTAATTTTCGAGTTAACGAACCTTCGGAAAAACGGACCTTTTAATAACGAACATCATCTGCAGTTTTTAGGCCCTTGCGTTGTTACTCATTAGCTCAAGTTCACCTTGAATTGCCAATTTACTACTGGTCTCTATAGGGCAGAAATTAATGTCAATAACTGCTATAGAGTAAGTTGCTGGTATACAGTGGTTTTCAGTAGATTGGGAGGCAATTACAGTTTAAAGCGATAATGTATCAATATATGGCGTATTTAATCCTGGATCTGATGGATGATGTACCCTGAAAAAACTCTCGATAGAGTATATAACACTCAGCACATGGTGATGTGATGTCTTGTGCAACTAATCACAGCGCAGTTGGTACTGGAGCGCATCCTTGAATGTATTGGAATTTAAATCTGTTTAATAATAATTACCGGGCAGTGCATTCCAGTCCATCACTGTTCTGTGAAAAAAAAACTTATAGGTTGCAAGTGTATAATAGTTGAAGAGCCATGTAAAATAGAATAACTGTTATTAGGATGATAATTATTCATTATATAATCATTCAGGTTGTCATGCCTCTCGGTGCTTGAGTTCGTTGGGCCGATATAATCCATTATGGTCCTCCAACTTTAGAATAATGTTATACCGTGCTCAATCTTATGATTTATGCATTTTTGCATTTTTGATGGGGACCATACATCAGGACTAACCGGAACCGCTTGGCATCGGGTGGCTGTAACGCGAAGCGCTTGTCGTGACACACTGTGTATATTCATATCGAAAATCAGTTTTGGCGGAAGTGCAGAGGCTGGTTATTTCACAGTAAGAATACCAGCAAGTAACTGTGTCCCAGTATAGTGACCCCAAAACTCGAGTCAAGAGAGATCATTGAGGCCATATCCAGGGTACTTGGGTCGAGAAATTCAGTAAGGCGTTCCCACTCTTTCTCGAGGAAGTATAAATCAAGAGCACAGTAGAGAAGTTTCTTGTGTCGCTTTTCAAGCATATTTCCCCATAATACTCTTGCTTATACTCGACCCAAAATAGAATCATCAGAGACTCGCGCAGGTATATGGGTATAGGATCATTGTCAAAGCCGCGAAATGATCCCCACGTTGAGCTCATTAAAGAGAAAGGATGAACTCGAAGCGATGGTGTAAAACTAGCTGCGCAGGCTTACTACAACAATATAGCACGTCCACGTTACCATGGTTACCAAGGTATACGGTCACATTGTAAGACAAGAGACGGCTAGAGCCTGAACCAGACCGTACGGGAATCTTCCCAATTTTAATGTATAAATGTTGGCAGTCTTGTAAACCACCCCTCCACACGTTACCAAGGAGGTATCCAATGAACCTTTATATGAAGATGAAGCTCCTCCACCTGCATGTATTTTAAAAGACTCATCGTAACGTGATCGTGAACACCCAATAGAAGACCCATGTCATGATGACGCAAGATGAAAGATCTGTTTAAGTCTTACTATCTAATCAGACTAAAGATAAAAAGAAAGTAAAGTACCCCAAAACACATTAAATCCGAGGGGGTTTAAATATGATCGCGACTGAACTTTTTTTTTAATGAAGAGATATAGATGTGGCATGTCGTTCACTATTATTATTTGAATAGTTTCATTGCAAAACAGATTAAAGCCATTTCGCCACATTTTGAAGAAAATCCATCGTCAGATAGAGCAAGATAAAACCTTATTACATAGCAATGAATATCATGGGAGCTAAATTAAAGATTTCCCATGCATTTTCTTTGTAGCTTCTCTGTTTGTTTCTCAAGTTTAATCGCAAATATATTGTCGTAGTCCGGCTTTCACGTGGGACGGTAAAACCACTACACTTTCACTCTCATGTAGGATATAACTGAATAAGCTGAATTTATTTACAATTTGAAAACAACAAACTCTGGATCAAAACTTGTAACACAAAGACCTAAGACTGTGTTGACGACTGTCAAACATAAACTGGTAAACGCTGTGGTAAAGTCTGTTTCGAAGACTGCAATGGACCGCTTGAACACTATGGTAAACACGTTGACCTCTAAAAGAGACCACGTCCACTAAAGGAGATGATCCTCTAAAAGAGATGTTCCTTTACACAAGAGACGACGTCCATTTAAAGACTGCGTCCTTTAAAAGTTGACATCCAAAGTTCTCGTCCACTAAAAGACGAATATAAGACAACGATCACTAAAAGAGACCATGTCCACTAAAGGAGATGATCCTCCAAAAGAGACCTTGTTCACTCGTAAAAGAGATGACCTCTAAACAAGAGAAGAGACCTTGTCCTTACAATAGACCCCCAACTGTCTCCTCATCGCTCTGGTTTTCCAACCAGCTGAGTAACCAAGTCCTTCATTCAGCTCTCCTGAGCTCCCATGGGAGGTTCCACCTCTCAGTACTTGGCTACTACTCAAGCTCTCCCAGTGTTCCATATTACTCCACAGAGTGAACAGTTCATCTTGTACAATTAAACTTCTTTGCATTGTACTCTAAAACTCCACTGTTTCATATAAACTCTGTAATATAAATCAACTATTGTATACAGATGAATCATTGTTTACCAAACAATAATTCTACAAACTTATGAACACACAACCAAAGAACTTAGTTTTTGTGATGTATGAACATTTATGTTCACACTTGAATGACTACCCTGGGAGTCATGCATATTCATGAGGATGATGAATATTCATGCATTTCATATCAACACACAAATTCAGTAGTCAGCTGATATAGGTGTAGAAATGAAGAGCACACTATGCTTCCACTAACATGAATATAACTCACAATTATATCTTCCCCAGAATATAACCAACACTTTTCCTTAATGGGAGAAACAAATTTATCATTCTATTACTTGTACTCCTGGATGGCAAAATCGATCAACCATTCATAAAATTGTCTTGTTAAAATTTGTGAAAATCATTCACATTACCACAATATCTCAAATGGAGAATGGGGTTCAAGCTTAAACTCTTCACTTAGTTTCACTCTTTTGCCCTCATAATAATGTTCAAAAGGACTTTATGATTACACATTCACAATAAAAACAAAATGAATAAGAACGGGCATAATAGACGATATAAGACTCCGATATTTCCAAGACTAAAAGAAAAATCACTAATTTTTTGTTTTTATTTAATTTTTTATTTGTTTGTGTGTGTGTGTGTGTGCTTGTTTTTTTCAATGGTAAGAATTGGTGAACCGTTCTTCAGGACTCAAGTTAGCATGAAATGTAATGATATGAGTTTCTTGGAGGGAAACTTTGCTTGCATGGTTTTCCAACGCGATTGTGTATAATTTTTTGCGACAGTTAACTTGAAATGTAACATTATAAACATCGTGCCTATCAGAACTTCTCGACTTCTTGAAACGCGCTCAAAGCGAGAGCGAACATTGTCGAAGAGGGGCCCACACCCTACAAGACTTGTCTTTTTAGTGGGTCCCTCCATTTTTCGAATTATCCACAATGTTTACTTACTTCAAATCACTTGTGTTTTATGATAATGTGTAATCATCGCAAGGTGCTACAAATATTATTGTAGGCCTATATTCTTTTCATCCTACATAGTTTTACGCACCTGATTTTCTGTTACCAAAAAAAGAAGTGAGTTTATATATTCTTGTCGAAAAATGAAACAAAACATTGAATTGAATTGAATTGAATTGAAGAGCCCCTGTTGTGTGTGTGAGCAACCGAGATGCTACTAGTATGCACCTGCACCGCACGCAAACTGATGCGTACTCATAGTACTCCCTCTCCCGTTGGCTAGCTGGCTTCACACGATACCACACGCATGCTACAAACAAACACACAACACAACCACAGCGCATACTTCCGTTGTATATATATCATTGTAAATATGAAAATAAATGTAATTTGCTTTTTTGTAAATAATTTAAAGTAGTTTAGGTTTTTATAATTAAATTTCAGGCATATCTGAATAATTATATTTTTTGGAGCAAATTGCCCACCCGGCAGAGAGCTCCACAATCTAAAACAACAACAACAACCACAGCGCAGCCGAGACGAGGTAAGCCAAGCCCATTAGCAAGGTTCGTAAAGCTCACACAGTATGTAAAGCCAAAACCTGAGCGAAATGCAGTGCTAGT
Organism: Diadema antillarum; assembly: GCF_040938485.1. NCBI lineage: Eukaryota > Metazoa > Echinodermata > Echinoidea > Diadematoida > Diadematidae > Diadema > Diadema antillarum. The sequence continues at coordinate 1,560,243 of NW_027271028.1, forward strand.
TGCTCGTCAGCCTGGACCTACAATACAAAAGAGTGGACCGAGTAAGGTGCATCTCCTAGTATACGAACTCTTTTTCCACGGAAATACTGTCTTACTGAGAAGGTGAGTAGATCAGAGTGCTTGTGATATTCACTTTGAGGGATATGTACTAGTATGTCTTCCTTCAGTAGAAGGCAAGGTCACGAGCTCGAGGTGGTACAGCAGAGGGGAGATGCTGCCGCTGTGAAACCCACGGCCAAGGCTAAGGATGGCTTATGGCTGCTGCTGCAGTGCTGGTTGACCGGGCAATAGCGAGCGAGTGAATTGCCTCACGGAGCGCAGAGAGTTTGCCATGGGGGTCTTCCTGCACAAGCTCAAGAGACAGCTTGCGTTACTCATAGCTACATGCTAGCATGGCCCGATGCACTGTTGATTTCGCTTTGCGTTGGCATTGTGTCGTGATGTTTACTTTGAATAGTAAGACTTTTGTAAAAGCTTGTGATGCTGGATTAATGGTCGTTGCGCTCTAACATGTTAATGTAAATTTTATGTTGTTGTCACTCTTCTCTGTGATGTAACTGGTTGTTCGGTGCTGCATGATGAGATTTCAACCCAGGATAGGTTTACCACGGGGAATATCCCCGCCATGACCCCTGTGTGTTGACATCCCTGGCTGGGCTGGGTGTGCACCGGCACCTGGGTTGTGTGCAGTGCAGTGCATCTATGATATTATGTAGCCTGCAAAGTGTAGAAGTCAATCTACAATTCAAATGTGCCTGAGAAATAGCACCACTTCAAATAATCTACCATTGCACTATCTAATCTAGTAGTAGGTATGTGGGCTGTGATGTTGCATTTTATACAGTACCATCATCACACACCAGTGCAGTGACCCTTGTGAAAGTAGTAGGTGCTAAATGCTTTTGAAATCCTTTTATCTCGATGATTGACTACACGCCGTACATGCCGTACTGGTACCGGTTTATTAGATAGACTGCACGATTGCGGATATAGATTCTAGCAGGTGCGATAACATGAAACAGTGAGTGAAACCATACAAAACATTATTTGCTGTAAAACTCTGCTGATCTCGTACTGAATGGAAATAGAATTTTAAGACAAAATGCTGAGTGCTATGCCCTTGAAAGGTCATCAGAAGGATAAAACGAAATGAAAACTGCTATTATGCATATATTTCAGCATATAAGGCCAAGTAAAAAAAGAAACCAGTTTCTCGTCCTCGCGCGCATCGATTTTGGCCGCCGCATCGATTTTTTTACTATTTACTATTTTCAAAATGGCGCTGAAAATACCAAGAAATTCATAATTTCCGTCCCAGCCCGCTCCCCGCCCGCATCGATTTTCAGTTGCCGCATCGACTTGTTTGATATTTACTATTTTTTCGGCCGCCGAAAAAAAAAATCAACAATTCACCTACCAATCGTGATGTCTTATTTCTAATTACGCCTTGCGTCCTCTACTTAGCTGTAGTACAGCTGTAGTTTCTGTAGTGCGTATGTAATAACGCATGCATTTCACACTGCAAGCTCGGCAAGAAGGAATGACCCACAAAGCAGTTGAACTGTCGTTGGATGGGCGGGCCTGGGCTGTTGTGATGTACAGCGCACTCGGTACGTCGTGATGTTGACAGGACGTTGAGCACCTTCGGTACATTTCTCTCGTGCTGTTGCCCGCTTCATGTGCTGCTAGATTGATTGCGCAATGTAACCACAAACCCCGTTATAACGAGATCCGTGGGACTGGCGATATTACCTCGTTATAACCGGTACCTCGTTATAACCGGTACCTCGTTATAACCATACTCATTAAAAATAAAAAAACATAAGCATGACGTCGTACACCCATCAATGAAACTTAAACATATCCTTTGCGTTGTTATTACACAATTATTGAGCGTTATTATTGAGAGAATAAAGGGAGATTATTTGTGAATTAGACGAAGAAATAGAGGCTGAAATGATAAGTTAATTCTTTATTGTAATTCTTGTTTGTTAAGCTTTTTCTAAACACCAGCGCAAATATGGGGGCAAATATATGTAGAGTAACATACAGGCCTTGTTTACCGTAACTTGCTAGGTATTTTTACGCTGTTGGTGCCCACCGGGAATGCGATGATTTCATGAATCATTTAGGCTGTAATCTTGTACACATGTACAATGTACACCTGTATGAGCGTTGCGCCCAAATGGATTAAAAATGCGTTCTTTATTTTCTTCCGAAAATCTCTTCGCGTTTTGTACGACCGTTCTTGAAAATATGTGACAGGATTGAATGTGGGAGGTTGCTTATCCTGTTTACGCAAATCTGTACCAGATCTATTCAAACTAATAAATGCGTTTGTTTCTTTTTCTGATTAAGGTTAACATGCGTCATTCAACTTTGTTTTACGCTACTGTCACCTGGCGAGATCGCGATGATTTCAGAGTAAATACGTGCGTTGTTTACCGCTAACTTGCGAGGTATTTTACGCTGTTGGTGCCCAGCGGGAATTCGATAATTTCATGAATCATTTGGCTGTAATTTTATACATGTACAATGTATGATCGTTGCGCTCGAAGGGATTAAAAATGCGTTCTTTATTTTCTTCCGAAAATCTCTTCGCGTTTTGTACATCCGTTCTTGAACTGTTGAATGCGTTTGTTTCTATTTCCGAGCACCGATTAAGTAGGTTAACATGCGTTATTCAACAATTTTTACGCTACTGTCACCCGGCGAGATCGCGATGATTTCACTCATTATTTCGGCTTTAATCATACACACTCATATTTAAATTATCATTCGTTAAATGATAATGAACACATCCAGATCTATTCAAACTAATACATGCATTTGTTTCTTTTTCCGATCACCGATTAAGTAGGTTAACATGCGTTATTCAACTATTTTTACTCTACTGTCACCTGGCAGGATCGCGATGATTCCACCATTTCTGCTTTGATCATACACACTCATATCTAAATTATCATTTGTTAAATGATAATGAACAAATCCAGATCTGTTCAAACTAATAAATGCGTTTGCTTCTTTTTCTGAACATCGATTAAGTATAGGTTAACATGCGTTACTCAACTATTTTAACGCTACTGTCACTCGGCGGGATCGGGGCGATGATTTTATTATTTCGGCTTTAATCATCCAAACTCATATTTGCTCAAAACCAGCAAAAGAACTGGAAGTCGGAACTAAAATTGGAAAGGATATAATGATGAGTTGCACACGCATTCCAATTGTCCATTTTTGGTCAAATTTTATTGTCGCTACATGAAAAGTTTTTGAATGCGTTATCTATTTTTTTCTCGTTGCGCTGTGGTCTGACATCATATCACGCACGCGTTTCTCGCGAAAAAGAAAAACCGAATGATTATGTTTAATAATTAGTAGGAACATCGGAAGGTGTTCCTGTGTCTTATCGTGTGATTAAGAAGAAAACATGGAAGGAACGGTTCTCTGCAAAACGGGAAAAGACGTGGATAGCGAGATTTCGGTTTCCAATGTTTCATTTGTCGCGTGTTTGAAAGCGGCAATTTGGTCAAGAAATGGAACCTCGTTATATCCGATCAAATTGCTTATGTTTTTCTCTATCATGATTTACCGAATTGTCCTCGTTATAACCGGAATCTCGTTATAACCGAACACGTTATAACCGATTCGTTCTGCCATTACACGCAAAGGAAAACGGGACCGACGCGATCACCTCGTTATAAGCGGTTCCTCGTTATAACCAAACTCGTTATAACGGGGTTTCCCTGTAGGAGAGAAGACCAGCCAGCCAGCATAGCATGCGTTCTGGAGCTCGAAAAAAAAATCGTGGAGTGATGGAGAGAACAGATCTCAAGCGCACGTGTGCACAGCGAACGGCTTTAAATAGTGAATATAGTATTCAACTGGTTCGTATTCTGTCTTTCAGTAAAAAGGAAATCAGGTGGTTGTTTCACAGGGTTGACAATTGGCAGTACTGTCTGCGGCATTTTAAATTCTTGAGCGAATACAGCTGTAAGTTTTCATATGAGAAAAGATCTAACTCAGTAAGTTTGTGTTGTGATGAAAGGCAAAAATAATGCTATGCATTTCCCGAGGTAATGGTTGGATTCATAGGTTCAACAAGTGATGCATAAATGTGTATATTTTATGTTTAAAAAACATGTTTTTTTTTCCACACCATTGATATGACTGAATGAATACAGTCACAGTGCAGTTAAATTGGTATACTTGTCATGCATAAACAGCAATATACGCAGATTTGGTATTAAATTGTGCATCACTCAAATGATAAGTGGTTTATATCACACATATAAACACATATTACTTTCATTTTGACAATCCTCGAAAAAATAGTAAGATATCAAATAGTAAGGACCTCCCTCATCGCCTTGCTCAAAAAACCCGGACGAGAAACTACTTTCTTTTTTTACTTGGCCTAAAGTAAAAGATGTGTAGATCTAGCTATTAATATTTTTTTGGGATGTATTGTACACACATGTAGGATGGACTGACTTTGCTACAAAACGCATTACCCACAGGCAATTGCCCAAGTATACTCGGGACTCATCCTCAACGGGTTAATTTTACGAGTGCTAATTGTGTTTACTGTATTGAAAGGAGCTGAGCGGTGCATGTAGACGCAATAACCAAGTATTTCAAAATCTGAGTCAAAAGTATTAAATGCAAGTAGACCCTAGAGTTTTGATAGTCTGCTGTGCTTGTGAGAAGATTGTTATTAAATGTCTTGTGATTTCTTAGTGAACTTGACAGCAAATACACCGTACATTTTACAAGAGTACAGCCGTCGTATGATGGAGAAATTGATATCATTTATCATGGCCTCCGTATCAGTTTGCCTTGTGATGTATATGTACTGTACTGCTACCTGTCTGAATCCAGCACTGTAAGAGACTTCTGTTATTTTTTTGAGGGTTTAATTTTCACGAATTTGCAAATCACTGTTGGGCCATGAATTTAACAACACACATGTATAAGTATTGCAAATGCAGAGGCAGATCCAGGGAGGACCGCAACCGGCGCACGCCCCCCCCCCTTTATTTTTTGTTGAAACAAAAAAAAATAAAAATAAAAAAAAAATGGGGGGAGGGGTGCGTGCGCCCCCCTTTAATTTTGTAAACGCGCCCCCTCTTTACGGAATTCCTGGATCCGCCCCTGAAATCGACAGGTATTAGTGCACTTAATGATAGCCTTGATGTCAAATAGCAAAAACAACATCTCACAAGAACGTCTGTGATCTCCCCATTTACAAAAATATCTGTCCCGGTACGTGAAAATATTCTTTGAAACAGATTTTACAGTATTGTGTGACATTCTGGTTTATAACGCTAATTGGTTTAACTCAGGGTTCATACGGGTCATGGAAAACCTGGAAAGTCATGGAATTTGGCCTAGTCGTTTTCCAGGCCTTGAAAGTCATGAAAAACTGATATTTTCATCAAAAGGTCATGGAAAGTCATGGAATTGCAAAAATTATAGAAGTTTATCTGTTGTTTGTGTGAGATGTATGTATTCCCTTTACTTCGTTTTGATTTGAGATCATATTTTCAGTTTAATGTGTTAAAAAATAAGAATTATGTAAAAGTCATGGAAAGATCATGGAATTCTGGCTACAAAGGTCATGGAAAGTCATGGAATTTACTTCATGAGAAAGAGTATGAACCCTGTAACTATACATTTAGGTTCTTTCCAGTGGGTGACCAAAACTTACCAAATCTCGGCCAATATGATTGTAGGTTGAAACACCAGTGTACAGCATACAAAATGTACATAGGCCTACATCCCCTCCTAACATTTTTGTTGAGATACTTTGTGTTTAGCTTTATGAATACTGCCTTGCTGTTTAGGCTGAGAAGATTCATAGAAACACAGTTGCCTGGGCATTTAGTGATGTTTACAACCTAAGTTTGTTACCTCCCTATGTCAAGGAGTGTATATTTTTTTACTGGCTTTTGTTTGTCTATCTATTTGTCGGTTTGCAAAATAACTCCAAAAGTTGCACAAGAATTTGGATGAAATTTACAGGAAGAGTTGATAATGAGACAAGGGGATGTTTCATAAAGCTGTTCTTAAAGTTAAGAATGACTTAAGAACAACTGGTGATCAGTTCTTGTGCTGAATTATGGAAATTCTGATAAGTATAGCACATCAGAAGTGATCACCAGTCGTTCTTAAGTTGTTCATAACTTTAAGAACAGCTTTATGAAACACCCCCAAGGAACAGATAATAAATTTTGATCCGGACCATGGTCTGGATCCATCCAGGATTTGTTTTTGTTTTTTGTTTTGTTTTGTCTTGTTTTGTTTTGTTTTGTTTTGTTTTGGTTTTTTTTGGGGGGGGAGGGGGATATTTTTGAAAGAATTTTATATTGACAAATCGGGCCAATGAACGAGGGAATTTCAAACTGTGCGTATTTGAGGTGCGCATGTGTACACTGAGTGCACACAATAAGAAGCTAAGGTAGAGACACAAAGGAGGATTCTTCATCATTGGTGAAAAGGCCCATTTTGGGCATTATATGGGTGGAAATGAGCTGCTTTGTGGAAGTCTGCACTCTCTGAGTGCTTTTCTTATAATATGTGAATTTACTGGGTTGGGCTGACAACAGAAATCCAAATGCTACGCGCCAGTGATGGAGTCAGATAAATGTCCTATTCATAGTGACCTTGAGTTTTCATGAAAAGGCATCATTGAGCTGTTGTAATGTAAGATGTACACTGTAAATCATATAGACAATATAGGAAAATGGGGGGGGGGGAGAGAAAGTTTGCAAAAAATTTGCTGATACTGATAATACCACATCAAAAATGATGCAGAGCATTGAATGTAATAGAAGATTAACGCTTTTTAAATGTACACCTTGTACATAATTATGCTCGGTTACTCTAGGGACGAAGCTTGCATTTGGTGTCTGGATAATTTCAAATGCAGTATACACCTGTACTGTACATGTAGGTGTTTAAAATCAGGGCACACTTTCTCTTCTTTTTGAACATAAAAACTTTGGGAAAAGACGTATAAGTTACTTTCATGTATTCCATGTTATGACATTAGTAGTACTTTAGTATTCATAAATAATTTATTTGAGCTGATATTCTATTCCATTCACAATTTTCTTTTTTATTAAACCATGGCAACAAACTTTGCTCAGACTTTGCAGAGAGCTGTAACCTTTATGACTTTCAATGAATTGACTTGTTATTGTATTTTTCACCCAGACTTCTGAAAATAAAATCTACCCAGTACAGTCATATCAATTTTCCAGGTCATAAAGTTGCATCGATTTAATTACTAAAGAACATGTTTTTGGATTCAGAGGGGAAAAGATATTCAACCATCCTTCCAAGGTTGCTTCAAGAATGCTCTACATTCATCACTGTATATTTAGTCATGTTATTTTCAAACACTGTTTTCTTGACCTGAATATGATCGTTTGCTTTGTGATGGGTGTGTGAAGTTTTGCAAGGTCAATGTTATCCCCAGGTACTACATTGTACCAACCCAGGGGTGTATCATTGCTCTGTTGATAATCTGTTGTTTGGCGGTACCTTGGCCTCATCAATGGTATGACTTCAATGTTTGTTTATGCCTGGGCTCACTCTGTTCCAATGCTGGAATGGGAGCTGAAAACAAAGAATCAGATCTTTCCCAAGTGGGAAGTAATCAGTGTATATTGCAACCTACAAATCGGAGAGGATTGGTTTACGCTGAAACAGTCAAGACTTAGACTCAATAAAGGAATCTTGGTGTGTGTTATCAAATACAAAGCCTTATTTCATAGTGAATGTTTGTATTTGATATAACTTGTGCTTATTTTGGGGAGCTGTTCAGAAGCATGATCTTAATGTCTTATATAAAATGATCATTGAAAAACATTAGTTGTATTACTGCATTAAAGTCTGTGTCCCTCAACAATCACTGCTGAAATGAATGATATGTTTTTTTTTCTTGTTTTTTTTTTTTCTTGTGCCAGATGCATCAGTAGTATCTGCAACAATTGCTTTAAAATTTTTTTTTTCAGGGAAAACCATAAAATAATTAGAGAGCATGTTTATAATTTTCAAGCTTATCAGGCTGGTATCAGAAAATATAATGTGCATTTTTACTTCTTACTTCTTATTTCTGATGAATACTGGTGATTGATGTGTTTAATTTTGTTCTATTTGAATTCATTTAAATGATATTTATAAATAAATGCACTACATACTGAGTCAAGTGTATCTGCTGAACTTTTTGAAGTGGCGTGATTGATAACTGATAGGCCCTACTCATCAGTCTTAGGTATACCACTACATGTATGAAGTATGGAGGCTTTATCAATTTTAGATTTGAAGTGGGTAACCAGATATCCATCATTCATTTTCGATGATCGTACTGAACGCAAGATACTACTAAATGAACAATGAGAGATATACGGAAGCAGGAAACTCTTGAAATATTTTTGCTGGTACCTGTAAGCGTCATTCATATTGAAACTATGGAATCAATTAAAAATAGTTCATGAAAGGGTAGATTTTTTTTTTTTTTTTTGGTACTGACTCAGATTAGTGTTCATTTTCAGAGCATATGATACACAAGTTTGTGTTGCCGCTGTTACTTGACTGTTCAGCTTATATCCCCTCATCCAATCTTGGATCTTGATGGTCGCATCCATCCAGAGAGCCTAATGCTTTTGAGCTGTTAAACATAACCCATGAATTATGCATAAAGTCCAATGGTTTGAGCACATCGGGAGGCCAAGCCCAAGTTTCCCTTTTCCCTAGGGGATGTATTTATAACGATCATCAACCAAGTATGTCTAGTAAAGCCCTTTCTGAAACATAATAAAAGAAGACAACTCATGAAATCCCATATCACTAAACACATTGATACTCATGTTGTACACTGTAGCTTCCATTCCTTTGAACAAACTTCTTTCTTAAAATCTTGTTACCAAATAATAATGTCACATCTATGACTATGATTATTACCTTCATATTAATGACAGTAATCCAAAACTTGAGAGATTACAGAGCTCTACACTGACTTCTTTTTCTGGTGGCCAATTCAAGCCTCTAAAACCTTTGAATTTGAAATTTTGGTGATCAGAAAATAAATGAAATGGCCTGAAATAACTGGAAATATAAAAATCAATTTTAAATTTTAGGTAGCTGATCAGGCTACCAAAGGTTAAACACCCTGGGTGCTGTCATTCTGTATCCATCCCTGGGTTTGTACAAATGTACAAGCCTTGAAAAATGATTAAACTTTATGATTTCTGCAAAAAGTTTTGAAATTTTATCCGAGGTCTGGAATATACACACTGTAGAAAAAGTTTGGCACAAAATGAAATACTCATGAATAATCCTTAAAAAGTAATTGATTTTCAATTCCTTGTACTTAAAAAAACTTATGGTTTTATGATTTACCATGAAGAGTTGATGACCGTCATTATTTTTTCCCTCAAGCAATGGCCATAAATTTTTGAAGTTTGCATGACCTGGCTTGTTTTCACTGACCTTTCCGTTATGTTTATTTATAGGGCATTTGTGCCATGTAAACTTCAGTGGAAATTTCTCCTTGGAAATTCTTTCAATAACATGATGGGTTCAGTTTTCCATAAGCCTTCCATGAGTCTCGAGTCTCTCTCCAAAGGGTTGGCACAAAGTAGTGAGGACAGTTACATTTGTAAGGTCTATTTTATTGAAGTATTAATTCTTTTGCATAAATGTCACATCTTTATTGCTCTCATGTTAGTTCTGAATAGTGAGGCACAGTCAACCTCAACCTCGACCTCGCTTAAGTCAAATAATCGCGTAAGTCAAAGTTGTCTTTTCAAATTCTCTTGTCTTTATATTCCACTGATTTTAATCCCTTATAAATATGTACATGCATTTATAAGTCAAATTTTCTCCAAGTTGAAGTTTCTTAGTCCATCTTTGGCTTAGGTGGGGTTGACTGTACTATGAGCAATCATTGGGAAGAAAGGTGTAAAATATCAAATTCAATTACATCATCTTTATGTTGTATGGGCAGACATTCACATGCTGTGTGATTGCTCAAATGTTGAAGTCCATTTTGAATTCCGCATGTACAATTATATACATAAATGGGCTCAGGATGCCCCCTAAACATACAGTAGAACCTCAGTGTACTTTTGTTCACCAAACAGAAAACTGTAGATTTAACATTTTGTTTTTGTTACTCTCTGATCAATATAGGCTTACAATTTTCATGGCTTGTTTTCTCACTTCTGTGATCACGAATATTTTTTACTTTTCGTGTATTTATAGCCAACCATGGGAACAACAAGTCTTAGTACTTTGTTGTAGTGTTTGCATTTTTTTTTTTTGTTGCAGTCCCCTTTTTGTACCATAATTCACTTGGCCATAAAAGTTTTCAGTTCTAATTGCTGTGCTGCAAGGTCATAGCTGATACCAGGTCAACAAACAGACCTTCTAAAGTTCTATATGTTATTCTGCATACGTACTTTGTGAGAGCTACAAACAACCAATGATCCAGTATTCCTTTCATTTCTTTGCGGACAAAAACATGCCGAGGGGGAAACTCCAAATAGATTTGTATTGCTCTTCTGCAGTATGGAATGGCATGTACATTATATTGTAACATCAGACCTTGTGCATGATGCATGTTCCTGTTTTCAGGGAAAGAAGTGTTTCCTACAGTAGCCACTTTGTCTGGACAAGAGCCAGATAGGTTGCTATACCTATTGGAACATCACTTTGTAGCAGAACAAGAAGACCCACGTGTATGTCATATGCAGTGATAAATCTCTGTGTCTTTCATACTGAATCAAGTGAATTTGATAACCTAGCACAGTTTGTATTTAATGTACAGTACCATGGTACCCATTTCATGCATAGCAGTTTTCATCTGAGATCTCCCGAGAACTTGCAGGTAATGCTGTAGCATGAAAGGTATCGTGGGTAAACTCCCAGGTGAAATGCCAAGTGACTTTTGTGAAATCGTACCATCGAACCAACCCTGGTAAACTGGCAGGCGTCCCCGAGAATTCCTGAGTGACGCTGTAGTATGTTATATTATAGGCATTGTGGGTAAACTCTCGGGTGATAAGCGATGACATACAAACAATGTCTTGCTGGCTGTTTTGGGCATGTGCCATAATGTGTACTTGCTTTGCAGCAGAGTAAAAGGGAGAAGTTCAGGTGGGAGCTCATTTGCTAGCGTGAAAGAAATTTTTTGTGGGTGTTCCCCGTTGAATCTTCTGGGTGATCCCCCTCAGTGACTAGCATGAAAGGGGTACCACAGGACTGATACATGTACCTCAGGTACAGTGTAGCGTTCAGATAAATCTGAATTCAAGTCTGTCTGTTCATCCGTGAACTTGTCTTGTAATATATCTGCTCACTTTTGGTTTTCATATCTTGTTGTTGGCAATTGACATTTTACACCGTTGTGTGGGGCATATTTAAGCTCTGATCATTGGGTGTTGCGTCTCTCCTGATGTACAATGTACACTGTATCATATACAATGTTGTGGCTACTCGGCCTTTATACTGAATTCCATGCTTATTCCTACTGTACTGTAATGTTGCAGCTTCACCAATGAGCATTTCTATGGTATACAAACTTTGAGTTAAGTGATTTTATCTTGCTCTGAAGTTAATCTCCCACATCGGTGAGCAGGTACAATGATTATGGAGAAGAAGAAAAAGAATAAGAAAGAGGGTGGGGGAGAGTCCAAACTTTGCAAAGGCAAGTAATACGTTTTCATAACAAAAGAAGAAATTATTTGGTTAGGGGCATTTCACAATGCACCCCCATCCCTTTGTAGGTCAACAATTGGCACAAATCTGAAGACAGTAAAGTGGAGCCCTTAGTGGTGTGTTACATATGTATTCTCATCTAGAATGTCCTTGTCCCTTAAATATACTGAAATATACCCATTAGGCCAGCCAGCTGATAGTGGCGTAAATAAAAAAGAATCCCTCTTCACTACTCTACATTTTCTTTCTTTCCATAGTAAATTGTGTTCCTCTTTGACATTTAATTTTCTCTTTGTCTCCTTGTCTGGTTTTGTTTCTTTCTGTTTTTTCCCCTATAAAAAAAAGGGGGGGTGGGAGGGAGGGGGAACAGGCACATTGTCATATGTGGAATGGAAAGGGCCCCCATAAAGGGTGGTCCTTCTTCGGTATGCTTGCGAGTGCAAGGAGAGTCCTTAGCAGCATTCACACACAAGAGCTAACGGTTTTTGCATCGCAATGCAAAACTTGAATTTATTTGCCACTATTCACACACACACTGTGCAGGACAAACTATCATGATGTTTCAACAACAACAACAACAGCAACAACAACAACAACAGCAACAACAACAACAACAACAACAACAACAAAATCAACATTAATGGGAATGTGACCCTCAGCTTCCAAGTGTGTGGACCTGCTGTGATGAGTTGCATTGTGGGATTAAAAAAAAATTGATTTTTTTTTTTTTAGTACTATTCACACACACTGCTCAGGGGAAATTAGTGCGACATTTCCCTCGCCCCCCCCCCCCCAAAAAAAAAAAAAGATTGGGTGGAAATGATTTTTCTTTAATGATGCGTCCACACACACACAAATTCAATGGTTTTTGCAATTCAATGCAAACTCAAGTTTGAGAAAAGGGTTCATTCTGGTGTGTGTGAACATTGCTTGTGTTTGCCCATAGTGGGGGAAATTGGGAGGCAGCTGGGGGAACCCACCTCCCTTGTCCAAAGATTGATCAGAGATCCAGGGTGCATTTATCAACTCACTTTCTAGCGTAGAATTGAGGTTACCAAACGACTTTCCGGGAGATTTGGACAGTTGATAGATGCAAACCAGTTTTGATTATGGGGTTAGAAACGCATTTCTGAAACACCGAAAAAGGTGTGATTGCATATTACTGCATTTGAGCCAGAAACATTCTGTGGAGATGATAAACGCAAAGTTGCTTTGAAACATGTTTATAGCCCAGTCCAACCCGAGCAAACCACTGCCAACTACATGATCTCCGCCACACAGGTCAAACTGTGCAATGAAGCTGCGCAGTGACAAGGCCTCCCTCTCAACTCATGACAGAGATGATGAACGCAACAACTCAAGAACCGAAAGGCCTTTGCAAATAGTTTTGTTAGTGGGCACTAAAAAACATGTGTCAAACATGGGAAAGATGATAAGTGCAGGCCAAGCCTTTCAAATTGTTGCATTCCCTGTGACCATTATTGATATCTTCCCTGGTAATGATGAAGTATTTGAAATTGTTATTATTGTCTTACAGTATGAATGTCATTGAATACCCAGTTATAATGTAAATTCCACAGACATTGTAGAATTTTGAAGGAACATGTGAAAGAGCTGCTTACATTCTCTGTAGAAAGATAGGGCAGTGACAGAATCTCAGATTGTAGAGATAGATTGTGTAGTATCATACAAGAGGGGCTTTTATTTAAAGAAAAAATCACTTTCAGAAGAATCTACAGTACATGTATATCATTGTCTCCCTGGAGTGCTGTTATGATACCACATTTTAGTACTTTTGAATACATATGTTTTTGAAATATTCTATTCATAAAGTCTGCTATGTGCCACGTTCAGCATACTGTACCTGTGTATTACTGTGCAGTGGCATGATTGTACAATGTACATTGTACACTGTAGCTCCCATCATAGAAGCCTGTAGTGAATGCTTGTTTCCTCATTCCGAATGTCTAGCACTGTTCTTCCAGCCGTCCTTTCAAGGCATAACTACTGCCTTTGTGTCCTTCTTGTATCATGATTGAAGGATTATCTGGCTCTTTGTTCAGCGGCTCGACAACAGATCTTGCTTTCGTTTTCGTCGTCACCTTAAAGAAATAGGGATCTTCTTTTTCAATTTTGCAGATGCAAGGGTGTTTTGCATAGTGTGTACCTGGTGTAGGAGTGTTGAAATATTTTCTGTTTTGTCTGAATTGATCTACAGCGAGGCTCTTTGGCCTGTTAAGATTGCTGTTAATGTCTCGAAGAAATATTTGTCTGATTTCATTTTATCTACTGTACAATATATAGTGAATGGTCAGGAGTGCAGTGGTATTTGTTTCGATTTTCTGCTTTGTCTGTTATTGTTTCACAGCAAGGCTCTTCGGCCTATTTAGATTTGTGTCTCCAAGAATTGTTTGTCTGTTTGTCTGATTTTACTTTATTTATAATATGCAAATAATGTATGGTCCGGAGGTCAATGGTACAAGAACTCACACAAGGTGACAAATTGGGCACTGTTTTCAATGAGTCGAAGTTGATTTGAACATTGTGCCTTATTGAATGCGATATCTTGTTCCATTGAACAAGTAAAGACCATGCATTATTTGTTTTATACAACACCTTGGACATCAACGACTGTGGTCCACACAGATTCTTGAACGAACGACAGAAATGGCAACCATTTTTTTTTTTCATGAAAGACGAATGGTCTGTACATGTACATGGCATTGTGGCACGGATGTATGTGAAAGCTGTCATTTGAAGTTCCTGACAATAAAATGAGTGACTGAATGTGCACAGTAACTGATTGAGATTGACTGAGCAGCCAAATTACCAATATTGTGATGTCAGAGGTGTGCAATGGTGCACAAAACTTTGAGGTAACTATGAGCCTAATATAGGAGTAAATGTACAATAAATGGGTTGACGTCAGCAATATCCACAATTTATCGACAAAAATTGCACGCTGAACAACGACAGCGTGCGGTGGTGCTTCTACAACTAACTGCTTGTCTCGTGAGGAGCAATCACATGAGCAGTGGGAATCTTATTTGGTCAGGTTTGGTCTATTGAGTCATCAAGTGGTTTAGGTTCAAGTCATCAAATGCCTCTAGATGTCCACAAAATATGAAGTTACAATCGGTGAAGAAAAAGGCGTTGGCTCTTCTTTCCTCCTTCCTTATGACCATGATCCCATCTTGCCTGTGATTCCCTTCATTTTTATTCACGGAGAGAGAAAAATAGAATTACTGATTTTTACCCATGGGGGAGATGATGTGTCACAGATTTCGTCAAAAGAAGCTGATAACTTTAGAAACCTGAAATTGAGTTTACAAAGGAGTTGAAAAACTGTGCTGCAGGAGGACTTTAATAGCAAAGTGCATTCATGGTAGAGCCCATATTTCTCTCCCCTCCCTCCTCAAGCTTTGCCCTATTTTCTCCCTACTTTGGTCTTTGTTGGTACCCATTCAGGTGTAAGAAATAGATTTTGAAATGGCAGGTGCAGACCGCAAGGTTTTAATTTTTAGGAGAGAGGAAAATCTTTTGTCTATTAACATATTTCGCTTTTTCTGTGTGTTTGTGTGTATATTTATAACTCAATGCTTATTAAAATGCTTTTGGCTGCAACCATGATTTGAGAGGGTGTACTAAGACTCCATATCCTATTAAAGTCTGAGGCTTTTTTTATGCCCCTTTTTGTTACACCTGCTGTATACGGGTCCTTTGGAAAAGCGCAAAAAGAATAATAAAAAAAAAATATGGCAGGAGAATGCAAACGCCCTGCTGTGTTAACTGCAACTGCTCTGAAGATTAGTGGTATGCCAGGCATACTTTGGAGGTAATGACTGACTGTTATGACCACTAGAGATGCCCAGGTGGTCTGGTCATAGACTCATTGGTTTGTGACAAGAGTATTGAAATTTTGTGTGCTTTTGCTTGTATTCTGCTAATACTGTACTTGGCAGTTTAGAATATGCAAAGAGTTTTAGTGGATTTTTCTGTAGATAGGTGGTGAGATATTAGGGTAATAAACATGATAAACTTTACCATTGAGAAAACAATGTCAATAAAATGCTCCTGCTACTCTTTTGGTTTGTTATTAGATTGTAAATTTGTGTCATAAGTATTCCTTATAGATTGCAAATACACATGATGCATAGAATGTTTTTTACTTACTATTACTGACAACATTTATAATTAAACCATTTTAGATGGTAATGATGTTTGTACAAGATTTTTTTTTCTGACCAATGTTCATTGCCCCAAGTATCTGTTCATCCAAGAAACTATGAATGTACATTTTTATCATACTCATAGTTGGTTGCCTGTGGCACTCAATTTGATTGAAAAGGAAAGAAAAAACCCCAACAGTATTTAAGCAGATATTTTTCACAATGGAACATTTGAACTATAAGCTACAGTGTACCTTGTTGCAATTTCACTAGTAGCAATTAGTGGGCTTGTGGAGTAAGCTTCAAAAGAATGAAAGTTAGTATTTGTAGTAATAGAAATGAAGTAAATACTGGACTGTCAATGCATTTTTGTGCTTGGAATGTTACACTATGTTTAATGAGTTATACATAAGGGTGGGTGCAATTGCATGCATAAATTTATGAAGAATAGTATGCGTATCTGCATCACAGGCTAAAAGGTAGGGTTTGAAACTTGAGGTTAATCTGGAATCTTGTGATGCACCCCTTCCATAGAACCGGGACACAAAAAATCCACTTACCACATTCTTTGCATGCACTAGTTACATCTGCAGATTGCATCTGGCACTGGGCATACCAGCTTGGAGTGGGGGAAAGGGAGCTAACTGTGGCTATATAGGGGTTACTCGCAGTGACATAGATATGAAAACCTGGAGAAGTGAACGCATCCATTTTGAGGATGACTGCCTGCGTTGGTGATCAAGCCCGGTGACGACGGTCGCTAATGATGACAGAGGTGCTCGTGTGTCCGAGTCCAAATTCGTGAATCATTAGGGCCCTTCTGCCAGCACTGGCTGAAAATAGATCCAAGAGCAACCAACCAATGCGTATACCAGAGGGCACAAAGTGTTCGATTCTGTCAACCGGTAGCAACTCAAACCGAGAGTGCATAGTGCACTGTATGATGCTGTGATGCAAATGTCCCTTTACAGGGAAATTGCATGGAGAGCAAAATAAAACCTGAATTATAATCAAACATAAAAAGGGCACGGTTCATTCTGAAGATTTTCCACAGTGTCCACATGGATACTTTTGGCTGTTTCAGTTGATAAAAGTACGTGTGTACCTTCTATGCCCTCTTTGTGTTAAAACCTTTCACAGAGGTTGATACAGTGTATCATTCTCTTTGCACGACACACTCATTCCTAAAGAGAGAGTTCATAACAACATTGGCCTGCTGCAATGTACCTTTGCTACCATGGGATTATAATCTAAACCTCTTAGGTTTTGTGAATTCTGCATTTAATTCATGTTGGACCTACTAAATTTAAAAATGATGATTCTCTCTCATGGTAAGCAGGAATGATGAACAATATCATCACCACCCCACATGTTCTGTGGGTGGTTACAAGCAGAAAATCACTCTCACTTGTGCAGAACAAATCTATCCCAAAATGAAAATCCACTGATGAGTCATGACATGACTTCTATGCAGCAAGATCATGGGAGACTCAACTGAATACAGGGGGCGCCTCTACATCAGGAGGTCAGGTATGATGATACACCTGTTTCTATGAGGAAGATACTGGCTTGTTCCTTTTTCAGTTGCATCTTGGTCTGCGGGGAGTCATTCCTTGGGCATGTGTCTATGGGAAATGCGCGTTGCAGCAAAATCAGTCCATCCTGAACGGGTTAATAAAGAGCACAGTACAAATTCATACATTGTCATACAGTATATTCTGCAGACAAATACTATAGATAAAAATCATGATAAATGCCACACCCTACAAGAGTAAAGCTAGATTTTAATCCTTTCGTTGACTTGTTGCTTAAGTGCTCTGTTCTGTAAAAATCAGAGACGTTATAATGATGAAGTGTTTGTTGGCTGTTATTCTCTGTGATTCAGACTGTACCTTTCGACCATTGTAGCTCCCAAAGGCAAGACTGTCATGCATAATGACGATGGGATTCCTAGGCTGCAGTTACAGAATTCTCGGATGTAGTGCATAATTGTTGCAAAGTTCTAACAAATCATGTGTAATCAGAACAGTGAGGTACTGCTTGGAGGAAAAAACAAAAACGACCCCCCCCAAAAAAACAACAAAACAACAAAAAAAAAAATATCAATCCAGCAGTATCAGGTATATTGCTTTTTGGTATTTTTTGAATGGTAAGTGAATAAATATTTAATATATATTTGAAAGAAAAATATTGCACACTGCATGTTTATATACTGTTGCATTGCAACTTTGAACCAAATGAAATGAGGAATGCTAAAGCTGCAAATTGCAAAGAAGAAGCTGATTTGTTCAGGGAACTAAAGCTTCAGAAATCTATTTGTTTTGATTCTGCTCCCCATGTTCTAGTGTCTGTGCCAAACCATGTCATATATACCTACATCTATCCCTCTTTTGTTTATAATCTCAATTTACATTTGTTGTTACAGGGTTCAAGCGGGTCAATTTGAAACTGAGTCTCCCCAGACTGCTTGAACGTGTCAGTTTTTTGGGTTTAAGCCAGCAAATGTACATGAGAATATGTGTGAGAGCCAAGATTCAATCCAGATATCATACTGGCCAGGGAACATATCATCTGCTTGTAGTTCCTTTTTTCTTTTGTACTTTATACAGAAAGTTTATTCACTGTAAATAATTGCAGTGCTCCATACTGTTGTCTGACCTGTGCCCCCCCCCCCCCCCTTTGGTATCAGATTTGACGTTCCTGGTCTATGTGAGTATAATAGGACACTTGTGTGGCTGTGAGTAAAATGTAATGCTAAATTTAGAATGAACATGCATTGGTGTATCGAGTAACAACAAATTATAGATTTAGGTCTATGTATATCTGGTATACATGTTACTTGAATTTGCTGTTCTGTCACCTTAAAACATTAGACATGTTGGTGTCTTTAGTGAATAGAGTACCAGTATTGAAGTGATAATATGACTGTCTTTTGTTTAATGTTATGTACACGTAGCATGGGTTGGAACCAGTTGTGTGCATAAATGCCCGGCCAGAGAAAGTTGTTTAAAACAAGTTTCCATAGCGATGAATGGCTACGACATCACCCTTTGGTACTCTGTACAGCCCTAACAACCCATCATTTAGCTAAATGTTAGTAAAGTTTGTAATCACTTATTTTCCCAACATTCTTTTTTCCAGATGAATGACAAATGCGTGCTGTATCAGCACGCAAGTGGTACCGCTCTCTGAAATGAGCAGCCAGACTTATTTTCGTCCACTAAACTAGAATTGTGTCATTGCATGTCAAATAATTGACGAGGGATGGTGCCCCAGGGATCGTGGAGTTTTTAAAAGATCCATTTCACGACTTGTGTCTCCCCCTCCCCAAACATGAGATATGACAGTTGTGATAACTGTACACAAAGTCAACTTTGGCCTCAACAACCAGTAGGAGGTTGTTATTGTGCTGTTCGCAAGGGATAGGAACCCCCTATGGGAAGCTTAACCTTTTGTGCTTTTTCACGAATTTGACCTTTAGATGTTGATTTGCACAAGAATGCAAATACAATACCAAAAAGAAAATTGCTTTCTTATTCATGGTTGAAATATGAAAATATTCTTATGATTTCTATGTGTTTTGTCTGGAAGCTAAATTTTCCTTAGGCAGCATAAGATAACTCGATTTTGGTAGTCAGCATTTTGCTATGACTCTGAATTAAATGGTGTGATGTGAACCCAACTACACCCAAATATTCCAGTCATCATTCAGAGGCATAAAAAGCATATATCAGGTTGAGACCTCCCAGGTCGATGTTCACTTTCCGATAGCAACATTGATTATGAAGTTCATTTTTCCTCATCCTCAGATTCTCAGATGCTATAAGTTGAATACTTGTATGTTTCAGGATCACAGAATTTCTTTACCGCTGGAGCTCTATAGACCAAACTATGGGAAATTTAAAGGAGAAAATGGGAGTTGGTCGAAATCACGCCAAGAAAAGTGCAACCACATGCTGGTTGGAGGTTCTGAGAGTTCAGATCCCACCACATTCCCAGCATTTGTGCCATACCTGGCTTCAAATTAGTAGTTTCCTACCACCGTGGCTGATGCTGACACGCAGGATGACAAATTCAGCTGGATGTTCCTCCCCCCACTCAGATTTCTAGGTCAGATGCAGTCATGGTTTGGAGCGATCTGTCCTTGTCGTCAACATGACTAACCTTGGGGTGAAGTGGGAGCTGTTGAGTTCTGTGGATTGTCTGTCACTCCCGGTTCATGGTCACACACAAGCACTGCACACAGGGAAGTTGCTACATTTTGTTGCCGTTGCTGTTGTTGTTTAAATTCTTATCAAAGGAAGCGTTGCTCTTCACAGTGACTTGCAGCTTGTCTGTCACTTTCCTGTTTGACACAAGAGCTGCAAATTCTTGGGAATGGGCAAGCCATCTTCGAAGACAAAATGGATGCAGTTGAGAAGAGATAGATGATGACTATTCCTTCTGAGAGGGTGTAGTTCTTGGAAGCTGCCAGAAGAAGAAAATGTTGCAAAACTTTGCTCTCTTCACCAGAA
The DNA here is from genome assembly GCF_040938485.1 of Diadema antillarum. Classification (NCBI taxonomy): domain Eukaryota; kingdom Metazoa; phylum Echinodermata; class Echinoidea; order Diadematoida; family Diadematidae; genus Diadema; species Diadema antillarum. The sequence goes on from NW_027271028.1 coordinate 1,580,653, forward strand.
AGCTAAAGGTTTATGATGTAACTTATTAGCATTCAAAAGTGAGACCAAGTACAACTAGTACAATACTTTCTTAAAAGTTATTACTCTGACTTTCTGAAAACTAAGTCTTCATATGACTTTCTGCAAGAAAAACAACAAATTATTTTGATGTAGTCCCATCACTGTTAAGTCATTTTTCCCGATTTGACTGGCATGGTCTTCCGAGAGGTTCTGCAAGGCCATAATATATAAGTTATAGTTGCCTATTCCTAGTAATCACATTTAAAAAAAACCAAAAACACAGATTTTCTTCTTTTTCATTTGCTGTTAATACTTCCTGAATAAGAGCATGTAGGCCTACATATTTAAAAAAAAAAAAAAATCAATTAGCTGACACTACATTAATATTCCAATCTGCAATTGACTTTTGATCAAGTTTAACCATGATTTGTTGAGTACTTGTAATGTCATATGATATCCTCATAAATCCAGACTGTAGGCCTAAAGTTTACTTGACCAATGTACATGATAACAAGATACAATGTCATATACTGTAAAACGAGGAATATTCGCGTGCATTTTAATTTCACAAATATTGTGAGCGCCAAGATTCGCGAAATTAAAATGCACGCGAAAGTTTTTTGAATGCCAGTGGCAGTTCGCGAAAATTTCATGCCGCAAAAAAGGCTGTCGGCTCCAATTGGCGAAAAATTCATGCCGTGAATATATCATGTTTTACAGTATGTGTTTTACAGCGCTAACCTGAATAGTTGGCCAGCAGACTATTGCAAAGTTGATCGATGAGAGTTTTTAATAGCGTGTTGAATGATAGTAGAATATGGGTGAAGCATGTGGTCTTCCTACATAGGTAGCCCTGGAATGAAATGTGTCGTAAGCGGCCTACCACAGAAGACTCTGAATTACTGCAGTACCCCCAGGTCCCAGTATGGAAAATCCATGCGGCTGAGTGTGAGAGGTATTCATTTTGTAGGTGGACAGATGGTAGAAAGTGACCACTGTTTGTGTCAAAGCGCTCATCTTTTGACCCTTTGTGGGGTGTTTATTGAAACAGGAAGAGAGCGGTGCCGTGAGGTGAGTTTCAAGGACTCTGCTGCATCTTGTCACGAAATACTACATCCTAGCCGGTATAGATCCGGGACCCCTCGCCTTCTCCCCTGCAAGACAATCTTGGACGATTGCCAGCTCCGCCCCTGTAGTACCTCTTCCACCCTTTGACTCCTATCTCCATACATCAGGCTCTCACTGTAACCATGACCTTGTATCATATTGAGTTTCACATTAAACCAGGATTCAGAAGCCAGCAACTCCGGATGGTATAATTTTATCTGTTGCAACTAAATTTCATTCTAGGTATGCACCTTTGTAGATAGATGTTGATTCCATGCAGAGGCCATAGTTTGACATTGATAAAATTAACTAACAAACACAGAATAAATGTGTTTTAAATTTTTTTTTATTAGTATTATTTTTTTTTCTAGTCTTGCCAGTTACTTGGCGTATAGTTCATGGACGGAAAATAATACTGAAAACATAGGCAGTTGACTCTTGTAAAATATGATTCAAATAGGCCTATAAGATTCAATTGCTCTGATGTTGAGTAAGCCTATATCTTTACAAGCCTGAAATGACACGCTGAAGTCTTGATATGTGACCCTGCACCTCAAAACAAACAAAAAGTCGCCAGACATGAATTTTTAGTTAAGACCATATTCTGAAAGAGCAGACTTTAAGCTTTAAAATGATGTATAACTCAAATCAAATTGACTCTCCTAACCTATCTAAATATTGGAAAGAAAGCACAAACTCAGGAAAAGTGTGAACTGGGAAAAGAGGCTCTGAAGTACAGTGTCTATTCAAGCGCTTAATCTTTACCAAACCGTGCTGGCTGTGCGATGAATGGGACAAAAAACAGGAAGTAAACCACCAGAGTAACAACAATGAAGGCATTATCAAATTAAACTGAAATTAAGCATGCCTTATTAACACATTCTGTCCATAATTAACGCCAACTTTCAAAGCAGTAGCACTATCCTTTCGAAAGTTATTAGAGTTGAAAATGAAGAGTGTGGACAAGGTTTTTCAGAAATGAAAAAGGGATTCTAAAGACACACCTAATCACACTATTCTACCAAAAATGTTCGAGATAAACTGCTAAAAAAACACACTTTCCTGCCCATTTTATGATACCAAATTTTAGCATAATGTAAAAGAAGACCCGCTTTTTCAGAAAATATGAAAAAGTCAAGTTCGGCTAGGTTGACCCATTTCACTTATTTTCAGTCCTCACACAAAATCAGTGTGTGCGACTTTATGTTCGTTTTGAGTGCACGGTCACATATATACTATGATGGAGGGCTGTATCGATTTCATCTGGTTCACCCGAATTTGAGTTGGCGAGTCATACAATTTCAGCTGTTCTTTCCTAGATGATGGCATGCCAGCAGTCATGTAAAACCATCAGATCAGACATTTAATGTATAAGTGGTTGACCCGGTAGACGGTCTGCCCTGCCTGTACAAATGCCATCAAATCACGATTTACAATTGTATAATACATAACCACTGCAGTCTTGTGAAGAGCATTTTTGAGTAATCTGACCAGGTAATGTACAGTGTACAGCTATGCAGTCTCTCGTCCTTTCTCTAGGACGGTGTGTTTCTCTATCATCAAGGAGGCGAGATACAGCCAAGAACAATGAAATTATGCATGTCGGCTTGTATGTTGTGGGTGTGTGGGTTATGTACATGTATGGAGGCCCAGAGAATGCAAAAAACTTGGCAAGCATATCATGTTTCGGTATAATGAAAGCAGCTCCTCTGATTTATTGTGCAAGTGTATCCTGTGTCCTAGAGATATCATGCTGGAAAGAGGCAGTGTCCAAAAGGACATTATTCAGTCATTTTCCTTTCTTGTAGAGGATATTTCCATAGTAAGCAAGGATAGAGCAGCAGTAGGCCAACAGTTTGAGGTGTATTACAAAACTGACATTTATTTTTATTAGTGGAAATATGAGCAAAGAAAATGGGATTCCATCATGATTGTTTCTACACATACAAAATGTACATGTACACAGATTGTATTGTCTTGATGCTATTGTTATATACAATGTACTCCTGTATATAACAATATACAGGAGTATATTGTTATATACTGTAGGCCTATATACTGTGGATAACAATACACAGGAGTATATGGTTATTATATACTCCTGTTGAGACGCCACTTCAAACCTGTACAAATGTATTGTATAAATGTGCTTATGAACATACCGTGTGTGTGTGTTTTTGTCTTGTTTGTGTGTCTGTTTTGGTCTTGTTTGTTTGTCGTGTATGATGTTTGGTCGAGGGGGTGGGGAAGTACCAAAATGAGGTGCCTGTATTTGAAGCACAGGTGTGTAATGTTCTGGGTGTTGTTTTTGATTTCCTTTTGCCTCAATCTTTTAGCAGGTGCCCAGTAGTTTTGTTCTCCAGTCAATGACATTGCAACCCAAACCATACACCCAGACTTTGGTGAAGCAGGATAGCAGAGAGTTTCATTCCATTTGGGAATATGTTTGGTATTAATGTCCCAAGATTGGATATACAATCAGGCTTTTGTTTTCAAAGACAAGTACACCATTGTTGTCTTAAGATGTGGCCAGACCCACTGTCTTTTTTTTTCATGCACAAGTTATGGAATTTTCGTAAGACCCATGTTGTTAATGTATTTCTTTCACAAATTTCTCTAGGAGTATACCCAAAATTAAAAATAGTACAAAAGGCATGACAGGAAGAGATAAGTGTAATGTTGAATGCGGAACAAGAGTTTATATTTGAGATAGACCCAAAATGTGTGTGTGTGTGTGTGTGTGTGTGTGTGTGTGTGTGTGTGTGTGTGTGTGTGTTGGGGGGGGGGGAATTCTGTTGCCCTGGGAACTCTAGGGGAAGGCCCACTGACACTGAGGTTGATACAAGGCCAGGAAGTGAATAAAAGGGGACATCTCTCAGGTACCAAACATATGAGTGCATCATTGCAGCTATAAATGTATTATCACAACACAAATTAATTTATTTACTCAAATGAAGTACTTGTTTGTTTTATATCACAATATTAGCAAACAGCCCCTTACTGGTATGTGCATAATACTAGGAGTGTAACTATTCCAAGAGGTAACTGACAGATGACACCAATATTATAGGATGTATAGCCTATCATTAAAGGATGCTTGCTCCATTTCCATGGTGAAGAGGGGATTTTTAATGATATATGGAACAGTAACATACACTCTTTTTAATGCCATGCAAGCACCAAAAATTGTTAAAGGTGTTTTGGTAATCAATGCAATGAAAATTAATGAATTGAAAAGAGAAATGCTTCAATAAGCAAACAGAAAATATCTTACATTCTGGAATCATGTTTAACGTATTCTTTTCACCTAAATGTACATTTCTTTACGGACTGAGGTGATACGTTTGTATGCATGGCATAAATGTGGATGTATTATTATTGTTATTATTGCTATCTTTTTACTCTATTCGCTGAATATTTCATTAGGTTTCTATTTTTGCAAATTTCGCAAATTTAAAAACATGCAAAATTGTTAACTCTGATCTCGACATGACTGCGACATGCACGCATACATCATCTGTACAGTACATTCTCCATTCAGTACTGAATTTCACAATCGTGAAGTTAGCCACTCGCGAAATTTTCGGGAAGTCCCGATTTCGTGAAAAGATAGACTTGCTAAATATGTGGCGTATACAGTATGTGACAGTCATGATCACTGATTTTTTTTCCTGTGCAGAGTGGAACAAGATTATGGTGGAGCCCTGCATTTGTATTTCATGGTACGATAGTTTGTACTGTATGAGTTGATGATTGTATGAGTGCTCGTTCTCTCTGTCTCCCTTCCCCTCTCTCATCCTGCCCTGTCCTGTCACGATCCATACTCCTCCGCATATATGTGAATAAACGAGAGAGATGCGGGGCGATGCAGACCGCTGTCTTCCAAGAGTTAACGAGAGTCTTCGATATCATCTCATGGGGCCATTGGCAATCACAAAAAAGAGCATCGTTCCTCTCTGCCGAAGAGGGGCGTCTGAGTGCCGTGACTCATACGCATAAATTTTGATGCGGCGGCAAACGGCAATCAAATTTGATATCGTTTCGTCAAAGATCCCGGTTTTTTCGGCTCCGGTGTGTGCCCGGTTTTTCCTCCCAGGGACGGGTGTGCGTTCTCGAGATGGCGTGGTGTGGCGTGCAAAATGAAAATGGACAGCGTTGCTTTCTGGAAAAAACATAAAGTGGTGGCCGCTTCAGAATATAAATGCATCGTGAAGCCATGAATTTTACAGATTTTTCCCTTGAATGGGTTTCTTTTGCTTGCCTCCTGGCACTTTTTTTCTCTCTCATTCATGTGGGCTGCTTAGAAGTCAAATAAGTTCAATCTGACCTAGAGTAGGTATAATCGTTATATTGAAAGCTGCTTATGGATACCTGCACATACTAATGAGGTACAAGTGTATTTAGCTTTTTGAGTTTTGGAACAAGGAGAGCTGAAGACAGCGCCTGCCCTATCTCCTCTTATCCCATTATTTGAGGGAACGACAAACCAAGGGGCTTCGATCCAGCGGAAGTCATTGTACACAATGAGATGTCTATTTCTGTGGTGGTCAAGTAGCCCCCCCCCCCCCCTCAGAATACACCAAATATGATAGCCATTGTGATTGCACACCTTGATTGTGTTGGTAAAATGATCCAATCAGTTACTATAGGGCTTTTTACACTTGTAAATTTTTGCTTAGTCCCGTACCAACGGTGGGGCTGGGGGGGGGGGGTCTTAGCCCCACCGTTGGTACGGGACTATCCTTAGCCCTCTATAGGGCTTTTTACACTTGTGTTTCTTAACCCCGGACTTTCTCTGACCCAGGACTATCGTTAGTCCCGTACCAATTTTTTCAGCTTTTTACACTCGCCAATTAGTCCCGTACTATCTCTTGTCCGGGGCTAAGGAGAAAACTGACCTTTTTACACTCGTATTTCTTAGCCCCGGACTTTCCAAACCACATGAATATTCATAATTACGCTGTGTACTGTACACGTACACGCACGCACCGGCAGCACTTGATTACCTCGTTTCTGATTGGTCAGTGAGGGTCGGACTCCGTCTCCGTCGCTTAGCCCAGGATTATTTTTTCGTTCTGTTTACACTCACTTGCTTGGCACCGCAATTGCGGTGCTAACCCCTGCTATTTTGCAGGGCCAGATAGTACCGTACTATCGGTGGGGCTAGCCCACTTTGGCAAAAACGAGTGTAAACAGAAAGTGGGCTAAGGATAGTCCCGTACCAACGGTGGGGCTAAGGCCCCCCCTTAGCCCCACCGTTGGTCCGGGGCTAAGCAAAAATTTACAAGTGTAAAAAGCCCTTTTCTGTTTACACTCATTTTTGCTAAAGTGGGCTAGCCCCACCGATAGTCCGGTACTATCTGGCCCTGCAAAATAGCAGGGTTAGCACTGCAATTGCGGTGCCAAGCAAGTGAGTGTAAACAGAACGAAAAAATAATCCTGGGCTAAGTGACGGAGACGAAGTCCGACCCTCACTGACCAATCAGAAACAAGGTAATCAAGTGCTGCCGGTGCGTACATGTACTGTACACAGCGTGATCATGAATATTCATGTGGTTTGGAAAGTACCGGACTAAGAAATACAAGTGTAAAAAGGGTCAGTTTTCTCCTTCGCCCCGGACAAGAGATAGTACGGGACTAATTGGCCAGTGTAAAAAGCTGAAACAATTGGTACGGAACTAACGATAGTCCTGGGTCAGAGAAAGTCCGGGGTTAAGAAACACAAGTGTAAAAAGGGCTTATCAGACCCTGTTGGCAAATGCACTCAAATGAATGGATATTCTGCCATGAAGACAGATAACTAATCAACCAGGCACATTGTGCCACATGCTTGAATGAGCTGTAAACTAGAAAAGCACTTGGAGAGTGCATGAAAACCACCTCCAAACAGCTCATTTTTACCCATTGATATAAGACATAAATATGCTGAAAATGGCTCTATTTCCTCCAGTGATGAAGAATTCTCTCTATTGTCTCTACCATTACCTTCCTGCTGCAAATCAAGAGTGCTGTCAATGTGCATATTATGTGCACCTCAGGTACCTGTATGCGCAACTTCAGTTCCCTTGTTCGTTGGCCCTATTTCCCAATGATAAAGAATCCTTAAAAAAAAAATGGAAAAAAAAACCCCTGGAGCCAAACAGTGACCTGGATCACTACTAACGGTTAGTCATCTGTTTCTTGTGTCATCATCAACTTCTTCTCTGTAAAAATTTCATCCAAATCTGTTTACAACCATTTGGAGAACTTCATTTTGTAAACAGACAGACAGACAAACAGACAAATCAATGCTAGCAGAAGCAGAACCTCCTTGGCAGAGGTAAACAATGGAGTGTACCCATTCATCAGTTGCTACGCAATACATGTTTAATATTTGGACTGATACATGCATCAAGTGGTTATTCTGTTAGAGAAGCCTTTGGCCCAGGGTTGTTTTTTTAACAGTTATCAAGAACACCCTTTATTACAATGGTGTGCAGAAAATATTACTGTTTTAAGGGATAGTATAGTTTTGGTTGTGATCCTAATAGAAAGTGGGACCCACCTTTTATTAGGAACACTTTGTTATCTCAACCATTAATCAAAAACCACTTATAAGATATAAAAGAGCAATTGTAAGAGGAATTCAAAGTTTATATGAAGAAAATAGGTTTTGAAATGGCTGAGATATCCTAAAACAAAGTGGTCCTAATAAAAGGTGGGACCTGCCTTTTATTAGGACTGCAACCAAAACTACATGTACACCATCCCTTCAAGCTAAAGGGTTTTTTGCTCTGCTTCTGATTTTGTGGATTAATTACTTAAAGATCGTGGTCTTATACCCCTTGTATCCAGGGAAACAAGTTTACTTGCAACAGGCAGAACCAGAAAGTTGTAGAAGCCATTAATGGAGAATTTGTCTCCACAGAGAGATTTACAATGTATTTTGCTTGAATGCAATGACATAAGTGCAAGCCATCAATGAATGTTTGCTGTGGATGCAGTCATAGTAGTTTATCCAAGTTTTGACCAAAGCTGATAAAATGATTTTCACACTGAATGAAGTATACTTTGTAAAAATGTCTTGTTTTATTTTGCATTGCAGGGTGCTTTTAATATTCAATCTGAGCATTGTGCTAGGCCTGATAGCGGGGAAGCGACCAAAAACAGTGCCTCATGGTTCAAATTTTTTTTTTCACTGAACCGGTCATGCCAAATCAGTTTTGATATGTTTTGCTTAACTGGTCTATTACCAGCTGAGAATGCAGTTTGATGGATGGGCAATGTTGCTCTGCCCAGCAGTGTTGTACAAGCCATGCATGTTTACATGTTTGTCTGTTTTGTATGATGTGTTAGTGTACATGTGATGGCAGAGAGAATAACATGTCATTGAAATATAGATACCCTTCTTAGTTTGAAAAAAGCAAGGAAAAGAGAATAAATGCAAATTACTAATTGCATTTTCTCTCTCTGTTCTTCTTTTGTTGCTCTGAAATGCTTTTAACCCATCCAGGCAAGGTATGTAATTCATATCACTGACCTGGAGACAGGAGCTAACAGTGCGATGCAGTAAATTCTTTTTCTTTGGTGCAAAAATGTCATTACTCAGGAAATTAAAAACCAGGATTTGTCATGTTGTAACGTTCGGTGAGCCACGAACATGTCGGAGTCTCACGTGTGTAATTGAGAAGAGGCTGTTCAGTCAACATTAGCCTTTCCCACTGCTGACGATGATGACGACGCTAGGAAAGGAGTTGCGGAAGATTTTGTTGCTCAGGGCGGCTTTGCTTGTGATCAGGACCTGACACCTTCTGTGAGTTCATTTACCCCAATCGAGGTACCTGCCACTGCGGGGTGTTGCAAACGTTTCCTGAATACATTTTCCAGGGGCTATGGCTCATTAAGCACTCGTAATTTCCCTATGTGCGAGTAATTTATTTTCCTAAGCCCATTTTGTTTTTTTTGTCTCTATAGTGCTTGTTGCTATGGTAACTTTTCATAACTTATTCATTCTTTAAGGTGGAGCTATTCACAGAAAGTCTTCTGTCGACATGATGGATTTACATTACAGTGAGATACGAATCAGGGTGTATATTATCCGAGTGTGTTTCCCTGCCAGGCTCGTGTGATGTCAGCGATCCCAGAATGTCGGTTTTTCCGACGGATTCTCTGGTCGTTGACCTCGTGTGATGCATTAAACCTCAAATGCACCGAGTGCCTTGTATGATGCTGGGGTAGACAAAGAGGAAAAGACGACAGGCAGATTTAATTGAGTGACTCACACTTTGTTGGTATTGCAAATCGGAACCTGCATAAGGGATAGGAAATATTCCAGATGCAAGGTGACATTTCTTGTTGCTCCGGCAAACATCAAAGGATAATAAACCTAGTGATCAGCTCCCTGTTGTGGGAGTGGAGTGTCAGGGGAGTTATCCTTCATGATCCTACAAATACAAATAATGTGTCTTTGGGAAAATCTTACATCAGTGTAGCTGTTTTATATGTACACATAGTATATATACTTTATTTTGCAGGTGCTAATTGCTCATTGCTGATTGTATTATATAGACCGATATTTAGCAATGAGCAATTAGCAACTGCGCTGAATTCTGAGGGACCAACTCAGCATCTTACATTGTGCTGTGGTAAAGTTTTGGAATAAAACCAAAAATATTTCCAAACTACTGATGATCTTTAAATCTGAGCAACTTCAAGTATGAGTAGTAAAAGTTTAATGCCTGACTGAAAGTTTGTGTCAACTGTGATATTGGAGATTTGTTTCTGCAGTAGAGATATATGTAAATGTCCTGTGCTTGATCTGATCGTGACATTCGGGTCACAAGAACTCAAAAACTGTCACAGTTCCATCCCGGGTATTGGAGCAGTGCCTGTGAATGACGTGTGTCTGTCAGAATTGGGGGAAAATTTGTTTTCTCAGAGGATTATGAAAAATCTGTTCTACAAAGTCCCCTGCATGTCTCTTAACCCTGCCTCCCCCCACCCCAACCCAATCCAAACAATATTAGAAATGCGTATTTCCGCCAGGCGCAGATCAACGAAAGCTGCCGGTTGTTGATGCAGGCATTAGAGTTGCTGCTCCTTCTTTTTCACAAATGACAGGTAGACCGAAAATAATTGCCACTATTAGTTTTGAGTTTAGAGCTGCAATTTTATTCAGAATGGCAGGTGGAAAATATTCACAAATACATGTGCAAACACTGCATGGCGGGAAGTCTTTTTTTGTTTGTTTGTCAGTGATGTTGGGAAAAAAAGGAAAAGTACTGTACTGGAAAAGAAGTTCCAGAAAGTAAAATCTTTGCTCCACGTCTTTTTCACTCTTTTTGCAGGGCTTGTTTTTCTGATTGGATAAAAGGCATCGCTGTACAAACATTGCCGAGTCATCAAAGAACGATTCTGCTGTGTGCCAACAGTGACATAAAAAGTACAGGTGCAGAAGACTGTGCAGCATCGTAAGTATTCAGTGTGTAGATTTAAATCTGCCAGTACCGTAAGAATAGTTTATCATTATCACTCTTTTCTTTCTTACTGAGGATCTTGACTTCATTTTTAAATTGAGGGGGGGGGGGGGGCAGATGAAGTACTTTGCACAACTATTCGAATGGAAGAAAGGAAAACATGCGAAATGAGAAACAAAGAAAAAAAATGGGGAGAGTAGTAGCAGTTAGTGTCATGGCTGCTTGAAGACCTCCTCTGCATGTAGAAATCTTAAATGGGTATCTCATTGGCATGGAGACTGGGTCATGACCTGGTAGTGACTCGAGTCTCACTGGTCACAGAGATGTCTTTGCAACATCTCCGCAACATCTCCCAGAGACTAGCCAGGTATCCGGGAGGCTAATTTTGTTGACGACGTCTAGGAGATGTCTCTGCAACCCACTGGCGACATTATGGAGACATCGCGGCAACACCCCCACCACTTCCAGGCAAATATGTTGTCATCTTTCTCGGATGTTGCCTTGGAATTGCCTTCTTGATGAGAGCACAAGCCATTTTTGGTCTTTCAGGTTGCATGAGTTGCAGCGACTGATCAGTCGTGGCAGCGCCAACGACTCCTCCTCTTAGTAAGATGGGCCCTTTAGGGATACTGTGTGGTTGGCATTCAAGTGCATTTACATTATATCAGCAATCCATTTATCTTGTTTAAATCTGTCCAATATTTCAAATTCAAATTCAAATTTATTTTACATGTCTGCAATCTATGACTTTTGACTATTGAAACGTATCATATGATTTTGCTGGTTCAGAGTGTGGTTGTAGAATTTTGTATGAGGTTCGTTATGATAGTGGGATACAGTACGTAGTCATGTGACATTTGTTGCATGGGAACTGCATGCCATAATCCAACCAATCATTTAAGAACTGGAGATGGATTATGGAAAAACTTACAAAAGGGAGGTCATCGGGAAGAATGTCTTGTACGGCATTTATGTAGCTACACCAAACACACTGCTTCTTTACAGATCTCAAGATTTATTTAATGGATGAAATGATAAGACGTTGAATGTGAACTTTCGTCTGCATCGCACCATACTATTCATCATATCTAGTATGTGTTTGTAGGAAGTATTATGATGGCTCTTATGCCAAGAGCTATCTTTGGTTTCCTGGATAGGAACACACAGTCTTCCAGCTGATTCAGGTTGTTTTCACACATACCGAGAGTGTGTCGTTTGAATCACGATTCCAGTGATGCATCACTATCACTGGAATTGTGTTTCAAAGGATCTATTCTGGCCATGTGTATGCAAACTAGAATCATAGATTGTGCTTTGAATCGTAAATCAAATCATAATTCTAATCAATGGTTGGGCGGTGTTTTCCGGTGATGGTTCTCCAGAATTACCAAACGAAACAGCTAGTCATATGCAGAGATTTGACCTCCAAATCATTTTTTTTTTTTAAGCTTATGATGACCTTTCAAGCACTTTCGTAGAAAAGCCGCGCTCCCAGTATTAAAGTGAGTTTGGCCAAACAGCAAAGAGAGAAAAAGGGGTATTAGTATTCAAAACGTATACTACTTGCCACTCAAGAGTGATTTATGGGAACTCAGAAGGAAGCCACACCTCCTCTCCTTGCTCTGGAATTCAAAATCGTAGAATCCGTGAAACTTTCCTGGATCGTGTGTACGGACGATAACTCTGACTGCATGCTGTAATCGTAACTGTAATTCAGCATTGCAATTACGTTTCTCAGCCCATGTGAAAACGGCCACAATGAGGGGAAATGGGATGCATTTAAACCCGAGGATGTTTGCACCATTTGCATTTCCACTGGTAATGGCATATTTCCCATCATAACACAAAGATTGGGGGGCTTCAGGTCTTTAGTACCTCCAGGAATGAAGGAATGATGTGATATCATCTGCTAGCCTCGATCAATACCTAATGGTTATTTGTTAACCTTCAAAATAAAGATGCCCATTTCATGTTTCAACATTCCTGCCGTAATTATGGGCCTGTTTTTTTTTTTGCCTGATAAGAATACCACAGTCTAGTTCTTTGTTTCCTCGTGCAATACATGGTATTATTGAAGACATTTTTTCCATGTCTGTGGCCCACACAGGTATTCAGGCAAAGGCCCATATTTTCAATGGGCTAGTGCCCATTATGACTATTACAAGCTGGCCAGTGAGTTTAGTCTTTGCCGGGCAAGTCGGCAAGTGGGTTTGTAGCACCCTTTAGTACCAAAAGGGTACTGAAAGACAAGGGCCTGAGGGGTCACCCTGTTGAAGAACTTTAAAAAAGGAAAAAAAAAAAAGAAGGAAAAGAAGACCACCAAACCTATGTTTTATGTCTGTATGGTAAACGAATACTGCCTACATTAGAATTGCTGGATTAAGTTTCTCCTTTGCAAGGACATTGACATTCTGCCAATGGTCTTTCATGAAGCGTAGTACCAAAAGTGCAGTAAAAAGTGTTATTTCTTATCTCACTCAGACCTGTTGTACTGTCTGTCTGTCCGTCTTCTATTGCAGTCATAACTCTTTGATGAGAGGGATATCATGATGACTTTCACTAAGGATTCCACAATCACATGAAAAATCACTTGTTTAAAATATGAAGAGGTACTCATTTCCTGAGGCAACATGAAAGGGGATTTTTGGGATGTTATGCATCTCACTAATCTACTTGAGAAAGATATTAGACATCAAATGCTAGCCATGCTGGCGTGATACCAAATGCAGCATATCTGATGGTGTTAAAGGTAGGGAATCCCATTTGCGTGCCGTAAATGAAGAGTTGTGTAAATACAGTGGTATGTTGAAGAGAGTATCATTTTAGAAACTCCCATAAAGTATTGAAAGTGGAAGGTAACATTTAGTACATTTTTATTGACCGTGAGATTTTGATTTGAATTTTTTTCGGGGCTCACCGTAAATTCCAGTACATTACTAGGCTAGCTTTGCAGACCCATGCACTGCATGTGTGTCCATCATGTATATATTTTGTAAAGAAAGTTCATCAAAACTTACAAACATATATACATTCTTGCCACGCACTCTATATGTTATTACACCAGCTTTTATACTTTTAGATTTGTGTTTATAGATAAAAAAATACAGAAGACTACAACAAAAAGGCTTAAGTGTGGCTGATACACAGAACTACTGAGTAGTTGAGTTTTGTGCATTATTCAAATTGTAGATAACTGTTGACTTCCAAATTTCTCAGCAGTGACCTAAACAAGTCCCCTGAGGTTCATATTTAATGTTTTGCTGCATTTTGGGAGGTCTGTAAAAGGTATCCCCTACCTTTAACATGTACAGGTGTACGTGATCAACGGCTTGTGATTCATAAGAGTACTGATCAGAGAAACAACTCATCTGTATTGTATGTAGGCCTTCCTTCCAGTTCCTACTGTAGGCGAAGATGTGAGGTAACCTAGGGTCACCGCCAAGCTTTAGCTACACAGCGCATCTCTACAAGACCTTGGCCAAATTGCAGTTGGACAGGAAGCTGTCCACAATCAGAGGTCAGAGGTCAACTAGATCTCCACGGAGTAGATTCCCTGTCCTTTCCCACTTAATGTAGCGTGAATAGCCTACTTGAAAGTTCACATGGTAACAGCTAGTCGTAGGTACCCTTACCAGTACATCTCTTTGTGTGTGTGTGTGTGTGTGTGTGTGTGCAAGAGATTAATCCTGTTTCACTTCTGACTTGAGAGAGCACTTGTCAGTTGTATTCTGGGAATCACAAAACAGTGCATTCTCAACAGGGAAACCTTGACATACAGATGAACTGGTGACATGAATAGAGAGCACACAACATTAGATTCTGCGCAGAACGTTGAACACATGAAGCGAGAAACCATTATGGTGGAGATGTTCATACCAGGGAGATTAAAATAATAGCAAAGATGAAAGTCTGTGGAAGTATCAAGCACCAAACAAATCATTAAAATGAAGGAAAATAACTCAGAGAAAGAACGGTGAGCTTTAAACTTTAAACGGTGAACTTTAAACATTTTATCAATCAGTGTTTAGAGGGAAGTCATTCAAAGAAGAAGGAAGGTTGAATGCTGTTTAAGGGAAGGTCAATCCCATGTTAGGTTGATTGTCATTAAAGAGAATTGTCTAAAACAGACATAACAGTATAGTCCTGTCAAAATCAGATAAAAAGTAAGAAATGTGTACATTCATCTGTAAAAGAATAGAATATAAAGAGAAGAGAACTTGATAAGACCTTTGACTTAGGCGATTTTTCGACTTAAATGCATATTCGATTCAGGCAAGGTTCACTGTACTATTTTTTTTTTTTTTGGGGTGGGGGGGGGGGGGGGGCGGTCGCCGACAAAAAGGGGGGTACTCGAGCCGGGGGAGATTTTGGGAGGTATTTATTAAAAAAAAAAAAAAAATCCCTACCGACCTACCCTATTTCAGTAGGCGTGTCTTCATCAGCCCGAAGTTCAAACTAGCGGGACATTTTGCGGTCTTAGAAAATAGCCCGATACAGCGAATGTGCGTCTTCATCAGCTCGAACAGCCTGCTTCGGGAAATTAGTCCGAAAATTGACGCATGCGCACTTTGCAATATTACTCTGCCTGGCTCGCGGTTCGAAAGTGGATTTCCCCGCTCAAAATCTCCTGTATCACCGTATGTACGATTCTACAACCAGGGAGGTGAGCAGTACAGCAAATTCTCTCCGAAGGGATATTAATAACGCTACTCTTTCTTCTGTCCAGTGAGGCATCTTATATGAAATTAACGAATTGCAATGTTTAAACAAATCCAAAATGCACACAATCTGCAAGAATCTTCAGCTATAGAAGAAGAAGTTTACAAAAAAAAAAAAAAAAACAGCTGGCATGCACGGCACTGAGTTTTAATAGGGAGGTGAGAGAAATAACCTCCCTGGTTTTAGAGATGACAACAACAGTAGGCCTATACACACATTGTGATCCTTGAATACACCGTGCGTGTAATGTACTATACACAATCACTAGCTGCTTGTACATGCGCTTTCCATTGCCAGCTGGCTAACCAGAAGCGTGGAGGGATCGAGAAAACTTCGGGCTGATGGAGACGCACCCAAGATAGCGCGCTATTTCACGAATTAGCGCTCTAGTTGACGAACTAGACCAAGATTTTGGGGGAAATTTTCCCGATCAAATAGCGCGCTATCTGCGTCTTCACTACACAGATAGCGCGCTATTTTGACATCGGACTAGTTTGGTAACCGCAAGATAACGCGCTATTTTGAAACTTCGGGCTGATGAAGACACGCCTAGTGACCTGTTACTGTAAAAGTGGATAATTTTTCGCGCTTTGCCGGGTAAGAAGAGTTTCGCGTGTTTTTAATTCCGCGGAATCAAGACATCATGCACAGGAGCATATGGCAAGCAAAAATATTCGCGTGCTTTTATTTTCGCGCTAGTTTCTGGTTGCGCTAAATGCGCGAAAATTTCCACTTTTACAGTACTCCAATGCAACATTTTTTTTTTTGGCCTTATGATGGATGTTTTGGTGTTGTATGCCTGTTCGTACTGTGAGATGCTACATGGTGTTTGTTACGATGAGTCAGTGGCATTCAACTACATTTGTAGCCATAATTTGTTCAATATTTTTCTGATTGCCCTCTGAATCTTTAATCCATTTGTTACTCTGTAGCTTCATCTGTTCATTGCAATCATCTTGAATAAACCTCTTTGGGGGTGGGGGGGGGGGGAGGGTGCAGCCGCCTTTCTGCATCTGAAATGTCCATGCCCTGCATTTCATTCAGGGTTAAATGGTGATCGATGTTCTGCCGTATATAAGGTTACGCAGTATAAGGTTCTGCTTCATAAGGTTCCGCTGTATGGGTGGTTGCTGTTATTTCCCTCGAGACTCCCGCTCAGCACGTGGTGTGCCTCATTATGCAGTCTTGTACAACAGGCTGAACCCCTCGTCAAGCAAGCGTGGCTCTTTCATACCTATTACTCATACTTGTACCTGTATAACATTCAACAAGCTAATGTCCTCCCCCCCCCCCCAAAAAAAAAAAAGGAAGTGAAGGGAGGGAGGGGGGGGGGGGGTTATAGTAGTAAGTCATAAATGTAGACAGGAAGTACTGTGACATGGATGAAAAATGACAAAGTTATACAACTTATCTCCTAATTCTATTGACATCCCACCTGCATTTAAGAGCCTTTGTGCCGTAGAAAAAGCCCATTAATGATGTATGATTTATGAGAATACAGATACGTGAAAAACAGGACTTGAAAGAATGAGTCTGCGAGGGATGAATTCAATAGGTCTTGCAATTGAATGGGCAATAGATAGCAAGAAGCAACGCTTATTTTGTGAGAAATTGATGAATGAGTAGTAAATGTGATCGTTATCACTGTAGTAGATAGTATGTGTAACAATACTGTCTGACACTTTTTTTCCACAAATTTCAAAAGCATGTGATACAGAAAACATGCATTATGTGAAGACAAAACCAGATGAACGTGAGAAAACAAAGAGTGAGAATATATCCAATCAATCATCTGAAACACTATAAAAAGCTCATTCAAACCGGCATGACATTGATGAGTGGAGTGTGTGGAATATATTCTAGTCGCATCAATATTCACCAGTTCAAGTGTGTAATTGTAGAAAAAAGCAAAACTTCCCTGTTTTCAGAAGTAATTTGACATTTCCATTGAGGACTTTGGTATGAAAACAAAAGCAACTGGTTCTAGGAGATAGGCTTCAACTTAACTGAGGAATATTTATAAAACAAGTACTACATGATGTTGGTGGTCAAGAAATGATGTACACAGTACACACAAAGCTATATTGTTGGTGGATTAAAACCTCTCCATAGACAACTCAAATGCATCTATGATGTTCTGAGAAAATGAACAAGTACATTGAGACATGAAAAGAACTTAGGCCATGGGGTGAGCTGGTTTTTTCGCTTGTTTCGTTCCGACAACTGCGGCACTAAAATGTCTCCACAGCTACGTGTAAACAAATAACCAAAAAGGCTACAGGAAAAAGTTCGACACAAACCCTCCTGCAGTATTTTGGTAATTTAGGGGGAAACAGTGAACTTTTTTGTCACTGAGGAGCTGAATATGTACACTTTGCCGTGTACGATATTCATTCGCGAACGATCATGTGATGTATGTTATCCAATCCGAATCGAGAATTATTGTTTACGAGTCAAAATGGCCGCCCCCTGTGAGCCTGTCGACGCGTCTACGTCGTCTGCTCAGCCGAAACTTATTATGCGTTATTATGCATGTAACATCGATGAAGTTTGAAAATTTCACGGCTATGACAAACCTAAGATAGACGAAACCTATTTTGTGTGCCAAAGAGTGGATCAAATTGAGTGGGGGAGACCGTGAAATCGCAGACCAGAACGAAGTGATTCAGCTGCTCAGGGGGACTGACTGCAACCTACGTAGTAGGATAATTTACAGGTTAGTTTACGTGCGTACAGTCGAGTCGTAGCAGTCGACACTGCAGTGCAGTCTCACTCATAATGTTAATGACCATGATGACTACAAGTACAATTGTACAACGTTTAATAGCTATGTTATGAACGTTGCTTGTGTATGTTATAATGGGCGCTAATGCAGTAGCTTAGCCGTTAGCGTGTCTGTTACTTAGATTATCTTGAATTTCACCTTGGCATGGCATAGCGCCGTTATAAAATGTCGCCTAGATGTAATTTTACATGTTGTTCTATGTACAGCCCAGGTTAGGTTGATGTAGCTGATCGGTGATATTGTTTTGTAAAAGTCTTGACACACAGGACTGGATTGAAAAAGGTCTAAATTGCATGTAAATTTATATTTTCATAATCATGGCCATGGAGTATTAATATTAAAAATCCATCCTGTTTCTCTCACCCCGAAATTGGCGAATCCTCCCTCAAAACACACATTTAGCATCTCATTAAATTAACTTATTAATATTTGATATAAATAGATCTAAAAGACCAACAATGACAATAACATAATTGCAACAATTAAACTCCCTAAAACATATGATTACCATTATGTTGTGCCAAACTATAAAGCAGTGGGTGGTGGTGATAGTGAAAGGCCAAGGATTACTAGTATTAATGATGATAAGGCAGTTGTATTCATAATTATGATAATTGATATTGCATGTGATCAGGTGCTGAAAGCTGTAGATGTAATTTAAAATCAGTAATTGCACTGCAAGTACAAGTTGAAGTAGTTGATGATGACAGTGATCATGAGGTGTTAATGATTACCTGGTACCTGGCATAGTACTAGGGCATGTGTATTGGTAATTACAAGATTCAAATATTGGCAGTCAATAGTCTACCGTACATTTAATGATATATTGAGTGTAATGTTCAACCCCTCCCTCTAGCATTTAGCCTTTTTTCCCCCTAACAAAATCCAACGGCTAATCATTGCTGTTCATTTCTCCATTGTATTAAATAGGATTCCATGAAACGTGCTACAAGAGGTTTATAGATAGCAAACGCCTGAATCTCGCTAGGAAACGAAAGCTGAAGGAGGAGCCTGGTCCTTCAGCAGGAGCATCTGTTTCCTCCCCTAAGACGCTCTCATCAAGATCAAGATTTTCTTCTGGAAGCTCTTCAGGTTCTGCTGTGTTGCCTGTGAAATGCATCATTTGCAACAGAGTCAACCTGCTCATTACTTGCCAAGGGAAATAGGTTAATATGATTGATATTGAAGCATGAAAACATTGTCATGTTACTATAAGTTGTCCTTGATAAAATGGAGCAATATATAGGCCTATACACCACTGAAACATTCACACACATACACAAAGAACTTCAGTGCAAAGTTCAGAAACAACAGAATGTACTGTATATGCACCAATGCTTTGGTCAATGTGATTGATATTCAAGAATTGACATCTTACCAAAGTTGTGCATGATAAAGTGTCTTTGTAATACAGATTGCTTCCTGTATTTTGAATGCCAATGTTTATGCAACATGTTTTGACTCCTTGCCTCAGTATGTGATTGTTCGCCCTTTAGCAAACATTTCTGCCCACTATTATGATTTGATTAGGGTTGAATTATTCTAAGAACAAAGATGTTTTCCTAAGTGTGTTTTTTTTTTTTCATAAAACTGAATGACTACGATTAAAATTTGTTTCTCCCACTCTGGGGAAAAAAAATATGTAACTATTATTAATACTGAAACAGAATGTTCATGTAGAAAGGTCAGTACAATGTAGGTGTGAGTACAAAATCAGTTTGCTAAAACTAATACACACCAGCCAAATGAAAATTGTGCATAAGTTGAGTCAGGTTTGCACAGATCCTCTGATATTGGATGTCAATTGCAATGTTATCATAATTTTTAATGCCAAATCTGTTTTATTCTCTCCAAGATTTTCAGGTACACATTGCCTCCAATGCAGAATCCAACAGTTTTCACTCATGAATGGGTAAACTATAATTTTGCCTTTATTTTATATATTGGCATTTTTCAAAACTTTTACACCCTTTCAAGGATATTTGGACCATGGAATGTTCCAGGAAATTTATTAAAACTAGAAAATTTGACTGATTATCATTTTGAGCTATCTTACATGAAAGGAGGTAGTGTCCCACCATGTTGTAACCTAATGATAGCAATGAAAACTTCAGGAAATTTTATGAAGATTAAATTTTCTAGTGCTAAAGTAATGTATAATATTTCATGAACAACGTGATTGCTATGTGATCTAAGTATATTAAAGCTTCTTAAGAAGAAGAAGAAAAGAAAAACATGTTTACTGATAAACAATATGATCTGTTTAATAGTAATGTCTCATGTGTGTAAATGAGTTTGTATGTGTGCGTGTGAGTGTAGATATGTCAGCGTTTTTGTGCACCTGTGTATGTGTAATGCACTGATCAGTACATGTATTATATCATTGTGTGTGTTCATGTTTATGATAATCTTTTTTATGATGCTGATGTGATAAATGGCCAAGGCATGAAGAATAATATTTTAATACACTTGGGTATATTGAATCTTCATAACTATGTGTGTGCGTATGTGTGTGTGCATGTGAGGGTGTGTGTGTGTGTGTGTGTGTGTACAATAAGATTCTCCCACATGCACGCGGACACACACACAAACAAACACACTGATTTTTTAAAATTTTTTTTGCCTTGAATGATTAGTCATTTGATTAATAACATGTCTTTGAACAGAATATAAGGCATTTGCCTTGACCTCTGACGGTCAGTCAGTGCTCTCTCTCATAATATGGTCTTGAACCACTTTGCTCTTGTCCTCCTTTGCATAGCCAGCATCAGGAAAAGCTGAAACATGAGATATAATGCAACTATTAAACCAAAACTTCACTTTTTTTTCTAGGTATATGGCTAAAAGCAGTGCTTTACAAATGTGTACTAGTATGCATTTCAGCTTAGAAACACTATGAGAACTATACTGCGGCTAGCAGCCCCATACGCATAACTGCGGCTAGCAGCCCCATACGCATAACTGCGGCCAGCAGCCCCATACGCATAGCGTCATGGGGCTGTGAACTGTAGCATACAGGATCATGACGAATATTTTATCGCGGACAAATATCAACTTAAAATCGGGAAAAATCTTCAATTTGAAGACTTATTAATAAATTTGAAGTATTGATAACAGAGTTCGTGCAAGGTTTGCTTCTGCAAATAGTTCCTTTCTGTTCAAATTGATGACTAAATGTGACTCGGTCGAGAGGAAACTGGGAGAGCTACACCGAATTGACGGCCAGCGCATGCACACACAGACATCTAATATCCAGTCAATGGATACGAAATTTGTGCGCAGTGATGTGTGCGCCTGCGCTGACCGTCAATTCAGCGTAGCTCTCCCAGTTTCCTCTCGACCTAGTCATATTAAGTCATCAAATCGAACAGAAAATGACTATATGTAGAACCAAACCTTGCACGAACCCTGTTGTCAATACTTCAACCTTACTTATAAGTCTTCAAATTGAAGAATTTTTGTTCGATTTAAGGTTGACATTTGTCCGCGATACTTCCCTGTCATGATCCTAAATGCTACAATCCGCAGCCCCATTACGATATGTGTATTGGGCTGCTGGTCGCAGTTTATAAAATATGGATTTTCGCAAAAACTGCAGGATATTTCGAGGAGAACTTTTTACAGTATATTAAGGATGTACAAAACATCACATTTCCGCATTCAGAAAGTAGTGCCAGTGTTGCTGGAACGAAACCCATTTTCTAAGCCTCTTTTTCAGCTTCACCCCATGGCCTAACTGCTGAATTGCCCATCATTCCACTATTTAAAGGGACTGTACAGTTCTGGTTGAGGTGAGGATTTAGCTTTTAACGTTTTGCGAGATATTCAGAAACCACTCTATGAGATGTCAAAGAACATGCAATTCTAAGGGGTATCAAACGGTTTTGAAATGGCTGAGATATCCAAAAACAATGTGAAACAAAGCGATCCTAATAAAAGGCGTGGCCTGTCGCCTTTTATTACTACCATCAATTTTTTGGATATCTTAGCCATTTGAAAACCAATTTCATCAAATAAACATATTATCTTTCTTGAAATGACATGCTCTTTCATATTTCATGAGAGGTTTCTCATTATCTCACTTTATAGGAATGTTATAAACCTGAATCCCCACCTCAGCCAGTACTGTACAGTCCCTTTAAAGGAGGGGCAAGACAGGGGAATCTGACAAACACAGTAGCTGCGGTCGCTCTGGCAAACTTCTCAAAGTTTTAATAGTTCTCAGAGTTATGTCACCGTGACCGCAAACTGGCCGAAGACTTCTCTTGAAACTTCTCGCAAAACCTCCCATGAAAATAAGAAATTTTCTTTACACCTGTGGGGTTCATCTTTTTGAAGCTTGTGCACACTGAATGCATGCAGCTAAAACTTCACTAAGTTTGTCATGTGACGAATCCAGTTCCTGTTTGCCTGTTATGCGTGTCTGAGTGCACATTGCATTCATGTTGGGATCGGAGTTTATTTTTGCATGTTGTTAGTTCACAAATAGTACCCAACATCATGAAATTCGCAAAAATAAACACTCCCAAAATGTATGGCATACTGTATACACCAGTATCAACTTGAAACATGCCCAGGAAGTGTGCTTGAAAAGAAAGGGGGGGGGGGGGGTATCTTGGTCGTGGAGAGAGGAGGCCCATCATAAGATGAAGGGAAAAATGAAGATGAAGATATTTCATTAGTTTCCTCTGATGAATTTGCCCCGCGGCACCCAAGATGACAGCCTTATTAATAATTCTTCAGATCAGCCGGGAGAGCTGTTAATGTGACTCGGTCAACACTTAGACCCCTGTCCATGAGCAAAGTGGACCTGAGGATGGCTTGTATGGGGCCGCTTTCGGGGGTGACTGTTTGAGGCCGTTGATGAGCAGTTCAGCAGACTTCAATTCAAAAACCATTTTTTGTTGTTGTTTTCCTCTTGGTTTTTTTTCCATTTTAGTAATCATGATCTGGATAATGACTTCAGGTTTTACTTGTCCTTATACTGCTAATTTGTGTTTTTATATTCTTTAATCATATTTTATGTAGACCCATCTTTTGAAATATGACGCAGTTTGAGATGCAGTTTGATTAAGTACTCACAGAATGGGCATGGCATGATATCACATACAATCGTAAGTCTCAGGTGTATTTATTCGGGAGCTAACATGATATTGGTATTGTGAAGATAAATAGAATTTTAGAAATTCTTCTTGGTCATGATAATGGTGGTGACAATGAAGATGATGATGATGATAATTATTTATAGTATTATTATTATCATCATTGTTATCATTGTCATGTATTACTTTTAAATAATCTTTTTATTCTCACATAATTGGTATCACTACTACAAACATTATAAGCTGATGGTGATAATAATGATTACATGAGTAATACAGAGCTGTAAATTACTCAGGCATTTTTTTTCTGATTTGTCTTGAAGGGACTACAAGATGGAAATATGATTGAAGGTCAGAAACTTTAGAAGATTTAAGAATAGAAAATTGTAGAACTCTGTCGAGCATTAAATTTAACTTGTATTAAATTATTGTCATCCTGCACCAAAACTTTTGAGTGTTTAAGAGACCATAAAGTGGAGATCATTTTGAGGTAGGGTGCATTCAGATTGACAGTGAATCACATTGTGTTTCAGAATGATTGCTTCAGTCTGTGAAAATTTTATGCTGCAAAAACTTTTTGTTTTACAGTAATCCTTGACAGTGTAATACTTTCCCACTTCTTGTGTGCATTCATTGACTAAAGAAAGGAAACTGGAGTGGAAAACAGCCTTTGACGTTTTCACACAAGGCATATTTTCTATGCTCGTGTAGGTTGTGATTAATTATAATGCATTGTAATCAGCTCTGAAGCATTTCTAACCTGTCATGCACAAATTCCTCACAAGAATCTTCAAGAAAGTTGAAACAACAACAACATAGAGGACTGCTTTGCTCTTCAGAGATAGTGTTATGGCATTTGAATGCAATCCGATAAAGAGAAACCACCATGAATTGAGGCTAACAACTGGGCGGTGGAAAAGTCAAGATGAGCATGAAGCTCGACAGCCAAAGAAAAATCAGAAATAGTTCTCGTCATCTGTCAGGCAAAAGTGCAGAATAAGTTTGTGGATTTTCCTCAAGTAATTTCAGATATCATTCTAAACTGAAGTGTGAGAAATGACTAAGGCTTACTCAGCCACTATATCAGGCAGAATTTACATGTAAGTGCCAAAAGTCAGATTATATTCATGGATTCGTGCCCAAAGAGGCGGAATTTTCTTGCAGGCGCTCATTTCATTCATGTGCCCCAAAACGTCATGGTTGATTGGTTTGCAAACCAGCAGTAGCTCAGTCAGATTGATGCTTTAGAAAAACCTGCGTAACTGTAAAAAAAAAGCAAAAAAAAAACCCCCAAAACAGTTGAAGTGTAATGTCTGATATGATTAAAATTCTGAAAAAACAACAACAACAAAGTATTATCTGGTTTTGCTGCAACTGATTTACAAATTGCCCTACATCAATGTGAATATTAAAGCATCGGTGTAGGGCAGTTTTGTCTATCAGTTGCAATGAAAACATCTCAACGGAAGAATTTTATGAATTTGAATATTATCTGGTTTGCTAGGGTGTGAATGAAAAATGCCCCAGTGCTTGCTGACGGAGCACTGAATTGTATTCAAAGATGATATCAAATCAAATGTGGCAAGGCAAGCCAAAGAGCGATGACAACCTGTGTGTGAATGGGCCTTATATACCTCCCTTCTCTCTTTTCTCTGTCTGATATCATTTGTTCAAACTCAAGTGAACACTATAGCCCTTTTTAGACTTGTGTTTCTTTAATAACCCCGTGCTTTCTCTGACCCAGGACTATCGTTAGTCCCGTACCAATTTTTTCAACTTTTTACACTCGCCAATTAGTCCCGTACTATTCTACTAAGCTCTTGTCCGGGGCTAAGGAGAAAATTGACCTTTTTACGCTCGTATTTCTTAGTCCGGTACTTTCCAAACCGCATGAATATTCATGATTACGCTGTGCACTGTACACGTACACGCACGCACCGGCAGCACTTGATTACCTCGTTTCTGATTGGTCAGTGGGGGTCGGTCTTCGTCTCCGTTGCTTAGCCCCGGATTATTTTTTCGTTCTGTTTACACTCGCTTGCTTGGCACCGCAATTGCGGGGTTAGCACTGCAATTGCGGTGCTAACCCTGCTATTTTGCAGGGCCAGATAGTACCGGACTGTCGGTGGGGCTAGCCCACTTTGGCAAAAACAAGTGTAAACAGAAAGTGGGCTAAGGAAAGTCCGGTACCAACGGTGGGGCTAAGGCCCCCCTTAGCCCCACCGTTGGTACGGGATTAAGGAAAATTTTGCAAGTGTAAAAAGCCCTTAAATGAGATGTAGTGGTGATAAGAAATTGTCAATTTTTTTTTTTTTTTTACCCCTCAACCTTCAAGAACATTTAATAGCCAGTTCCATGCTGGAGGCACTTTAGGGGAGTATGATTGGGAGAACCCTTTTGATCTGTGTTTGCATAAGTCCGTCATGCTTCTTTGGAATATTGAGCATTGTATTCAGGGTATCACTGCACAACACAGTGCCCCGTGACCTTGGTGTGTTGTAACAGTTCCAACCAATTTTTTTGACTCTTCAAGTTTTCCCACGGAGGACAAAGAAAAATGGCCTTCGTGAGCACTCATTCAAAGTTGTCATGTTGGTCGTAAACCAGACAAACATAGAGAATGTGGATCAGCAATTAAAATCCCGTTTGAGAGCCTTGGCAATAAACACTAGAGAGGACGTCAAGTATCAATATTTGATAGGAAAGTTTCCTTTTTTTTAATCACATTCTCATTCAAGGCTGTCATAGTCAAGACCATTCTTATTCTGATTATCAGTTTCATTCATCAATTACAGCCCAACACAACTGTAGTGTTGACTTCACAAATGATATTGACCACGAAAAATATTGGTTGTGTGTTGTTATTCATTTTGGAGTAAAACGCTTTGTTTAGTTTGTATGTCGGGTCTGTATGAGATGTTTTATCAGACTAAAAGTCCCTCAGCAGGGCTTTTCATCCAAGAAAGATACAAGAAGACATTTGTTTTTCACAAACAAAGTTATGCCATTAACTTCTTTCTATATGTTGTGAAAGAGAAACGTAGAATTCAAAATCTGCCCTTCAAGCCGATAGTGATGCTCAAATTAGTATCTTAAAGTTGCTGGTCAGAATATAATTTTTCCATTAAAGCCACATCATATGGTATACAGTATGTTTTGATACAATGTCTAGATATGCATGTGTCCTTTGCTCTTTATCATAACAAAGATGTCATATCTTCATACACTGAGGGTTGTTCTCACTGTTCGCTTTAAAATCTAACATACCGAGAGAGATTGGGAGAGAGAAGAGAGAGGGAGAGAGAGTTGTAGAAGAATTATTTGAGAATAAAAGCGATGTATGTCTAGGGTGAGAAGGAGAGATGAGAGGGAGAGCAAACAGGAAGAAAAAAAATCGAGGATGGGAGGGGAGAGAGTTCTAGGAGAGAGATTCCTAGGGAGGAGGAGAAAGGAGGAAGTGATGAGTAACGAGAATGCATTGCATCATTGTCAGAAAAAGAAGAAAAATGCTGTTGGAATCAAGAGTGTAAGAAAAGTTGAGAGAAGGGGGAAAAAAAGAAAAGAAAGGAAGGGAATGAAAAGGGGTGAGGGTGAAGAGGAGAGAGGGGGGAGTCTGTTCATGGGAGCTTTGGCTGAGGCATCGCATTGCCGCCTCCTTGACGCCAAGAGCCTCATTCTCAAATCGCTGGCAGTCATGGGATGATATAGGGTGACTCAGATACTGGTAGATTCACACCCATCGCCGCTGTCACTGGGAACTTACCTGAATCTAATAAAAAAGTGGGGAGTTTGCCCCAAATTGACACTTTTCCGAGGAGCTCCGCTCGCCCTCTGATACCGTGGCTCGAGAGTGTGCGTGTGCTTGTGCGAATGTCTCTGGTGTCTCACTATGGTATGTGTGTATGTATGTAAGTGTGTGTGTGTGTGTGTGTGTGTGTGTGTGTGTATGTGTGTGCGAGAGAGAGAGAGAGAGAGAGAGAGAGAGAGAGTGTATATGTGAATGAGGCAGCAACGGCAACGGATTTGAGATGAAAGAGAGAGTGCTACCACATTCGCGATCAAATGGGGTATTGCATAGATGTGCGATATGTGAAAATGAATAAATTATGCGTGCATGCTGTCATTACAAGAGACTGTATCCCCCTCTCCCCCCCCCCCCCATGTCTCGATGTCATCTCAAGATGTGCACTGAGGAAGATGGCATTATGCTGCAATGCATTATGGGTCAGGTTAGTTGACTCATGTCATTTTACATTCATCTTACGAGGGTGAGGAGAAATTGATAGGACCCCTGTGTCTTTTGCGTGATGATTGACACGGTCGTTCAGATTTTTGTGGTTTCTAGAAGATTAGGCTTGGATTTCCACCTGTGCCTGCACACGTTTGGCTTTATACAGCTGTATAGTTCTGTGCGTCACTCATCATAAATGTTTTCAGTATTATGTTTTATTTCCTTTCTAAATTTCTTTTTCATCTGGTTTTGTTTAATGCTTTTGATTTAACAGCAAATTAACTATAGGCCCACGATGCATATTTTAATACAATATACAGTAGGTAAAAAATTGTCTTTGAAGGGCTGATGTGAGGAGATAAAGAATGAATAGGTGTGGTAAATTAATGTGCTTTAAATAAAGGATGACATATCTTATATAATTTTTCATGAGTTGACAAGTAAAGCTGGGGGGGGGGGGTGGGAACTACACAATCTTGCTAAGAGCCTTATAGCCTTAAAAGATCACTAATACAGTATAAATGATAGAACGTTAGACTGATTCACTGATTCATATAAGCAGACAGTAAGGCCAAAAAAAAAAATTGTTGCATTGGCGTAACCCGCCCGACCCTAAAAATTCTGCCGACCCTATGTTTTTTTATTATTTTTTTTACTATCGATATCAAGTATCTTCTTGACTGCGATCGCGATCGCAAAAAACCCGGAAGTGGAAACGGCTCTGGGGATATCGGATGTACGAGGGAGAGATCTCGCTAGCGCCTCGCATAGCCTCGCTTGATCAGTAGGTCATCTGTTTCCAACACGGACGCGTACTCTATCAAGATTTATACAGTGTATACTTAGCATTCAGACTGCAATGTATTGTGCACAGTTTTGCCATAGGTTTCTTGTGTGGAGAACTTACACGAATCTGTATATGTGGGACTGTAATAGAGATCGCCGTGTGCGATGAAAAGATCGTACATATGGGTCAATTTGCATCTATCTTATCAAAGTCAAAATCGTAAAATATGAAGTGAAAACATTCAGGATAGGGATTTCAACATCTTTAAATTCTGTGAAGGGGTATAATTCGAGTAATATCGGCCTCATAAATGATTTGTAGAATAGATGAACACAGCACATACGGTGCAGCAGTTGTAACTGTTTACTGAGCACGAGTTATACACGTAAAATGCAGGTAGCAAAAAAAAAAAAAAAAAAAAAAAAATCCGCCCGACCGACCCTATTTGAAAATCTCATGTTACGCCAATGCAACAATTTTTTTTTTTTGGCCTAATAGGTCTCTCTTGAGACTTTTTTTTTTTTGCGTGTGTGTGTGTGTGACGAGCTTTGTGCATACATTGAGTGATGGGAGAGTCTTTTGTTCCCTTTAACCCATGAACTGCAGAATTTATCATTGTTACATAATCGCCAAGTGGTACAGTACCTCTGCATTGCACTGTATAGCTTGGATATATAATGCTACTTATAGTATTTGAAACTGGTCAGATTCACTATATCGCACAAATAATCTAAAGAAACTTATAAATATTTGCCGGTCTAAGAGAAAAACTGGGCGTTTTTTTTTTTCTTAGATATATTGCCAATTTAAGAATCAGGTATATATTCAGTGATTAGGGGTCTTTGGAGCATTTTCTGACAAAAGCAAACAACAATACATTTGTAAACAAAACATGGGCTCACAGGAAAGATTAGTTGTAATTTAGCAGTATGAAACACCTTATGAAACAAATGATGAATAGCAAAGACTAAGAAAAAAAATATATATACAATACCAAACAAGAGGAAAACTGATTATGGGATTTGATGAGGGTAAGAAGAAAAATGTCTTTTTCTACCCATGAAATTTGTTTAGAAGACCTATCATGAGAAAACCTACTGCATGAAAACTAGCCAATTAATCAAACCATTATAGGCTCATTTGAAAATACGTTGTCCAGAGTATGACAATTTAGATTTTAGACTATATCACCTTTGACCTTTATTGTCAAAGGTGACAGAGGTGAATGCAGTGCTAACAACTTGCCGGCAAGTAGGTCAGTGCGCTCCATTAGCAGGTAGCGGTAAATCTTCCCCTTGTCATGCAGCTGAAAAGAAAGCAATTCTTCCCCGTCAGGGAGGCACATTCTTCTGGGCCCATTCATACCAACTACGATGGTGAAAAAAAATCGCTGTATTACAATGATAGTTGCTAAGCAACCATGTGAAAAGCCATCTGAAATATCACATACACACAAAAAGAATATGCACACCGGAGTGCAAGTTTTTCTAATTTCACATGAAGTTTGCTAGGTTCACAAGGAGAGCCCTTGCTGCAAAGAACTTATGATACTCATCATGTGACTTCCGCTCGATATTTGGATCAATCCCCCTGCGGCTACACATGCAATGTGAAATGCAGCTAACCGACCAGACTGTTGTTTACAAAACATTCGCAGTCGCGTGCAGACCGGCAAGCCAGTCGTGAATGTGCATTACGAGGTCAAAAATGTCGTTCGTGCATCGAAGGTAGCGTATGTGGAAAAGGTCAAGAATCACGGGGTTTTAGTCGTGATGTTTCCTAGTGAGAATGGGCTGTAAGTGATGTTAGTTCAAAAGCAATGAGTCCAACCATCCGGAGACTATGGGGCATCTCTTGTAGAAGGTGATTTAAGCCTGGCCTGCCTCATCGTTTTGTGGTGACAAGACCACAGAGTAAACCTGACTTGTTTTGGTCGTTATCCTGACCCCAATTTCTTTGACTTGTCTCGGTGGAGTTAAGATTAAAAGGGGGAGGGGAGGGGAGGGGTGGCTTAGTCATGCATCATTACCAAAGAATGTCTTGGGAAATTGTTTTATCTCAGGGGATGAGTAATGTTGTATGATAGGCAGCAGTGAATCAGAGTTGGTCTGTGTTTCATCAAGTGTGAATTTTGCCCCACTCGTGACACCTCCGTGCGTAGAGGCCCAAGGCATTTGATCCACGTAAATGAGTAAACTGCATCATTACCTTAAGGAAGAAAAGTTTAAAGATATCTAAAATATGTATTTTTTAACCCAGGAACAGGAGAACATGTCTTTTTGGATATTTCAACACAGATTGTCCTTAGGGCTTTCTTTTTAAATTTTGGAATTTCAGTATTTGGTTTTGACAACTCCATTATGATTATAATGATAAGAAGAAATTTCTTATATAGTAGCACTATATCTAGTTATGAACTACTCAGAGTGCTTGCTGCTCTCTTCAGAATCATGTTAAAGAAAATATAGAAAATAGAAAAGGTAAAAAAAATAATATAATACAATACTATACAATACAATACAATACAATACAATACAATACAATACAATACAATACAATACAATACCATACAAGGCAATACAATACAATAACAATAACTAAGAGGAAATGAAGAAACCGCTAATCATGTGATGGTGCAAAAAGATATATGCCTTGGCCTTGACATGATGGTTATAAATGTACAAATGTATAAATGTACAAATTGTTTGTAGAATTCATCGTGGACATGTCTATCTTTTTATTCCTCCTCTTGAGTGTAGTGTTAAATGAACTACCCGAATACATAAATCAAATTGATTACTGTTTGTGATGACATAGTGGCAGGCAAATACAATTTGTATGTACCCGATTGGTGAAATAATCTAGATATGAGAAAGCCAGGGAAATTCATTATGAGCATGTAGGGTTGCAAATAGAACATATGGGTTGGTGCACTATTGTATTCGTTTGCAGTGATACTCCACCACAAAGTTAATTTGCAAGTTTAGTCAATAACTAGAGTGAAGTCAAAAAGAAACTTTATTGAGATCAGTATGACAAGAAAGATGAGACTCACAAGTTTCACATCTTTGCACAAAAGAGTTCTATAACCCTGTGGAATTATGCGTTTATTGATTTACAAATTAAATGATACGTGTATGTTATCAATTTACGATTCTTGTATTGGTTGGTTGAGTATAGTTTTGGTTGATATTAATTTACAAATTAAATGGCATGTCATCAATTTATAATTTTTGCTTTGATTGTTGCATTAAAAAATCCTTGAATATCATGGTTTTGGTCCATGATTTAGCAACTAAATCCTTTTCCCCAGTAGAAAACCCTTCTGTAAAAGGTTACATGGCTTTGTAAAATAGAATGTTTTCCAAAAAGAGCTGCAATGCTTTATAGTCTCAGAATAATGTGGCACACGGGGGGATTACGTCGTGACACACAATAGTGGGATTCACATGTAGGCGAATTATAAAGCAGGATACAAATCTTGAGATTTGCATTGCGATCGCAATCTTGATATTTTTGCTTGTGTGGACACAAAAATTCCACTAATTATCGTGATCAGCATTGCAATGCAAATCCCAAGAAATCTTGCTCTTATTTCTGAATTATCACGAATAATTCACCCTGCGGTGACTGCGCGAATGCTGGACCAAATAATTTCGAGATTTTATATCCCATCATTCAAGGCACATATCACAATAGCATAAGCACCACAACAACAACATGCGCACCACACCACTGTGACGCACAAGAACAAAAGGGCAAAGAGAAGCGCACGGAGTGACGGGCACTGTGTGCCCCGGTTTGGCAGATTTCATTCGTGCACAGATTCGTTGGCAAATTATTGTGATCGGCAATTAGTGGGATATTTCGGTCCACGTTTACACTTGCAAAAAGTCTCGAGATTTGGATCGCGATTGTTATCATGCTATATCTGTCCGTGTGAAACCTTTGCAAAAAATCTCAAGATATGGATTGTTATCCAGCTATGTTGTATGTGTGAACGCGGCCTAAAGAGTTTACCAAAGTGTACTGAAACTTTTTAAAATTCCAGAGTTGGTGAAGGGAAAGAAAAAATCCACTGAACACATCATGATTCATCCCTTTGCCTACAGGACAAAGAGCTTCTCCATTATCTCTCCCTCTACCACCAGATATTGTACTTTGTTTGGATTCAGCGAGATATTACCTTCCTCTCTCCTACTGGCATATTGCGTTGAAGATAATGGAGTTTTATATCAGTGAGTTTATTGCAGTTATTCCAATGCCATTTGGTCCCTTGGCATTTTTGTCTAGTACTATAGCATGTCTGAAACATCCATTTCCTCAAACTCAAAATGCATCTACGGGAATTGTTTTTTCCCTATAGGAAAAGACAGGTTATTCTAGAATAGGCACAATACCAAAACATTCTATGCAGAGCAGTAACAGTTTGAGTGACTTCGAAGAATTTGATTAGATTACAAATACTTTACCTTTTTAACATAAATAACTTCTTTTTTTACCATAATTTAGAAGGTAATATCCTTGCCAAGTGAAGGTAAAGATTTTGCATGTGATTCTGTCTCTGCACTAAAGAATATGGGATGTCTTCATATGCGTGGTATTATTGTCTTCCATTCCAGGTAGGTTATGCTTGTGAAAATTTCTTATTTTGTATCGCCTTCATACACGACTGTAGTAAGAATGGCCCAAGGACATGATGGCTTGGCACATTGGTCATTATGGTCTTTTTTATCAGTTGTAGGAGGCCTTACGATATGACTAAATGAAATAGAAATGAACAAGGTAGTCACATCATAGAGATGAGAGAAACCTCCATGCCATCTTGTTTACATTGGTGTAAATTGACACTATTTTACTAAAGTTACATTTCATTTTTCAGATGTTTTACTGATTTCCACTGATACATGGTTGGAAATGTATTAATTCTTAGTAAAAATTAAAAAGGGATAAGCCCCGGAATAGATTATCATTTGATAAAAGGGATTAAAGAAAGAAAGGAAATGAGTAGTTTGTGTGACATACACTCTGTAGATGAAGTGAAAGATCTCAAGTCATATCCGTAGTTCCTATTGCATGTTTTGCTTGAAGTTTGTGAAAAAAAGGCGAAGTGTGTTGCATTTTTCCCAACTGTTCAATACCATAACATCTTTGAATTATCAAGAATAGGAAATATGATTGTAATTGTTCATACATAGAATGAAACAAAACAGAGGAAGAGTGATTTCAAAGGTGACTAGGAGATTGGTTAATAGAAATACTTCACTTCTCTAGCTAAACATTATGGGGGTCATGATACTGACAAGTTCGTTGTACACTGTATAATGTTGGGATGATGTATTTGTGACCCGCTACAACAAAAAGGTCCTAAAGTCGCGCACGGTCGAAGCCGTGAAAATCGAGTTTGAAGTCGGAGCATTGAAATTGGTAAAAACTTACTATTTTCTGATTTTGACATATTATTGGAGTCTGAAATGTCTTCTATCATCTGTGGAAATTTTGAAGCAAAATGATGAAAGGAAAGACCCAAAAATAGCGTTTTTCTGAGCCATGTTTTTTGGCGTGTCAACGAAGCAGAAACTGGTTCGAAAATTTGGATTGAGCGCAACAGATAAGCTCCGCCCCTAACAACGACCATAGTGATCTCATTGGTCAGTTTGCTGCTTGCTGCTAACCGAAGCGTGAAGCTCGCACACTGCCCAGTCGACTATTGCGTGCAGGCGGGGTGCTCTATGCTCAGCCGCTTCTCACATCCTGGTTACTGATTGGTCGGTGAGGAGACCGCCGACGCTGTGTTTCGGGGGTTGCTAGGGCTTACTTTCTATTGTCCGGAGCTGAAAACTGACTTGCGTGTCCCTTGATCGCGATTGCGTCGAAAGGAAAACTTTTAGGGCGCGTTTCTCGAAACAGTGATTTCCCAGACGCCTCGACATGCTCTCTTTTAAACATCGATATATCCGCAGCCGATTATTTTTACAAGATGTGTTATATATCAATTTCAAGCAGAAAGATTAGAGAATTATGTCATGCAATTTTCAGATAATCAACCTTGCCCGACTTTAGGATCATTTTGTTGTAGCGGGTCACATTTTTTTTCTCTCTAACAGTCTGGTATTAGGCTGAAGATGTTGTTTTTATGACATATTGAAAGATATCTATAAAAGGAAATACTCATGTAGATGATCAAAACATTGACGTCAAAGTGATTTTAATAGTGCCTTGCACGTGATATCCACATGTTCGGTCTTCTCTTGTCTGATGTTGTGTAACAGTGGATCTCAGCAATATCATGGCTTTAGTGGTGGTTTGTCAAGCATGTTCTCCTTGACCTCACAGGGAGTTGTGGATACCAGTTTTTAGCGAGAGCGAGACTGGTTGGAGAGCGCCATTTCCAGACGAGCCTGTTATTGCATTGTGTCAAAAGATATTTTGAGTTGACTCCATCTCCCTTTTCCCCCCTCTTGTATTCTATTCTCTTGGTAAATTTGTCTGTCGCATAACTTGATGCGAAAATGAATTTCGCGCCTGGCAAGGAAATCAAGGCCTATAATCGGCTTTCCCGTGTGCTTCCTGCATAAGTGCTTAATTATGTGCTGATGTTCATGCATGAAATAAGAGCCGACCTAGCTCTCATCGCTAAGAGATGTACGCTGCATTAATCTTTGCATCGCAGCGCATTATTACGTTTGCCGAGTGTCTGCCGCTAAACCCGCAGATGTTTACGACGAGCTTGACATTTTATTTCTCTCCCTTTCAGGGTGTATTTCTCCATCTGCAGCCATACATCGGGAGGAATCTCTCTTTCATTACGGAGAATAATTTGAGCGGCCGTGTATCCTGGCATTAATTTGATCAAGCGCTAGTCCAGCAAAGGTGTGATGGTGTTGGAGAGAGATGGTGTGGCTGGAGAGAGATGGTGTGGCTGGTAGGATGTAGTGGAGGAGATGTGAGAAGACAGGCAGTCTGTTTGATTTCTATTGGAAGTCTGGAAGAGCAGGGGAAAGTGGAGGTCAGAGTTAGAATGAGGGAGAGAGATAGATTGAGAGTGTGTGAAATAGAGCCAATAGAAATTGTTACAATGTATTTATCAATTATTTATCCATCTATTTGTCCATGAATATATCATCCATGTCTTTATATGTACCGGTAAATATACATATTTAAAATGTATGCATGTATCATTCACTAATTCTGACTTTTGAGTAGTTCAACGAATTTCATGATCACGAAGTTGACATAAATTTACGATGTTAAATTGAGTCTAAATTGTTAAACTTTGCAATCCCTGCTTGAATGCACTTTCTTAATTCATTGAGACTGAATGCATTCTTTCAGAACTTTGTGTTATATTCAACAAAATTTAGAAGTACAGCCTCAGTTATTAAACGAAAAATGGTAAAATATTTGTGTGATTCATGGTGTCATACATGTACGTTACTTGGCACTTTAATATAATACTTACCAGTACAATGTATATCCCTCAGTGAGCATTAGCAGTCATCATATTTTTGAAGGCAGAGGCCGACTCAATTTAAAAATGCCAAGGGATGCACAAGTCCATTGTCAAAGTGATTTCATAGATTTGTGAACACTTAATAATGTAAAGGACAAGTTGAAGTTATGCACAAGTCCATTGTCAAAGTGATTTCATAGATTTGTGAACACTTAATAATGTAAAGGACAAATTGAAGTTGGTATAAATTAAACTGCCTGACTACTAATTTGATGTTGACCAGCATAACATCGCATGCACAATATTTGCCAGAAGTAATATTCGAGTTGAAACATTCTGGAATATTACAGAAATGAATGTCCCACTTTATCGGCCCCTCGTTTTTAATTCCATCTCATTGTTGATATTGAGTGCTGTTGTTTGCCATACCCAGTTTAAAAGTTATACAATCCTGTGACGAAGATTCTATGCAAGGAGACACTTGCGATCGATAAGTCAAAATTTAGATCTCGAGTAAGTGAGACCCATGAGTACAGTGGTTACCATGGAAACGCGGTGCCATCAGAGGAGGAAAATGGGAGGAGTGGGGGAAAATATAACGCAAGAGGAAAGAGGAAGAGTAAATGAGAGAAGGATAAAGAGAGAGAGAGAAGGAAAGAGCTGAGGCTCATGTAATACAATCCAACGTGCTACTTTGCGCGGATGTAAGCAAACGAAACCAATGGGCAGGAGGCGTGGTTGCTCTGTTGTCTGCTCTCTCTCTCTCTCCAGCGTTGTCATCAGATCACGACTTCCCCTATGTCTGTCTCCAAGACTCTGGCGCCCTCGCTCCATAGCGCCCTCGCTCCATTCTTTCGTCTGCCTCTCACGAGGGGACAGCCAATACGCAGAACGTGATAGCGCGTTTGGTGCTAATTATGCATGAGCGTGCGATGAATATTGATGCTCGCTTGTTAGCTACACATTACCGCGGGTGAGGAGAGATGAAAATCGTACGATAATTGATTTAAGCCGAGCCCAAAAGAGGGATTCATTCAGAATTCTCTCCCCACCCCTCGTTCCCTGTTGACGTCTGCCCCATCTTGTCACCCTAGATCCATTTTGTTTTGATGGAAGTGCTGAGGAAAAGCACCATTATTCGTGCTGAAAATCAAGCACTCTGCATCTTTTGCTGGATTAGTGAATCAAACTTTCACTCCAGAACCAACGAGTACTGCAGCTTTTGTGCCGTGTGATGGTGGTGAGGGGCAGCTGGTAATGTGATGGCATGCGTGAAGGCAATGGGCATTGGTCAAATTTGATAATTGAGATGTGTGGAAGAAGGAGATACCCTCTTGGCTGTCAATCGCAGGAATGTCTGACGTGAACAACATTCTGTCCCACAGTGTGTTGGAATCTTCTAAAGGCATGTTGACCCTCTGTCTGATACTGCCAGCAGTTGTCATTGTAGGAAATCAGCTTGTCATTGGTCGCGACAGTGGACTGTTCTTGTGCACCTGCTGATGATTAGTGCTCTGAATGGTAAAATTCTTTTCTTGATTATTCAAAATTTTTCATAGTTTGTGAAGAATCTACACTGAGTTTATAAGTGGGTATCTTATTTGCCTGGTGATGAGGTGGCAACCTGGGGGGGGGGGGGAGCATTTCATGTAGCATTTTGTCATATTTTTAATGACAAACTGTTATAAGCTACTGAAATCCTTGCATCTGATTGGCTGAGCACAAATTTGTCCGACAAATTTATTGGACAAAATGCTTCATGGAATGCCCCCGTGGTGACAACTCGAGTCTCGCTGGTTGCAGAGCTGTCTCTGTGACGTCTCCTGGAGACTAGCATGGTCTCTGGGGAGATGTGAGAGAATTAGTATGTTAGATTTTTTGAAGGCTTTTTCTTGTCTCAAAGTGGTCTCAGACCCCGTTTAAAGTGGCGGGCCGGCCTTGGACTTGAATTTTTGTGCATTTACACCGCCTTGTCGAGCAGCGGCCTCAGAGAGAAATCCCCTTCCACATGTTTCCTTTTCGTTAATGTAGACTACATTACTCCAATGTTTGATTACAACATTTTAATCGTAAATATTGTAAAAATAAGGGTAAACAAATCAGATGAACATCCATAAAGATCTATTAATTCTTACCTGTCAAGAAGGAAATAATCTTAAAAGAATTAATGAGACAGCAGCCGGTTTTCTATACGCAGGTCCAAACTGCACAAAATGACACAACGGAAGTGAACGCAAAATGAAACCGAACCGGTGAAATTATGATATCACTGCAAATCATTTCAGAATTGCAAGAATTTAGTCTAATAGTTTTTAGCACTGTCATGGAGAAGCAGGACTCTCTTAAACTTTGAAATGTTTTCGATATGTACTACCAGCTTAAAGACAGTTGTAAGGCCATTAAAGACACCCAGTCGCGAGGATACATGGACATATTTCAGCCGCGGGCGGCAGCACGTAAACTCGCTTCCGAAGTTGCTACGAAGCGAAATGTGTGTGTGCGCAAGACATCCCTAAAGCAATGTATCGCGCTATAGTATCTCGATTGCTCGCGATCGCTTGCTGAGCGCGGGACAGTACGTTTTGTGTAATGTGAGTGATGTTCGCATGAGCTAGTAGCTAGCTAGCTGCGTATACTTCGTACGACTGCGCATTCTCTTCATCGCATCGTCGATCGTCGTCACTCGTCAACTATACTGTAATCATCAGATCAGATCAGATTAGTGAGTGCAGACCACATTATAATAGATAGGGTGGCCATCATGGACGATGACACATCGTCATGGGTAGCGGATATTACCGCCGAGTTGTCTATTCTGAACGCGGACGATTGGGTCGGAGACCCTGCCTGTATCATGTACTTGCCCTGGCGTGTGTACATAAATTCAGGACGGGGAAGCGACTGTGCCCGTGCAGGGCCAACGGCCAACGGCCACAGTTGCACTGCACATTTATGCAGTATTTTTGCACTCTTCATTGTTTTACTAACTAATATGAAGAAGGTGAGCGTTGTATCACCTGCCTGGAATATACTATATGTAAGAAGCAATGCCGAAACCCTTTCATTTGACTAGGTAAACTCACAGTTATAGTTCTGTCAGCTTAGCCTGGTGTGAATAATCTTTAAAAAAAAAGACACACACACACACAAAGTGAACATTAAAACTCATAGATAAGTTAAAGTACATGACAAATAAGATGTAATGCCTTCTTCAGACAGGAGCATAAAGAAATTATTGTCTATCTCCCTCTTACACAAACAAACAGAACAATATTGTCTCAACAATACAGTGTGAAGGATAACCATTATAAATAAACCTATCACAGGTATCAGTATTTGAGGTTATGTGTGAAAAATGCCCTACAAATTAATGAAAATCGCGGACAGTAGACCTTTGTCCATAGTCAACTCAGTGTAACATCGCAAAGCCATTGTAATGGGTTAGCTTTCTACCAAACACTGATTAAAATACCAATCAGAGGCGTACCTTTGATCAACAAATAAGGGATGTGCCACGGATACCAATTAATCGTACTTGATGAAGCTCATACCTGTACATATTAGCATGTTACAAACTGATAGGTTCATATTGCCCCTTGACCTATGACCAATATCTGTATTAGAATTAAAACAATGGATTCTTATGAACTGTTGTTCATCAACAACTTCCACACCAATCAACATCCCTATTAGACACTCCTATATGAAGATGTGAAGGTAAATAAAACTGTAACTTTCACGTACAAGGGTATTGTACGTACACTACTGTAACTCTGTAGTTACTACCACTGACCTGACACTGTCGGTGTAACCAAACTTTAACGAATTTCAACTGTAAAGGATCAATTTTTTTTTCTTCAGAATTTACATTTCAACATACTTGTAGAAATTCACATGAAAAGATGTACACTTCACTGGATCACTTGAATTTGGTTTCAAATTATTGGACCAAATGCATTGGAAGTTTGACTATAAATGCAACATAGATGCCTGAAACTTTTGCCAAGCTTATGAAAATTACAATCTTTATCAAAATTCCTTAACCAAACTTAAAATGTAGGGCCCCTAAATATGATGAATGAGGAGACTTTGCTATACAGTTAAATCAATGGGGACAAACAGTATTTGAATCGCAGCCATGAAATCTGGCTATGCAAATTTAACCTGGATTGTTGACGCTAGCTGCTCAGGAAAGTGACCTCTCTGTATCTATCTAGATTCTACATTTGCACATGAAATACTTTAAATTCTCAATACTGTGATGACAAAAAACTTACCACTACTTGCGATTCCCTGACTAATGACATTTGCTGCCTACTGCTGGGTCAGTTTTTAAGAAGCGATAAACTGACCCAGCAAATGTCATTTCGATTACGGCGTTATCATAATTTGACATAAATGAGAACTTAGAGAAGTTTTTCGCGGAATTATACATAGAAAAATAGGCCTAATTGTCGATGAAACGCAAAGGCCCTAGCAGTTAAAGATAGATTAGAAAAAGTCATTCCACTTCAATCATTGATTCATGTAATAGACTTCTAACGTTACTTACACATCATCTGGATCTGGATTCCTTGAAGTTGTTGACTTGGTCAGCTGGGGTTGCTTGATTGGCGTAAGCCGTGGCATTACAATTCCACCGTGCATGCCGTAACACGAATTTGCACATTCTAAATTCCTGCAAAACTGTTCATGCAACTCCAGCAAGTGGAAAGCAAATTTTTCATCGGCACGCTGACGCTGAAGCTTCCCCCTCTGCCACCGGTCTCTTACTTGTCCTAAGCAGGGAGGTGAGAGGAAACCTCCCTGTCCTAAGCATGCTAAGAACACGTCTCTCTGCGTTCTCCACTCGTCGATAGCGTCAAACAAGTAGATACGTTTTACTCGAGTTGGACGGCTGTTTTGATCTCCATTGTGAGGTTTCATTACTAAACCAAAGCCAAGGCTAATCCGAAACAGTACACGCATACCACACACATTATTGATATTGACATACCGGTACCGACGACTTTATACCAACTTTGTTATGTTCCGATCCGGCCCAACATACTGTAACACAGCTGACGCAGCAGACAATTGCCAATGAGATCAAAACAACCCGCCATATGGCCATGAGCATTGCAACTTGCTATACATGAAGTTTAGAGTTTTAATATTTCTTCATCAAAGCATATTTATAAATACCAAATATTAAACAACGTAATATATGAATGATTTAAAATATTGTTATATTATATTTTCAGACATTTTAAAATATTATTGCTTAGATTGCTGAAATTGGCACCATAGTGCAAATAAACAGAGACTGCAGCCAGATACGTACGTACGTACACCACACAGCTCTACTGTTGTGTCGCGACGGGGACCCGTAGGAGAGATTTTCATGCACATGGCTGTTGTGCGGTTTTGTGCGTGCACCCATTCGGCCCCATTCGGTAGGTATTCGGGCGTCCATGTTGAAATTACAGTGGACGGCTCGCACGGCTCTCGTGCCCCATCTGGTTTTCGCTGGTGCGCTGCGTAGCGTCGTGTTCGGCATTCGGTACGTACGGGAGTACAATAACGGGAGGAGCAGCTTGTCGTGCTTTTCTACTGAGCTGCGAATCGCCTGCGACGAC
Organism: Diadema antillarum; assembly: GCF_040938485.1. Classification (NCBI taxonomy): domain Eukaryota; kingdom Metazoa; phylum Echinodermata; class Echinoidea; order Diadematoida; family Diadematidae; genus Diadema; species Diadema antillarum. The sequence goes on from NW_027271028.1 coordinate 1,621,910, forward strand.
CGATTGCCTTTAAATCATAAGTGTATTCAATTTATATGTGTGTGGTTTAGGCAAATAACACCTTTTTCATGCTGACATGTTACATTTTTAGAATGAGCGGATAACCTCCATATTTTTCTCAATATGAGCCTCGTGTACGTGAAGCTTATTCATAATGATTTAACTTCACTCGTATTTTGACAGTCAACATCAACACTGGTAATGCTACGCTTGAGTGAACATATGTGTTCCACTGATCGGTCCAAAAATCTATGCAGCTGTGACATGCAGAGTATCAATACGCCTCCTCGCTCGTATTATGATTTTTTTTTTTTTTTTGGTTTTGTCATTTCTGGTATCTTTTCATGCACTGATTGCTGGGGCAAATCATCCCCTATTGTCCAGTCAGTTAGCTCACTGATGAACCAAGAAAAGGCGTGAACTTTGCTCCACTAGCCAACACCAATGAAGTCATGCTTTAAAAAACAAATACCGCTTAAAAAAAGGTGTAAGTGACAGGTGGGATTTCAATGAGATGTAGAACTTGTTCTGGATGGCAAGCTGTGTGTACTGTGTGTGCAAGAATGCTGTAAGTGATGGTACAAAATCAAGTAGAAAAAAAAAAGGTCATAGCTTCAGCTAGAGGTTTCTTCCAACAGGAGGTCATGGACAGTGGCAATCATGGGATTTGAAGTAGATTAGCAGAATTGGTGGGTGAGCATAAGCCTGTTTAAAGGTTTTAAAGGTAAACCACAGTTTTGAGAAAGGCTCAAAATTAATCTTTCATCATTTGGAATTGGCTTGCAATCAAGAAAGGGTCTACCAAGAAATGTGTTGGGTTGACATGATTTGCTGGTGATAAAGGATAATGAGTTGTTATGGAGTATTTTTGAGATAAAAATGTAAGATACACGTACAATTGTGCTTTTAATCATAGGACTCAACTTTCATCCGTCAATGAATGATCTAGCACCCTTCCGTTCAGGAGTGGGTACGTAGAATGGTGTGTGATGATCAGTCGTGTCTCCGTGTTGGTATATGTATTTCCAAGAAAGCTGCATGCGATTCACTCTTGCGCTGAAGAGTGATCGATGCTACTATGGTCTGATTTGTAATTGATTATGAAACATTATGTAGCAATCACAATCACATGTACTCTGAGATTGCAATACATACAAATGTTTGCCATACCTATTTGGCTATAAATATTTGGCATTTATTTTTTGTCATTACCCAAACATTGCTACAATATGCATACTTGTGTCCATTTTAGAGCTGAAGTTGACAGTTTCTGCAGGCATATGGAAACTACGATTTTACCTTTTAAGTATTGCATTCCTGAACCAATATGAAGGGCCAGCACGGTTCTATATGGTTCAGGCTTGCTGATGCAATCCCAGCTCCAGTACGATACAGAGAGTCTGTCGTATTCTGCAAAGGGAGAATTGTTGCCGGGGGCAACCAATACTTTGGCTGGGGTCTCCTGCATTGTAAAGGGGTTGGGGGGGGGGGGGGGGGAGATTGGAAGGGGTTTCTCTATGCGTGGTCTGATTACAGTTCTGTGTGCACAACTGTGTTATTTCATGCATGTGTGATGAGCTTGTAGGAAAAAAAATGAAACCTGCTTACCCTGGTACTATCGTGACATGCACAGTATACATTGTACTTCACATACATTGTACAGCACATACCTTGCCCTGTACATTGCATGCATGCATGCCCAGACACATACACTCATGTACTTTTCAGCAATAGTATGGTGAGCTAGCTGTTATCTTTTTGTATACAAGTTGTTGTTGTAGTAGCAAGTGTATCTAAATGCAGCTTTTCTTTTGTGGTATAAAGGAAGGAGAACACATTTTACTGTGACACTATTGAAGGTAGTTTTTTTTTTTTTTTTTTTAAATATAAATTTGCATGCTGAATGTTTAGGCCTGCCTGTACTTTTTTGCAGACGACATTTGAGAACTCATCTCTGTGTAACCGTATACTCTGATAGTACAGTGAAACGGAAATGCTATGGATCGATGTTGTGTGTATGATTGATCTGTCCAAGTTTATGATCATACACAGTAAAACTGGCAAGAAAGACCCTTTCACAAACAAAATATTCTCTACCTGAGTACAACAGTGATTATCAGTGTATAGGAGGGCAGAGATTTATACATAAATGATAAATCGTAGGTCTTGCAATTTACTATTGACTGACACATGTATGGTAGCTACTCGATAGCACAATATTGTAGAGGATTTAAACTAAAGTCTAGTAGCCCTTTCTGTGCCAGGAACTTGGGATATGTACAATTGTATGGGCTTTTCAGTGCCAATCGGTACCCAAAGCACACAATTGATCTATACCCATCTGCTTTTCAAATGTAATGAATGACAAACTGCCCTGAAGGTATTCATCAGTCAAACTAGGGCAGGAGGGCAGGGTTCAGAGAGCTGCTGGGTTAAAACTCTCAGAATCGACTGTAGGCCCATGGAAAAAAATGTGATTCGAATCTCGATTCAAATTGCACATTCCCCCCCCCCCCCTTCTTTTTTTGCTCTTCTTCACATGTACATCCATGGCAAAAAAAAAAAAGAAAAAAAGAAAGAAAGAAAAAAGTTGTGATCCAAATCGCTGTATGAATGGACCGGATGGCCCTTTCAGCCAGATGTTTACACAATTGTTATTCGTTAAACAATTCTTATTTTTTCCTTTCATTTGGAAATACTCAACCCAGCTATAACTTTTATTATATTTTGGATCAAAAATTTATCCTCTGGTGATTGGTTGAAAGAGCTTCACGTGATTATAGGTATTTTCAGCTATGTCAGAAATGTTACACTCCATAAAGTACTATTTGCAAAATGATGTCACTTCTATGACGACATTTTTGCAAATACATGTAGTATACTATTTGCAAAATGATGTCTCAAAGCAATTCTGAAATTGTGTGCAGCTTTGTATCCGTCACTCTGTGAAATGTAACATTTTTAAACAAACAATTGTGACATCACAAAGCAATTTTGACATTGCGCACTGCTTGTACCGCCACTCTGTGAAATGTATCAATTTCTAACAAGACTGTTGTGACGTCATAAAAACAATTATAACATTGTGCATTGCTTCGCACCGCGCGTCGCGCTTGTCAAATGTAACATTTTTAACAAACATCACAAAGCAGTTCTGACATCGGGCACTGGTTACTAATACCCCTTTCAGGTAATCGTGGATGCGGATAATAGGAGCAATAAGTCGTAAAATTTGATTACATGAACCGGAGAGGAGTAAAAAAGTGCGCATTATTTTGATGCTGCTATTATGCGCATTATTGCAGCATGAGGAGTTGATCGAGAATACATGAACGCGTTTTACGACTTATGCGCACTAACATTCCACAGTTCGGTCAAAGGTCACTCGATTTCCCGCACAACCGCTGATTGCTGAGCTTGAGCGAGAGCTGTGCCAACACACGTGAGTATATATCACCGGAAACATTACGTCATTATAGAGTCATGCGCAGTAACCATGACAAATACTCCCGTCTTTCGCACCGTTATATGAACGGGCGCTCGTAAAAGTAGTGCGCACTTCATGGGATATATGAACACGATTTTGATTATTTCATCCGCATTATTTGGATGCGGATAATTGAACCGTGATTACCTGAAAGGGGTATAAGTATGCTGCATCTTTCTTATGGTTGCCAACGTACATGTAGGACCCCTTCACAAGATCGCATCCACTATCTCTCGCTTTGCATTTCCGCCATTTTCCTTTCTTTGTTTGAATTTTTGATCCAAAATTTTAAACAAATATACTTTTGCTAATTTCAAGTTTCTTGTTTAAACTATAGGCCTCAAAAAAAAAAAAAACCTACTCTACTATTCACTTCGGGGCTGCGCCCCTTAGTGAATGGTTCTTTTGGAGTCACCTCTGCCCATCGTTTTAACAAGAAACTCTCAAGGCAAAGTATATTTGTATACTATCTGGGTTATATGATTCATGGAGCTCTGTTGTTCTGAGAGTCACACTCAGTATTTCTTAAAATCATTGGTGCATATTAAACAACATTTGATGCATATTTACCTATATGTAAAGTTCCCCCCCCCCATACTATTTATACCCCCGCCAAACGAAGTTTGAAGGGGGTATATAGGAATCAGCGGACGGTCGGGCGGTCGGGCGGTCGGGCGGTCGGGCGGTCGGGCGGTCGGGCGGTCGGTCGGGCGGTCGGTCGGGCGGTCGGTCGGGCGGTCGGTCCGTTGCAAATCTTGCGTCGCGAACTACTTCCTCAGTTTTCAGCCGATTCCCATAAAACTTGGCACAGATGTGTGCCTTGGGTTGTAGATGTGCAAGACGTATTTTTTGACAGTACCCAAAAGTACGTTGCCATGGTAACCGCATATTATGGGCAAAAATGGGTACAAATCTTGCGTCGCGAACTCCTCCCACAGTTTTTGATCAATTTTTATGAAATTAGGTACAGATGTTCATCTGAATATGTTAATGTGCAAGACACATATTTCCGCAGTGGCAAAAAGTGCGTTGCCATGGTAACGGCATGTTAGTGGTAAAATATAGGGCAAAATGCTTCATGGCAAAACTGCTTCATCAGTGTTCTTCCAATTCTCATGGAATTCATATTGAATGTTTGTCTTAGGATATAGGTCAGCATGACACATTTCTTGACAGTGACAAAAAGTATGTTGCCATGGTAACAGCTCACATATTATGAGCCAAAATGATGGAAAATTTTGTGTTGCAAACTACTTCCTCAGTTTTTGCCCAATTTCCATGAAACTTGATACAGATGTGTGCCTTTGGTTGTAGATGTGCAAGACGCATTTTTCGACTGTACCCGAAAGTACGTTGCCATGGTAACGGCATATTAATGGCAGAAGATCAAGGAAAGATCTTGCGGATTTAACTACTTCCTCAGTTTTTTGACCAAAGCTTATGAAATGTTGTTTGGCGGGGGTATAACCAGTCGCTGTAGCGACATTTCTAGTTTTTTTCTGCCATGAATTGTGTGGAGGCATCAGGAAAAAATGTATTGACAGAAGCACAGTTCAGCTCTAGTTAGCATATAGGACCACGCTTACCGTGACATCTTTATATGACGTTACAAATGGTGATGTTTGACTTATTTATACGCACTGCAGTAAAAGCTTTTTATGCACAAGAAAATTACAAGTTTTAGCCATGGTAATGGACGTTTGCAATCCAGTATAAAGCATCTGACTTTACGATAGCTCGGTAAGCCAGCTGCACATTGTGCATGTGACATTTATGTAGCTATGAACTGAAGTCACATGGCAAAAGTGTGCATTTTTTTTCTTCTTTTTCTGGTCAAGGTTCTCATCACAACTTTTTATAAGAAACTTCACACTTATGGTTTGAATAGTCACACTGTGGTAGGCAATATCTCTGGTGAGTACCTCTGGTGGTTTTTGGCATGAATGCTTAGCAAGTTGCACCGCAATGTGATTTTTTTTTTTTTTTTTACTTATAGTGTCAATATAGCCCTATTGTTGTATGAGGACCATTTGATGATCTTTGTAATAGATGACAGGAGAGATATTAAAGGCAAAATGTGGTGGGGTGGGTTGAAGGATGAAGGGAGGCCTAGTTATGGTTTACATTGTCTTGACGTGCTTCGTGCAATGACGTGCCGACCATACATTATTAACTCCCTCGTTTCTGTGAAAGACATCGTATGAGCTTGGCAGTGGTGGGCTGCATTTTCCATCTCAATAAGTCGGTGCATGCTTGTCACACCCGACTACACGATGATAAAGACCTTGTTATGATCATTGTGACAGGGCACCGCCAAGAGCTTAACCCTTGAGATTCTAACAATGGCAAGGGAGGAAGCAACACACAGGCGGGTGCTTTGAAGTCCTAAGTACCTGCGTGCCTGGCGCCGGCAGAACTCCGTTGGGCAATTGAAATATTAAATGACAACTGCCTTTTCGATGTCAGCCTGCGTGATTGGGTGAGAAGGAAAATCATTTTTTGACAAGGGCCCGATGAAACAGCCAAATTTCTTCTATTCTTGGTGTTTTCTTGTAATTGTAATGCTATGCAGAAAACTTTAACTCTTGCTGAAAGACAGAGCTTCGTGTTTTCTTTGCCTTTTTTGTTGTGTACTCAATCAGGTAACAAAAATGTTCCAAGGACATGTATACGTTAAACCGTGCTTTAATGTAACAACTTTGAAGAAAGACATTTCCTATTTTCCAAAATTACAAAATACCATTGTAAATTTAACTGCCAATCTTCAGAAAGTAAGACGTAGAAAAAAAAAATCTGTGTGTTTTATGTGAAGATGAAGATGTACCTTTCGGTAATCCATCATGTCTTGTGATTGTCGCAAAATGAAGTCCAAGGTTCATTTAGGCTACAATTTGTACATGTAGAGTCTGTAGTACTTGGTCCAACTACAATGCGGGGCACAACAAAACATATTCACATTCAGGCAAAGGCACAATAACTGTTCTTTGAATAGGCAAGTTTCCATGTGTATTATTTGCTTGACAGTGAGTTTTAGTTGCCATAGGCAAATTCGTTTGTAGCATCTAGCAATGCATAAATTGGTGCAGTACATGCTGCCACAATCACCCCCATAACCTAGTATCCTGAAATTTATGTACGTGAAGTGATTCAGCCAAATACTTTGTCTTCGCAGATGTTCAGGTCACGATAACCACTTTGCTTCCGACTCGATGAGACAAAATATTTATGAGGCCAGCCATGATGTTTTACAGTTATTTTCTTAATTAAGTCAGGCTCTCTTGAAATATTCTATCCAGCTTCTTATCAAAGTATATCAGGGAACTGTGTCTGTCTGACAAATATGAACAATTATTCTTGTGTTTGAGACATGAATTTATAATTGATTCATGGTGAAATTAAATAACAGTTTTATTTCACTCTCAAATATTTTGTGTCCACTTTCATGTGTACATTGGTCAGAAAACCTTGTGACCAATAAAGTGTCCGATATGAAAAATTACGGATTATCTTTTTTTAAAAAATTTTTCTCAGCCAGTTTAAAGAGATGGCTTAATGTAAACTGTGGTACACAATATTCTGAGTCAGTTGCTGTCTCTGTATGTAAAGGAGAAGAGATTGAAATCAGCTCTGACGAATATATTCCCATGCCTTGTGGATGAGGACTATGGCCTTTAAAAGAAAGCAGAAAACTCTCGACTTAGCTTTTGTCTAGATATGTTTTTTGTTTTTTTTTTCTGTACTGTGCCTCGGATGGCCTGACATCCTCCTCTGAAGTGGTTTCTTTCTCTTCCCGGGAAATTGCGGAGCTTTTGAGTGCGCACATTTTTTGTTTACCTAGCCAGACACACAAACTACTTTCCGCATCTGCCTCTTTTCCAACCGTAATGGAAAAATGACAACGTGATACATTAGCGGCTTCCATTGTAGTCAAGTGATTTTTTTTTTTTTTTTTTTTTAAAGTGCCCCCTCGATGCGGCAGTGCTACATCTGGAAATGTCATTTGTTGGATAGGACTGTTCATGGAATGTATGTTAACGTCATGTTTGCTTTGCCTAACGTGTTTGTAATTTGTTTGTAATTCATATCTGTTTCGCCTCGTTTTTTTCGCTTCTGTTGAGCAAACGCTGGAGCAATCCAATTTTCAAATCTGCAAGAGTTATGAGATGTTCATTGCGAGCGCTCGCTCGAGTGACAAATAGGGCATAAACAGGGAGATCGAAGCAAACATTTACAGGTTGGCGCAATTTAGAGCTTGTGACAAGTAGCCGGTCATTATGTATTCCATCAAGCAAAGATATGAAACACTTTAGTCCCTGCCGGCACGCAATGATTATTGCATGTTTACATCTTTGAACACTTCCCCCCTCCCTGATCACCCCGTGTGTAATAAGGACATTACAACTGCTGTCTTGTGTGCACATACAAATTTGATGAAAATTGCCCCCTTGATTTATGGCCAATCTCTTTTTGAGACATCTAGTCAATCGTAAATATGGGCATTTTGAAATATATATCTTGATGATAAAGTTCGTGACTGGAAAACAATCAGGGTAAGTGACTGAATGCAGCATGTGGATATTTCCATGTGTACTTCCGAGTGTATAATATACAATGTGTAATACAACATGTATATTGTGAAATGATTTGAAAAACTGGTTATTGTGAAGCTGTCAGTAGGTACACAGTCAGTGTCTCTCATACTCTGTCATTCTTAAATTTCTGTGATCACTGCCATTATACCACTTACTGGGGCATTTAAAACAAATTTGTACTGGGTGTAATACAATAAGAATATATATACATGAGAACAAAGAAATAACATTTGGCAAAAGTTTCTATAACCAAATAGGATTTTAAATCTCCCTGTTAGGGCAATAATGTAGGCTTATAGGACCTATATTTTGCAAGGTTTTTATTTTTGCCAACTTTGGATGTCAGATGCTAGGTTTTGAATTTAAAGGGATGGTACAGTATTGGTGGAGATGAGAATTGGGCTTTTAACTTTTTGCGAGATACCAAGAAAACACTTATGATATAGTACAGAGCATACCATTTTAAAAGGAATTCAAAGTTTATTTGATGAAAATTGGGTTTGGAATGACTGAAACATCCAAAAACAAAGTAAAACAAAGCGATCATAATAAAGTGTGGGTCCCACACTTTATCAGAATCACTCTTTTTTGGGATATTTCAGCCATTTCAAAACCAAGTTTTATCAAAAAAACGTTGAATTCCTCATAGAATTACATGCTCTTTCATATTTCATAAGAGGTTTCTCATTATCTCACAAAAAAAAATGTTAGAAACCTGAAATTAGGTCTCAACCAAAACTGTTTAACAACACATGAAAATATTAACTGTGATCCTGACCTAAATGCATCGGGCATGCATACATTTCTTCATTCACTACTAAACTCAATGATCAGGAATTCAACGTCCTGATTCGTAAAAAAGTTAGACTTGCTATTCGAAATATATGGCGCATACAGTACTTTACTCTGTGTTTTCTGTTTCAGATGAATAAATGAAAATAGAAATCAATGATTCTGGGTCTCACTGCCAAACAAAAAATTTCCCGTGTGTGCCATCAAGTACAAATGTAATTGCTCCATGGAGTATAAAGCATGTGTGAGCTGAAAAGCTTCGTGACTAATGGAAAATAAACATTTGCCGCTGAATAAAAGATACGGCTGTGAATATTAACCTGGGGCTCATAAGCTATTGCGTCTTCAATGTCTCCAGTGAAAACAAGAAAATGACAGCAATGATCAGACTTGTATATCTATGCCTTTGACTGGACCCCCTGAACATTTTGGCCATGCTGTGTCTATGGCTGTGCAACGGAAGGATAGATCTCAATATTCATGGAACAAAAATAGCTTGTGAACTATTTACCCTTCCCAGTGGCAGAGTTCAATCTCGCCTGCTTCCTCTTCATGCATTCAGTTGTAAGAGATGAGCTGTGTCGCTGAATTTCAGACAGCAGGTCTGGAAATATTCTAAACAGATATATTCGGTTTCCTTTTTTTTTTTCTTGAATATATTTTTACAACAGACCACTCAAAAAAGTTTAGAATGCTCATGTGTTTTTTCAAAATCATATGTTTTGATTTTTTGGATAAAAACTATGTATCTCTTCTTTGTCTCTCAACCTTGATGTATTTGTGTATTAATACATGTATGTATACATACATATGTACATAAAAGATATCATTTTGTCCCTGGGAGAATGATGCAAATGCACGTATAAGGCAGGTGTTATACACATGGGCCTTGCCAGCGTTCGCATCATTCTCCCAGGCACACCTTCCTTGAATCGCGTGCGTTCGCGTCGTTCTCCTGGGTGTACCTTCCTTGAATCGCATGCCTTCGCGCCATTCTCCCGGGCACACAATGATATGAATGTACCTGCTGTAACTGTGTTTGGTATTAAGTAAGACTTTGCATTGGTTTCATTTCAATTTAGGTAATCTGTATTCCCTATTCAGAAAATGTATGATTTTTCATTTGTATCGAAACAAGCCCGTGTTTATGCTTCCCCTTTTCGGGCCAGAATCAGCGTTTTGAAACGTGATTAGTGCAAAACGCTGTTGCGTTCGTGCTCACTTCGATAGAAATGCTGATTCAAAACGCCGATCCAAAACGCACAAAAAGGTGCGTTTACGATCAGCATTTCTGACTAATCACGTTTGATGGGGAAGCATAAACGCAACAGCGTTTCTAAACGCATTTAGAGTGACGTCATCTGAACGCCTTTCTGGTTCACGTGAAAAAGCGCGCACCCGGCCAGCCAGCTACCCTGGCCTGTGCAATTTTCCTATGTACTGTGTATACGCATGTCTTTCCCAGCTGCTCTCCCAGGCCAGGCCACCAATCGCAGCGCGCGCCCCAATTTGACCTGCCTCTGCTGAGGTCAGCGAAGCAATCGCAAACGCTCTTTCCAAGGCTCGAAGAAAGTGAGCATAAACAGTGCTCCCATGAACGGCGTTTTGAATCAGCGTTTCAAAACGCTGATTCTGCCTTTGCAAGTCTGCCCAAACCCTGTAAAGAATGGCGTCTTAGGCAGGTTGTGTGCAGGACTGTTTAGATAGCCCCATCATGACAGACCCATGTTTGATATGATATTTTTGTGGCTTCCTTGAGTCAGTAGGTATAAAGAACAGAGAAAAGATGAGATTCCAAGGTCAGATGGAGTGAGGTTCTTGTGAGGGGATTTGGCCTGCAGGGTGACAGGATTGCTATAATTTGTCACACTCCATCATCCCCCATGTGCCACCTACCCAAAAAGGGAGACCCATGACCCTCTCCGCTCACAGGTTTTTCTACGTACCCTGTCAGCTTGGGTGGATAAAGGAGAAAGGGCAACCCATATCCAGGAGTGACAGACAAGGGTTATCTGGTTTAGAGAGGATGCCAGCCTCGGTTGAAAGGAGGATGAGGAGGAGGAGGAGGAGGAGGAGGAGGAGGAGGAGGAGGAGGAGGAGGAGGAGGAGGAGGAGGAGAGGAGGAGGAGAAGGAGGAGGAGAAGGAGGAGGAGGAGGAGGAGGAGGAGGAGGAGGAGGAGGAGGAGGAGGAGGAGGAGGAGAAGAAGAGAGAAGAGGCGGAGAAGAGATGTAGAACACAGTATGTTTGTGTGTGTGTGTGTGTGTGCATGTGTTCATAAATGTGTGTATGTGTGTATGAGACAGAGAGAGAGAGAGAGAGGGAGAAAGTATATATGTCTATGAGAGGTAGATAGAAAAAAGAAGAAAGGATAGAAAGAGAAAGAAATAGAGAATGTATATAAGAGTTAGAAAGAGAAAAACAAACAAACAAACAAACAAATAAAGAAACAAACATACTGTGTGTTTTTGTATGTGCCTGCTCATGGAATACAATGTAGGTGTGTGGGTGTTTGTAGCGTTATGTTTATGATTTCAGTGTCTCTATGTTTCCATGTGAAAATGACAATACAAGAACCAGGAGGAAAGTAAAAAGAGTACAAAGAAATTTACGGAAAGGGGGGGGGGAGAAAAAAAAGGGACAGATTATTGAAGAAAGATTAATTTTAGTCATGTTAATGTAGGAATAGAGAAAGGTAGAGTAAGAAATAAAAAAAAAACATGAACAGTTTGACCTTGATATAGAGAAGTCAATAGCATGGGACAATGAATTACTGAAGCACCAAAATTTCTCCCCCCCCAAAAAAAAAGGGTGAAAAGAAAATATGTTTTTGTGTTAATGGGGGGGGGGGGGGGTATACCATGGAGTATGAGAGAATGTAGAGTCAGAGGAGATTGGAGGATGCAGTGTGTCAGATGAGATGCACTCTTTGAGATGAGGAGGAATCAAAAAAGGTTGGGGCCATCATCCTCAGATACTGTACATGGGATTCATTTCTCAAGAATCCGTCTGTGTAATTCCAAAATATCCATTTTGACGGATACTATGTTGCATTATCACAGACAGTCTCATGAGAAGAACTTGGAGTTGTATAGCAGCTGTCAGAATGCAAACCCATTTAGTTTTGTGACACATTCTTTTCAAAAGTCGAGAGCATCTTGCATGTTTGATATAGCGGAATTTAAAATAAAATTCCCAATTTTTTTCTGAAATATATTTGTTTTGTATTCCCGTGAATATTAGTGTAGAATGTCGCTTTATAGCATCATATGTACATAGATAAAGCTATATCTATATTTTTGTGGCAAATATTGATGCTAACCTTTACACTCATATGCAGTGCATCATCTTTGAAAGCAAGAAGGGCTTAAATCTTTCCATGGACTTGTAGCTGCAATACTGCCTTTCTGGAACTCAACTGTGGTTAATCATACCATCACATTTGCACACTGATTTGTATTTTCATCAGAGTCCTAATATAGAGGTGTACAAGTCAAGGGTATTATGGATGTCTTTTTGTTGTTGCTCCTTGTCGATGAATGCAGTCATGTGACCAGACCTCCCTCTGCTTTCACTATCGGTAGCCACAGCGGTGGGGCAGCAGTGGCCAACGGCTACTGACATGGCGTGCACATCATCCCTCACACTTGGAGAGCTCTGTTGACATTTACGTGTACGACTGATGCCTTTCAGGGTCAAATCGGCATGGCATTGTTGCTCTTGAATCGGAGAAATTATATCATGCGGTCGTGCAGTCGTCAATACCAGTCGCGCAACTCGTGCCTTTGAGATGGAATGTTTGACAGGCAAAGAAAAAATCCATCAGTGGAAGGGGGAGGGGAATTTTCAGAAATGACTCGTGTATTCCAACTGTCATCCCTATGGAAACCATCTTTCTGTTTTGTGTTGTATGCATGCATATTTAATTTTGTTATCACATTAAGCAATGTGTGGAATCTGTTTAGTTGCTCTAACTAATTCTATTTGTTAGAGAGATTGTAAAGAGCTGCTAGCTATTACCGTGGTTTTGAAATAAGAAAATATGTTTTTAAGATGAAATGCATCACAATTTTGTTTTCTTTTAATCTTAACAAGTCGGCATCCCTGTATGTAGCTACATCTCTTCCAAATTACGTCCCTAAAAGTATGTCTGCTCCAGTCCGTTATAATTTTATAATCAGAGTAACTCTCTGTGATGATTTTGAGTTGCCTTTATGATACTCTGGTGGGAATGTGCAGGGAGGTGTGTGTAATTTTGTATGGTACAAAGACACGTACACCTTGTGTATACGTCTTGGTCTGAAAGTGCATATGACTGAGGGGGGAACCTACAATTTGATCGTGATGTAACCGAACAGACCTACATTTCCTGTCAAAGACGAACAAGGTACAGCTGGACAATTACGAGCTATGGCAGTGGAAATGATAGAGTATTGATTGAATTAGGTTTATGCTGTGTAGAGATGGGTTTGTGATGATTTGATTACTGGCAGACTTTCATCTACAAGGCACAAATGTCCTCTCCAACATGGAATTTGGAATTTGATTTGTAGACATCAGTTTCAACTGTGTGTGCACTTTTATGATTTGAGCAAGTTAAGAGGTTTTTCTGTCCATCAATGTATTAGGCATCCTCGGGATAGTTAATAGATTTGAGGGTGCAGGTGTGACCTTTAGAATGCAGGTACCAGTGAAAGATTCTCATGGAAGTTAAAGTAAAATGCGTTACTGGTATATGAATTAGATATTGAATGTATCACACATCAGGTAATGGCAGTAACTTCTGAGAGTTTTGTTAAAGAGCCTGTTTGCATCATCTTTCTATCTTTTTGTTTCATTTTTTTACGTGAAGTTGTGCTCATAGTCGTCATTATGATTGTCATTATTTCTCATCCTCATCAAGGTCATCCTCCACATCATCATCCTCAAACTCATCATCATCTTTATCCTCATCTTCATCATTATCTTTACCCACATCGTCATGCATATCATCATTATCATTATCTTCATCTTCATCCTTATCCTAATCCTCATCCTCATCCTCATCTTTATCCTCATCCCTATTCTCATTTTCATCATCATCCTCATCCTCAATCCTTATCACTGTCCTGAAACTCATCTTTATCCTCCTCATCATAATTTTTATCCTCATCTTCATCATCATCCTTATCCTAATCCTTATTTTCATCTTCATCCTCATCCTTATCCTTATCACTGTCCTCAAATTCATCCTTATCCTAATCCTCATCTTTATCCTTACCCTAGTCCTCATCTTCATCATTATCCTTATCTTCATCATCATCCTTACCCTCATCCTTTATTTTCATCTCCATCCTCATCCTCATCCTTATCCTTATCACTGTCCTCAAACTCTTCCTTGTCCTCTTCCTCATCATTTTTATCCTCATCTTCATCCTAATTTAATGCTCATATTCATTCTTGTCATCATTCTCAATATCCTCAAACTCATTGTCATTCTTGACTTCATCTTCATCCTCACCATCATCCTTATCCTCATCATTACCATCATCCTCATCTTCATCATTATTGTCATCCTCATTCCCATCATTGCTACATGCCTATTGTTTGTGTACTTCAGTTCTTTTTTCATCTTATGGTTGTGTTATCCCTGCTGTCTATCATGGAGATTTCAAGTTTGATGTGGTCTTCAAACTATTCAAGCTTCCTAATATTTATGAGTCCAGATTTATATTTGTTTTTCAGTTTCATTCGTTCAGACTTTCATTTTCTAGTCCAGACAAAACTTATGCATTTTGTATTCAGAACACCAGTTCAAGTAGAAGTGACTAATTGTGTTGATACAATCACACCTTCGTTAGTGACCACCTATCTGTAAAATACCATCTGTTCATTAATGCCATTGAATTTCATTGCTTCAGAGCAGTTCTGATTAACAGGTGTGGAAAGACAGCTTTTTATACCTCTCTTTGGTTGGCTTTGTAAACACATTTAATATTGTATTAAATGTCATTGCTATTAAATCATTGTTTGATATCGTAATGCTTTGTGCAGTCAGGTATTCTTGTCAAAACTGGGCTTTCATGGTTGACGAGGTGTTAATGTTCAGACCACCGTTTCTGCACACGAGGCAGTGTGCACGGTCTGACGCAAAGTTCATTCAGCTGGAAATGTCTGCAAAATGCTACACTATATACCTGACGGCTGGCCTTGCTCGCTAATCAGTCTGTAATAGCAGTCCCCAGTGGCAGGCCAGTGTGATGGTTAATGAAGGCCTTCGCCCACCCTGCGTGACAAAGGACCGGCCCAGGGTAATTCGCACTCACCCTTACCAGCGCAAAACGGTGGTCCATTACATTTTCAATCAATACTCTGGCATCTACTTAACCCTGACTACGCCCCTGCTTCCGCTGGGAGATGGGACAAATGGGAGACCCGTGAAAGATGACCTCCCGATATAGCTCTTCAAAGTGTGGGATGTAATTACGACGGTGGAGACACATTCTCTATCTCTTTTGCGACGAGGTGGCAGCAGAATGATTTATTAGTGTGTATTAAACACCTACATTTGTGTCACCTTCTATGACACCGCAGAAAATTAAAAACCAACCCATGCATCCTTCGCTAACAGTCAGTTATTCTGCAAGCTGTGTGTCTTTTTTTTTAAAGAAGCTGTTACGTGCATGAAAATGAGGAAGGCTCTTTTTCACTTTGCAAGTAGATGCTAATGGAGATTTTCTGTTCAACATTACAGATATTCAAGAACTGGTGTTCATGCTGATGGTATCGTTTCCATGACGATATATGATGTGAGGAGCCAAGTATACCACACCCTCTGTCTCCACAGTCTGCTTCTACCATCCCCAGCCGACGTGTGCATGTAAGTTATTACATACGCTGGAGTTCATTTTCTCATTCTTTCATCTCCTTGATGATGTAAAAATGTATGAAATAATGACAATTTACATGTAACAGCTTGATTGTGAAAAGAATAAAGCTTTCATTCATATTTAGCCATTACTGTGTCTACCATATGTGAGATCCAAGTTTAATGACTGGAGTGGGAATGTAAAGCTGTTGGCTCTTTTGTAGTAGTGTTTCATGCATTTTTGTTTTTTCTTTTCTTGCGAGATTTTGAATTCATGTCTTTAATTGGATGGATGAATTTTGGAGCTGCATTTTAAGGCCCGGTCACACTGCCCAAAAGTCGCGTAAACACATGAATCAATTAAGAAATTCGAGCCTTACGCGATACATGCGCGATTTGCGCATTTCATGAGTTTGTCTGATGTGGAACCTTCGTAGTTGTCCGCCGATGTGCGGCGGATCGGCACTTTATGCGATTCCAGGTTTTGAGCCGCTAAAAACTCGGCTTCGCGTAAAAGTTTACTCAGTATTGCACTGTTTTACGTAATTTTTGCGTAGTTTGTGTAGTTCTTACGCGAACAATGCACGAAATATACGTGGAATATCAGTGATGGTTCGCGAAAATGTTGCCGCTATCGTGTTCATGCGCGATTCATACGCGATTCATACCCAGTTCATTAGTGATTAAATGCAGATTATGTGTGGTTTTCCGTGGACCTCAGTCATCGCGCACAACCACAAATTTGCTCTATTTGGGGTCTTTGCGTGCCTATGCGCCGAAAGTGCGTGGTTTGTTAGTGATTTTTGCGTGATCTTTCCGTAGTTCTTTCACATTTCATCGTTGATTTTCATCGCATAAATCAGCGAAAATTCTTGACGGACAAGCACGCACTTAAAACCAAATTTCTTGCGTGATTCTTGCGTTTACGCGACTTTTGGGCAGTGTGACCGGGCCTTTGGGAGTCAGTTGGTCTGCCGAGTGTGAGTGTGCACCTGTGAGGCAGAAATGTTGATAGATAGTTAAATTGTATTTTATTGAGAAATTTGTGTCTTGCTGTGATAAGACTGAATTGCATGAAGAATTATATTGTAAAGAAGACAGCAGTGGTAGCAAAGCAAGTATTCATATTAAAGCAAGAATAAAGAACGCTACACACATGAATAAAATGATTTGTGCATCGTGCATGATTTGCTACTCTTCCACTACTCTTTTAGGCTGGTGGGGGAAGGATGATGGTTTTTGAAAGTCTTGCAGATTATTAGCAGGTAGCGTTTTCATTTGAAGGAGAGGATTGGCACACACATATACATGGACCCACACCCACACCCACACCCACACACACACACACACACACACACACTTGCACACAAATTGAAGTAGAAAGCCATCTGTTCTTTAACATAGGCACAACTTTGTGGGTTTGGTTGTATGCACGGTCTGCCATGCGTGGTTGGCGTTGCGGTCCAGGGATTGCAATGGGCAATTTCCCATCAACATCTGACATTTTAGGGCCATTTAAAAAAAGCTCATGCACTTCATAAAGGAGTTTATCTTTTAGTTTTCTTTTTTTTTCTTTGTGTCCTCTGCCCTGGGATGTGGCAGATCAGACTTAGGGTACTGTTATTGTGGATGTACTCAGTAATACACTAGTGTTGTGTGAGTTCCTTGGGATTTTGCGTTCAAAGAATATGAAAACAGCACAGACACAAGACTTCCTATAGCCTTATGTGTGGTTGTGTTATGGGGTCTGAACAATACAGTGATCTTTTTCTCTTTGTTGTCTGTAATCAGAAAATTTGCTGACATGTTGGGATCAAACAGGGAATAATACTTGTAGTGGGTATACTGCAAATCTGTTTTTAGTATAGTCATATTTGCTACATGGTGACATTGATTTTATCTGTAAAAAACTTGCAGCAGATGATACATTTTTGGAATTGTCACGGTCCTGCTAGGTAAAACTTGATGATGATGAATCCAATATGAAACGGGTTTTGACCACTTCAGACCGTAAGTACATGTAGTCAGAAGGAGTGCGTGAAAGACATTTACACAGTGTATTCCTTGGGTCAAATTATCACAAAGCAGCGTTTTATGGCTGTAAAGAAGTCCTGAAATTCCCAGTTAATAGGGATTTGTTAAATCCTCTTAATCCCTTTTGTATCACTGTGATCTTTTTTTGAGGGACTGCCCTATTGTAAGGCATTCACAAGGTTGCCTGACAGACACAGTACAGTTACGTTTTATGGGGCACTAGCAACTTTATAAAAAGTGGATGGCCTTTTAAACGTTGATAAGAGTCTTTACTGACAAAATGACCTCAGAAGAAGCCAACATTTTATGTGGGCTTGGTTTCTCTCAATTTCTGAAAAGTTTTTCCATATAAAAACCTTATACCTTGTCGATAATGAGATGCCAGAATGCTGGAAACCTACTCCCCACTTGCTTCAGGCTGCTTTGATTCTCTGTCTAATAATACCAGGCATTTGCCTGTTAATCATATGGGCTCCCTTGCCTCAATGCCAAGTTGGGCAAGTGGGGAAATATCTTTTATGCCCTGAGAAGCCATGTGGCACTACCAAGGGCTTTATATGTAATGAACCTGCATGGGATCCCGGTGAAAGTTGACTATGGCTGCGTTTACCTGGTATCCTCTTTTCCCTGTTTGAAATGGCTTTCAAAAGCCGTTTTCAAAAGCCCTTTCGAAAGCCCTTTCCAAAGCCCTTCAGAAACACTTCCAAAATAGATGCGTTTATCAACTCATCGCGAACACGAAAACTGGCCTCGTCACTTCGCAGCTACAATTTGACCCGAGGAGAAGGGGTCATATACCGTAATTGCAGTACAAAGCTGTTTCAAAACAGCTTTGCATATCTTACTTCAACGGGCTTCTAGAAACAGGTTTCTGGAAACCTGTTTCGGAAACCTGTTTTGGAAAGCACAAAATTTGCGGCTTTTGAAAAGGCTTCCGAACCCCATAATCATTGCTTTGCGTTTATCATCTCGTAAAAATTCCCTGAAAGCCGTTTGGAAAACCTGTTTCTGCCGAGAAAAAGAGTTGATAAATGCACCCTATTATTGTGTAATATTGTGATGGAAACATAGGTGCATCACATGCGAATCAGGTAGGCCTACAAGATTTATGAAATTTTTTAATGCTAGAAATGATGAACCCCTGTATTACCTCCACCAAGGGAGGAGGTTATGTTTTCATTACCGTTGGTTTGTTAGTTTGTCGTTGTGCAAAATATACTGTAGCTCAAAAAGTGGTTAACGGATTTGGATGAAACTTACATGAAAGATTGAGAATGAGACAAGTAACAAATGATTGAATTTTGGTAGTGATCTGAGAATTTTTTTGGGAATTTATGAAGGATTTTTGATATTTTGACAGTTAGGGTCAATGAACTTGGGAGTTCAAGCTGCGCATTTTTGAGGTTTTCAAATGCGCACTATTTAAAGTGCGTGCTCTAGTTTCTGCTAGGGCGAGGCGCTCCGTGCAGCTGAGGGTTTATGATGTAACAAAGGCTTCTATATTGGGAAATTGGGCAATTTTTCAGTATGTATACCTGTGGGTGGAAATCACTGATCTCTATGGAAGAGCCCAAAGAGCTTTTCCCCAGTGGTGGAGAGGAGAAAAATCTCTTTGGGGAGAGCAAGATCATCGGTGGAAAAGGTAGCTGCTTGGTGGAGGTCTGCGCTCTCAGTGCTTTTCTAGTTACCTCCGCCAAGGGAGGAGGTTATGTTTTCGTTACCGTTGATTTGTGTGTTCGTTCGTTAGTTAGTTTGTCCGTGTGCAAAATAACTCAAAAAGTAGTTAACGGATTGGGATAAAACTTGGAGGAAAGGTTGAGAATGACACAAGCAACAAATGATTAACTTTTGGTGGTGATCCGAGAATTTTGGGGGAATTTATGAAGGATTTTTGATATTTTGGCAGGTAGGGTCAATGAACTTAGGAGTTCAGGCTGCGTATATTTGAGGTTTGCATGCGCGCACTAAGGTGCGTGCTCTAGTTTCTGCTAGGGCGAGGCGCGCTGTGCAGCTGAGGGATTATGACGTAACAAAGGCGTCTATATTGGGAAATCGGGCGACTTTCAGCACAATATAAGTACGTATGGGTGGAAATCACTGAAATCCCTATGGAAGAACAAGATCAGTGGTGAAAATGATTTGCAAGCTTGGTGGAGGTCTGCGCTCTCAGAGTGCTTCTCTAGTTTTTATTCTGTTATATTCTTGTTTTGAATATATATTTTTATCAGCTCACCTGAGTGGAAGTGGTAGGGGATTGTGATGGCTATTATGGTAGCCCTGTTCTGATGGTTTTGTGAGCAGTAAAAGGTCTGATCTAGATTTTGGGAATTTTGTACAAATGTGTAGTATTCGAAGTATCAGTGTGGTAGAGAGCACTGCAGAGCTGCTGTGTAGATCGGATGATTGTTGGGGTCAAGGTGTGATATGTGTAGTGCTCTCTATTTGCATGGATGGGATTACCTGCATGAATGCAGAGAAATTACTTTGAGGAGAGAGTGTGCTTGTAGATCTACGTATGTTTCTTCTACTGTTAGTCTCTGTGGGTAAAAGATCATATTGCTCAATCTGTATTGAACACCAATACAATGTAGAGATCCATACCAGGTGAAAAAGAAGGGAACAAGCCTCTGGGATTCAAACCTGTCACCTCCTACTTGTAAACCCGGGCAGTGGCACTACAGACTGAGCTGAAGCCAGTGAATGACGGGGATAGAGGGGATAAAGTTTGGGCCCTTTTCTTGTGCGGGCTTCCTTCTGTTTCATGTTCCATTGGGGATCACCATGATCTTGCCTCAACCACAAAGAAGAGATGAGCAGGGCTGGAGCAGTGCTCACTGAACCAAAGAGACCAGGAGGTAAAACTGGCTTGGGTTTCTGAGAGGTCTTTGCCACGTGGCTGGGAGATTTTTCTGTTTCGAGATACGCCGTAGGTCATGAAGTCTTTCTTTGCCTTGCGATGAGAGGAAGAAGACACATCAAATAATATGTGTTTTTGTGGGTGGAAGACTGTAATAGGAGAGTATAACGCCATCATCATGTTGCACAAATTGAACAAATTAGTGCCTTTAAGATAGACCTGTAGCTGAAAACAACCTAGACTTCTGGAGTTCTTTCTAAACTCACCTTGTTAAACATCTTGGTCAAGTGGAGTGCAGAGTTGTTTCTGCAAATGCCGCCTGTCAGCATTGGGCAAACAAAAAATGACTGGTGTTCAAGAGTAACTCTTGCAAGAGTCAATACTTGTACCAAAGGCAGCAGAGTACATTCTATTCACAGGGAAGACAAACAGGCCTGTTTCGTTTCCAAACACGTACAGTATGCGCGCTCTCCAGTTTTTGCTGAATGGCTGGTACGTGTGCACACGGTGACGCCAGGTTAAATTGAGGCTTAATTGAATTTTTGTTTTAGTTACAGTTCACAGAAACTGACTGCACGGCCATGCCGCCGTGCCTACAGGTGCATTGTGAAGAGAGGTTGAAAGGGGTACACAGGGCTCTCCGCTGTCTGTAGAGTGGTGTTTGTTGTTTGAACGATAAGTGAATAGCATCTACAATGTTCTCTTCCCCCCCTTTTATAAGGCAGGGACGGTGCTTGTATATCACACCTGTCAATCACAAGAGGAACCTTGGGCTTTCGTTGGAGTCTGGAGCTTGATGTGGAAATCGTGACTCTGAAAGCAGTTACACTGCAGCAGCAATTGATGATTAATGCCGGTCTTGAGTTTTCAAAACCACCACCAGTAATATTTCAAAACTGTGTTTTTATTTCTCCAATATATGGGCAAAGGGCTTATGAGATATTATTCAATCAAGATGAGATATGAATATCATATTTTAAAAAATGCAAACGAACATCTAGCACCATTTCTCATACCCTTTATCTGTGTTGAAGGCTCTGATACATACCTGTATGTTACCAGGAGTAACATGAGTAAGTGTAGACACACTCCCCTGCAGTAGTATTGTATCATTAAATCATGTTGGCTTCATAACTTTATTATTCAGCTGATGTCTTGAAAACAGTTTGTAGCTTTTCTATTAACTTGTTAACCTCTGAATGCTGGGGGGGGGGGGGAAATCTAAATTCCCAAACAAATATTTAAGATATCTTTTCAGCAAAAACACATATAAGTCGTGCACAATCAAAGAGAAAACATACCATTTGATACAATATGATGCAGTGTGTTTACTAGACTACGATGCACCAGATTTCACCTTAAATATAACAAGAGTCATATCCCCTCCCTGATCCAATGTATTCAGCTTCAAAGGCACCCACTGTGCGCAATGATGATAATGATGGTACCTAATATACGTTATGGCCACATATATTGCCCAATTTTGCAATACCTCACAACAGTATCTCTTCCCAGGCTGGTATTGTGCTTTAGTAGTCTGTCATATATTATATGTGTTTCAAGAGACCAATACTTACTCATTACATCTATAAAGGGCAGGAGAGGCCCAAGAGCAATAAAAAAGAAAAAGAAAAACAACAACAACAATAATGCCCACATCTTATCAGTGTGTGCACACATTTCCATGTGTGCTTGTTTTGCCAAACATACATTGTACCATGTGGTTCTGAGACTGAGAGTGCATTCATCATAGAAACCAGGTATTCAGTACAAAATGCTCCGCAGTCTGTGGCAAATGTGTGTTATGGCCGAATGAAATCGTGCCGCAATGGGTCAAAGTGGCCCTGTGAGCCCGCCCGCTAATGCCAATGTCAACGTGGATCTCATGCCCAAGTTTGTCCAGCTAGTCAAACAGCTCACACACTTACCCCACAAACACAGTTTACCCTCCCCATTAACCCTGTCAGTCTCAAATTTGATTTGTTCCGGTCGCTCTTCACAATCGTACTACAAGATGTGGCACACTGCACAGCTGTTACTTTGATAGAAGAAGGGACTTCAGTGTCCACTCACAAATACAGAATTAGTTGTCCTGCTTGTATTTTATAAGGCGTGATAATTTGTTTTCTCCCCCCCCCCCCCCTACTCATTGATGATATCTATTTTATTTCCAGATTTGGGATGGGAGTTTATTCCTGAAGTAAAACTGTAGCAGAAATATGTAATGATCATTTCCTGTTGTCAAGCATCAACAGCAACAGCCAACTACAACAAAACCCAACCTTATATTGAAGGGTTAAAATGTATGTCGGTTATCAGTAAGCCTGATGTTCTCTTTGACCATGACTACTTACAGTACAATCCACACCATGTTCAAATTTACTTTTAGAAGCAAGTCAGATGAAGAAAATGGTAGAAATGCAATCCATAATGGAGGCAGAATAGGATATTTATCAGATTTCACAGGTTTGCTTATTGATTTTCATTGCATAACATTGAATAGCAACCACACACTCCATGCCCATAGCGGGAGCATTGTTGTCACCATCTCACAATTCTTTCATAAATTGTGTATGATAATTTTGTTTTCTGGCCATAATCAATGAACTACATTGTTTATGTACTACCCTTTCCCCCAAAAGTAGTTATTTTTGCTTTGTTTAATTACATGACAACGATGATGAAGTAAAGGACACAACTAAATTTTATATCAGAAAAAGAAAACTGAATGAATATGATATGAGTACAAATTGTAAATAGGCCAGTGGGAGATATGTGAGGTAATAATATCCTCACAATCTCCAGTCTGTTAGTATGTAGGCCTGTATGTTTTTGCCACTGTTGTCACTGTGTTATATAAATGAAAACTTTTCAAGTTTCAAACTTGAAAATCTCACAAGTTTCTTTCTTAAAAGTTTGGCATCTCTACCATTCTGTTTGCCTGATTTTATTCTTTCCATGTTAAACGTAGTGTGAAATTGCACATTAAGTTGTACTTAGATGGCACATACATTGTAAGTTTTGAAATCTAGCAAGTGAAGTGCTGCAGTACTTGTCTACCTGTCCATTGAATAAAACATTCACTGTTGAACCTTTATTTTCATTGTTAACAATGACACCGGCATCATGTGTGCTATAGAAAGTAATTTGTTTCTCATTAATGAGTTTGTGAGAAGTAGCGTCTTCCTGGGTTTTTTGCGGCATCTTGAAAATGCTTCATTCTAGTCTGTGGCGTAAAGTTTCTTGTTCATGCCGTTAATTGCGAATTGTCATAATGCATCGGTAGCAAACTGTTTTAGAATGTGAAAAAAAAATGTCATTTGTTGAGCACTGCTGATTACAAATTGAACGTGCTATTTGTAGCTTGCTTTGATCACTGAGTTCAAAGTTAGACTTTGCAGCCATTGTTGTAGACTTGCATTTCTGCACATTTTATTCTGGTCCCACTTCTAACGAAACAAAATTTGCCTCCTCTTTTGGAGGAAATGATTGATTTCATTTATAGCCATTCTCAATTCGACCGCTGGTGTTATTTTTCATAGTTTACATCATCTGTCCCTTTTGTATGCCGCCACTGCACTACCCATTTATGCAACTAAAGTGTATCGTGATGTAATTTGCATCGGTATCAGTTGGTGCCAGTCGCTTGATGTAGAGCATTCAGTTGAACCAGGGCAGCAGTTTGAACTATACCGCATGAATGTTAAACGATTGCTGCAGTGTTTCTTGCTACCGATTTTGCTGAAAGCCATAATACAATACTGTTGCAGTTGTAATTAAAGGGGAAGGAAACACGGAAAAAAAAATATATGTACAAAATGAAATGAAGACAGCGAATTAATAAAATGAAAATCCTTAACACCCACTATGTGTTCTTTTATATGGGATGGGGTTAAGTATAAATTGGGCTTGGGGATTGAAGAAAGGGGGCGGGGGTGTTGGATTTAGATGGAATGAGAAACCTGTTGATTAAAGGCATTATTTACCATTTGCAGATGAAACAAAAACCCAGCTGTAGTGCTTCAAATTAGTTCTAAAACGTGAGTTTGGGTTAGAAACAACCAACGTAAAAATTTGATTCAGTAGTCAGTGTTAAGTATTGTTGAACATAAAATGTGAACAATAGTTAGAATAAAAATGTTTCTAGACTAAACCATCTACAGTTATGGTTTATTGAGAGAAAAAATTATATTTCCGTATATTTTAGGATTTATCGCAAAATTTTTATAACATCCTATAGTAGGATGTTTTGTGATACAACTGGCCTACGGTGTACACATTATGCATATTATGCTGTAATATCTCTAATGTTTTGAAATCTCTGCTCCCAATGGTAAACAGTACCTTTAACCGGAATAACTTTGTGAATTGGGCAAGATGACCCCTGCCAACCTCATTTGAGGCAGCGGAATTACATTTGGCTCTTACATTGTATGTCACTGAGGGTACTTACAGATATGTTTTTAACCAAGAGCTGTAATTCTTAGTCAAGGGATCCTTTTGAGCAGAGCAGAGTAGCCATCAGAATACATTTTCCAACATCCTTAGAGATGGGGAGAGCGGATGTTCAATCACTGAAATTGGATGTTATAGCGAAAAGGCATCACCAAACACTCTTGCATGTTGTATACTAATGTACAAATTGTACATGTATGTGCAATCACTGGCTGTCAAACGAGTACCACATACATTTCCTCTACATAATGGCACAGTCATTGCAAGAAATGCTTGCATTGATGATTTTTTTTTTCTCCTCGTAGATATTGCAAGATCTACTGTATTTAGCTGAGATTTTGACAAAGCAAAACCAAAATAGCTATTATTGATTGAAAAAACATAGTCACTTGAGAATTAACAGTAAGCTCAAGTATAGGCACAGTCTTGAAATGTTGGACTAAATGCTTTTACCCTATGCAACTTCAAGTAATTATATATGGGGGCGCTGTGGCATAGTGGATAAGACTCTCGACTCCCAATCGGAGGACCCGAGTCCGATTCCCGCCCAGTGCTTACGTCCTTGGACAAGATGTTTTACCCACTATGTCCCTCTCGACCCAGGTGTATAAATGGGTACCTGGCAATGCTGGGGTAATAATAATGACAGGGCCCTCTGGTAGAGCAGTGGCAACACTGAAGAGGCTACCCTGGATAAATAAGACCATATTATTATAATTATCATATATTGTTTTTCCTGACGACTTCAGCACATCTTGATTCATTTCACCTTTGTATTCACCATTTAAGAAGAACTCTTATAAAAAAGCAGAAATTTGATTCAGACAAACAAAAACGTGACAATTTGTTTCCATGTACAGTATGACTGTAGAGAGTATTCAAAACAAAACATTAACAACAACAATAAAAAATGGATGAAGAGATATCCCAGGGTATAGGCCCTCCCATTCAGAGTTGGAATGACCACTTCTCTTTTTTATTGCCACTGAGCTTGCCAATAGTGTCAAGACTCGGTAGAAGAAGTAAATGTCGTGTTTCCAACGGCCGTGTTTTACAAGTTTGGCAGCAGACTTTTGCAAGGTGTTATTTGAGGGGAGCAGCATTCTTAACAGTGTCGGAAAAGGGTAATTGCATGGCCTCCCCCAACAAATGGCGAGTTTCTGGCGGGTCACCCGAGATCCAGCTCGCTCATTGTCGGTGTGATTACATAGACGCTGAGGGTGCTCTATGGCTGTTGGATGGTTCGATGTACTCGAGTAAACTGTTCCGACAGTAAAGCTTCTCTGACATGTGGGGAGTCCAGCATCCTCTGTAGACAGGAGAGGTAACGGTGTCAAAGGGGGGTATCATTTCGGAATTTGCGTCTTTATTGATCTTCAACTTCAAAGTTCACTGCAAAGCTGACTTGAGCTGTGGACACGTCACAAATCCACAAACGCACACCCACCATTTTTGTTGCATTTGTTGTTGTTGTTGTTATTGTCCTCAAAGGTGGCTCTACATTCTTGAAACTGGACAGACATGGGGGGGGGGGGGGGCAAGACAATAAAGAGATAAAAGCTCTCTCCAAACGTGTATGTAAACTGCTACTGCTATTGTTTGACTTCGGGATAAAAGGATTACTTCTTTCTAACTTCACTGAGTTTCATCAATGGTATTAAACTCACTTAAATCCTGGTGTTCTCTCTCACTCTCCCTCTCTCCCTCTCCCTCTCTTCTTTCTGTTTCTCATTCTCTTTGTCTGCAGCATGTTATTGGTAGCCCTGATTTGGGAGGTGTATTAGGAGTACTGTCTGCCCAGAATATTGGCTTTCACATCAGCATGTCTTGAGTAGGAGGGACCCCTTTGAATTCAGACACTGCTGGCTGATCTCCTTACATTGGAGTATGTTGGTTGGTTGTCTGCCTGCCCTACATGTAGGTGTGAGCGATGCAGATTTGGCTTTGCAGCCCACAGATACGTGGTAATTTTTCTTTTTTCCAGCTGTCTGCTTTGTCTTCTGTTTTACTTTCTGGTAGAGAGGCATGCATAATGCACTGTTGTTTTGGGAGTCTTATGTCATGCATGAACCACTCCAACTCATAAAAGCTTCTCTGAGAAATTTGTTCATATTTTGAATTCCTGTGTGTGTTTATTGCCCCATCCTATCTGTTGAGAGCGCACTGCAGCTCTGTGACAGGTCTGTTGTAAATTTCGTATTTTGACAATATGCTATGCCTGTAATTTTGTTGTTTTTTAAAAAAACATGTTTAATTGTTTTTCTTTCAGCAGTATCTTCACATTTTTCTTCCACCTGTTTCATCCACCTGCTATATATGCCCACTGTTAATCTGTCTATTTTCCATTTATGTGACCCCATCTCTCTCTCTCTCTCTCTGGTTTTATGTCCAGGTCGTTTGAAGATTCGTATTGTGAGCAATGTAGACCAGCAAGGCAAGCCCCATGAATAATGTGCCAGTGCAGAAGATGAAAGTCAAGCGTTACACTGTTCTCCTCAGTCTCGCTGCTCTCTGCCTCATCGCCCTGTGGACTGTCTACCAACAATTCAGGTACGTCACTCGCCCGACTCAAAAGGGTCGCCCCCGACATTTCGCGACAGGACCTCGCTCGCAAGCAACGAGTTGTAGGCGATTGCAACTACGTTACAGAAACGTCAACTGCACTATTCTGAATGCCCAATTCTGAGTGGTTATGAACATACTGTATAACCAGAAATGTTTGTGGCATGAAATTGGAGCAGACAGCCTTTTTCAGGACATGAAATTTTTGCGTATTGCCACTGGCATTTAATGCATATAATGTAGATGAGCACTTTTGCATGCTTTTCAATTTTTGCAAATTTTGGCTCTTGCAAAATTCGTGAAATTAAAGTGCACGTGAAAATTTGTGGTTTTACAGTAGTCGGCGTGTGCTTTGATCTTTGAACAGAAGCCTGAAATCAATTTCATTATTACCTTTTTTGATAACAATAATCCTTGCTCTTGATTTGATGCGATTCCTTCTTCATGATTGACTATGAATTAATGATGAATGGAGTGAAATCAAACGAAGAGAATGAATGAAGAAATGACAAAGTGTTCATCAAAATCTAACATTGGATGAGAAAGTCACATTGGTATCCATAGCAACCACATGATGCCAAGCAGATGGGATGAAGATGGCCATGATTCTTGGGTCTCCCATTTTCTAGCACTAAAGGAATTTGTCCTCTGAAAAAGGAATTCAATCAGGAAAGAGGGGTCATATTCCTTGCACTGAATTATGGTAGAGGTGTTTAGCCAATGCATTTTTAATACAGAGAGGGTTATAATGATTAAAAGCACAATATCTACAACATCATTGTGAATAAACTAATTGGCAAAGATTGGGAGGAGATGACATGTATTTCACTGTATCTGTTGTACTGCCACCCAATAGGACTGGATCATTCTGTGAGAACATTATGAAACTGAATCAGTTCCAGCCAATGGGGCTGGATTATCAGTGAGAATAAAGAAATGGATGATCCCGTATTCAAACTTTCCCATTACCATGTCGGATTCTTATGAGACTTTGGCTGCTGTATATATATATGTGACTGCTCTACTTTACAAAGTCAACTAGGATGATATTTGATGAACTTTTTTTGCAACGTTAATGGACATGCACTCTTCAAATAGAAAGTACAATTTTGACGTTTCATTTCCTATGGAAGCAACTCCGTTTAGCTTTGTTATTGCTTAAATTGCATTGTTTTGAAATAAGGAATTAACTTTGTGCGCATGTTTTACTTCAAAAATAGATTAGAGTATTCTTAGTGCATTTTCATTAATTAATAATTGTTTATTGTTCATTCTCAGTAGCAGTCACCCAACATACAACTGGGGCTACAATGATGTGAAGCGCCATCGGAAGATAGCCACTGGCCACACCCCAGATGTTCCAGGGTCGGAGGGCTTTGATTGGCCAGTGGTGCGTCGTAAATACTTGCCGAACTATTTCCTGATGTGGGACCGGCCTCAGAAGACGGCGAGTGTATTGTCGTATCGGGATGGCAACATGGTTTTTCTGCACCACAACAAGGCTGGAGGCTCCAGTATCAGGAAGTGCTTGCGAGAGATTGGAAAAGAGAGTGGATTGAACGTGTCCAGCAATGTATTCAGTTATCGCTATGCCGCGCAAGAATTCCATTACTGGAAGCATGCACCGAGGACTAGAAAACATGTCGGGTTGTATGGTGGGTATGCCTTTGGGGTGTGTGATGTCTTGAACGATGGGAGACCGTGTTCGTACTTCACCATGATACGGGATCCGTATGATCGTGCCATCTCGGCGTACCTTTACTGCTCGAAGAACACGAGCAAGGACCAGCTGTGTACGGCCCTCAAGGCCAGCGAGGTCAGCGTGGTGGACTGGGCGCTGCACCACGGCAGCTTCTTCTTCCGCCAGCTGCTGATGAACCCCGCCGTCTGCAACGGCTCGTACGACGACACCGAGTACCTCAGGAACCTTGATGGCTTCCCCCACAAGTTTTCACGCGACATCATCCCCTGCTGGTTCCAGCACAAGGTGCTCCTGCAGCGCATGTTCACGGAGGAGGAGCGCGACGGGTTCCTCCGGCACGTCATAGACAACCTAGAAAACTACTTTGCCGTCATAGGCCTCCTGGAACACTTCGATCTCAGTCTTTCAATGCTGCAACACGTCTACCACGTCCCCTTCAGGGACAAGTGCTCCGACACCCACTACAACACGGGCAAGTTCCGGAGGGTGCAGCAGAAAGTGGAAGCCGAGAGGTTGGTGGCTTCGCTGAAGCAACAACTTCTCGCTGACCCGCGAGTCAACGAGACCCTGCGCGCCGATCTGCTTCTCTACGAGAAGGCCAAGTCCATTTTTGCAAGACAAGTTGAAGTGTACAGCCATTTGACTGGCAGGGATTCGTAGCTCTTCCTGCCTCAAGTCTTACCATTGCAGGTGGAATGGTGAACCTGGTATATACATTATGACCAAACACCGAGGTATTCCTCGTAGTCCATGAACAGGCCCTTGATCATTTCCGTGATAATGTTGAGGGATTGTAGACCCTTTTTTTGCACAGGTGTTGTAGTTGATGGTGCTGTCACCGACAGCCACGGGTGAAGTACATTACCTATACCTTGCCGTAGGTTTCCAAAACGATAAGAAAAATTGCTGAATGTGGCAGTTGTGGGGAAATTAACTTCCTTTGTGCTATAAACCATGTTGTCAGTCTGTTCAGTCTTGTTTGATTACGTTGTGCGATCCATCAAAACGAAAGATATATGTACCTTCCACGATTTCAGTAAACCAAAGACTCTCAGTGATTTGCAGGGATTTGGAATTAAAACGGTACCACATGGATAGGTCACATTTACTGTCAATTAATACTTGCACTAAAGCATGGACAGCCCGTGCAGCATTATGTTCAAACTCATGGGGGATACTCAGGAGAGTACAAGAAAAAGGAAGTGATAATATCTTCTGGCCAATCGGTATAATCTGATTTTACAGATATGTCATTTGTCTTGTTGCTGCGCCTGACCTTTTTTCTTTGAAAGCAGATATGACTTGCAGGAAATAATTTTCCAACTCAAATTTGATTAGCAATTTCAGCTGATGAACAATATTTCACATGGTATCCTGTACATTTCTATGGAAGAAAACTGCTACACAAAAGATAGTTTGTGTAGCAGTGGTGTAAAAGTGCATAGCAAATTGCAATGCGATACCAGGAAAATTATTCCCTGACTTGAATGGAAAGTCCTTATGTGTACCGTACAATAGGTAACTTCTGAAGGCAAGCCTATGACACGGTTCAGCTGTGTCCTCCCCAACACCCACCCCCAATCTGCGCCATGGCTTGTCATTTTGTGGATAATAGGCCATACATTGTCTGCAGGTAATAATGCGCCCAAGTCTGGGATAGCAAGTGATCCCCAGCTTATCCCTGTTTACAGTTCTTCATAATAGCTTGAGTAATATTCACAAATAGGGAGAAAAAGGCATGCAATAGAATGATGAGGTATTCAAAAGAAAGTAAAAAGAGAGAAATGGGGTTTTCATGGGTGTTAATGGAGAAGATCTGTCGAACGTTGATACATGGGATTACATTGTGCTGCATTGAAATGTTCAATTCTTTCCTGTCGACCTGCTGTCAGGTTTCATCTTTTTAAAGTAGACGTCTGTGTCAGTATGGTTGGTTTGCAATGAACTCTGCATTGCGAATGTCTCCATCAAGCTATATGATAAAAAATGAAAATACTGTAGTTTGTGTACTCAATTCTGTAACTGTTAAATTTTTTCTCCTGAATTTTTAAAAAGAATCCAGGGTAGGGATAGAATGAAGCGAGTGTTCTGAATGGTATATCATGTAGTACTACTGTTCCAAACCATAAATATGAGGTATAGCAATTGAGAGAAATTTTAAAGGATGTGTTCTATCATCACTATGTCCTTTAAATCCATCAAATTGCTCATGAAATCACATTTTGCTCGTTAGGCAGAGATTTTTTCTTGCTTTGTTTTGTTTTGTTTTGTTGTTTTTCCACATGACAATAGTGTACAAGTGTGTCAATCAAATTAAGGTGATTTTTGTGTTTGATAGGAGCTGCACCTATTTGTATGGTGTGTATGTTTTCACAGCTTGACAAGGCACGAGCTACACTGTCAACAGAATACTGTCAAGGCTATGATTTCATGAAATGTGTGATGTTGTAAATGAGCTGCTATTGAAAGTGAAGACAGTACTTGTACATGTTGCATCAAAGTGAAGTTACAGACTGCTTGAACAAATATACTCCACCCACAGTAATAATCATGGGGGTATTCATTTGCCCTAATTGTCACGAGTTGTTTTGCCTGAGTGGCATTGTCCTTGAAGTTATCTTTATTGTGATACTTCATATTGCTTTCATGATAGAGTTGTGAAAGAAAGAAGACCTGAAGTAATATGCAATGTGGATAAATCCACTTTTTTCCCCTACTTTATCAGAACTTGTTAGAATAGGGTATTTTTTCATTGTACACTTTGTGAGTTTAGATAAAATCATGCATATCAATTTTTTTGTATGTTTCTTTTGACTCCAAGAAAATCAATCCTACGGTGAACACACATGTCTTTTGAAGAAATCATGCACTAAGAAAACTATCCCTGTGTAAAACTCTTCCAAGGTCTTGCCATGTTTTGTTGGTGAATGTCTGTATTCGAGTCTGTCATAAGTTGTACGCCCAGCTGCGTAAAAACAGATTTGCAAGGTTGGGTGAAGAAAGAACATTCTTCCAGATATATCCACATTTCAAGAGAATCATGTTTGTTCTTCACACACTTACTGTACACATTTTATATTTTTTGCTCTGTAAAGATATGTGTGTAGAGCTGATTAGGATGATAGTTGTGACATACACCGTAACATGGAACAACAGGTCTCGCAGGGCATGCCTCAATGTTGTGAAGCTTTCAACAATAGACTGATGATATGTGCATATTTGTATGTGAGCCACTAAGTTCCTTGGCATTTCTTTGGAACATAGTTTCTTCTAAGGTAAACACTGAGTGATAGCTTTCAAACTAAATCCCTTTCAACCAATATTGGATGTTGCCATTTGGTAAATTTTAAACTGTCAGTAACCATGTCGTAAATGGAGGAATAACTTGTTGGGACCATGGAACAATAGCCCTTGCAGGAGTCTGATTATAACATGCATGATCCATCTCGCCTGTCTGTGAATATTCATTTGTCAACAAGTTGTTTGTCCCATAGGACTCATGCAGATATTCAGAGCTGTGGCGCACTTCGAAATTTCAAACAGAACACAATAAGGGGAACCACTTGTGAGATATTGATGTGTCTGGGATGTATCCTGCCTTTAGTGGGCTTCGTGTCATGACAGAGCTGCCAAACTCTGTGAGGAATCTTGTCGAGAAAGCTTTGCCTATAATTTGTGTGCTGTGCAGCAGAGTAGTTTCCCAAATATTTATATCGAAGCACATTTAGAAGATACATAGTGTTATTGTCAAATTGCAGAAAACATGACTGCATCTCATCGATACTGTCACAACGCATATCTGTCCCTTTCCCGTCTTGGATTTAGGGGGAGCGTTTTCTGCTGTTGAGCACCCCTCCACTTAGTCGTAAATGGCAGGTGAACGTAGACCGGTGTAAATCCATGTGATGTGTCGAGTGCACCCGGGCAAATGCTACCTCAAATGTCACTGCCCAGGTTTAATGTTTGCTGCGGGAAAGGATGGATACATGTATCAATTTCCCGTTGGCGCAGTCAAGCATCCAGCACATAAACATGGAGTCAGTCGCAGCCCTCAGTATGAACGACCCCTGAGTGAAGTGTACAATGGGAGATAAGCAAATGATCATGGGAAATGTCAAAGGTCACGGATACATACACGTGTATACAGTGTACGATGCATGTAATTATGGTTTTATACTGAAGCTGTGTATGAACCCACACATTCCTGTTCTTGATCCCCAGTATCAGATACTAAAATAATACAGTTATCAGTATTAGAAGACTGGCAGAGGGGGGTGCTGATACAAGTATTTGATATTTGTGTATTTTCATTCTCTTCCCCCATCTTGCCTTCATTTGGCAGTCTTGTTTATATGTGTTGGAAAATGTTTAAAAGACAGAAAACAGAAGGGGGGGGGGGGAAGGAAAGAATATTCCTGTGATTTTTGGACGGAGTGTTCTGACTTGATGAGAGATTTATTTGGATTATCGTGTAAAGCTTGAGACTTGCCTTCCATTAGAAGATTAGAAGTGTGTGAGGAAGTTCCTTGACACGTACCGACCCCTCACAGATGCCGCCATATTTTTCCAGCATTGCTATCGCAGCACTCCCATGGCAACACAATTTATTACTGTCAGAAGAACCGCAACTACATAGTGTACTTGTATAAATATGTGGCACATCTGTAATTGTATCATCTGGCCAAAATTGGGGTTGTTAGCAAATCCTTGTAAAGTCTATTGACAGCTTAATATTTCATCATTATGCACGCCAAAGCCTTTTTTACCTTGGTAGATTTCAAGCCATGTAATGTGTGTATTATTGCTTACCTAAAATATGATTATGTGCACAATACTTAGTATGTAAAATATGTGTTTCTTTAGAAGCTCTGTAAGAGCTTGGCATGGGTTTGCACACTATGCAAATGCTCTGAGTGATAACCATTGTAAAATCATAACACTGTAATGACTTGATCCCTTTGAAGAACTTTTTAAAATAATAACTTTGTGTTTATGCAATGTCTTTTGTTTATAAAATTTGTACATCAATATTTCTGTCCAATGAGAGCCATGTGCGTATGCTGTAAGCACAAGGTACAAAGGACACTGCTGGTTTTTGCTGCAGTGTTTTACTCCTTATTTTGTATTTCTGATGCCTGCAACAATGGCAATGAAAGAAAATGGGGGTAGGGGTGGGAAGGATGAAAAGTCACTCTTGAGAGAAGTTGTCGAGAAGACCCACATTTTCCTCCCATCCAGCGAATAAATACACATGTCGGCCTGATCATGTAAATACTGCCCTCGTGTGTTTACCGAGGCCAGAAACGCTACTGATGGATGGGCCTGTTTGGTGGTTTGTGCAAACAGTCGGCCACCGACAGCCGCAGAAACTCGTCTGCCCTAGCTGTCCGTCCGTCGTGGAGAGTATTGGCTGGCTGTCTCTCTCAGGGAATCTATGGTAAACAGCGTCACCCTCCGTATCGAATTTTGGGCAAATAACGTCGGGAGGCTGTAAGGCTCCTCCAATATGGAATGCCATGCAGTTTTTTTATTCCATGATTCGCAAAGAAAGATGATGGTACTCAATGGAACTGCAGTGTGCATCAGTTTAGGAAAACAAAGTTGAATCTGACCACTCAAAAAAAAAAAAGAATTATGATACATAAATAAATTAAAGTATAAATGGGAAACCAGAATTAGTCAGTATGGTTGGAAGTCGAGATGGATTTGTTTATAATACAACCACATGATTTGAAACATATGCACAGGAGTATGTTCTTTGCAGTTTCTATCTTTTTCATAACCTGTGAATGGCCAAGGATAACTCCTTGGAATGACTGATGTATGCAATTCTTGGAATCATTTTGTTATGAACTTTATGTCTTGTGATACTCGTCTCTCAGACGTTTTTTTTTTCAGATATACAAGGTGTTGTATGACTACATGAATGAATGGTACAGAATGAGATTGTGAATTACAGTAGTCATACATCATATAGTCTTGTAGAAAAAACTCGCTCTCCTGAAAACTTTGATGTGTTAAGGAAGAATTCTGATTGCTTATTATCCCTGTGATGTGAAAGAAACTGAGTTACGTTGGAACACCTTACACGATAGTTGATCACTACAAGTATTTTTTAGAAGTTACAGCAGTGACTGTGTGGAGGTAAATGGAATTGAGGAAGAATCCCAAATATTTTTGATAATCACAACTGATTGCACTGCCAATTTGATACTTTTGCTCTGGCAGTAATACATGATGCACAATGTGCTTTAAGCTAAATTCATTTTTTTTTTGAATGTTAGTTTGGCAACCTCTAAAGAGCAGGTATATTTATTTCCTCCGTCTGAGCTTGCTCAGTCATACCTCAGAATAACTTCCTCTCCAGCGGGGGCGCCATAACTACCTCCCAACAAAAGAGGCCACAATGAATGTATATACACCAATGTCTCGAGGGGAAATGATCTGAACGTGAAGCTGTCAAAATACCAGCGTATGGTACATCTATAAACTTTGCAGAGAAGTTTTTCCCTCCCACAAACTATGGTGGATGTTGCGTGTGGCTCCATAACCTTTTGTCAGACCGTCATGCTTGATTTATCAAACTGCAAATCGAATTATTCTGGTGAATCTATCTAGGCTTTTTTCGATATAGGCTTTTTTTTTTTTCTTTAAGTGCTTTTTGTCTGTGAAATGACAGGATGAATGTTTAGGGATTTTCACACTCATATGTGTTGCAGATATTCCAATTCTGATTTTTTTGTAAAAATCCTTTTGTGAGATAAGTGTGGGGGTATTGGTGGGTGGTGTTGCTTCCATTCTTATCTGATCTGACTTGATTCGTGTTGAATGCATACAAAACTGTATGTCAGAGTTATTGTTGTCTACTTTCCAGACACTGCGAAATCATTTTTGAGGGCACAATTTTCATGATATGCTGGTATTGAAGTGTTATTACACTTTGCTGGCAGAATTGGTATGATTTGATATAGAAAAGGAAAAACAAAATTGAATTGTTTGTTCCTATATATATATGGGAAAATATAAACAAGAGAATTACTTTATATTTCAACATGTTGTAACATTTAAGTTGGGTTTAATTATCAAGACTACATCCAGTGGTAGCAGTGAACTTCTAATTCTGCTCTGTGCACTGCGAATTGTAGATCCACAAGCTCTAAAAAAAAGAAGAAAAAGATTCGTTATAGAATCACACCATTCTTTGTGCAGCAGGATTCTTTTCGATGTAAATATTTCTGTCTTCAGACCACTATGTGGATGTGTGGCTTTGTTTCATATACGATATTCACTCAT
Source organism: Diadema antillarum (assembly GCF_040938485.1). Classification (NCBI taxonomy): domain Eukaryota; kingdom Metazoa; phylum Echinodermata; class Echinoidea; order Diadematoida; family Diadematidae; genus Diadema; species Diadema antillarum. The sequence continues at coordinate 1,658,529 of NW_027271028.1, forward strand.
GTAAATATGACAGTGTATAACAATGTGTGCATGTCAGTATTACTGCTATTCATTTCGGGTAAAACATTGAGAAACTGATTGATGATCTATGAAAGAAAGGATCACAAAAAGTTTATATGTGTATATATATTATATAAATGTACAGTATGCCTGTTTTCATTTTTTTTTGTTAAACATTCAAAGTATATTTGCACACTAGTGTTTGTGCTCATGATTTGTATGGCTCATCATCAGATGCATTTGTTGAGTACGTCGTGAAATGACAATTAGGATGGTAAATATGACACATTTTTTTGTATTGCAAGCCCCTATCACAGTCCCAACCCACCTGGGTGTACACCCAAATGGATGCATCGTTTCATCTCGGCCCCTATGAAAAGTTCCATCTAGGCTTTGAGTCAAAGAACAGGAGACGTTTGATTTGCAAAAGATTAATCACAGTGAGAAAAGCTTTTACAGATAGGTTTCACAATTTTTTCTAGTGCCCCTTTCATGCTTTAATAGCAAATTTTACCCTGATGCACACTAGTGAATCCGGGAGATCTCGTATGAAAGGTCTCTCAGGTGAAATTGTTGTACCCCTTTCAGTAACTCCCCTGGCTAGCGCCAGGCCCGAGCTAAGTCGTAAAATTTTGAGTTTATGAATGGGTTGGGCCAAAGTGGCCCACGCCAGGAGCGGACTATTTTGGCACTGCTGAAGCTAGCACCAGGCACGGGCCAGGCTCGGCCCTGGTGCCAATCGAAGAGTTTATGAATGATAGCAGCACCAGGCTCGGGCCAAAATTTCTTGCACGGTCAAAGGTCACAATTACCTGGCCATGCCCTCCGCCGGAGCGCGCGTTCAGTTGCCATTGTAGTTATCCCTCATGTGGCCGAGTTCGTGAATGGGTCATCGTAAAAGTAGCGCGGCTCTGCTGGAGTTACTGAACGCAATTTTTACTGCTTGGCACGGGCCAAATTAGCTCAGGCCAGGAGCTGGCCAGAAATGCATGAGTTACTGAAAGGGGTATCAGTAATATGCTTGGTGACTCTCCAACCGTCCTTGGTAGATTCCCGAGTGTCCCCTAGATGGAACTCCTTGGCGATGTTGTCGTGTAAACTCCTGGGTGAAAAGGGAAGGTTAAGTATATACCAACAATGTTGTTACGGGCCGTTTTGCACATACGCCATAACATGTACTTTCTCTGCAGAAGAGCGGACGAGAGAAATTCTCTCGTCTGCTGGGGTTCCAGGTTTGATTCCCTGTTGGAATTCTGCCTGGTGATCCCTGAGTGACTAGTGTGAAAAGGGTATAAATCGTCTTTCTTCTAACTACCCCATCTCACCTGTGTTGTAGTCACTTGAGCAGTTTTAATATGCCTTCAAGTGTATTTTCGATTGTACCTGAGAATCAATGTCAATCACAACACAGTGCTATTTATTCATGGGAATCTGATGCTGTATTCTCTATTCGTCTGTCAAGTGCCAAAGTGTGACGCAGCTGCATGTCATTCTGTTCAATAATCTATCACGACTGGGGGGATGACTTCATCACAATATATTTCTTCCCTTAGGCTGCGTTCACATAGAAGTATACTATTCGGGTATTCGGGCTTGTTTTTCGAGGGCACGCGAATAGCTTGAATCGAACGATAGGATTTCCTCACACCGCTTCACATAAGAGGGCACTATTCGAAAGTACCGAATAGCTGCGAATCAGTATAGCAAAGTGGGAATCTAGCTTGTTCAATTTTCTTGCAGCGTATACCATCTCTCGTTTATGAAATAATGACACTTTTGGTCTGGATTTGGCCTTTAGCAAAAATAAGCATGTAGACTGACATTATGATGCAGTTTAGAAATTGTTAATAAGATTTGCTGGGATGTGGGAGGAAGAAATCCTCACTGCATGGGATGGTGAGTTGACGGTGCGGGTGATGGTGTATTCGGTGCCCGAATACCGAATAGCGAATAGCGAATACCGAATAGCGAATACTGAATACCGAATACTTCTATGTGAACGCAGCCTAATACCTACTTGGTTATCGATGAATTTCTCTGTTCGAAGGCTTGCTGTGGTGCATGTGTTGACCAAATCACTGCATGTAATACTGTAGATTTGCCAGTGATTCACGGAAGATAACCATCCGAGCATTGAGAATTTAGGGTTTCTGGGACAAACACTCTGAACTAGGGCTTTCTATAGCTCAGTCAGTAGACCTCCGGGCTAGCGTCCAGAGGTCTCAAGTTCGAATCCTGATGGAATCCTATTTTCTTTTCTCATTTTTCCACTAAAAAGATAAATTTTCTAAGACCTGCTGTCAGCATTTGCTGTTCGGGATTGCCAACACACAGCCATGCAGAGCTATCAAATTTTCTGTTTGTCCCAGATGCGATAAAGCAAGGCTTACAACGAAAAATGTTCACGTAGAGTTTACCATGCCTGTTCAGCTGGTGTCATTGCTGAGGTCCAGGAAAGGAAAGAAAGAAAGAAAAAAAGAAAAAAAAAACCAATAAGGAAGAACACACAGACAAAAAGTGCTGTTATGAGTTTTGCGTTTCTGGGACTTCTGCCAGACACCTTGACAGGAATATCAAGAATCGATCCTGTTTTCCGCATGAAACATTGGCTCAGTCCCAATCTATATTGTATTTCCAAGGAGCTACCTCAGCCTGACGTAATGTGGCCACTTCTCGCATGTCCATATTAGCAGTGCTCTTGTATAATGTAAGACCACATTTACAGCTGTAGTAGTGTTCAGTCTTTTTTGTTTTCCCCCTTCTCAATGGAATACCGTGCATGGATTACCAAAAATGTCTTGAGAATTGATGAGTAGGAAAAATTGAATGCTGCCTGGTGTATATGTGCTGCTGCCTAGATTGTGGAAACTTGTGGTACTTTGGTGTTCACAGAGGGATGATTGCAGGTACCCAGTATTCAGAGTACCCTAGTCTTTATCCAGGCTTTAGCCCTTGTGATTTCTCCTTTTGTACTCATTGCTTGTCTTGATTATGTTTCTGTCTTTGATTTTTTTTTTTTTTTTTTGTGGGGGGGGGGGGGGGGGGGCAAGGCATTTTTTCCCCCGGGTGTTAAAATTTGAAAGGCTTCCATTTTATGTGGCAACAGTGCAGGTGAAGTGTACGACTACGGAACCCTGGACAGCCTCTGTTTTGGGTGTGGTATTTTTGTATGCAATGATACCACTCGAACCAACCAGTTTCCCCCCTCTCTATTTTTTTTTTGTTCTATAATTTCCTGCCTGGAGGAGGTGGACCAGACCTTGCATGCAAACTGGGATGCTCCATCCACAACGAATCTAGACTGAAAATGGGACTGATGATGGGGAAAAGGGAAAGTATGGGGGAAGTAGGGAGGAGGAAGGGAAGATGGAGGAATAGGAAGAGAAACGAAAGGAGATGAGAGAGAGAGAGAAGGAAGAGGGAGGCACAGATAGAGTGGAAAAATTCACTTGTCGCTGCTGGTGCTTTTTTAACCGAGAACCAGAGGAGTGTATTCATGTAATTTAAGCAGCCAGCCACTTAGCAATAGTAGCTTGCTTGTACCCGGTAACCGCGGCGAATTAATCTGAACGGTGCTTTTCTTCCTGTGGTGTAAAATTTCCCCACAGGTCGCCTTTTTTTTTTGCCTCCCTTCCCCTCTCCCCTGTTCCTCTACCTGCTCGGCTTCGGTGAAATTGTTTGCTGTTCGCTTCCTGGTTTGCCTACATCTAGTTCTCTCATACCCTCCTATAAAGAGAGATGATAACGATTTCAGAATGTGCATCCTATGGGCAGCGAAATTCAACAAGTATTCTACACATACAGCTGTAGAACGGTTCATGGATTTTGATGTGCTGTAGAAGTGCCATCATTGTCTTGTTCTCTGGTGGAATTCATCTGTTATAGTAGCCAGTGTAGTTTTGTTACCTCTTGTGACTTCTTTCTATTTTTTTTTTGGGGGGGGGGGGGGCAGTGGGAGGGATGATGGTTGCAAAAAGTGTGTTCAAAAACATCAGCTAACATTGATTTTATTGACTTGGGTAAAGTTTCAAGGGTGTTTTTGTTTGTTTGACTTTGTCCTGTTTTCAAACATTCTGAGCAGTGATCTTCTAAGTGTTCAATACATGAAATCTGAGCGCTCTCTCTCTCAAGAGAGAGAAATGTGGCTCAGTACTCACAGAAAGACTCTTGAGGAAATCGGGGAGGAAGTTGTGATCTTGTTCTCGATCAAACACTGAGACTAGTTTTTGACCTGTCCAGGTTTAGCCTGTGTTGTGCCTTCCCCCGTTTTCATCTGCAAACCGTATGGCTTTCCCATTCGAACGGAAAAGTTGACACTGGTGCTCGTCATCGAAATCTGTTTTCAGTATTGAAACTGCTATTTTTGGCTAGCACAGGCAACACAAAGGCAAATGACCTTGCCTTTTTTTTTTGTTTTGAATTCCTTGTCAAATCAGGTACATATTGGAGTTGTTTTGGTTGTGAGCTATTTTGCAATCAAATACCTATGAGTGGCAAAGTAACATAAAAGACAAGCAGTCTTTGTAGCATGAAATGTTTTGCATTAAAGGAAATGTATAAACTTTATACCGGTAATGACCTGCTTTGTAATGGAGCTGGGGGGGGGGGGGGGGGGGGTGTGTTACATGAATCAGCGAACATATCAAGTATCATTTCTGAGTACTTCTAAAGACTAGTTGTAAGAAGAATTGTAAGCGTTGATGCCAAAGAATGGAATAAATTTAGCAGTCATCACAATAAGCCTTTCTAAACCTTCAACAGAAAAAAAAAGAGAAACCTATACTGTCACCTTGCCTTGTTTATTCAACACCTCTGGTATTCTAATGTATTGTTTGTCCACTGATATGTGTCAAAACTGTGAGTAACTACCTTTTGTCATGTAACTCCCTTGCAGCGTATTCCCACAGTGTTTTAATCACACTGATCACAGTCATCATCTCTTACTACTTAAATCTCCCCATCCCTCGCCTTTAGTATATCACGGTCATCAATCATCATCATCATCCTTATGACAATAAGAAATTTAGTTAATCATTTTGCCCTCTTCAATATCTTAACCCCTGTGAAGCCATTACCGAGTACAGAGAGCAAATGGTCTCGTAAAGTATGGAGACAGTGGCCACAGTTTGTGTACATTGCTACGCAGGGGAGGTATTCCACCTTCCCACAGTATGAACACTGGGATGTGTGCATATAAGCCCTATATGTTTCTCTCTTTGTTTCCATGTGTCTTACAGTATGATGACATAAGGTTCCAATAGTCTCAAGACAAGTAAAATATCTGAAATTAAAAATGAAATTGATCACATTGTATTTCTTGTTTACAGTTGTAAGGGGGGAGGGGTCACAATTACACATTGTTTGTGTGAGTGTGTGCATGTGTGTAAATGTGTTTGTAGGTGTAGTAAAAGAGTGTGTGTAGATCATAAACTCGAAGGTTCACAAGGTTAATTGTATGAAATCTGAACTTCTTTTCCCCTTTGATTACAGTGTAATGAGTTTACAAAGTTATCACCTGTGTTGCTGCAGTGTGGCTCTTGTGTGTCCTTGTAGGAGAGTGAGGCATGTTCACAAGGTTTACTGTTTGAATGCTTTAAATACTGTAGTCAAGAGGTACTGCTCATTCATTTGTGAATGCCTCAAATAGTGTAGGAAAGATGCACTAGTTCTTCTTTTCTTGTCCATCAGAATAGTCAATTTGTAGTGTTTTCCAAAATTGTGAAGTCCTTGAATATTAATCTAGAGCCTCGATGAGGTGTAAGTGTAGAAATTGGGAGGCACTCCCCACCACACTGCTCCTTATCCCTGGCTTAGATGATATACATATATATACCTCCAAGGAGGTATATATATGTATGTCTATCTATGAGTGCATAAGCTCTTGATGTTTGCCTACCACCATGTTTTGGATGTCAGAATAGATTTGGCGTGTCGGCACGATGCCCTGTCCTGTTCTCGTGTAGAAGGGATGCGGCGATTCTCATCGAAAGCTGCCGGGAGTTGATGACATGAATGAAAGCGATGAACGTTGACTTTTAATGAGCTCACAAACCATTTTTGACATGCAGGCCCCCTAGCCCTGGCTTCATTTGAGATGACAGTGCAGGATATTACGAATCCAACTTGGAGCAATATTTTGCTATTAGTTATGAACCTCTATGGAATATGTTTTGACATCCACATATAGCAATATTTCGCAATTAGTAACAAGCGTCCATGAATATGTTTTGACATCCACACAGCAATGAGAGATGCACCACAAGAAGAAACAGAAAAAAAAAAGTTCTCTTGTTGGGCGTTGTTTTTGCATTTCATGTTTGGATCGAGGAGACATTAAAGGTCAGAACATTCCCTTGTAGGTTTCTGTGCATTTGTTTTCCTCTGCATGTCAAAGAGATGTCTGGGCTAATTGATTTTGGCAAGTTTGACATGGTAGTAATTTGAATTACACCATAGAAGGTTGTGACTGATTAAAATGGAACTTAAGCCCTGTATGTGCTCAGACATTATAGCCAAGCTAATGCTGTATGCATTCGCATATTATGGTCATCTTTGTAAACTTAACCGCATTAGTTAGCAAGGCCGTGCAGCTGCAGCAATGTTTCTCGGTCCAACAGAAATGTCACGGTGACAAAATAGGGATTAGGGGGATTAGTTAGTCTCTGTTCATTAACAATTAGTTTCAGACATCTGAGCCAATCAGCGAAGCAGGCACTCCAGTGGCTGTGCCAGTGGGCGAAAAAAGAGCCGTAAGGATTAGGGACAGGTGTTCAAATTCAGTGTCACTCAGCAATGGCTTTGAAGTACATACCTTGACATTTTGATAGTGCTTGCATCTGAAAGGTTGCAAAGGTCTGATCTATTAGGGTGAAAATGGCAGCTCCTGAGCGTCGCTGATTATTTGCCTTTGTTCTTTTTTTTTCTTTCTTGTAGTTGTAAATTTGCTTTCTGTTGTGATCTACGGTGCAACATTGGAATAATAGCACTTCCGTAAATCTGTCAGCATTGGTTTTTAAAATCATTTATCTGTTGTGTCATGCAGTTTGAGGTGAAAGACTGAATGAAAGTGAAGACAGTGTCATTTATGATGATTGATACCACATAAGCTTGTATTCCACAATGTTTTTTCCATGTAGAATTTTGTGTCATATGAGGATGGATTATACTCAAGTCAACTCAGTATATTAGCCATGGAAATTTACCACATCAGTGGGGAAGTACTGAATGATGACCCGGAAAACAAACAAAGTATTTTTAAAAATCTTTTAACCTGTTGGCCCAAATCAAAGACTTGTATACATGATTGAAGGGGGTTTAGTCCCTGTACTGCTCCTCCTCTTACTCCAGTGTCCTTTCCAAGATATGACAAGAATCATCTCTCCCCACTTAATTTCTCCTGCTCCACCCCCCCCCCCCCAATCTCCCCGTGTGTGTGGGACTGTCCTAATGGGCTGAATTTCAAATAAAACAGAAACTGTCTGAAAACTGATGCACCTGACCGCTATGTTTTAGTTTTGCTTTTGCAGACGATAACAACTTGTATTCACAGGATTAGTTTGTACTTTCTTTTATCCCCTTGATGTAAGTAAACTTTGGCCTATATGTGTTGTGAAAACAGTGAAACTATAAACTCATGCTATTGCATGGGGATCAAGTAAGGGGCGTGAGTCATGGAAACTACTTGGATGGTTCAGTTGGAATGGTCAAAGTTAGTTGGGGTTCCACCTTTACTTATTTCACCTATCAGTACTTGCCGTTCTGATTCTGAAAGGTATTCATCTTAACCTATTCCGTATGGGAACCTGGTGCCCGCGTATTAAAGTCTGTGGGCTTATCAGATTTCAGTATGAAATGGGTTACTGCCATTGTGATTTGTCACCGATAAATGTGACTCCTTTATCTTTACCATTTCAATTTGGATCCACGATTATCATAATTTGGAAGACAATTCACTCCTTGCAGGGCAATGCTCTTTGTGTGGTTATGGATGAGAAAAGAAATAGTCACTTTGTTAAATGGCTGGATGTTTCTTTCCTTCTGGTAGAAAGTCGCGTGCAGATAAAAAATGTCTTAGCTCTTGATATTGTCAGGACGGGAGTGATATATTGGGGTCCTGTTTCTCTTGGTAGTGATGCGCATAATGAGCCAGATATTCGATTGGGGCATCCATGGGGAAGACCCCTGGATGAACGTGATCAGACGAAATCAGGCAGTGAACCCATTTGTTACCATGGGGGTGGGTGCTAGAGAACCTCATCTGCAACCTCAGAGACTTCATAATGGGGGGGGGGGGGGGCTTTATAGAGAAAAATGATGGCTGAAGTTCTTACCCATCTCTAATAGTTCATCTCTCTCTCTGTCTCCTACATCTTGTTTGTCCCTTCTTCCTTCTCTATTTTCTGTGGGTTTTTTTTTTCCTCTCTCATTTCAATTTGGGCTTCTGTCATTTATTATGAATTCATCATTAAGTATTTCTCATTGGGCATATCGGCGGCAGGGGCACCAAAAACGTGACCAGAAAAATGCACGATATAAGCCGGCGTCTGTCATATTGCAGAGAGATCGATATCCCCTCTGAGGAAAATGAATCGGAGAAACTTTAGATGATATGAGCGGCAGTTTTTGTACCCTGGATGGTTGTTGAGCGTTGTGATTGGAAACCACAAATTTTAATGCGTGTTCTTCTTTTTATTTGCTTTTTGTCCCTATATATATATATATATATAGATTTGTTTATTTCTAATTTGTAGAAGTTGCTTTTCGCACGTACACCAGACAGCACTGTGAAAATTTTGTGTAATTATTTTGCAACGATGTAGAAGATTGGAGATACGCTCCTTTCTCTGCCTTCATTAAACCCGTTGAAAAGTAGTCCCGAGTATAATCGGGCAGGCGTCTATTATGGGAATGCGTGTCGTAGCAAAATCAGCCCATCCGCAATGGGTTAAGATTGAAGTAGAGAGGACATACAGTGTTTTCCATGCACGCACTCGTACTATTCATGCATTCATTCATAATGTCTGGGAGATTACATTTTGTGTTACCTCATGCTTGGAGCAGCTATTGTGTGACGTGAAATGCTAATTGCTGCTTGCAACATACGAGTCTCCTTCCTGGCAGGAGATATACAGGTTATGATACTCACAGATATCATATACCTGCCAGAGGTATAGTCAAATGATTTCAAGCGTTATTTTTGTTTGCTTTGTTTGTTTGTTTTTTTTTGAATAGGGAATGAATCAAGAAAAGTACTTGATAAGGAGACTATTCTCAATTTGAGTGTGATTTATGTCCACGGGTTCTATTCTGTTTTGTATTATATAACATATGGCTTGAATCCACATCAATAAGTTGAGATACCAATGGTTGTCATATCAAGTCATGTTCCATCTGAATATGACGTGTGTATTTTTTGTTTGTTTGTTTGTTTGTTCTTGGTGTAAATGCTCACTTGTACTGGCACAAGGTGATAGTGTGTACATAACAAATAAACGTTTGCAGTTTGAAATTCCATGCAGGATCTTGGTGGTCAACATGGCTGTGTGATTCATGTCACCAATAACTGTTTGAACCGGCAGAGGAGGATCTTCACTCGTAGTTTTATGGCTATAGTGCACCTGGCTGCCATTGTCCACCAGTTCTTGTGGTCATATGTCAGTTCTTGCAGTCATTACATGTATCTTACTCTCTCTCACCCTTACTCATTATCACTAACAGGAGCAGAAATATGGCTCCATTTGACGTGATTTTGGCCACAACCAATTCATGATGTTTGAAAGGGGGAGTGACTATTTTTTAAGGTTTCCTCCAAAAAAAAGAAGACAAAATCGTGTGCTATTTTGCACATACAGTGAATTTGCACGAGGGATATATATTTATTTTCATATACTAACCCGTGAAACTTGTATTTCATAAATACGACATAATACTGTAGCAAACAGTAACAATCGTCTCTCTGTCTTTTTACCTGTGAGGAGAGGCTATGTGTCAGTGAATTATTGGTGTCTGTTGATTAGACTATGTGATAATACCGTCTTGTCCGTAGTGATATTTGGGCACAGATTACTGCCCATATGGTATTGTGCAGTTTACTAGGCATTAAAGATCTCTTTCATAATGTGTAGAAACGAGTCTGTCATCCGTCTCTTATTTCAAGGTGTTGTTACAGTATCAGTGTTGCAGCTGGTGTGAGATGTGAGAGTGAACATGTGTTGAGTGAATGAAGCCTTTGTCGAATTTCTAAGGGGAAACCCCCTCCCCTCCCATGTTCAAAATGTAATAAACAAATACAACACTGAAATGATTCAATTTGACTTCAAAACAAAGTGAGAAGGTCATGAAAATTGAAAAGATTTGCGCACTTTCATTGAACAAGGAGACAGAGAAGGCAGAAACAAGCAGCATTTAGAGCAAGAATCCTGGAAATTATACAGATTTGCACGTTTTCATTGAGCAAGGAGAGAGGCAAGGCAAAAACAAGCAGCATTTAGAACAGGAACCAACATCAACAGAGTAAAGACGGGTGTTTTCTATGTGTGTGTGTGTCTGTGTGGGGGGGGGGGGGGGGTTCCTGTGGGGCATATAGCATGTCAGAATTCGGGGCAGTTTTAAATCTCAGTATCAAATAAATAACCATACGGTTTTCTACCAGAGGGTATCATTGACAGCATGGCATGTCCTTTTCCCCGTGTCTTATATCTCGGAGATACGAAGCAAAGCTTTCTGGTTTCCTGTGAAAGCCACCGGATCTTATTGCGATGCGCCGCCATTTGGCTAGCAGAGAGGCTCGCTCCTCTGCGAGCTGACAGATGTAGCGGCCATCTCTCCACCAGCTCCGAGATGAGAGACGGGGGTAAACGCAGATGCGCAAGTCGTTCTATGATGCATGGGAAAGATATTGGAAATGATGACATTTGTCATGTCCAGAGATCTAATAACAATAAGTTCCAAGAGGAATGGGCCCCCGAGTCTGTCGTCGAGGATAATTTTTGGCGGTGAGAGCCAGTGATCCGTAGGACCATCTGTCAACGAGGGCATCAATCTTGAGCCGATCTTGGCCGTTTATAAAAGGAATGGGTGTGGAAAGAAGAGGCGAAAGAGAGAGAGAGAAAGGGATATATAGAAAAAAATGAAGAGAGACGGGAGAAATGCATCGTGGTGGAAAAGAAACAAATAGAGATGAGAAGTAGTATATAGATGAATAAAGAGAGAGGGGGAGATGGGGGGGATATAGGGAGAGAGAGAGGGATGGTGGAGTGAGGGAGAGATAGGAGAAAGGGAGAGATGAAACATAGAACAAAAGTGAAGGTAAAGTGAGATATATAGGAGGGAGATGAGGATGGGAAGTAGAGAAAGAGATGGGATAGAAAGAGATAGCAGAATGGGAGTGAGAGAGAAATTGTGAGAGAAATGTACAAATGAAGAAACAAACCCGTAATGCATTTTTGGCATTATGAGTTTCCTGAAGACGGCGTAGGACACTGAAAATTTGAGTTGGATAAACTCGGGCATTATTGGCCAAAAATGCATTACCAGCTTGTTTCTTCATTTCTTTGTGGAGCCAATACGTGACATCTCAACGTGTTTGGTAAATGTACATGTATATAAAAGAGAGAGGGGAAGGGCGAGAGAGAGGGGGGGGGGGGGGGAAGAGAGAGGCAGAGATGAGAGAAAGAGAAGGAACAGATTGTGAGAGACAAGAATATATACATAATAGTGAGGTATAGAAAGAGAGAGAAAGGGGTGGTGGTGTGGGAAGCATCGTCGGGTATCAAGCCAGTAACACAGGTGAAGTATTAGAGGAAACATGTCATCATCATAAAGCCCCACTCCAAAGCCATATACAATCAATCCACACAACACTGGCTGGAATTGTGATATGTCCATCATCGCAACTTTACATATGACTTCATCCACGCTCTTAGCCTCAGTTCTACACTCACCGAGGATTGCTTTTAATACATGTCAATCATCCCATTAATATTTTCTCCCCCTCCATTTGTCAAATTCATACTTATAAAGACAGAATAAACTGACCAGAAAGAATATAAATTATTAATGGAAAAATGAGCAAAGAAAATGGGATTCCATCCCGATGGAATCCCATTTTCTTTGCTCATTTTTCCATTAGATTCTTACTTCTTACAATACATGTATTTGCTGGAGCTGTGAAAGCTTAAGTTGGCAATCTTGTGCTAGGGGTCAGAACTGTGTGTTCACACTCGTATTTCTCATTTGTGTGTTCTTTTATGTTGTGACTGCACCTATATGTCCCATTAAACATGAAAAATATGACATGCAGTGTTGTGTGAAATGGAGGTATCATGATATCAGTCATCTGTTCAATGTCATGTCATGCTGTCCACGATTGTTTTGCTCCTCTACAAATGCAGCCCAAGGAAATGAAATACCAGCAACAACTTGTCTTCGATTTCAATCTGTGTCGCTCACAAGCATTCCTATCCAACACGTAGGCCCAATAAATCACGTACGCTGAGTTTTAAAGGTTCAGCATCACCGATGGCCATAACGATTGCTCGGCAAATTTTCTTGACATGCAGAACGCATGTGAGTGCATGAGGAATATTGAATCATGTTAGTTAATTATCTTGCCAAATCCCTTCATCAGTCACAAAAGTTATTTTCAAACTAGTTCTGTTCATCTACCAATGATGAAGATAATACATACATGTGTACATAAAATGTGTACATATAGGGGAAACACAAATACATATTATGCATTGATATGTTTACGTATGTATGTATGTATGTATGTACACTTGTATGTATGTATATATGTATGTATGTATGTATGTAGGTATATATACATATATACATATATATATATTTCTGTACAAATGCATGCAAATTGGTTGCTATTTTGCTTTTATGTTTATGTCTCATCAAGCCCTTGAAAAAGGCTGGTTACACAGTCGAAAGCTTGGGAAATAAAGGCCATAGTGAACATCACTGCAACGTCTAAGCGAGTCATTCTTCCATCACATATATATATATATATATATATATATATATATAGCGGGATTAGAGGAAGAAAGAACAGCAAATTAATGAGCATCTGAATAATACACAGAGACATTATTTTGCACAGCAGTAGGGAGCAGCCAGTAAAGTTACAAGTTTATTACGAAACCATGTCTGGTGTACTCGAGTGTGGGTGGGAGGGGGCATACAAAATATTCTTCATCAGTACATTCAGTTTCGCAGCGCAGCACAGCACATTAGCCGTTACAGATATAGTAATTATTAAGACTGAGGGTATGGAACAGGGTACACTGCAATATATGGAAACTGACAATGGTGCAGATTTGAGGTCAGGGTACAATAGTTAACCACTACTAACATAACCCTGATATTATGCGTACAAAGCTGTGAGGTACAGTTGAAATATTGGGAAATGCCCGCCACTTCTACAATTGTACACAAGGGCAACGTTTGCTGAAAAAGAATATAATCACAATTTGTGAAACACGGGGAGCCCTACAGCAGGGCCTACCTACAATACTTGTATGTGTTGTCCATTACACTAAGTGAAAACCTGAGGGGGGGGGGGGGGGTGAATCGACAAAAGTGTGCTATAATATTCTGTACACATCATGCTGAGGATTCTCTGAAATGGAACCGATATGAGTGAATACACTGATAAAAATGATGAAGAGGGTTAGATGAATTGATAAACTCTGACATGGGACACAAGGTACAGATAAATGCAGTAATTAAGTCTACACAGAAACTGATGTACAAATTACCATCTCTCTATACTAGTATTAGAGGAAAGATGAGATTTCTCCATGACAAAAATTAATCTGAGCAGGACAAACTCCAAAGTTCCAACCAAGATCCTGGAGCGCAAACAACAAAACTAGTCTGCAGAGTATAAACAGAGTTCATTAATCACTATGTGACCTGCGCTTTGGCAGAAGTCGAGTCTGTTACCAGACTCTAATGATGATATTGGAGAAGAGATATTTATGGGCTATTCAAAAAAGATCATATGACATCTAATAATAACTCACACAAGTAAAGCTAAACTGGCAGCCATGAAATTGGAACTAAATGAGGTACGCGGCTTATATATACAGAGGTTGTGACAACTCATTAGCAAAACAATATCCGATGCTACTGTTACACCACAGACCTGTTTGGTTTGGGTGCTGTTTTTGTTTCTTTTCTTTTTAAATGACTGTTTTAACCATAACTGGGGGGGGGGGGGGGGGGGGCTTTCAGTATGCCCCAGAAAAGTTGATTTATGTACTGACATAGCAATGCACCTGACTCATTGCATAACACAATTAATCATCTTTCCTTTTCATTTTGGTAGGACCCCTCTAGTCATGGCCGACATACAAACGGTATGTCACAATTTTAAAACTGAACAGGTCTATGATATCTTAGTTTTCATGAATACTGCGAGTCAACTTATATTTGTGAAATTATCAACTCCCAAATATATAGTCCCTGTAATACAAATGCAATGTACATCGTCTCCAAGGTCGGAAATAATCAAGTTTTCTTCCCAAAAAAGAATAACGCATATTTCTTATCCTGTCACTTCTCTTCTTGATCGTGAAAATCCAACTACTTGCGAAATTGTTTCACACAAGTTCCAATTTGCCAAATATATGATGAATACTGACAGTTCTTTATTGAGAGAACTATGGACATTAGACACTCAAGGGTTCTAAAAAATTGCTTAGAAAGAGTGATACACGTGTGATATTTTGCGAGTGTGAAAAAAAATGAAAGCACATTTTAACAAAAAGTCGTTAGACTTGCCTTTGATAGATGGAGGCAACTATGTTGTGTGTCTGTTTTGTATTCTTTAGAGGAGCACATTCAGGAGAGACAGAGAGAGAGAGAGAGAGAGAGAGAGAGAGAGTGGGAGAGAAAGAATGAGGGAGAAAGAGGGAGAGAGGAACTGAGACGAAGAAAAGAAGTTTGTCAGCTTGTCTAAAGCCATTCCTCAGAATTAAAGCAGTATTTAAGTCAAGATGCAGTGATGTAATCTTGTGCTGTTGTCTAACATCATGTTCCAATATTAAATGCCTTGATTCAGCAGAATTAAAAACATGCGAAATCCACCTTGACCAGAAGAGAGTGAAGAATTATTTGCGTGAAATGACTACTTCTACAGTAAACTTGACCTTTGCAGAGGAATTCCAGTCCAGTTATACATCTGGAAGTTAGTCTGATAAGAAAGAGTAAAATCTTAGGACGGCAGTGAAAATTTGATAAAACTGGATAAAAAGTAGGGAAGACGTGAGGTTTTGCTCATTTCTGCAGAACAGTTCTCATACAATAACATGAATAGGCAAGTGAATTAGCTGATGATGTCATTACCTCACAATTTCCAATGATCATTACAGAAAAAAAAATGATGAAAATTTACTGCTTCAGGGGTTGAAGTGTAGAACATGATGTTATTCCTGGTTGAATAACTTCAGAACAATGATCAGTAAGATATATCAGGATTTGAGTGAAAAACTGTAAATCTAAAAATGTTTTACAGGTGTAGGCCTATGTACAATGGCAAGTTGTGAGGGGATGACATCATCACTTCAATATTTGCATATTCATATTGACTGTTTTAGAACTGTTTCCTGAAAAAAAAATAGTGAAACTTCAATATGTCATAACTTCCTAATTTTTTATCCGATTTTGATCAAATTTTCATTGTGCTAAGAAAATGTTTCTCTTTCTTTTCAGACTAACTTTTAACTGCACTGCAATTCCCCTTTAAGGATTATACATCAATGTACCTTGACTAATCACACAGACATAGGTCGTTTAACCATAGGTGTGTGTGTGGGGGGGGGGGGGATCTATCACTGATGCCAATTTACATCAATCTGTGAAAATTCTCAGGAATTTCAAGGATGTGGGACAATGACAACAACAAACTCTGAAACCCTAAATAGAGACAATCAATCCAAATGCCAGTAATAGGCAGGAAATTCCACAACATCTGCACAGCTGAAGAAAGTGTGGTTGAAATTGGGCTGTATAACTGTCACCTCTAGAGGGCACTATTTCACTAATATATCAGGAATAATACCATGCTACACACTGGACTTTGCAATGACAGAAGACGTATCATGTACAATTGTATAATCAAGATTTGCAGGACAACATGAATCTTTAATCTTAAAGCAGGCATGAAATAAAGCATCAAAAAAAAAAAATGTGATAATAGGGTTGCATAGGAATAACAGAAAGATCAAAATATATAGCCATGAATATACAAAAAAAAAAAAATGATAGTTATATCACAATATATCATCCATATCAAGATATATAAACAGCTAAATAACAATAACATCACTCTCAACATGACACAGTTTCACTCAAATTTCCAGTTTGCTAATATACAAGTATTACATCATTGAATTAAATTATTTCAGAAGAGTAACACAATACATTGGAGAGTAGAGCCAACCAATATGCTTGGATAATGAAGGTTACTGTGCAATTTCTGTATGTTTCAATATCTACAAATTCAAGTCTACATGGGAACAAGGTTATATGTAATGATTACTTAGTTTTGAATAGAGCTACAAGCACACAGATATGCCTAACAAGTGTACTTCCAATCAAAGATTAAAATGAGTAAGTTCACAACATAGAGGAAAAATGTCAACTAAGCTCACGAAATGTGAGCTGCCACAACATAAGGATCCAAAAGTCACCGACGGCTGAACCGAGAAAATCGAGTTTGAAGTCAGATCATCAAAATCGGTCAAAACCATCAAATTTCTGTCGTTTGCATAATGCTGTAGTCTAATGTTTCGTCTATCATCTGCTGAAATTTCGGAGCTAAATGATCACAGAAAAAGCAAGAAATTAGCGTTTTTCTGGGCCATGATTTTCCCACTTTCAACGGAACAGAAATGGGTCCGAAGATTTGGGTTTAGCGCCGCAGATAGACTCTGCCTCTAGCAACGAGGGAGTGATCTTATTGGTTAGTGCGTGGCATCCTGGTTACTGATTGGTCCTGCGTAGACCGCTGGTGCTAAGCTTGAATGAACATCGCAAAGGTTGCTATGAATGGACCTTCTATTATCAAGAGGTGAAAACTGTCCTCCCTTGATCACGATTGCGTCGGAAAGAAAACTTTGAAGGCAGTTTTCTTGAAACACCAATTTCCTAGACCACTCAACGTGGTCTCATAAAATCATCGATATCTCCGCAACCGAGTACATTTATGAGTCGTGTTATATATGAAATTAAAGCAGAAGAGTTAAGGGAATAATGTCATGTCATTTTCAGAAAATTGTCCTCCCCCGACTTTCGGATCCTTTTGTTGTAGTGGGTCACAAATGATAATTAAGATCATGCGGATTCAAACACACTAGCTTCAAAGCATTTTGTATCATTGCCAGACTTGAGTCTGAGAACAGTCAAGATGGTCAAATTTCGCAAGAGCTTTATTTAAACTGGTCAAGACCGTCCAAGCGCGACACATTCATTGCAACCACGGTCAAACTGAACAGACTATGGCCCAAGAATTAAAACCATGAGTTCCAGAACTAAGAAACACAAGCAGACGGAACACACACTTGTGTTGGTGAAAAAAAAGAAGAAAAAGAGAGAAACAAAATGGAGTATCTGAGATTGTCAGCTATTGAAATGATAATATTTTGCAAGGTGACCACAGCAAGCAACTGTTATGTCCTTTTTTTTCTTTTCTTTTTTTTTGCCAGTGGACATGGACTATTTCATCATGCCACATAATTTGGCCTTAGCATACCTTTCTCAAAAGAAAAGAAGTGAAAAATCCGGTCACATTGCATCATACCACAGTCAAGACCTGGCGCGAGAAATAGCTTCCACATGCATAAATAAAAACAAACAAAAACCCTAAAACTAAAGAGAAACCGTGCATGGTACACTCTGTATCACTTTTGAATCTACTCACCACACATTTTCAAATGAAAGTGTGTATCTTTGCATTCTCTTATCTCGAAAAGAAGAGGAGATATTGAAGTTTTTAGGAAGCTTTCACCAGGATCTGGGGGACTTGTGAGCTGTGCTGGAGACACACAAGACAGACCAGTGTGGGATCTATGGGTGTACACTGATACATGATGAACTAAAAGCCCCAATGCCTTTTTTATTCTATCATGTACATGTACTTTTGCAGATTAGTCTAAATCAAAACAGACAACCTTGCAGGCGGTTTACATGTATTGTTGTCACAACCAATCATCAGATAGATAACAGTACCCATCTACAATTGCTACGTGTATCTATACAAGTCTTTGCCGGCTGCGTAAATTTTGAGAACCTACAGTATATACACCGTAAAACAGCTTGGTTTTACTTCCTGGTTGAAAGGTCACAGCTCTCTTCCGCAAAGCATTTTCGGGAGAGTGTCATACACAATACATTCCTGGGCAGCTGTACATGTCAGCATATACAGCCTCTTTCAATACATTTATTTTGTGGTCACTACGCTTACTCGTGTGATGATGAATTACACTTTGTACGGTCTTCAAAGTAGCTGGAGAATGTGTTCCATAAAAACTGTGAATGAAATTCAAAATATACTCTCTCTTTGAAGGAAATAAAGCACATATTTGTCAATTTGGGGCTCAAAATTGCAAAGTACTTACAAAGGTTATCTGCAGATTCACGATGTTCTGATAAAAAAAAAGGGGGGGGGGGCACCTTGCAACAGAGGGTTAACATCACACTCACGAAAACTAAACAAAACAAGACCTAATTTCATCTTAACATTAGAGCAGCAAAGTTGTTAGCAGAGACTCCCATGTGAAGCCTATACCCACCAGCTCTCACCATCCATTAGCATTTGAACACAAACAACAACAAATTAAATGAAAATTACACATTTATACATTTTTAGCACAACATCTGGAAGAGCAGTTGGGAGGAATTCGCCACTGAAGTGGGATGAATGTGACATCAGGGATATGTCAAACTTAAAAACTTTCAAATGAAAGCTAGGAACCCTTTCATGTCAAACTTTTCTCCAAGCTCATTTTTGTTTTGTTTTGTTTTGTTTTGTTTTGGTTTTTTTCAAAATATCACTGCATTATATCTTCTTTTACAAACGTACCAACCAACAAACAAGCGCTATACAATTCTACGAGATACAAGTAGATCACAGATATTTGTTCTCATTCAGCATCAAGAAAGGAGCACCGTTATCTTATTCAAATGTGAGATAAATCTTCGTTGTTTTTTTTTTTGGCATTTCTTTGTGAAGAAAGCAGCATGCGAGAGGTGACTGTAGAATACACCAGTAGTCATGAAGAACTGCCGTGGCTCAGTGGTTAAGACCCTGGTTTATCAATTCAAGAGGTCCCTGGTTCAAGTCCCCTCACTGCAGCGGTTGTGCCTCTAGGCAAGACACTCTCTTCATGATTGCCTAGTCCTTCTGAGGCAACTTTATGCTGTCAGATGCATGGTTGCTTGCTTACATACATTCCCTGCTTCCTTACCCGCCACAAGATAATACAAAATAAATCTTAATGAGATCATAATCTGAATTCAAATTCAAAACAAGCATAAAACATAACACTAGATGCTTCACTGATATTTAGATAGTGACAACATCAATTTTAATATTTATTTTCTATTTCTTTTTGTCTACACCAAAATGAATAGTCTTTTCAACGGGCAGTCAAAACAATGCTATAAATCATGTGACCTTCTCTACAAAAGGTGGAAAACTATGCATGCTGAGCTCACTGCACATGTGTGCACTGAGTTGAGAATGAGCTCAATATTTAGCCGAGCTAAATCGTTCACAATGCCACATATGATACAAGCACACTTGCCTGAGAATCCCTGTAAACTATTTTGCACAGAACAATCCCGTCTACTCCCACAACACGTCACCCACAACTATTTACACGTTCGGGATTTCCCCGAGCATGGAGGCAGCACACGTAGCCACCAGAGCACTCATTATTTATAGAGCCACAGCATACGCTAGCCACTTCTGATCGGGCAACACAGAAAAGGAAGAAAAAAACAACCTAAAGAAATCCCTGTAAGAAGAGTATTTACATCACAGCTAAAGATCTTGCAGAAGTCTACAGCTCTTTATTCATGTTATTAAGTAGTTTACCACATTATTCAAAACATCACAATGTCCACTCATGCTCATATAAAATGCCTATATTGCCTGTTACTCCATGATAATATCATACGTCCACCGTCACAAACAGAAAGCCCATGTTTTCCTACATGAACTATTACTCTAAACTTCTTTCGTCCAGAGAAAATTGATGAAAACTAAAGTTCAGTCTCATTCAAGTGTATAACTGTCATGTATGAAACTGCCCTGACTTAACATCTACCTATTATGTAAAGGTCCAATGACATTTCTTAACTATCAAAAATGGTGCGACCTCAAGCTCATTACACATTCCAAGTGGGACAAATACCCAGTCAAAATCAAACAAGTCCTAACGCCGAGTGAAATCAAACTTGTGTATTTGTGGTTTGATTGTTAACGAAAGAGACACAGAGAGAGAGAGAGAGAGAGACAGACAGACAGATGGACAGACAGACAGACAAACAGTAGAGTGTTGTCGTGGATACTGGCCCCAAGCAACTGTATTCTGTCAAAGTTGCCTGTCGAGTTGGCAGCGACTGTCCACAGACGTCGTCATTTGTGACTTTTCCAAGGCTAGGATCAAATTGACCTGGGACAAGCTCTTGTTGGAGGAACTGAACAGCACAAAATGCCCCATTCACATAATAGAAAACATTTCTTCATGGAGTGTTCCTGATTATCTTCACATAAGGACACCCATTTTGATCTCAGATTTGGTGCGATGCTCTACGTGAGTATTTGCATCCACATGCACTTTGAGCTCCACAAACCCGTTTGGGTTAGCAGCCAGGTTTTCATACAAGCTGCACGTCTGCATCTTGTGCGTACAAGTGTCCTTCAGTGAACAACGACAGTCATCCATGTGGTAGATAAGGCATGTTCTACGTAAGTAGAACACTTTCAGCTAACTTGTTCTTACAAATTACAAGCTTATCGTAATGTGTCACATCGCTGGCTGTAATTTGTTCCTAACCTGCACACTTTATAACCACATTTCGGGCCTTTAAAAAAATTGTCTGAAACCAGTAACCATGGCAATATGTCATCACTGATTGCATCCCAACTCAGCTTGCCTGTCCAGGGATCAGTGTCAATATCTTTAGAAAAAGAAGGGGACACGGTCAGTTATTACCTTTTCACTAGGTTTAAGACTGATCACAGGAATCTGTCACACACAAGACACTGGAATCCCATCTCTGTATGTATTCCAGTTTTCATCCATCACCCGAGATTGGCTTCTCTACTTGTATACCATGACAAATAGAAATAATCGCAAACTGGTCAATCACCAGAAAGGCCATAATGAAGATAACTTTCCCAAAATTTGTTGATACTTCCCATCCAACTTAATTTTTATATGCTTCCGTTCCGTTCTATCATATAAACAATCAATCAACAATCTTTGCATGTCCAAGCTGAACTAATTTTCATCGCTGTCCCACCACTATGTGAAATAGAATACAGATTATGTCCTTTCCGCCAAACTTTGCAGCATTCCACGTACTGCAAACTACTTTCTGGTATGACTCACTGCCGTGTACATTCTCCCAAAACCACACAATACTGTCTCTTCACCATCCATCAAGTGAAACGCAATAAAACTCTCATGACCTAGCATCACAACACCCGGTAAGTTGAAACATTTTCGAACGAGAGAGATACTAATCTGGAATCTTTTGAACTAGAACATAACTTAAACAAAATAAGATCTTCCTTTGAGGCATCTGCTGGATCATCTGACATCTTTGATCTTCCTACATTTTCAACTTTACTTTGTCTTGCATAATAGTCATAATTCCTTTGAATCTACATATTGACACCATTCTTTCTCTTACAACAACAAAAAAACAAAAACAAAAACAAAAAACAAAAAAAGAGGATGCCATTCTCAGACCATCTACTGTATTACAAATATTCCTGCACTCGGCTACTACTAGGTGCAACCCTAGACTGTGTTGGGATCCGTTGGCAAGGGTGGTTTTGCGGCAGCCGGCTGGTTCTGCTGCTGCCGTTGTTGGAACCACGACGTCTCCTTGTAGATGAACCACAGGTTGCCTCCCCATACTACGGTGTTCAGGAATCCGAAAATCTGTCAAAGTGAGCAGAGATGAACATGAAGAGTACGGGAACTGTTTACCGGCAAACACTACGTCTGTTTTGTCCACAATCACAGATAAACTCTGCATGATTTTGATTCATATCCACCACTATTGCAATGACAAAACCTAGCAGTGGAAGGCTGAAACCATGGAGATCTGGTGCAATGATTTACATTTGACTATCAAAGCGGTACCACATTTTTTTCTTTTCTTTTCTTTTTATTTGTTCGATGTAAACCTTACAAATTTCTATTTTGTTGCCTGTAAGGACACAATTGTCATTGGCAGGTCACTGTATCCACAATGCTTCCTCATATCCATGTGTAAAGAAGGATATTTGGTAGGAAGCTATATGGCAATGTGTATGGATGTAGCCCCGTTCTACCTGTTAGCCCGGCTGGAATTCTTCCGAGATAGTAAAGAAAGGGCTGATTTCGCTGACCACAGGTATGACATACTGCGAAAGGATTTACGCAGCATGACATGGAGAAAATGATCTCAATCATATACAGTATGGATGCAGCATATTTTGCTGTATTTTTACTTTGCAAATTTTACGAGTCTACTTAAAATCGTGACATGAACAACTTGCAAAACTACTGCCTCCTGTAACACAAATCATGTGCCATGTATCATCTCTAAAGTGGGAAATCACAAATTTTACTCCTAAAAGGGGATAACAATTCTTTCAAATCCCATCACTGCTGTTTTCGATCACAAAATCAACTGCTTACCACAATATCTTACAAGTCGCAACTTGTAAATTGCTATACTTGTGAGAGATGGCATTTACGGCAGATGATGACCGGTGTGGGAGGGGGTATACAGAGAGAACTATAAAGCCCGTTGTAAAAGAACATGCTGCACATGCCCATGAATTAACTAACAGTCAAAGCCATCACTTTGCAAAGTTTCAAACAGTGTAGTATGGAACAGCCACGATACTTTGCAAGAAATGCATACCTCCGACTTAAATTTGGGGTCCCTTTAGAATTAATCACTTCTCACTCCTGTGCCTGCCCCCAGCTTGCTAACTAGCTAGCTCTGCACAAGTGCAGCTACCACCCGAAATTCAATTTTGCATCTGCCCACCCTAATATTGCACATCACACTGCTTCCCCAGTCTCCCTGACCAATGTATTCTCCTATGAGGAACACTTCAAACTTATACGCAGTCATGTGATTATTTTTACCCAATCCATGACCTGCATTTGACTAACCCATAAGACACATAAAAATACAACTGATATCATTATCACTTTCACTATTATTTTTGGTAGTGTTTCAGCTCACTAAAAGTAACAAAGTACTTTGTGGTGAGAAGAGAAACAATTCATTGAAGGTCTAGTCTCTTTGATAGTTGTAGCTCTAATTGGTCTCTCAATAAACTCAGGAGGTTTGAATCAAAACAAAGTGCAATGAATAGGAAAGAAATGTGACTGATATCAGATACAAATTGACCATTTTAGAAGCGAGGCAATTATCTTGCATTGGATTTTAATGGATACTTCAATTGTCAAGTCTGACCATAACATGGTAACTACAATATGATGAGCAGTCACAAAGTAGTCGCTGCCTATATCAGTGGAATCATACGACTTTCGATCCTATCTATCCATAGTTATATCAACAAGTTTGATATGTTACCACAGAAACGTTGAGGGAGGCATAGTTGGCCCTCCTTTCAGCTTGACAGGTGAACGCGGGATTGTCGCATGTGGACTTGTAGACCAGCTCATTCTGGGCCAAGTTGTCAAAGTTGGTCCAGTGCTTGACGTCGTTCAGACCCGCCGCCCAGGCGCAGGATGAGATGAAGAAGAGGAGCACAAACACTCCGGTCACGATCAGATCCTATGAGTGGAAATTGAAGAAAAATTTGCTTTACTGCAAGCTTCCAGTTGTTAACCATTGCATCCCTTACGACCCCTTTCTTGCTGACAGACAGATGTGCCCTGATATCGTAATACTACCGACGAAGTAGGACAGCATACTCTACACGCTGTTAATTTTGCGTACAGATATTTTTGCAGATGAGGAGGTCATAGACATTTTCATGAGTTGTTTTCGTGAATTGACGCCGACACTACAGTAAACGCACTTTCACCCAAGCGCATTGAAACATTTTCACATGTTGTTTAATTTGCGATCCACCTCTGATTTGCTAAATTCGTGAACATTAATCCCTCGCGCTAATAACAGCTTACACATTAAGCCTCATCTCTGTTGTACCATAAATGGTCTCAGTTTTGGACTGTAGAATTATTTATAGAACCTAAACATGTATGCCAGCCATTTGTGTTATTCTGAAAGTTTAGCTGTCTTTTCTGTGTTTTTGTCTCCTTAACATGAATGAATGAATGAACGAATGAATGAATGAATGAATGAATGAATGAATGAATGAATGAATGAATGAATGAATGAATGAATGAATGAATGAATGAATGAATGAATGAATGAATGAATGTAGTGTCAATAAAGCAACTTTCAAAGTCAAGGCGAAATTCACTGAAATGCAGAGTTGACAAAGCACTGCCACCAGGATTGTTTGAACTCTGCACAGAAACCAGGGAGGTGTTTCATAAAGCTGTTCTTAAAGTTAAGAACGACTTTTAAGAATGACTGGACACGTTCTGATGTGCTATACCTATTAGAATTTCAATAATTCAGCACAAGAGCTGATCACCAGTCGTTCTTCAGTCGTTTGTAACTTTAAGAACAGCTTTATGAAACAGCCCCCTAGAGAGCTGCTGCCAATTCTTCCATACTCCATAATTTGCAGCAATTGTTACCGTGATGACCCTGAGATGACCTCTCAGCCCAGACCTTCTTTACATTTTGCACAAGGATCTATTACCATGCAACCATTTTCCCATTGTCACAAAATGGTCCTGATGATGAATGATTAAGTGTCATCAGTGAAATTTTAGACCTTTCTTTCTGACACTTTCTTGTATTTTCATCAAAGTTTCCCTCCATTGCATCACTCCTTTGCCTTTTCTTTACTACTTTTATACAATCAAATTCCAAAGAATAAGAAAACGTTTCCCAAGACAATGCTATAATTACTGCAAGCCCTTGATTTGACTATGACCTTTCATCCTGCCGTAATGGGAGATCTTTAACCTGTTGAGGATGAGTCCCGATGAGTATACTCGGGCAGGGTCTATGGGAAATGCGTGTTGTAGCAAAATCAAACCGTCCTCAACGGGTTAAAAGCTTGATATTGAAACGTGACAACCCCCCCCCCCCCCTCCACTTTGAAAACAGAAAATCAAATCACATAAATCTGGTGCTTAATCATCTTTCAACACTGTACCAAATCACTGAAATTCTGACAGAAAATCATTTGAATCCTAACAGATGGACAAATGGCTCAGAAGCCTGAAAATAGTCCAAAAGCTCCAGAAGCTCTCGAATACTAGGCAAAAACAGAAAGAAGAGAAAAGAAGTTGTCAAGTAAAATCAGCGTTATGTAATACACACATCCCAATACAGAACTCAAACAAGAGACCCGCGGGTCTAGCGCTCACCTTAGTATCGCAAGTTCACCTTTCACGCAGTCACTAATCTTATTCACAGCTCTACCAAAATTTGACCAGGCATTCTCAAGTAGAAGATGAAAATGTACAATAAGGGCCCAATTTTTTTAAGATTCCTTGATTTGGGGGGATTGGGGCCCCCGGGGCCCTCTGGGTGGGGCATGGTGCCCATTTTGATAAATTGAGATCCTGACCCCCTAGGGATGCTACCTGCCAAGTTTGACAAAAATCCATCATGAGGTTTTCAGGAGGAAGATGAAAATGTACAATTCAGGCCCCCATTTGGACCCTTCCAACCACCCCCCCCCCCCTACCCAAGAGGGGCACCCCTGGATCTCCTATGAACAAACTTGAAACTACAGTCATTAATGCACTCACTCATAGTATTATCTCAGCTCTATAACTTCTGATTCTAGAGAAGATTTATAAAGATTCCTTCATTTGGGGGGTTTGGGACCCCTGGGGGCCCCCTGGGTGGGGCATGGTGCCCATTTTAACAAATTGAGATCCTAACCCCCTAGGGATGCTACCTGCCAAGTTTGGTGAAAATGGGTCATGGGGTTCTCAAGAAGAAGATAAAAATGTACAATTTAGGCCCCATAAGGACCCCTCCTCACCCCCTCCCCTGGGTCCCAAGGGGGGCACCCCTGATTCTGCCATGAACAAACTTGAAACTACAGTCATCAATGTACTAACTTATAGTATTAACTTAGCTCTATCACTTCTGGTTCTAGAGAAGAAGATTTTTGCGGATTCCTTAATTTTGGGGGGTTTGGGCCCCCTGGGGGCCCCCTGGGTGGGGCATGGTGCCCATTTTAACAAATTGAGTTCCTAACCCCCTAGGGATGCTACCTGCCAAGTTTGGTGAAAATGGGTCATGGGGTTCTCAAGAAGAAGATGAAAATGTACAATTTAGGCCCCATTAGAACCCCTCCCCACCCCCCTCCCCTGGGTCCCAAGGGGGGCACCCCTGATTCTGCCATGAACAAACTTGAAACTACAGTCATCAATGCACTAACTCATAGTATTAACTTAGCTCTATCACTTCTGGTTCTAGAGAAGAAGATTTTTACAGATTCCTTAATTTTGGGGGGTTTGGGCCCCCCTGGGGGCCCCCTGGGTGGGGCATGGTGCCCATTTTAACAAATTGAGTTCCTAACCCCCTAGGGATGCTACCTGCCAAGTTTGATGAAAATCGGTCTTGGGGTTTTCAAGAAGAAGATGAAAATGTAACAAGAGACCCGCGGGTCTAGCGCTCACCTGAGTATCGCAAGTTCACCTTTCACGCAGTCACTAATCTAAATCATTCACAGCTCTACCAAAATTTGACCAGGCATTCTCAAGTAGAAGATGAAAATGTACAATATCAAGGGCCCATTTTTTAAAGATTCCTTAATTTGGGGGGATTGGGGCCCCCTGGGGCCCTCTGGGTGGGGCATGGTGCCCATTTTGATAAATTGAGATATTGACCCCTAGGGATGCTACCTGCCAAGTTTGACAAAAATCCATCATGAGGTTTTCAGGAAGAAGATGAAAATGTACAATTCAGGCCCCCATTTGGACCCTTCCAACCACCCCCCCTCCCCCCCCTCCCCCCCCCCCTACCCAAGAGGGGCACCCCTGGATCTCCTATGAACAAACTTGTAGTATTATCTCAGCTCTATAACTTTTGATTCTAGAGAAGATTTATAAAGATTCCTTCATTTGGGGGGTTTGGGACCCCTGGGGGCCCCCTGGGTGTGGCATGGTGCCCATTTTAACAAATTGAGATCCTAACCCCCTAGGGATGCTACCTGCCAAGTTTGGTGAAAATGGGTCATGGGGTTCTCAAGAAGAAGATAAAAATGTACAATTTAGGCCCCATTAGGACCCCTCCTCACCCCCTCCCCTGGGTCCCAAGGGGGCACCCCTGATTCTGCCATGAACAAACTTGAAACTACAGTCATCAATGTACTAACTCATAGTATTAACTTAGCTCTATCACTTCTGGTTCTAGAGAAGAAGATTTTTGCGGATTCCTTCATTTTGGGGGTTTGGGCCCCCCTGGGGCCCCCTGGGTGGGGCATGGTGCCCATTTTAACAAATTGAGTTCTTAACCCCCTAGGGATGCTACCTGCCAAGTTTGGTGAAAATGGGTCATGGGGTTCTCAAGAAGAAGATAAAAATGTACAATTTAGGCCCCATTAGAACCCTTCCCCACCCCCCTCCCCTGGGTCCCAAAGGGGGGCACCCCTGATTCTGCCATGAACAAACTTGAAACAACAGTCATCAATGTACTAACTCATAGTATTTACTTAGCTCTATCACTTCTGGTTCTAGAGAAGAAGATTTTTACAGATTCCTTAATTTTGGGGGGTTTGGGCCCCCCTGGGGGCCCCCTGGGTGGGGCATGGTGCCCATTTTAACAAATTGAGTTCCTAACCCCCTAGGGATGCTACCTGCCAAGTTTGATGAAAATCGATCCTGGGGTTTTCAAGAAGAAGATGAAAATGTAAAAAGTTTACGCACGACGCACGACGGACGACGCACGACGGACGACGGACGACGGACGACGCACGACGCACGACGCACGACGGACGCCGGACGAAGGGCGATCGCAATAGCTCACTTGAGCCTTTGGCTCAGGTGAGCTAAAAAGTTTACGCACGACGCACGACGGACGACGCACGACGGACGACGGACGACGCACGACGCACGACGGACGCCGGACGAAGGGCGATCGCAATAGCTCACTTGAGCCTTTGGCTCAGGTGAGCTAATAAGAAGAGAGGTGCAAGATGCACTCACAACAATGAAATGGATCTCCTTGTCGGGGTATCGGGCCTCGTAGATGATGTACCACAAGAGGGCGCCAATGGTGTAGAGCATAGCCAGGACGCCGATGGCCACGAAGAACTGGGCAGAAGAGGATGGGTCTGAGGATGCGTAACGCTTGAGCGTGTCATTGCAGATGGACGGCAATGGTCCACTCTCCAGTCTGAGGGGAAACAATGATTGGACGGTAGGTTAATACAAATTTAACACTTTACACAAATATCACAAATCCACATGGTGATATCTGTCTCCTGTCTGCTCCTAGTACGCTAATCTGTACAGTGACTATGTGTATTTCATCCTGTCTACTTCTAGTATATGCTAATCTGTAAAGTGATTACTTTCATTCTTGGTTCTCAAATTCTTGTTGTATGATCTCTCACTGCAAATATTTTCAATCATACTGTGTCACTGCATATCAAAATCAGAAGTGCTGATCAATGCCTAATCTCCCTGCACTGTGACTTAATTGATATGAAAACTTGCACATTTGATGAGATGTGTCAAAGTATTAGAGGAAGGAGATGACAAGTTCATCATATTTGTCCTACAGAAGCACTGGTCTCAACAACATGTATATTAGTAAATCAGAGGGGAAAAAAAAAATTGTCCAATTTGGGTTTCTAATGGGCTACAAAGCTCCCTAAACCCTGCCACACTTGCAGTCTATCTATGTGATGATGGAGGTGTGGCACTTTAAAGTAAATTCAAGGTAAATTCATCACATCTCAAAACCCCCACTAATTTCTATTCACAAGCATTATCAATATCATGTTTTTGGTTGAAAATCATGGAACTGCAACTCCTTCTCCTTTAACGTAATAATTGCTGGAGGTGGTTTCAATGCAACAATATTTTGAGGCTTGCAAAGAATGTAAACTTCAAAAGTTGCTTCTGACAGAAAAAAAAAGCAGATCAATGGGATCTTTGTAGAGTGACGACATGTCACCTCACTTGTTTACAAATATGTAATTGTTACTAAATGACTGTTTTGTATCAAAACCTGACATGATGAAGTCCATAACTTTCTTTATTTACATCCAAGTTTGATGAAATGTCCACTATTTGGTCTGTTCAATGTCACTCTACTAAACAACTTTAGTCAACTTACACATGCATATACGGAACAGAATAGCATTTGATAATAAAGACTGGCATAAGGTGAGCAATTTCTGTAAAATAGTGATATGTTTCTGCTGGAAATGGACAAAATGACTGACTGACTGTCTGACTGACTGAATGAATATAGAAAGTGCAAATGAGTGACTAGTAAATTTTGCTGGCTGTAGTTCCGAGACAACTTCCCCTTGCCCATTCATATCAACTTGGCCTACATCCAGCAGATCCTGTCCAGAAATCCTCACCAGGGTAGCACTACGATGACACTCAGCAGAATGTGTCATACAAACAGCAGGGAGTGGGCAAACATTATGACAAGTTCACCAATTGTATTACTGGACACCCAATCAACCTCCAGTATGTACTCCTGACAATTCCTTGACTGCCCAATTTGTTGCCATGGAAACATACTGGTCTGTCACATGATGAGCATGGCCAGCATGAGTGATTGACGAGCTCTCGCTTCTAAGAGTACGTAGTTTTGATCCCTGCCTTTCTTTCTATTTTTCTGGCTGTCTGTTGAGCTTCTCGCTTCAAAGATTAATTGTTTTGATTTTAGCCTCCCCTGCTCACAATTGTCTGCCTGTTTCAATCACATTTATGCTGCCAAGTGAAACACAGATAGGCAGAGTACCACCTACTCATGAATGACTGTCATAAATTTGTTGCAAAATGTGAGTGTTCTCAAACCTGTCATCTTCAAAATACAGAATCACACTTTAACAATTCTACCTATACATAATGCCATGCTCATTGAACTGAGTGCCACTCTCAGCAATTTACTTGCTCTGCAAGTCCAAGTTTTGCCAGGCAAGGAAAAAGAATACAATACAGATCTTTTTTCTTTCCTGTTAAATTGTAGCCACACAGGCATATCATGGGACATGAAAAATCAGTAATCCAAGCTTGCTAATCTTTCTTTGACAGTAAATGATAGGATTATCCAGAACTAATGGCCACACTAGTGATGGGATGGAATATTGATTCATGTAATCAGCTGCTTCTTGATCTTTTTTCTCTCTCTTTTTTTTTGTAACGGCTCATCAATTTTGCTTTTTTTGTTGTAATCTTACATTTCTACACTGCAGTTAATTCAGATATCAGTAACCTTATCTGATCCTATCAGAACTTATCAAAACTTATCTGAACCTCTCTGAACTTACCTGAACTTTAATCTGAACCTATTTGAACATATCTGAATCGATCTCAACCTGTTTGAACATAACTGTTCAAACTTAAATTATCTGACCCTGTTTGAACCTGTCTGGACTTATCTGAACCTAAAAAAAAAAAACCCTCTTTGAACCTGTTTCAACTTTAAATCCGAACCACACCTGTCTGAATGCATCTGAACATATCTGAACCTACATGTATATGTTCCTATCTATAACTTATACAGTGAAAGTTTCAGCAGTGTTTAACTACTTGTGTTACTTTGGGCTACTCAGGTGTACTGCCCAGGAAATATCATTCTGAAAGTGTGGGGTTCAGTGCACAATGCATGAATGTTTCTATTGAGAACTACCGCCTATATTGAGGGTGAAAATCATCGAGAGAGACAGAAAAAGGGAAAGAGAGAAAGAGAAAGAATAACATAGAGCAAGAGGATATTCTCTTTCTAGATTTCCTGAGATCATCACTGTGGTCAGTTGCCTAATGTATTTGAGTACCACAATCTTGGTACTTGGATATGATTTCCTGTATGTTTGGCACTTGGCAGAGATCATGGCACCCATCCAACCATTGCCTACTGATCGACTGGTTCATATCAAACCATTCATTCTTTCATTCATTTTAGAAGCCTTGATGCATTGAGGTCGTTTCACATTGAAACTAGAAATGTCGCTATGGCGACTGGTATACATATGCCAAGTTTCACTAGGATACCACAAACATTTTTTTTTTAAAAGTTACGTTGTCCACAAAATTGATTACGGACGGACGGATGGACGGACGGACAGACAACCTGAAACCATGATACCTCTGGCAACACTTTAATAGTGGCAGAGGCATAAAAAACAACAAAAAAATAGACTGACTGCAACTGAAAAAGCATAATGGGTAATTCCAAAATGCATGATCCTTGATAAATGACTGCAGGCAAAGATATTCCAAATGTCTCTTAAATTCATACAATAACTTAACTTTTCTGCCTACGAATGAACCTCTCAGTTTACTACTGCCAAGGAATGATGAAAATTCAATGCTTCATCGTGAGAACTGACTACTGGATACCTATTGAATCAGAACTTGATCAATACCTATCAAACTTTATGCAAACCAAATTTGTCTTAAAAGGGATAGGCTTCAACTGGTGAGATGCTGACACTCTACAACCAATGGGACATTCGTTGATGCATATTCTAGGCTTTAAAAGTGGACTCAGTGTATACTATCGTCAGTTAAGATTGAGAAAAATCAGACAAGTACTTCAAAATCATGAATTTTTAAAGTATCATTTAGATCCATGAACCGTCATTGCTGGATAAGACGACTATTAAACAGTTTGTGATGTTATCTAGTGGAATAATGTAAAAAAACATGATGGGAAGTCCACAAAATATTTCACCTTTTTCGATAAGAACACATTCTTTCAACTTGTTACTGATAATAATATCTTATGGGTTATATTATTTCCCCATGCTCTCTGAAAGAAGTCAAGTCAAGTAAAAAGAAAAAAAAAAGCTAAAATACATTGAATTTTCTGAATATTCATTTTTCAAAAATATATTGTTCCTTGACTATGACATCACAAACTATGTAGCCTTCTTATCTAGCAATGATGGCACATACACGTAGATTAATAAAAATTTACTAATTTTGTAATTTCATAATTTTTTTCATAGATTGTCCAATTTTCTGCAAAGTTCAGGGCTGTGTTTTGCTAGTACATGGATTTCCACATTAACTATGGGGAAAACCCACATTAAAAAAAAAATGAAGGTGAACTACCCTAAAAAAAAAAGAAAGAAAGAAGAAAAAATAGGCAGTTTCCAAGATACTGTTGAGTCACACTATATGCAACTTCTACCAACCTGAATGGGTACTCAACCTTCTGCTCGTACACATGGCCTGGGGCACAGCTCACGGTGAAGGTGTAATAGGTGGCATATCCGGCTGTGGTCGCAAACATGCAGACCGCAAGCACCTGCAGAGATTTGATAGGGGACGGTCAGACACAAATTGACATTATTCACCAGAAATCCAGGCAAATGGATGCAAGAAGGACGGAAGTGACGTAGAGTAAGTGAAAAATGGAGATGTGGACATGGAGATTTTCTTTCAATTTCAATTCAATTTATTTTCGTATTTCTCGATGGAAAACACATGGTATATTATATATATAGTGCATGAGGCTGAATGCACTATAACAATATAAGCACCGACAAATTCTGAATTTGCCCCGAAGGCCAGTTATATTCAATGAGGCCGCAGGCCGAATTGAATATAATTGCCTGAGGGCAAATTCAGAATTTGGAGGTGCTTGGTACTTGTTATAGTGCAATAAGATGTCATGCACTATGTGATATATAAAATAGCATACATACCCAGTCAAGATAAGCCTAGATCATTTCTAACAGTTGCACGTGTCTACACAAGCAATAATACCAGTTTCTTTGAACCTGTGTAGACAAAATCCTGAAGATCCAAATTCAACTATAGAGTCTAGGGTCTACGTGGTTATATCTAACGTTTTCTAGGCCCTACGATAGGTTAGGCCTAGGGCCCTAGGGGTCCTGGCCTAACGTTTTTATACTAGATCTACGTACACTGTACTGTACGTCACTAACGAGCAAACAGAGCTAGTTAACACTTGACCCTACAATAGGTCAACTAACAGTAACACGTTAGACGCCCTACTTACTGCACTGTGGGTCCAGGACCAGGACTAGATGATGTTTTGTAGGATTAGGGATCTACTGGATTTAAACACAAGGCTCGTGCCAGGCCCCATTGCTGCACATGCGGATTCCGAGAGTGTGTTGTGAATGTCGTAGTAACGTTCATAGCGTAGCGTGATCAAAGAGCGCGTAGCGTATACTGTACACACCACACGCTGCCCATTTCCACGGCGCACTTCCACGTAGAATGTACGGAGAAGGCGGCACAAATCTTGGGTTGACTTGCTCAGTAGGCCTAATATCCGTCGGATTGATTCCTTTTTCAGAACAGTAGGAGTCCAAAATTCGTAGGGCGTATTTGATGGCATCCTTTGTGTCCTTATTGTCTAAGATACTGTTTATATAGATCAGTCTCTCTAAAAGTAGCGAACCTGTTCATTTCAGCTTCCATGTTTAAATTTACCGCTGAAAGTCAAGTCCCATCACACAGATAAGTTGCTGGCATAGCCAGCCTGCGAGAATTGAGAATAACGATAATATCGAGCAAAACATATCGCGGTTGGGGCGCAATCGCGTTGATAAGGTGCGGGATTCAAGTACTCGATGATTAAAATGAGGGAGCAAAAACCGATATCAAATCGATAGTGGGTTATCGTTTGCAATCGTTATATTTTGCGTGCACTATAACTTTTGTCGTGCACTGCCGGCCTGTATTATAAGTATGTATGCTATTTTATATAACAAAATATAACACAGAATGTCCAGCTTGGATATATACATGAAGAAATAGGAATACAAAAGTAATACATAACGGTCGATGTGTCATTTTCAATCAAAGTAAAGGATGCGAAGAGAAATTCGATGGAACCTACTAAAAAGCAAAGCTTGTTGAGTGTAGGTCCCAACAAAAGCCTAGTGAGGGGAACAGGATGAGGAGCACGGGTACAATTAAGACCAAAAGTAAGGATAAACAAAAGAGAATGACTATTACTCGGGGCACAGAAGATTCTTCTCACATGTATTTATGTGTGTGATAAAATGAGAACAAGTAACCACATGCTGCACACTATAGCAGTTGCTCTAATAGCAATTTTGACATGGGAGTGATAATGACGTGAATACTTAAGTACTATATAATTTTAGGGTTTAAACATTCCGGCTTCCATAGACACGGGGAAAGATTTGAAAAATGGAGAACATGAATCAATTGCAATTTGAGATGGGTAGAAACATAAGGAATATTGTGATAGGAATGACAAAAAATAGAAATGCATCTAGATATGACACCACAGAGATTATAAGGGGGGAGGGTAGAAAAACAGAGAAAGATAGTAAGAAAAGATAGTAAGAAAAGAAAAGACATAACTAATAGGTAGAAAAGTTTGAAAAGATTGAACTATAATACATACACACAACTATAATGCTATCTTGTTGATACTGTGTATCTATAGTGCATTTTAAAATCAGTTGAAATTCATGTGTTTTACAGACAGAATGAAAAAATTGATGAAGTGATCATCTTCTTAAAATCTTTAACAATACTACCAACTTGGAAAACTACATCAGACTCACTGTCAAAAGTATTTACATATTAAGTAGGTTATACTTAAAATGTTCTCAGTGCAAACTCCACCTATGGACGCATCCCTGAAGTCTTGCTTACATTATAATTACCTCCACCAAGGGAGGAGGTTATTTTTCGTTACCACTGGTTTGTTCGTTTGTTTGTTTGTTCGTTCGTTAGTTAGTTAGTTAGTTAGTCCGTGTGCAAAATAACTCAAAAAGTAGTTAACGGATTTGAATGAAACTTGCAGGAAAGATTTAGAATGACACAAGTAACAAACGATTAACTTTTGGTAGTGATCCGAGAATATGGGGGGGGGGGGGAATTTATGAAGGATTTTTGATATTTTGGCAGGTAGGGTCAATGAACTTGGGAGTTCAAGCTGCGCATTTTTGAGGTTTTCATACACGATCTAAAGTGTGTGCTCTATTATCTACTAGGGTGAGGTACCTCAATTAAATTACCTATGGAACACTCAGAATGCTTTTCAGCAAAACTTTTCAAATGTGCAGTCAAATTCGAAGACTGGAATCTCATTTTGTGTTTTAAATGACTTCATGGAAAAATCAGTTGTAATGTGTGTAACTGCCAGAGCTCAGCAGACAACACTAGGGTGATCTATGAAGGGTTGCACTGTGTCACAGCAGCATGCCATTTGTTACCTCCACCAAGGGAGGGGGTTATGTTTTCTTCAACGTTTGCTTGTTGGTTTGTTTGTCTGTGTACAAAATAACTCAAAAAGTGGCAAACGGATTTTGACAAAACTTACAGGAAAGGCTGAAAATAACACAAGGAACATATGATTAAATTTTGGTAGTGATCGGGTAATTTTTGTGGATTTTATGAAGGATTTTTCAATATTTTGGCAGCTAGGGTCAATGAACTTGGGAGTTCAAGCTGCGCATTTTTGAGGTTTTCATACACGCACTTAAGTGTGTGCTCTAGTTTCTGCTAGGGTGAGGTGCGCCGCGCAGCTGGAGGTTTATGATGTAACAAAAAGCTTCTATATTGGAAATCGGGCGACTTTCAGCATGCATACGTATGGGTGGAAATCACTGATCTCTATGGAAGAACAAGATCAGTGGTGGAAATGAGCTGCTTGGCGCAGGTCTGCGCTCTCTGAGTGCTTCTCTAGTTATGTTTCATTTTCTGAACTGTTAAACAATGACACGCGGAATAAAATAATAATAATGATAAAAAAAACTGTCAAAGATGTGTATGGCAAACTGAAGTAACGTGTCCACTGTGACTGAAGAATTCTACCCTTTTGATTATAGATGTAGCTTTGCGCCAGTGGTCAAACAGTAAAAAATATTAAGATTGTACCAGCAAATCATGTTGGAACACTATAGCTTCGAAAGCCCTTAGGTAGGCCCTAGACCTCAGCATCAAGGGACTGCATGCTTTGCACATATGATTATAACATGTACACCATTACAATTTTTTTTTCTTTTTTTTTTCTGTGAACGTGCAAAGATTTCAAGTTGCGAATCATCCTGCTGATGTGAAACTTGGAACATGTAACACTGCTATTCCTCACACATGAAACACACAATAAAGCATATTCAGAGAGGGGGGGGGGGGACCCTGGTGAACATTATGTACACTCTCTCAGTTTCACCTTGCTTCATACCCATCCTTCACTACATTTTAAATCAGTAACATGGAAAGTTATCACAGAACCTGTGAAATATGCTTTCTACTCACAGTACATAACCCTTCCAGGACCCAGTATCTTGAATGCCTTTCATAATCTTTACAGAACGGTTACCATGGAATGACAGAGGTATTACATTATGTAAATTGGACAAAGTTAAATCACTAAAGCACTCTCATGACTCAAATACTCTCAAGAGTGATTTCTTTTTTTTTCTCTCTCTCCTTTATGTTCTATTACACAATTGTACGTAGGCCTATAGCAAGCACACCCGATACACCTGCTCCATCCATCCCCTCCCCCCCCCCCCCCCCCCCTTCTCCCCGGGGTTTGGTGCTCATGTGACATGCAGGTCAACTTGTTGCTCAATCACAAGACTATATTTCTTTGTGTACAAAATTCACATTATCATACTGTATACATTTGTCCCTTTGTGAGTCTTTCTCATTGCTTCATTGTCTCCTATGCCTTGAAAAGCAGTAGGGAGAGAGGTTTCGGTAAGGTGTATAATTTGTGCAATCTACTGGTTCAGAAGAGAATGGAAATCCTCTGGGGCACGAAATATGCTGCCTCTGTGTGATGAAGCATAATGAGATTTTATATCTCCCAATTATCAGAGGGTACCACGCATTGATGGGACACCAGAGTGACAGAGAGAAGGGGCATACATTATGAATGACGCATGCATCTATAATAGCAAACTCTCAAAATGTCGATGTGCAACTTAAAGGGAGAGTATAGTTGCAAATGAAAGATGCTTCAGAAACATTAAATTTAATATGATAATAGATGAAGGCTCAAGTCACATCCTAAGAGTTGTACCCTCTTGTGCATACTGACCAGTATACATGTATGAATACCCACAAACTACTTTCCCCAATACCTATTAAAATTATGAAAAAACTATATTTGTGACACTGTAAGAAGAAGAACACCTCAACACTGGTAAAATTGAAAAAAAAAAACCAAACACACAAATTATAATATAAATTAAAAAACAAACAAGCAAAAAAAAAAAAAAAACTGTTTCTTCCTCCATACAAGTTGTACCTTGCACAACTTGTTCACGTTTTTCATTAATTTACATGGAATCATTAAAACCAGGGCTGTACACTAATCCATTTTTTCTACTGCCTGTTGGACCAGCAGGTACCCAGTTTTTATTTTTTTTTTTAAATAGTCTATTCCTCAAAAAGTTACTGGTCTACACTGATTTTTACTGGTCAGGGACCATCAGACCAGTGCCAGTGTGCAGCATTGATTAAACTTTGCATTAAAGTGTGACTTGACAAGATTGTATAGGTTTCCCTTGGATGTACATTGTACACTGGATCTTTTCCCTCAGGGATTGAATTCCTGTCTGATGGATCTATCAATTATTTTGATAAGTCCTTCTTTGTCCAGTGTCTTTGAGTAAATATTCTGCTGATGATTAAAAAACCCTGACATTGTGATTGGGAGTGTTTATATATTACAAAATATAGCCCGGCTTGGAACATATACACCGTGTACACCTAGGATTTGTACTGCGATATATAATGAGCGACAGAGAGTTGCCATCAAGGCTTGGTGCATACACAATATATGTGTGCACATAAGCTACAGCACGCACTGCACTGATTTTACAATAATTCTACTGATCCTACAATACCTTGTAGATTTACCTATCAAGAGTGATCACAAGGCAATTCCCAGACTTTATAATACACATCTCAGGGTTGTTTTCTATAAATATCTAAAGATAAGGAAACAGCAAAATTCGAAGAAATTACTATGAATAATTTTAAATGTTATCAATCCAGCTACTTCACAAGACTATTCAACCATTCCTTTTGAACAAAGATGGAGGGAATTTATAATCCAAACAATAACAATTCACCTTTACACCTGTACTCTGAAATCACCATCATATATAATAGAAATTTGCTCCAGAGGGATTGTAAAAGGATGGCAGTAATACTAAAACAGAAGTTTGGTCCAGAAGTATATATATGCGGTGTGTGTGTAAATTTCATGCTATTTACATACGTATTGCCTGTAAGATCTCATAATAGATATCTTCTGATCTTTGGATTAGATCATTAATCTTAAAAATTGAGTGCTTTGTCATATCAACAGGAAGGCAGTGCATTCAAAATGATCAATTTAACAATTGTAGGTAAAAATTGAAGGGCAACATTGTGTTCTGAAACATAAAACTGTAATCATTGAGAACAACCTGTAATGGCACTCCGAAATTGTTTCAAATCTCATGAGCTCTGGAAAGCAATCTGGTAATCCTCACTATCATCTTACAGGAAACAAAACACATTATTTCTGGTAGCCATGGCAGTATCTGTCTGATGCACATTACATGAGGGTCTTTGGAGAGAGCATTGCTGGCTCTGATGCCAGACAAGTTAAAATGCATTATAAGGAAGGGCTGGATAACTGGGGATTTTTTTATTTTTATTTTTATTCTTTTATTTTTTTTTATTTTTTTTTGCCAGGAAAACACAAATTCATGCCTCAGAATACCCCCACTAACTAATTGTAGTCTGGTAACATGTTGTCTTTTTTTCTTTTTAAATGTGATAACAAATCACAAGTACTCATACAGTTGTAAGCATAATATGACATTTCCTGTATTTAGATGTAGAATAGATTTTTCCAAGAAGATGCTATTTGATATGCGATGCTAATGCCAAAGTTTGGGTATTATGTTCATTATTTCACCAGAGCTGTGCCCAGAATGATATGTGGCATTGACATTTTCAGGAATTCTCTGATCCACTGAAGCGGAGTGATAATTCGGTAAGAACCTAAACTGAGTTGGATGAAAATAAGAACATACTATGTAAAACAGAGTTGAGATGTTTAAAAAAACACACAACAACAACAACAAAAAAGGACTACAAAATTGTACATAGATACCAAAAGGATTTTCACAATTGTGCCTATCAATAGATTCTCTAGCAGTAGCAAATACATGCATGGGTATGATGGACATACAACGTATGTTACCTTGTATGTCTATGGTACATTAATGCCGTTTTCCACCACTTGATAACAAGCTCTTTTGATTTAAAAAGGGATAAACCAGTATCATTAAAAAACATTTCCAGCAAGATCCCACATCACTACTTTTTTGAATAATAGACCCACACCACTGTCATCCACCAGAACTGCTGATACAACTGTACATGCATATTTCTGTAACTTACACACACCCCTATTTTTAGATATTACATCATTCAGTACCACAGTGGCTCAAGCTATATCTGGAGGGGTGAAAAAAATTATATATTTTTTCTCCCATTTAGGTGGGGCTCCCATTTAAATGGTGACTGGCATTATATACAGTATGTACATGGTAATTACCCCACAGGGAACCCTGCACGTTATTACACGAGACGATGCACAATTATTGTAGAATTGATATCCACACGACAGCAACACACATGCCGGGCATCAAAGACAAGATGGTAGCAATGAAAAATAAAATCAAGAGCACGTACATGAGTAGAGCGGAACAGTTCCTGATTATCTGATGAACACTGTAATTTGGCCAAGAGTGGCCTGAACTCACTTGTTACAGATCTCAAAATAATGCAGCAGTTCTTTTGCCATAGTATACAGCAGTTACAGTAAATTAGTGTACTTTAGCTTGCACCAAATTGGTGTCTTTGATTCCCGACATGAACTCCTGCAGTTAGAGCTGGTGAATTATTTAGATTAGAATGAAAATGCTAGTGCTATAAATAAAAGACAGTTCTACCCTGTAATGCATGGTCAAAATGGTGCCATTTCCCCCTTTTCAGCAAAATTAGATCCAGACCCTACCGTACGTTTAGGTTTATTGTTGGCATTGCCAGGGCATTTACATTACACAGGTATAGAATCGGGAGCCCTACAAGAAAATGCTCATTCGCAATATTACGAAGTTAAATTTAGCGTTCGAACAACTTACTATTACTTAAGACAATACGTAAGTGTACCGATATAGTGATTGTATGGAGCATTTGGCTTGCCGTAGACGTTCGTGCGGTCATTTTTCAAATGAAGGCGGCGATAAATTGGGGAGCGCTGCAAAGAAGTGGAGGAAACAACCAGAAAACAGGAGGAAACAGTGGAAGAGGGGAGTCAAAATGTTGACTGATTAATCCTGTAAATATTTTTTTCCAGATTGGTTTGAAAACCAAGCTGGAAAAAATGATATTAACCATCTTTATGCGGCAGGGGGGAATGGGTTGAAGTTGCCTTGAACTAGAATGGTTCAAACCGTCGCAATAGCGTATTTGTGTCAATGGTGTCTGTCTAAAGAAGCAAAAAACTGACCCAGCAAATGTCATTATTATGAATGAGAAGTTTTTCGCGGAATCAGACATACTTGTCGGTCAACATTTTCAGAACCTCATCATTGTGTATTGGAATATTTTTATTGAGAATGGCAATATGAAAAGCTCATCTAAATCTCAACTTCGTAAGTGTCCGGGTACACAACTCCCCATCACACCAACGAGGTTTGAGAGATGGAGTTCCAACTGTCTGTAATTATTCAAACAGCCCTCATTTTTCTGTTGATGCACAGAAGAATTCCACAGGCGCACTTGTGCCTTTGATGATCGGGGTTCCATGCCGCCGTCTGTTTGAGCAATCTGAAGATTCATTATTAACTCTTAACATAATATCGGCTATATTCTGCTTGTTTACTTCTCAAATAGAATGAATGGTCACTTAATGATAAAGCATATGAAACAAAAGTAACTCCTGTCCAGGATTATGTGCAAAAGTGTAAACCTGAGCTGTATGTCGTGAACATATTTGAAACTGTACCCTCACTACAAAGCCGATTTTAGATCTCATCTTTCCGATCACTTCCGACAAATGAAACTGATATGGTATAATTTTCAAGAATAATTCTTTATTCATTTATATGTTAGATTTGTGTAAAGTCATGTAAACTCGAGTAATTTTGATTTTTGTTTCGTCAATTTTTGAACAATTTTTATTCGCACATCCTGCGTATCATGGCTGTTTGCGTATAGAACGAAAAGGTACGCGCGGGATTAAGTGTCATTAGCTATAAAGACAATAAAAACGAAGAAACGAAAATGAAACTCAAACAAACCAAGCTAAAAATTACACATCCGCTCAGTAACGACGCATGGCTGTGAAATTCAAGTGTATTACCTATGGCCTGTGAAATTCACGTGTATTACCTATGCTGTGAAATTCACGTGTATTACCATACCTATGGATGGGAGGGGGTGCCGATCGCAAGGTACCCTTTTTAGCTGCACGAAGAAAACGGAACGCACGCACTAAAATTGCGCTATTCTAAAACGCAGATTCATAATCAACGAGATGGTCACGACATTCAAAACTGCAGTATTTATGGCATATTTGAGGTAAGAATTAGGCGGATTTGTGTTATATTTTTAGAATAAACAAGCTACAGATCCTTAAGGTGAAGATAGGTGGTACCCCCAACCCTACCGCTCGTTTTGTAAGAAGGGACGGCGAAAAGTAATTACCATCATAAAGACATATCTTCCTTTGAGAGTGACTAGTCATGGTGCAATGACACATGAATCAATTGTCTTCCTATCTGTGGGCAGGGAGGTGGGAAGTACACCTCCCTGCTGTGGGGCAGCTCCAGTTTAGCACATACCGTAGTAATGGGTAAACTCGGCCTAGCGGGTAAAGTCGGCCCCCAGCCAGCGCGCGCATTACAAGTACACGAAGTTGTACTGCGCGCACTGGGGGCCAACTTTACCCGCTAGGCCAAGTTTACCCAGAACTACGGTACTTCAAATATTTCTGAGAGGCGGCATGAAACATGGGATCAAAGGGAATGAGACTGTTGTTACTCCATTTCCTAAACCTCCTTGATCATACTACTTCTATACTCATGAGCCTAAAGGTTTGTATTTGTAGGGTAGGTTTTAGTGCCTTTCACTACTTGTGTACAGCTAGCCTATTAAAAAGCAAAGCAGCTTGAAGTTGAACATGCTCTAAATTTACAACTGATTCTAACATGTTAGAACCTCTCTAACAGTTAGCTACATACAACAGTCAACACTCAGGCCCAAACCAGTAACGATAACTTTA
Organism: Diadema antillarum; assembly: GCF_040938485.1. NCBI lineage: Eukaryota > Metazoa > Echinodermata > Echinoidea > Diadematoida > Diadematidae > Diadema > Diadema antillarum. The sequence goes on from NW_027271028.1 coordinate 1,701,357, forward strand.
AAGAGGGTTCTAAATGGTTAACTGTTAACCTGTTACATTGTGTGTAGGCCTAGGCCTACTGTATTGCAAATGCTATGGATGCTGCCAAGACCAGATTGACAGTGAAGCCTGTGCCACGTGACATTCTATTGTTTGATATAAACTCGCCAAAAGATGACATCATGTCGGCTGTATAAATCTAGTTCTACTGCCATTGATTGTGCAACGGCCTGTCTCCTGACAGTGACACTCACGAATTCAATGGCCCTCAGAAAACCGCGGGGCTCCTTCAGCACACGCAGGCGGTAATCTCGGGCGGCAACACCGGGCGGCGGAGCCTGCGCAAGAATGGAACGAGATAGTTTTGAGTGAGACGTACATCCACGATTATTTCAAATAGGCTTTATGAAGGACTTATAATTTTGTCAGTTAATTACTGCTTACCCCTGGTGTTGGCTCTGGCGGTTGTGGGTAAGAACTGGCCTTGTCAAGAGCTGGATCCATGATTTTATCTGTGATAATTTCGCGAAAAGGCGTAGGCAACGGCTCCTCCTGTCAGAATTGTAAGGGTGGCGGTCACGAGATGGCGTGCTCTATTATCAATGCAAATGCACCTACCGTGCGTGGCATGTGATGTGACGGTTGATAGGTTTCTGAGCTGACTGGATGACACGGTCAAAGGCATGATTGTTAATAATAATGTAGGAAGCCTACATCGTCATAGTTTGGTCAAAACTCGATGAGGAAGAGATGAAATAACAAATAAATCTTTTGATGAACAAATGTAAGGGTAGATAGTATAATCATTGAAACGAAAATGTACAAATGATAGCAAGTAAATCCAGTGGCGTATCTAGGGAAAACGGCGCCCGGGGCAAGCGCGAAAATTGCGCCCCTAATTTCTAAAAAAGTGTTCAACCCCAACCCCATCCCGGTAGGGACCTTAAATCAAGAGCACATGATATGCTTTTCAAGCACTTAAAAGGGGTATTTTGAGAGTGATTTAAATGTAATGAATTTTGATAAATTTTTGCGAGTGAGCGCCGCGAGCGAGCCGAAAATTTTTGCATTTTATCTTACAAAACATGGAATTCTTGTCATTTTTTGCTTATCAAATCTTACAATTCTAATCAAGATATAGTGACGGCCTGATAGATAACGATTTAAACTGAGGACTTTAAAAAAAACTCTAAATTAGTACGCGCGAGGAGCCGAATTTGTATATTTCCGCGTCATCATCACGTTTTGTTCTTATCACTTTTTTTGTATATAAATTTTGGCGAGCGAGCCGAAAATTTTTGTATTTCAGCTTATTTTTTGCTTATTAAATCTTACAATTCTAATCAAGATATAGTGACGACTATATAGATAACGATTTATACCAACAAACTGAGGATTTGAAAAAATACTCTGTTTTATAGTACGAGCGAGTGACCCGAAATTTGTATATTTCCGCGTCATGATTACGTTTTGTTCTTATCTTTTTTGACTTGTTTTTTTTGGGCCCCCCCTGTATGTTCGAAACCGTTGGCGTCCTCTTGATGCAATCGGCGATCGCTTCAGAACGAATGAAATTGCAGCCGCTGCTCCGAGTACACTTTTCCTGCTAAATATAAAATGACATGTGTGAACACAATAGACATTGTCATTTTGTCCGCGTCATCGTCACGTTTTTGTTTTTGTTTTTGTTTTTTGATAAATTTTGGCGAGCGAGCGCAGCGAACGAGCGAGCCGAAAATTTTGTATTTCAGCTTACAAAACATGGAACTCTTGTCATTTTTTGCTTATTAAATCTTACAATTCTAATCAAGATATAGTGACGGCCGTAGAGATAACGATTTATACCAACAAACTGAGGACTTGAAAAAATACTCTAAACCGTACGAGCGAGTAAGCCGAAATTTGTATATTTCCGCGTCATCATTACGTTAGATCTTATCTTGTTTGATTTGGGGGTTTTTTGCGCCCCTACCCCCCCCCCCCATGTTCAAAACCGTTGGCGCCTTCTTTTGATCCAATTGGCGATCGTTTCAGAACGAAAGAAATTGCAGCCGCTGCTCCGTAAAACATTTTGCCTGCTAAATATAAAATGACATGTGTGAACACAATAGACATTGTCATTTTGTCCGCGTCATCATCACGTTTTGTTCTTACCTTCTTTTTTTATATAAATTTTGGCGATCGAGCCGAAAATTTTTGTATTTCAGTTTACAGAACATGGAATTCTTGTGTGAACACAATAAACATGGTCATTTTGTCCGCATCATCATGTTTTGTTTTTATCTTGTTTGATTTGGTTTTCTGCCCCCCCCCCCTTTCCGGGCGATTTTTTTTCTTCTTCTTCTTTTCTTTTTTCTTTTTTTTTCTTCTTCTTCTTCGTTTTTTTTTCGTTTTCTGCGCCCCCTAGGAGTGGCGCCCGGGGCACGTGCCCCCCTTGCCCCCCCTCCCTAGATACGCCACTGAGTAAATCTCTTTGACATCTCATAGAGTGGTTTCTGAATATCTCACAAAAGTAGAACACGTTAGCTAGTGTCAGCCAGGTCTATACAGAGACTTTCTGATCTTGAGATGACTAGGCCTATGTTTGATCTCAACTTTAATGCGACACTAGTGACCCAATTTGATTTTGTGCAGGAAACCATAGGCCTACTGAAGTATCTCTCCATGATCGAATCGACTTGAACTTTCAAACAAAGAAAACAAATGGGGCATATAAATAGAGTAAACATTCAATAGATATTTCCTGAAGACAGGACATACTATACTAGCAATAAGAAAGTTACGATTTTTTTTTTCAATCATCAGCCCTTTTTACCCTCTGTTATGTCGATCACAATAACATTTGCAACATTGAGCTTTCATATCAAAATAAAACTGCAAAAAGGGAAGTAGGTCCGTTAGTTTTCATCTCAAGTTTCTAAAAAGTTCTTAATCGTAGCCTTGAATATCACGATATTTGGAGCAATGACAGTTCATTAGTTCATGTTTGGCAATTCGTTTTCCGGACGTACTCAAAGAGTATAGATAGTTCTAAGCGCATTGCTCGCTGCGGGCTCATGAAATCATAATCTGTACTCATTATTGTCAAAATGTCAACTTTTTCGCTTTGCTGATTCTATTGCCTTTACGTTTCTTGTATCCCGTTTTGCTTTCAATATCATGATTATATTATATTGCTATCATCATACGGGGCAATGATAACATGAAATAACTGGTTGTATTCAGTCACAGACGACTGGCTAAATGCAACAAGGTCTTGAAACAAATTAAGTAGCCCAAATCTTCCTGTATTCTCACTACTGGTGAATAACAATATAATCAGGTAAACTACTACTATAGAGTACGACTACTGACTGAAGTACTCTGTTAGTAATCAAATAGTGTTATTTGTTCAGACTAGCTTGTAGTCAATGCGTTAATCATCTGAATGAAAAAAAAAATCAATATCTTATAGAAACGCTTTATGTGCCAATGAGTCAAATGTGCACAAATTTCACACACATGGATATTTTATCAATGTGGCACACAAGGGGTTTTAACAGATATTAACAGTATGTTTTACTACTGTTAGGTTTTGTACACACAATTTTCTCAAGCGCTCGCTGGCTCGCAAATAGAAGCGTGATTCAGATGTTGAAAACCATACCAGTATACCTGCTGTATATGATGACGCGCGTCACTCGGAACCATCTTCTACAATAATACGTAGATATCAGGGAAAAAAAAAACAAAAACAAACAAACAAACAAACAAATAAACAAACGCCAGAATGGACCCCCATTTCCTAGTAATCGAACAGACGATATTGACTTCGTCAGAATACACTTACGGGCATACCGGGCATTATGTGTGTGTTACAATGATCAAGGGCGTCGAGAAGTTTTGCTTGGTGGTGGAAATACTGTACCACTAGTTTGAGAGGGAAGTTTCGCGGGAAGTTTGCAGTCACACTGGAAAAATTTCGAGATCTTAAAGATCGCAATCGTAAACTTCTGCCAATGTGATCGCTCCTAGTAATCCTCCACTCCCCGATACGGATTTAGGCCCATGATTAGCTGATATGTCATTGAAAATCCTCAGGCAAATATCAAATAACTTTAACAGAATGTCAGTGGGGGCCAACACTTTTTTTTTCAGTCAGTGAGCAGCTTCCCATGAACACACCGTTTCACTCTTCAGTGCTGATAATTCCAGTCCGTATCAAGTGAAATGCTCACCGTAAAACCACATCCTCGATGCAGGCGTGCACGTTCTGCAATAAATATTATGATGCCAGTCCTCCTGTCAGCAGAAAGTAGAATAAATCTATGAATAAATAGAAAAGTACCCTGACAGCGCAGACTTCTACCAAGCAGCTCGTTTTAAACCCATACTGTGACTTGCTTTCACCCTATATGAATAGTCATATACTTTCATAACCATCTGCATTACTAAATTCCTTCCATGATAAAAAAAAAGAAAAAGAAAAAAGAAAAGAAAAGAAACCACGCTCTAACTGCCGCCGCAACTGCCTCCGTCGCACTTCCTGCCCAACGAAATCTCTTTGCAAACAGAGCAATGGCTCGAGGGGTCGCAAAAGCAAGCGCGCCATCTAGCGTTTAGCATTACAGACCCCATCATGAAGAATCCTTCATTAATTTTCAAGAAAAGTAAATCAACGAATTTTACGAAAAAACAACAACAGACAGAAAGACAGATAGACAGACAGACAGACAGACACACACACACACACACACGCATATGCACTATATGCACGCATGCACGCGCACACACAAATGAGCTGTCATTAAGCCGTTAAGGCCGTTTGCAAATCTGTGTCATGAAGATATTGAGTCGTTTGGTTTGTACAGAAAAAAAAAAATTGCCCATTTTCATTCTTTCTTCAAACCTTGTTGGTATGTGATAGGAGCACTGGTAAAACATTATTTTTATTTTTATTTTTTGCGTGTGCTCAGCAGACAAGTTATGTCTATACCAAACCACTGGAGAATTGAAAATTACTGAAAATTTTGTGAACAAAATGTTTAGAGAGTTGCTCAACACCTTCATCACACGGAGTTGCCAAGTTTGATTGTCATACTGCGTAAACTTTTGTATTATTCATTACTGTTTTTTTTATGTATCCAATTCTCCAAATTTTAACAGATTTACAATACTTCTATGCCAAGTTTTTCTGTTTTCAAACAAAGCAGCATGATGTTTTAGCGCAATCTAAAGAATGAAGGACGTGAAGTAAAAGACACAAGCAGAAGTAGAGAATAACACATAAACAGATCACATTTCAAACAATATAGACTAAAGACATGAGTTACGTTGGGACTAAACAAATAAAAACCCACAGAAACAACAACAACAAGAACAACAACAACAAAGAGCGATCGCATGATAATATTATGCATGTCATGAACGGTTTCGAAGATGAGGACGACCACTAGTGGGACACAAGCATGCGCATGACTGTCTAAGACTTTTTAGTAATATAACATAATGTATAAAATTATTAGTCTATTCTTAAAGGACCAGAAAAAGAGAGTCGCCCATTATAGCGATCTTTAGATCCGCGACGTGAACGCTATTAAAAGACGACGCAATCTCTCTAAAAAAAATCGAGTGAAAACTTTCACTCTAAAAAGAGTGAATACAAAAAAGAGTGAATTTCGAGTGAAATTTGAGTGAATTTTGAGTGAAAATGCTCATTTTCACTCATTTTGGAGTGACGTCAGGGATCACTCGAAGATTATCATGGTTATGTGTGTATTTGAAGCCCCCCAATTTTTCACTTTCGAATATCTTTATTCTAGTATAATAATTTCCATTGCAATTCTTGAATAACTGAAAAAAGACAGACTCCGTTGATGTTGTCATACCCTAGGCTCTGTCACACCTTTCCGGGCAAGCCTTGCTTTCGACTAGCGAAGAATACTTTTTGCTACCCGGAGGTCCCCGCAGATGACCCGCGAGTACCTAGCATATTATCTTGCCCGTATACTGTATACTAGTTGCCCGGAGTTGCGCGCGCAAGCCCTATTTACCCGCAGCCAAGTTCAGGCCCTGTCAGACCTTTCCGGGCAAGCTGTGTAGGGATTTTCGAGCACGCAGGACAATTTTTGCGGGTGGACAAGATTATAAGTTTGTGTGCGTCGTGTGCCTGCTGGACCCGTGCTACTTACGTTCTACTTACGTGCATTCAGTGGGACCTGCGTATCAGGCGCATGGGTGGTGAGTCAGGGCTGACAACTCGGTGAAGGAATCCCTCTGAAGGAATTTAGTATGGCAGAAGTCCCACAGAATGCCATTTTCTTGGCCGCAGCCGACTCTCAAATAACCAGCAGAAGACAGTATGCACGCAATTTGCCCGTATACACTGTAGCTCGCTCCACGCCCGCGGAACTAACCAGCTACACGGAAATTGGCACTATCTACACCGTTCCTTGCTAGTAAAACACCCGCATTATGCTCGTAGAATGACGGCAGATGACACGCGCTTCCAACGCATATACACTTGTAGGTATAGCAACTTACGTACTTCAAGAGGGTCAACTGCAGTGACTTGCGGCAGCTACGGGCCTCCTACGGTTCATCTGCGTGGACCTCTGCGGGCAATCCCCGCGACTCACCAGAAAAAAAAGTTTTGGTCATGCTCAAAACTTGGCTGCGGGTAAATCGGACTTGCGTGTGCACCTTCGGGCAACTACGGGCGAGATACGTGCTAGGTACTATCAGGTGCGGGCCAACTTCGGGGAGCTCCGGGTAGCAAAAATTTTCCCCGAAAGTCAACGCCCAAGGTTTCCCCAGACACGGTGTGCCAAGGCCTTGAGCATGCTCGAAACTTGGCTGCGGGTGAGTCACGGGGGAATCTGGAGGGGGGGGGGGGGGGGTGAGGGAGGGGGTCCCCGCAGAGGTACAGGCAGGACAGCAGTAGGAGGTCCAGTAAGCGGCAGCAACTCGCAGGCAACTCCTACGAAGGTACCTCGCAGTCCCCGTATGTCGCTCGAAATTGAATACGGATCTGTTTCGAAGCACTCACGCAGGTCACACGGAATACACGCAAGTAGCAGGTAAGAAGCAAGCGTCTAGCAGGTAAGACGCAAGTGCCAAACTCGCAAACATCCTTGTCCGCCCGCAGAAAATTCTTCTTCGTGCTGGAAAATCCCTTCTCGCAACAAGTTCGCGTAGGACTGCCTGGAAAGGTGTGACAGGGCCTTTAAAATTATTTTTCATCTATGTTATGAAATTCGGAAAAATTACTTTTAGCTAATACAAGCACAGCATGTAATAGCATGTTGCCTTACCAAGACATGTCAGTATGGCTATTTCATTTTTGGTGGTTTTAAGACAAGTTTCCTTTTCATACATGTACAATATGAGATTTTTGTCATTTCTGTTTATGAAATGAATAAAAAATTATAAGAGCTTTACATCGTCATCTTGCTCATTTGAATATTCATATGGACTGGTCAAGAAATGTTATCCGAAAAAAATGTGAAATTTCGAAATGCCATATCGTCCTTAACATTTTTTTTTTGTATCGTTCTGTAGGAAATGTTTTTCTCTTTCGTTTGAAGTTTAATTAATTTTTGGAGTGGATTCCAGCAGCATGGTGCCAATTTGGGGGAGATGTTTCGGGAAATTCCCTCCAGCCTTCTAGTATTTCGGAAGGTAATTTGAGAAGACTTTCGTTCTTGTATGAGAGCCAATACCTTGGGGCAAAATTTTTTTTTGTATAGGGCCCCAATTTTCTCTCTTCTTTCTTTCTTTGAAACAACAACAACAATACCATCACAATAATCAAGTCACTCTGCCAAGCAATTTATCATAAGATTCTTAGAATGTATGATTGAAATGATTTTCAATTAGGAGAGTTTATGCATAAATATAATTTGTTATGATCTTCCGATAATATTATCTGAAATGTTTATCAAAAAATGGTTCGGTTCATAATTACCCAAGCCCAACAAGACAGTCTAACTCGCTGCATCTACCTTTGAATAGATCTGCCTACAAAACTGTCGCATTCACAGGGACTAAACTGAGGAATTTATTGTGCACAAAATCCAATTTAGAAGCAATATCTATGTTGAGTAATTTAGGAATAAATCATTAGAAAGATGTTCTGTTTGAAATTATCAATCCTCCTGCTTGATATCCTCTTCTCTCTCCATCTCTTCTTTCCCCTCTCATCTCAACTTATCTCATTTATTTCCTCTATTGCATATCTTCTCATCTTATCTCTCTGTCTGTCTGTCTGTCTCTCTCTCTCTCTCTCGTAATGCGGCGCTTCAGTTTTAGTTATTGTCGTGGTTCCGTATGCCTTTCAGGTTTTTTTTCCTGTCTATTGTTATAATATATGTGTCTCATAATGACGACGGTGGACTTTTTCTTATCCGGAGGTCTAAGTAATAGGGTCCTACAAGCTAATGCTTTCGATTTAGTCTCCCCGCTTTGGTTTTTATGACTCCAAAGTGTTGCAACTGATGTTATCAGTACATGTATTATAGTTTCAATTATTTTTGTACATGGAAATGGAATTTGTTGTATAATATAGCAATTATACTAATCATTGTAACTCAATTATGTTTGATTCATATTTTTGTGAACTCAAAGTGGAAATTAAATCAAATCGAATAAAAGTATACTTTTCATTCATTCATTCATTCATTCATTCATTCATTCATTCATTCATTCATTCATTCAGTCTTTATTGTCCATTTCATGGATATTTGTTTTGTTCACATGCTTTTTACAAAACAGACAAATATACAATACACAATAACATTGACAACATTCACAAGACATATTAAACATCATAAAGGCATCTTTTTGCCAACACTATAATACAGAAAGCAGTCACCAATATTCAAACATTCAACCTATTAATATATCTTTATCTTTAACTGTAAATACAACAAAAACTGATATGGGTGATTTGTTTCCGTATATTTCTGGCACAGTATACAAAATTCTGCAAATTTTTCATCCATAATCAAAGAAAGAAATGAAATACACAAACAAAAAAATTCTCACTCTAATCTGATTCAATCTCCTCTCCCTTCTCAACAGATTTCATTAATCATAATTTACATATACATCATCAGCTACACTAATCCAAAACCTTCCATACAACCTCCAGCTCAATCTATACATCCCTCCAAACTTTCCTAAACCATACCACATTTTCAATCGACCCAATCAGTTAATTCAAAAATCCAATCATTATCATTTTTTATCTACATATTCCCCCCCCCAAAAAAAATCCATACCTTCTCACGAGCCCCATCATTACATTATATCAATTTAAACCCTATCAATCAAATTAATCAATTCAATAAACATTATTATTATCATAATTATTTTACCTACATACTATACAAAATCTATACTTTCTCTCCAACCTTATTATAACATCATTACCATTTAAAACCCTGCTAATCAAATCAATCAATTCAGTAAATATCATATTCATATTACAGTATATATATATATATATATACTGTATATATATATATATATATGCATATATACAATGTAATGTACAATACAATACATGCACATGAATAATTTTCCAATAACATGTGAGCTATTACGAAAAAAAACCCACACCGTATTTATCAAAATTACACAACATAACAAAATGATAAAACACATCTTTCATCATCATCAATAATCCATTAACTTTATATCTTGCAGAAACCCGGATGAAGACTGTGAGTACAGCGTAAGATGAAATTAGAACTGAACATGAAACACTGTATTGATGAGGGTTATTTATTTACATGTCTTGGGGATACCATAACACAATGGTGCCAGGTAAAAATGGCAGAGGTAAAAATGGCAGAGGTAAAAATGGCAGGGGTAAAAATGGCAGGGGTAAAAATGGCAGAGGTAAAAATGGCAGAGGTAAAAATGGCAGAGGTAAAAATGGCAGAGGTAAAAATGGCAGGGGTAAAAATGGCAGGGGTAAAAATGGCAGGGGTAAAAATGGCAGAGGAAAAAATGGCAGAGGTAAAAATGGCAGGGGTAAAAATGGCAGGGGTAAAAATGGCAGGGGTAAAAATGGCAGGGGTAAAAATGGCAGGGGTAAAAATGGCAGAGGTAAAAATGGCAGAGGTAAAAATGGCAGAGGTAATAATGGCTGAGGTAAAAATGGCAGAGGTAAAAATGGCAGAAGTAAAATGTCAGAAGTAATGAGAGCGATTTCGTCAGATATAAACGTATGAAGAGGTTTTGAATGATAACCTAGCCAGAGCAAACTGTATTTATCGAATTATCAAATCCAAACTGCAGATTTGAAGAATATTGATTGAATTATGTTTTAAAAAGATTAGAGCACTCTCATTATTCTGAGTTTGATTCAAGTGCAGTGGCGTTGAATCTGTCTGTGTGCAGAGAAATAATAAACCAGCTAAGAGCCTAGTAGGCCTATGGGAAATTATTTTTATTATTATTTATTATTATTATTATTACTATTATTATTATTATTATTATTATTATTATTATTATTATTATTATTATTATCTATCATTATAAGAGGGTTCCAACAATGCTGCAAAGCCCTTAAACAGTATAATCCTACGTTGTTTCGCCCAATGAAGTTATCACACACACACACACACACACACACACACACACGAACCCACTTTTGGTATAAACATATACGCAGATATACATATTCTCACATACACATTCTTACACAAACGAATTCCGCTCACGTCCAGGCTAGTATATTGTCATTCTTTTTCATTTTTTGAACTGTTTAGTGTAAAGAAGTGAAGGAGACATAGTCGAAGCAAACCGCTAATTTTTCACCTGTTCAATATTATTTTCTCACATTCAGGTTTCGTAGGAGCCTATTTATCTCACAAGGCCTGATCACGACATAATGTAGAAGTAAAAATACAAAACGCAAAAAACAAACTACAGCAGATGTATCGGCAGACATAAGTAAGCTCTTGCAAAATATTTTATTACATTGTTCAAGTATCACATGGCGCAAAAACAAATAAGCTCTTGCAAAATGTTTTATTACATTGTTCAAGTATCACATGGCGCAAAAACAAATATCTCGAAGTTTAATGAACACTTTGTGGTCACTTTACAAACTTATGCCTATTAAAACTGGAGACGAACTTTAGCAATAAACTGTTCTAGTGAGAGTAAAAACTGATAGTTTGCCATTTGATTTCTTTCAATCATTGTTGAACGAATCCGCAGGAAGAAAAATGTAAATGTTTGATGCCTTTCAAACTTAGCTGTCGCTCCAAAGTCAGATTCCATTATGTTATCAACGTGGTGTGTTGCTAAAGATTGGTAGATTCAGCCACCGAAAATAACGTTGTTCCCTCGTTATACAACAACAGTAAGAAAATCCAATCCAATCCCATCCAGGTAGATTGAAATCACCGCCTATGACTACCATATGATCGCGATTCAATTTACACAGGGATCGCTGAAGCTCTGCAAGACTCTCTTTACATCTGCCGCGGGGAGAAATGTAACACTGCCCTATTACCGATTAAATTTCTCCCAGTGGTAACAGAAACAGTAAAAGATCCCTGCCAATTTTTCATACCTGCATGTCTGTTATCAAGCAATTTTATTTTCAGAAGTTTGCACACTTTTTAAAATACTTATTAACATAGTATAGGACCTACCAGATCTAAAGTAAGTTTGATATTTTACTGACAAGATACCTGTAGAGCTGTATAGTGGTTAATAATTATGTCCATTTTCAGGTGTACCGAGGCTCATCTTTTTATTGATATAATTAGATTGTTGACTGGCCGAGCATTTTTCAAGTTACATGAGTGTCCCATATTTCTCCCCGTGTCCCATTTCTCCCCGGTCTCCCCCGTGCTTTATTTCAGGAGAAGGCACGAAAAGCGCGTATTGCGAGAAAGGTGCCAGAAACATAAAGAAAAAAAAAATCTTTGTCACTTTTACGTCGTCTTCTTGCATTTCAACGACTAAACTCTTATCAATGGCATTTTTATCTCTAGCACTTTGACCACTGACATTTCGACCACTGAAAACTTTACCTCTGACATTTTTACCACATAATTATTTACCTCTGCCATTTTTACCGCTGCCATTTTTACCTCTGCCATTTTTACCTCTGCCATTTTTACCTCTGCCATTTTTACCTCTGCCATTTTTACCCCTGCCATTTTTACCCCTGCCATTTTTACCTCTGCCATTTTTACCTCTGCCATTTTTACCCCTGCCATTTTTACCCCTGCCATTTTTACCCCTGCCATTACCTCTGCCATTTTCACCCCTGCCATTTTTACCCCTGCCATTTTTACCTCTGCCATTTTTACCTCTGCCATTTTTACCCCTGCCATTTTTACCTCTGCCATTTTTACCTCTGCCATTTTTACCCCTGCCATTTTTACCCCTGCCATTTTTACCTCTGCCATTTTTACCTCTGCCATTTTTACCTCCGCCATTTTTACCTCTGCCATTTTTACCTCTGCCATCTTTACCCCTGCCATTTTTACCTCTGCCATTTTTACACCGAACCAACACAATGCATATAAAATATTCTACAAATCATTTAATAATCGGATGGAATAAGGCACAAAAGAATTCAGATAACGGGATGTTCTTGCTCTGATTGATTTAAATCTCCTTCCACTCCTCAACATGCTGTATTGATCATTGAGTGGGTGGGTACAGTCGGCTGCAATGGAGCGGGCTTGCATTGCTAATCTTTGTGATCAATAAGCCAAACATTGTACACAGAAAAAAAAAAATCCCTGAAAATTTGAGGAAAGTGTGTTAAGTCTTAAGGTGAGGAAGAATCAATATTTTGTGGAGGAATTCGAATCTATCATTCCCAGCTACTGAGTATGTGGTTCTTATGAAATTGACATTCTTTATATGATATTGAATTCTTCCCAAAGTCTTATTTCAGGATGTATGATTCAATTTGGTGATTGGGCCCTGGTTTAACACTCTGACGAAATTCGAGGCAAGTCTAATTTTCGTTATGCTAATCAGAAACGGATTCCTGTCTTTAAAGTGATGTGATATATCATATCTATCCTAAAATGAATGTAAACTCCGCTAATTGTGCACTATTCCGAAATAGAAATTAATCGACGAAAGTAAATCACTCGTATACCGGATTGATGGGTCTAGGAACACTACCCCCTTGAAATCCACCCTCCGGATAACTACCAACCGGATAATTACCCCCCAGGACAATTCCCCCCTAGGGCAACTACCCCCGGACAACTACCCTCCAAGGGCAATTACCCTCCAGGATAATTACCCCCTAGGACAAATACCCCCCGGACAACTACCCTCCTAGGGCAATCACCCCCCAGGGCAATTCCCCCTTAGGAAAACTACCCCTTGGATAACTACCCCCGGATAACTACCCCTCCGGATAACTACCCCCTGGATAACTACCACCCGGAAAACTACCCCCTGGGTAACTACCCCCCGGAGAACTACCCCCTGGATAACTACCCCCCGGAGAACTACCCCCTTGGTAACTACCCCCCGGAGAACTACCCCCTGGGTAACTACCCCCAGGATAACTACCCCCCGGATAACTACCCCTGGGTAACTACCGCCAGGATAACTACCCCCCGGATAACTACCCCCCGGATAACTACCCCCCGGATAACTACCCCCCGGATAATTACCCCCCCCCCCCCCGATGATTACCCTCTGGATAACTACCCCCCCCCAGATAATTACTACCAGGATAATTATCCCCAGGTTAATTCCCCCTTCCTCCGAAAAATAGACCCCAGATAACTTCCACCCGATAACTACCCCCTCCGATACCTTCCCATGGATGATTACCCCGGATAAGTAGGCCTACAACTCCCCCTCCCCTATAACTATCAAGAGGAAAATTACCCCCAGGACAGTGCACCACGTCAATTACCCCCTGGGTAGCTACCTCCCGGGTCATTGCCCCACCCCCCTCATACTTTTAATAAAAAGAATATCATTACTACAGGAAACGAAGTTCTTTGTATTATTTGCCGGGAATCACGGAGATGCCATACTGATACATCACCTTATGAAAACAACATCTTAAGGATTTACGATTTGTATCGTTTGCATTTGGGACGATTTATGTACAAGCTTAATTTCTCTCTCTGTATTTTGACTCTATGTTCATAAAAAAAAACCGAAGCTGTCCCTTCATATCCTACCCGGTAATCCAGTAAATGTCAATGCCTTTAACCAAAACTATTTTCGCTAAATCTGTATTTTCTTTTACTGTTCCGAAATTTCGGATTTCTCTTGATAGTATAGTATAAAAGAAGTTTTAAGTTTGAATGCCTTAACCATTGAACTAAAGACATTTTGAAAAAAAGTGCTACACTTCAGAATGAGTTATACTTTTTGCAATATTTTTTAAAACCACAATCGTCTATCGTTTACCACAACTCCATGTAACACTTCTTTATTTTGAGGAGCTTATATCTCATGCCTCACGTGCCCTGGTTTTGACCCATCATCTTCCTCTTCCCTCTCGCTTTTCTCTGTCCACCGTGAAGGTAGTCTATTCCTGTCATTCATTACTCACCTTTCCTTTTTCTCTCATTACAAGGGATTTATCTCGTGTGTGTTCATGTGCAGTGCACTCCCGTTAAAACGAAATGCTCAGGACCGGCAGTTTTGTTTTTTTCGTTTTAACGAAATTTCGTTATAACGGAACAAATATAATATGCAATGTATAACGAAAAGAAGGAAACCACGCATAAAAATTATGTATGTTGAATCCTCATCATATACGCTGGAAAGCTATGTGAAATGGGAGAATACCTTTTTAATTTCGTTTAAATATTACATTTTAGAAAGAGCATAAAGTTGTTTGTGTTGTCACACATGTGTAGAAAATGACGGTGTAGGATTTGGTTACAGTTCGCCATTCCAAAGGTTCTTTTCTTTCTAAAGTACGTTACTCCGAAGGCTCCTTATTCCGAAGTTTCGCCATTCCCGGGATTCCGATGGTTTGTTTATCTGAAGGTTCGCATTTCAGAAGAATCATTGTTCCGAAAGTTCATAATCTAGATGAAAATGATATATTGTTCATTTTCCGAAGGTTCGTTGATCTGAAAATGAAATGAGGTTCGTCATTCTGAAGGTTTATAAATCAAAAAATGAGAAAGGTTCACTATTCAGAAAGTCCGTTGTTCCGAAGGCTTTTTCATCCGAAAATGAAATAAGGTTCGTTATTTCGAAGAAATGTTGTTAATGAAAAAAAAATGAGAAAGGTTAGTTATTTCAAAGATTTATTTATCTTAAGACGATTGTAAGGATTGCAATTCTTAAGTTTTGTTAGTGTACTCTCCTTTTTCCACCATTGATTACGATACTTTTTTGTAATGTTCCGATTAACGAACGTTTTGAATTCATATCATTTTCGGACTAACGAACCGTATAAGAATAAGAATAAGGACCATATTTTATTATCAGATTAACGAACCTTTGGAATAACGCCAAAATGTGCTTAATAACAAACCCTATTTCATTTCCGAACTAACGGACATTTAGTTGTATCAGAATCTGTGTGTTTTGTATTAAAGGACTTCGGAACAATGAAACAAACCTTATCTGAATTAAGATTATTGTATTACAATAACGCAAGTTCCCCTCGGAAACTGTGCGTGATACACGGAGTGAACATTCAATGATGCGTTCGCTCATGCAGAGACGCTTTAAAATGCTTGTTCCGCTACGTATTTTCGAATGCGATTCGCATTTCGTTATAACGGAGCACATTTCTTTTGTTTTTCTTTGTCAGTGGCGCTCGGAAAAGACTTCGTGATAACGAAAATTTTGTTATAACCGTCTTCGTTATAAGCGAATTTTGTACCATAGACTTTAATGGCGATAATTTTGGGATCAGAAGTTTTGCTTCGTTATAACGAAATTTCGTTATAACCGTGTTCGTTGTAACGGGAGTGCACTGTATCTTTATTTGTGTACTTCGATCTCTGTCTTAATTTGCTTTCTTTGCATTGTATCATCAATTTTGTAACTATTTTACTGTTATACCGTTAACGCTCATTTCAGAATTGCCCTACTGCATCATTGGGCATTAACAACTAGTACCTATCAAGGATGTGGGAAGAGATTGTCACCTCCTTGGTATGATCACCGCAGAGCATTACCTCCCTTGACAATTACTCCTTATTAAAATTAGGCTCCAAACAATCACCCCTCTTACAATAACTCTCCCCCAGAAAATTACGTCTCTCATTGTTATTTTCGAACAACGTTTGCTATTTGAATTGAAAAAAAAACAACAACAAACAAACATTTTTTCATATCGTCTGGTTTTGGTCGAGACCTAACTTCAGGTTTTAAACATCTTTTGGGTGAGACAATTAGAAACCCCTTACGAAATATCAAAGAGCATGTTATTCCAAGAAGGATTCAAGTTTTTGTGAAAAAAAATACTCTTGAAATGGCCGGGATAAAACATAGCAGCCCTATAATTTAAAAGGATTCTGTCAACTACAACTCTCTATAGATCTGTTAAAAAAGAGGGTGCAGGACAAAAGAATTCGTTAACAACTAGGGGTGTTTTGTAAAAAAAAAAAAAGAAATACCGTTAAACTCGTAGTATTTTACTCTTTCTAATCAGACTTATATTTGAACTTGATTTCCCCAGTGTCGAGAACATTTAATTTGAAAACTAGCACAAGTCTACTTGTATGTAAAACAAGCTGTAATCTTACTCTTATGACAGATTAGGGCACCGTTTGATAAAAGTTGCCAGTTATGACATCTTGTTAGTCTCTAATAATTTCAATAAAACCATGGGTTCTGCTTGATTGATAAGCTCGAGTCACTGACTTGTTACCATGGACCTGCTTTGATCGACCTACAACGATTGGTAATTGTGTGGAACTGACAGCTTGTCAGGACTGATAACTTTTATAAAACCGTGCCCGGATCCTATCAGAAATTATATTGCTTTATATCGAAGGGTCCCTCGCTAATGTTAAGGGAATATGAATTCCAGTGAAATCAACTCTCCTTTTCTTATGTTTATCGTCTAATGTGTTATAACAGTAGAAAATGACAAGCCAAAAGAGTAAATGATGACAGTGTAAGAGAAAGGTGCATCTGCTGATATGGTGTTATAAACTTATGGAAAAATTACAACGGATGGTAACTTTCGGGGGGCGGGGTTGTCCAGTAGGTAAGTATCAGGAGGGGCGGGGGGGGGGGGGGGTTTGGGGTATGGTTATGGGGGGGGGGGTAGTAATCCGGGTGGTAGTTATCCTGGGGGTAGTTATCCGGGGAGTAATTATCCGGGTGGTAGTTATCCTGGGGGTAGTTATCCGGGGGGTAGTTATCCGGGTGGTAGTTACCCAGGGGGTAGTTCTCCGTGGGGTAGTTATCCAGGGGGTAGCTATTCGGGTGGTAGTTATCTGGGGGGTAGTTATCCAGGGGGTAGTCATCCAGGGGGTAGTTACCCAGGGGGTAGTTATCCGGGGGGTAGATGTCCTAGGGGTAATTGCCCTTGGGGGTAGTTGCCCTAGGAGGGTAGATGACCGGGTGGTAGTTGTCCTAGGGGGTAATGGCCCTGGAGGGTGATTGCCCTAGGAGGGTAGTTGTCCGGGGGGTAGTTGCCCTAAGGGGGAATAGACCTGGGGGGTAATTATCCGGGTGGTAGTTATCCGGAGGGTAGTTGCCCAGGGGGTAAGTGCCCGGATACGAGCGAGGGTAAATGCGTGGAAAATGACACAGAACAAAAACGTTTCGTTCGTTTGTTTCTTTAATCTATGCTATCACTTGCTTTTACAATTTTCACATGTTATCGACAGTGTAACTAATGTAACAATTTCACATGTTTGGCTATGAGAATTAAAAAGAAAATAATTCATAAATCAAATGGTATTGGCCCTGGACAGTTTTTAAAGGAAGCTCCGTTCCAATCAAACGGCTAAGATGGAGATCCACATAGTAAATATATACAAAATGTGAAAATGGATCTCCAGGCTTTAATACCGTTGTTTCAATAGGTAATAAACGTATAGTATATAGGAAGTCAGCTCTTCCTTCCGTTAACTCTCTGTGTGCCACGTTTATTTGTTTATTTCCTGTCCATAGGTATGTACATGTATATGAAATTTGTGCACATTTGACTCAATGGCACAGAAAGTGTGAGTAAGAGAATGAATTTTCTATTCTTTATTCAAATTCAAATTCAAAATGATTTCATTTCCAAATAAAGTAATACAAAGAAATATACATAAAGCTTAAAGGAGTACAGAATATTTTAACGAATTTAGATTATAGCTTAAAGATGGATTTGTTCAGAAAGTAACATGGTGATTGTAGATGATGATTTATGCAGCATTTTATTGTTTCTCTAATTACCTTTTCCTGTTTATCTCTTTGTTTCCCCTCTAAAGCGCATAGAGACCTTGCCAAAGGAATTATGCGGCATATAAGAACGGTGATAATAATAATGATAATAATGATAATGATAATAATAATAGCTTCAACAAAGCATGAATACAATCATAATAATATCAACTTATATTTCGATAAATAAACAAGTACAAATACAAATACAAATACATTTTTAAACTATTCAATTCAATTCAATTCAATTCAATTCCAAATTTATTTCATTTTTCGACAAAACATAATTATGTTTCACTTCTTTTGATAACAGAGAATAAGGTAAATAGAACATAGTGAAATGAACTGTACAACAATTGAGGACCTATAGTAATCATACATTGTATAGTAAAAAAAGAAACAGAAGTGATCAAAGTGAAGTACATGTATACCGTTGCTTAAAGAGCGAAAAATATATATTAACAGGTGGAATTCACAAGAGAAGCATTGCTTGTAAATTTTGTAAATTACTCTGGGAGATAAAGGCATCTCAAGATCCGTCAGGACACCATGTACAGCGATGTATGAAAATCTTAATATCATGACGTCAGGCGAACCAGACTGAAAGAAAGGACAACGACAAGGACAAGAACAAAAGCGAGGACGGAACGGGCAGACAAACAATTTTAAGATAGGCATAGCAAAGAAAGAAAGGGAAATAAAAACAAGTGGTCTGCAATTAGGTTTTTGTGAAAGGTCACCACGGCATGGATAGGATAGAAACTTAAAATTTAATGATAATTAACTGAAATAATGAAACAAAGACTCGAATTATCAAAAAGCTACATTATTTATTTATCAACAAATCCATTTATTCATTATTCGTTTCTGTGAAGATGGCAAAGATTTTTTTTTAAAGTTTCGATTTGAAGGGAGGAATAGTCAGATTCTCTTTGAGAGTGTTGTCATGACTGTTCCAGAACCTCGGGGCGGGCCATTGAAAACGAATGTGTTTTGGGCAAGAATCGTTTTATAACGCTAAATGATAAATTGTGAACATGTAATTGTTGAAAATTTAATCAATTATTTTGTGGTAGATTTTTTATCATTGTATGTAAACATAACTTGTCCCAGCTGAAATAAATATAAATAATTTCCCTTAAGTATCATTATTATCACTAATTTTCAGTACGAGCACATGGGTTTGCGTTGAAAATTATTCTCAACTTCTTTTTTTTTGACTTATTTTTTTTTTGTAAAAGAAATTAGTGCGTGTTGCCCCAGACAAAAATTCCATAATACGGTATAATAAAACTGGAGTAAAGCATAATTAATGTAATAGATAGGGAACATATTCAAGTCTATTAATTACACCTGATCACAGTACATCGAACGATGCGTTCTATAATTTGTTGAGCTTAAGCCATAAGGAAGGAAACGTGTAACTTTGTGATTGCATTATCCTTTGCCCCCAAATTCCCCGTTTTGAGCATCTCTTTGAAGGAAGTAATGGATTGTCACGAAATATATCTAGAGTTGACTTCCCGGTGATGAATGCTGTAAATAGTATGTAACATTGTTGTTTTGTGACTACCGGATCATTTTACGGTCATGTGCACTATCAACCTTCAAGGAAACAGGAAGAACCTCCCCCTCAAAAAGAGAAGAAGAAACAACAACAACCACAACAACAATCACTACAACAAAAATGGCAACTTAGGCTCGCAAGAATATTTTCAATGCACGGAGTGAACAGTCTGAACATTTAATAGGATAAATATTGAGACGACTTGAATGCAAGAAGTCACATCAGGACTGTGCCTGAGACAAAACAAGTTTTTCTCTTCGATACAGGCCGATCAATTATCGTTCTAGTATTGCACTTTTAGCTCGCTGGACGACTTTCAAAGCTACGAAAATGCCGAAACTTTCTGTGCTCATTTTGGCCGTCATGATCATCGTTTTTCACTGCGGTGTCAGCGCAAATGGTAAGGATTTTTAAAACCTTTTGTGGTATAGTCTGATAACAACGTTTTTCTTTGTCATGTCAGCCTTGTTGCTCTCAATTTTCCTTTGAACTCCTTTGATGGAAGATATTAAAGCAGGCCATGAATATATCAAAAACGCAATCGAATTTTACAAAAATAAGATTTGATAATAAAATTTTTGACGATCCTTGTGATATAGCAAATATTTTTAACTCTAATTTTTCAATGATTGGACATAATCTGGCAAAAGAAGTACTACAGTCTGATACGCATTTTGCAAAATATTTAGGTTGATCCAATCCCAGTTCTATTTTCTTTGCTCCAACTACGAAATATGAAATAATAGACATTGTTACTGCAATGAATAATAAACGAAGTGCCGGTTATGATGATATAAGTGATTTTATTATAAAGGGAATGATATTTTCTATTGTTGATCCACTCTCTCATATTTTTAATAAATTCATATTACATGGTGTTTTTCCAGACTGTATGAAAATTGCTAAGGTATGTCCTTTAAAAAAATGAGACAATTTTGATATAAGTAATTAAAGACATATTTCTTTACTTTCATCCCTATCTAAAGTTTTGGAAAAATTGATATTCATAAGAACGATTAAATTTCTTAATCATTATAATGTTTTTACGAATTCCCAATTTGGGTTTCGTCAACACCATTCATGCTCTTTTGAAGTTTATTGATGACGCCGCACATACTATAGATGACCATTCTTATCTTGTTGGTATCTTCCTGGATTTTTCCAAGGCCTTCGATACAATTAATCACGAAATATTACTTCATAAATTGTCTCATTATGGTATACGAGGGAAGGCCTCGGAGTGGTATAGGAGATACCTGCAAAACCCAAAACAATAATACTATATTTGAACGAGCACAGCTCTAGTCTTGAAGCATTAATTTAATGTGGCGTCCCTCAGAGTAGTATATTAGGACCTTTACTTTTTATCACTGACATTAATGATTTTTGTAGATCATCCGACATACTTTCTTTTATACTTTTTGCCAATGATTCAAATATTATCTCCCACCAAAATCCAATCACTCTTGTCCATACTGTCAATTCTGAATTTAAAAAAAGTGACTCAATGGATAAGAGCCAATAAATTATCACTAAAATCTTCAGAAAACTAAGTATATGTTATTCAGTAATTCTATGGAAGTTTTACGCACAGATACCATTTTTGACGACGTTCATTTAGAACGTGTGTCTCATATAAAGTTTCTCGGTATTACAGTGTACGATAAACTTTCGTGGAAGCCTCATATTATTGATATTATAGGTTTTCCTGGCCAATTTCGCACTTTTGTCAGTCCATTTGATAAAAGGTTCATTCAATTTAGCGAAAATCCTCGTCACTGCACATTCTATCATTCAAAATTGCAAGTTGGTCGTTCAATTTAGCATTTTGATCAATGGAATTTGCACTTGTGCCTTTCGAATTCGTAAAACGGGCATTCAAATTGGCACGTGCTCTTCAGTCATTCAAATTCGCCAGCACTGGCCGAAAGGGGTATTTCAGTCATTCAATTTCGCGTATGGGCAGTCAAATTCCAAACATGTTCATTCAAATTAATGTCATGTTATTTCTTTTTTGAAAAGGTGATAACATTTAAACGTGTATTTCTATGTGACTTTTTGTTTCATCCACGCACTGTTATAAGCAGTAAAAGTACCATATTTTTTACCCTATATAACTCGAGTTTGTCGTTCTGTAACGCCCATTTTCTTTCATACATGTCATTTTAGGCCTACATGTACCAATACTACAGATTGACTTCATCTTCTTTACAGTCATGACAGCACAAGTTAGATACAGACGTATTTCTCAAGAAGACAGAAAAAGAATTATAGGAACATTTGATGATCCTAACCTTGACTTCCTAGAACTGGCCGACACACTCGAAATAAAGCACTCAACGGCCAGATAAGTTGTGGCCACATAATGCACTATCTTCTGATTGGAAGACCTCACTAAGCACATTGAAGAAAAAGAAAGCTGTTGCCAAAATCTCTAGAATGAGTACGAAAATATGAAATGTAATGACGCTTGCAAAACAATAACTATGTTGAAGAAAAAAATAAGAAAGAACCAAAGCATAAACATGGGTGCTAAATTGACTGCAAAAGATGTTAAATTGGATGCCCAAAAATGAATTTGAAAGAACGAGTGCAGCATGTCCGTGATCACGTGACTATATCATTCTAAATTGAATGAACGAATGACGAAATGGTGCTTGTTTTACGAATTTCAATTGAAAAAGTGTTAATTAGAATGAGGCCAAAGGTAATTTGAATGCTCCAAAATGAATTTGAATGAAGAGATCATAAAATTGAACTACCGAGCATGTCATCTACGCTTAATTTTGCTAAATTGAATGCAGCAATTAGGAATTGGACTGACAAAAGTGCGAAATTGGCCGGGAAAACCTATAGTAAAATAATTTCGCGTAAAATTGGTAGTAATTATAGACTTAAATCTCATATCCCGTTGTCTTCTTTGTTGACGTTGTATTTTTCATTTATTACCTTATCTTAATTATGGAATTTTAGCATGGGGTAGTGCCCGTCAAACTTTATTAGATAAATCATTGTGGGGAGGGGTCCTAATGGGGCCTAAATTATACCTTTTCAGCTTGTTCTTGAAAATGCCATGACCGATTTTCACCAAACTTGGCAGGAAGTATCCCTAGGGGCATAGGATCTCAATTTGTTCAAATGGGCACCGAGTTGCACCTGGAGGGCCCCAAGGGGCCTAAATGCCCCCAAATTAAGGAATCTTCTCTAGAATCAGAAATGATAGAGCTAAGATGATACTATGAGTTAGTACATTAATTAATGTAGTTTCAAGTTTGTTCATAACAGATCCAGGGGTGCCCCTCTTTGGGGTAGGGGAGAGGGGTGGGAAGGTCCAAATGGGGGCCTAAATGTTGTACATTTTCATCTTCTTCTTGAAAACCTCATGATGGATTTTCATCAAACTTAGCAGGTAGCATTCCTAGGGGGTTAGGATCTCAATTTATTAAAATGGGCACCATACTCCACCACACTCCTTCAATATCCTCAAATTTATGAATCTTAAAAAATTTGGGCCCTTATCGTATATTTTCATCTTTCTACCTGAGAATGCCTGGTCAAATTTTGGTAGAGCTGTGAATAATTAAGATTAGTGACTGCGTGAAAGGGGAACTTGCGATACTCAGGTGAGCGCTAGACCCGCCGGTCTCTTGTTGGGCATCCAATCTAACGTCTTTTGCAGTCAGCACGCATGTTTATGCTTAGGTTCTTTCGTTATGTTTTATTTTCAACATTGTGTTTGTTTTATAAGCGTCATAACATTTCATATTTTCGTATTCATTTGAGAGATTTTGGCAACAGTTTTTTTTTTCAATGTGCCTATTGAGTCTCCCAGTCCGAATATAGTGCATGTGGCAACAACGTATCTGGCCGTTGAGCGCTTTATTCCGAATTAGTCGGACAGTTCTAGGAAGTCAAGGTTATGTTCCTATAATTTTTTTTTCTTTCTTCTTGATAAATACGTCTGTATCCAACTTGTGCTGTCATGATTGTAAGAAGATTAAGTTAATCTGTAGTATTGGTACATGTAGGCCAAAAATGACGTGTATGAAAGAAAAGGGGCGTTACTGAACAACAAACTCGAGTTACATAGGGTCAAAAATATAATACTTTTACTGCTTAACAGTGCTTGGATGGAACAGAAAGTCACATAAAAATCCGCGTTTAAATGTTCTCACCTTTTCAAAAAAAAATAATAACATGTTTGGAATTTGACTGCCCATTCGCGAAATTGAATGACTCAAATACCTTTCCGTTTGGTGGCGAATCTGAATGAACGTAGGGTACCAGCCAATTTGAATGCCCTTTTTACGAATTCGAAAGCCACATGTGCAAATTTCATTGATCGAAATGCTAAATTGAATGCACAAGTTGCAATTTTGAAAGACAGACTGTGCAATAACGAGGGGTTTCGCTAAATTGAATGAACCTTCTATCATTTATGGACTGACAAAAGTGCGAAATTGCACTGTATATGCATACAAACGAGCATGGTACGGAAGGTTGGTTGACACCTTTTTTTTTAAATATTTGAACAAGTTTATTGATATTAATGTACTGTTTTAAGTAATGAAGATTTTATGTTCTGATGAGTAAGATTAATGCAATATTTATTGTTGTCATATAGTATTTGAGAAATGTTCATAACACTATCTCCATTCAAGTGTAAGTAACCGGGATATACAACTTAAGTACCGAATGTGTTTGTTCATTACCGATTTTATCTTCAATTTTTTTTTATTTTCTTCTTCTCAGAGGTTTTGTTTTTTCAGTCTCGGGCAAACTTTTTTTTTTATTTTAGTCGGTTCAATATTGCAATTCACAACAGTGCAATACTCGTATAGTCTGAATAATTTGATGCATGTTTTTTTTTAATGTTTGAACAATTATTTTGATATAAAAATTTAATGTTAAAGTATATACATTCAATGTTTAAGATGAGCCTCATCAACATGATGTTCAATACGTTTCCTTGTTTGTTTATGATTGTTATCATAATTAAGCAAGATATTATAATTATTTCCCGTTTCATGTGTGAGTGTGTATGCAAAAGTTGAACGGCTGCATGAGATGAGTATATGGGTTTATCTGTACAGACGTGTGGATGTGATGTGCACGTGTATATACGTATGTGTATGTGTGTTAATGCGTGTGTGTGGATATGTGTGCGTATGAGTACGTTGATAACTATGGTTATTATTTTCAAGTAATATATTTTGTTTAATAATTGGTACGAATTGTTTTTTTATATGATGCTCATTTTTTTTTATGTTAATGTAACCGGTATTTGTCATTTTTGAAATATTCATACGTTGTATGTTGTTTGATGTAATTGATGTGTTTCTCGAGGTGATGCATTTTAATCTAGCCTTCGGGCTACTACTTTGCATGTTTGCTTCAATAAACCATTATCAAATCAAATCAAACCTTCAGAAAAAAAGCAATTTAGACTAGGCCTACATTGAAACTGATAACATGAACATTGTATACGTCTTATTTGTTGCTTATTGCTATCTTAGTGGTTTACTTTTGCGGGAATATGTGAGGTCATTGTGTGTCAGCTTGTCTTTAAATAGATGCATTATCATAATACCATTATGTGGTTAGTGTTTGGGCGTTGTCAGCATGCATGCAGTATCATCAAGAAATCTGATTAGATTGTCGTGTATATACTGCTGATTGGACCTTACAATTTCGAACTTTTTTTAGGTGAAAAACAAAGAATACATGAACAGAGAACAATGTAGAACCTTTAAACAATAATAATTACACTATATTCAAGCATTCATTGGTTGTGAATGCTATTTCTCCGTTCCTGAAAAAGTATACTCCATTTTCCTCTTGAATTTGAATGACCAAAGTATGAAAATGACTGAGAAAACCTACAGTAAATTAGCAAAAATCAAAGATATTTCTTGATTTGTATAATGATGGGGCACAGAAATCCCGTCCAATGGACTGTTACTATGATATTCGTCAAGTATTCTTCATTGTGTTGCTGTTCTACAGGACAGGAAAAAAGTTGGAAGCAGAGAGTACAAAAGCGCACAAAGCGCAATGTGTGTAATTATTCTTTGCGTGGGGGAGTCCAATTTTGTCACCCTATGGCTATTCTCAGGCCCACTCCGCGAAAAGTTGATTTCTTCATTATTGAGAAGTCCATGCACGTGTGTCTTATCTCCTCTTCATATACGAAACGAGCAATGAAGTGTATCTGATGTCAAGTCTTTGGCCATTAATTCAAATAAGCCCTGAGCGAAAGCGTTTTCCATTTTCCATTTTCCATTTTCCCCTCTCGCTCTCTCTCTCTCCAAACCGGAGACCCTGCAGGTGATGTCGGCAAGAGGGGTAGGCGGTCAGTGCCGCAGTTTTCACAAATGGTCAGATGTGCCACCGGTCGGTCGGCATTGTGGGACTAGAACGGATACGGCTGCTGGTGTGGCGTTGGTGGGAGGGGAACACCTGTGGACGGTACCGACAGGTGAACCGTTTGTTAAAAAACGCAATTTTCTATTAAGGATCAAGGACTTTTACATTTTCAACATCACATTTGATATTTTCGAGATGTGATTGTTAATGTGTCATCCAACAAAAATGATAAGGATATTGATGATTATAGCGATTGTCATAGAGATGAACATAATATGGTAGATACGTAAAAAAATCACCTTAATGGTAAATAATAATTGTCATTAGCTGTCCATGAAAAGGGGGTTTTTCCTTGATTCTTTTCATACACCACAACATTATAGTCATGGTCTTAACCATAGGCGACGAAGGGATCCCGATCGGGATTTCTAAAGCGTATATGTCCCTTTATTTTTTTTTAGCATTTTTAATAGATTTTGAATCTGCAAACAAAATCCCAAGATATATTTGATTTAAAGAAAAAGTTCTATTGAAATGAAAATATTTCAGATATTCCACAAAAGTGCAGACTACTGCAATGACTCCTCAATGTGGGTGGGGTCACCCTCTTCAGCACCCTCCTCCATTGAGTACACTGTGAAAGATGCACACGCGGAACAAGAGGTGACGGATTATGATGCCATACAAAATGCTGTTAATCATCAGTCATCATCACCAGATTCTACGATTTAGTCAGTCAGAACGTAGCTGATTTCTTTTCAGTCAGTATAGGCCTACATTGAATTATATCCATTGCTTGTGCACAAGCCGCTGTCTGATAGAGTTCTTTTTTTTTCTAGGACGCGCGCTCTCTCTCTCTCTCCCTCTCTCTGTCTGTCTGTCTGTCTGTCTGTCTCTCTCTCTCTCTCTCTCTCTCTCTCTCTCTCTCTCTCTCTCTATATATATATATATATATATATGTATATACAGTATATAGACGATGTAGACAAACAAGTTGACATAATGCATTAGATTCCAACTTCATTTATTTGTTTACAAATAAATGAAGTTGGAATCTAATGCATTATGTCAACTTGTTTGTCTTCATCGTCTTCATGCTCTTATTCCAACACGCGGATAATAATACCATTTAGCGCTTTGCATCCAGTGGAAAAGGCGCTCTGTAAATGTCTACTATTATTATTATTATTATATACAGTATATATATATATATATATATATATATATATATATACATATATATATATATATATGATATATATTATGCGTTTGTGTGTGTGTGTGTGTGTGTGTTTGTTGCGTAATGTTTTTGTGTTGTGTGGTTTATAATTTCCTTCAAGTTGTTGAAATAAATAAAATGAGACAAACTATATGACTGACTGTATATCAACTGACTTATTTACACATTTCATTGTACGTGTAGATGCTGCAAAGTCCACGACGAATGTTACGACGGTATAATACGCGATTGCTCTGAATCTCCTTACTGGACTAATTACCGTTACTCAAAGTATAACTGCGAATCGGGCTCTCACCGGATCACATGTAGTAAGTACTGGATCTGATCTGAATTGATTCCGTCTGGTTCAACAGTATTTCGGCATTCTCAACAGTACAACGAAATAAGATACACAGCTCGCAGGAACATGTTCATGACGAAACACGATTTTTAAGCTATTGTATTGCAACTAGAAATGATTCAAAATGAGTCTGAAAAATGGTTAACTCTGCCAGTTGAGAAATGCATTCTGTTGCCTACAGCGCCAACATTCGGTCATGTCTTATAGGAGTGCGACCATTAGATGTGTGCAAATGATAATCTTTTTTTTTTTAAGCTCAAGTGTATTCCTTAATCTTTTTGGCAGATTAAGAAGCAGGGAAGTCTAATAGGGGGAACTGATCCCTTTCATATATTTTCAGCATTTATGTTTATCATAAAATTAATGATTGGACATTCTAATGTAGTTTGCACTTCTGCGGTTCTTTAAATCTTTGAATTGCTACTATAGCAATATCATCATATTTGAAAGTAAGAGAATCATGCTAAATGATGACACTCTAAAGATAGTATGACATATTTCTGCACAGTGCAACATCATTTATTATTCACTTACGTTCCCACTTTTAGGATATCGACACTGACTGAAAGTTCTGATAATTGATATTTTGTTGATCATATTATTTTTATGCTAACGGAAGCAAAGTGGTTAAGTTGAATTGTTTTTTAGAGTATAAAGGGTGCATTATACGCACTTGGGTGATGAATTATTCTTTTAAAATCAATCTTTTATCTTGTATATTGCAATTGCAGTGTGTATAAATCCCCACTTTGTTTAATGGTTATGAAACAATTTTTGCACGAATAATAAAATTGGTGATGAAGGATGATACGCTATACGATTATACATTATGTATATAAAAACAAAATGTGTTCATGTTTGCTTGTTTGATGAAACCACACAGTGCTATGATGCATACTTTGCTCCGTACGATATAGCTGTATATTGTCAATGATCTGATGCATTCACTGTCTTTGAGCATTTCATTTATAACGGAGAATGATGATGCAATTTTATGATTATTCTTACTGTCCAGATGACGGATGGAACTCCTGTAAGAGACGACTGTGCGAGTGTGACCGACAGGCGGCGCTGTGCTTTGCCAGACAATCGTTCAATAGCCAATACAAGGGCTACAGCAATGCTAACTGTTAAACTTGTCCAGGAACTGGTTAGAACGTACCTTCAGAATGTAGCTTTAGAATGTCACACAACGATCCAGAAACTTCAGATGAATACCTTTTTTAACGACTTTAACTTCAATACAGTATGCGGAAGTCCAAAAATGATCGGAACTGGTAGGGCATGAAAGTGACTGCCATAGGATTGGTCTATATGTCACGATTATTTGCCCTAAATGTTACTTCTGACAAGCGGAGTCGTATGATCAAATTTAATAAAAAATCTGAGTGAATCGAGAATGTTGCAAAGTTCTGAATTTAATCTTATTTCAATCTTTGTACTCTGCCAAAAATTCTCTTCTCCGATTTTTGGCAATTCAAGTACAATGAAATGTTCACAATTTAATGAACAGCTCATGAAGTCTCAGATTCTTTTTTCAAATTAATTTCTACTTCTTTTCTATAAGTACCCTTACACCCCTGGTTAACATTTCGGTTTCAAAGGAACATACTGATACACTCCAAACCGTGGTTATGAGATAAAGAATTAGCCCTTGCTATACGAACCAGTTAAGAAATCTCATGACATGACGGAACAAATCTGATAGTCGTGGCAAAACATCAGTCATGCTGTCGATTAAACCACCTTATAACACAAAATAATCGGCAACATGCCCTTGTATCAGGATTTTTGTCTCTTGTCTTAATATTTTGTAGCTGCTGCAGAGCGTTGTCCACGTGCTAGGTAATCGGAAGTGCAATTCCAAATTTTCTTTAACTCTGTCACCGGCGGTTACAATTTCAGTGACGTTTGGTCCTGACACTGTTAGTAGGTCTAATACAACAAAATGCAAGAAATGATGATGCTTTGGAGGAGGGTTCCGTAGGGAGGTGAACACATCGAAGAGCTAGACGTATCAAATACTCTAGTTGTTGTAGCCAATCATTTCGGTTCTGTTTTTTCTCTTATCTTAATGCTGTCACTATCCATCAATCAATCTGTCTCAATCACTCAATCACTCAATCACTCACTCACTCAATTAATCAATCAAACAAACCAACAATCAATCAATCAATCAATCAATCAATCAATCAATCAATCAATCAATCAATCAATCAATCAATCAATCAATCAATCAATCAATCTGCCTATGTCTATCTATCCATCCATCTATCTATCTACTTACATATCTAACTGTCTATCAAGACAGGTAAAATTCCCGAGATCCATGAATAAGTTCTTCCCAGCAGTCGTTATCTTTCATCATCTCAAATTCTTGGGTCACCTGAATGAAGACCAGCTCAATAAGCTCAATGCTCAATAAGTCGACATAATCAACCTCCTGGGTCTTCTTGCATATCCATGGTATGATTATGATGGGGATTCCTAAGAACCATAGAGCTCTGGATGCCATTGAATACGATCCGACTACTTACTCAAATCATAACTCATAAACAGCTGCTACTGGTAGTATATCTTACTAACTCTTCTTCATTGTACACTCTAATATACGAATAAACCTGTTTGAATCTTCCATTTAATTGTTATGTCACTGCATCATTCCTGTTTGGCATACGAGGATAGTACGGTAGTATACTGGTGTATGCATGTGTTTGTGTAGGTGTCGGTATATATAAATGCATGTATGCATGTGAAAATAACAACAAAAGGAGTAGATATAATATCATATCGCTTTTAAAATAAATAACGATAATAACAACAATACAAACAACACACACACACACTCAGACACACACACATACACACACACAAGGATTCCATGATAGACATTCAGGACATGAGATGGGCCAGTAAAAGAAGTAATATACAATGGAGGTTATACAATGGATATACGCAAATAAATTGTCATTGAATATTCAAAAAACAAAAGTTATGCTTTTTAGTAATTCTTTAGATAGCCTCCCAGGCAAAATAACATTTGATACTACTCCCTTAGAAGAAGTTTCTTCCTTTAAATTTCTTGGTGTTTGCGTTGATAACAAGCTTTCATGGAGGAATCATATTGATAACATATGTAAAATTATATCACGTAACATTGGCGTAATGAATAGATTAAAATATTATCTTCCTTCATCTGCATTATTAACTGTTTATTCTAGTTTGATATTACCTTATTTAAATTACGGGATTCTTGCTTGGGGTAATACATATCAGATGTTACTTGATAAACTTCTTTTATTGCAAAAGAAAGCGCTTAGAATTGTTTTTAATTTACATACCCGAGAACATACAGATGCTTTGTTTTCTGACCATAAAATATTAAAAGTAAATGATTTGTATGTGTTTCAACTTGGCCAGTTCATGTTTAATTACAACAGTAACTTTTTACCTAAAATATTCCATGATTTATTTCATCGAAACAGTCATGTTCATAACTATCCCACGCGACGATCCGACGAATTTCATCTTCCATTAATGAGAACCGCACATGCCCAAAATACATTTCTTTATACCGGACCCAGACTTTGGAATGATTTAGATAATAGTTTAAAAGATTCCCCCAAATTTGTTACATTCAAATACAAACTCAGAAAATATTTACTTTCTACTTATAATCATAGATAATTTTAATTGTTTTGATTCATGCTTGAGCCTTCACCTGTCCTAATGTCGCAGCACTTGGCGTGTTCTGTGTGCAGACTTCTCTTCTTTCTTCTCTCCTCTTCCTCTCCTGTCTTTTGTTCTTCGTAGACTTGTATTGTTACCGTCTTCTCTCCTCTCGGTACTGTCTCGCGTCTTACAGTGTATATACGTGTGGGTAATCGAATGTGTGTACGAACGTGTTGTCCTTGTCATATTTTCCCGGTACACGTGGTTCAGTGAGCAGTGTCCGGGCACTAGCATTGGTATTCTATATTTTTTTCCCAACCGGTGTATCTCAAAATAATTACATGTATATTATTATAGAATAGTATATAATTTACTCATTATTTATCTAGCGATCCACGTCCGACAAGCTTTGCTTTTTAGTGGATCACTATTTTCCATAATCGAATTTATTTTCCGCTCGCCCACGAAGAATTTATACAGTGTTTTTCCTAAATATTGTACATGTTATATGCTGTTCTATAATTTGTCTCGTATATATATTACATGAATCTTTTGCAAACGTTTGAACCTTATTTCAACACATGTTATACTTTGTACTATGTTTTTTTATTTTCGATGATTGGAAATAAACTATGATTGAATTGAATTGAATTGAATTGAATTGAATTGAATATAGATTTAGATGGACAGCTAGTCTGCGACAACTCCTCAGATATTTCCAAACAAAATGGGGAATACAATGGGGAAACAAAATGTGAATATGATATCTTCACGCATAATGCCACCTCAATTTTTCTTTATATGTCTTGTTTGCCATTCATTAATCTAAAGTCATTGATTCACATTCATCAATGACTCAATGCTCTATTGGTATTTTGTATTCACCTTTACTGTGCGGACACAACCAATGATAGCAGAGCATCAAAAATGGTCTGAAAAAGACAGTGACATTTAGAATGATACTCTTTACAAATTAGGTGAATTGGTATAGAGAGAAATTACCATTTGATTATCAACGCATGTAGTAGTTGATGTATATCCTGTTTTGCTATTAACACATATCTCCAGGTCACTGTGGTTTTCTCTATCGTTTGCTTACTGTAAATTGTCATCTCTGCTAAGAGGACATGCACGTTTATGGATAACTTGGGACACAGCATTATGCGATAAATATAATAACATACCAAAGTAGTTCCACCTTCGTTAGGCAAATTGTCATCCCAGACACATTTTCCCCAGAACATTTCTATCAGCCGCACTTTAACTGTATAATGATTATTACCTCATAGTGCAATTGCCCCAAAGTTGGTTTAATGTGTAGAATACTACGGTTGTACGTGGGATGCATCGATCAAAGAACTCTTTTCATGGGGATCCCCCTCCAAAGTTCAAAATTGTAAAGGATTGTCACACCCTGATGTAAAAAGAGAAACAGTACCGTGCTTAAAAATACAACGAAGAACATGCATTGTGTTGAAAATGGGAAGCGAAGGGAAGCATAATGTGCACCTAATAATAACAAGCCACATTAAAGGGATGGTACAGTATTGGTGGAGATGAAAATTGGGCTTTAACTTTTTCGGGAGATACCAAGAAAACACTTATGAAATAGTACAGAGCATACCATTTTAAGAGGAATTCAAAGTTTATTTGATGAAAATCGTGTTTGGAATAGCTGAAACATTAAAAAAACAAAGTAAAACAAAATGACTGTAATAAAATGTGGGTCCCACACTTTATTAGAATGACTCTGTTTTGGATATCTCAGCCATTGCAAAATCAATTTTCATCAAATAAAGGTTGAAATCCTCATGGAATTACATGCTCTTTCATATTTCATAAGAGGTTCCTCACTATCTCACCCCCAAAAAATGATAAAAACCTGAAGTTAAGTCTCGACCAAAACTATACGATCCCTTTAATTATTGACCTTAGTCCCAAATACAAAGGAGGCTGCAAACCAATGAGGTACTAGGGGCCTAGTACCTCCTTGCTGCCAACGAAGGTGGGCATTCAATTTCTCTCCGAGTTTATTGTGTAACGTCTTGTTTGCTCGAAAATGTCACCTGATTGCTCATCTAAGAATAGATGAGAGAAGTTAACGTATGCACACGAGGAGACAAGGAATAATAATAAGGATGGTTGAATTGAGAAAGATAAAGAGAAAGAGAAAGATAGACAGAAATAGAAAAAGAATAGAGGAGGGAGAAAGGGAGGTGTGTCAATAAATGTTATATTGCTCGGGGCAGATCTGACGTACAATGTTCTCACGTCCGTTCAAGGTTTTAGTCACAGAGGATCAATCCAACAAAACTCTGTCGTTACGAAGTCTCTAAGAGCCCGAGGCTGGTTCTAACATCGATGTTTTTTTGTCACGCTGTTTACATCTTTACATCAAGACGTTACCATTACTAAAATAAGACTACTTGTAGTAGAATGCTTCTCCTGATATAGCTCCAAATAGAAGTGTGACCATGGTAACGATGCATTTCACCCACCCCCCCCCCATGATTTTATGTGAAAATGTTGTAAAATATTTACAAATGTATGCAATTTATGAAGATCTGTCCCTAACAAAACATGCTTCTCGTGTTCGAAATGGTCATAAGAGGCATTTTATTGTCCAGCCTTGTTGCCCATGGACCTTCATCAGAGATGCATTGACGAATAAAAAAGAAATGGCCCTATAGAATCAACTATTTGCTTGCAACAATCATTAAGGCTTGGAGTATTAGAATGATTATAATTCATGCAAGCATGTATATAGAGAGGTGATGACCTCCCTGATGCAAGGGACACTTCAAAATTTTCAACGCCATAATTAGTATTGCATGATAATTAGTGACGCATGATGTAAAAATACATAATGCAGGAGACATATCGACGTTAGTGTTTTGCTAACATATCATTCAGGAGAAACTGACGCCCTATCCTAATGTAGGTGGGTGAGCAATCGGCAAAATTATGAGGAGAATACACAGTTATTTATTTGTTTTTACTTTCAGTTTATGCTGCTGCTTGTCGTGGGTGTTCATGGGTGCACGTTTTGGTACTTTTGTGATGATGTAGGCCCACATATCAACTGCAACTTACATATCATCATGTTTTTCTCTCTGTACTAATCACTTATCTGCTTGTACAACTATCTTGTATACACAAGTATATAAATGACAAAATATATGTAATAAACATAGACATTTGGGGTAGACACAGATACATACGTATCTACACACACACACACACACACACACATACACACATACATACAATCACATAATCTATCAGGGCTCGACACTAAACTTCCTTCCCGTTTGGGCCACTAAAATCTTTTAATCAGTCTGAAATTTAGATGGTCCGAAAAAGATTCCGTACAATATGTAGTGGCCCGATGTAAGAAACAAACGTAAAACAATCCATTTAGAATTAAGTTGTCCGATAGTACCACCAAATGTTCATCTTTTTTGGTGGCTAGACATGCTAGACATCAATGTTTATTGGCCACGGGCCACCGGGCCACTTGTAATTTACTGACGACAACATAGGCTGAGTTGCAATGATGAACGTTTATTACTACAGTCTGGGGCGAAAAGTAATGTCGCCTTTGCCTTAAGTTACCGGACGGCAATATGTTTCAGGCAAACAAAATGTTAAGTTGATGACAGATTATTTAATTGGGTAGAAAGATCTATGAACTGCTTTGGTCGAAAGTGAATTTTTTCCTCGTGTGTTAGGGTCTTTTTTGCGACATAAATGACGAGAACTTTGGACCCTCTCAGGATAGCGATGGCGACATCAGCGTTGGATCTACATATTACGATCTTGCGATCTTGCTTACGATCATCATCACAATGAATTACGTTGTTTCTTCCCGAAAATCTTCCATTAATCCTGACATTCAGTATAAAAGTGATATTGATTCTTAGACCTGATCAATTCTTGGTGCCGTGCCAATACCCCGAAATCTGACGTTCGAGAGTTTTGGTTTGTTTGTGCAGCTTTTTAATTCCTTCACAACTGTCCCAATGGATAGAGTGCAGCGAGAAGTATTGTGTTTCTTCCCAAGAAAAGCGGAACATATCTAGTTATCGATTTGACTTCCCCTTCATTATAGACCTTTAAAGCCTCCATTCTCACGTTAACCAATTACTTTAACTTAAAAGCCGATCTTCTGCGTAAGACTTGCCTCCTTCGAGCACACGTATTCTCTTTCAAGGCGTCTTGCTTTTAATTGAGACGATCGTGTTTAGAACTATCTTAAGAAGAACCAGAATCAGTCCTTATGATGTACCTTCTTTCTGTTTTTGAGATAGGGCTGCTATTGCGCAACATTATTGTGGCTAGGTTATAAAAACAAACAAACAAACAAACCATGAAATGACTTAATTTCACCTCTGATCTCCTGCCACAGTCTTTCCCTGGTTCAACTTCCCATTACCCAGATTTCGATTTCTCCTTCCATTTTCCCGTCTGCGTATGGTTGTGAAGCACGTCTGTGGATAGATGTTTATTACCTTAAAATCAATCTTACCTCACAGTGCCATGGGAACGTATACTAGTATATAAAACAACACAGCATCAACGCTCATGTTAGAAACAGTGAATACCCATTACTGAACATGTGCGCTCTCCTAGAGTGATAAATTGATAAACATAAAAAGAGAAGGTTTAGATTTCTTTGATTTGCATGGATACCAATCTCACCTAATTTCTTACTCTTTTCTAATTTGAGCTAACAAATTTTCAGCAAAGTAAAATGGAGTGTAAGAGAGAGAGAGAGAGAGAGAGGAAAGGCATAAACGGAGTGAAATCATTTGTGTATTGCCTAAAACAACAACAACAACAACAACAACAACAACAACAACAACAACAACAACATTGAGATACAACGTTTGCAGTCATCTCTATGTTTTTGATATGTGATGTTAGGTAAAATTTATCATTACTTTTCATATCTGCAATATCTAAAGGGAGATTCGATCGAAAGCGCTATTTGTATCTTCGTGACCAATGTCAGTTTCAGTAAGTTTTATTTCTCCACTTGTATAAACCAAAAATAAGTATGATATTATCAAACATATTTACAAATCATGGACATAAACAAGAGTTTTCAATACATAATCATATAGATAATACAGATATTTCACGACGACACATTAAGTATACAGGCGGAGGAAGCCATTTGTCAATAAGCGAATCGCTTGTCTTGGACAACGGCCTCTAAGCATTACGGTTTGGAACAATTCTATTTTTTTTTATTGAAGGAACAGAACAAATAAACCCACACGACAAACAACATAAAACTTTCAAGTATTTCGAATGTCATTTGACCGAAAAGGAAACACAAGGTGGAATAATACAAAATGATAAAAAAAAGATGAAAATATGGGACAAGAATAAGAGGGTACCTGAATAGCAAAAATAGAGAGAAGAGAAGAAGGGTAAAGGGGGAAGAAAAGTGAAAGTATACAGTGTTCAGGAGTTGGGAGCTAATAAGGACATATTATCTCTAATTCGAATGATACATTGCGAGAAGAACTTTTTTTTTAATAGGATGATTTAAAACAATGTAAAGAAGTACTGAGTCTCTATAGATCATCAGACAATGAGTTACATATATCTGAACCGGACCGTGATGCCTTGTGGACTTTTGAGCTATAACACGTTTGGGATTTTTCGAAATCAGAGCTGAAGATGAAATGATAGGCCTATCTACATATTGACTTTTCTAGTTTTTCTAAGAATTATAATTCTGGCTGTAATTTATCAATAAGGTGCGGTTCCGATGTACATCACAATTAAGTTGTCTAAAATTTACGACATTGTACATGTTTTATTATACTCAGCAAAATTAAAAGAAATTATAAATATTCTCTTTAACTTTAAGATAATTCAAGTAAATAAAGATTTTAGTCTCAACCACTGTGCAAACTAGATGACACGAAGACGTCATCGCCTGACTAGAATCCCACTGATTTCTACAAAAATATTACCTACACTTCCTAAAAAAAAAGATTTGCTGTATTCTTCAGTTCATAGGAGAGCTGTAATAACAAGGTAATCATGGTTCCTAGATGGAAGAGTTTGCTCTTGAGTACTTTGCTATTGTTCAAAAGTACGATTTTATTTTATCGTTTTTTTTATAAGAGTTGTATGTCGATAACCACGTCGCTTCCTAGAATTTTTATTTGTTGTTGCCATCGAAAACACGATAACTTTCATAACTTTTTGTCGCATAGATTATGCAACGTTAGGCTCTCTACCTGCGTGTACATGTTTAGCAAAAATTTGAACTTTGAAACACATTGAATTTAATAACTATAATGAAGATGATGATGACGATGATGATGAATGATGATGATGATAATGATAATAATAATAATGATAATAATAATAATGATGATAATAATAAAAATAACGATAATCAGAATCATAATAGTGCCTAACAATAATAATAAATATTATAGCAATGATGATAAGAATATTTACGATAGTATATTCAATGTGAGAATAAAACGAATGAAATTTTAGCAGAAATACCACTGGTCATAATAGGACGACTTTCAGGGATCGAGGATCTTGACAAAACACTTACAAACAACAACATAGGCTGTAGCTTGAGAGTGCCCAGTTGAAGTATTGATCCTCTTTTCTCCTCTATAAATAGGCTTGCGTGACGCCACAAAAGGCTGAATGGTCCTTCTGGGCAGTTGATTATTCACAAAAAAATCGATGAAGTCGTCCGGATTATGGGGATAAGCGGGGGCAACAGAAGCTATAGGACGACGCTACACACTGGCGACCGACCGAGAGAAAGGGGAGTCGATGTAACAGTTAACCGTATATACGCATTGATAGGAGTTTGATTACAGAGAGGGGCGTTGAAAAGGGCTTGTTGTCAGGGGGAGAAACAAACCGCAAGGGAGAGTCCAGGGTGAGAGGGTCGCGGACCAACTGACTGGAAAGGTACGACTATGTTGGATTTTGCACACGAGCAGATTGTACCTTCTTTCGAGTGATACTATTGACCGGTTTCAGAAATCCGCGAAAATGTTTGGCGACAGTACCTTGTGCTTTTGATGATTATGTGGGTATTCGTTTACTTTCACCGCAAAGGAAAGCTGAATTACAAACTTGACCATTGTTATTGTCTTGCTTCCACGTGAGGCACCATATTCTGACGTGATCACTCTCTGACGTGTACGTGTGAACTTAATACCATACTTGAGAGAGATTATTGCAATAAACCCCTGAGTTAATCTTCTTGTCAAGTTCATTGCAGACTTTGTTTACCGGCAGGAGTTGTAGTAGACATCCCCAACTGGAGAACGGATTTTCAGCATTATAATCTGCTTCTACTGGCATTCATTTGCATTATTTCGTCAACAAAAAATATAGAGCGTCAAAGAAAAAATAGTTTTGGACAAAATGGCCACGTTATCAACGTAGATCAACTTCATCATCGGGATCCATTAAGCTGAGAGCAATATGATCACCGTCGAAAGTACAGGGCCTAGTCGTCCAGCTACGAAGCAACCTGGTGAGCAGGCAAACGATGAAGAAAACGCGGCCGAACGGCGACGCAAGAAGCGTGCGCCGCGAGACCCGGGCGACGCGCTGGCCAGACGGCGCTTCGAAAACATCCGCAAGCACTCGGCGCGAACCCGTCATCGCACCGGCATCGTCAACAATGGGGAGAAGAACCGGTTGACGATCGCCGAGAAGCAGATGCTGAAGAACCACCGGGCCTCGGAGGCCAGGATCATGCGACTTAAGGAGCAGCTGAAGAGGGAACTGCACGAGATGGAGGCCGGGAGACGGGCCCTGAGGAGACATTCCATCTGCGTCAAGGATGAAAACAGGGACAAAGATCGGCATTCTCTCTCCAAGTATGCACAAAGAGGTGAGTGTATCTTGTGTTTGATAACAAATATAAGCATATAATTCATATATGTGCATTACATATATATATATATATATATATATATATATATATATATATATATATATATATCATGTAGATGTTTTGTGTATATACTCAAGCCAGATGTTTGCAAGATTTAATAGTACTTTACTTGATCTTTTATTTCTATAAATGGTATGAGATTAAACATCTGTGTCCTCATAATGCACCCTTAGCCTTTTCTTTACCTATACATTATTTTCCTTGACCAGTAAACATGCGCAAATTAATGGGATTACAGTGTATTTTACTCTCAAATCGTCTCTTCAATGAACGGACATCCCAATATAGACAATTGATTATGGGTAATTTCTAATATCGGCCTTGATTTTTTTTTCATTGTGCAATCAACAATTGCACTCTTAAAGACGTCGGATATCTGCTAGATTTTCTTTTCGCTGCGTTTGTTACTATTGCACCATGGATGAGATAATTCCATCTGATATTTACAGGGCTTGATATTAGTTGAGTGAGTTATCATCTTTGAACTATGAGAAGTCGGTGGAATAACATACTTGTCATCTACAAATATCTGCGCAACTGAATATAAAAGAATATTGAGTAGATTTAACTGACTTCGTTTTTGCATCTCATGAAAATAAGTCACCGCTTTGTGAATTAAGTTTAATTTTTTGATATATTAATTTTGATTTAGTATGGTTTAATTGATTTATCAGAACAGTATGAGGAAATTTCCAAAATATACATCAAATGTCATTTTGTGCTCGTCTGTTATTATTTGAAGGATATTTCCTCTTGTATCCCAAGGGAGACTCGGATCAATAATCAACTTTATGAGCTCTCCCACTACCATTATGCAACCGTTATGATTATTATTCATTTCTATCATTATCATGCTTTGCAGAGTTCTTGCTCCTAAGCTTTATTCTCATTATTACTGTCATTATGGAAGTACTTCGGAAAAGTAGATTAGGTTTCGAATTTATGGAATGTATCAAATTTGTATGCTGCTGAGACATAAATTCATCGACAAACACACGCATACACACACACACATACATACATACAAAGGTTTTACTCTTTGATATCCTCTTGACTCAGACACTGACAGTTGGCATCTGGTAATGCTGATGAAATAACTATAGGCCTATTCGTCTTTATCATTCGTGTTCTTTAATTTTGGCACAGGTCGTTATATGTATGCGATCCGGAATGAGACGAAATCCCAGAAGGAGGACATGGAATCGTACAATGAACGCCTCGAGAAAGCCAAGAAAATGCTGCAGCCGGCCTTGAAACAGAGCAACCTCGCAATGGACAACGGCAAGCTCTTGGGCAGGGCACCCTCCAACGCCTACCTGAGTGTTGGGCGTCGAATCAGCGTTGTCGAGGCACCGCCCGCCGCCAAACTCCTCATGTTCGCCGACAGCGACGACGAGGACGAGAATGACATCACGGAGATGATGAAGGAAATACCGGTAAAAATTAACATTGACAGAAAGACGATGGAAGCGGCGGCCAGGGCCAAGAGCTGCGCAAAGACGCCGCCACCGTTTGACCTCAACCAACTCCGCAAGGAGTTTTCTCCCGAACTGCGAAAAGCTCTGGAAGGACTCATGATAGATGACCCCAATGTCATGCTCGCCATGCCGGTGTCGAGGGAAAATACACGGGGCAGCCGCCGCGATAGCATCGGTCAGGGACTCGTTGAACACATGCCGGACATTGTCAACCCTGACACTGCAGTGGCGCCGCCGGAGCCACAGACTGGTAGTGAGAAGCAGAGTAGTGTCCTGAAGCTCCCACCAGTACAGGTCGAGAAAGCACTAGTAGGGAGGACTCAGAAGGGACATAAAGCGGCAGCTTCCAAACCCGTCCTAAGTACTGTGGCAGAGACTTGATGATACCCCAAGAAATTGTGCCTTGACTATCACATAGATCTGTTCATCATGTTGCAATTTCATAACAAAATTGGCGGAAGAGTTGCTGCAGCCGTATCGACAATCACATCATTCCAGGGGATATGGATGTGGGACATGACCCTGCGTTTTTCCCACCTTGCTTCATTCAGAAAACAAAAACAACTTTATATAGCTAATATTCGTCAATGCAAACTTGATAACATAACATAACATGTTCTTAGAATGCTTAAACACGTACGAGGAAAACATGTTTTCATTGCTATGCAGGCCAATTTATGTACAGATTATTAAAGTTATCATCTTAATGTTTTGTTAACAACTCTCTTCAGCATATTCCAATGTATGTTTCAGACTACTATGTGTTACCGTTATAATTCAGACACTTTTCAACTTTAATGCACATGAAGCTCTATAAGTTCTTCAGTATTACCAAACAGAAATAACTACTGGAAGTTGTCTATGTAATGAAAATCCTATAAGGATAATTGTGCAGTTCATAAAGCCACAGACAGTTAGGGCCTATAGGAAACCAAAATATTTTGTTAAGACAACAGCAACTTTTGAGAGTTTAAAGTTTTGTTTCACACTAATTGGCACACCTCGATCCCTCGTTAGCTCTTCCAGAATGTCCCTCCTGAAACTTCATACTCCGTTTGTTCATTTCTGTAATTCGATGAATGAAGAGCGATCCATTATCCGTAGTTTGTGAAACAGTACATATCAACATTATACAAAGATTTAAGTCATTATTACTTTGTAATACAAGTGTATAGAAAAAAAAACTCAGAACTTGACAGGAGATCTGCAACACTGCGAGATAGCTTTTGTTACGTAGCTTGCATATCAACGAAATTTCATTCCTATTTGGCACAGATGTGTCATTATGTAAATTACAACGTAATGAATCAAAATTGCCTCTGCTGAATTCCAAGAGCTATTCCTTTGCTGCCATATTCCAGGACAAAATCTATACGGTACATTGATTAACAGTTTAAAACGTCTTTTTATAATTTGCTCTGTACATCACTAGAAATGCAGCAACGAGCTTTACTTCAATGGAAAGTCCCATGGTTGGTCGTAAAATGCTCATTCTGTTAATATGAACTAACTACTATAATGTTCCTGCAGTGGCTTTTACCCTGATGTCCCACTATACACAGGGGACGTTCTACGCATATTCATACGCAAACTGCTGACTGAGGGAATGCACCGTGCTGCAGGGGATGACTGCTGCTCTTCGAGTGAAGTAAATTAGTGTTGTATTCAAACTGTTCTGATTGGAAAAAGAAAGCAAACTTCCATTTTCAATAACAACACAAGGTTGTGCAAAGATTAGAATTTGAAACATTTTTTTTTTCGTGGATAAATGAAACTTTTAGGAGAGCTTGCTAGGATGAAATCGACTACACATTGATGGCAGAATGCTAGAAAAAATGTACCTGAGAAAGGGTCGTTGAAATATAAGAATGTGTACTGAGATGCAATGTACTTGCCAGGGAAAGATAGAGAGCGAATGTGTGTATTTGAAATGACTTTCATGTCGAACTTTTAATAAAAATAAAGATATCTAAGGATATCTAAGTTGGTTGGACTTGTGCATGTGAAACAAGATTGTAGTATGTTTATGTACCATAATTTGCTGATAAGCTGATAACCACTGTATAATCAAAATGCAATAGTAAATAGGAAAGCAAGGGAAGAATACACACACACACACACACACACACACACATATATATATATATATATATATATATATATATATTTAATTTCATTTTTTTAGGTTTCCACACAAATAATTCAGTGTTGTGTTTACAACATCCATCAATGACAATGTAAAGTAAGTTCACTATAATTTATACAAAATAGCATTTCATAGCATAAAATCAATTGAAATCATTCTCAAGGGTATATTAATTACGGATAAAAAAAGATTGTGTGTCTTAAACATGTATGAAAAAAATACATATATTATGCATAATATGTAAAATCATACATACATCTGTATATATATATATATATATATATATATATACATACATATGTACATATTTGCCCGCACATAGTGAGGGAGAGTGATGAGAGGACAAGCGAAGTTAGGGAAGAGGAGTGGGATGGATTTAAAAAAAAAAAGCGAAACCACCAGAATATCACATTGATTACGTATGTTTATGTTACGCCTTTACCTAGATCGAACTCTTCAGACTATCGAAGTCACCAAAAAATTAAACAAACATGTTAATAAATGTACACATAATTTGTGTTCTTTATAATATATATATTGTAGATAATACACAAAATTGATATAATTATAATATGTAACATTTTTAAAGCGCTAAATATCATTGTTCATAAGCGCAGGGGAAGTGAAAACAAGGAGAAAGAAAAGTAAAGAAAATAAAGAAAAAAAAAGTAGAAAACGTAAACAAGTAGACCTATACATCTATACATATAACTTATTAGACAAAATTATATGCCAAAAAAAAAATCATACCTACGTATTCACAACTAATACTACTTCTTTCACTTATAAAACTGCCTGAAAATAAGGAGTGACTTAAATGAACCTAAGGTATTGAACTGCCGGATGCTGATGGAGAGATTCTTCCCTAGTTTAGGGGCGAAAGAGGAAAAGGCACAGTAGCCATAACGTGTACTGACACGAGGTCGGGGGATAGCTGGAGGTTGGCACTCATACCTGCTCGAGAGCCAAATAATTTCAAGATGATATTACTCAACTCAGCATCAGCTATGACACATGATATTGCATGAAAACTGGTTTAACAGTGGTACATTGTGGTCAGTAGGAGCAAGTGAATAGAGGAGTTCATTATCAGGGGGGCATTATTTTCATGAAGCGTTTTGGTCGGATACTGTTACTAGCTACTGAAACCCTTGCAACTGATTGGCTAAGAGCAAATTTTCCAACAACTTTGTCGGACAAAATACTTCATGAAATGCCCCCAGGTCTTCAGGAAAGAAAGTGTGTACATTGTTTTGAATATCATAGGATGTACTCTTCAAACCGGACACATTATCAGAGGTTGTAGTATCGATCCGACTGTTTCAGTCTGGTCGTGTACATTGACGTTTGTTGAATCAGTGAACTGAAATATTATTGAAACCTTTAAGTGAAGCAAAAAATGAAGAAAGAGATATAATGGGTCTGTAGACAGAGAGAAAGATCCGTGAAGGGAGAGGAGGAAGAGGAGAAGGAGAGAAAGGCAAGGCGAAAGAGGGAAGGAGTGAGAACTACGCA
This sequence comes from Diadema antillarum, assembly GCF_040938485.1. Classification (NCBI taxonomy): domain Eukaryota; kingdom Metazoa; phylum Echinodermata; class Echinoidea; order Diadematoida; family Diadematidae; genus Diadema; species Diadema antillarum. The sequence continues at coordinate 1,745,974 of NW_027271028.1, forward strand.
GTATGTACAAGAAAAGACAAACTAAGATAACTTTAAAATCGATAGGTGGACATTGTGTAAAGGTGTTACACACCTGTTGTGCAGCTGCTTGCTTCTTTCTTCCCCATACCGTCACGCTCCCTGAATTCCGTCGAGTTTCAATATAGGCTTGATCCGTGTTTGATAATCACATCTCGAGGAACAAAGGCAACGTGAGGAATCCTTTGTGAACTTAACATAAACAGTACACAAAAAAGAAGTCGATAGTCCGTGAAGGCGATGGTTACTCCCGTGTGTTACAATGGATTCTTCTCTGTGAGCTATTTTAACATTATTGGCAAGTGTGAGGAATAAACAATAGGTGTAATGTCCATAGTTGTAAGGCTTCAATAACGCACATCGAGGCGTTCTCCAGGGTCCAGAATCTATACTTTGCGTTCACTTTCCATTCTTCTTTTGTGTGTACACGTTTCATCCATTATGTCTTGTGTTGTCAAATACCTTTTGCTCGTTATTTTTTCCCCGAGTTGCTAAATTGTTGGTTGCACACACCGTCTCACGCGCACACACTCAAAGTTGTGTCAAGTCCATTTTATGTACTCAAATCACTAATTACTCTATCATGATATCAAATTTGTATACCTGCAGAATGCGATACAAATGAATACAATAATGAATGAACACACACACTCGCTCACACGCGCAAAACTCACAGACGAACTTGCACAGAAAATCTCTATTTACGAACTTAATTTCTCTGACTCTTGCAAAGACTTACTCAATTCATGTCAATTATCATTTAATTCAATTAATAACACGGACTAAATATGATGTAAATGAACACAACTGGTAACAATAAGGGATTTAAATGTCATTTCTACTCAAAATAATCTGCGCGGTATTAAGTAGAAAACGTGAGTGAATATTGCAATCAGCTTCTAGTCTTTATTCTACAGGTGCACCAACCAACACCCCTGTTACACGTCTGTTGTCGGCTCGAATGTTGATGTTAATCTACACATCACACTACACGTTATTCATACATTGAAGACTTATGACACATTTCAGACGCAAGGGAGATAATGTTGTTTATCGCTATAGGCTGCGCAATACACTTGTAAGCATGACCATGGTTTACCTTCATTGTGATATCTACCTGAACGATTATTACTTGCTATTGAAATATTCATATGCATATAATCATATTGATCGATAGATTGATTTGAATGAATTTCCACTTTGTCTTCACAAAAGCAATGAAACTAAATACAAGCGAATTACAATGATTACTGCAGTACAATAAACTTTTTGCAACAATGGTAATACAAAATAGTCGTAAGAACAAAAGTGAAGAGTCTAAAATAAAAGCACAGCTTGTTTTACTTATGGTGTCATAATGTTGATATGAATTTAATCATTTGATTCCTTCCGTTTCTTACGGATACTGATAAGGGGTAAGGAAGTACTATATATTTGGCGAACCACATCTTAGTGTAAAGCAAAGAGACACATTGTTGTGTATGTCAGAGGAAACGGAACTCGCGACAGAAAGAAATACAGACAAATAAAGAGCAAGGTTTACGGATTTCTCATGGTTATTTGTATCAATACCATGAGTACATTCTCTAAGGCGGTCTTCTTTATAACTTTTCATTTTTAATCATTAGTTTGTTATAGTGGATGGGTGTGAATCAATATGGGTGGCGGGCTTAATAATACAAAGACGCCTGAACGGTGGAAACTTGGTTGCCAAATGACGATGTCTATTTCAATCGTTGAGAATGCAAAGGATGTCATGGGTTGGGCTGTTGACCATCTTCCTCCACGTCACGTTTCGCAATGTGTGACAACCGAACTACAAAAGAAGAGGAAAGAAAAAGCACCGAAACTTAAGAAAGTTAGACATGTTTTTTTTTTTTTTTCCACAGCGTTTGATTTTTTTTTTCTTTACAGTCTAGTTTGGTACATTGAATAGGTCTCTGCTGTATTACTATAAACATTTCCTACTTCCACAGTAACATGGGTAAAGTGACTAGACATAGGTATAAAAGCAGGTTGGACCACGACAGGTCATTTCTCCATTATGTTAACACACCGTAGAAAACAGAAACACTTACTCTTCTAGGAACTGATAAAACATGGAAGCTCAGAGCGCCAACTATCATCTCTAGTCTATACCAATGTACGCGGTCTCACCGTTCATTTCATTTCATTTCATTCATTTCATTTCATTTATTTCATTCTCATTTTCATTTTCATTTTTTCTTTCAACAGAACATAACACAAAGTAAATCAAAAAATTCAATCTTAAGCATATATACATTACAAAGTATGACAATCAATGATAATCAACAAACTTACAAAGATATGCACACATACTGGAATCACAAAGTTGTGTTTGAAGGATTAAAAAAATGTGAACTGAGAGGTCCACTAAAAAGCATTACTTGTAGATTGTGGACCACTCTAAAATATCTTCGAAAATGCTTATTACAATTACAAGTACATAATACATAAAACAGAAAATAAGACAAAATGAAACAAACAACAGAGACACAACATGACATGACTAAACTGAGGGGGATACTATTGAAAGGAATAGAGCAAAAACAAATTTAAAGGAAGAAAGGAGAGAAAGAAGGAAATAGACAGAATACCTACACGCTGGAGAGAGAAACGAAAAAGGGGATTGAGGAAGTATTTCGGACAGCTGGTGACTGCACGAGCTGTGGAGAAGTTAAGGAAAAAAAATGCCGAATTTCATTACTCTATAATGCCGTTTTTCATCGTGAAAAGATGAATTCAATAAGTGATGATGAACCTTATGTATACAGTAATCTATATAGGAAATGAACATAAATATCTCAGCCAGAATTTAACAAAAAAGATTTAAATTTATGCTTAAAAGAATATAACGATGGAGAATGTTTAATTTCAGAACTTACTGAATTCCACAATTTAGGGCTGGTATATATAAATGTATTCTGAGCTAATAAGGTTATGAAAAGCGGTAAATGAAACTCATTAGACCGCCTAGTAAGATAGTCATGAAAACATTGATTTCAGGGAAACATTGAATTAAGAATATTGGGGAGAGCATTTGTGTTGTAGTTGAACATAAATTGACCCAGTTGAAAAAGAAACAAATCTTTAATCTTTAATCTTTAAAATCTTGTATTTGATGAATAATGAATCTGAGTGGGAACGTGACGAAACCCCACAGATCATACGAAGTACTTTTTTCTGCAATAACAATAATTCATCTAATGAAATTTGATGGCCCATGCTAAAATTCCGTAGTTAAGATAAGGTAATATTAAGGAAAAATACAATGTTACAATGTTAAAAGAGTTAACGATGTAAAACGCCTGTCTAGTCATTTGTATCACCTAAATACTTTTGCCTATGATATATCAGAGGCATCAAATTGACAATCATGCGTTTGAGGTTACCTCCGGTATTTTTTTTTTTTTTTACATTTTTTTTTTTAAAGTGCATGCGACAGTACCAAAGTGGTGAGGGGATAAGATACATTGTACGCTCTGCGAATGTCTGTTCAGTGGTAAATAATTCCCCATAGAGACGTGTGTTAAAAGTCAAATTTAAAAAAAATCTGTAAAATAGCTGGGAGAAATGAGGTGTTTCAGCTTCACTAACCTGGATAAGTGAGATATACCCTTTCATCCATCAAATTTCCAGGGTGGGTTCTTCTGCTCAAATTCTGTCCAAGGGTCCGCAAAGCCAGACTACGAGTTCTTGTCACTCAAAAAATCACCTATTTTCCGTACACGTACCCAATGAAATATAGTCCCCTTCAAATTCCATCAGAAAAGCTTTCATCTTTCAACCAAAATGCAGTTTGTAGATGAATTCATGCTCAATATCTGCAGCTATTCAGTTTTTTGCCAAACTAGGCCTACATCATTGATTTTTAATTATTTTGTTTTCTTCATTTATTTTGGTATCTTTGGTACGAGTTTGTAAGGGGTCTGGGACATCCCATTTTATTTACAGGTGTGAGCCCTTTATCACTGATGTCATGGGTCGTTGAGGGCGGAATTCTCCACCTGGAACCCTTGAGCCTCCTTTGCTTCACGTTTCGAAATGTCTGGCATTTGAACTGCAAGAGGAAGGAAAGAATATGTGGTAAGATCGAAACTTATGACGTTTACAGCATGGCTCATGGTTGCATTTTAGCAATTTGTATTTCAATGTCTGGCCTTTTTTATACAGAGCGCAGATTTTCTACCAGGGTACTTCGTTCAAATACTAGTACCCATTTACCCATTTAAAGTGAATCAGTTGCACAAGTGGTGGTGAAGCCTACCGATGCCCAAATGAAAGTAAAGAAAGGTCGATGAGGTCAATGGTAATGTCAATCTAGTAAGTATACAAATAAAGTGCTGAATAAGTATTGAATTAACAAGAAGGCATTTTTTGGCTTTATTCAATGTGCTAGTACATTTTTGTACTACAATTTCTATCATAAAATATTGGGAGAGAATAAAGAGAGTAAAAAAAGTCCAATATGTTCTATGGTTGTGGCAGCTATATTCGCTCCACCGTTGATATAAATACGGACCTTGGAAGTAGAAACAAGAAACAAAATTTAATGATCTAAATCGTCCAATTCTTTCAACTAATTGATCGAGGCCTAGTGAGATTCTATTTTGCTCGGCTTACACTTAGTATAGTATTTCAACTTAAGTATGTCTCGTATTGCTGAACGGTCAAGAGCAAAATGATCCCTTTGTAACGATATCAGAGGCATTTACATATTTTTTTTTCCTGGGAGCATTTGAAAATATTCCGGACGTGAGCAGAGCCCTATCTTATGTAATTTTCATTTACACATGCCATGATTGTCATCAATGTTACATTATTTTAGTGTTATATTGTAGAGTAAGAGCTCTTTTCCTATCATTCATATCACAATTAATCTCTTTTCCATCGATGACCTCGGTATGCTTTTAGCGAAGAGTCTTTTACTATCTTAAACACCGTGCTTGACGTTTAAGTGATCCGGCAAGGAATTTTTCATTTTATTGTACGTAGTGCTTTGTATTTCGCTCATTCGCGTATTTCGCCTTATTTGCTAGCTTATAACTGCAATTTCGTTCCAGACACAAGAGGCAACAGGCAAGTATGTCACCTACTAAGGATTATTCGATGTTCATTCTAATGTCCTTTATTTCATTTTAATGTTCTTTAACGCCGTGCCAGTCGCATTTTACTTTATTTTAGTTTTAGTTTTTGATAAAGCTAAAATATCTCTGTGCCATATCATTTGCTGCTACAATAGAATAAAGTGTGCTCTACTCTGTTCTTTTTTATTTATTTTTTCTTACACAGGTAATTTATCCTCTCAAGCAACATCTGTAATGAGGGGACGCACAAGCAAGTTGCTCATGCAGTTGGTGAAGGTTTATCTCTGTCATGTAACAGCGCAAAGTGGTAAAGAAAAAACTCAATTCCTTCAAAAAAATGTGTCTCCAGGCACAAATTTTCTTTTGGATGTTTGGGTGATCTTTATCGACTGTTATTACAGATATTATGCTGTATAGACATAGTAGAAAAATGAAGGAATAACGTATACAGAAAATGAAATGATACATTCAAGTTGACAACCTACCTCGATTCAGAGGACTCCGGTATTGTGACATAACGACACCTGTTGAGGCAAGGAAGAAGAAGAAGCCGAGGGGAATGAATAATTATTTAGAGAGACTTTTGTTTGGAATGAAGAAAATTGGTGGCTAAAGAGAGAGCAATTGGACTATAATATGAAATGCCATTTCCCTATTCAACAAACCTTACAAAAACGAAATGATCAGCACCTAAGAACTAATATCATAACGAAGGTCTGTCAGGCCAACAATCGTCCATATATACCGTAAGGGTCTAAGGGTGCATTTAAAGTTTGTGATGTAAATTGCTCTTCTATTGATTTGTATCATCTCTGGCACATTTACAAGTGTCAAATGAACATTCATGCGTTTAATATCTGCGGCTTATTAATGTGTGACATAGTGCCGAAGTGGTGACGCGAAAGCGTTATTCGTGGGTAATGTGTGCAGTTAAATCACTGTTCGTGATATTTAATTGTGTACGTTGTACATAGTCAAAAAGAATTATGCTGTATTGTTCTGATAGAAAATGCTGGAATAACATATGCAGAAAAATGAACGACAATGTAGATCGAGAAGTAATGACTTACCTCATAACGGAGGAATTCGGTTTCGTGGCATGACATCACCGGTTGAAGCAATGACTAAGTAGTAGACCAAAGTGATGAATGAAATGGACAATTAATATGCAGCTCCCTAAAATAGAAATTCGATTACTTTCTGCCATAAATATATCAACATCAACTTCCTCCCCAGTAAGGTACAGTATAGGTATGATAGTAAACGATGAGTGGGTTTGAATAACAAAGCATTCTCCACACGTTACAAGCCATATAAAACAGAAACACTCGGCTTCCTTACGTGGACCGACGTAACATGGAGGTCCAGAGGACCAACAATCGTTACTGGACGATATGCGGTCTCACAGTTCATTCAAACATACATTCCCCTTCATTTTGTAGCACCCTTGATATATAAAACGTATGAAATAGGGTTACTGTGTTCAGTATTTCGGTATTTCTGATTGTGCGTGATGGTGACTGTAGCCAAAAGGTATTATGGTGCCGGACTTTGATAGCAAATGCTCCAGTAACATACAGGAAAATGACATGATTCTTCAAGTTGAAGTCGACCTACATCCAAACATTGGAACATTGCGCAATATAGTCAGAGAAGAAATAAAATGCAAAGGCGTTACTACAACGGCCAAGAGCGGTCTATGATTGGTGCAGCTACATTTCACTCTGTTAATACATTGGAAGCAGAAATTGGAAAACAACATTAACTATCAAAATTACCCAGTCCTCTCGTTAAACAGCGACTTTTCTCACTTTTTTCTGCTGATGGTATTTTCAATAAAATTGCTGCTGACAACCAACGGGCATTACGATCCTTTCTGTCGTTATAATACCCATTTACATAGGTAATAAATACGCATTGCCTTGGAATAATTTAAAGCTGAACCAAAACCTTATCTCGTGTAATTTTGATTAGCATTGGTCAAAATCGACACCATTAACGTTACTTTTTTTTCTTTCTTTCATTTTCCTTCTCATTTACAGCACCTTGACGCGTTTTTTTTAATGGTTGTTTCTAAGTTTTAGATTATATTTCTTTACCATCATAATTAGCCGCCAGGACAACTTATTGCACTATTACGTATTCTGAGTCATGATACTCCTCTTGCGCCTCTGCGAACTTGGCCTTTAGATCTCTATGAAGGAAATATTTTCTGGGAGGAAAAAGTACCAATGATCATACATTTAAAGAAAGGTTGTGAAAAGTATATCTAAAATAATCTAAACATGAGGCTGGAGTTTTTGTATAACTTGCATTTTAAAACTTGATATGAACTCGAATGCTTTCCATTTGGATTTCTTTGCTATATTTTATCCGTTACTGGCTATTTCGTTTCCCCGAATATATACTACAGTTCCTGGAAGTCATTTCAAGTGTACTTCTAATGTTTTGATTATCAATAAACAAGAGTTCATCAACAAATGGTCCTCCGGTGTTCATTGCCATAATTATAATGCCATTTTAGGGGCCAATGAATCGCAAATGTTTCAATACGATAATTTTGATGACAGGAATATACTTTCGCCATCGTAATTCCACGTTGAATAAAGATTATTCGAAACAGAAAAGGTTGTTACACAGATATGATTTGTTGCCATCTGATGTTCCAGAGATCTTGATTGTGCACGCATGTAGTCGAAACATATCATGCTGAACAGACATAAGAAAATGGTGAAAATTAATGATATGTGCAGAATAAAAATTAAGACATTGAAGTTGACGACCTACCTCTAACCAGACGACCCCGCACTGCAAAAAGTCCGGTGTGAAATATGAAACACCGAGCTGGTGTTAAATTTCCGGTGCTCATTCATGGTGTTAGATTAACACCTCCGGGTGTCATTTCAAAATGTAAAATTGTTTTTTTTGAATAGTTTCTTAGTTACTGCACTTCTTGTTAATTTTGAACTTCAACAAGACGATAAAGAATTTTTCGATAAAGTACTTGATTTTTGAAAAAATGTGTAAACACATTTACACCACAGTAACACCAGTTGGTGTGGTCCCCTATTGAAGCTGGACGGGTGTTATACCATTGAAATTAACACCACCAATATTAAATCAACACCATGCGGTGTCATTATTGAATTAACTCTAGCGCAGTGTCAAAAATATCACCAGCCACAGTGTCATATTAACACCACGAAGTACAAGGCGAACACTTTTTAACACCGTCACAATACATTTTCTACACCTGTGGGTGTGGTCCTCTATTGAAGTTTGATCGGTGTTAGATTTAACACCCATGGTGTTAAATCCAACACCGATGTTTTTACAGTGCGGTGTTGTGGCACAAAGGCACCTGTTGCGACAGAGAAGAAGTAATAGACAAAACTACATATTGTTAAAATGTTAAATCTGTTCGTAATTATCACGACGGAACTTTTACTACTGGTGCGATAGGTCTACATTCGGTCAAGTTACATTAACCGTTAGATACGCAGAGCTATAGCGTAAGTGTTATGCGATTGTCATGCGGCTTTGTAAATTTCCAAGAATTTCTAACATTGCGCCTAGAAAATGAACAAATCCAAATGAAAAACAAGAGTATAAATCAAGTAACACAGGTTTCGATTGGTTTAACAGAAGTACATATATTTATGGCATGTTTAATGTAAACGGCTGATTGACTTTCTGCTTTCCTTCTGTGAGAAACGCTTCGACAGCTATAAGGAAAAGGCACGTAATTAAGAATTTCTTCATTTTCGGCAGCAAGGTAATTAGTGTAGGTTGGCAAAATAAGTAGTTTGCTAGAATGAACAAGATGGAGTAAACTCAACCAGTTTACAGAATTCAAAATACAATTAATTCGCTATTATACAAACACGGCAACTGCAAGACAACAAGTCTTTGACTGCTGCACTTTGTACCTGCGCTTTCAAAATGCTGCGATTGGAAACACGCAACATAATGAAACAGGGTTAGGCCCCTGGGAACAGGGGTGCTGGATGTACTGCAGTATATACTTCTGTCTTTTGGAGTACTTGTAGGGAGGGGGAGGGTTAACACCCCTGTTCATACTATTAATCATACACCCCAACGTATGTATGCAGGCCAAGATGTAATAGAGTAGTTGACCATGTAATCATTATAGGTGTGTTCATCAATAACCCACTCTTTGAAAACACTGTAATTTCGATAGTTCCATGCAAACTTCAAAGACTGTTCTGTCACACACACAAAAACAAAACAGAACAAAAACAAAAACAAAAAGCAACAACAAACAAATAAACAAACAAACTGGGTTTGTTGCTTTTTGCTAAATGTCAAGGGGATAACTTTTAGCACGGACATGTCATTTTGATCATGTCGTTTTACACATAAAGAGTAGACATTGTAGCAAGTATTAATATTGTCTTCCTGTAGTTTATACCCTTTTACATCAGGAGCTCATTTCTCTGTAAGAACGTACAATGTAGACTCTTCGAACAGACACACACAGACATATTTGCAAAGTTTCGTTCATCCGTTGAATACTATCAGACGCGCACGCGCACACACATACAAATAATTTTGTTATCTTCTTACTTCTTTAAATCATGTGGCCATGAACTTTTCTAGTGTGTCTCTTGCAACGGCATTACTTTGAAGTAAAAGAAAAAAAACCCGCAATAAATGACGGGTTCATATTTTCTAGGGTACCATGCAGTCCTTTCAGATTCCCTCAATCAAATTAGGAGAATGTCGGCGAGAATTTCATTGTATGTCACATTCAGCCTGGAGCAAATGAATGATAAAGGTATCGAACTCTTGAAGTATTGTTCACATAAAAAACGTGGTCATGCGTGAGTTAAATTGCATGCTGCGAACAGTCACAAAATTGGACTGCTTGATGGGATGAGTTTTCATAATAGTATCGTTCGTCTTCTGAAAAAAAAATAAGACTGAATAAAAAGAAATAAGTGCTTTCATACTTCAAATAAATGACATGCTTGTCAATGCACGACTTTGAAATTCCAGTCCATTTACGCCACATTCAATCAGAGTACTAAAGGGGGGGGGGGGGTATTGTTTTGCAATATCATTTTCCAGTACTGCTGATAGGAAGCAATACAAGTCATTCGTGTGTTAAAATGCATAAGCAGGAATTACAATTTTATGTTTTTTATTTCCAGTTTAATTGTTGGAAGATACCAATATGACTAGAGAAGATATCGCAAATAAGGTTGTACTGGTTTAATAAAAAGGTTTCATACTTGGGCTTATATAGCCTTGCCCAAAACACCTCCCCCCTCCCTCCCCATGCGTGTTCAGTAGAATATCCGGCAAAGGGATACTTTTCGGGCGTAACAGTAGACTAATACAACCGATTTGAATGGTAGAGTCTGGTATCACCAATTTTCATTTCAAGTAATCGAATTTCTGACATCGTGAATTAGATTTGAGATATGAAATAGAGAACATGTCTCCAGTGGGACCTTGTCAAAGGGTTTCTCAGAAGACGACCGCAATAATAAACCGAATACAGTGAATTATCGTTTCAACTCAATTGGGTCATCCGACTCTTTTATTCAACCAAAGTAAGAAAAGGAAGAAAAAGGAAGAAAAATACAAAACAAAATTTTTTATGTATATAAACAAATTGTTATATTATCCTCCTTTCTGCTAAGTCCCTATATAAGCGCATGCATTTCTACGTATGAAAACCCCCCTATGAATAAAGTCCCTACATTATCCATGGCACTTTCCCGTTGTCGATAACCGCGCGATGCCTGTACAGTGTTGCTCATGCGAAGCCGGATCCTGGCGTCGGATACGCGGTTCACGCGAGGTGGCTGACGCCTGTTCCTGCAGTCCGTCGCGGCGTGAAGCGTATACGGGTGTGGCAGCACGGCGTGGCCGGATACACACGGTCGATTGGCGTGGGTATTGTCCGGTTCGCGTGTGTCTGCCTGGTTCTGTCCACAGCGGGGCGTGGGATTACTCGAAGACTCAAAGACTGGGCGGTATCCGACTCCGGATACGTCCTCGGACAAGTCCGGATACTCAGTGCCTGGATACGGACGGCTATGAATATAACAACAATCCCTTGTCAAAATACATTTCTACCCGACTATTAATCCTCAACTCCTATAATACAACATTTGTGCTCACCATTGCAGGACTGTGTTAAGGTACAAATGTATCCGAACATCCTCAGCTTATTATCACATTAACTTTCTTCTTTCCTGTTCATTTTGACCTTTCTTACAAAAAAATATAAAAGTTTACGACACATTTCGGTTCTGTTGCAATAAATTGCCACACATTGAAATGCATAAGCAAAGCTATACTCAATTGAATGAACCTCTGCGAGTAATTACAAATTCACACCATTAATGGGACAGTTATCACCACCCAGCGATAGAATTAATCTACCAAACAATACAAATCTCTCCCGTAAAAGCTCACTCTTTTCTAGCTGCTTTTACTAATCTTGCATATAATTATGCTCTTTACACTGTATCTCTCGTCGATTTAACATTCATATCCGAATTTCAGAGAAACCAGACTTTCGCTTACCATTAATTTCTGTGTCTGAATCGATTCACCGCTACGCTTTATCGATCCTCATACATATCGTCCTTGGCGTAGATATGTGTATCAACACAAATCAATAATATTACTAATATCATGATTATGACAATTATCAGAAAAAATGTCGTAGCAATTACACCAGCAACAAAACTCATCGTTCAGGATTAAAATCTAATTGCCATTTCTTTCACTCAAACGATCTCATTTTTGACGTAATACAAATAACCTAACCCTCTCGCTACCGAACCAGTCCTCCTTCTGGCTTAAATATTTTGGCTCATTACGTACACAAAAACAAACATCATTTCAAGCTATATTTCAAAAACCTCACGTGGTGTATTTGCTTTATACTCTTTAACATTAACATTTCTTTATTACCATTCTAATCGATTAAAAAAAAAGGATTTCTTTCCTACCGGGTGCTAAATTGAGTAATAATACCAAATTCTGCAAACTTACAGCTTCTCGGTTCCTTTTCCTTTTTGAGTGACGGCCAGCGGTGTCTACGGGGAATGCACCAAGCGACGCAGCCGAATTAAATGCAATGATGCTCAGGCCCTGTTCTTGGCTTGTCAACCCGTCTGCGCACCTTCTCGCCAGCAAGCCTCAAATGCAACTGTTCACTCTCACTGCTCACTCACTTCACACTCACACCCTAACCATACATTCCTGTCACATACTATTCAAATCGTATTTAAATTATTATTCCAAAATATTTGTCTTCCGATCACCAGCTCCCTCTATTGACACCAAAACAAACTATACTCTATCACCAATGTCAGATTCATTTTGACAGACCTGTATACCCAATTTTTACTTTGTAGTTATCCTATTGTGTTAGAATGACAGTTTGCCACCATAAAAAGTTTATCCAACATCTATCTATAGTGAACCAACGATTTCATTTTCGAGCAAATGTACCCTCGAAATAACGTACTTTTTTTCATCATCGGACTAACGAGCATTCTGAATAACAAGCCTTCGGTCTTAATGTTTCATCTTATCAGGGGTGGTATTGCATGATATTAAGAACCGATGATCATTTAATCATCTTTGTACACACACACACACACACACACACACACACACACACACAATATGTGAATTCATCTTCTTGGAAACAAGTAAGAATTTGGATTGGGATTTAAGGCATCCCAATACGGGGACGATTTTCGACCAGCAATTCCTGTAGAGACGAATGGACAAAATCACACGATACAAAAAAGACACAATAGATAAAATCGTAAATTGAATCCCGTATCTAATTTTAAGCCAATCTCTAATTGACTCAAAATACGAGATACGTGGTCGTGCTTCTTTGCTCTTTAATGATCAGCTTTGCATCACTGTTCTGTACTCTTGAAATGTAGAGCCTATGTATCTGATTATTATGATATACCTTAGACACCTCCATTGTTTTTTTCTGTACACTCAAAACTGAGAAAGACATGAACATGAACACGAACGTGTTAAACATGAACACAAACATCAACATGAACATTTTGGCATCTCTGGCTGATTATGTATATTTTCAACGACACGCATGTCAAATTTCACATGTTTCTTTGTATATTCTGTTGAAAAAAGTTAAAATAAAGTTTGATCATCATCAACAAAGGGTAATCTTATTCGTGTAACAACAAAAAAACATACAGCTCTGCACGCATCACTGACATGATTAGACAGAAATGAATTAAATCAATTGTTACTCCAAGGTCACGTACTATAGTACATCAGTCTTCACCATTGTGCCACAATGTCAACGTAACTGTGAGATAGACTCTAGTTCTCTGCAAGAATGACCTAGGAAGACTGTCTGGACTCTATTTCTGAACAGCCTACAGATTTACAAATTGTCTTTCATCTGCTGAATGAGATCACGCAAGAAAAACAATGTTTTTACTTTTTAATGTATAGCCACGTCCAATTGTTATGTGTCTTCAGCAACGAAATTTGTTTGTAGGTATGATACATAGAACCTTATAAATGATGGGTTCATCCTGTCTAGGGTATCACCATGCTTTCCTTTCAGATTTTCTCAGTTGATATGCCGATATTGTCAGCGAGATTTTATTTTGTTGCCACATTAAACCTGGCTCAAATGAATAGTTAAAAATATCCTACTGTTGAAGTATTTTTCATATTAAAGGGCCTACGTATCAAATGACAAATCACAATGATTTTTATTGATTCATTCTACCCTCAGTTACACTTATGTTGGGAAACGAATATCTACATACATTCCATGTATTTTATAACGACTATCCTATTACTTTTATCAGATTGATTGAATGCGATGTTATTTCATGCATAAAAGAACGTACCGCACTTACTTTTTTTTTCAGAAGACGACCAATTCTATTTGTGAAAACCTAACCCCATCTCGTCACAAGTAAGCGTCACAATGTTAACAGCTTTTTGCAGTATGCATTTGACTTATGCATGACCAAGTTTTTACTTTAAAGAACCTATGTTGTGCAAATTAATATTTTTTATCCTTGTGTTGATTTATGATACCCTCAACATCATGGGGTACCATGCGGTCCTTTCAGATTTCGTCAAGTGAATAACGAGATTGTCTTGGAGATTTCATTTCATGATACATTCAACCTGTCGCAATTGAATAGAAAAGGAATTGAATTGTCGAAGTTTTGTTCACATTAAGTAAAAACTTTGTCATGCGTGAGTCAAATTGCATACTGCTAAGTCGCAAAGGTGTATGCGTACATTGTGATGCTTTACTTATGACGGTATGAGGGTAGGCCAACACAATAGAGTGAATAATCTTCTTAGAAATGCGGTTCTTTCATGTTTGAAATGAATAACATTGTTGTTAGATCAACACAGAATTTTCAATCCTCTCACGCAATTTCAAGCTACACAGAAGTTCCCATTCTCACATGCAAGTTCAAGCACTGTAATATTGGGAAGAATGTTTCGCGATTTTATAGTGCTGTTAACACGAATCAAAGAAACGGTGAGGTTTGCATGAAAATGAATAGACATGCACTAGGCTCTCAAATTTTATGTTTTTTTTTTCATTTCGAAATTAAGAAGATTCGTATGCAAGCACCGGTAAAATGAAAAGGACTTACACTGGGGCTATACCCTGACCAACCACTTCCCCTCCGGGGTCGGAAGGGCGGCACTGCATGCGTGTTTCCTAAAGAATCTCGCGACGAAATCTTTGAGAGCTTTGATACATTCAAAAGACCGCCAAATGTCTACCAAAACCTGCAATCAAACGCAAGGATGCAAAGGTTGCATTAACTACATTCGGATTCAGTACCCTCGAAATAGGCTAAACCAATCTTTTTGTTTTCAATTTATTCACCATTTGTAAGGAAATACTTATATCGAAATTACAATTTTTGACGAGCATCTTGACAATCTAAAAATCGTCAGGTACGAAGTGTTTCTTCAAGTTTGCGGACCTGTATGACTTGTCAGCAAATAGCCCGGTTTTACTGAAGTCCAAACTCTCGTGGCTAAATCTTTGATGAAGCAAAATCATGTTTCTTCTTTGGTATTGGGACAGGGCTTGATAGCATTTTGCACGATACACTGAGTATATCTACCATCATTACACGACGACATATCTATCATCAGTATACTCACAAAAAAAATTATGATGAAGTTATGTTTGATATTGAGCATAAAATGAAACATCAGCCTCTCGGAATCAAGGGGGGGGGGGGGGTTGACTATCGCTTATTAGCTCGTCCACGAATATTCATGGACTAAAAATCAAACCTGATATAAGTTTTATCTTATCGATTACGATGCAACGAGATTTAAGTTTCATCTCACGTTAGGTTTGTTTCTAATGTTTTATCTAGACTTATGTTTGATATAAACAAAACATCTTTATGCATCAGGTCGATGATTTCATTGTGTAAGTCTATAAATCCGAATAAACATGACGATCATATAACTTTACAATTGTACAGCATATAATGTAACTTGCAAAGAAAATATTAAAATTACACTTTCCTATTTCTCTTTTAAAACATAAAGGAAAGACAAGTAACCCTTTATTGTCGATTGACCATCATTTTTTTCTCAGAGTCACTTATTATCACAACGTATCTGACAGGAAGCAGTATATTTGACACAAAAATGGTTTAATCATAGTTCGGACTTAATGATTTTCTAGCATTTTTTTTAATTCATACAATTGACGATATAGTATGCATTCTATACTTCTTTTTTTGTTTCTACCGTTAGCCATGAATCAAACTGACACCGATCTGGCAACCAGTTCTTCATTTCATTTTATTTTTTGTCATGGCTGCTGTCATCGATGTCGCTGACGATGTGGTCAGTTTTCTTCGTTTGTATCAACCTGAGAGCATCTTCCACTTCACGTTTCGATATCTCTGCCATTCGCACTGTAAGAAAGAGAGAGAGAGAGAGAGAGAGAGAGAGAGAAAGAAAGAAAGAAAGAAAACAGAGGCAAATGCAGAGAGATACATACAAATATATCATGAGAGAGATTACTTTGCTAAACTGATTCCATTATTACCAAGGTTCGTTAATCCGAAAATGGGGGAAAAAAAAGGTTCATTATTCCGAAGGTTCGCAGTCCAAAAATGAAACAAGATTTCGTTTAAAAAATCAAAGGTTCGTGATTTCCATACACACAAATTCCGTATACCTAGATATTCGTTAATCCGAAAAATGAAATTGGGTTTGTTAATTGAGAGAAGGAGCATGTAACCCGTTAAGTCACCAAGGGGATTAAAGTTTGTTATTCCAAAGGTACGTTATTCTCAATGTTTGTTAATCATGATACCGAGGGTCGATAGTACGCATCTTATTTTCATTTCTGGAGTAACGAACCTTACTTCATATTCAGATAAACAAACCATCACACTGACAAACTTTTTTTTTTCATTTTAGAAAGAACGAACCTTATTACATCTATCGAATTTACGATATGTTGTCATTATTACGAATCTTAGGAGTAACGTCAAAAATGTTAGAATTAACAATTCTCTCTCTCTCTCTCTCGCCCTTTCTGCGTTTTTTTTTTTGTTATTACCCCACTTTTGTAATTCATCCTAATTATTTGTAAATATTATGATTTTTATTTGATCCAATAAAACATAAAAAACCTGTTACCCTGTCTTCCAATTGGGATACTCTGCAGATCAAATGATTGAGAATCTGTTTCATCGTTTATACATTACATTCCTACTCGTTCTGAAATCTCAAGCTTTATAAAGGTAAACCAAACCAAATAATCAAACAAATCAAAGGAAAAAAAATCTGGTAATTTGAGGAGAATTGTAAAAGGGTAGCAAGTAATGATTGCGTACGGCATTTATGGTAGGGAGTTTCATTTCAAATGATTTGGCAATGTATATGGGAAACTGACACCATTTTTTTTTTAACTTGACGACTCACCTCCCATTGGAGGTTTCCGATATACTGCAAGAGCTGCGTCTGTTTCAGTAGACAAAGAAAAAAAAAGGAAAACAAGTATTGACCATTAGAACGAAAGTTTTCTCGCATTTGCCCTGAACACATCCCTAACCTCGGTAACAAGGAATACCTTAATATGTCTCTTTGTAACAAACCAAGGAGCTGGAGCTCCTTGAACAAACCAACGTGTACTGGCATGTCATCCCTCTGTAGAGTAGACATCGAAGCACTAACATTTAAGTACTGTTTTGGCTATTCTTTCGCAATTTCGTCATTACGCAACCAAAATCGTCTTAAATGAAAGCATGAGATTGTTAAGTAAAGGGGAGAAGTTTTGCGTTATTAGTTTTCTATGTCTTTCGAATAAAATACACACAAGAAGGTGTTACATTCAAATAGTGTAGTCCACCTCTAATGAAAGGCAACTCATAGCAATCTTGATGTGTTATTCAAAGTAGTCATTATGATTGTGTCGTTGTTTGTATATAGTCTCCAACAGAAATCCTGTCTCGTACAGGCACAGTGTAAAGTATAAAGAACAGAATGATGTGGAAAAAAATAAAAAGATTTTCATCTTTGGTCGCCACTTCGTAGTGGCGAGAACTGGTAGTGTGGCATATCTGCACCTGTCCTGTTGGAGCAAATTACAAGACTACTGCGATGTTGTGTATAGCTTAGTGTACAAATTCAAAACACACACGAGAACGAGACATTAACGTCAAATGTCGTTACACACTGTCTATACTACACACATTGTCAATACTACACTGCAGTTGGAAAATATCGATAAACTGCCGACATATATTACATGTATTTAGACGCTATCATAAAAACCATAAGCATCAATCTCATCCAACATAGTCCATGCATGACATGCTTCGGTTGGAAATGGGTTTATCACGTCCTTTGAAGAAGCTATTCACCGGTTCAAAGAAATAAAAAAAAAAAGGTTTCGTATTATCTTTCAGATGGATAAAAAATGATGGATCGTTTAGTGAATTTATGTCTAAGACTATTTTTTATTTTTTAAGGATTTGAAAGAAAAAAAAAACTTTGAAGAGACGGGGTTAATATTAGTATTGGGAGCACTTAGAATGTCACTTCATGAAATTGTGGAAGGTACATATTCAAACAGCAATTTGACAGGCGGAGTCGGAGTACATGCTTCAAAACGCAGGCAGGAAATATGAAACGATCTCATTTATGACGTACTTCCAAGCGGAGGACGCTGTTGCCGCAGGGTGGGTGCACCTGTTCCAGAGAAGAAGCCAATCATGATAAAGCTATAGGCATTTGATACTCAATTTATAGGTTTCGTTGCGTCCTACTATGTAACAGCCTCTCCTTCCTCAAACGCAATGAGCATGACGGAGGCATGTGATTCAAGAGCTAGTGAAACTTTTAAATGTCAGGACTAAACAATGTCGTAACAACAAAATGGTAGGGTGACACGTCTTGCCTTCCGAAAAGAATGCTTACGCTCAGCTCCATTAAAAAGGCATAAAATAAATATTATTTGTAAGGCCCATATTGTAAGTAACGAAGACCCACAGAGAAGTACATTGCCAGCAAAATTGTAGAAACACTAGTTAGAAACACATTCCACTACAAACAATGCTCTAATAAAATACATAACTCACAAACGTAAAGATGAGACGTTGATGAGACGTCACGACGTTATCCGTTCTTACTGTGAGAGAGATTCATCAAATTTCGGATTTTTCACGGAATTGCTCCAAGTGCTTGCCCTTCAAACATGAGAAATATGCTGTGGTGACTATTGATACTGTCTGTGATCAGGAAATCGAACAGCAGGACAGAGAAAAACGGGCAGAGGTAGCTCATCAAAAAATGTCAGCAGGTACGAGTCTCTAGCGTCCGACGATGGGGAACCCTCCGGCTGCCGAGACGAGGATGAAGATGGTACCAAATTGGGTGCTCAGTCTACCATGGAAACGGACAAGGGTGCAAGCAACACAATAGATGATGCGACTCCGGAATGCGCGTCATTCAAGTTCGACGAGAGTGACACAATGAAACTCAAAGACCAGATAAAAAAAGTGATTTGTGCCGAGCCCATCCTTTCAAAGTTGGTTGACCTCCTCGCAGCGGCTCTGATAGACCGGGTATCTCAAAGTGTGTATGGAGCAGTCAACCTGGACGTCGAGAAAAAGCAACAAGAAGTGAATGAACTTGAGAAGAAAGTCAAACAACTGGAGAAAAAGCTCTCTGACAGCGAAAACCACCAGGGGGAACAAGAGCAGTACTCCAGGCGAAACTGCCTTCGAATATACGGCGTGCCGGAGAAGAAGGACGAAATCAGCGATGACGTTGTGCTCGATCTTCTCAACTCCAAACTCGACTTCGGTTTCAACGTGGGGGAAGGCGACCTGGACAGAACACACCGGATTCAACCGAAAAGACCTCAGACAGGAAGAGCTGATCAACCACGGCCACTGATTGTCAAGTTTGCACGGTACAATGTTCGTCAGAAAGTGTATGCCGCCAGAATGAAGCTGAAGAGAACCCCGATATACATTCGCGAAGACCTGACATCATCTAGGCAAGAACTCGTCCGTGAGGCTCTGAGATGCGACTCGATCACCAGGGTGTGAACCAATTACGGCAGAATTCGTGCACTGACAAGGGATAGCAAGATAGTGAATATTCGACATCGAGCAGATCTTGAAAAGCTGTGAGGTATCAGAACACTTGTGCATATTATTTTGTAAATTGTTATATATATGGCTGTTAAATTTCCGTGTTTATCATGTGACAAGTCAGTCAGGTCTAACCAAAAAGGTATACTTTGTGTCTCCTGTTTAAAATGGGCACACTTTCGCTGCTCAGGAGCTTCTCATGAACTTTTCAATTCTGATGTAGATTGGATGTGCAATGCATGTTTAATGAATGAACTGCCTCGAAACATAGATAAGTTGAATGATAATGACCATGAACATGTAAGTATCAGTCAGGAAAGTTTTGATAAACTGTCTCCAGATACATTTATCATTCATCAAAAACCTGAAGTTATATTTCAGCACGTAAACTCGCATTCTGGTTTTAATATTGCACATTGATTTTGAATGTATGCTCTCTTTTGAAAAAAATTGATGAAATAACACACGTAGTAAAAACAAATAAAATCCATGTTTTGTGTCTTTCTGAAACAAGATTAGACCAATCTATTACTGATAATGAAATTTTTATTGAAGGATATGCAAGCATCAGAATGGACTGAAACAGAAATGGTGGAGGTATCTTGATACATATTCACGAGTCTGTAATATACAAAAAGAGACAGGATATATTTGATGATAAACTGGAGTTATTGTGTATCGAAATTTGTCTACCAAAACAAAAAACATTTTTTTTTGTGCTTTACTACTATAGACCCCCAGATTCTTATATCGATATGTTTGATAAGATAGAAAATCTTTTAGAGAATATTGAAACCCAGAGCATTGATTATGTTTTTTTGGGTGACATGAATTGTGATCTTAATAAAGTGCCATCAGCACATCACACCAAACGTTTATTGCAAATAGCGGAAGAGCACGAGCTGAAACAATTCGTTGAATTGCCTACTCGGATTACATCTAAAACCTCAACTCTAATTGATGTTCTGTTTTCCTCAAATCATGACAAAATATCGTTTTGTGATGTAATACCCCTGAGTTTAAGCGATCACTTTATGGTCATGGCTATTTGGGGTAATACCAAACCACCGCCAGGTAACCATAGATATGTAGTCAGCCGAAGTGTTAAGAAGTTATGTGAAGACGAATTCATTGAAGACTTACAGCAGGTGTCTTGGAGTGACGTGCTTGCGGAAAGTGATGTAGAAAAAGCATATGAATTATGGGTCTCTAAATTCAATTCCATTCTCGACAAACATGTTCCACTTCGGAAAAGGCGAGTCAAACAAAAAGAGACACCATGGATGAATAATGATGTATTAAGTAAGATTCGAGAAAGGGACCAGATGAAAAAGCAAGCTAAAAAGTCTGGATCTGAGCTTCATTGGGACATGTATAAAAAACTACGAAGTAGAGTTACATCCATGATAAGAACGGCCAAACGATTATACGTCTCTAAAATGATCGGAGACAACAAGGGTAACCCCTCCGCTATGTGGAAATCTTTGCGTTGTGTTTTGCCGAACAAAAAGAAGAATACTTCTATTAATAAGTTGGTTGTCTCAGGTAAAGATGTCAGTGGATATAGAAATATTGCAACTCATTTGAATGACCATTTCACAAGTATTGCAAACAAACGTAAAGAAACACAACTGTTTGGTAATAACATGGAACAATTTATGGAAAAAGCATCGTCTGTGTTTACTTTTCAGGAGATCTCAGAACAAGACATTCTAAAACATGTCAATACAATACCTTTGAACAAGGCAACTGGTCTTGATCATATTCCTGCAAGCATACTTAAGATATCAGTAAGTCATATGTTACGGCCTTTAGCACATTTGATCAATTTATATCTGGTGAAAGGTGTAGTACCAAGCGCATGGAAATCAGCACGTATCACGCCACTTTATAAAGATGGTGACCCAACCAATGTAACCAATTACAGGCCAATTTCTGTTTTACCTGTGCTTTCTAAGGTATTGGAAAAAATAGTGTTTCAGCAGGTTACTGCGTATCTAACGGAAAATCGTCTTTTATGTTCACAACAACACGGTTTTCGACCAAAACATTCCAATTCGACTGCTGTAATCAATGTCATTGAAGACCTTGTGTGTGCCATAGACAAAGGCTATGTTGTTGGTTTAATCTCATTGGATCTTGAAAAAGCGTTTGATCTAATTTCGCATGACATTTTATTAAAGAAATTAGTTTACTATGGTTTTGATGAGAATGTGACCAGATGGTTTAGACATTACCTTAGTCAAAGGAGACAGATAACTGTGGTCAATGGAAATGAATCATCCTGTTCTTTTGTGCATTGTGGTGTACCGCAAGGCAGCATATTGGGTCCGCTCTTATTTATATTGTTCTTAAACGATCTCGCAAAAGTTGTTGAAAAGTGTCGCCTGTCTTTATATGCGGATGACACCTGTGTGTATTTTGCATCCAAAACCCCCCAAGAATTACAACACGTTTTGAATAATGATCTTTCGCTGATGGCTAACTGGTTTTCGCATAACCACCTGATATCAAATGTACAGAAATGTAATTACATGATCTTAGGATCTAAAGCAAAATTAAGACCCTTCAGCAAATTCAATGTTTGTATTGGTAATACAGAACTCGAAAGAGTTTATCAATGTAAATACCTCGGTGTTATTGTTGATTGTAATCTAACTTGGTCTCAGCAAATTGAAAGTGTAAGAGTTAAGGCCATACGCAATCTTTATTTACTCAGAAGGGCAAGGGGTTTTATTGACAAAGCAACAGCTCTTATGCTGTACCACACTTTAATCCAAAGTCACTTTGACTACTGTTGTACTCTGTGGATGAATGGTAATTCAGTGCACTTAAGGCGATTGCAGATAATACAAATCAGGGCGCTGAGAATCGTGTTGCAAGTTGATAATCGTTTTAACCGCCAAACATTATATAGTACACTTAAAGTTGACTGTTTAATCGATCGTTGGAAAAAGCAAGCATTGATAATCATCTTCAAACTGCTGAATAATTTTCTACCAGAAAGTTTATGTGAACGTCTCGAGAAAAGACTCAATAAGCCACTACAATTTACGTGATCATGAAAATATTCTTAACCTCCCTAAGCCCAAATCAACTATTCTTAAAAATAGCACTCTATATTCGGCATCGAGATTATTCAATACATTGCCAACAGAAACAAGATCCTTAACTTCAATCACTGCATTCTCAAGAGCAATTTCGCACATCTCCTTTGCTAATTATTCTACCTGATTATATCAAATTTATTAAAGTACACAATGTTTATGTAATTGCTATCTCCCAATAACTTGTCACATGTTTCATTTTCATTTTTTTTTGTCTGTACTTACACAATGTATATTCTGTGACTTTTTTTTCATTTCTTTTCTTGCGTTCGTTTGTAATGATTATTTTGTGTTTTTTATGTGCATTCTATTCATTGTATGATTTCTATGTTTTGATATCATTTCAAGGCCTTGCTGAAAAACAGCTTATAGCTGATAGCAGGCTTTTTACCGTGGTTAGATAAATAAATTCAATTCAATTCAATTAAAACTAGAGAGGGGCCGTCAAAGGCGGCAGACCCACGCCTAAGTACAAAGTCGGGGTAAACATAATGTGCATTCGGTCATCTACCAGAATTCGGCCACTTAATTGCCAGTGTGCTTTATCACCAGCCAGTGAGTTCTACCAAAGATCGTACACTTAAGTGTACGATCTTTGGTTCTACAGTCACATCACACGCAAATCGCATCATTACACATACGGTATTAACACTCATTCACGTACAGGAAAGTCCTTAAGTCTCCTCCAAAAATCCATCGAAAATCCCAAATTCCACCGTCAAAAGTGCAGAATCGGAACTTTTCCAAGCGCGCGCGAATTAAGTCCAGTTTTAAGAGTATTGTCTACGCGACGGGTCGCGGAAAAAGCGCTAAAAATCGAGAAATACGCCGTTTTCTTGCGGGATATTTTGATTATAGCAAGCCGAGAGTGTGATGATATCAAAGGTCGTATGAGTGTACGATCTTTGATGGTATCCACAAAAGCAAAAAAGAAAAACAAAATTTACGTACCCCCTAGGCAATTACCCCTATGATTAGTGTCTACGGGAATTATTCAATGCAAGGGTTGAATGCAAATGTCTACTGCACCAGTATTCGGCCACCAACGAGCGCCGCAACGTCCCCGGTGCAATTTTGCACCAACAGTGTAGAGCGCGATGCATTTTCAGCGGCCTTGCACACGCATTGACATTGAGCACGCATATCGTGCAGTGTGACTGCGACCGAGCAAAATGCTCCTCCAACGAAAAAAACAATCAATGTTAATTTGAAAAATCATCAAATATCAAAGGTCGTATGAGTGTACGATCTTTGATGGTATCCACAAAAGCAAAAAAGAAAAACAAAATTTACGTACCCCCTAGGCAATTACCCCTATGATTAGTGTCTACGGGAATTATTCAATGCAAGGGTTGAATGCAAATGTCTACTGCACCAGTATTCGGCCACCAACGAGCGCCGCAACGTCCCCGGTGCAATTTTGCACCAACAGTGTAGAGCGCGATGCATTTTCAGCGGCCTTGCACACGCATTGACATTGAGCACGCATATCGTGCAGTGTGACTGCGACCGAGCAAAATGCTCCTCCAACGAAAAAAACAATCAATGTTAATTTGAAAAATCATCAAAATACGGGCCAGTTTGTGATGACGGAGAACGAACTTTCATAAATCTAGAAGGACATAGTCCCTCAAATAGGCCTAAACGTAAATTTCGGAATTCTTACGAACATTTGAGCAGCGAAGTCGGATCGTTGGGGAGTTTATGTTTTCGTATGGTAGCGGAAAATCGCAAAGTGAGAAACGGGAAATTTTCGGAATGGTCACTATACCATGGGGTCAAAACTTCAAGGTCACACAGAATTTGCAAGGGTCAACCGATTATCACCAAAATCTAATCGATTCTTTCCTGTCATTATCCAAACATTCCCTGAACATTTCGTGCAAATCCGTTTACCCGTTCTCTTGTTATCTTGTACACAAACAAACAAACAAACAAACAAACATACAAACAAACAAACAAACAAAAAAACAAAAAACAAACAAACAAACAAACAAACAAACAAACAAACTAGAGAGGGGCCGTCAAAGGCGGCAGACCCACGCCTAAGTACAAAGTCGGGGTAAACATAATGTGCATTCGGTCATCTACCAGAATTCGGCCACTTAATTGCCAGTGTGCTTTATCACCAGCCAGTGAGTTCTACCAAAGATCGTACACTTAAGTGTACGATCTTTGGTTCTACAGTCACATCACACGCAAATCACATCATTACACATACGGTATTAACACTCATTCACGTACAGGAAAGTCCTTAAGTCTCCTCCAAAAATCCATCGAAAATCCCAAATTCCACCGTCAAAAGTGCAGAATCGGAACTTTTCCAAGCGCGCGCGAATTAAGTCCAGTTTTAAGAGTATTGTCTACGCGACGGGTCGCGGAAAAAGCGCTGAAAATCGAGAAATACGCCGTTTTCTTGCGGGATATTTTGATTATAGCAAGCCGAGAGTGTGATGATATCAAAGGTCGTATGAGTGTACGATCTTTGATGGTATCCACAAAAGCAAAAAAGAAAAACAAAATTTACGTACCCCCTAGGCAATTACCCCTATGATTAGTGTCTACGGGAATTATTCAATGCAAGGGTTGAATGCAAATGTCTACTGCACCAGTATTCGGCCACCAACGAGCGCCGCAACGTCCCCGGTGCAATTTTGCACCAACAGTGTAGAGCGCGATGCATTTTCAGCGGCCTTGCACACGCATTGACATTGAGCACGCATATCGTGCAGTGTGTCTGCGACCGAGCAAAATGCTCCTCCATCGAAAAAAACAATCAATGTTAATTTGAAAAATCATCAAATATCAAAGGTCGTATGAGTGTACGATCTTTGATGGTATCCACAAAAGCAAAAAAGAAAAACAAAATTTACGTACCCCCTAGGCAATTACCCCTATGATCAACTATGATTAGTGTCTACGGGAATTATTCAATGCAAGGGTTGAATGCAAATGTCTACTGCACCAGTATTCGGCCACCAACGAGCGCCGCAACGTCCCTGGTGCAATTTTGCACCAACAGTGTAGAGCGCGATGCATTTTCAGCGGCCTTGCACACGCATTGACATTGAGCACGCATATCGTGCAGTGTGACTGCGACCGAGCAAAATGCTCCTCCAACGAAAAAAACAATCAATGTTAATTTGAAAAATCATCAAAATACGGGCCAGTTTGTGATGACGGAGAACGAACTTTCATAAATCTAGAAGGACATAGTCCCTCAAATAGGCCTAAACGTAAATTTCGGAATTCTTACGAACATTTGAGCAGCGAAGTCGGATCGTTGGGGAGTTTATGTTTTCGTATGGTAGCGGAAAATCGCAAAGTGAGAAACGGGAAATTTTCGGAATGGTCACTATACCATGGGGTCAAAACTTCAAGGTCACACAGAATTTGCAAGGGTCAACCGATTATCACCAAAATCTAATCGATTCTTTCCTGTCATTATCCAAACATTCCCTGAACATTTCGTGCAAATCCGTTTACCCGTTCTCTTGTTATCTTGTACACAAACAAACAAACAAACAAACAAACAAACAAACAAACAAACAAACAAACAAACAAACAAACATACGGAACCCTTTACATAACCCCCTGCCGATTTTCATCGGCGTGGGTAACAAACAAACAAACAAACATACGGAACCCTTTACATAACCCCCTGCCGATTTTCATCGGCGTGGGTAAAGATACGATGTTCACATCGAGTCCCTTGACGGCAGCGGTTGCGCCGCTAAAGGAAGAGACACTTAATCCCAATTGCATATTCCTTTGGAGGGGGACATTAAGCAGTTGGTTCTGTGGATGCGTGATTAAAAATATTCAGTACTTTCATAGCTTCCATGAATTAGATCCTCCAATAAGATTCAAATTCAAATTCAATCCATTCACACTTGCCCAAAAGGCATAACACAATAAGAACACGTTCAGAACAACTACAAAGGATGATTATGCACATTGTACAGAGTATAGGCTGGAGTAATGTGAACAAAACTTAATGGAATGATCATATTTCAAAACGTACCTCCGGGTGGAGGCGGACGCCAGTGCCGCAGAGTGCCTGCATCTAAGAAATGGATGGAAGGACATACAGTATTGATAGAATTGGTAATTTATTAGACATTGCTGAAAGTTAGACTGCGTTCATTCGTCTGTGACACAGCATATCCCATGTTCACAGCGATTGAGTGAGGAGTGTTAGGTAAGTGGGCCAAGTCTTTTACGTCAGAAAAACACATTGGCACTTTTTCAGAGGGAAAGGACATGATTATGGAAGTTTGTTTGATCCACAATTTTTTAATCCATTGCTCACAATATACAGAAGTGTATCGGAAGTGATATTCCTAACACACAACGGCATGTTACTCTCTATGTGAATGGTGCATTACATTGCACACACCTGTAGAAATACAATGTCCACGTGATAATGGTTTAATAAACATTACGTAGCATGT
This sequence comes from Diadema antillarum, assembly GCF_040938485.1. Lineage (NCBI taxonomy): Eukaryota > Metazoa > Echinodermata > Echinoidea > Diadematoida > Diadematidae > Diadema > Diadema antillarum. The sequence continues at coordinate 1,773,324 of NW_027271028.1, forward strand.
CACTGACGGTAACATGTTTAGACAAATCCCGAAACAACATACACATTACAAAAACTAGCCATTCTAATATAGAAACGCGTGGCTCTCAAGCGTAGTGCAATACATTGCACACGATGAAGTTTGCCTACGACCTCGTCGATTATAGCGTAACGACAAACAGAATTATGACGTTTAATATCATTGAAATGTTAGGAATAGTGTCCTATAATACGGTACGTTTGGGAAAGAATGTTTACACTCTGTATAAGGGGAAAATTGGTGACGACCCCTTTTCAAAAGTTAAGAATACTTGATATATTATTTTATTCAAACGCAAAATGTACTCAACTAAAATAATAGGGAAAAATCAGCTTATACGCGTATGAAGGATCAACAAAAACACCACCACCAACAGACAAACAAACAACCCTAAAGGATAAACTGGTTTTGAAGAGTGATTGAGGTTAAAAGATGGGGAATAATTAAGTTTCAAATAGTTCTTCAAAGATCTACCGGGGGACAAATCCCTTGTAAAACAATGCATAAATATAGTTTGATCAAACTGAAGAGACTGGTAATAGCTGTTTACATTGCGAAATCCATTCTACCTACCGCTTTCCTTCGCGAACAAGGCACTCCCAACCAGAAGGGCCAGACAGACAATCACGTATGTCTTCATTTTCACAGCAGTTTAGCAGAAAACTCTTGTGAAACTAATATTCTGCTAAAAATTCTAGGTAGACGACATTCGGGACTTCTTCACCCAGCTTAGCGTTGGCATCCAAAGTGCTGTTCATGCGTTTTATTACGATTCATCAACTGCAGGTTTGCCGTAAATATCCTTCCTTGATATCGGACTACAATAATAGAATGGGTTCTTCTCCAGTCGCGTTGCCTGTAGGAAAAACTCCGGCGCTTTTGTGTTTTATCAATAGGATAACGTGGTCGAGACATGTAAACACGTCTCGAAATTCCCATTATTCATACCAAAACCATTCTTTGTTCCTTTACACGTATAAGGGTATGGGGATTTTTCGTGAATTGTTCACTGAGAGTATTATACATGATCACACGTGCCCTCAAAAAGTTACACAGACTTTAGGCTGCAAATCGTAAGCCTTTTCAATGTGTCGAACTTATCTCAATAAACATAATATATACAAACTAGAGAGGGGCCGTCAAAGGCGGCAGACCCACGCCTAAGTACAAAGTCGGGGTAAACATAATGTGCATTCGGTCATCTACCAGAATTCGGCCACTTAATTGCCAGTGTGCTTTATCACCAGCCAGTGAGTTCTACCAAAGATCGTACACTGAAGTGTACGATCTTTGGTTCTACAGTCACATCACACGCAAATCACATAATTACACATACGGTATTAACACTCATTCACGTACAGGAAAGTCCTTAAGATATCAGTCTCCTCCAAAAATCCATCGAAAATCCCAAATTCCACCGTCAAAAGTGCAGAATCGGAACTTTTCCAAGCGCGCGCGAATTAAGTCCAGTTTTAAGAGTATTGTCTACGCGACGGGTCGCGGAAAAAGCGCTAAAAATCGAGAAATACGCCGTTTTCTTGCGGGATATTTTGATTATAGCAAGCCGAGAGTGTGATGATATCAAAGGTCGTATGAGTGTACGATCTTTGATGGTATCCACAAAAGCAAAAAAGAAAAACAAAATTTACGTACCCCCTAGGCAATTACCCCTATGATTAGTGTCTACGGGAATTATTCAATGCAAGGGTTGAATGCAAATGTCTACTGCACCAGTATTCGGCCACCAACGAGCGCCGCAACGTCCCCGGTGCAATTTTGCACCAACAGTGTAGAGCGCGATGCATTTTCAGCGGCCTTGCACACGCATTGACATTGAGCACGCATATCGTGCAGTGTGACTGCGACCGAGCAAAATGCTCCTCCAACGAAAAAAACAATCAATGTTAATTTGAAAAATCATCAAATATCAAAGGTCGTATGAGTGTACGATCTTTGATGGTATCCACAAAAGCAAAAAAGAAAAACAAAATTTACGTACCCCCTAGGCAATTACCCCTATGATTAGTGTCTACGGGAATTATTCAATGCAAGGGTTGAATGCAAATGTCTACTGCACCAGTATTCGGCCACCAACGAGCGCCGCAACGTCCCCGGTGCAATTTTGCACCAACAGTGTAGAGCGCGATGCATTTTCAGCGGCCTTGCACACGCATTGACATTGAGCACGCATATCGTGCAGTGTGACTGCGACCGAGCAAAATGCTCCTCCAACGAAAAAAACAATCAATGTTAATTTGAAAAATCATCAAATATCAAAGGTCGTATGAGTGTACGATCTTTGATGGTATCCACAAAAGCAAAAAAGAAAAACAAAATTTACGTACCCCCTAGGCAATTACCCCTATGATTAGTGTCTACGGGAATTATTCAATGCAAGGGTTGAATGCAAATGTCTACTGCACCAGTATTCGGCCACCAACGAGCGCCGCAACGTCCCCGGTGCAATTTTGCACCAACAGTGTAGAGCGCGATGCATTTTCAGCGGCCTTGCACACGCATTGACATTGAGCACGCATATCGTGCAGTGTGACTGCGACCGAGCAAAATGCTCCTCCAACGAAAAAAACAATCAATGTTAATTTGAAAAATCATCAAAATACGTGCCAGTTTGTGATGACGGAGAACGAACTTTCATAAATCTAGAAGGACATAGTCCCTCAAATAGGCCTAAACGTAAATTTCGGAATTCTTACGAACATTTGAGCAGCGAAGTCGGATCGTTGGGGAGTTTATGTCTTCGTATGGTAGCGGAAAATCGCAAAGTGAGAAACGGGAAATTTTCGGAATGGTCACTATACGATGGGGTCAAAACTTCAAGGTCACACAGAATTTGCAAGGGTCAACCGATTATCACCAAAATCTAATCGATTCTTTCCTGTCATTATCCAAACATTCCCTGAACATTTCGTGCAAATCCGTTTACCCGTTCTCTTGTTATCTTGTACACAAACAAACAAACAAACAAACAAACAAACAAACATACAAACAAACAAACAAACAAACAAACAAACAAACAAACAAAAAAACAAACAAAAAAACAAACAAACAAACAAACAAACAAACAAACATACGGAACCCTTTACATAACCCCCTGCCGATTTTCATCGGCGTGGGTAACAAGTTAAAATGATAAATACATAAGACAACTAGAGAGGGGCCGTCAAAGGCGGCAGACCCACGCCTAAGTACAAAGTCGGGGTAAACATAATGTGCATTCGGTCATCTACCAGAATTCGGCCACTTAATTGCCAGTGTGCTTTATCACCAGCCAGTGAGTTCTACCAAAGATCGTACACTGAAGTGTACGATCTTTGGTTCTACAGTCACATCACACGCAAATCACATAATTACACATACGGTATTAACACTCATTCACGTACAGGAAAGTCCTTAAGTCTCCTCCAAAAATCCATCGAAAATCCCAAATTCCACCGTCAAAAGTGCAGAATCGGAACTTTTCCAAGCGCGCGCGAATTAAGTCCAGTTTTAAGAGTATTGTCTACGCGACGGGTCGCGGAAAAAGCGCTAAAAATCGAGAAATACGCCGTTTTCTTGCGGGATATTTTGATTATAGCAAGCCGAGAGTGTGATGATATCAAAGGTCGTATGAGTGTACGATCTTTGATGGTATCCACAAAAGCAAAAAAGAAAAACAAAATTTACGTACCCCCTAGGCAATTACCCCTATGATTAGTGTCTACGGGAATTATTCAATGCAAGGGTTGAATGCAAATGTCTACTGCACCAGTATTCGGCCACCAACGAGCGCCGCAACGTCCCCGGTGCAATTTTGCACCTACAGTGTAGAGCGCGATGCATTGTCAGCGGCCTTGCACACGCATTGACATTGAGCACGCATATCGTGCAGTGTGACTGCGACCGAGCAAAATGCTCCTCCAACGAAAAAAACAATCAATGTTAATTTGAAAAATCATCAAATATCAAAGGTCGTATGAGTGTACGATCTTTGATGGTATCCACAAAAGCAAAAAAGAAAAACAAAATTTACGTACCCCCTAGGCAATTACCCCTATGATTAGTGTCTACGGGAATTATTCAATGCAAGGGTTGAATGCAAATGTCTACTGCACCAGTATTCGGCCACCAACGAGCGCCGCAACGTCCCCGGTGCAATTTTGCACCAACAGTGTAGAGCGCGATGCATTTTCAGCGGCCTTGCACACGCATTGACATTGAGCACGCATATCGTGCAGTGTGACTGCGACCGAGCAAAATGCTCCTCCAACGAAAAAAACAATCAATGTTAATTTGAAAAATCATCAAAATACGGGCCAGTTTGTGATGACGGAGAACGAACTTTCATAAATCTAGAAGGACATAGTCCCTCAAATAGGCCTAAACGTAAATTTCGGAATTCTTACGAACATTTGAGCAGCGAAGTCGGATCGTTGGGGAGTTTATGTCTTCGTATGGTAGCGGAAAATCGCAAAGTGAGAAACGGGAAATTTTCGGAATGGTCACTATACCATGGGGTCAAAACTTCAAGGTCACACAGAATTTGCAAGGGTCAACCGATTATCACCAAAATCTAATCGATTCTTTCCTGTCATTATCCAAACATTCCCTGAACATTTCGTGCAAATCCGTTTACCCGTTCTCTTGTTATCTTGTACACAAACAAACAAACAAACAAACAAACAAACAAACAAACAAACAAACAAACAAACAAACAAACAAACAAACATACGGAACCCTTTACATAACCCCCTGCCGATTTTCATCGGCGTGGGTAACAAATTGAGATAGTCTTATAAACAACTAGAGCTGTACAGACGGGTTCACATCACGAGTTTGACATCCACGAGTCATGCAGCCCATTAATTATACAGCCCATGAGCTCGACACTATAGGCAAACAAGGTCCACGAGTTCGATACTATAAGGCAAAAAGGCCCACGAGACCGACACATCAAGCCCCGTGATGTAATGTCATACGACATTAACATCGCTCAATGCGTAATTTTGTGAGATTAGATATCAATATTATGATTTATTTACAATAGGCCCAGTGTTTCTCGATATTACAGAGTTTGGAGCAAACAATGAAAGACACTGGACAATTATTTTCCTCAAGCAGATGTACTTAATTCATGAACAAGAACATTCATGAAAAGGGCCCCTTAAAAACATTGTCAGGCAAAAAATCAGATGAAAATGACATGATAGTTGGCATATATCTTGTCAAATCTAACCTAGATCAAGTTTATATCAAACATTCAATAGCTGGCCAGGGCAATGATATTCCTGACAGAATGCAATTTACGCCTGGTGCTTGGCACAGAGGCTGCCTAGTGTCGTGACTTCATACCGCCCTCTCACTGGTTTCAGACCCTTTACTTATCTTCGATCTGCAGTATAGCGTTTTCTCATATGAATTGAATATTTATTTTGTTTCCGAAGAAAAAGCGTTTAGGATATGTCTGTTGAGCTGCTAAGGGATAAGAAGAGGCGCTGAGGTGCGGCAACCTCGCCGGCGATGCGTGAGACTTGGTAGCAGGTATATGACAGCACTATTTGCTATATTTGATGTCGCGTAGTTTGTTTATAATGGTATTTGCTTTCTTTGTAGTGTATTTCACTGTTTGACCTTTACCAAGACCATATGCCTCAACTACGAGAATTTAAAATTGCATCATACTGTATACAGTATTTTTTCTTTTCTTTTCCTGGAGGCGCACACAGTCAGTTATTAATTATTGTATCACTGTATCACATGTATAGTTTTTCTTTCTTCTTCTTTTGTTACTGTTATTTTGGTTTTGAATTGTCCTTATGTCATTGTGAATAGCACCAGTGCGCTTAGAAACACCAGTATGAAGCGCCATATAAATGCAATTATTGTTATTATTGTATATGATAGATACGTGTGGTTTTGTAGATTAGGTATTCTTCTTTTAAATGATTTTAAATGTACGAATTTCAATTATTCTGAGGCCTATTTCATTTGATAATACTTTGATGTAAATAAGGTATCTCTACAGGAAAGAAACAATAATCTACCGTGAGTCTTGAATGCTAGCAAAGGTTATTTGGCGTCCTTACTTTAATATTGTAACTAACAGGTAATATCGACCGGCAAAGTCAGTATAGGCCTAGTTATACTGTGTGAAATGTATTTTGCCAGGATATGTGTAGCATTGTCAAAATACGTCTAATATTCAATCATCCAAGATGTGAATTATCAACATCTATATGATCTTGATTTTCATAGACTAAGCTCGGCAATATCATTCTGGACGATATTTTCTGTTTCCCCATTTTGTCTGTCGTTCAGTATTGTTTTTCCTGCCGCCCGTATTGTGACCATGGTTTCCAAATCGCTAGATTATTCCTTTACAGACCCGCACAAACAAGGAAACAAAGCAACAAACCAGCCAACAATGAAAGACACACACACATTATACATACATACATACATACATACACGGACGGATACACACATACTCACTCTCACATTCAATACACATAGATAGCCTTATGAGAGCAAGATCCGAGAGCAATCAATGTTTATTGCTCCAAAGATTCGTCTGCAAGAAAAAAAAATATATATATATCATGCAAACATTACGTTACTTTCGGATCAACGAACCTTCAGAATACCGAACATTATATAATTTTCTGAATAAGGAACTATATCTTACGAGAAAACACACGAGGCTGCGTAACATGTCGCCATAGCATGGTATTTTTATTGATCGCAATTTCTTTTTAGACAATCGTTTATGCAAAAGTATACGCATTCAAGCATATAACATTATGGTTAATAGATTAATCATAGTTGATAAGTACAAAGATCATTTTATTTGATTTTATTTATCAAGTTTAGTAACAAAAATATATAAAAATTCAATGTATACAAACTTTAGAAATATTTCTTGATACAGAATGGATTTAAATGAGTCCAGAGTATGTCATATTCATATTTGATAATTAAGATAATGTGCCGGGGAACCAAGACAAGACGTACATGTTTGTGGGAAAAGGTTTATTGCCGTAAGTACTAACAGCATGACATAAGAAAATCTATGAACTTGTTGTCTTCATCTGGAATGTTTGATGATCATAATTATCATTAAGTTTAATACTGTGTAGTACACCAGTAGAAAATAAATGAATGCGGGTTGCGAGCTTCTAAACACGCAAACACGTTTTAAGAACAATCAGAATGGAGACGTCATCTCAGTTGTTGTTCACATCACTGACGTCACGTTTGGTGAGGTCGGCATTCTCCATTTTCGACAGCTCCGGAGCATCCTTCACTTCACGTTTCATGATGTTCTGCATTCGCACTACAAGAGGGAAGAAGAGCAACAAGACAGGATCCGAAATATAACCAGACTCTCTGTATTTTTTTTTTTCAGTGAAAGCCCCTGTGGTGTCGTGAGAGATAATTATGACGTCATTGTTATGATACTTGTGTGTAGGTTTTCCAGGTCAAATATCCGCAATATTAGATCAAGCGTCACATTAGGTAATTCAAATGTCAATAGGGAAATCAAATGTCCACTTAGCAAACCAATATCCTATAAGGTAAGTAAGATGACCATAGCCATGTCAAATATCCACACAATGTAAATTTTCGCGTCACCTCAGGTCAATGAGAGCATATCACGTCATTCATAGGTGATTCAGATGCTACGTAAGTGATTTAGATATCAGTTCACTCCAAAACACGGCAAAGAGTATTAGCTTTCTAAAGAATATGAAATCCTGATGGATATTATCAGGCGCAGACAACTGGGTTTTCATTCACACACAATCTGTCATGACTTTATTAAAACAAAGCGAGTCTCACTCATTTTTTTTTCCTTTTTCTTATTCTAAATCTAGGGAATTCCAAAGAGCGGTGAAGCATAAATTTCGAAATTTGAAACTTGAGAGGCAATTTTGCATTTGCAATAAAATGACAGGAAAAATATCTATGAACTGAAAGAAAATGAACAAAAGAACTACCGTATTTTCATGGAGTGATGTAAAAGAGTTAAGAATCATTATTATGAAGAGTGACTTCCCGTGTGTGTGTTTTTTTTCCTGACCAAGGAAATAACTGTAGTCCGACCCTGGAAAATTCTATTCTTTAAAAAAAAAAATCGATGGAATTCCTATCATAACATTTACAAATATTTTCTTTTTCTGTAATTTTTTGTACAATGTGTGCAAAGATTTCATTAAATCTCATATTTCTTGCCACCGCAGTCTGGCATTTGATGTGTGGTGCTCTGCACGCACAAGAACATAGGCTTTCTGAATCAAATTCAAATTGCTCAAAAGCAAGTATGATATACTGTAGTCATTCTAATGGCATTAGAGAAATCAAATATCCATGTAGGTACATAAGCAGTCCATAGTCAAGTCAAATGTCCACATAATAGAAATTCTTTCGTCATCTCAGGTCAATGAGAGTATCATGTCTGTCATAGGGAATTCAAATGTTACATAGGTAATTGAAATATCCTTTGACTCGAAAACATGATGATAAGCATTGCTTATGGAGTCTATGCCAACATTATGCAACACAATTTAAGTGACACCACTGAAATAACTATGTTTCTCTTGCTGATCCGCAATTTCCTATCTGAAAAAAAAAAAATCTTTTTCAGGAAAATACAAAAGCAGGTCTTTCGAAGTGAATGGCAAGGTATGAATTGTACCACTTTTTAGGCAAGAAAAAAAAAAGGGGGAGAGATAAAAATGGGAAGAAAAATGAGAGGATGGCAGGAAAAGAAAAGAGTTAGAAAAAAAAGAAGAAAGAATATAAAATATTAATTAATGATAAATGGTTATAGCCCCGACCGGAACCGTCCTATTTCCAAAGTCCGTCCGACAAGCCTGAGAAGAAACGTTCTTTAGAAAACTTAAACTTGAGAAATTGACATAAAAATGACAGGTTTACATTTGTTTCTGACCTGCAGCACAATCGCATTAAAGGGAGTACAAGAACGGCCATACGGTATTAAAAAAAACAAAAAAAAGTCTGAAGAAAATGATTTCCGTTATGTTTTAGACAATAAAAGTGAATAGTCTCATGCCATAAATCCTCATTCTTTCGTATGAAATGATAAATTGCACGTAAGGAAGTTACACGTACACCGCTATTATGAGATTCATGTCAGCTTAGCCCTATTGATTATGTCTGTATGCATTCTAAAAAAAGTTTCAATAAAATATGTTTTTATCTTGACACCGTATGGACCTGTGTTTGTGTATATGACAAGTTAATGCAAGACTAATTACTGAGGAGTGCGTTTATGCATGTAAGGCTACGATTCATATGGTTTAAATAAGAAGTATTTAAGATTATGGACATTTGAAATCACTATGTAACATTTGATCTCCCTTATGGGACATTGCTCCAGTCATTTGGATACTTATTGGCTATCCGGATATTAAATTACCTAGTCTGATATTTGACATGTGCTACATGGACATTCCATACCTACATGGACATTTGAACTGCCTATTGCTAACTGCATTGTATTGTGGACATACATTCATCTCTCTTACAATACGCATGCACATTTGAACAATGTGTTTGAGCTAGTGGACATTTCACTTGGAAAACATGTCCTAAACGATACAACTACCTATGTGAAATAATGATTTTGTGATTCAAGAAAGCACTGTCTAGGAGGAAATGGACACTTGAAAACATTATCTGACAATGGTTTCCCGGAGCATTGTTCTCTGTAATATTTTGCCATGCAACATTTGAACTGCATTGTCTCTTGTCTGATATTTTGTGCGGACATTTCATACCTAAGTGGACATTTGAATTGCCTAATTTGATACCATATTTGGTCATGAACATTTATTTAGCTGAATGGACATTTGAACTACCTATTTGACATTTGGTTTATCTCGGTGGACATTTGACCTGGAAAACCTATATAATCGTGAGAGGATACGTACATGTGGACGAATATTATGTACACGTAGGAAAACAAGAATATTTTCTCTTCTTTTGTTCGTCTCTTGCGAAATGTATAGGGAACTTGGATACCACTTTGCACCAAAGAAGACTGGTTTATATGGGGAACACTGAGTTTAATAGTACTCTGGAAATAGTGTAAAAGTAAATATTCAAAGACTAACTTTCGCATGTAGGTATATAACGTACTATGAAGGAAAATGAAATGATTACATTTCATAACCTACCTCCTGGCGGAAGAGCCCAGTGCCGTAGAATGCCTGCAACTAGAGAAGAAAACGGAAGGAAATCTAATAAGTCTCATTTCTTTCTATGACCTTTTACTGACACATGTTAAGTGAAATATTGTTTCCCTGCTCTCTGGAGGAGGTTGTGTCAAGCATTTTGCTAGAAATATCAAAATATCTTGAAGTCTGTTTATATTTTATCTATATCATTGTGCTGCAATGACGTCACAAACTGTTGTAGTCTTCTCATCCAGCTATGGCAACACTGAAACTTAAAACACACGTAGCTTTTGAGCGGCTTGTTCAATTTTCCTTAAAGTTTCCGTGATATTTTCTACTAATATTGCTGATTTTAATCAGTCTAGACATATTTTGATGATCTTGTGATTACGCAAGCAGGAAAATTATTGTTCATTTTTCATAACGTACCAGGTGGAGGAATCCGTTGCCGTAGGGTACTTGCGTCTAGAGGAGATGAAGTAAAGAAATATTGATTTTTAGTCATATAAATATATATTACTAGGAATGGGATAATGAGAATCACAGTGGAGATGGGGTGGGAGCACACTTTTTTCTTTTTCTTTTTCTTTTCGGCCATAGGAAAGCACACAGCAATTTGAAGTACAGACCAGAGAAAAGAATATGCCATGGATATATATATATATATATATATATATATATATATATATATATTAATTTGACGACACACTATATCATATTCAAGTGCCTTGCGAACAGTAATGTAGCAAAATTACACAACGATCTTTTATATTTTTTTCTATTAAAGATCTTTCGCAACAAAATGATTTATTTAACAATAAAAACAATACCTATTTTGATAACACAGAGAAAAGAGAGAAGTGATAATTGTTTGCAATGGAATATTCATTCTACCTACCGCTTTCTTTCGCGAACAAGCCACTAACAACCAGAAGGATCAGACATACAACCACAAATTTCTTCATTTTCGCAACAGTTTTAGCAGATCGTTCTCGTGAAATGAAGTTTCGACAGAGTATTTTGCTAAGTAAGGACAAGCTAGAGACAATCGGGACTTCTTCAACCAGCTCGAAGATTTCCAGAGTGTTGTTCATAGGCTGTATACGAACACGCCAACTGCCAGTCTGCCAAGCGTCTCCCTTCTTCACAGCTATTTACTACGGTTTTTCGTCCTCAGCAGTGAAATACTTCGATGTTTAATATTAGGCGACATAATGGCATGGGTTCGTCTCCTGTATAATAAACTACTGCGCTTTCACGTTTCATTAATAGGACAACGTGACCGCCAGCACGATCTCAAATTCCACTCATTTCATACTGAATTCAGTCTTTGTTCCGTTGCATGCAATACTGGATCAAAATTTTCGGCACGGAATCGGAAAGTTTTGTTCGCAGGTAGAGGTATATCAATCTCAAGCACCTCTAAAGAACCAGTCTTTAGGTTCTCATGAGGGCTTTCATGTCGAACTTATATATTTTATGGGTGTAATACCGATGGCAATTGTTCTGAAAATCTGATAAACAACTGAAGAATAACTTCAATACTGTTGTGACTCCTCTGATATACTGGTGATGTTGATAAGAGCGCATCGTCACATTAGGATAGACGTAAAGTGTCAATATACTAAAGGATTCACATCGTGATTTTGGGGAGTCCAGCCTAATAGCAATGTATTATATTTATCAATACACAAGTCAAAATACATCGGTACTTATACGAGCTGTAAATATCATTTCTCGGTTACGTGTAGGGCCTATACACACACACACACACACACACACACACACACACACACACACATATATATATATATATATATATATATATACAATATACATACACACACACACACACACACACATATATATATATATATATATATATATATATATGTATATATATGATAAAGAGATAGGAAATACAATATGTACTTATGTTGCCAATAAATCATATTTCAATTGATATTTCCTATGTGCCAAAATCAACTACCACTTCGCCTCGGTCTTGATCAAAGTGTTAATGAGGATTTATAATGTGAATAACATAACATTGCACATACGGCCCAATTCTCTGAAATCATGCAATATTTTGATTAGTATTTTGCTTACAACATTGCAGTTTGCATATCCTGTTTAGTTTGTCAAAACTTCACAAAGCCATCTTCGGCAATACACAAATTTATGGAAATACACATCACTAGAAATACTCCTGGTATAATAATGATAATAATAATAATAATAAAGGACATTTATATTGCGCAGCTACTATAATAATATACTCTACTGCGCATTACAAAATGACATGCATACAGGAAATTCGAAGAGAAAATACATTACTTCAAGAGATGACTTTTTAACCTGGCCTTAAACTCAACTTGAAGTATTTCCCTAACATGGTATTCTGGCACGACTGGCAATCAAATTTCTGGTCAGAAGGAAATTACATCCTGGAGCTTGGCACAGAACCTAGGTCCGTCGTGATATTGTACGCCTTCCCATTTGCTTCAGAGCCTTTACCAATCATGATCTTTTATAATTGAATTTAATATTTGTTTCCATAATGGTTAAAAATATGACTGTTGAGCTGGTGAGTATTAAGAGAAGGTGCTAAAGCATGATTCTCTTGCAAACCGCGCCCAAGATTATGTACGCCATGTACGCCATGAGAATTGGTAGGTGTGTGTAACAATATCTGCTCTGGTTAATGATCCGTATGTAATTATGTAATCGATTCTTGCTTTGTTTTGTTTCTTCCTTAATACGGCATCAGTGACATTGTCATTGTCATCTGTATAGTTAGACTTTTTACAAGGACATTCAACAGCTATAAGGCTAAAATATCGCATGATTTTGATTGTGATATTGCAGATTGCATAATTATTATCCCTTGAGTTGATGTTAAATATATGAATTTCAATTTTTGGAATATCAATCAAATTTGATTGAGTTTTGATATTAGTTCGGATATGAATAAAGAGTCTGTGCGAGTAAAATGAAGGCTATGGTTACCAAAAAAAAAAATTATAAAGTTTTTTTTCACTTCGATATTTTCACAAACAAGCAAAGGAGGGAAATTAGAAGTTAGGCTTGAGGTATAATGATAAGTGAACTATAGAACTTAACATCAACTCATCACTTTCAATTTTTGGTAAGTTTCCTCTTTTACCCTTTTACTAGTACTTTCTCGTTCAACACTCTATTTCCATTGGAGATCTAGTGTGTTCGGCTCCTAACGTATTGTGATTGTTTGGTTTCTGACTTGCTAAATTGTTGGTCACACACCTTTTTTAATACATAGTTTCAACAAGAATAAGCAGCTGTTCTTCTAATTTGTGCTGCTGAATCACATTCTTTCTTTTTAAAACATACTTACATTTTTTTGTGTGCAAATTAAACCATGTATACAAAAGTGATGTAAAAACTCTGCACACACACGCACACATGCAAACACAAACACACACACACACATATACACATGCCCACACACGCACACACTCAGACAAGATTGTGTGGAATGGCAGCATGGCATGGTATATCCTAAACGCAGATTTTTATTTCAAATCATGATTAAATTGTCAACCAAGTACTACAAGTGTATAATGTATGACAATCGTTGAATGTACAGGCATTGAATATTGTGAGAACAGTGCATATATACATCGTATCAGGTATATATATATATATATATATATATATATATATATTGTAAATATATACATATATGTAAATATATATGTATATATAACATTATATATTATGAATTAGTATATATATATATTAATCTTTGCACACACGCATGTATATAAAACCCCTCTTTTGAAGATAAGGAGACAGAAGATAACTGATAACATTCGATTGTGTTACGAATGAGACACTAATCAAAGTGCACGTCACAAGAAGCAGAACATGTGATACAAAGAAAGTTTTTACTTTAAGTACAAACAACACGAAAGAAAAAAAATACGCTTACTCATTCTCTACATCTGTAGTGTTAACTTATCATTACATAATTACTATCCTTTCCAGTCATCATTTACACATTTCAGGCTGTAGCTGACCAGTGTGCTACATCGCGTGACGGCTATGGTGGGCTAACAGACAAGCAACCATGGTTCAAGCTCTATCTGTACTGATTCAAAAGACATTATCTCAGTCGTTGCCAACATCACTGACGTCACGTTTGGTGAGGTCGGCATCCTCTGTCTTCGACAACTCCGGAGCATCATCACTTCACGTTCACGTTTCGTCACTTCCTGCATTCGCACTACAAGAGAGAGGAAAAGCAACAAGATTGAATCTAAAGCTTCGCCACACCCTTCTCTGCACGTTTTCAATGAAAGACATTGTGGTGTAATGGGGATGTGACATCCTGGACATTATTAGTTGTGCGCAAATGCGTGAAAGCGTATGTGGATTCACATCTGTTAACAAGGAAAAAATCAACTGCTCGAATACGTGCACCTAGAGAAGGGGAAGCAAAGAAATATCAATAACATATATATATGAGTAATCTAAAGCAAGGGAAACATAGTGAGTAAGTGGAGGGCGAATGGGGACTGTAAAAGACAATATTCCAACAGGACTGTAAAAGACACATTCCAATATCAATTCTGGCATGTAGTTGAAGTATACAACAAGAAGCCTGGCATAACGTGTGAAGGAAATTGAAATGATTATATTTTAGAACCTACCTCCCATCGGAGGATGCCGTATTATACCTGTACGCCCATCTGCAGAGAAGAGGAATAAAAAATATATATGTAAAATGGACATTGATTAGAAATCCAAACCAAAGGCATTGTGTTGGGTGTATGGAGAGGGAGTAGGACTGTAAAAGGTCAGAAACAATGTCTGTCCCTCCGAAAGTACAATAATTTGATATTGAGACAAGGAAAGGACATGACAAGGAGGTTTACAATAGTAGGACTCATAATGTGGTAATTATTGTCGAATGAATAGAAATTCATCGGCGGCAAAATAACGAACACGTTAATCAAAAACAAATTCATTCACTTTTAACAATACCAGCAAAAACACTGACAGTAATGGTGCAATCCATTTTGTGTGTGTGTGTGTGTGTGTGTGTGTGTGTGTGTGTGTGTGTGTGTGTGTGTGTCATACAACCCTCATTGTACTCTGTACCTTTCTATGGCGGGAAGATATGGCTATGTCAAAGACAATGAAGATGACACGAAATACGAACACCAGATCACCGAACCCGAGGTATAGTCTCCGGAGGACACATCAAAAGGGTCTACTAGAAATTTATCTGACTGAGGCAATTTGCCAGGATATGGAAATATATATGTATATATATATATATATATATATACATATATATTTTTTTTAAATTTAATTTTATTCTTTTTTTTTTTTTGGGGGGGGGGGGGGTAACGTGAGATCAACAGAGTAAAATAATTTCGATCTTCATAATATGTATGCCCCCTTTTACCATGTTTTCTCCAGATAGAAAAAACGCGCTGGCAATCGAATTTTCCAATTAGCTGCATGTCATTTATTCTAACGCGGAAAATCAGTAGATACTACGTGTACTAAATGTCCCATCATTTAATTATCGATTACCTATGAAAAAAAAGTAGCAATCACTATTGGATCGGGCATGTTCTGAGACCGCAGTACTTCCGGTGAACCATTATGTTAATATTTGGCATTTATGTCATTACCCAACTTCCAGTGTAATATCGGGGCGTTCTGTCAAACACTTCTTATGACAGGTTGAATTTTTTTTGAGGAAAATGCAAATGAGAGAGTAACGTTAATGAGTTTATAGCTACGATGTAATATGTATGAAAACAAAATATGTAATCAAAGTTGACAACCTACCTGGACGATTCCCTTGTGCATCTATTCAGGCGGAGGAGTAAAAGAAAAAAACCCAACAACAAATATTTTAGAAATAATGAATGTTTATGAGTACAATGGACAGAATATTTCATGAGGTGAAAGATGAAACGACCCATTCACCGAGGCGCAGCCGAGTTGTAGTTGTATGATAGAATTGGAACAATGGAATGTACGTTTCACAGAATTCTCTCATATCTCATGTCCAACATTAGCGGAATGGGGAGGGGCGTCATACTAAGGGTTTCACAGAAAAATATCACAGTGACAAGGTATCACTAGTCTTCATGCGATAATCATTAAAATCATTAGAATACTATTGTATAAACACATTCGTATTAGTCTTCAAAGATTCAATTCAGTTCAATTCAATGCAATGCAATTCAATTCAATTCAATTCAATTCAAATGCTATTCCATGTTTTCGCTAAGAACAATATACATTTCACTTTCTTAGCTTACAGAGAATAAGGTAAGCAAAACACTGTGGAGTGAATAAAACTTAACAGTTATTGTGGAACCTTAGTAATCATACATTGACATGTGAACTGAAGTGGTCGAAATGAAGTTTACCAATGAACAAAATGCTTTACTTGCGTAAAAGTGCACTGCGTGCAAAACTTCTTGTGAACTATACCGAAGAAATAATGTAATAAAATGTTACATGTCAAAGGTGAGTATTTCCACTGTGGCAGTGATGCAGAGGTATGCGACACAAGATCACATTGATATGCGCAGATTAAAATTTCATAAAAACAGCTGCGACATTCAGTATATATGTTCCCAAAAATCACTTGCAAATTTTTGCACTCAGCAGGCAGAAATCAAACGGATATCATTATTGATAAATCAATCTAACCTACCGCTTTCCTTCGGGAACAAAGCTCCGACAACCAGGACTAGACATGCAAGTCCAAAGTTCTTCATTTTCTCGGCGAGTGAGCAGAAACGCTTTCGTGATTGAATATAGTGTTAAGTAAAATGTGTTTTCGGGCTGTAACAACCAAGGTAGACTCTTTGGATCCCTCCAAGCAGCTCACAGTTTTATCGAATCATTGCATTAACCATAATAGTAAACATCTGATGCAAGCTTGCTGATTGTGCACTTCTTATACGGCCATGCACTGATATATAGGCCTACGCCCTTTCCCCGGCCCCCTATTGGGAATTAGGTCAAGGAAACAAAAGAGGATGGAATGGTCCTCTAAAAAATGAATACAGGGCTTTCTTGTTTCTTCAAACGGCCAATATTGTGGGGATTCCAAGTAAGTCGTGCAAACTACATGCCCACTAATGCTAGTAATCTAAAAAATTGAAGGCATAATACTCGAATATTCTGTTCGCGCATGACCACGTTACTACTTTAGGCTCTATGCGAAATATCATGCTTCAAATCTCGTTTCTTTGTTCAGTAACACCAAGGTCGAAATTGAATGGAATGGCTGATCACAGTCTCGTAAAACTATACTGATTGTTGAGCTGCGAAAAACTAAAAGCATTTTATTGTGAAGGAGACGTACGAACCATTTCCACCACGTAGTATTACCATGTCTCATATCATTGCACGCAAACTGCTGTGGACACTATGTATAGTGCATTTTATAGGTGATCATAAATATGTGCATCCGTCGAACGACAGTTTTGAAATCTGTAACCTGTTAATATTAATATGATGATGATGATGATGATGATGTTGATGATGGAGATAACAATGATATAATGATAATGACCATAACAGCAACATTATTAATAGGTGTGTCATATCATTTCATAATCATATCATAGTGTGTCATATCATATCATATCATATCTTATCATGTCACATCATGTTATTATCATATGTCATATCAAAATGTATAATCATTAACTTACGGTAGTTGTGAAAATATTGATAGACGATAGAAGATTGGACCTTATAGTATTTTTGTATTCATTATCATTATTATTGTTATTATCATTATTATTTTTTTTGCTGAGTGTATAATTAAGACGTCATGATCTGGAATATTCTTCTGATTCAGAGATTTCTCACAAAAATACTATTGCTACTAACGCTAAAAGTAGCGTACTATAGTACAAAAATGCTATAATATTGCTGATTTCACTCTATCCGCCTGCATGTTTGAATTTCATTTTCGTTTGAATGAAATAACCGGACTGATATTACGCCCCCATGCTTTTTACACATAACGCATACACACCGCAGTCACGTGCGTTTGACAGATGGTATAGCACAATGTGCCAGTTATTATGTTCTCATGTCCAAATTGCACATAATGCCATTGTAGCACACAAACAAACAAACAAACAAAGAAACGTACAATTTTACTTTCCGGAATACGCCATGTCTAATTCCATCACTTACACATAAGCACCCTCACAAACACAAACACACACACACACACACACACACACACACACACACACACACACACACACACACACACACACACACACAGGCAGACACTCTCTCACGCAAATAAGTGCACATAATAATTATGACTACGATGATGATAATAATTGTGATGGTGGGTGGCGTAGGTGGTGGTGAATGTGTTGGGGTACCATTTACATAAGCAGCTATGATCTGGGTTGAAGATTGTTAACACGGAATTATGAATTGCTTACTGTGTGTGTGTGTTTGCGCGCGCGCGTGGGTGTCTTTCTGTGTGCACATAAGTTATAAATTCTTTCAAGATTTGTTTAATCTTTACCCAAACACTTCGCCCAAGTGAGATTTTGCAGTCTACTCAAGATTGTCCTTTATTCAGTCATACATGCAAAGACCCAAAATGAAAAGGGAAGATATATTACTCACGGAAGACATATCATGAAACTCTTGATTAATGTTTTAAAATGATGATTTTTCTTTTTTTTCTGCCTCACTCTGTGCTGTGTAACGAATCTTTAACGTTGGTATATCTTAAACGGTATAGCAGCACAGAGAAAGCTACCATCCTGTTTGTTTGTTTTTTTTTCATGGCTAGAGGATATAATGTACTCAACGAATACTTGGTCAATGGAAACAATATTCTATGATACTGGTGACAAGAGGCCGGATGTGTTACACAAAGAAGAAAAACCAAATGCTGCCTAATCACATTTTTCTTCCATTTATTGTATCGACAGCATCGTGATAAAACCCTTGTCTTCATCTCGCTGATCTAACTGTGTTCGATGAATAGGGAATACCGCAAGACTGCGTGCTCACAACTCGACGATTAGCTCCCAGATCTAAGCAGACGTGTTTTCAGTTATTGCGTACATCACCGAAGTCATGCTAGATGCGGTAGGCATTCCTCATCTTCAAGAACTCTAGAGCCTCCTTCACTTCACGTTTTGCATTGTCAGACAGTCGCCCTATAAACCAGAGAGGGGTGCAACAATAAGCAAAGGGGTTTACCAAACGTCGGTTTAATGAAAATCTGCATGTGTTAAAGGGGTGTGGTATAGTACTGGTGAAGATGAAGATTGGGCCTATTACCTTGTGCGAGATGCCAAGAAAGCACTCACGGAGTAGTACAGAGCATACCATTCTTAAAGGAATTCAAGGTTTATTAGACGAAAATCGGTTTTGAAATGGCTGAGACATCCAAAAACAATGTAAATCATTGTAATAACAGGTGGGTTCCACCTTTTATTAGGATGACATGTTTTGGATAACTCAGACATTTCACAACTAATTTTCGTCAAATAAAAGTTGAATCCTTTTGGAATTACAGTCTCTTTCATGATTATTTCAGAAGATACTTGTTATTATCTCACCAAAGTTTTTGTTAGAAACCTGAATTTAGGTCTCAACCAAAACTATTCGACCTCTTAGATTAACATATACATTTTTCCAAAACTTGTATCGTAATGAGAAAATATAGTGTTGTTAAACTATATTTGGAGACTAATTAGGGTGCTATCTCTTTTGGTACCGTTAATTTCACGTCGTTTTTTGCCACGTAGGGAAAACCTGTTTGCAAACTATGGACTCTTAAAAGAAGTTTTTATGTTGCATCTAAAATACGCAGCCCGAAAGAACCGTGGTTTGAGATTTGGGAAACACTTCAATTATTGTGTGGAGATTGTTTTAAAGTACATATTCCCAAATCAATTCTGGCATGTAGTCGACGTGATATGCTATACCGTATAAACCTGGCATAAGGTATGTATGGGAATGAAATGATTGCACTTCGTAACCTACTGCCTTGCGGAGGACGCCGACCTTGTAGAATACCTGCACCTCCTGGACAGAAGAGGAATCAAAGTAAATTGATGAAATGGAAGATGATTAGCAATCCAAAGTAAAAAGGACATCATGTTGGGTAAGTTGAGATGGAGCAGAAAGAGCAAGGCCCGATGTTTGTCTCTCGGAAAACACAATAATATACATTAAGACAAGAAAAGGACATGAAACGGAGGTTTGCATAGGACCCAGAATATGGTAACCAACTTTAAACAACACACTCAACTGGCAGGAGTTTTGTACACACTGCAGTCAGAGTCTGGAACAGCTTTATACCAGAAGACATTGTAGGCATGATTCGTGACAGAGGGTCTCATTCATTCAACCACCTTCTCCAGATTGTATAGTATATTATTTATTAGGCCAGACTTTTTTCTTTTTTTCATTATTCTTCTCTTAAGCTGCTGTGAACCCTTGATTAAGCCATGAGGTTGTCATGTATAGTGCACAGCATTGTATGCATGATCTTGATACTTAGTGTCACGCCTTGTGGACTATTGTTCACAATATCATGTTACATAAAACTAAAAGTACATCGCCGTTAAAAGGGATGGCTAGTAACCTTTCGGTGGGAATCAGTGGGAATGCTGGGGAATAATTGTTCCAATCCTTGTGGGATCCATTTAAGAATACATTATATATATCTATTGTTGTGTGTAAATTATTTGCTTCAGAATGGTCTCATATTCAAGTAATGTGTTAAGATTCGCCCCGTCACTGTACAGGCATACTAACCTGGAAACATTAAACTGCACATTACTCGAATATGAGACCATTCTGAAGCAAATAGTTTTCACACAACAATAGATATATAATGTACTCTTAAATGAATCCCACAAGGATTGGAACAATCGTCCCCCAGCATTTCCACTGATTCTCACTGATCAGTTACTAGCCAACCCCTTTTAAGATGACCAACACAATAATCGCAAAACATTAATCCATTAATTCATAAACAGAAACACACTTATGTCCATAGTGGCACAATACATATTTATGACATACAGCTCTCATTGTAGCACAAGTTCCCTCCTATGGCGGGAAGATAATTATGGAGATATGACGTCAAAGACAATGAAGATGATACACAATACGAATACCAGATCACAGAACTCGAGGTATAGCATCTGGAGGAAAAATCGAAAGGGTCTAACAAGAAACTTATCAGGCTGAGACACTTTGCCAAGATAATGAGTTAATTTAAAGTATCTTGAGATCAAAAGAATGGGATGATATCATGTGCATACGCCTTTTACTCCTGAAGTGTCTCCCCTTCCACTGGTGAGTAGGTAGAACAAAACACGATGATCGATCGTGCCCTAGTAATCGTATTTTCCAACAAGCTGCATACCATTCACGCTAGTGTGAAAGACCAGTGGATCTGCTGTGTACCGATTGTTAGACTATCGATATTCGATTATTAAATCATACTTAGCAACCACGATCAAATCGGGTATTCTCTGAATCCGTAATACATCCGTCGAACCTTTTTTTTTTTCGGTAATATGTGGCATTTTTGTAGTTGCCCAGCTAAAATTTTGTTATCATTTTATCATTTTCTTATGAAAAGGTGTACATTTTCAAGCAAAAATCGGCACATCTGAACAAACACTTTTTAGAACTATGTTTAAAGTATGCCTTCATTGGTATTTGGGTAAGGTACATCAAGTGTGTTCTCCATTTCACATTCTGCTTTGTGTTAATTTGACCATCACATTATATTAAAAAAATAATATGAGAATACTGTCCTGCAAAAACTCAAATATGGTCAAAGTTTCATGCTTATTTACAGCATCCTTCAGCCACGCTTCAGTCTGTCTAACTAAAAAAAAATGATAAAAAAGGAGAATTGAACAAATCATTTTTAAATGAAATATTTTGTTGAGCAAAATGAAACTCAACTAAGATATATCAGTACAGTGTAATGTTAATGCGTTTGAAGTTTCGATGTAAAAAAGATTCTGCACGAAAACAAATACATTATCAAAGTTGACAACCTACCTCCACCACGATCCCTTTGTGCATCTGTTCAGGAGCAGGAGAAAAAAAAAATAAATGAAGAATGAACGAGATGGAGATTGACATTATTCTCTGAAGTAACATCTACCCTAGCGGAAAGAAAGGTGTCTTATAGTGACGAGGAATCTGGGTTATGACAGGGCATGATCTCTGTGTATAACCAGTCCTTATGAATACATAGAGTCTTTCCACTTGGGCCCCACTTTTTTTCCCGGAAGTGGCAACAGTTACTTCTTTTTGTTTGTGTGTTTGTGTTTGTTTTTGTTTGTTTTGTTTATCATTCAGGCTTGTCAGCCGATTAAGAGGCACCAGAAAAATTGCTGCTTGTGAACTGATTAAACCCGGAAGTGGCCTCACTATTGCAAGGATAATACCAAGAGTTGGGACAAAGCATATCAAGCAATAGATCATGTAGTCATCACAGTGCCTTACTAGTGCAAATTGCATTTCGCTTATAAGTACTGATATTACTGCTACGAATTAATGTCATAAAATAGAATTAAAAAGAAATCACCTCGAAAAGTGCTTTTCCCATTTACGGTTGGTGGAGATTCAGATGTATGTGTTTTTAGATTACGTCCGTGCATCGATTCAAATTTCCTAGCTGCAATATTTCAGTTAATGTTTTCTTCACAAACACAAACACAGGTGAAAATACGCATTGGCTAAAAGACAAACAGAAGTTAGGGGATATAGTCAATAAATCCATTCTATGTACCTACCGCTTTCCTTCACGAACAAAGCTGCAGCAACCAGAAGGACTAGAAACGCAAGTCCGAAGTTCTTCATTTTGTCAGCGAGTGAGCAGAAACCTTTTACGTGATTGGATAGTGTCCAGCAAAACGTGTCTCCTGCAATAACAGCCAAGGTAATAGTAGACAGACTCTCTTGACCCTTCCAGGCAGTCACAATTTTATTCATCCACTGTTTTGACCAATACATCTGATGGAACCTCGCTTATGTTCCCCTCTCACAGCGCCGTACATTGATTTGTGACTTTTTCTCCTTGAGAAATAGTGTAATAGTGTGCCAAGACAAAACAAGAATTGGATTGTCTTCTGTCAAATAAATACGGTGCTTTCAGGTTTCCTCACCTGGATAATTCAAGCAAGTCACGCAAACTACAATGATAATTCAAAACAACAACAACAACAACCAAGTACAAAACGAGAGGTATACAAATTGAGAACTTGTTGACCGACTTGTTATTATTCTGCACACGCATGAGCATATCACTACTTCAAAATCTCTCTTTATTTGTTCAGTAATACCAAGGTCGAAATTGAATGGAATGACCCAGCGAATTCTCGTCCAATATGTTATTGCACGGTTGACAAAACCTGAAAAGCCGGGCATTTTATTATGAAGGAGACGAACCATTTCCACCACGTACTGGGTGCCATATCATGACACTATTAAAACTATTTTGGACTTTACTATTCGTGGTGTATTTTATCAAGTGCAGCATTTGAATGACAGTTTCAAAATTTGTGACCTCTTAATATTGTTTAACTTGTTAATGATAACAATTGCAACGATAACTGTAATGATAATGATACATGTAATGATAATTTTAGTTCCAAAGGACATTTGTAATGTCCCTCAATACCACACATGAATATCTTCGTACTACTTAAAGGGAGAAGGATAAATTAAAGAAAGAGCGAAAGACATATTAATATGTAGTAATCAATCATAATATGTTTTATCATGCCAGTGAACTAGGTGTCTTTTAACCCGTTCCATTCTGAATTCTGAAATCTCCCATAGACTTGATACACAGGCCACCCTGTTCCCGTATGGAACGGGGTAAGTGCTGTCATGCGAATTATACAAAGAAAGCGTGTTCCAAAGAGAGAGTATCCTCCTTGAATGAAAGATCTGTCACCCAAAATGGTTTTGCTTTGGATCGGGGCAATGAGGAGGCCAGTATTTCAATAAAGAATGAACTGATGTTGATGGAGTATAATGTTGAAATCAATGTAATACTTGGGGGAAAAGCTCTATTCAAACAATGAGAAACAAGGAATAACAGCTTCATCTGAATGTGGTACTATAACGCAGGTAACCAGATGAGTGACATTGGTACAGGTGTGATACGGATACATTTTGATTGAATGCTAACTCTATCCGTGCAGAGTTCCTGACCTTTCGCAGTTGTTGCAGCTGTACAACGTATATAGTACCTTTCAAGTCACGAAAATTTTAACAAACCACCCTTATTAGTTTTGATGTATTACAGTTTATATAAACTATATAAAGATATACATCAATATGTTAACGAATGTTTAAACACCGATGTTGATAAGATGTATTATATATTTGTTCCATCATGTTTTACAATATTGGCAAAATGATGCCTCTCTCTCATGTCTTATATGTCAATGTATTATGTATAAAATTTCATTGTATATATTTTTTTTTTGGTAAAAATCATGTGGACAGAAATATACGTGATATGGACAATTGAAATGAAATGAGGCATACCAAACAGAAGGACGTTATATCGAAATCTAGACGGGATTTGTAGATTAACATATTTTCATTTTTTTTTTCTCTAGAGCGTGTGACGTATTAATTACGAACACAGTCTATATTACGAAGCTGATATTCAACATGCAAATGCGGTTAATCTGAGCAGACATAGAAAGATCATGATGAGTCGAACGTCACCCCAAGATTTCTACAGCCGTTAGATATACGTAAAGACAGGCCACCTGGAGACTTGCCATGAATGTTCGTTTATTTGCTATGCAGAACCAATTAAGAACTCAGAATTCGTGATGTTTAACTGTAATATCCTGAAAGGGGCACTCCAGACGATTTTCATAATTTCATGTCAAGTAGTACATAATTATCAAAGAGCTCTATAATGTTTGGATTTGTGAAATTTATTGTGGTCTTTGAGCTGAGAAATCATTACTCTGAAAAATCTTGAACAAATTACAACGAACCGTATCTTTTTGATGACCTAGCAGCCCCACATATTTCAGAAATGTAGCAGTGTAATTCCATTACCATACAGTTTGCTTAACAAGTTCACTTGTGTGAAACATGTGCAAGCCTTCTTCTTTTGTTCTGCGTCCTTAAGCCCCAGTTTGTGGTGCATTTTTATGGTGAGGCTGACGTGTTATAATCCTTTTTCATTGCAATTTCAATGTACATGTATATTCTGAAAACACTCCTATTTCTAATCACTCTAAATTCTGAAACTCTGTACTCAGTTTAATTCATTTGTAGTTGTTTAAATGTACGAGTCTGAAAATCATCTCCTTTAAAGTCCTATTTTGTCACCCTTCATGTAATTGCTTGCGTTCGAAAGTCACGCTTCTCTCTCTTGGTGCCCCTTTCCCATTTTTGAGGGGCTTCTTTCTTCTGTGTACGTCTTTGTTTTCTCGATAGTTATGTGCATGAACGGTTGTGTGAATGCGTGTGTGTGTGTTTCTATCTGCTCCTGTTATCATACTATTCATAGCTATATGCTTATAAGTAATTGAGTGGCCCGCATCTCCAAAAGATGTCCATTTACCGGGACTCTCATTTTGAACAATAGTCATAATATACAATCAAAGTGGCACTTGCATATTGTTTTTCAATTTCAAATTGGTGTTCATTTTTGAACTTCATTGATTTCTTTTGATTTTTATATTAGATATGCATCATTCTTTGCAAAATTAGACACAACATATGCATTGCATTTAATCGAAATTAATTGAAATAAGAGGAGGCGAAGATGTCATGAAGTCTAAGGTCTAATCTCACTTATTTTACACATAAGCAGGTTTCTTCTTAAATCTAGCAATTAAGTTTGTCTTTTGGTCAATGATTGTCCTGAAAAAAAAATACAATGCTCTTTATAATTACAAAACATCATTACAATTACAAAATTTTGATGGCACGACTGTCCGATTTCAGTTAAATTCCGTTACGTATCAATGTGAGACTTGTAAGCTGATTGTACTATCGCCTCCTTTGATTAGGATTGAATGCACTTGCGTTCTTCACTTTAGTCAAGAAAAAAAATATTGCAAATGTCGTGACCTCAGACGCTGGGTTACTGTATGTAGTATATTTTATGGTGCTCAATTGTAATTGCTATTTGATTATGTCATTTTTATTATGCATTCATATTTTTGAAGCGATTGTCCGTTGGATAGGACGTAATGGAGGTCCCAGAAATACAACCTACTTCCGTAAACGAGTTCAATCATCGAAAAGCACAGGATGTAGTGGTCCCGTACCTAACCACATACAACTAGACAGCATGGAAAACCACCTAGTGCAGCTGAATATGGGCTAGATCAAGCCATCTTGTGAGATGGAAACGAAAAAAAAAACAAAAACCCAACAAATTGTACCTGCAGTTACAACAATCTTGAAGTCGTGCAAGAAGCCGTCCAGGCGAATAAATGGGACTGTTATTACGCACCTACGCATCACAGTGTACACGCGCACATACACACAGCTATAACGGGCTAGACAGATGGTATATGACACAATGTCAATCATCATGTTCTCACGCTATTTATCCAAATTGCGCATAATGTCATGGTAGCATACAAACAAACAAACAAAGACAAGCTCACAAATAAACAAACACATAAACAAACAAATTTACTCTCCCGAATGAGCTCTCTCTGTTCTACCACTCATAAAGACGTACATACACTCATACAGACGTTGTATATGAAAATTGTACGGCATAAAAAAGAAAAAAAAAATGTGTTTTTAGCAGGTGGAGAGGTTTGCGTTAACAATAGAATAGAAAGAAAGAAAGAAAGAAAGGAAATTCAAGGCCCACAACAGTAACACAGTGAGTTCTTGGATCAGCTGTGTAACCAAGGACGTGACACCAAAACGGATCTTTCAGCCAACGCTCCAATGAACATTGCAGTGGGTGTATGCCTACTATACAATCCTACAACAAAGTGCCTGTCATGTCAGCATGTCAGCCACCACCTTAAAAAAGGATCAAACATTGTGGACAATATCACCTGGTCAAGAGAAAGTTACTGTCCTATTACTTTTCGATATCCTCAACGAACTATTGGTTAATGGCAACGACGTACATGTATAATGATGGTGAGAGTAAACAACAAACAGGATGTGTTACACAAAGAAAGAGCACTGAAATGTCTGGTTTATAGTTTCATTCTTGCATTATTGTCATCAACAACATGACAAAATCATTGTCTTCATTTCGTTGATGGTGTTGATAGGGTGTTTGAACAACAGGAAATAACGTGGGACCCCGTGCTCACAAACTGAGAGCATGCTCCTAGCTCTGTCGAAAAGCGTACGCCTTCTCAGTTATCATGATCTATGTATGCCATGGGCGTCACGGTTGTTGGCCTACTCTATCTCAAACACCTCGACAGCCTCCTTCACTTCCCGTTTGGCAATGCCGGAGGGGGATAAAAATAAGCCTGATGATTGCCAAACGTTGGTTTTAGTGAAAGACTGTGTTAATTAACATGCATATTTTTTTGAAACATTGTCACGTGATGAGAGAGATAAGGTTGTTGAACCATATTTGGAGAGTAATTGGTGGCCAAGTTAGCGTTTCTTCCCTCAGGTAGGAAATTGAGGATTGATTTTACATCCGTCCATCTTTGTTCAGAGTGTAATCTCCTTTAATACCATCATGTCGATTGCACATTGTTATTTGCATGGAGGGAAAATGACGTCAGTATATACGAAGTCTTGATTCCTGTCACCCCGTGAAGTGAAGTGGATCTGCCTGGTATTAACTCGTTTTTACGTCTAATAGAGAATACACAATTCCATAGAGACTAGGCAAAGAATGGGGAACCCTTAGATTTTGTGAAAATTGTGTAAATGTAGATATTTTAACATCAATTCTGGCGTGTAGTGAAACCTGGCATAACGTATGTACAAAAATGAAATGATTGCATTTCCAATTACCACTGTTTGGAGGTTTCAAACACCGTACAATTCCTGCACAACCTGTAGATAAGAGGAATAAGAAAAACATTAATGGGCGTTAATAGTAGACTTGCTAAGGGGTAAACGCTGCATTTTTTAGTACGAATGTCCTACTTGGCACAGATGTTCCCTAGGGCAGTTGAAAACTTTTCATCTAATGAGACAATCTGTATCCATGCAAATAGTTTTTTTTTACATAAGTCCTCCTATTAAAGTATGTCCCTGTCTGTGTTCTAAATATAACGATGTGTTTTTTTCTTTTCTCCTGCATTCTTACCAACATAACTGCGTATAAAAATGTTTTGCATTACATTCAATCCAGCTTGTATTTTATCACTTATTTTACATTATGAAATCCAGATTGCTTGCGTCCACGATGGCACATACTGTAGTTCCCTCTTTTTTCTCCCTTTTTTCCTCTCTTTTTTTCCTCTTTTTTCCCTTTCCTTTTCTCTCTTTTTCCTCTTCCCAATCATTTTGATGTCAGTTGACATCGGTTCGTTTATTGTGTTTTATTTGATGTTTTGTGTATTTTCTGAGGGTCCCATATCGTACAAGCTTTGCTTCTTAGTGGGACCCTCCACTTCCATCCTCATCCTTAGTTGACTTGTATTATACGCTTTATGTATTTAACAAAGATGTAATCACATCTACTTTTCATTTTCATAATTTTCTTATGTACCTTTTCAAATTTTGTTCTGTATCACAAATATCCCGTGTATATGCAATGTTCATAAATTTCTTTGTTCATTTTGATGGAGGTGAAAATAAAGTTGAAAGTTGAAAGTTGAAATAAGCCTTAATTTGCATAATTTATGCGGAAATACATAATTTATAAAAATTCTTAAAAAATATATGTGCATCCAGCAGAAATACCTAATATTAGAAGTATTCTATAGAGTAAGTGGAAACAATTCCTGCAAAAATTGATTTCATACCTATGTAAATAAACATAAAATTTGCATAATTATGCAACTTATTGTGATGACTATACCATGTCACTGAATTCCATGTCCTTTCCTACTCATCAAGAAGAAACAAAAACACTTGAGAGGAGAGGGCTTAACATTTTTTCGATAATCAACAAAGGTATCACTGTCAGGTAGAACATGCACAAATATGTAGGCCTACTTACTAAGTTTTGACAGGAAATGTCCCAGGGAATATCCATTATAGGTAATACATGTATATATTAAGTTTCACGAAAAATCCTATAAGCATTGCAAAAACATGAGGGAAATAGTGAAATTTTGAGGGCCCAATATACCTTGATCTTTGACCCCTGACCTTTGACAAGTGATCCCTAAATTCCCTAGAAAATCCCTGCCAGTACCAAGTTCCATGAAGACACCTTGAGCCATTCGCGAGATACAGAGAAAAAAGTGAAATTTTAACATTTTCACCTGAACTTTGACCTTTGACCTCTTGACCTGAAACTCTCAGGAGTAACCACATTGTATGCAGTCACTAAGTTTGAAGAAAGTACCTTCAGACATTGCATAGATATGGGGGAAATAATGAAATTTTAGCATTGACCTTGAACTTTCTGTCCTTTGACCTCTTGCAGATTTTACAATAAAAACTGCTTAATCACTTGCCCCATCATACATCATCTTTAAACCAGGTTTGGTGAAATTTGCATAATCCAGTCTTGAGTTATCGCGTAAACTGATACAATTTCTTAAGTCGACCTTGACCATTGGCTTCTGGTACATTCGGGTATTAATATGCGCAATATGCTAATTAGGTGGTATTTGCAAATAATGTTTTGATATTACAAACCATTTACTTTTGACTAAAGGAAATGCATACTTCTCCTATAGTTTTCATCATAAAATGCAGTTCTTAGACTGTAAGACAAACTTTAACAATGTTTTTACTTTACTTTCTGTAGTAATTATGTAAATTAGCTGGTAATGATGGTTCAATTATACAAATCCTTTTCTCATTTTGTTTCATAAAGTGTTTCTAACGGGTTATATCTATCTAGGATGAGATTTAAGGGGAGTTTCATTAAGGCTTCATTAAGGCTTTTTGTTTGTTCTGATTATCTATAGATGTGTAGGTATTTGATATGCAAATTATGCAAATAACAGGTTGTTTGCATAGAGACAATTTGACTCTTCAGATGAATCATTTACTTTTGACCCAAGGAACATTCATCCCAGGTTCAAACTTTGTACTACAAGATCCAGTGCTTAATAGCTTAGAAATTCTTTCAAAAGTGCAGATTTTTGCACAATAACTTTTTTGTAATTATGCAAATGTTATGTTTATGTACATAGGTATGAAATAAATTTTTGCAGGAATTGTTTCTACATACTCTATAGAATACTTCTACCAAATTAGGTATTTCCACTGGATGCACATATATTTTGGCATAAATTATGCAAATTAAGGATTATTTGCATAGATACAGATTGTCTCTTTGGATGAAAAAAATCAAATTGTACAGAGGAACATGTGTGCGAAATAGGACATTTGTACTATAAAATGCAGCGATCACCTTTTTTTTTTCTCCCTTAGCAAGCCTTCTATAATTAGCAATCCAAATCAAGAGCATTGTGTCGGGTAAATGGAAAGTGAGTGGTAGTGTAAAAGAGCAAGACCCGATGTCTGTCTCTCAGAAAAGTACAATGATAAACTTAACTGGAGTGACCATGTGAATCATATCGCTACAGCGATATCCTGCAATATTGGTATATTATCTAAAGCAAAAAGTTTTGTTTCTTACAAAGTGCTTTTGATGTTATATAACACTCTCATCTTACCTTATATTTCGTATTATAATATTCTGTGGGCAACGTCAAAGAGTTTGACAGATAATATCCTTTTGTTGCAAAAGAAAGCTGTTCGCATATGTACAGGGTCTGGTTTCTTAGAACATGCAGACCCATTCAAATTCATGATTTTCTTTCGTCGAGATGTTTTCATTGCAACTGATTGACAAATTGCCCTACATCATGGCTACTACTAAGACACTGATCGATTCAGTGCTTATTTACGTCGATGTAGGGCAATTTGTCAATCAGTTGCAATGCAGACCCATTGTTCTTGAAATTAAAATGTTTAAAAGTAGATGATGTACATTTCCTACAGACTGCCCTCTTCATGTTTCGTTCTAAGCAAGACCTATTACCTGTCTCTTTTTCGACAATGTTTCAACTGAACAGTGCAGTTCACTCGTATCCCACGAGACAAGCATCAGATATACATCTAGTGAACCCTGGTACTGCACTAGCCTATAAATCAGTCAGACATAGCGGTCCTGATATCTGGAATGCGCTACCTCAGCATGTTCGTAATTTACAAAAAATTGTTACTTTCAAAAGGTCGATCAAACATATTCTCTTATCAGCTTCACGCTGAACTCCTCGATACTATTAACTATTAAACTTGCTGTGATCATATATTTCCCCTGAAATCGACATTTGAATGGGATTTATGAGAAATTTAATCAGTATAATTTGCTTATAATGACTTGACACTTTAAACTTTTTCTTGCTCTCTCTTGTCAATGTCCGACAGGACAAATAGGCACCACACATGCATTTCTTCTTTCCCCCTCATGTTCCCATGCTCTCTTTGTAAATACCCCCCAACTCCTATCAAGTATCATTTAAACTATTTGCAAGCATATAGATTGTGTGCACGGGGATTGCAACGATTTTCAAGCTTTAAGCTTATGTTGCAATTCCTTTGCGTATTCGTTACCTTGAATAATGTAGCACTCTTAGTGGAGTTGTATACTATCCTGTAACTGCTTCTTATCAATGTATACTTATTGTATATATTCTGTCTTGCCTATATGAGATGTACTTGCATACATTTGTATGCATTCCTATTTTGTGAACACGTATGAAATCTTGAGTAAATAGATAAATAGATAAATATAAAGTACGTGAAGAAAAGGCATGACAAGGTTTGTAGGACCCGCAATAAAAGAAACCAATAACCCAAAACATAGACATGGAAATATATCGCCTCAAAATAACGAACACAGTAATTGCAAAGACACTCACTGACTTTTCACGAAACAGCGCAAACATCACAGTCCATAATGGCGCACTATACTTTGGTGGTGGCATATTATACAAGCCTTAACGTGCTCAATGTTATACAAATTTCCTCCTGTGGCAGGAAGAAATGGCGACGCTGTGGAATGCAAAATTTAGATGACATTTAATGCCATGTCTTCACCAGACCACAGAACTCGAGGTAGGGTCTACCAAGAACCTTAGTATCTTGCTGAGGAGATTTGCCAGGATAATGAATTGTTTTGGAATATCTTGAGATCAAAAGAACGAAAAATAATTTCGATTTTATGTATACGCCCCTTTCTTCTGAAGAGCCCTTCTTCAGTGATATGAGTATAGACAGAAGATAACGAGATGATCGATCTTGCCCTAGCAATCGTATTTTCCAACAAGTTGCGTGCGATTCACTCAGAAAAATCAGTGGATACTGCTTAATGTTGCCCGATTGTTTGATTATCGATTAAAAAAATCTTTCTGGTCAGTATCTGTCATTTTCGTTGTTACCCAACTCAAACTG
This sequence comes from Diadema antillarum, assembly GCF_040938485.1. Taxonomy (NCBI): domain Eukaryota; kingdom Metazoa; phylum Echinodermata; class Echinoidea; order Diadematoida; family Diadematidae; genus Diadema; species Diadema antillarum. The sequence continues at coordinate 1,806,152 of NW_027271028.1, forward strand.
CGTTATCATGGCTTCTTTCAATTATTTCATATGAAAAGCTAAATGATTTTTGAGCGAAAATCGACACCTCTGAACGGGTGTTTTGAGAACTATGTTCAAAATAATTATGCTCCCATTGGTATTTGGGTGACCCCTGGAAAAAAAACCCTCTGGAAACAAACAATAACGCAAACTCATATGTGGTTAAAGTTTCATACTTGTTTAAAACAGTCATGGCTTGAATATCAATACCTCTTGTGAGAGGGGAAAAACACATTTAAGCAAAGGAGAACCCTTTTAAGTGAAATTATCTCTTGTGCAAAATGAAAATTAACAAACATATCTTATTAGAGAGTAACGTGAATAAGTTTGTAGTTTAAAGGGAGGCAGTCCTGAGAATTTTCACTGTACTGATAATTAAGAAGAGTAAAAAAATATAACCTTTCACCAATTTATACACGTGGAAAGCAAACACTGTCTATGTACGCGATTTTTGAAAAATAATTCCCGCAAGCGATTGTGTAAGAGCCTGTAACATGGTGCAACGTCAGTGATGCCAAACTCACCAAGTTGACAGCCGTGCCTCAGAAAACCAATTTAAGCGTTCAAAATGATCATATCTGATTTTGTCATGAAATGTGGCAATGTGTGGTTTTATTATTTCAAACGAAATATTTCAAGCTTATTTACATATATAATTAGTATAAAATGAAATTGTAAACACGAATTTATAAAAATTTTAAAATCAAATATGACATCAAATAGGGACTGTCCTTTTCGTGCTACCGTCCGTGTTGCATACTAATTCGCGTACAAACCACTCTCGCGCGCATTGTTATCATACTCCTCAACTGAGTTTGGCAATCAAAGCGAAGATTACCTGTTCATAAGAGACTCGAATTCTTCAAAGAAAATATTGTTTCTATCTCGATATTTCTGTAAGTACTCAGATATCAAACGAATATGACTTCTACCGGGTAGGGTAAAAACAGGGGGCGGCAGGAATATGATTTGGCTCCACTTTGCCGTGCATGTCCAGTCGGCACTGGCATCAGCCGGCTCAGTTGCACTGTACAGCTGCAGTCCAACCCCGGCTGCAGCCACACCGTAAATAAAATATAGCTAGCCACTTTCCTTACCTCTTTACGCTTCCTTTCCTCGGTTCTCTTCGAAGTCGATGCTCGAGGTGTTTCAGCTCATATATGAGTAAATATATGGTCGGGATTGCATCTGGCTTCATGAGTTTTCTCGGTATATAACCGAGGGCCACAGCCTGCCTGTCCACGTCAAAACATGCTTCTCAATGGTCCTCGTATAGCCATAACCCAACGCTTTAATTTTTATGTTCGGCTTCGTTTTACCGAGATTTTTCATCCATACAGCGCATATTTCACGATCCTTTTGTGGGTCTAGGATGGGGAAAAAAAACCCACACGATTCTCCTGGGCAATTTTCTCTACGATTCGAGCAAAATACTGCTTGATACAGCGGTATGATGAAGATAGCCCGACCAGACGACGCCGAATGCGGTCGCCCCTCTAGTGTAAATATAATGTGTAGAACCGTTTCTACGTACAATACGTACGAAAACATAAACAGCTAACTGCATGCGCGGCGATAGGGCTGCAGTTGCGCTGTGATCGACTGGAAACGCGCGAAGGGCATACCGGGGTATCTACCGTATAGATCTATAGTAGTACCGTCCACGAGTGTACTGTGCGAGTATACAGTACACAATACAGGTACATACACGCACACACACGCACAGTACGTAAACACAATGCCAAATATTAGATGGCTTAGACAGTTTCTGGTATGTGATTGGTCGAGAGCTCATCACGTGATCCTGTTTGCGAAGATCGCAAATGTTATATTTTCCCAGCTTGTTATATTGACCAACTGGTCAACTGAACATATTTTTTCCATGTGTGTCGCCCTCTTACGGTTGAAAAACAAACAATTACACCAATATAAGGGTGTGGGACCACGTCGGTAACTGGGAAGAGCAAACGATTACTATCGATAACTGCAGTCTGAATCGATATAATCTGTTCTCACTCACCCCCCCCCCCCCCACACACACACACACGTTACGTGAGAGAGTTGACGGCGCGGCGCGGAGTAGCGTCACGCGCTAGGCCCGCCTGGATGGAATTCGGGAAGCTAACGTTACGTACAATGCACGTATCATTCGGCCCGCGAAGTTTGGATTCACATTTCAAAATGGAACCCATTTTGTCTATAATAAACAACGACGAGGTCGATAAGATTTTGGAGGATAAGGATTCTAACTCCACTAAACATGGCCTAAATCAAGCGAGTTAATAGTCTAGAGACATTTTTATTCAGTTCAGTTCTTAGAACGAGGGCAATTTATGCATCTTTGTATTGACGTAACTTAACGAAGAGTTAGGCTAACGTTAGATACAGGCCTAACGCTACATCGAACAAACCACAAGTGGAGGACTACGACACCGAGCAGACTGGTTTGCAAATCACTGTGTTTCTACAATGTTCATCTCTGCAGCAGAGGGGAAAAAAGACTGATTTATTTGAAATTGCTGCAGATTTCTGATGACAGAAGGTAGGCCTACGTCTATACCGGTCCTGGCACAAGACAAATTGATTGAAAATCACAGGGTAAGGCCTAATAGACCGGGGGCCCAGAAGGTTTATTCAGCTGAAAAGGGTCACACTTTTTAATGGTCTCATCATATAAGGATGTGGCCAAGGGTCAATAAAATGAATTGCTGGCAAGTCACATCCTGTACCGTAAGCCTAGGGACCACAAAAAGGGACCCCGAAAAATGGATTTATTCAGCCGAAGGGGGTCACGGACAAAAGTTGGTGGATATTGTTCCTTTAGGTGTACTTATCATGAAAACAGCAATGCCAGCTATTTTATCCTGTACGGGGCCCCAGACAGTAGCCCCAAAGGGCCCCGCAAATATGATGATATTCAGCTGAAAAGGGTCACGGCTAAATTCTTTTGCAATGGAAGTAGTTCCCATCAGAGATATCCAAAACACCAATGCCAGCTATTTTATCCTGTACGGGGCCCCAGACAGTAGCCCCAAAGGGCCCCACCCCCATAGGCCCTACGTACAAACACACACAAACATTGATTTTATTCAGTTGAAAAGAGTCGCGGCTAATTTCTTTTGCAATGGAGGTAGTTCCCATCAGAGATATCTAAAACACCAATGCCAGCTATTTTATCCTATACGGGGCCCCAGACAGTAGCCCCAAAGTGCCCCACCCCCATAGGCCATACGTACAAACACACACAAACATTGATTTTATTCGTGCAGCTGAGAAGAGTAACGGCTAATTTCTTTTGCAATGGAAGGTGCACCCATCAGAGATATCAAAAACACCAAAGCCAGCTATTCTATCCAGTACGGGGCCCCGGACAGTAGCCCCAAAGGAGCCCCCCCCCCCCCCCCCCCCCGGCACACACACACACACACACACACACACATTAGTTTCATTCAGCTGAAAAGGGTCACGGCTAATTTCTTTTGCAATGGAAGTAGTACCACCCATCAGAGATATCCAAAATACCAAAGCCAGTTATTTTATCCTGCACGGAGCCCCAGACAGTAGCCTAAAATGCCCCCCCCCCCTCCTCCCCCTCCCCCACCCCCACACACATTGATTTCATTAAGCTGAAAAGGGTCACGGCTAATTTCTTTTGCAATTTAAGTAGTACTCATCAGAGATATCCAAAACACCAAAGCCAGCTATTTTATCCTGTATGGGGCCCCAGACAGTGCTTTAGCCCCAAAGTGCCCCCCCCCCCCCCCCTCCACACACACACATTAGTTTCATTCAGCTGAAAAAGGGTCACGGCTAATTTCTTTTGCAATTGAAGTAGTACCCATCAGAGATATCCAAAATACCAAAGCCAGCTATTTTATCCTGCACGGGGTCCTAGTCAGTAGCCCCAAATTGCTCCCTTCCCCACCCCCCCCCCCCACACACACACATTGATTTTATTCAGCTGAAAAGGGACATGGCTTCTTTCTTTTGCAATCGGAAGTAGTAGGCATACTCATCAGAGATATCCAAAACACTAAAGCCAGTTATTACGGGGCCCCAGACAGTAGCCCCAAAGTGCACCCCTACACACACACACACACACACACGCACACACACGCACACACACGCACACAGACGCACACACACACACACACACACACACACACACACACACACACACACACACATTAGTTTCATTCAGCTGAAAAGGGTCACGGCTAATTTCTTTTGCGATGGAAGTAGTACCCATCAGAGATATCCAAAATACCAAAGCCAGTTATTTTATCCTGTACGGGGCCCAAGACAGTATAGCCCCAAACTCTTTTGCACTGGAAAAAGTACCTATCAGAGATATTCAACACACCAAGGCCAGTTATTTTATCCTGTACAGAGCCCCAGACAGTAGCTCCACAGTGTTCCATCCATTATACATGTACTGTGAATCAGCTGAAAATGGTCTTACAAATTCTTTTGTAACGTAAATATCAGGGCCTACTGAACAGAGATATCACAAACACCAAAGCAAGTCATCTTATCCTGTTTTCGGGGTCCTATAGGTTACAGTAGCAAAACACCCAAGAAATTTGCAAAGGAAGCACACTTTTGTATAGTGCACAACCCAGATGACCATTACGAAAACCAGTAATTTCATCCTGTACTGGGCCCAGTACAGTAGCCATAAAGTGCCCCTCCCCCACATAATTATTATGACATCATTTATTTGAAAAGAGTCATACTTGTTTTTCTTTTACAATCGAAGTAGGGCTTAGTTTACATCATAGATAGCCCAAACATCAAAGCCAGTTAGGTTTTCCCAGCCAATTTCGCACTTTTGTCGGTTCATTAAATGATAGAAGGTTCGAATTCGTAAAATGGGTATTCAAATTGGCTGGTACCCTACGTTCATTGAAATACGCCTTGACTTGTCGAAAAGGGTATTTCAGTCATTAAATTTCGCGAAAGACAGTCACATTCCAAACGTGTTCATTCAAATTCAAATCATGCTATTTCTTTGTTTCAGATCATTTTAACGTGTCTTTCTATGTGTGTTTTCGTTTCATCTATAAATTACTGTTATAAAGCAGTAAAAGTATCATATTTCTTCTCTAGTATAACTGGATTTGGTTGTTCTGTAACGCTCCTTCTCTTTCATATACATGTCATTATAGGCCTATACGTGTACCAGATATGCAGATTAACTTCATTTTTTATAGTCATGACAGCACAATAGATACAGACGTATATCTCTAGAAGACACAGAAAGAATCATTAAAAAAAAAAAAAAACATTTGAGGATCATAACCTTGACTTCCTGGAACTGGCCGACCGCTCGTAATAAAGCGCTCGTAACGGCCAGATAACTTGTGGCTTCTTACTTCTTCGGATTCAAAAAGCACGTAAAAAAACAAACAAAAAAACAAAAAACTGGTGTCAAAGTCTCTTAAACGAATACGAAAACATGAAATGTTATGATGCTTACAAAACAATAAACTACGATGAAAGAAAATAAGGAAAGAGGTCAAGCATGAACATATCTGTTTACAGTGCACTCCCGTTATAACGAAATGCTCGGGACCGGCAGTTTTCTTTCGTTATAACGAAATTTCGTTATAACCGAACAAATACAATGTACAACGAAAACAAGGAAACCACGTCGTATTATATCATAATTCTGTTTGCTGAATACTAATCATACACTGGAAAGCTATGTGAAATGTGATGGGATAACTGTATTACAATAATAAACGAAGAGTTTGTTCGCAAAAACCGATAAGTCCATTTTGAAGATTTGGAAGTACGGTCTCTGTCATAAAGTACGAAAAAATACCTTTTAAATGATATATCGGTCACTACATATAAAGGTACATTTTTTAAGTTATGGTCAAAAGAAGCAAAAATTTTCTTATTATTCTCATTATTTTTCTTGACCTTTAAACGCAAATATCTCCATTTTGCAAATATTGACTTATCGGTTTTTGCAAACAAACTCTTCAAACGCAAGTTCCCCTCAGAAACTGTGCATGACACAAGGAGCTAACACACAGTGGTGTGAAGCGTTCACACCCATGCAGAGACGCTACAAAAAAAAATATGCTTGTTCCGCTACGTATTTTCGAAAGCAATTCGCATTTCGTTATAACGGAGCACATTTCTTTTGTTTTTCTTTATCTGTGGCGCTCGGAAAAGACTTCGTTATAACGGAAATTTCGTTATAACCCTGTTCGTTATAAGCGAATTTTGCTCCATAGACTTTAATGGTGATAATTTTGGGACCAGAAGATTTACTTCGTTATAACGAAATTTCGTTATAACCGTGTTCGTTGTAACGGGAGTGCACTGTAATTGACTGCAGAACATGTTAAACTAGATGGCCAGAAATCAATTTGAATGACCGAGCGCAGCATGTGATCACGTGACTATATCATTATGAATTTATGAATGAACGGATAGTGGAATGGTGCTTGTCTTATATATGGATTTCAGTTGAAAAAATGATATTTAGAATAAGGTTAGAGGTAATGTGAATGTTTCAAAAGGAATTTGAATGAAGAGATTATGACATTGAACTACCATGTCATCTAGGCGAAATTTTTGCTAAATTTAATTCAACATTAAAGAATTCGATTAAAAGAGGTGCAAAATTGGCCCGGATGCAGGGCCCTTGACAGGTATAGCCCCAAGGTATTCCCACCCCATATGAATTAAGTGTTTTTAGGTGAAAGAGTCATGCATGCCTATTTTCCTTGGCAGTGGAATTAACAGCTGAGATACGTAAAACACAAACCCATCCAGTCATTTTTATTCTTTACGGGGCCCCCAGCCGGTAGCTGAAAGTGCTCCCGTATCATTTTATTCTAGTGAAAAGAATCACTGCTATAATTTCTTTTGCAATGGAAGTAGTGCTCAACGAGGTATCAAAAAAACTGAAACCAGTTATATAGCTGTACGGGGCCCCACGGAGTGTTCCTAAAGTGTCCCCACTAATACCACTATCAAGATCTGCATCCCGATCTATTCAATCCGTCAGATCGGGAGAGAGCGGCAAAAAGTGTACGGGGACCGGGAGCATCGTAGCAGCAGCGTTTGGGTGATGGGGTTGGATCTGGCAATTTTACAGATCGGGAAGAAAGTTTGAACTGGTTCAAAATTTCTTCCCCATCTCCCCATCAAGATTGACCTATTTTGAATCGTAGCTCAAACGGGGAAAGAGCAGTGACAGTATAAATACCGCGGGATGAGCGTAACAATTCCAGGTTTTTCTGACCGTAGTAACAGCGGCACAAGAACGGGAAGTAGTCTTAAGGCCCCGTCACACTATACAGCGAATGCCCAACGAATGCCCAACGAATGTCCAACGTATGTCCAATAAATTTGAAAATTTGAATATATATTATTAACATCCATTGGTAATACTAGAATAGTTCGTAACATGCTTGGCGTTCTTTGTATTCATTAGCTATTCGTCGGGATTCGCAGAGATACGCTGGAACCGATTTTATTTTTTAAACATGTCCAAAATCTCCAGCGTATCTCTGCGAATCCCTATAAATAGCTAATGAATTCAAAGAACGTCAGACATGCAAACTGTCTTCACATTTTCGAATTCGTTGGGCTTCCGCTTGGCATTTGTTAGGCATTCGCTGTAGTGTGACGGGGCCTTAAACTAGACACCGACGACATGGTCCCGCTGCTGCGCCGCTTTCTTGATCAAAGCACGACCTTCCCGCTTTAACGACGCTCTCACTAAGTTCTCTACTCTCGTATAAAATCAAGGCCTGTTTCTACGACGCTTCATTCCTGCTTCGATAACGCTGTTGGCCGCTTTAGCTACGCTGTTCTTATGCTTTCCCAGACTCAATTACGCATGTCTTCTGCTCTCGCCGCTCTAAAATCGAACGTAGCCGATACGCTGGAAAATGTTTGCCAGAACAGCAAAACTGATGATGATGAGGAGGACGTTGTCGTTGTCGCGAAAATGAAGACGAAGGAGCGAATATTTAAGAAGAAGAAGAGATGCAAACAATAAAGAAAATAAAGCAAAACACTTTGGAGCTACTGTCTGGGGCCCCGTGCAGGATAAAATATCTGACTTTGGTATTTTGGATATCCGATGGGTACTACTTCCATTGCAAAAGAAATTAGCCATGACCCTTTTCGGCTGAATGAAACCAATATGTGTGTGTGTGTGTGTGTGTGTGTGTGTGTGTGTGTGTGTGTGTGTGTAGGGGGCACTTTGGGGCTACTGTCTGGGGTCCCGTACAGGATAAAATAACTGGTTTTAGTGCTTTGGATATCTCTGATGAGTACTACTTCCGATTGTAAAAGAAAGTAGCCGTGACCCTTTTCAGATGAATAAAATCAATGTGTGTGTGTGGGGGGGGGGGGGGGGAGGGGGGAGGGGGTAAGGGGCATTTTGGGGCAACTGTGTGGGGCCCCGTGCAGGATAAACTGGCTTTAGTATTTTGGATTTCTCTGATGGGTACTACTTCCATTGCAAAAGAAATAAGCCGTGACCCTTTTCAGCTGACTAAAACTATTGTGTGAGTATGTGTGTAGGGGGGGGGGGGGGGGGGGGGGGCACTTTGGGGCTACTGTCTGGGGCCCCGTACAGGATAAAATAGCTGGCTTTGGTGTTTTGTATATCTTTGATGGGTAGTACTTCCATTGCAAATGAAATTAGCCGTTACTCTTATCAGCTGAATAAAGTCAACGTGTGTGTGTGTTTGTACGTAGGACTTATAGGGGGTAGGGCACTTTGGGGCTGTCTGGGGCAACGTGCAGGATGAAATAGCTAGCTTTGGTGTTTTGGATATCTCTGATTGGTACTCCTTCCATTGCAAAAGAAATTAGCCGTGGTTCTTTTCAACTGAATAAAATCAATGTTTGTGTGTGTTTGTACGTAGGGCCTATGGGGGATGGGGCCCTTTGGGGCTACTGTCTGGGGCCCCGTACAGGATAAAATAGCTGGCATTGGTGTTTTGGATATCTCTGATGAGAGCTACTTCCATTGCAAAAGAAATTAGCCGTGACCCTTTTCAGCTGAATAACACCATATTTGTGGGGGCCTTTGGGGCTACTGTCTGGGGCCCCGTACAGGATAAAATAGCTGGCATTGCTGTTTTCATGATAAGTACACCCAAAGGAACAATATCCACCAACTTTTGTCCGTGACCCCCTTCGGCTGAATAAATCCATTTTTCGGGGTCCCTTTTTGTGGTCCCTATAGGCTTACGGTACAGGATGTGACTTGCCAGCAATTCATTTTATTAACCCTTGGCCACATCCTTGAGACCATCATATGATGAGACCATCAAAAAGTGTGACCCTTTTCAGCTGAATAAATGCTCTGGGCCCCCGGTCTATAAGATAGTAATTTGTTACGTAAGGCCTAACGTTAACATGTTAGAAAAAGATGATGCACTGGACTGGGGAGCCAATTTGGGCGCATGTGATGTAACAGGCCCTTAAACAGTTAGACACTAACTCTAACGTTAGACTTAGAACACCGTAGAGTTTTAGACGCTAACATAGACTTACGTAACGTTAGACCGTGTATATACTATAATTCTTACGTTAACAACTCCCTAACGTTAGATCTAAATTAGGACTAACGTGGGAATAGAGTCTACTGTGAGTATCTAGGCCCTATGGCTATAACATTTAACAAACATTTCTAGGGCCTACCTGTAGAAACAAATGTCAAATGACAAAGATTGCCCAGTAGGCCATAACGTTTAAGGCCTAAAGTTAGATTTGTTTTGTGAGTAGGTCCTAGACCCTAAAACATCTGCTAATCTTTTGGACCTGAGCCTAATCTAACTAACGTTATAGGGCCCTAAAGCGTCGTTACCTGACTTGAGCCTATTAAACGTTGACGTTTAATACTGTAGTAGGGCCTACTGTCGTTACAGGACATGAGCCTAGCAACTACACAGTCCAGTCGCCGCTGTACAACTACAAAATCGCGACAGCACGCACACAGCGTCTGGTCGGGCTAACATGAGCGTATAAACGGTTAGGCTATACGTCGTTTAGTGTATACAAGGCTCTTCTGTAAAGCACAATCAAGGGCAAGGCCATCTAATATAACAGATATCGACTGGTAGGGGGTGGAATGTTACAATCTTTGGAACGCCAGGGAGTTATATTTTCCCTCGTGATCATATTTTCCCTTGGGAAAATATAATTCCCTGGCGGTCGAAAGAATGTTATATTCCACCCCGTACCAGTCAATATCTGTATAATACTAGTTGTAGCCATCGCCTTCTTCGTGCATCCGGGTAACTAGGGAGCGTACGCATAACGAGCAGAACACGGCTGGGAAGAGTTGTGCCTCGGTGACGTCCGACTCTCCGCCAAGACTTGTTCATTAGCATATTCACCATGCAGATTCACACTTTTTCAACCAAAATTTACGAGCTTACTTGGTGATTTGGAAGTTGTTTTTGGTGACAGTAGTTCATTGGAGGTACTAACAACAACACATATATATTTTTTGAAATTCGTGAGGTTTAATACTGTGCAAAATAGATTATGCATGAGAACAAACAGCCTACCTTCACGACCCCCTTGTGCATCTGTTGAGTAGTTAAAAGAAATGAAATGTTATAACTGACATTAATGAAGGGACATTTCACAGAGTTCTTCGATGTAACATATCCGGCCCGATCGGAAGGGGCGTCATACTACGGTCTCAATGTCAATGTGACAAGCTGTCATTAGTCTTTATGACATAGTCGTTAAGCGTTGAATAAGTAAACACTTATGTCTTCAAAAGATGACATCAAGAGTACAGGTCTCAGGAATGTACAAAAATAGATCAAGTAATCAAATCAGTGCTCTACTGGTGTGAAAGTGCATTGTTAGAAAAAGAACAAAAAATGATTGTACACCACCATTACGAAATGATGCGATTAACTGCCTTACCTCAATGTTTGTTTTGTTTTGTTTTTCCAATTTACAGTGAGTGGAGATTCAGCGATATGTGTCCGAAGACCACATCGATATAAACTGTCTAAAATTGTACTAAAGATAGCGACATTTCACGTTATGTTCCCGAATAAAACCATTCGTGAATGAAAATATTAATCCTCATTGACAATTGAGTGTTCACTCTTTAAGTCAGCAGTGACATTCAGTTCATGTCCCCAAATATAACCACTTGCGGCAGTTTGCACTCAGTAGGCAGAAAAGAAAATGATAATCATTATCGATAAAAGTAACCAAATCAACCTACCGCTTTCCTTCGGGAACAAAGCTCCGACAGCCAGAAGGACTAGAACCGCTAGTCCAAGGTTCTTCATTTTGTCAGCGAGTGAACAGAAACACTTTCGTGATTGAATAGTGTTGAGTAAGATGATTCTTCTGCAACAACAAAGGTAGACTTTTTCGGTCCCTTCGAGCAGCTCACAGTTTTATCGATTCACTTTATCAACCATCATGTATTACATCTAATTCAAGCTTACAATGCCTACTTGTTATGCAGTCATGTACTTATATAAATGTACGTCTTTTTTTTTTGTCCACCCACGAATCAGGTTTCAGGCAACAAAGGAGAATGGGACAGTCCTCTGATAAAATAAATACGGTGCTTTCATGATTCGTCGACCAGACAATATGGTGGGAGTTCCAAGCAAATACTCCAAATACAATGGTAATATAGAAACAAAAATATAAAAGCTATAAGGACTGATAACTCTTTAATTGTTTCGTTCTTACCAGCGCATGACTACTTTAGACCAGAGCGTATAATGCTTCTCTTTGCCTTTATTTGTGCAGGAACATCAAGGTCGAAACTGAATCAAATAACCTATTCAACTCTGGTCCAATATTGACAAAACCTGAAATCCGCGCTTGTTATTTCGAAGGAGACAAACTATTTTCCACTTGAGCCTCATTGCACTTAAACCGCTGTCAGTGGCTGTGGGCACTTTTATACAGTATCTTCATCATCCCCCCCCCCCCCCCAAGAAAATGATCAGATTTCCGCGTATAACTTTCAAAAGTCAATAAACAATCTGGGAATGCTGTTTGTGGGCAAGGAACTACAACGTCTTCCCTACATCGGGCAAAAAAAAAAAAAAAAAAACTCATTCGATTTGGTAAAGTGATCATAGATAAATGTGGATTGTTGTAAATTTTGCACTCTTGTAAAAAAATTCTTCATCTTCATTTCAGTTTTCGTTTTACCCTCACCCCCCATCAGTCAAGTTCCAATAAATTAGCAACACGATGATACTATTTCATCTTATTCTTTTCGTTGTATTTCATTTCCGACAAACGTGTACAAACAGACACAATATTACAACATTTTTGAAGCCATGCAAGAAGCAGCCCAGGTGAATTTTTAGGATGAAATTAAATAGATTGGACTATTATTACGCGCCCACTCATACACGCGCACATACACACAGTATCCACGTGCGCTTGACATATGGTGTGACACAATGCGTGTGCCAGTGATTATTCGCACGCTATAGTTGTCCAAATTGCGCATAATATAATTGTAGTAAACAAACAAACAAACATACAAACAAACAAACAAACAAACAAACAAATAAAGAAACAAACAAAAGACAAACTCACAAATTGATATCAACAAAAATATTTGCTCTCCTGAATGCGCTCTCTCTGTTCAACCACTCATAAAGACGTACATATGGCAATACAGGAATTGTACATGAAAATTAAATGGCAGAAAAAAAAAGTCTTTTAAAGGGAAGGTAAACCCAAAGAGCAATGTGGATTGAGTGAAAGCAGCAACATTAGTAGAACGCATCAGTGAAAGTTTGAAGAAAATCGGACAATCGATGCAAAAGTTATGAATTTTTAAAGTTTTGGTGTTGGAACCGCTGGATGAGGAGACTACTAGAGGTTATGACGTATGAGAGGACAACAATACATGTACAAAGAAAATATAAAGGAAATTCAACAAAATATCATTTTTCTAGCATTATGAAAGAGCACTTGACTAACCGCTTTCAGAAAGCAGGGGGAATAATTGTTACCCTTAACACATGTCAGTATCAAGTTGACGGACTTTGTAATTTTCATGAAAAATTGATTTTTGTAGAATTTTCTTTATATTTTCTTTGTATTGTTGTCCACTCATACGTCATAACTTCTAGTAGTCTCCTCATCCAGCTGTTCCAACACCAAAACTTTAAAAATTCATAACTTTTGCATCGATTGTCTGATTTTCTTCAAACTTTCACTGATGCGTTCTACTAATGTTGCTGCTTTCACTCAATCCACATTGCTTTAGGGTTTATCTTCCCTTTAAGCAGGTATAGAGGTTTGCGTCAATAACAGTAAAGAAAGATAGAAAGAAATATAAATCCAGAACAGTGATACAGTGAGTTTTTACATCAGCTGTGTAACGAATCTTTAAGCCAATGCTCCAATCAACATTGCAGTGGGTGTATGCCTACTATACAACCCTATACAACAAAGAGCCTTTAAAACATCCAACAGTCAGCCACAACCTATGTTATCATCACTGTTACACGCAGTACACGCAGTACACGCAGTACACGCAGTACACGCAGTACACGCAGCAACACTGTACACGCAGAAGTATAATTATCATTAATATTGCCTTACAAAGTATCTAACACAAATCACCTGGTCAATCTTATAGTACAGAGAAAGTTACGATCCTGCATGATACATACTTTCGACATCCTCAACGAACAATATTGGTCAATGGAAACGGCGTAAATGTATTCATGATAGTGAGGGTTAACAACAAACAGGATGTGTCACACAAAGCAAGGGCACCGAAATGTTTGGTTTATAGTTTCATTCTTGAATTTATTGTGTTCAACAACATGACAAAATTCTTGTCTTCATTTTGTTGATGATGTTAATAGTGTGTTTGAACAACAGGAAATAACGTGGGACCACGTGCTCACAAACTGAGAGGCATGCTAGTAGCTCTGACGAAAAAGCGTACGCCCTCTCAGTTATCATGTATGCCATGGGCGTCACGGTTGTTGGCCTTCTCCATCTCAAACATCTCGACAGCCTCTTTCACTTCCCGTTTGGCAATGCCGGACAGTCGTCCTATATCGCAGGGGAATAACAATTAAACTTGATGATTGCCAAACGTTGGTTTCAGTGAAAGACTGTGTTAATTAACATATAAATAATATACATGTATATATATATATTTTTTTTCAAGCATTGTCACGTAATGACAGAGATAAGGTTGTTGAACTATAATTGGATAGTAATTGGTGGTCAAGTTAACGTTTCTTCCCTCAGGTAGGGTGTTAAGGATTGATCTTACATCCACCCATTTTTGTTCTGGATGTAATCCCTTTTGATACCATTATGCTGATTGCACGTTGTTTTGGTAAGGAGGGAAAATGGCGTCACGTTACAAAGTTTTGATACTTGTCACCCTGTGAAGCGAAGGGTCTGCCTGGTATTCACTAGTTGTCATGTCTGAGAGAGAATATACAATTCCAGGCAGACCCTTCGCTGAGAATGGGAAACCCTTAGATTGTGTGGAAATTGTGTAAACGTAGATATTCCAACATCAATTCTAGCTTGCAGTGAAAGTATAAGAAACCTGGCATGACGTGTGTATGAAAGTGAAATGTTTGCATTTCAAAATACCATGTTTCAGAGGTTGCAAACACCGTATGATTCCTTGACATCCTGCAGAGAAAAGGAATAAGAAAAAAAAGAACATTAACGGCCATTAATCAGCAATCCAAAATAAAGAGCATTGTGTCGGGTAAATGGAAAGGGAGTGGTAGTGTAAAAGCGCAAGAGCCGATATCTGTCTCTCAGAAAAGTACAATAACATAAAGTGAGTAAAAGAAAGGCATGACAAGGTTTGTAGGACCCGCAGTAAAAAGCAACCAATAACAAAAAATATAGACACGGAAATATGAAGAGTTTGTTTGCAAAAACCGATAAGTCCATTTTTGAAGATTTTGAAGTACGGTTGCTGTCATAAAGTACAAAATGATACCTTTTAATTGATATATTGGTCACTACATATAAAGGTACATTTTTGAAGTTATGGTCAAAAGAAGCATACATTTTCTTATTATTCTCTTTATTCAAAATGTCATCAATACCCTTTATGCAGACGATTAAACGTCATCACCAAAATAAACAAAAAGTATATGTAGATACACATTTCATCAGAATTCAACTCTCACTATCAGTTCATGGGGTTTTTTCCCCATAGTATGCAAAATGTTAAAGTTTGTTAATTGGTATTGTATATGTGTAATATTCTATATTTGTATATGTAATATGGAATTAGATTACACCGAAAGAAGGCCCATTACAGTTTTTAGGACCACGGATATATATATATATATATTTTTTTTTTAATGGGAAAGTAAATGAAGTTTTTGATTTTGTACAAAACGGAATCCAAAAAAAAGTAGAATATCGACCGATTACTGGTCCGTCCGGATTGTGAAGTTTCTATAAACGTCCGACACACATATATTTTAAAGATTTGATATAAATGTTACAATGATTGTTAGTGTTAAATATTATTGTTGATACTGGCGCATTAATCTCATAGAAGCTATTTGTGTTGTATGTTCAATGTGTACCTGCAATTATCTAAAGAGATAATTGACCTGGCTATGTATAAACATTTTCTTGAATAAAGAAATTATTCAATCAAAAAAATATATCGCCTCAAAATGACAAACACAATAATTTCAAAGACATTCATTGACTTTTCACAAAAAAGCGTAAACATCAAAGTCCATAATGGTGCACTACACTTTGCTGGCATAATATATTTCAAAAGCCTCAACGTAATCAATGTTATATTAATTTCCTCCCGTGGTGGGAAGAAATGGTGACGACGTGAAAGGCAATATGTAGATGATATGCAATGACACGTCTTTACCAGACCACAGAACTCGAGGTATGGCTTCCGGACGACACATCGAAAAGGTCTACCAAGATATGTATCTAGCTGAGGTAATTCGCCAGGATAATGAATTGTTTTGGAGTAGGCCCTATCTTGAGTTCAAAAGAGCAGAATAACTTCGATCTCATGTACACGCCTTTTATTTTCTGAAGAGCCCCCCCCCCCCCCCCCTTCAGTTGTGAGTAGATAGAAGATAACGAAATGATCGATCCTGCCCTAGCAATCGTATTTTCCAACAAGGTGTATGCAATTCACTCTAGCTCGGAAAATCAGTGGACACTGCTAAATGTTGCCCGATTGTTTGATTATCGATCAAAACAACAACAACAACAACAACAAACAAACAAGCAAACAAAAAAAAAAAAAAAAAAAAAAACAATACGTGGCAACCAGGATTGGATCGGGTGTTCTCTGAGACCGTAATACTTCCGGCAAACCTTTTTGGTCAATATTTGTCATTTTTGTCATTACCCAGCTCAAACTGCGTTATCCATGGTGTTCATTCAATTATTTCATTTCTTTTTAAAGCGAAAGTCGACACCTCTGAACAGGCATTATGAGAACTAGGTTTAAAGTATGCCTGTATTGGTATATGGGTGATACAGTCCACAAGTTAGGTATATCAAGTGTGTACTCCATTTTACATTCTGTTTTGTGCTACTTTAGACAATATTCATTATATAGGAAAGATAACATGAGAAGACACTCTGCCAAAAATTCAAATATGGCCAAAGTTTCATGGTTTATAGCATCCACCAGTCAAATTTCAATACGTCTTAGAGGGGAAAACACATTAAAAAAAAGAACCCTTTTAAATGAAATGATGTCTTGAGCAAAGTGAAAATCAACTAACGTATTTCATTAGAGAGTAACGTAAATAAGTTAGTAATTAATACTGTGTAAAAGAGATTATGCGCAAAAACAAACAACCTACCGTCACGATCACCCCCTTGTGCATCTGTTGAGGAGGAGTAAAAAATAAAATCTAATGTTAGAATTGCAATAATGAAAGTACATTTAACGGAATTCTTCGATGTAACATCTCCTACCGAACGGAATGGGAAGGGCTTAATTATGGGTCTAATAAAATGCCATAGTGACAAGCTGTCACTAGTCATGTTGCACGTTATTAGCGCTGAATTTGTAAACACTTAATCCTCAAAAGATGACATCACAGGTTTCAGGAATTTGCAACTCACTGGGTTACTCTAGATTTCGTGATCATCACAGTGCTTTCCTTGTGTAAATGTGCACGATACGCACCAAACTGCTTGTACACTTCCAACCAAATAATGTAATGAAAAGGCTTTATCACAAAAGTTATTTTTTCCCATTTACAGTGAATGGATCGAGATTCAGCGATATGTGTCGTAAGATCACATCCATGGTATGTACTGTCTAAAATTGTATTAAAAGAGTGGCGACATTTCAGGTTATGCTCCCAAATAAAACCACTTAAAAAGTATGCACTGAGTAGACTGAAATGAAAAGGGTAATCATAATTGATGATTTCATTCCACCTACCGCTTTCCTTCACCAACAACGATCCGGCAACCAGAAGGACCAGAAACGCAAGTCCAAAGTTCTTCATTTTCTCAGCGAGTGAGTAGAAACTCTTTCTTGATCGAATAGTGTAGAGTAGTATAGTGTTTGCTGTAACAACCAAGGCAGACTCTTCGGGTTCCTCCAAACAGCTAACAGTTTTATCGATTCACTGTATGAACCATATATATCATCTGATGCAAGCTTACTATCTGTGCACCTTTTATACAGCCATAAAGTGATATGATTATACGCCTTATTTCCTCCTAGCGAATGAGGTTTCAGGTATCTTATACAGCCATACACTGACATGACTGATATACAAATGTAAGTATACGCCTTTTTCCCTCCCAGCGAATGAGGTTTCAGGAAACAAAGGAAAGTGGGACGGGCCTCTGACAAGATGAATACGGGCCTTTCATGTTTCGTCAACCGGACAATATGGTAGGAGTACCAAGCAAGTCACTCCAAAATACAATGGTAATATAGAAAAAAAAAATATGAAAGGCATGAGGACTGACAACTTTTTTTGACTGTCTCGATCTTATCCGCGCATGACAACGTTACTACTTTAGGCCCGACCGAATGCTTAAAAGGTCGCTGCCTTTATTTGTTCAGTAACATCAAGGTCGAAACTGAACAGAATATCCCATCAAAATCTCGTCCAATATGCTCGTAAAATATGTTTTTGTGCATATGTTGACAAAACCTGAAAGCCGCGCGACTTGTTTTGAAGGATACGAACCATTTCCACCACGTACTGAGTCTCATGTCAGTGGCTGTGGACACTATTATGTACAGTATGCCCCCCCCCCCCAAAAAAAAAAAATAATGGGATTTCCGCTTTGATAACTTTCACAATCAATAAACAATCTGGATGCTATTTCTGGGTATGAAACTTGAACTTCTTTCCTACATCTTGCAGAAATTCTTGTTCGATTTGGTAAAGTGGTCACAGAGAAAAGTGGATTATTGTAAATTTTGCGCACTAGTAAAAACAGTTGTAATGCTACTGATCAAGTGGTATTTACGTATCTTCATCTTCATTTCAGTTTTCCTTCTACACCCCTTCCCCCACTGATCTAGTTAAAATAAATTGCCAACAATATGATATTATTTCATATCATCTTCGACAAAAGTGTACAACGTGACACAGTGCCTAGCAAGAAGCCGCCCAGGTGAATTTTTAGGAAGAAATAACATAGATTGGAGTGTAATCACGGGCCCACGCATACACGTGCACATACACACAGTATCCACGCGCGTTTGACAGATGGTATGACACAATGTACAATTGTATGTGCCAGTCATCAAATTCTCATGATGTTTGCCCAAATTGCGCATAATGTCAAGGTATACAAAACCTAACAAACAAAAGACAAACTCACAGATAAGCAAACAAACAAATTTGCTCTCCTGAATGCGCTCCCTCAGTTTAATCAATCATACAGACGCACATACACTAATACAGGCATTGCATATGAAAATAACGCGGCAGGAAAAAACTGTAGACGTTTGACTCCACAACAGAAAAGAAAGAAAGAAAGGAACTGGAACCGGAATTTGTCAACACTGACAAATTAGGTGATCCGATCTCTTCGAAAATCAATGATTTGAGTCCTGATCCTAATAGGCATGACCATACCGGTTTCATTTGTTTCGAGGAGACATTGGCCGTGTGATGTTTGGATTCCCATTTAGAAAAGGAAGTCAGACTTGCCATCTTTGGTACCGAATTCCGCATCCACTAAAGAAGATACAGAATGAAGTATGTTTTACCTTTGACCCCACGTCACGGTCGACTGATCACTATGATTTTATAAAATTTGTCGTCTTTGGGACATGATACATATAAGGTATAAATTTGAAATTGATAGGAAGAGCACTTTCTGAGCTAATCGATACACAACCTTTGAGGAGAAATAAAGAAGAAGAAGAAGAACACCCAAAGAATCCGTACAGGTACAGAAGGTGATCCGAGAGGATTCTCGGATCACCTAATGAAGCTAAGCTTTGATTATTTTAGCCGAGTTTTTCGACGTGCTTTTGACGTCGTATGAAAAAACGGAGATCCTCTTACGATAGCGCAAAGTCTCAGCTACAACATATTAAAATCTGGGAGAAATTCACCGAAGGGTGAGTGAGCTAGTGCTCGATAAAGACAATCATGTCAATTTTCACATCTAGAAAAATTCCCTCCCATAGAGATAACACGTCATAATGAAGATAAAGAAAGAAGTACATATGACCTTTGACCCCACTTTGCACAGACAAGATGGCATCTGAGCAAAAAGTGGTTATTTTGTGAAATGATCCTTGTATAATGGTCTTTACGTGTGCAAAATATAGGAAAGATAGGACAGGTATATATTCACCAAGATACAGGATGAAACATTTATGACCTTTGATCCTAATTTACATACCCAAGATGGCGTCTGATCAAGTAGTTGTTATTTTATGAAATAATGTACGTGACATGAACCAAACATGTGCAAAATATGGTGTTGATAGAGTATGTTTTTCTTGAGTTATTGCCAAGAAAGTTGCAGAAAGAAAGAAATATTTCAATACATCGAAGGTTAGCTTTAATTTCAACCAAGTTTATTGACGTGATCCCGACATGGTATGAAAAAACAAAAGGCACAATAATGATAGCCCAAAGTCTCAGCTACAACGTAGTAAAATCTACTGGGAGAAATTCATCGAAGCATAAGTGAGCTATTGCTCGAGAAAGACAGTTATGTCAATTTTCATTTCCAGAAAAACTGCACTCCCGTAGAGATAACACGTAAACTGGTCAAATTCGACAAGGTTACGTTCAATCCATTTTTACGAGGTCATGCTGTCATTCAATTAAAATTGTTTTATCACATAACTGATAGAGCATTAAATTAGCTACAGCATACTGAAATCTGGGTGAAAATTGGCCAAGGATAAGTGAGATACATTCGAGTAAACTTGAAATTTGATGACGTCATTTTGAAAATTTACTTTTTTTATTTTATTAAGAAATTTGGCATCTTTTCATCATTTTTCCAGCATCGCCAACCCATGGAATGACATGTACAACTCATCAGCTTTCAAAATATGTAAAGAAAATGGGGGGTCATTGTCCATCCTGGCGAGTAAATTCGGATTTAAAATTGGCGGTTTTTTGGCATTGTTGCACTGTATATCGCCATTGACGCGCGCGCGGAATTTCAACTTTGACGGACCCGTTTGACGTCATATTGAGTCGGATTGACTTGAAACTTGGTAGAAATATTTCTTGACATTTCAGGCATTCGATGAGTGTAAAAAATGGGAAATTTCTATTGCATATGAGCTGTGCGTGCGTATATGCGCGCGCGCGTACGCGTCCGTCCGAGTTCTTCAATTTTTCAAAAAATGCTCCAAATGGTCTGAAACGTGTGCGAAAAAATTTTGAGCTCGATTGGAGGATACAAATATTTCAACGCGTGCGTACGCGCACGTTTTAAGGGTATAGATGAATTGTGACAATATGAGTGGAATCAGCTTGACTTGAACTATATGTGACGTAAATTTCATTGAAAAATTCCATTCCATTAATGAGATAGGAGTGAAATGTGTTTTCATATAATGACGTCATAGTGACGTCACGGTCGACTGATCACTATGATTTTATAAAATTTGTCGTCTTTGGGACATGATACATATATGGTATAAATTTGAAATTGATAGGAAGAGCACTTTCTGAGCTAATCGATACACAACTTTTGAGGAGAAATAAAGAAGAAGAACACCCAAAGAATCCGTACAGATACAGAAGGTGATCCGAGAGGATTCTCGGATCACCTAATTCAAGCCCACGACAGTAATACAGTGAGTTTTGAGATCAGCTGTGTACTCAGGGAGGTGAGACCAGAACGCTCCAATGAACATTGCAGTTGGTGTATGCCTATACTATACAATCCTACGACAAAGTGTTTGTCATGTCAGCATGTCACCCACCACCTTAAAAAAAGATCAAACATAGTGGACAATATCACCTGGTCACCCTAAATGATGCTTAACGCTGGTATCTTAGTACAGAGAAAGTTACTGTTCTGATACTTTTCGATATCCTCAACTAACTATTGGTTAATGGCAACGGCGTACATGTATTATGCTGGTGAGAGTAAACAACACACAGGATGTTTCATACAAAGAAAGAGAACGGAATGTTGGGTTTATAGTTTCATTCTTGCATTTGTTGTCACCAACAACATGACAAAATTCTTGTCTTCATTTTGTTGATGGTGTTGATAATGTGTTTGAACAACAGGAAATAACGTGGGACCACGTGCTCACAAACTGAGAGGCATGCTCCTTGCCCTGTCGAAAAGCGTATGCCTTCTCAGTTATCATGTTTGCCATGGGCGTCACGGTTGTTGGGCGTCACGGTTGTTGGCTTTCTCCATCTCAAACAACTCGACAGCTCCCTTCACTTCCCGTTTGGCAGTGCCGGACAATCGCCCTATACCAGAGGGGGATAACAATCAAACCTGATGATTACCAAACGTTGGTTTTAATGAAAGACTGTGCTAATTAATATACATATTTTATGAAGCATTGTCACGTAATAACAGAGATAAGGTTGTTGAAATGTCAGTGCGTATTTATTTTAAAGGTTAATTGGTGGTCAAGTTACGTTTCTTCCTTCAGGTAGGAAAATTGAGGATTGGTTTTACATCCTTCCATCTATGTCCAGAGTGTAATCTCCTTTGATACCATCATGTCGATTGCATTGTTTTTCGCATGGAGGGAAAATGGGCATCAGTTTACGAAGGCTCGATCCCTGTCGCCTCCTAAAGTGAAGTATCTGCCTGGTATTAATTAGTCTTTATATCAGAGAGAGTATAGTATACAATCCCATAGAGACTACGCTGTGATTGGGGAACACTTAAATTGTGTGAAAATTTGTAAATATATATATTGTCACATCAATTCTGGCTTGTAGTGAAAACTGGCATAACGTAAGTATGACATGAAATGATTGTATTTCCAATTCCCACCTTGAGGAGGTTTCAAACACGGTAGAATTCCTGCACATCCTGAACGTGTAGAGGAGAAGAAGAAGAAGAAAAAAAGAATATTAATGGGCATTAATTAGCAATCCAAACTAAGACCATTGGTCGGGTAAATGAAAAGGGAGTGGTAGTAAAAGAGGACAAGACCCGATGTCTGTCTCTTAGAAAAGTACAATAGCATAAAGCGAGTGAAGGAAAGGCATGGCAAGGTTTGTTGGACTAGCAATAAAAGAAACCAATAACCCAAAACATAGACAAAGAAATATATTGCCTCAAAATAACGAACACAGTAATTGCAAAGACATTCACTGACTTTTCACAAAAACAGGCTTAACATCACTGTCCATAATGTGCACTATAGTGGGGCAGATATGTGAAAAAGATGCTCACATCCGGCGGAAAGTATGAAATTTTGCACATAGGGGTATTTTGAGGCGCTCATTTCAAAAATTGCCGGATCCAAGAGATCTGATCACGGGGTCGGCCGCCATTTTGAATTCCAATATGGCCGTTCTGAATGACATTAGCCATTGGAATTTGATATATAAAAGCATGGAGATATGGTGACTTCAATAACAGACTTATTTGATATGTCTGACAAGCTGCACGGCAGCCAATTTGAATTTAATACATATTTGCCATGTTGGAGTGTTGAAAATCTCTATCTCGGGTTTGTAAATTAGGCTACCTGATTGAGCGCGCGTTTGTAACTGACAGAGTGCGCGCTGATGTATTTACATTGTGACGTCAGTGAAAGGTGCATTATGCTTCCTTTTTGCTGCACTTTTTTACATGCCCGTGAATGTTAGTCGTGATGTTTGTCTTCGTAGCCACATTGGAATTCAAAGTAGCAGGCATTGCGTTTGTCAGACACATCACATCAGTTGATATTTTAACTCAGTATGTTAAAATACTTGTTTACACCTAATTTTAGGGTCACTCACCACTTAAAAATCGAGATAGGGATTTTGAATATTTCGTCGAGGCGGCCATATTGGAATTCAAAATGGAAATCTCTTGGATCCGGCAATATTTGAAATCAGCGCCTCAAAGTACCTCTATATGCAAAATTTCATACTTTCCGCCGGATGTGAGCATTTCGACCAATTTTTGTTACATATCTGCCCTACTACTACAGTTTGGTGGCATACATGCCTCAACCTGCTCAATGTTATACAAAGTTCCTTCCCGTGGCGGGAAGAAATACCGACGACATGAAGGATAAAATGTAGATGATATATTTTTTGTTTTGTTTTAAAGAACATTTTATACTTCATCAATGGAAAATATAATATACAACCAGATTTATACAAAATTCTCTGGACCAATTTCATAATCCTTTTCATCAATGAATACAAAATTTATGCCAAAACTTTACATCAGTTTAATACATTTTGATACACTCTGATACATTTTTTTTTCACAATCCATATACACAATCCATATATAAACGTCTCTTCTTTTCTAATTCTAGACTACTAATAGCAATTTTATTCTTTCATTACATTATAAATTCTATTAACTAAATCACTTACGCAAAAATAATTAATTTTCAGCATTCATTCAATCCAACCTAAAATATCAATATCCATTGATTGAAGTTTATTGTTAAAAAAACAAAACAACCCACCCCCTCGCAACCCCCGACCACTCTATACCCCCGTCCATTCTCCCTCTTATTACCCTACCCCATCCCCCTCCCCCTCCCAAAACCCCCATCACAACAATAGTGGATCACTATTTTCCATAATCGAATTTATTTTCCGCTTGCCCACGAAGTATTAATACAGCGTTCCTCCTAATTATTATATATATATATATATATATATATATATATATATGGTATTCTATAATTTGTCTCGTATATGACATGAATCTTTTGCAAGCGTTTGAACAATATTATTTCATGACATGTATACTTTGCACTATGTTTTTGATTTTCGTTGATTGGAAATAAACTATGATTGAATTGAATTGAATTGAATTGAAAACAAAACCTCAAAGGCAACTGAAACCTGTGTGTCCTGACTTACATTATAACACATTTATTTCAATACGAGCGCGTGGAGAAGGCATTTCCTGGTGGATGTGCAGCAGACCCTACTCTATTAAATAAACGCAAAACAAATTCTCAATTCTTTTCCCAGTTTTCCCACTTTTGTAAATGTATTCACAACGTATTACGTATAACGGCTAACTTTTCTTCTTCTAACAGATCCTGCTCTATAGACCTTTTAATTAAATATTCCGTTGGGGGTGTCTTATTTTTCCTCCCTAAAAAAAAAAAACAAACAAACAATTTCTTCGCCAAAATTATACCATGGTTAACTAACTGAGCTTTTCCTTTATCTGTTAGCTCCATACCAAAAAAGATCTCTTCCCAACTTAACTGTTGCAAATCAACATATTCCAAATAAGTACTACATTTTCCCCATACTTTCCTAGCAAATTCACATGTATAAAATATATGTTTATACGTCTCTTCCTCTTTATGACAAGAAGAACATAAATTATCATTTACGAACTTAAACTGAAATAATTGATGATTTGTGTACACTATTCCATGCAATAATCTATATTGAAAATCCCTCAAAACAGAACTCAAAGTGCTTCTTCTTATCCTACTAAAAATACATTTTATATCTTTATTAGAAAAATCACAAATATATGAATTTCTCATTTTTTCTATCACCAAAGAATCATCACTTTACTTTCTTCACTCATTCAACATAAGTATCTTTAGAGGTAATCTTTTCCAAAGGAATTTCCTTCCCATTTCTTATAAAAATCATTTCATCAACACTTGTATCCTTCTCTACCTTTGTGTTCTCTATGTTCCTTTTCCAACCAATTGGAAGCGCTTCATATATCTTCTGAATACTCGAAATATTTAAAAAATAATTATTCTTTATCATATAAAAATTCAACAGAAAATAATTTGCCATTCCTATCCATTATATGTTCCAATCTAAACATTTCTTCAAAAACAAATTTTCATCAAAACTGCATTTTCCCTCAATACCAATCATTTTATTATTAAACAATACTTCCTTCCTTATTTGATTATAATTACCCCTGAATTCCCTTGTTTTCACTCATGTTTTCAACAGATCCCTGTAAAGTTCCGGTATAGACAAATTCAAAAGATAAATAAAATAATTACAACAAAATATAAATTTACCTTCAATATGTTTAGTAACAAATTGAAAATATTTTTTTCCATTTCATTTCTTGTTTACCATAAAATAACCTTTTAACCCACATTACTCTTTGAGCGTTTATCAATGATGAAAAATGCATAAATTTTACTCCCCCATGTTCATAATGTAATATCGACACAGTTTTTTATTTTTTTCCCTTGCCAAATAAATCCCCAAACAACCAATTCCAATTCATTATATACCCATTCTGGCAAAGGGGTAAGAGACCCCACATACATCAACTTAGAATAAATAAAAGTCTTCAATAACTGAATTTTACCAACTAATGTCAAATCTCGTTGCTTCCACCATGTCAATAATTTCTTTATAATTCAATTTTTTTTTCACCTCTGGATCCAAAGTGAAATATACCCCTAAAATCTTTAACTCCGTCACTTTTTGTCGAAAAGAAAAATTATAAACAAGATGACAAGATAACAAGATGATCGATCGTGCCCTGCTCGATTGTTTGATTATGATTTAACAAAACAGAACGTGGCAATCAGGATTGGATCGGGTGTTCTGTGAGAACGTAATATTTCCGGCAAACCTTTCTGGTCGATATTTTGTCATTTTTGCCGTTACCCAACTCAACCTGTGTTATCCATGGCGTTCTTGTTTTAAACGAAAATCGGCGCCTGATGTCTCTAAACAGGCATTTTGAGAACTATATCTAGAGTATGCACCCATCACTTTTTAATACGTCTAACTTTGACTGGAAAACACGATAAAAAAGAAAGGGGGACCCTATTTGATGAAATAATTATAGGTTTTCCCGGCCAATTTCGCACTTTTTTCAGTCAAATTCCTAATTGATGCATTCAATTTAGCACAATTTAGCCTAGATGGCATGTTCGGTATTTCAATTTTATAATCTTTTCATTCAAATTCATTTTGGAGCATTCAAATTATCTTTAACATCATTCGAATCAGCACTTTTTTCAGTTCAAATTCGTAAGACAAGCACCATTTTGGAAATCGTTCATTCAATTTAGCAGGATATAGTCACGTGATCGCATATACGCCGTGCTCGTTCATTCGAATTCATTCTTGGGCATCCAATTTCGCATTTACTGCAGTCAATTTAGCAGACACGTTTATGCTTCTATACCTTTTTTTCGTTTTCATTCATCATAGTTATTGTTTGCAAGCATCATAACATTTCATATTTTCGTATTCATTCTTTATTCTGATATCACCCTTGCAACAGTACTTGCAAAATAGGTGTATGTGTTTATAATGTTCGATAGCATTATTTCATTCACAGATACATTAATCTTAAGTTTGTTTTGGCATTAGATGGGAGAAGGAGGTTTCAATTTGATTATTTCTATCATCTGCATGTTTCATTATTTTTATTTGGTGGGTGCTATATTGCGTTAATCATCATTAGGAATTAAGTTCTGGGATCAGCTCTAGCCATCAATTTGTCAAGGTTATTACCCTCAAATGCTTCTATGATTCTCTCCCTGTCTTCTTGAGAGATACGCCTCTATCTAACTCGTGCTGCCATGACTGGACATAAGAAAGTGATGTGAATCTATGGTACTGGTGCATGTATAGTTTTTAGGGAGAGGGCTGTTACAGAACAACAAACTTGAGTTATTTAGGGTCAAAGATACCTTTACTTTATATTTAACAGTGTGGATGAAATAAAAATTCACATTTAAATACGTATAAATCACGGTTCTCACCTTTTCAAAATAGAAATAACATTACGCCACTTTGAATGAACATGTTTGGAATTTGACTGCCCATACGCGAATTTGCATGACTGAAGAGCACGTGCCGATTTTAATGCCCGTTTTACGAATTCGAAAGGCACATGTGCGAATTTCATAGATCAAAATGCTAAATTGAACGAACAAGTTGCAATTTTGAATGACAGAATGTGCAGTGACGAGGATTTTCGCTAAATTGAATGAACCTTTTATCAAATGGACTGACAAAAGTGCGAAATTGGCCGAAAAAACCTAATACTTTAGCGAAACGAAAATTAAGAATGAAAAGGTAATATCATTTTGAGCGAAAATCGACACCTCTAATCAGGCGTTTAGAGAACAAAGTTGAAAGTATGCTTGCTTTAGTATTTGCGTGATAGTCCCCCAAAACAGTTTATCCAAAGTAATATATGATCAAATTTTCATACGTGCCAACAGTATCCTCCCCTCACGTTTCAGTACGTCTAACGTAGATGGAAAAACATGCAATTTGAAAAAGAAACCCTTCTAAATGACTTTTTAAGCAAAACGAAAGTTAACTAACTTGTTTCATACGAGAGTAACGTAAGTTTGTAGTTACTGTGTAAAAGAGATTCTTCACGA
The DNA here is from genome assembly GCF_040938485.1 of Diadema antillarum. Classification (NCBI taxonomy): domain Eukaryota; kingdom Metazoa; phylum Echinodermata; class Echinoidea; order Diadematoida; family Diadematidae; genus Diadema; species Diadema antillarum. The sequence continues at coordinate 1,834,182 of NW_027271028.1, forward strand.
AAACAAGCAACATACCTGGACGACCCCCTTGTGCATCTGTTGAGGAGGAGTAAGAAGAAATCAAATACAAGAATTTTGGAAAGAATGAAAAGGACATTGCACGAAATTTCCGATGTAACATATCCTACCCGAACGGAAGGGGAAGGGGCATCATATTATGGGCCTCATAGAACGTCATTGCGACAAGCTGCCACTAGTCTTTACGACATAGTCGTTACGCGTTAAACATGTTAACATTTACATGTACGTCTTCAAAAGATGACATCAAGAGTATAGGTCCCCCACAATCACCATAGTGCTTCACTTGTGTGAATGTGCAATTAGAAAAAAAAGAGTGCGTGTACACTACTCGTGAAATAATGCAATTAAGTGCTTTATCTCAAAAGTTATTTTTCCCATTTAAAGTGATTTGTGTCCTAAGATCACATCAATACGAACTGTCTAAAAATGGATTAAAAGAGAAGCGACATTTCACTTTATGTTCCCAAATAAAGCCACTCGTAAATGTATGCTCTGAGGAGACAGAAATAAAAAGATTAATCCTTATGGACAATTGAATGTTCACTCTAAAACAGCACTGACAATAAATTTATAATCTCAAATAAAACCACTTGTCAAAGTTTGCACTCAGTAGACAGAAATGGAAAGAATAGTCATTTTTGATAAAATAAATTGATTTAACCTACCGCTTTCCTTCGGGAACAAAGCTCCGACAGCCAGAAGGACTACAAACGCAAGTCCAAAGCTCTTCATTTTTTTTCAGTGAGTGAGCCCAAACGATTTCGTGATTAAGTAGTTTTGAGTAAGATGTCTTTTGTGCTGTAACAACCAAGACTCTTTGGATCCCTCCAAGCAGCTCACAGGTTTATCGATTAAATGTATCAACTATCACTAGCAAATGCAAGCTTACTATCTGTGCACTTTTTACGAAGGAATACGTTGATATATAAGCCTTTCTCCCTTCTAGCGAATTTTGTGTTTATTGAGCCATAAAGGAGAATGGTATGGTCATCTGAAAAATAAATACGGGGCTTTCATGCTTCGTCAACCGACCGATATGGTGGGAATTCCAAGTAAATCACTCACAATACAATGACGATTTAGAAAAAAAAATATGCAAGGTATGAGGACTGATAGCTTTTTTGACTGTCCCGTTCTTATCCGCGCATGACTACGTTATTACCTTATGTCCGAGCGAATAATGCTTAAAATCTCGTTGCCCTTTTTTCAGTAACACCAAGGTCGAAACTAAATAGAATAGTCCATCAAACTCTCGTCCAATATGCTCGTAAAATATTCTATTGTGCATGTGTTGATAAAACTTGAAAGCCGTGCTCCTTATTTTGAAGGAGACGAACGATTTCTACCACGTACTGAGTCTCATATCATTGCACTTAAACTGCTGTCAGTGGCTGTGGACACTTTAGAGTACGGTATCTCCCCCCCCCCCAAAAAAAAAAAAAGAAAAAAAAAAGAAAAAAAAAAGGAAAAATGATCGGATTCTCTTTCAAAAAATAAAAAAATCTGGATGATGTTTTTGGATATGAACGTACAACTTCTTTCCTAAATCTTGCCAAAAACCTCATTCGATTTTGTAAAGTGATCACAGAGAAATTCGGATTATTGTAAATTTTGCACACTTGTAAGCAGAGTAATAAGATTAGCGTCACACTGCCCCAAATTGATGCAAGATGTCCGCATCAATGTATTATCTTCAATTTCGTGCCGGAATTTGCACAGGATGCCCATACGAAAATGGTATTTTCGATTTCTTGGAAGTTTGTCCTGAACCTGTTTATATGACCGTTTGTTAGCAGCCTGAGAAACTCCATCGGCGGTGATACGATGACTTTAAGATGCAATCACGAATGATCCGATGTTTTTACGATTCAGAGCCAAATTTGTAATTTGCTTTGGTGTGTGTCCATCTTTACTTAATTACAAAGCCAAAGCAAGTAATATATATATTATATATATATATATATATATATATATACATATATATATTTATTTATTTATTATTAGCAGCCTGAGAAACTCCTCATGCAGGGTCTTTAACGATGGCTTTAAGATTTCCTTATGAATAACCAAATGTGTACACTATCAGAGTCAAATTTGATCATGTCTCATAGCGTGTGCCAATTAAGCTCAGACACGTACAGACCAGTTGACGACCATTTGCCAACCCGAGCAGTCGCCTATTCGTCATCATTGTTGGTGCAGCTGCTGCTTGTTGGGCAAACTATCAAAAGTGCCTTTCGACATACGTATCCGTCGCAAATCTATAGCGTGCTCTGTGAAAAGCCTAAGCCATTCTTGCACAGTTTTGTGCGTAGTTCCTATGACGTATGTGAGAAGGTAGTGTGTGATCTTGTTGAACATCACGATAAAATTTGTGACTATATATCGGCGTCATGAATTTCGTTGTGAATATTTCCGCCGATATTCGCGACTTACTCTGCGATATGGCAAATGTTGTCCCAAATATCGGCGCCAATATTCACGACTGTTCGGAAATTTCGTCGTGAATATGTTCGCCAATACTCTATCACGACGAAATTCACGACTCGTCGTGAAAATCGGCGCCGATATTTGCGACAAAATATAGGACATCACAGATTTAGTTGCAAATATCGGCGCCGATATTTACGATTTACGATGTCCCTTCAGGACCACAATAGTCACAACCATACACGGAGAACACGCGACTAAACTATACAACGCATTTTTTTCTTTACATAATCAAGGGGGAACTGTTTCCAGAGTTGATAGCTGTCGTGATGTGGATTCAAAATTAATATGTTCGTCTTTCTTTCTCCTTTCTCTCCCTTTGTACAGTCGGTTTTATGAATGCCCGCTTGTTGTATGTACGTGTTTATGTTTGTGCCTGACAACTTCTTTTTTTGTGTGTGTGTGAAAAATTACCACAAAAAGCATCTATTTTTTCTAGTTTCCCCACACATTATCTCAATATTTAAAACATACTTTTGGCGCATTCTATAGAGTCATTTTAAGTGCATTCTCTGATTTTGATCAATAATTTCATTCCCTCAGGTATTCAAAATCTTTGTGACTATTTAACTGTCAAATGTGTCGATGTATATTGCGATTTTAATTTGTATGCTAACAAAAAGAGATTACAAGAAAAAGAGTCAAGTGAAGTCATTATGACGTCAGACACCTCGGCAGTGCACTTAACAGAACTCAGACCATGTAATATGAACCAAACATTCGTGAGAACTGTCACAATGAAAGTGACAATTTTGAAATCCGCACTGCTCTGTTTTGCTCATCTTTAATAAATTGATAACATTAGTATGTCAAACGCATGTTTATTGGATTGCAACTAGGAATAAACACCTGTATTGTGTATGAGTAGTGCCATTGATGGTGAACATGCTCAAGTGCCATTGATGGTGAAACTAATTAACATGATAATGATTTAAACCTGTATGTCAGTGTGGTGAAGTACACACTACACAGTATAGAGACTTGGTAAGACAGGTGTATTGAGAACTGGTTTTGGCTGGTTTGAAGTTGGCCATTTGGTTGTACCTTGGTAGAGGGGTGTATTAGAAGGAGTCAGACACACCCTAGCTGCCATGTTGAGTGGACAGAGTTCTCTAGAGCTGTCACACGGTACAGTCTACTTTGCAACATGCAGTAATTTGCCTGAGAGTTCAATTTAAGCAGCTGTAAACTACTGAGTTGAGGAAGGCTGCCAACCTGCCAGCAGATATCGAGTTGGAGCTGGTTTTGCAGTTTGTAAGCTGTATTCGAGCAATTTTTGGTCACCATCGGTGAGTTTTATCTTGACTTTGTCCTTCACTAGAAACAATGGAGTTTAAGGTGAAAAACAATGAATTTACATGTGACCTTACAAGAAACAAATATTAAAGGTCTTATATGAAGGTGAAGACTGTTGTGAAGTGCACTTATGTAATTACAAAGTAAATTGAGAAAACTGGAGTTCAGCTTTTCAGTAATTACAGTTTATAGTCACATTACATTGACAAGGTCAGATGAAGTATTCACTGGTTGGTCATGAAATTTTGATGTATTATCGTGGGTTTTTAAATTGAATGTCATTGCTTGGGGACTTTAAATGCCCATTAGTGCAATGCTTAATTTTACATAAGTGTATCTCATTGTGAATGATAAAACCATAAGGCATTTTGGTAGGAAATGTGTTTGGAATTATGACTATCATTACCATAGATGGCACTAAGGACGGAACACAACTTTCCGTGTCGCACTACGGACTGGGACTGGAGCTTGGGTGATGCACTTAAGCTGGGACTACATGGCCTTGAGTTTCCATGTTGCTGAGACAACGTGCATGTGAGGTCAGACGAGTTATCGCGATAGCCACCTCGCGTGGTTACATCGTCAGTTAGCAAGACTAGTGGACACGTCCATAGACTTACAGAGGCCAGATCATGGTGATGTATACATTCGATACACATTCGCATTGGAGAGCAGAAGTATTTGCAACAGTCTGCCAAACTTTCAAAGACTAGTAGTGAGATGAGATACACTCAAATACACCGAGATACATGTATATTTGATTTGTACCTATTGAGACCCAGGTTGTTGTGAAATTTTCAGGTGGTTTATAAGTGTGAAGTACCGGTACCAAAATTCACAGATGTAACATTGGTCATTATCGAGTTGAATTATAATATGCATAATGCATTCAGGTCAAGTCTGTTTCAGGTAAATCAATGGAGAATGTGGCTTGAAGTGTGATGATTGGGTTTAAGACTTAAATGAGATTATGAAGTAAGATGTGGCAGTGATTCTAAGCCAGAATTAGCAAATTTTCAGGACAAGTCAATTCAGAACTGTCAATTGAGTTGTGGTAGCCCTGTTGGGTGGGCACGATATAGATAGTGGACGTGAAGAGATAGAGTTTTAGATGTCAGGTGAGATTAGGACCTGGACATTTTGGTAAATTTCGATTGACTCAGAATCAGAGAGGTCGCACAGAGTCAGGTCAGCTCAGGACTTGCTGTGGACCAGAGTTAAAGCCAAACTTATTTGTTTAACAGAAACAGCATTGCATATGACCTGTATACATGAGATGGAATTTAAGCAAAGGGAAGTTAATTTGTGAATTGAGTTTGAATTTCTTTAAGTGAGGATAATTGAGGTTAGGTCAGTGACCTTTGAGTGGAATGGTTCGAGGTCAAGACAGTGTCAACTGATGCGTTTATTTTCTAAGGGATTGATGCAGTTTTAAACAGTAAAGGTGAGATTTTGATATTGACTCTTACATTGGGTCAATTTTTGGAATTTAGAGATTTGCACGGACGAGTTTGTTATGGAAATAGATTGATTGGTCAAATAATCTTTTGTATGTGAATTGAATTTTATTGGAAATAAACCTTGAGAGGTAACTGTACATGGCATGTGTGAAGTTATCCTTATTTGAGTAAACCCACGTGACAGGAACGTCTCAAAAAGCGCACTCACAGTTTGTGGATGTTTCGCATGGTGATCGCAGGAACTGAAGTTTGCAGATTTCGCGAAACAAACGAAAACACTCTCAAACATAGGATGTGCGCATTTATTACGAGCAAATGACAACCCAATGTGAGGAAAACATTTGCAAGAAATTTCATTTTCTTATTAGATTCTTGGTCAAATTTTTATTTTTCGACATTGTCATGATTCGCAAATCGTTAGCGTGCTCAATGAAATCAGCTCTTTTTAAAACCAAGTTGGTGATAAACATTCAGTATATCCAGGGCTCCACACTAACTTTTATTTTTGGTGGCCCAAAGGCAAACATCCGACCTTTTTTAGTGGCCCGATCAGGCCACCAAATTCTTTATTTCTGAAATTTTGGTGGCCCGACTTGAGTTTTTGATGGCCCCCGGACCACCGGGCCACCGTTAGTGTCGAGCCCTGGTATATCTGAGGGCAACCAATCGCCAACTAGTCGCGGATTAAAATTTCTGGGCTGTTGCGCCGAATAGTTGTCGATCATGCCACTGTTTTGGGGTTGGTGCAGGTTGTCGACACGCCTTCATGGTGTAGGGGCGTGTGTGACCGGGGCCTGAATAACAATACAGTAGCAGGTATTACCACAAATTCCCCCTTTCGATTCATTTTTTTTTTAATGAACACAAAAAATACATAATCAAAAACATACAATGCCCAAACAAACCATTGTTTACAGGAAAAGACATACAAAATATCTAATGACGAGAACCAGAACGTGTTACACAAAGAGAGATAAGTGAGTGCTAATATTTTATAGCTTTCTTGCATTAACTGTCTCCAACAACAGGATAAGAAAACTCTTGTTTTCATCGATACGCTTTCTGTTTTTATGGTGTGGTTGCTTAGCTGAGAATATAGGGCTTACGCGTTCACAAATTCAGATACACGATTCAAGCTCTATATATAGACAAAGAAGACGTAATTCAATCATTGTGTATATCATCGATGTCATAGTTGATGTGGTCGGCATTCTCCATCTTAAGGAACTCCAGGGCCTCCTTCACTTCACGTTTCGTAGTACCGGACAGCAGCCCTACCAAAGGGATGTAATAAAAACAAGCCAAAGTTGAGGATATCTCAAACGCTGGTTTACTGAAAGGATATGTTTTTAATAATTAACACTTATATTCTTCGAAACGTTGTCTCGTAATGAGGGAGATATTTTTGATGAACTGTATAGGTGCGTATTTGGAAATCAGGAACAAGACATCCCTACCTGATGCTCTCATCAGGTAGGGATGAGGATTAATTTTGCACCCATCTAGAGTGTGATTTCTTTTGGTAACATCTTGTCAATCACACATCGTTTTCGCCACGTACGGAAAATGGGCGTCAGTTTCAGAGGTCTTGATTCATGCCACCTCGTAATGTGAAGTACTAGGTGTTTCAAAAACATTTCCCACTTTTGATTCTTAATAATTCATAAACTATATATCAGATAACACCGTAATTGATGTGAGTAATAGCTGAATAGTGTACAATTTGGTTGAAGGTGGTTTGAATATGAAAACATAAATCAGTTTCATGAAATCCATGATTAATTTCACAGTTAGGTTCCAGATTTTGCACTATTTTCAACCCTCTGTACAAAATTTCACTTTGCACAGGGGTCAATGGGTGTGTATGGGAGTGTGTGGTTAACACCCTGACAATGGTCCTAAACAATGGTTTAAAAAGGATTTGAATGCTTCATTATTTATTCATGAGAAATTCCACTATCACAACTAGTCTTTATTCAGCCTCTGGCAGTATCTGTGTAAAGTCAAACGCCTGCCGATACTGTCGTTGGGTCTCGACAGTGCTCTCCCTACTTCTGAAAAACGAAATTACAATGAATACCTTCTGTTCTATCGTAAACATGGTGACAGGAAGCAAAGAAAATCAATTAGAGTATACACTTGTGTAAATGGAGCCTTAAATAAATCTACTGTGAAACATATCGCCCCAATGCTAAATGCTGCTGAACTCTTAACCAAAAATGATTTCTTTTTATCAAAAAGCGAAATATTTGTCAGACTATTTAATTAGTAGACAGTTGTATTAAAATGAGGAACTTTAGATCATTTATGCTTATTTATATCCCAAATTTAGTGATTAAAAATTATGTGAAGCAAAAATTGAAAATGATTGCCAGCTGGAATGGAATGTGGTGTTTGCAAGCACATGGAAAAGTGTGCTTCCTTTTCCCATGCGCATGCAGTTTACCCTTTACCGTGCATGAATCCAGACTAGCAGTGCCCAGGGCGATCCACATGAATTATTGATTAATCATTCATGTGCCTGGGAGCACGAGACTGACGCCTAGTCAACAGGTGGTTCAGGCATGTCCATTGTTAAGGGCCATTGTCAGCACACACTCACATACACATCATTGGTTCCTGTGCAAGGTTCAATTTTTGTACAGAGGGTTAAAAATTGACCAAAATCTGAAACCTTACTTCAAAATCAATCTTAGATTTAATGAAACTGATTTATGCTTTCACATTCAAATCACCTTCAACCAAATTGTACACTTTTCAGCTATTATTTATATCAATGACAATTTTATCGGATAAATAGTTTCTGAGCTATTAATGATCAAAAGTGGGAAATGTTTTTTGAAACACCTAGTATCTGTCGCGTATAGAAAATGGCTCTTATGTTGCAGAGAAAAATACATGTCTCCAAATTAACTGGGTTTCAGAATGTGGGACGCTTAGATTGTGTGCAAATTGTGCAAAAGTATATATTCGAACATCAAGTAGTCAATGTATACTACAGACACTTCTTGGCACATAACGTGTGTAGGAAAAATGAAATTATTGCATTTCACACAACCTACCGCCTTTCGGGGGACGCCGTAGAACACCTGGTACGTCATGGAGAGAAGAGGAATAAAGAATATAAAATGGGCATAATTACTAATCCAAGCTGAGGGCATTGTGTTTGGTAAATTGAGAGGGAGTGGGACTGTAAAATGGCCATCAGACCCAATGTCTGTCACTTCGGAAAATACAATGATAACATTATCATGCAGAGACAAAGGGAGAGACATGATAAGGAGCTTTGTAGGACCCATACCGTAGTAACCAATTGCCAAAAAACAGATAAATTTATCGAAATAACGAACGCAATTATTGAAAAGACATTAAATCACTTGAAACAATACAGCAAAAACACTGTCTATATAATGGTATATTAAATTTTGGTGGCATGCAGCCCTCACTGTAGCACGAAATGTCTTTCCTATGGCGGGTATGATGTTCTGACGACGTCAAAGACAACGAAAAATGATACTAAATATATGAATACAAGACCACAGAACTCGAGGTAGCTTCCGAAAACGAGTCTACCAAAAGACTTGTCTTACTAGCTGAGGCGATTTGCTAGTATAATGAGTTGTTTTGAAGTATCTTGAGATCGAAAGAGTAAAATAATTTCGATCTTTTGTTTATGCCTTTTGCTCCTGAACCCACTCCCTCCCTCAGTCGTGAGTATAGGTAGCGTAGAACATAAAGAGAGAATACGATAGCAATGGTATTTTCCAACTAGCTGCATGCAATTACTCTAGAGCGGAAGATCAGTAGATACTGGTAAATGTCGCCCGCTTGTTTGATTATCAATAATAAATAAAAAGTAAGTATTTCAGCAACCCCGATCGGATCAGATATTCTGTGAGGCCACATCTAGTACTTTCAGCAAACCTTTATGGTCAATATTTCACATTTTAGTCGTTGCCCAACTGGAATTGCTTTACAATGGCGTTCTTTCAAACATTTCTTATGAAACGGTACATTTCTTAGCAAAATCGACACCTCTGAACAGGCATTTGTAGAATTATGTTTAAAGTATGACTACATTAGGATTTGGGTCATACAGTCCACAAGAAAGGCATAAGCTTGTTCCCTATATCACATTCTGTTTTGTGCTAGCATCGACCATGTACATGATATGAAAGATAACATGAGAAAAACAGTCTTGCAAAAATCAATATGGTGTAATTAAGTTTCATGCGTTTCTACAGCATCCTTCACGTCAGATTGAATAATTTATTATGTCTGACTTAGACGGAAAAAAAATAAAGCGCAGAATTTGGTCAAACTTTTTGAATAAAATAATTAGTTGAGGAAATATACTATGGGGCTCTATGGGCTTCATACTGTGGGCCTCATAACTAATATGTTTCATGAGAGAGTGATGCAAATAAGTTTTGTAGCTACGGTGTAAAATAGATTCTGCACGAAAACAAACAATCTACCGTGCCTACCTGGACGACCCCCTTGTCCATCTGTTCAGGCGGATGGGTAGAACAAACAAACAAATACTAGTATTAGAACTGAACTGAATTAGACGGACATTTCACAGATATTCTCCGATGTAACATCTCCTGAGTGTAAAGAGGAGGGGCTTAATATTATGGGCCTCATAAAATGTCATAGTGGCAAGCTCTCACTATACTAGTAGTCATTATGCGTTGAATATGCTGCAAACACTTAGATGATATCGAGAGTATTATAAGTCTCATTAATATACAAAAATAATCTAGATCAAGTAATTACCACTGCTTTACTTGTGTGAAAATGTTCTACTCTAAAAAAACTACTTGCAAATCGCCTACCCAATACGTGCAATGCAATAAAAGTGAGTTTTTCCCCATTTTCAGTGAATGGAGATTCGAGGGTATGTGACATAACATTACATCGATATTTACAGTCTAAACTTTCGTTAAAACATCAGAGACATTTCAGTTCCTGTTCCCAAATAAAAGCACTTGTGAAAGTATGCATGCAATTAGTATTCTGAAATGAAAAGGATAATCAATATCGATAGATTCATTCCACCTACCGCTTTCCTTCACGAACAAAGCTCCGACAACCAGAAGGACTAGAAACGCAAGTCCAAAGTTCTTCGTTTTCTCAGCGAGTGAGCAGAAACGCTTTCCGGATTGAATAGTGTAAAGTTCTGCTGTAACAACCAAGGTGGACTCTTTGGATCCCTCCAAGCAGCTCACAGTTTTATTGATTCCCTGTATCAAACATATATTACATCTGATGCAAGCTTACTATCTGTGCACTTCTTACACTGCAATACACTGATACAATACGTCTGTCTACCTCCTAGCAAATCACGTTTCAGGCAACAAAGGAAAATGATATGGTCATCTGCAGGGCTTTCATGCTTCGTAAACCGGGCAATTGATGGGAATTCCAAGCAAGTTACGCAAAATGCAGTGATTACTTTATTTTTGTTGTAAAAAGATGAAAGGTATGGGGATTGATATCTTGTTGACGGTCTCGTTTATTCTATACACGCATGACCACTTTGCTACTCTTATAGGCCCTATAAGCGAATAGTGCGTCAGATCTCGCTGCCTTTATTTGTTTAGTAACACCAAGGTCGAAATTCATTGGAATGACCCATCAAACCCTGCTCCAATAAGTTATTGTGCTGTAGAGAAAACCTAAAAGCAGGATATTTTATTGTGAAGGAGACAGACTATTTCACCTGAGTCTCATCTCATTGCACTTAAACCGCTGTGGATAGTATACAAAATGATATACCAGGCCAGAGAGGTTCTGGTCAATGTGCATAAGGTAACTTCAACAGCACTTTTTTTTTTCTTCCGAGGGGCTCAGTGCTGTTTAAGTCACCGAAGGTACATAGTTTAACCGCTGCCTCGAACAATAGCCTGGTATATCTGTTTTATATATCTTACACATTATTTCAAGGCTGAGAGCAAATTAAAGGTACTGTTTACCATTGGGAGCAGTGATTAAAAAAATGTTCAAGACATCACATTTGACGTAGATGTGTAGGTCAGTTGTATCACAAAACGTGCTACCATATAAAAATTTCGTGATTAAAGCCTAAGATTTAAGGAGATATCACTATTTTTCTCAATAAACCATAACTGTAGACGGTTTTTTATAGTCTAGAAACATTTTAATACAATACAAACCTCAACATTGATTATACTGACTAACATTTTTTTTACATAGGTTGTTTCTATATACCTAACTCACATTTTAGAACTATTTTGAAGCACTAAAGCTGTTTTTTTTTTTAATTTCATCTGCAAATAATAGGATTTAATCACTGTCTATAGCTTGTAAAGTTGACCAATCACTTAATTAAACAAGCTCATTTCTTCTACGCACACAAATCACACACGCCAGGTGTATGCATAACCTGGGCGGCGTGATAACCATGACAGTCATGAAATCTTTGTACGTGAAGGCCTAACCTGTCTTCTTGCGAAGCGAAGACGTCGCGAAACCAATTCATTTGTACGTGAAATCTCTCGCGAAGCGAAACCGCCGCGATTAACACCAGCGTGTTATATTGTTTGTTTTTAATTTCCATAGGGAAAATAGTAACTCTGACGAGCCAAGGACTTTCATTGAAGAGCTATGTGTTGTCGCTTTCAATGCTGTCGACCTATCACAGGACAAGAATAGAGCTAATGAAAGGGATATGATGTATTTTACATGATCATGTGTAGCGGTTGAACGATAGTTTTGAAGTCTGTGATCTGTAGATATTGGTGGCTTTAAATAATGATATGAAATAACAACGATGATAATGATTGTTGAAAAGAGTATTTATAGAGGCCCTTATTTATCAATCTGTTTGAATGCAGAAGGGGCACATGTCTATTATCGTACATAGTACTGCACAAAGAGAGAAGGATAAAGGAAAGAATGAGGGAAGGACATAATGCGTATACCGGTAGTATTCGATTATTATGCAACTTGAGTGAAATAAGTGACTTTTCAGTGCTGTCTTAAGAATCATCTGAGGAGCGAATACATTTTAAGAAGGCGCGTTCCAGAGAGAGGATCCATCTTGAACGAAAGAGCTATCACCCGACATGGTTTTGTCTTGGGAGCAATGCGGAGACCACTATTACAAGAATGAAGTGAGTATATTGCTGAAATAAAGATCTATTCAAACAATGAAAAATAAGGTGCAATAATTTAACTTGAATGCGGTACTTAACAAGTAATCAGCGGAGGGACTTATAGTGCAGGTGTGGTATGGGTGCATTTTGATATAAAGGGTAATAGTTCTAGGTGCAGTGTTTTGGAACTTTTGCAGTTGTGACAGCTGTCCGTTAGGCAAACCGCACAGAAAAAATGTTACAGATATTTAGACGAGATTAGTAGGAGGGAGAGTGAGATATTCATGACAAATAAAATCTTCGTTACGAAACTGATATCGAACAGACAGATGCTGTTTATCTTAGCTGTCATAGACATGATTGAGTCAAACATCACCCCGAGATTTCAACAGACATTAGATATAAACAAAGTCAAGTTACCATGTGACTTGACATGAATTGTTCTTATTTGTGATTCAAGACCTATTAACAACTCAGACTTCGTGATGTTTAACTCTAATGAACGAGAGTTCTTCCATGAGCGTGTGCCATCAACACGTACATGTACTAGTAGTAGTTGGAGTCGATGGAGGGTAGTGGTAGGTCAGTTAGGTTGGAAAAAAGGCACGTATATTTGTTTGCCGTGTGAATAAATACGTTATAATAATCTAAATATGATGATTGAATTTCTATATCGAGCTAGATGAATATTAAGGACATGAGGCTACCGTCATACAGTCCCAAAATTGACACGAGATGCTAACATCAAAAGAGAATAAATTTCCTTTTCGCGCGAAGTTATAAAAAAAAAACACTTGGTAAACGCCGATCACAGGGCTGGCGTTACGCTCTGGGGCGTCACGTTGTCCCGACACTGGCGCAGAATATCCGTACGAATATGGAAAATTTTAAATTTCGTGTGAAGTAGGTACCAAGCAACTACGACCATCTGTTAGCAGCCTAAAAGACCGTGATACGACGGCTTTAAGATGTCCTCACGAACAACCCAATGTATATTTGAACATTTCCCTTATCGTGTGTCCATTTTTGCTTATTAATTTTCGGGACACTGTTTTGCAAGTGGCCAACCATTTGCAGACTATAGTTGACGATCATTTATAAACCATCCCTTATTCATAACCATTTTTTGTTGCTGATGTCGTTGTTCGAAAAACGTTTCCAAGTACGAACTTTAACCAATAGTTTGCAATCAATAGGCAGCCGGTCGGTAACCCATCGTTTGGGGAGGCGAATGGTTGTCGATGGTTGTCACTGTTTTGGGGTTCTGCAGATTGTCGACAGGTCTTTTGGTATGTGTGACTGGGGCCTACATGATAATACAGTAGCAGAGGCAAATTCCCCATGGATACAGAAAAGACATGATTGGAAGCACACAACATACAAACAAACCACCGTTTACTGGAAAAGACATGCAAAATATCTGAAGAAAAACGTGTGACACAACAAAAGCTAACCGAAGTGAATACTTATATCTCATAGCTTTCTTGCATTTATTATTTCCAACAACAGGATGAGAAAATTCTTGTTTACATCAATTCGCTCTCTGTTTTTATGATGTGATGGGCTAGCAACTGATAGGCCTTCCCATGCCTATAAACTCAAATACACGATTCAAGGTTTATATAGACAAAGCAGCCTTTGCAGTTATTGTTTATATCAGCGATGTCATGGCTGGCGCTGGGCGTTCTCCATCTTAAAGAACTTGGCAGCCTCCTTCACGTCACGTTTTGCAGTGTCGTCCGGATGATGCTCTACCAGAGGGATGTTAAAAGAAGCCAAAGTTGCGAATTTAACATTTATAATTAATAGCATTGGTTCTGGGAAAAGCTGTGTTAATTAACACTAATATTCTTCGAAAAGTTGTTTCGAAATGTTGGAGAAGTTTTATCTTGTGGAACTGTAGGTGCGTGTTTCGAGGTTACTTTTTAAGGAGAAGGTGCGTTCTGACTTTAATTCACTCTCAACAGATACGGAAGCGGGTTAACTTTAAAGGAGACCTCCGGATGATTTTCAGATTCTTACATTTGAACAACTATAAATTGCGACCCTGCATCACAACACCAACAAAAAGTCCCCAGACATGGATTCTTTTACTTAAAACGGTATATTCTGAAAGAGCAGACTCTAACCTTTAAAAGGATGCATAACTCAATTCAAATGGACTCTTCTAACCTATCTAAATGCGGCAAAGAAAGCACACAATCTCGAAAAGTGTGAACTGGAAAAAAAAAAAGAGGCTGTGATGTACAGGGTGTATTCAAGCGCTTAATCTTTTTTTTTCCCTAACCGTGCTGGCTGTGGTATGAATGGGGCAAAAGACAGGATGTAATCCGCCGAAGCAAGAACAATGAAGAGATTATTACATTAAACGGAAATTGGGCATGTTCTATTGACACAGTCTGTCAATGATTTATGCCAACTTTCAAGGTGGTAGCACTGTCCTTTCAAAAGTTATTAGAGTTGAAAGTGAAGGGTGTGCAAGGCATTTTCAAGAAATAAAAAGGAACCTCTAAGACTTATACCTGATCACAGTACTCTACCAAAAAAAGGGGGTTGTAGAAAAACTGCTGAAAACACACTTTCTTATTCATTTTTTTGACCCCAAACATAAGAATAATTTAGAAGAAAAATAGCTCTTTCAGAAAATATGAAAAACTCAAGATTGACTTGGTTGACCATTATCACCTTTTTGGAGTCCTCACGTAAAATCAAGGGGTGCGACGGTTTGTTGGTTTTGTGATGCACGGTCACAATTAGTGACAATAAGTACAGAGTTTCAAAATGCATAGTGATTGGGATGAGGAATAAGAATGTTTTTAAAATTTATAACAAATTGCAACGAACAAGAATAATGACATGGCAGCCTCACCGTAAGAATGCATGAATTGGTGTTCACGGATGCAGAACAAAAGAAGAAAAGGCATGAATTATAGCATCCACATGGGTGATCCTGTTAAAGCAACAGTGTTGTAATAGAATTACGCTGCTGCATTTCGAAATATGTGAGGCTCCTATGTCATCGACACTGTTCAATGTAATTTGTTAAGATTTTTCAGTGTATTGGTTACTCTGCTCAAGGATCACAATAGATACATGGACATGTCGATCTATGTACTACATGATGTGAAATTATGAAAATCGTCTGGAATTCTCCTTGAAAAGCATCCATCCATAGTGTGATTTCTGTTGGTAACATTTTGTCAATTGCACATGTCTTCGCCACGTAGGGAAAAGGAGCATGACTTTGCAAAGTCTTTATTCTTGACACCTCGTAAAGTGCGGTATCTACCTGGTCTTAAATATCTTTTTTTTAATGTTGCAGAGAGAGAGAGAGAGAGAGGGAGAGGAAAAAAACAACCCCACAAACCAGACACATCTCCAAATAAACTAGTTTGAAAACGAGAAACAAAAACAGATTATGGGGAAATTGTGTGAAAGTGGGATTCCAATATCGCTTCTGACAAGTAGCTAAAGTATACTACAGAAACCTGGCATAACGAATGTCGGAATTTAATGATCGCATTTCATAACCTACCGGGACTTCGGGAAGGCTGCGGACGCCGCGGCCGTCCTGTACAGAAGGGGGAATGATTATGATATAATATAATATAATATAATATAATATAATATAATATGATATAATATAATATAATATAATATAATATAATATAATATGATATAATACATATATATACATAGACATATACAACAGATGTACATTTGATAGTAATCTAAACTGAGAACATTGTGCTGGGCAAATGGAGAGGGAATGGGATTGTAAAAGGGCCATCAGACCCAATGTCTGTCATTTCCTAAAATATCATTAACTTGGACAAGGAAAGGACATGACAAGGGGGCTGTAGGACAAAAATCGTAGTAACCAACTGCCAAAGCAGAAATTGATTGGGGGCAAAATAACAACAAAAAAAGGCAAGGCATTAATGCACAATAGAGGAAAACACGTACTGTCCTTAACGGTGCAATACATTTTAGTTGCATAAACTCCCATTGTAGTATGACTTCCCTTCCCATGGTGGGAAGATATGACGTCATTCTCATCAGGTAGGGAAGAGGGCTCATTTTTATCATTTCGTTTCAATTCAGTGCGTTTATGTTCATTTCATTAAAAAAAAATAACAAAGAATAAGTCAGGAATTATA
The DNA here is from genome assembly GCF_040938485.1 of Diadema antillarum. Taxonomy (NCBI): domain Eukaryota; kingdom Metazoa; phylum Echinodermata; class Echinoidea; order Diadematoida; family Diadematidae; genus Diadema; species Diadema antillarum. Next base: position 1,850,730 of record NW_027271028.1, read on the forward strand.
TCGACCATACATTTAACTGTGCAAAGGATAAATACAATGTAATATAAAAAGAACTGATAAGTTCACTGAAAGTATGCTTGTATAGTGTGAACCACTCAAAGAATTCTTATGAAAATAAAATACTAGTTTGCAAATACTTTGCATACGACTAATTTCAGATATGACGAAACAAGACAGGAGAAACACAACAGGACATGATTCGACAGAAGGTTATGCCATTGAAAGGAATGAGGTACAGCAATAATTGAAAGAAAGGAAAGAAAGAAAGAGAATTCCTACACGCTGGACACTGGAAACGGAAGATAGAATTGAGGTGCTTCGGACAGCTGATGGCTGCACTCAGCTGAGCAAGGATTATAGAAATAAGATGTTGTATTACGTTACGAAATGATGAATTCAATGATTGCTGTTGAACCCCGAGGTTGTTGAGACCAGCCAGTTAAATGAATAATGAACATCTCAGGGGGAATTTAACAGAAAGAATTTCAAAGGGAATGTTTTTCTATCACTGCTTAAAGGTCCTGTTTACCTTTGGGAGCAGTGATTTAGAAAAATTTCAAGGTATAACTTATGATGCATATGTGCAGGTCTGTTGTATCACAAAACATCCTACCACATAAATTTTTCGCAATAAATCCGAAAATATAAGGAGATATCAATATTTTTCTCAATGAAATATAACTGTATACTAGTACGGTTTAATCTGGAAACATTTTTTATTATAACTATTGTTCACAATTTTTGCACTTAAAATACTTAACATCGAATATTCAGATTCAAATCTTTACAGTGATTGTTTCTATCCCTAACTCACATTTTAGAAGTATATGAAAGCACTAAAGCTGGGTTTTTGTTTCATCTGCAAACGTTAAATTAAGTCTTTAAAGAATTCCAAAATCTAGGGCCGGTGTATATAAATGTTTTCTGAGCCAATAAAGTTCTCAGAAGGGGTGAATGAAACTCATTTTGCATCCATTCAGAGGATGATCTCTTTTGGTTTTAACATTATGTCAATTACACAACGTTTTCGCCACATTACAAGCCTGACATAGGAAAAATGCTGCCCGGGGTATGGGCGTCAGTTTGAGAAGTCTTGATTCTTGCCACCTCGTAAAGTAAAGTATCTGGTATAAACTAGTCTTATGTCGCAGAGAAAATACACATCTGGGTTTGAAAATGGGACACTTAGATTGTGTGGATATATTTTCAAAGTACATATACCAACATTAATTATGTCATGTAGTCAAAGCATACTGCAGAAATCTGGCATAACGTGTGAAAAGGTACTGATTGCATTTCACACCCTACCGGCTCTTCGGGAACCCGATGGCTCACTCCGTCCTGTAGAAAAGGGGAATGGAATGAATATATAAGATGAACACTTATTAGTAATCTAAAGTACGAGGATTGTGTTGGGTGAATGAAGGGGGAATGGTACTGTGAAACGGCCGGACTCAATCTACCCTCGGAAACATTAACGATGTATACTGAGACAAGGGAAAGGATATAACAAGGAGGTTTGTAGGGCCCACAATACAGTAACCCTTGCCAAAAGAACAGAGATATATCGGCGGCAAAATAACGAATAATGACCTATCGTGCCCTAGCAATTTCACACTAAGCTGTATGCAATTCCCTCTTGCGTGAATCATCAATGGGTATATATATATATATCTTTATATATATATTATATATATATATATATATATATATATATATATATTTATATATATGTAGCACATAAGATCGAATTATGATACTTCTACCGTACCTTTTTGGTCAATATTTGGCAATATGTCTTCACGTGTATTTGGGTGATAAAGTCGTTAGGTGAGGAATATCAGGTGTGTTCGCCATTACACATTCTGTTTTCTGCTAATATAGACCACATACAATTATTATATTAAAGATAACATGAGAAATATATTACACAGGAAAAACGAAAAAAATGATAACTTTTTAGATGAAAGAATTTGTTGAGCAACAAAGAAACTAACATATGTCATGAGAGAGTGACGTTAAAGAGTTTGAATTCACGATAAAATAGAGATTCTGCTAAAGCATTATCAAAGTTGACAACCTACAATCGTACCTCCACCACCTTGACCACGCCTCCCTTGTGCATCTGTTGAGGAGCAGTGCGAAATGATAAAAAAAGAGGGATGAATGAGACTGACACTTCCAATAATTCTCCAAGTGACATTATACCTTAGCGAAAAGGTCTCATAGTGTTATGTTTTTGTTGAAAAAGAAAAAAGAAGAAGAATGAAAATAAATGAATTGAATTGAATTGAATTGAATTGAATAGTGACGAGCGGGCTGGGTTATGCCAGGGCAGCTCTCTCCACTGCTTCACGTAACAGACGATTACATTCACTATGTGCTTGGTATAGAAACACTTAGTCTTTAAAAGATGACGTCAAGAGTTCGTCTAGAGCATATCCAACAATAAATCATGTCATTACTTCCGTATGTCCCCCCCCCCCAAAAAAAAAAAGAATTACAAAGGGACCCTCCGCAATGATAACCTTAGAAATAGTGAATCAATCCAAATTCAATTTCAGGGTACGAAACTATAACTCATTGCCCACATCTTACAGATAACCCCATGCGATTTGCTTCAGTTGTCAAAGAGAAATGAGGAATTTTGTAGGGCATGTCAGGAATCTCTTCCCTCCAAGTTCTGGCTATTGTGTTCACACACAAGAGCATAATGTGCTAAACTTGGAAGAATCAGACTCATGACATACTTTACAACAATCCACATTTCTCTGTGACCGCTTAAAGGGATGGTACAGTATTGGTGGAGATGAGAATTGTTCTTTTAACTTTTTGCGAGATACCAAGAAAACACTTACGAAATAGTACAGAGCATACCATTTAAAGAGGAATTCAAAGTGTATTTGATGAAAATCGGGTTTGGATTGACTGAAACATCCAAAAACAGAGTAAAACAAGGCGATCGTAATAAAGTTTGGGTCCCACACTGATTAGAACCGCTCTGTTTTGGATATCTCAGCCATTTCAAACCAATTTTCATCAAATAAACATGTAATTCCTTATGGAATTACATGCTCTTTCATAACATTATCTCACCAAAAAATGTTAGAAACCTGAAATTAGGTCTCAGCCAAAACTACACGATCCCTTTAACCAAATTGAATGGGATTTTCTGCAAAATAGAGCTAAGATGTTATGTTTTAAGACCCTGAAGTAGCATTTAGCAAGTTTAATCATATTGGGTGTTATCAACGCGAAAATCTGATTGTAATTTGTTTGGGACATATACTGTACAGTGCCTTACTAGCGTAAACTGCACTCCGCTTAGAACTATACAAATATAACTGCTACAAATTATTGTCATAAAAAATATTCACATCAAAAGTAGGTGTTTTCTCCGATTATGGTATAGTAGAGAATGAGATGTATGTAGCATAAGATTAAATCCTTGTCCCAGTTTGAAATTTCACAGCTGCAATATTTAGGTTTATGTTCTCCTTTGATGAAAACTCACACAAGTGAAAGAATGCACTGATTTAAACAAAATAAGTCAAGATAAGTAAGTCAAAAGTAAAAGGTAAGTCAAAATAAGTCAAGAGGATAATATTAATAAATCCAATCTACCGACCGCTTTCCTTCAGGAACAAAGCTCCGACAACCAGAAGGACTAGAAACGCAAGTAAAAAGTTCTTCATTTTCTCGGCGAGTGAGCAGAAATGCTGTCGTAATTGAATACTGTAGCGTAAAATGTATCTTCTGCTGTATCAACCAAGGTAGACTCTCTGGACCCCTCCAAGCAGCTCACAGTTTTATTTATCTACTGTATTAAACAAAAAACTTCTGATAGAGGCTTGCTTTCTGTTTACTTGTTATGCAGCATCGGACATAAATTTGTGCCCTTTTCACCTTGCTAGATAGTGCAGTACCGTCAGACAACAAAGCAGAATGAGATCGTCTTCTGTAAAATGAATACGGGGCTTTCATAGTTCGCCAACCGGACAATTTCAGCTAGTCACGCAAACTACAATGATGACAGGTATACAAATTTAGGGCCTTTTGACTGTCTCGTCAACACTACCCACGCATACAACATTGCTGCTTAATGGGAACAATGCTTTAAAATCTTGATGCCTGCCGGTCTGTCAGTGGCAGGCGCCACCTGGTTAAGACAATGGGATTAGCGGTAATTGTGACCCGAAATTCGCCGACAAGGAAAACACACTATTGGATGCTATTTCCCGATCAAAATCGGCTGACAAGCTTTACAGTTTTTGATATCACTCCTCTAACAACGTCTGCTGACAACCAAAGATGAACAACGAAAAGTCAAGCCTTTTTTTCTGAAAAAAAGTGTGCGTGTGTGGGTGCGGGGGAGGGGGAGTAAAAAAAAGTAGGGGTCGGCCCTGTTTGTTAAGTAACAACGAGGTGGAAATTGAATGGAATGGTCCATCAAATTTTCGTTCAATATGTATTGTGCAGTTGACAAAACCTTTACAAGCCGCACATTTTATCGTGAAGGAGACGAACCATTTCTAGCACGTACTACACTGTGTACCACGTCTCATATCATTGCACTTATACTTCTGTGGACACTACATAGATTACGTGAATATATACATGTACATCGGGTGAATGAGAGTTTTGAAATCGGTGACATTTTTGTATCATAAAATAATTAAACATTTGTCATTGTTCTCTCAGTATGAACACTTGAGAAAGAGCGAATCGCTCGAAAGTTTGTGTGCAGAAATAAACTGTTGGTGAATACAGCATGAACTATGTTCCAGTTTGTTATTATAAATATATCCTCTCTCTCTCTATATATATATATATATATATATATATATATATGCATATATATGTATACATGTATATATACATATACTAATCTATATAAATTACCTTTGATTTTTTTTTCTTCGACATTGGTATCATTTGTAAACCGTTCGCTTGCTCAGCAAATCAGTTATTTAAAATCATTTAATTTGCAATAATTAAACAATCTGTCGAACGTAAAATAGTTACGAACTAGAACTTTTGGGTTAGGGCGCCGAAAACATGTCACTAATTTTTGCCACTATTTTTGGGTTGCTGCAGGCTGTCAACATGTCTTGCGACGCGTGTGACCGTGGCCTGAATAACAATGCAGTAGCACGTACAAATTCCCCCATCCGATTCATTTCTTTGAATAAGATACAGAGAAGAGATGATTGAAAACATACGATGCCCCAACAGACCATTGTATACAGGAAAAGACACATATGATATCTAATGACCAATATCAGAACGTCTTACACAAAGAAAGAAAAGTGAATACGATGTTTAAGCTTTCTTACATTTATTGCTTCAAACTAGTCAAACAGCAGCATGAAAAAAAATCCTTGTTTTATGAATTTGCTTGATGTTTTATGGTGTGATTTGCTTTGGTGGCAATAGGCATTACGCGTTCACAAACTCAGACAACTATTCAAGGTCTATGGACAAGGCGGACATCTTTTCAGTCGTCGGTTAGATCACCGACGTCGCGGTTGGTGCGGCCGGCGTTCTTGAAGAACTCTATGGCCTCCTTCACTTCACGTTTTGCGGCGCCGGACGGTCGCCCTGCAACAGGGATGTAGAAACAAGCCAAAGTTGACGATTTATCAAACGCTGCTTTAGTAAAAATGTGTTACTGTGTTAATTAACACTTATATCCCTCGACATGCGGGAGATAATTCTAGGTATTAAGTGGGCATTTGAAGGTTTTGATAGTCATTTAGGAACAAGTCGAGTTTTTATGATGACACTCTCATCGGTTAGGGAAGAGGTTTAATTTTGTGACCCCTCCAGAGTGTGATCTCTGTTGGTATGTCAGTTACACATAGTTTTCGCCAGGCAGGGTAAATGGGTGTCAGTTTAAGAAATCACCTTGTAAAGTGACGTTTCCACCTGATATCAAGTAGTTTTTATGTCGCAGAGAAAATACACATCTCGAAAGAAACTGGATTTGAGGATGGGAAACGCTTAGATTGAATGAAAAATTGTGTAAAAGTGTGAATCCAACATCAGTTCTAGCATGTAGTCGAAGTATACTACTGAAACCTGGCACAACGTATGTAGAAAAATGAAATAATTACATTTTTATGATAACCTACTGTTTATCGACTGAAACCGACGCTGTAGAATACCGAATTGTCCTGTAGAGAAGAGGAATAAAAAAATATGAAATGGGCATTTGTTTGTAATCTAAGCTACGGCCACCGCGTTGGGTAAATGGAGAGGGAGTGGGATTGTGAAAGTGCAAGTCTCTTGGTCTGTCCCTCGGAAAAATACAGTAATATATACTGAGACAAGATGAGACAATAACAATTAGGTTGGTGGGATCCATAATGTAGTAAACAATTGCCAAGCACACAGAAATGTATCTGCTGCAAACTTATAAACCCAATAATAAATATATGAAAAGACATTGAGTTATTTTTCACTATACAGGAAAACACTGTCCATAATGGTACAATATATTTTGGTGGCATACAACCCTCATTGCAGTATGGATTTCATTCTTACAGCGAGTAGAATGGCGACGACATCAAAGACAATGAAGATGTTACGAAATACGAATACCAGATCACAGAGGTCAAGATAGTGTCCAGAGGCACATGGAAAACGTCTACTAAGAAACTTTTTCTTGCTGAGGTGGTTTGCCGGGAAAATGTCATATTTTGGAGCATCACGACATCAAAAGAGTAAAGCAATTTTGAGCTTATGTAAACGCCCTTTACTCCTGGATAGTGCCCTGGCAACAGTATTTTCCAAAAAGCCGCAAACGATTCCCTGTGGATACTGCTAAGTGTTGACTGATTGTTTGATTATCGATTTTTTTTTTTACTAAAACAAAATACATAGCAATTACGATCGGATAGGGTGTGATTTGAGATCGTATTACTTTCGGCCAACCTTTCTTTTTATTTTTGTTAACATTTACAATTTTTGTCGTTACCTAAATTAAACTGTGTTATCATGGCGTTCTTTCAAGCATTTATGAAAAGGTGAATATTTCTGAGCAATCGACATCTCTTTACCCCTGCATTCTGTTCTGTGTTACAATAATACATGATATAAAAGATGACGTGAGAAAACAGTCTTGGTAAAGCTCAGATATGGTCAAAGTTTCATAAATCACGTTTCAAAATGTCTAATAATAGGTAGAAAAATACACTTAGAAAAGGAGAACCATTGGAATTATTTTTTTTCTTTAACAAAATGAAAATAAAATGACATGTTTCAGTACTAGTTACTCTCTAAAAAATTTCGAGTGAATTATTCACTCCTCGGAAGGAGTGAATAAAATTTCACTCAATCAAGAGTGACTTTCACTCGTTGTCGAGTGAATTTCACTCTTGTAACGAGTGAAATTTGTGTGAAACCCATTCGCCGAGTGAATTCCGAGTGAAAATTAAGCCGAGTGAATTCCGAGTGAATACATAATTAAACGCATTTGGCTAGGCCAATAGAAATTGAGAATTCCCCTGTCATATGTTTACTCTAAGCCAATCACCGGCAGCAATTTCCCCTGGCTTGGGCGCGGGCAGGTTTACCTGAAGAGCGACGCGTCGCCTGTGTGTGGACTGTGTGCAATTGCGTGCTGTGTGCTAGCTGTGCGTGTATTATGCATAGGATCACAGATTTACGTGCGTGTAAGTGCAATCGTGAGAATCAGAGCCTGGATGTCGTGGTGGACGGGAGAAAATGTCTGTCTTCAGATTGAGTGGGGCGGAGATATTATTCACATTTTTGAAGGTAAGCAAACCATAGATCGATCTAATTATACCTCTGGCCGTAAACGACCATAAGTAAGTTACCTTTAGGGTTCTATACGAATAACCCCGGGCCCGTACTGGCGCTCCTTCGAACAATTAATGTACAATGGTTTGTACACAGTTAGCTATATGGGGCTGGTCATACCATAGAACACCTTACCGCTTACGAACAGCTAGAATCCGAGGCCGAAACTCAGCTGATGGTACACGCAAGGTGTTGGGATCTACTAATACGTTGAGTCTTTAGACAACACTTTAATTGTACACGTTGGGATCTAGGGCTTGAACTATTCAAAAAAAAAATGAGTGATGAATGAAACGTTGGTCGTTAGTCATTGAATTGACATTCGTAAGCATATCATCACACAGAGATTACTGTGGTCGAGTGTAGCGTTAGAGATCGAACTTATACTATAGGGTCCTAACTGTTACTAAGCTGTGCTCATAATCAATACATTAGAAGCGCCTAGCGCCAGACACGTACTCTACATTGCTATTGTTGAGTTGACAGCCGAATCACTGACACTGGTCTGTGTTGCCAGATCATGAGATGAGATGGTGATCTCGATCAGTACGGTAATAAAGAATGGTGAAATTTGGTGATTTATGATTATTGTTCATTATATACGCTGTATGTAGTAAAAAGGACTTTTATTTGCTGCTACATTTGAGCATCCAAACAGCTGGGAGAATACCACGTACACTAGCTCCCACGTCATGTGTCGTGATCATCTACTACTGTACTAGGTAAGAAGTATGATGCGTGTACTGTTCGTGTTAAGTGTTGGTCCACTGTGACATCACACTTCTACTCCACTAGCTGAAGATCAGCGTGCTCACACATCATGGAGATCGATCCCCCTTGTAGCAGACGATGACTGGCACTATTTTCAACAGTGTTACACGAAAGTTACAGGTGACCTTAGGTATTGAAATTTGGCAGAGATCATGTTTGGGTCTTTAATTCTAACATTAAATATGCTGATGTACGGTAGCTAAAAAAGTAATTGGGCCTACTAGCTTTTGTATTGGTGCTCATTTAGTATTTGTGTGGACAAAACAACTGCATATTGTCTTGTGGAAATGAGTTCTAAATCCATTTCTGAATCTTGTGTTTTCATACTTTCCTCCAGATAAGGACGTAGCCATGACAGCTCTTCGGGAGTGATGGTGATTTAAAGGACCTCGGTGTAGGGGTCATCATTTGGAGAACAAAGACAGATATTGAGAGCTGTACAGTCTCTGTCACACGAAGAGGGTGCAGATCACCAGATTGCAAAGTACCAGATGTGGTCTTACAACGACTAGCCATTGAATTCAGGGTTGACGAATGCTGGAAACACCGGGCCAACATCAGCGAAGGAGCCTCTGTGATATGGACTTCCATTGCATTAACCCTGCTGTAAGCTACAGTATTCTGTTGTTTTCCACAATGATTAATGAAGGGAGACTAGTTTGAAATTGATTTATATTTATTTTACATTCTAGAGTCTTAGTATTAAATTACATAAGAGGCTACATTAAGAGACTGAATGCTTGGTTGGTTTTATTTTGTTTGAAGAAATGATTTTCAAGATACTTCATGGAGCAGTTTTGGAGCTGTCCTTCCCTCTGACAATGAATGTCTTGACAGGTTAGTACTTGTATTTAAGGAAAATGTGTACCGTGTACTTGCCGTATCGACAGAAGTGAAAACCATGTTATGGTCAGTCTTGAGTTGTGTAAGTAGAGCTGTTGCTTATGTCAAATATGTATGTTAAATGATTTTGCTCTTCAAGTTTATAATGTAAACTGGAGGAACCTACTATCCTCATGCCATTTGTATTATTCATAAAACCATTACATTTTACTTATTTGCCCAGGAATTCAACACACACATCACTTCAAGGGGGAAGAGATACTTCAAAAGCTGAGGGAAGGAGTTCTGACTGTTCCGAGGAGACATCTGCACATCCAGATCATTGCAGCATATTTGTTGTTATAAATGGAAGCAGAAAACTGTACAGCGTAAGTTCAATTAGTTAAAACATTATTATTATTCATATATTATTATTATAATTTGAAAATTGGTCTGGAATACCAGTTTCCCATGGTCATGTCTTGTACTACAATGTACATTTTCATCCAATATATAACCATGTAATTTGCCTGTTCATTTGGGGTTTTTTTTTTTTTTTTTGGTCTTCTCAAGTATAGAGAAAAGCAGACTAAAATTTGCCCCCCCCCCCAAAAAAAAAAAAAAAAAAAAGGAAAGAAAGGAAAGAAAGTAGAAGGGACCGGTAAGTATAACATTGTTAATGAAGTGATGGTTATAGATTTAAAAATAAAGACTGGTATACTTATATGAAACATGTAAACAGAGTGTACGTACAAGACTCCACGCTGACTTATTTTCGTGGTAGCCCCATCGGGCCACATGTATATTGATTTGATAATAGTCCTAATACTTATGATTTAATCATCACAATGATTAATAGAAAAGTGGGAGTTGATGTGCCATGAAGTTCAATGGATAATCACATCTTGCATAAATTTTTCTACTAACTGTGCACATTCACACTTAACCTATCTCCATGAAATTTTCATATGTATTAACTGATATGTGGCTCAAGTAGCAATAAATGTACTTGAAACAGTGGTACTGAATAGCAATAGAAATTAATGCCAAGAAAAAAAAAAACATAAAAATAGTTCAGCCCCTTAAAAGATTAAAATGAGGGCCAAATTCTTGATGTTTGCGTCGTAGAATATGATTAACATTTTTCTTGCTTTCTTTTTAAATTCAGATACCAAGTAGTGAGCAAAGGATGTTGTAGCCAAGGCAGTTGCGATGCAGTACCCCACTTTGTGAGACACCACACAAGGTGCAAAAGGACATGTAAGTTTATACTCGTAAGTTTATGTGATCTACAACCTTTTTTAGCCCTCTTTAGCAGAAAGATTAAGTGACATACATGGTATCTTATTCATCTAGCTTGCAAAAACTTTAACATTTTCAACTTTTCTGAAGAGCTAGTGGACAGAATTAAGCAACCAAACGAGGAGTTGATCATCCTTGTTTAGTTAGGGGGCAAGGACCCAAAGTTTTTCAGATTATGGGCATGACCCCCCCCCCCCCCCCCCCAAAAAAAAAAAATGGCCTTTACAGGGAAATTGCATCTATTTCTTAATCAACTCATTGTGCAAATATACAGGCAATGTGGGGATTGTGATGTACCTCCTCATAGATGTCTAATAAAGTTGTGTGCAGATTGGCCTGATTCCATGACTTAGGTTCGATGAACGTTAACTTCAACGTAACGTAATGTAACTTAAGTTCCAACATGCCAGTTGCGCCGTTCATTTATAATAAACCTATTCTCGTTTTCTTCCATAAGAATGCCACTACATGTATTTCTACTGCTATCAGATCTTCATCAATTATAGTCAACTCTGTGCCAAAGTCAAATTTGTTGGGACTCAAGAAAAAGCTTTGACTTACAATCCATTCTTATATTTCAGGAGTATACCTGTATGGCAAGGATCATGGATTCATTGAGTATCGTTTGAAGACCTTGAGGAGCTATGACACCACAAATCACCTCAGGCAGAGAGAGAGAGAGAGAGTAGTTGCAGCTCCCACCAAGCCCCTGACCGAGCACCATTCCAACGTTAGATTAGAAGCCCAATGAGAAGAGACAGCTACCATCGGTGTATAGGTCTAAATACCCTTGCTTTTTCCTCTTTTGAGATACAGCATATGCTCCTCTGACGTTGGAACTTACATTCTTGTTGAAGAGTCAGCCTCATCAGGCTCAGCGGTAGTTTAGCATGAAGCTGTTACCAGGATGTACTGCAGCACTTCAACATTAAAAGTAGAACAGGGCTCGCCGATGAAAAGAGTTTGTTGCATAGAATGTGTGATTGTTAATGCTTTAAATTGTTGATTGTTGTATATACTAGTAACTGAAAATAGTTTTGACTTATATAGTCAAAAAAATCTCTTCATGGCCACATGTTAATCAATACATTCATTGATACGAATCTGGCTGCGCTCAAGATTAAGCACCCCCTTCTCTCCAGGCAATTCTGACTTGCTTTAATAAAACCTTTTTATGGTCTAATATTCAAGAGAGAAAACTGTTGACAGACACTCCTATGTAATTTTTTTTTCTTTCCCTCATTTTTTTTTTTTTTTTTGGGGGGGGGGGGGGAATGCTACAAATAGCAGCTAAATAGTAGAATCTTCCAATGGTCATCCATGCTCTTGGGATGAAGATCACGTCTCCATGTTGTGATTAAGTTACCACATACCTTTGTCACCCTTTGATTAGCATTGATGCAGTACAATATGCATGTGCTCAAATTTATTGCATCCATCTTCTTTGGAGTAGGGAGAAAATCTTTAAAAAAAATAAAACAAAATTGATGGGAATCATTGATCCCTAGGGTTACGGGACCCAGAGTTATTTTGTACATTTTCACCTTTATGTAATTGATGTACTGTACTTTGAAAAACTTGTGGGTAGAAGCTCAATTGGTTCAACTTCTTTTTCCACGAAACATCTGCAGCCCATCATTGATAAATCCACGGCATTAGAGTAGATGGAGTTGAATAGATTAGTTCACTAATGTGCCAAGTCAAACTTATGGATAATTCTTCCCTTGATCTCGTAACAAATCATTAAGATAACCTGCAACTGACAATCATATTTTGATATAGAGTGTTAGCAGTGATGTCACAATTGCCCACCATAAGGCTGCGTTCACATAGAAGTATACTATTTGGGTATTTGGGGCTCGTTTTCGAGGGCATGCGAATAGCTTGAATCGAACGATAGGATTTCCTAACACCGGTTCACATAAGAGGGCACTATTTGAATGTACCGAATAGCATAGAAATAGTATAGCAAAGTGGGAATCGAGCTTGTTCGATTTTCTTGCAGCGTATACCATCTCTCGTTTATGAAATAATGACAATTTTGGTCTGGATTTGCCCTTTAGCAAAAATAAGCATGTAGACTGACATTCTGATGCAGTTTAGAAATTGTTAATAAGATTTGCTGGGATGTAGGAGGAAGAAATCCTCACTGCATGGGATGGCGAGTTGACGGTGCGGGTGATGGTGTACTGGGTGCCCGAATAGCGAATAGCGAATAGCGAATACCGTATACTTCTATGTGAACGCAGCCTAATGAAGTCAATTGCCTAAACCGACTAGAAATCAAGACTGCATACAAAAGCTGCAGCAATGTTTACTTCAGGGAAACCTAAGGCAAAAGAACACCTTTGTTAGAGAGGCATGCATGAATGAATATTGATCGCCTTTGCTATGGAAGCCACCATTATGGTGGCCAACATGACTTCACATGAAATCACTCTATAAGAAATTCAGTTTGCATGGATTAGTTGTTGCTACATCTGGCAAAACTCGGAAGGATTACAAGTGTTCAATATTGTACAATGATGCCTTATTTAGGTGAAGAAGATCAATGATATGATACATGTTGTGTCAACTGTAGTGATTGCAATTCTTTGTCCATAAATAGTAGGCCCGGTTGAGGGGGGGGGGGGGGGCTACGAGCCCTCCTCCCCTTTGTCATTCCATGCCAAATTTCATGAAGGCATGATTATTTTGGGGGGTTATTGATTGTAATCAATAACATAAATATTTTCATGCTGGACGTGTTGCTGACAAATTTCATTAAAAAGGCAATGAAAAACAAAAAGTAAGAAACAAAGAAATACATGAGTAAATAGAAAAAAATAGATACTTCAGAATTTTTTGATGGCACAGTTTTTTCTCTTTCATTTGCTATGAACACTAGAAAGAATATTTACACCAAAAAAAATGTGCCTTTTTGGAACTTTATTTATGGCAAATGGTCTGATTTCATGCTCAAATTAGCTTAATTTAGCCAATTGACTTTTTTTGTTGTTGAAAATCAACATAACCGTTTTATAGATTATGTCACAGGCAATTTGTGTGTGGATTTTGTAATGATCGCACGGTTGATGGCCGAAGTCTGGGGGGTTCCAGGGAGGCCCCCCTCTGGCTCTATCATCTACATGAATACCCCACCTAAAGCCTAAAGTCAAGACCATGCTTCTCTGATCGAGTATGTTTAGGTATTTGTACAATGTACTTGTAGAGCATCACTGTGTTACATGACAGAGGATCCAAACTTGATTAACCATGCAGTATTGAAAATTTCTGTATTTTTGTCAATTTTTCGAAGCAATCACAATTCCTACTACATGTGTAATTGTTTTTGTATTATAATATAGATAATGGTGACTATACTTTGCAAGTCTTTTGTAGCTTATCATTGAACATGCAATAATTATATTCACTTGTAGTCGAAAATTAAACATGTTCAGGAAGGGTACTTGTAAAATTTTTCACTTTTGCACAAACTTTATGAATTTGGCATATTTTCGGGGAAATGTGTGATGTTAATATTTGAAGAGTTTGTTCGCAAAAACCGATATGTCCATTTTTGAAGATTTTGAAGTACGGTCTCTGTCATAAAGTACAAAATAATACCTTTTAAATTATATATTGGTCACTACATATAAAGGTACATTTTTGAAGTTATGATCAAAAGAAGCAAACATTTTCTTATTATTCTCTTTATTTTTCTTGACCTTTAATTGCAAATTTCTTCATTTGGCACATATGGACTTAGCAGTTTTTGCAAACAAACTCTTCATTTGTAGAGCTTTGGGAATGACAGCTAGAATAGCATATTTACAGGGACCTTGTGATGATTATGGTGACAGTTGTTCTTAAATGATAAAAATATGTATAATTATTGGCCACATAATTCATGGAAAACCAGATACTCAGCACGTGAAGACTGTTTGTAATGGTGTACTGCTCTGCAGTTGAAGTTTAGATATTTCAAGAGGTATATTCCTTTTTTTTAAATTTCAGGTGATCCAGTGGACATCACACATTTATTTAATATAGAGAATCAGCTCATAAAAAAAAAACATAACATGCATAGCATTTAGTACATTATCTTCTTATATCCCCCTCAGTGCTACTTAAAGAAAGAATAAATTAATAAGAAAGAATAAACAACAGCCATTTGGATTACAAGCTTATATTTATTCAGTTTCATGTATTGATCCAGCTCGGGTAGGAATTACTTTCAAACCTGGAACACAAAGTTGGCAATGCACTGGGCTACCAGTGGTGGATCGTTGGCTTCTAAATACATGCATTAATATTAACAAATATCTATATTATGAACGTTGCTAACTGTTTTTGTTTGTATTAGTTTGATTGGTATTCATTATTCCAAAAATGACTCCAGACCACCTAGATTATTCCCAAATTCATCACCATATTGTCACTTTTTCTTCCAGGGTTGAATAACTGGTGCACTGAGTGCTGTGATCAATGGTGATAGAGATGTGTGCTCATGTAGAGTGTAATTCCGTTTGGGATTGAAAAAAGATTGAAAAAGGATTGAAAAAAGAGTGAAAAAGGAGTGAAAAACCTCCGGAGTTAAAGAAGAGTGAATACAATAGGAGTGAATTGAGAGTGAGAAAGGAGTGAAAAACGACTGACAAAAGATTGAAATACGTCAGGAGTGAATTTAGAGTGAGAAAGGAGTGAACATCCCACCAAAAACATTTCCGTCTTTTTTCACTCTCTTTTGGAGTGAAATTTCTGTTCACTCGAAATTCACTCCACTTCTAGTGATCCTTGACGTCACTACCAAGGGGAGTGAAAATCGAGTGAAAATTCACTCTTTCTTTTTTAGAGAGTAGGTTGATAACTTGATAACGTGCAGTTACGGTGTAACTGCACGAAAATAAACAACCTACCTGGACGACACTCCTGTGCATCTGTTCAGGCGAAGGGGTAAGAAAAAAAAAGATCAAATATTAGAATTGGAATGAATAAAAATGTAATTTCAAAAAAAAAATTCGAATGTTACATCTCCTACCTGACCGGAATTATTAAGGGGTACGGGCATTATACTATGGACCTCTGAATATCACAATAACAAGCTGTCACTAGTCATTATGCGATAGTCAATGTGCGTTGAACAATATTATTATGTAAGCACTTAGTCCTCAGTATATGATATCAAGGGTGGGTCTCAAGAATCCACAACAATAGATCAAGTAATCATCTCAGTACTTTATTTGTGTAAAGGTGCACTAAGTAAAAAACTGCTTGTCCACTACCCACATAATAATGTAATGAAAAGTTGACCTCAAAAGTGAGTTTTTCCCCATTTACAGTGAATGGAGATTCAGGGAGATGTCGCATAAGATCACATCGATATGTACTGTCTAAAATTTCCTTTAAAACATAGCTATATTTTAATCTATGTTCCCAAATAAAGCCACTTGTGAAAGAATGCCCTGAGTAGACGGAAATGAAAAGGAAAAACATTATCGATAATTCAATTCAACTAGTAACCGCTTTCCGTAGGGAACAAAGCTCTGACAACCAGAAGGACTAGAAACGCAAATCCGAAGTTCTTCATTTTCTCGGCGAGTGAGCAGAAACGCTTTCGTGATTGAATACTGTATTGAGTACGATGTGTCTTCTGCTTTAACAACCAAAGTAGACTCTCTGGACCTCTCCAAGCAGATCACAGTTTAATTGATTCACTGTTATGTAGAATAAAATACATCTGATGCACGCTTTCTAATTGTGCACTTTTTATACGCCTTTATCCGTCCTACATATCAAATTAGGTTCAAGCAACAAAGTAGAGTGGGATGGTCCTCTGCAAAACAAATACTACGGGGCTCTCATATTTCGTCAACCGGACAATATGGTGGGAATTTCAAGCAAGTCATGCACAGGACAATGATTATTCAAAAAAAAAAATGAAAGGTACAAGGACTGATAGCCTGTTGTCTCGTTAATTCTGCACACGCACCAACAACTGCTTCGAGCGAATAATAGATCAAAATCTGGGCGTCTTTATTTGTTCGGAAACACCAAGGTCGAGGTTGAATGGAATGGTCCGTCAAATTCTCATACAGTATTCTATTGAGCGATTGACAAAACCTGAGAGCTGCGCATTTTATTGTGAAGAAGACGAACTATTTCCACTGCGTCTCATATCATTGCACTAAACTGCTATGGACTCTCAATGTATATTGTACATGTATTTTCTGTGATCATATGCAGCGGTCAAACGACAGTTTTGAAATCCGCGGCTTGTTGATATTGATAATTATGATAATAATAATAATATCAATACTAACAATAGTAACAGAAGTAGTAGTGGTTATAACTAATACCGATCATAATCATATGACAATTAAAATCATAATGGGTATTTGTAATGTCCCTTAACACTCTGTTTGAGTGCACAATGGGCACGGGATATTCTTCGAACCCCACAAAGAGAAGAATATAAAGGAAAGGCAGAGGATAGAGACAGACAACAAAGACCAACTACTAGTACATCTGAATATTGGTTATCCAGCTACAATATCTTCTCATATGGAAAAACGAAACAAAGAAACAATATATGAAGACAAGTTACAGTGGGACTTTTCATAAATTTTCCCTATTTGTGACTCAGGACCACTAAACAACATAGACTTCGTAAATGTTTAACTGTGATGAACAAATGTTCATCCATGAGCTTTATCAACACATACAATGTACCTGTATTGTTGAAATAGTTGGAGGGTGTTAGGATCAGTTAGGTGGGAGAAAAAGACAGAAACACTATTCTCGTCTGAATACCAATGAAAATCAATATTACGATGATTATCTATATTAAGGCAGTTATATAGTAGGAAAATAAGGCTAGCATAAAAACAGTCCAAAATTTCAAGATGGCCACATCATAGAATTGTAACTTTTCGAACAAAGTTATTCCTAAACTTACCAGAAACGTCTATCAAAGGTTGGCATCACTCTGTCCCCAAATTGACACAGGAAATCCACATGAATATGGAACTTTCAATTTGGTGCGATGTTGGTGCCAAACCTGGTTACATGCTGATCAATAGCCGAAGCAAGTACGACCGTCATTTTGTTAGTATCCTGATGAATTCCGACGGAGGCGATACGATGGCTTTAAGATGTCCTCACGAATAACCCGATGTTTATACGTACTACCAGCGCCGAATTTGGACATTTTCTTTTCTCACGTGTTCATTTTGCTCAACTTCGTGTGACCCAAGTTGCCAACCAGTCGCAAACTAGTTGACTACCAATCGCAAATCCGAACAATCCCCTATTCATCATCATTGTTGTGGCTGTTGTTGTTCGCAAAACGTTCGTAAGCGTTAAACCAATTAGCTATTGCAACTGATTGACAAATTGCTCTACATCGACGTAAATAAGCACTAAATGGATCAGTGTTTTAGTAGTGTTGGTTCTAATCCTTAATAATACCTCGACGGAATTTTATGAATTTGAATAATTACGCAGTACCCGCTGCATGCGGATTGCAAGGATTAGAACCAACACTTGTCGGGCGGAAGCTCGGTGGTCTAGTGGAGATGACGTCTGCCCGGAGATCAGGAGGTCGTAGGTCCGAATCCTGCGAGAGTACGTACATTTGTACGCCCATTTTTTTTTTTTTAATCATGGCTACTACTAAAACACTGATTATTTCAGTTCTTATTTACGTCGATGTAGGGCAATTTGTCAATCAGTTGCAATAAAAACACTTCGACTGAAGAATTTCATGAATTTGAAGAACCCATTAGCTTGCAACAATCGGCAACCGGTCGCACCAAATAGTACTGGGTTGGGGCGCCGAATGGTTGTCGATATAGTTGCCACTGTTTTGGGGTTGCTGCGGGTTGCCTTTGCGTATGTGTGATCTTGACCTGAATACCAATTCAGTAGCAAAGACAAATTCCCAATCCGATTATCTTTTAACAATACAGAGAAGGGATAATCAAAAAAATACGATACCCGAACAAGCCATTGTTTACTGGAAGATACATACAAAATATCTGATGACAAGAAGGAGAACGTGTTACACAAAGAAAGATAACCAAAGTCAATACGAATACTTTATAGCATTTTTTTTGTATTTATTGTTTGAGCTCTGTAGACAAAGAAGAAATCTCCAAGAAGGAGAAGGTGTTACACAAGGAAAGATAACCAAAGTCGATGCGAAGATGCGAATACTTTATAGCATTCTTTTTTTTGTTGCATTTTTATAGTTTGAGCTCTGTAGACAAAGCAGAAGTCTTTTCAGTCATGGTCATGGTTTATATCACCGACGTCATGTTTGGTGCGGTCGGCATTCTCCATCTTTAAGAACTTTAGAGTCTCCTTCACTTCCCGTTTCGTAATGTCTGTCAGACGCCCTGCTGGAGGGATGTGAAAACAAGCCAAAGTTGAGGATTTAGCACACGCTGGTTTACTGCGTTCGACATTTATTGATTTATTGACACTTATAATTGACACAATAATTGATACTTATATAATATATTCCTCGAAACGTTGCCTCGTCATGAGGGAGATAGTTTTGTTGAACTGTATGCCAGTATTTGGAGGTCAGAGATAATGTCTTTTTTTCAGACATCACTCTCATCAAGAAGGGAAGAGCGTTACTTTTGCAACCCTCCAGAGTGTGATCTCTTAGCACCATTGTGTCAATTGTACATCGTTTTCGCCACTTACGGAAAATCGGTGTCAGTTTAAGAAGTCTTGATTCTTGTCACTCCGAAAAGAGCAGTGTCTGCCTGATATCAATTATTTTTCTATGTTGCAGGGAAAAGGCATGTCTCTAATGAAACTGGGTTTAAGAATGTAGGACACGTAGATTGTGTTGAAATTGTGTATTGGGTGCATATTCCAACATCAATTCTGGCATGTAGTTAAAATATACTACAGAAGCCTGGCAAAACGTGAAAATGAAATGGTTGTATTTGATAACATACTACCTTTTGGAGGATGCCGTAGAATACCTGACGGTCCTGTGGAGAAGAGGAATAAAGAATATAAAATGGGCATAGATTAGTAATGCACAGTAAGGGCATTGTGTTGGGTAAATTAAGAAATTCTCCTGTGGAGAAGAGGAATAAAGAATATAAAATGGGCACAGATTAGTAACGCACAGTAAGGGCATTGCCTTTGGGTAAATTGAGAGGGAGTGGGACTGTATAAGGGACAATCAAAATGTCTGTCCCTTCGAAAATGCAGTGACATTATACTGAGACGCAGAAAGGACATGACAATGAGGTTTCCAGGACCCGTAATGTAGTAATCAGTTGCCAATTATCTGCAGCAAAATAACGAACACAATAATCGAAAAGACATTTAGTCACTTTTAACAATACAGCAAAAAAAAAAAAGACAAAAGACAAAACAAAATAAAACAAAACAAAAAACTGTCCACGAGGGTATAATACATTTTAGTGGAATACAATCCTCACTGTAGTATGAATTTCCTTCCTATATATGGCGGGAAGATATGGCGACGACCTCATAGACAATGAAGATAATACGAAGCACGAACACCACAGACCACCGAACTCGAGGTAGCCTCCTGAGGACACATTGAAATGGTCTACCAAGGAACCTCTCTGGCTGGAGATTTGCAATAACAAGTTGTTTTGAAGTAGCTTCACATCAATAGAGTAGAATAATTTCGATCTCACGTATACGCCGTTTACTCCTGAAGACACCCCCCCCCCCCAGTCGTGAGTATAGGTACAACGTAACGAGAAATACGATAGCAATCGTATTTTCCAAATAGCTGCATGCGATTCACTCTAGCACGGAAGATCAGTGGATACGCTGTACTACTAAATGTTGTCGGACTGTTTAATTATCGATATAAAAAATACGTAGCAATCACGATCGGATGGGGAACGATCTGAGATCGTAGTACTTCCGGTGAAGCGTTTTTGTTAATATTTGTTATTTTTTGTTGTTAACCAACTGAAATTGTGTTTTCACGACAGTACTTCAAACATTTCTTATGAAAAAGGTGAATTTTTTTTAAAACAAAAATCGACACCTCTGAACAGGCTTTTTGAGAACCAGGTTTTCCTGTTAAAGTAGACCTACACTGTAAATTGATATTTGGGTGATATCCATAAACTTAGGGTATATTGAGTGTGTTCTCCATTCCGCACTCTGTATTGTGGTACAATTGACCATATGGCAAGCCATATTACTTTTTAAAAAGATTTTCTGATATCACGAATTCCCTTTCGTGATATCAAAAATTCGAATTTCTGATATCACAAATTCAATTTTTGATATCACAAATACCCATTGGTGTATCACGTAAAACCAATTTTTGATATCACGAAATCGAATTAGTGATATCACAAATTCAATTCGTGATATCACGAATTCAATTCGAGATATCACGAAATCACATTCTTGATATCAAGAAATACATTTTGTGATATTACTAATTCCAATTTGTGATATCATTAATTTACATGGAATTTCAGCACATATCTTTCGCAAAGAAATAATTTGAATTCGAGCATTAGTTTTGCGCTGAAATTCAACCGTAAATTCTAGCGTTTGTTGAGGGCAGAAATACACAGGGAATTCGAGCTTTAGTTCAGTGCAGAAAACCAACGGGAATTTGAGCGTTAGTTGAGCGCAGAAATACACACGGAATTCGAGCATTAGTTTTGCGCTGAAATTCAGCTGTGAATTCGAGCGTTAGTTGAGAGCAGAAATACACAAGGAATTCGAGCATTAGTTTTGCGCTGAAATTCAACTGTGAAATCCCTGTGTATTTCTGCGCTCAACTAACGCTCGAATTCACAGTTGAACTTCAGCGCAAAACTAACGCTCGAATTCACTTTGTATTTCTGCGCTCAACTAACGCTCGAATTCACAGGGATTTACTGCACTGAACTAACGCTCGAATTCCCTGTGTATTTCTGCGCTCAACTAACGCTCGAATTCACAGTTGAATTTCAGCGTAAAACTAACGCTCGAATTCACTTTGTATTTCTGCGCTCAACTAACGCTCGAATTCACAGGGATTTACTGCACTGAACTAACTCTCGAATTCCCCGTGTATTTCTGCGCTCAACTAACGCTCGAATTCACAGTTGAATTTCAGCGCAAAACTAACGCTCGAATTCCCTGTGAATTATTGATATCACAAATTCGATTTTGTGATATCAATAATTCAATTCGTGATATCACAAAATGGAATTTGTGATATCAGAAATTCGCATTTGTGATATCACAAATAAGAATTCTTGATATCACAAATTCAAATTAGTGATATCACAAATTTATTTCGTGATATCACAAATTCGAATTTGTGATATCAAAAAATAATTTTGTGATATCACGAATTACCATTGGTTTTTCACGTGAAACCTATTTTTGATATCAAGAATTCGAATTTCTGATATCACAAATTCATTTAGTGATATCTCAAATTGAATTTTAGATATCACAAATTCGAATTTCTGATATCACAAATTGAATTTGTGATATCAAGAATGGATTTTGTGATATCACAAATTCGATTTCTTGATATCACAAATTAAGTTCATGTGCTACACTTACGGGAATTTGTGATATCACAAATTTAATTCTTGATATCACAAATTGAATTCTTGATATCAAAAATTTTATTTTTTGATATCACAAAATGGAATTTGTGATATCAGAAATTAACTTTAAATGTAAAAAAGGCTTGCCATATGACCATAATACACACAATATCAAAAGGTAATATGAGAAAACAGTCTTGCAAAAACTCAAATACGGTCGAAGTTTCATACGTGCTTGCAGTATCCTTCACGTCACGTTTCAATATGTCTAACTAGGCAGGGGGGAAATAATTAAAAATGGAGAAGTTTTACGTGAAATGATTTTGCTGCGCCGCAAAATGTAAAATTAGCTGACATGTTTCATGAGAGAGTAGCGTTAATGAGTTTGTTGTTACAATGTTAAATAGATGCAAGAAAACAAATAATCAAAGTTGACAACCTACCTGGACGACGCTTAGGTCCTTGTGCATCTGTTGAGGCGGAGGAGAAAAAAAAATGGAATTGGAATGAATTTAATAGACATCTCATAGTATTCTCCGGAGTAATATCTCCTACCTCAGCGGAAGGGGGGGGGGGGGGTCATACTCTGGCCTCATAGGATGTCATAGTGACGTTCCCAAATAAAACCACTGTGAGAGTATGCACTGAGTAGACTGAAATGCAAATGATAATCATGAAAGCTAGAGATTGTTAAACAGAGGGGTGACGGTTGAGGTGTTAAATTTCTTCACTTTGTCTCCCTCTGTCATTTGACTGTACAAATGAAATATGTAAGATCGCAACTGCTGATCCAGGCCCTACATTAAAACTTAAACAAACATGTCGGGAAAAAGAACCAGGGGGATCGAAAGTGTTATCTACTGCTTTCAGGGCAGCGACACTACACCAGGCTATCCCTGCTTACCTTCAGTGACATAATTTGTACAGAGGGAGACAAAGTGAAGAAAATTTACATCTCAACCTTCACCCCTCTGATTAATATTCCCTTTCTGTCATTCATGCCTTGTTATCCTTGAACTACTTTACGTAATGGAGCTTGGATATTTCGGAGCTTGGATATTTTGTCCCAAGTTCATCGTGCCACTACCGGCATCCAGGGATAGCCAGGTGCTAGTGTCGCTGCCCGGAAAGCAGTAGATGTCAGGTTTGTGACATGTTTGTTCAAAATGTAGATCGGCAGTTGCGATCTTACAAAATTTGTTTGGACAGAGGGAGACAAAATGAAGGATAATCATAATCGATAATTTCATTCTACCTACCGCTTCCCTTCGCGAACAAACCTCCGACAACCAGAAGGACTAGAAACGCAAGTCCAAAGTTCTTCATTTTGTCAGCGAGTGAGGAGAAACCTTTTACGTGATTGAACAGTGTCCAGCAAAACGTGTCTCCTGCTATAACAGCCAAGGTAATAGTAGATAGACTCTCTTGACCCCTTTAAGTAGTCACAAATAATTCATTCATGCACTGTTTCGACCAAATTCACCTGATGCAAACTTGTTATCTGTGCACTTTCATACAGCCATGCACTGATATACGCCTTTATCCGTCCAAGCAAAATAGTACAATAGGTTCTGGCAAAAGAGGGAAATGGGACGGTCTCCTGCAAAATAAATACGGGGCTTTCATATTCGGTCAACCGAACAATATGGTTGGAATTCCAAGCAAGTCATGGAAACTACAATGATAATTCAAACCAAAATGTAAAATGGTATAAGGATTGATAGTTTGTTGACTGTCTTGTTAATTCTTTACGTGCATGACCACGTACCTTTCTGCATCAAGAAAATAAAGCTCCGAAACTTCGGTGCCTCATTTGTTCAGTAAGACCAAAGTCAAAAGTAAATGAAATGGCCGATCAAATTTTCATCCAAAAGGTTATCGTGCACTAGACAGAACCTGAAAAAAGTGCACCTTTTCCATCAAGTGGAACGAACCATGCAGTCCCATCAAGTACCGTGTTTCACATCATAACTGCTGTGGACACAATACAGGAATACACAGCGTTGCAAAGTGTATTTCAGCGTCTTTATTTAACGGCCGTAGAAAGAAAGTTTTCAAATCCGTGACCATAATGACAACAATATTAATATTAATTCCATTATTAACTATGATTTCAACAACAACAACAACAACAACAACAACAGCAACAACAACAACTACTACTACTGCTCTTATTCCTACTGAAAATAGTAACGATGATGATAATGATAATAATATAAATAATGATAATTATGGTAATCGTAATAATAATGACAATAATAATACAAAGTATTTGTAATGCTCCTTATCAATACATTCTTAGTATGGTTTAAGGAGACGAAGATATAGAAAAGAAAAAAAAATAAGATCGAAAGAAAATTGCAGAAATTGATAATCAATAATATGCAAATCGAAAGAGGTATGTCTTCGGTGCTTTCTTCAAAGAATCAAATGAGGAGTGCGGATATTTAAAGGAAGTTTCGTCAGAGAGAGGAACTGCAATGAACGAGAGCTCATCCATGAGCACATGTCATCAACACATAGCTGGAGTCGTTTGAGGGTACACGTATTCGTAGCATCAATTCGGTTGGAGAAAATGACAAGTACAAATGTATGTCGTGTCAATAACAATAATAATCTATACCATGATGATTAAATATCAATACATTAAAAAAAGAAATAGAAAAGCGACAATGCTGCTGTCTATTTGAAGAGGAATAATGGTTGGAGATATTGGCGAGCAGAGTCTCGACTATGTCGATGCTGTGTTGAGGTCAAGGAGGCTGTTGTCAGAGGGATATTCTGACAGCCTGGAGAAAACAACACGCTCGAGGATGGATATGAGCAAGTCTCAAACAGATAAAAATGGCACATTACTCCAGGATTATGTTGATTATGTCTGTCAGAATTAGTACAGAGATGTGAATACGATAATATATTGGTGTAGTGGGAAAGTAATCCAACCGACATGACCTGGCTGTGAGTTTACGAAGGAGGGACTCATTTTCGTTCAGATCAGTGAGTCGAAAGCAGGCAGAGGTGGGGACATTAAGTGGTGATTTATTGTTAGACATTAGATAGGTTGCTCTAAATGTGTGTAGTCTTTACTTTGAAGAAGTTGCTGAATGTGTGATTCAGATATTCCATGAAATGTTGATGTTCACTGGAAGGGGAGATTGGATTGTGCGATGTGAAAGGCAGTTTGCAATGGAGAACAGCTGCCGATTGTCGCTGCCACGGTCATCGATGACTTTGCACTAGATGCTCGCATTTGGCCTTCGCAAGGTTGTTATTAAGGATATTGCAGAGCTGGACATTGTAGTTGGAGACTTCCGACGGTGCCACACAAAGATTCAGTTGCTTTAAATGCCGTATCTACATACAATGGACTCATATGCACCCAGTAATGCCTTTGTCGCCTCCTTCTTCTCCTTCAATTTAACAGAAGGGAGATAACTATTGCTTCATCTTCTTCCATCTTATCAAATAATACTAAATACATGCTCAGGACTTGCCTGGGCAGAACCATGCTGACCCCTGGGTCCTTACTGACTACTTCTACTATTTACTACACTTTACTGAGCAGTCCTTTGCTGGTCCCCTTCAGTAATAATAGTTACAGTTAATGCTTGCCGAACTTATGCGAACATCAGCACCAACAGGCGATCAACTGTCATGGTAGTGGTCTTCATTAAGCGTGTGAAGTTGCCGACCAGTTGCCGACCATTGCTGTCGCCGTTGCGTCATATTTGTTTTAGCTGCTGTTGTTGTTCGCAAAACTTTCGCAAGCCGCTACATGAAACTAACAGGCTTGCAAACAGTCTGCAGCGGGTCGGTGAAACAAGTCGCAGATGAAAATTTGGGGTTAGGGTTTCCTACAGGTTATCAACAAGTCTTTGCAAGTGTGTTATCGGGGCCTGAATAACAATACAGTACTACAAACAATTCCCCTTCCGATCCCCCTTTTTAGGAATACAGAAAAATAGATGATTAAAAACCCACAGTACACTCAAGAAATCATTGTATGTTTTAAAAGACATACAACATAATGACAAGAAACAGAACGTGTGACACAAAGAAAGAGAAACAAAGTGAGTGCTTTATAATTTTCCTCCATTTATTGTCCGTAACAACAACATGCGAAAATTCTTATTTTCATTTTTTTTTAATGATATGGTCGCCTTGCAGAGAATACGTGTTCACAAACTCAGAGACACAATTCAAGCTCTATGGACAAAAGAGACATCTCTTCAGTCATTGTTTATATCACCGATGTCACGGTTGTTGGTGTCGTCGGCATTCTCCATCTCATAGAGCTTGGCAGCCTCCTTCACATCCCGTTTTGCTATGTCAGACATGTCGGACAGTCGCCCTAACGGAAGAATGTAAAAACGAGCCGAAGGTGAGGACTTATCTATCGCTGATTTAATGAAACGCTTTACATGCTTCAAAACATTGTCTCATTATGAAAAAGATGTTGATATCCAGGTGCGCGTTTAGAGGTTTTAAAAGAGGACCTCCGGATGATTTTCAGACTTGTACATTTGAACAAATTAGTTAAACTGAGTAAACAGATTCAGAATTTATAGTGATTGAGATGAGGAATGGGAATGTTTTAAAAATTCATGATAAATTGTAATGAACAAGGACGATGACATGGCAGCCTCACCATAAGAATGCATGAGTTGGAGCTCAAGGAAACAGAGCAAAAGAAAAAGGCATGCACAGATTATACACAGCTGAACTTGTTCAGCAAGCGGTATTGTACTGGAATAAGCCAGTTCGGAGATAGCTCATGTGCACATGGATACAAATGACCTTTCATTTTTGTCAGTTGGTTAGGCACTTCACTCAGTTCAAAGCGACATAATGCAGCAGCTTGCCCAACATAGAACCTGTGTAGATGAAATGACCAGGATGGTTCTTCAATCAACACTTTGGGAAGCATATATGTCATTGTGTTGTTTTGAATACATTAACAAACATAAGTTGTTAACATTGCCAAACACCAGGCTTGCTGTCAGGTGGAGGTACTGGCAGGCACCATTTATAATGACTTCATGAATAATCATAGCATTACAGATGCTTATCTCAGTGAAATTAAAAACCAACCTGTCTCTTGGTACAAATGACCTTTTCCTGCTCATGCTCAAACTGGAACCCCGAACTGGCTTATTGCACTGCTACATTTCTGAAATATGTGGGGCTCTGATGTCATCGACACTGTTCAGTGTAAGTTGTTTAAGATTTTCAGTTTATTGGTTTCTCTGCTCAAGGACCACAGTAAATTCTACAAATCTATACATGGAGCTGTCAGATTATGTACTACATGATGTGAAATTATGAAAATCGTCCGGAATGCCCCTTTAACAGGGGGCCAAGATACGTCTTTGTTACGTCACTTCCATCTGGTAGGGAAGAAGATTAATTCTACACCCATCCACAGTGTACTTTCTCTTTCGGCACCATTATGTTAATTGTACATCACTGTCGCGTTGCAGGGAAACTTGGCGTCAGTTTGCATCAAACACGTCTAGATTTCCTTTACATAGTACATGTTTAGTTGCCTCGTATTCTAGTAGGGTTTCCACATGACAATAATGCAGGAAATAAAATATACGACTCCGACGAGATTAATTTTGAATTGGAAATACTTAACAGTGTGGATGAAGAAAACTGGCTTTATAACGCAGGGTAACAAAATGTTTACATTTCATAACCTTACCGCATTGCGGAGGACAATCCCGCCGTCGCACTCTACTCGCACCTAAAGAAGATAAGGCGAATATAAACTAATTTGTCACTGGTCATTATATTGAATATATACACACTCAATTCTAGAAAGATTACATCAAGAAGAGGACTAAAGTAGGCTTATATACAATAATGGATCTACTAATCACCAAAGTGCCTTTTCAGTGCGCTGCGCACAAAAGTGCTGGGACGCTACCCACAAAATAGTGCATTGAAACACGTTATCTTAAAAGTTTTTTTGTTTTTCCATATATGGTGGATGGAAATTCAGAAGCCCATGGCAAAAGATTGCGCTGAATTACTTTGTTTAAAAATTTCACAAAGGCAATATATTTCAGATGTTATTCACAAATTAGACCACTAGTAGACAGGTGAAATTATGCATTGATTGGATAGAGGTGAAAAAGATGATAAAGTGGATAAATCCATTTGACCTACCACTTTCCTTCGCGAACAGAGCTCCGCCAACCAGCAGGACTAGAAACGCAAGTGCAAAGTTCTTCATTTTCTCACCGAATGAGCAGAAACCCCTTCGTGATTGAATAGTGTACAGCAAGATAAGTCTTCTGATATGTATAACACCCGAGGTTGACTTTCTGGACCCCTCCAAGCAGCTCACAGTTTTATTGATTCACTGTTTTAACCAAATAGGTCTGATGCAAGCTTGTGCGCTATAGCTTCTCATACAGCCAGACACTGATATACGTATGTATTCCTTTTCCCCGGCCTGCTAGCGCATTATAGGTTCAGA
Organism: Diadema antillarum; assembly: GCF_040938485.1. Classification (NCBI taxonomy): domain Eukaryota; kingdom Metazoa; phylum Echinodermata; class Echinoidea; order Diadematoida; family Diadematidae; genus Diadema; species Diadema antillarum. The sequence goes on from NW_027271028.1 coordinate 1,879,488, forward strand.
TAACAAAGAAGAATGGAATGGTCCTCTAAAAAATATAAATAAAGCGCTTTCATGTTTAATCAACCGGATAATATTGTGGGAACTTCATGCAAGTCATGCAAACTACAATGAGAATTCAAAACAAAATATAAAGGGCATATAAAGGATTGATAGCCTTTTGGCTGTCTTGTTAATTGTGTATGCGTATGACCATGTTTCTGCTTCAAGCGAACAAAGCTTCAAAACCTCGTTGCCTCCTTTTTTCAGTAAGACCAAACACGAAATTGAATGGAATTGCCTTTCAAATTTTCGTCCACAAGATTATCGTGCACTTGACAGAACCTGAAAGCAGTGCACTATATTCTATTAAGTGGGACAAACCATGCCGTCCCATCAAGTTTCGTGTCTCACATCGTAACTGCTGCGAACACAATGCAGGTTGCAAAGTGTGTTTCAGCGTCTTTATTTATTAAATTCTGAAACATTTAAATAATGATGATGATATTAACATTAACACTACTATCAACTATTGCTTGTACATTGTACTACTATCTACTACTGAAAATAATAAGAATAATAATGACAGTAACAATACAGGGTATTTGAAATTCTTACACACAATTCTGAGTATGGTACAAGGAGAGAAAGACATAGAAAAGGGAAAAAATGATAGAAAAAATAGTAATCATTAATATGCCAGAAGGAATAAGTGTGTTTTCATCGCTGTCTTTGTGTCAGAGAGAGGAAGTGCAATGAACGAGAACTCATCCTGAGCGCATGTCATCAACACATAGCTGGAGTCGTCTGAGGGTACACGTATTTGTAGCATCAATTTGGTTGGAGAAAAAAGACACGTATATGACGTAGGTAAATATTATGTACGTAGGTACAAAGTGTATGTCGTCTGAATGACAATAATAAGCTATAATGATTGAATATCGAAAGAGATGCTGGCTAGCAGAGTCTCGATCATGTTGTAAAGGAGGCGGTTGTCAGAGAGATATTCGGAGAGCCTGGAGAAAACAACACGCTCGAGGATTATGTTGATTATTTCTGCCAGAATCGGTACAGAGATGTACATACAATCAGTAAGTAGTGTAGAATGAATGGGACTCAACTAACATGATTTGGCTGTGACTTAAGGAAGAAGCGATTTATTTTCGTTAGCATCAGTGAGTCGAAAAAAGTCCAAGCAGGCAGAGGTGTGAAATAAAGGCGGAGTTTTATTGTTAGATAGGTTGCTCTAAGTGTGTGTAGTCTTCGCTTTGAAGAAGTTGCTCATAGTGTGAGGTAGATATTCCATGAAATGTTGATGTTTACTGGAAGGGGAGATTGCAGTTTGAGATGTAAAAGGCCTTTTGCAATAGAGAACAGCTACCGATTGTCGCTACCACAGTCATCGATGGCTTGCATTATATGCTTGCGTTTGGCTTTTAATTGGGGTGACTTTTTAGGAGTCGCATTTAAGAGCTGCCATTGTAGTAGCAGGCAGAGATTCAGGTGGTAAAGTTGTAATTAAGGTGGCCTCACCTAGTTGTGTCTTTGTCTTCTCCTCCTTCTTCAACTGAATTTAACAGAAGGGAGAGAACTATCGCTTCCTCTTCTTCCTTCTTATTTAACACCAAAGCCATGATCCGGACTTGTCTGCAAGGTAGAACCATGCTGACCCTTGGTTCCCTACTGACTACTTCTACTTTTGATTACAACTGTACTGCGAGCAGTCCATTGTTGGTCATCCTTTTAAGTGCTTGCCGAACCTATGAGACGACAACTACTTTTCGTCATCGAATAGTAGTTGCTGCTGTTGTTGTTCGCAAAACTTTCGCAAGCAGCTCTGAAACCGATCGGCTTGCAAACAGTCAGCAACTGGTCGGTGAAACTAGACGCAGTTTAAAATTTCGGGTTTGACGACAAGTCTTTGCACATGTGTTATTGGGGGCTGAATAACAATACAGTACTACATACAGTTCCCCCCTTTTGTTTAGGAATACCGAAAATAGATGATTAAAAAACTCACAATACCCTCAACATCTCATTGCTTGTTGTAAAGACATACAGCATGTATAATGACAAGGAGCAGAACTCGTCACACAAAGAAAGAGAACCAAAGTAAGTGTATAGCTTTCTTGCATTTATTGCTTCTAACAACAGCATGAGAAAAATTCTTGTTTCCATCAATCCGCTTTCATTTTTTTTTTATGATGTGGTTGCTAAGCAGAGAATACATGCTTACAAACACAGAGATACGATACAATTAAGGTCTAAAAGACAAAGCAGCCGTTTTTTCAGTCATCGTTTATACCACCGACGTCATAGTTGGTGCGTTGGGCATTCTCCATCCTAAGAAACTGTAGGATCTCCTTCACTTCTCGTTTTGTAGCGTCACGTAAAGGCTCTAAAGAGAGATGCAAAGACAAGTCAAAGTTGTGGACTTAGGAAACGTTTGTTTAATGAAATGCTTCATCGTACTTAGAAACATTGTCTCACAATGAAAAAGATGCTGCTGATATATTGGTGCGTGTTTAGAAGTTTTAAGTAGCGGCCAAGTTAAGTTTCTGTTACAACACTTCCATCAGGTTGGGAAGAGAAATAATTTTACACTCATCGAGAGTGTTCTCTCAACTTTTGACACCATTATTTTTTTTGTACATCATTTTCGTCATGCAGGGAAATATAGCGTCAGTTTGCATCAATTCTTGATTCGCCTCGTATAGTACATGGTAGTCGCCTCGTATTCTAATGTGGTCTCCACATGACATAAACTACTTTTGTATTTACGAGAGAAAATATACAACTCTGACGAGATTGATGTTAAAATCGGGAACACTTAACCTGTGTGGATATCATCTAAATATTTTATTTTTATTCAATATTTTAAACGACCATGTTAGCAGGCAGTCCTGGCTTAACTAATGTAGGGTAACAAAATTATAACATTCCATAACCTACCGCAATTCGGAGGACATCGGGGTGGGGAAATACTCGCACCTAAAGAAGGGACGCGAAGAAAACAATTATGATAAACAAATTTTGTCAGTAATCCGACGTAAGGACAACATGGTTGGTAAGTAGAGAGCAAGCGAGCGCTAAACAGGTAAGTTCCGATGTCTGCATCTCCGAAAAACACATTAATTCGAAGCCACTGAATGAACAACAGTATAGTTACTCCCGAATTTCTATGACACATTTGCTCAGCACATCAGATGCAAGGATTTCAGTAGCTTATAACATCCATCGTAACTTGTTATTGAAATAAAATTTTATAAATAAGGCCCTGGAGAACATTGTTAACACTGCCAGTTCATGGCACATCGCGTCTTAACAGACATGAGGTAACCGACCACAAAACTCGAGGTATAGTCTTCGGCGTATACGCGGAGAACATTGTAACCTCTTGCCTGTTGGTGGTTAGAACGCACCACAGGTTAGTCATAATTATGATAGTGTTCAGGAAAATGCAGAACAACGTTGTGTCCCCAGTAACGTCTACCAACCATACAGCAGCATCAGCGAAGAAACGTGCATATTATGCATTTGAACAATCGTAACAATAAACGTTTATTATAGTCAACTGTTTTGTTGTTAAGAATTTTGGACAAACAAATTAATCTATGTCAACTCTTAAAGCAAGAATATGTTGAACGCTAAAAACGAAGTGAAGATAGATTCTGAATTCAAACTCTGAATTACAACACGGCATTGCTGGAAACCTATAAAATTAGAATTTGGATCATTATTCAACTTATAATGACAATGCACTCCTTGAGACATCATGACTGTTTGATAATTTCCGTTTATGGCTATCAGTCTATAGCATATGTATTCATCAGAGGTAATATTTTTTTTTTCTAGCAGGGGGTAACGTGTCATGTATATCAAGTCGTAAAATGTCATGTATTTGACGCTGAGCATGCTGAGCAATGTTTCCAGGTTAGAATGCCTGTACAGTGAACTGCACATTACTTGAATATGAGACCATTCTCAAGCAAATAATTTTCACACATTAAAAGATATATAATGTACTCTTAAATGAATCCCACAAGGATTGGAACAATCATCCCCGTTCCTACTGATTCCACTGATCAGTTACTAGCCATCCCCTTGTTCGTGTTTTAAGCATCCTTCATTTCACGTTTCTACGTGTTTGACTAAAAAAAATAGAGGGACGAAAAGGCATGCATATTCTAGAGAAAAAGAAGTTAATAAGAACTTTTTTAAATCGAAGACTTTGCTGAGAAACATGAACATTAAAAGAATGTAACATAAGCGAGTAACGTTTATGAGCGTTGGTAAAGATTTAAGATAGATTATGCACAAAAACAAATACACTGTAAAAGTCGACAACCTACCTCCAAAATCATCTTGGTGTGCATCTGTTGAAACGGACGGTGAAAAAGGAAAATAATTATAGTTAAAAGAGGAACGTACGTACTGTACGTTGTGGTCATAAATATACACTCAGTTCTCCAAAGTTGATATCAAGAAGAGGTCTACAGTCGGTATATACAATAATGGATCTACTTATTACCATACATGTATTGCCTTTCTAGTGTATAAGTACACCGCACACTTAGCTGCTTTGCTAGAAATACTGGAACGAAAGATTGCACTGATAGGCCTATGCATTATTTGAAATTTCAGAAAGGCGTTATTTCAGGTGTCTGCCCCAACCCCCAGAAAAAAAAATAATGAATGAAAAACAACAACAACAACAACAATAACAACACTGAGAGATTGGTGAAAGTATGAATTGATTAGATAGGAATAGAAGGGATAATTAAATCTTTAAATCCATTTGACCTACCACTTTCCTTCGCGAACAGAGCTCCGACGACCAGAAGGACTATACACACACTTTCAAAATTCTTCATTTTCTCAGCGAGTAAGCAGAAATTCTTTTCGGCAAAATGTGTCTTCTGGTATAACATCCCATGTACGTTCTTTAGATCCCTACGAGCAGCTCACGGTTTCATTCAGACACCGTATTCATCAAACACTTGTAATGCAAGTTTGCTAGAGCTATGCGATGCCTTTTCCCCTCCTATCGAAACAATATGATAATAGAATGCCAGATAACAAAGGAGAACGGGGTGGTTTTCTGCAAAATAAACACGGGCGTTCATGCTTCGTCGAACGGACTATTATGGTTCATATTCAGAGCATTTTCAAGCAATATACAATGACATTTCAAAAATAAAGATATCAATGGTATAATGGTTAACCTCATTGAGAGGTTGTTGACGGTCTCGTTAATTCACGCTTACCGACGCTACTGCTTTGTTTGGCGAACAATACTTCAAAATCTCTGTGACTTTATCTATTCGGTATAACAGCAAAATCAACATTAAATGAAATGGCAGACCAAACTCTCGTCTAATATATTATTTTGAAGTTGACAGAGTCTGAAACCAGATTATTTTGTTTGAAAAGATACGAATCAGTTCCATTACATTCTGTGTTTCATATCATTCAGACAGCAGTGAAGTGCATATCACTGTTAGCTTCACATGGTGTAGGCAAAATGGCTATGTCATGTTTGTAGGGCTTTGGTATATTTCTTCGTGATGATTTGAAGGGGTCGAACTGCAGTCATGTGGTCTGTGCCTTCTTAAAGAAAGCCTAGAGTTAGTTGCTTTAGCAGAAAACTCATTTTGCCGAGCCTTAATCAACCTCTTGGGAGTCTCTTAGTGCTTTTCTTGTTAACATGAAGAAATATACATGTATGAATGCATGTCTGACTCTATTACCCGTCGGTGTCTTGTTTATATTAAAAGAACCTGTTACACCCCATACCTAAATCCTACCATACCAATAATGCATTCTCTATTTCATTTTCACATAAATTGATTTATTCAGTACGACATCTACCTTTTTTAAAGTAAACAATCCCGGCTTTTATAATCTAAAAGGGCATGCGTTCACTTTAAGAAAATAGTGTGTTGTGGTTAGTGTAAAATAGTTTGTTGACATGATTTGTCAACAGTTTATTGATTTGATTCCAAAAGGACATGGAGAAATATTACTTTACATTTTTATCTTAGTTCACGTGTGTGGTTATTTCTTGTTTGTATTGTATATTTACATTTGTGTGTGATATTAAATCTCATTTAGATTTTTCTTCTCTTCTTGAAAATAGATACAGCAATTTGACGACACCGGATATACATAGTCATGCAATGTAGATTGTGTGTTTTGCGTTCCTAGAACATTTTTTTCTATTGCTTTCCTTGGTGGCTTCTAGGCGCTAGGATTTCTCTTGAAGCTTGCGTACAATTATCTTGTATTGTACACAACCATCGAATTTATATTTAATTATCTGCTTAAACAGACACAGTCATACATGTGACCACCACCCACTGAATGAAGGTATGCAAGCAAATTCTCAAATCTGTGTTTTTTTTCTCCTACACAACTATTTAAAGAGCAATTTTCTGGGTAGAAGCAAGAATTTCGATTGTGGACAGCAATCATACATAATACGTCTGACCTACCTTCTAAAAAGAGCATACGGAGACATAGATAGTTTGGGTAGATTTGTATCTCTTTTAAATCTTTGGATGTCACGAATACTTAGATTTCTTCTTTTTTTTCATCGATAACATGGAGCAACAAAATATAATAATATACTTATTTTTATTGATTAAAATTGATGTTCGTATCTACAAGATACAAGACACGTGACAAAACAAGCACTAAGTGAATGTTTCTTCTGATGTGATGCCCTTCCACAGAAGACGGATTGGGATACATATATGTATATATATATATATATATATATATATATATATATATATATATATATGTGTGTGTGTGTGTGTGTGTGTGTATGTGTGTGTGTGTTTTTTTATATTATAATTATGAATTAGGTTATATACAGTACAGCGTACTTAGCTGTATCTACAGAACCAATGGGAATAGAGTGAATTCTGGCTTGAACTTCAATACTCATCACAGTACAGATCGGTTTCATTCACACGTTCGCAAGTTAGCAGAAGCATCCACACGACAAACCATTGATTCTCCTTTCTGTATACTTTTGAGATGTTCATTTTAACAATTGCTAATAATACAGTGTCATCATGTTCTTTTCTATTTTTCTTTTCATCCTATTCGTCTCTCAAATAGTATTGTTTCCTTTTGTCACTAAATTAACATGTGACAATGGTTGCCCTCAATAGATAGAGCATCGGATGTTAAGAGAATTTCAATCTTCTTCTCCTTTTCACCCTATTCGTTTCTAAAATAGTATTGTTTCCTCATGTTACTAAAGTAACATGTGACAATGGTTGCCCTGAATAGATAGAATATCGAATGTTCTTCTTCATACTCTTCTCACGATACACACTGAGAGGATAAGATAATATCATTATTTAAACGAATGAGAAGATCTCACACTGTAAATCACTTGAAACAGAACATGCCACACAAGAAAGAAAGAAAGAAAACAAAAGTACATGTTTTGCAGTTTGCTTTCATTTATTGATTACGTAGGTACTAAAATACCAAAATGATTCATAAAAAAAGTTATGTTTAGCTGTAGCGTTTAATAATCATCACTGTGTGATTTTTTTTTCACGCTGTTAGTAGGTCATAATTAATCAGGAGGAGACAAAGCATGACGGCGGTGGCGAGCTTCGCAACGCGGTTCAAGCCCAATGTGCAGTGGAGACGTCACCTCAGTCATTGCCCACATCACTGACGTCACGTTTGGAGAGGTCGGCATTCTTCACTTTCGACATCTCCGGAGCATCATGCACTTCTCGTTTCATGATGTCTTGCATTCGCACGATACAAGAGACAAGAAGAGCAACAAGGCAGATCCGAAATGTTATCACACTCTATTTGCTTTTTCATTGAAAGCCGTTGTGTTGTCATGAGAGATATACATGTATTGTCATTGATATGTAGCACGACATGTAGATGTGTACGAGTTGTCAAAGTGAGTGAGAGTGCTTGTGTGCGTTAAAGGGTGTGTACAGTTCTGGTCGAGGTGTAGATTTAGCTTTTAACATTTTTGCGAGATATTCAGAAACCACTCTTTGAGATGTAAGGGGGAATGCAGTTCTAAGGGGCATCAAAAGTTTATTCGATGAAAATCGGTTTTGAAATGGCTGAAATATCCAAACACAAGGTGAAACAAAGAGATCCTAATAAAGTTGTGGCATGTTGCCTTTTATTATTAACACTTTTTTGGATATCTCAGCCATTTGAAAACCAATTTTCATCAAATAAACGTTGAATCATTCTTAAAATTACATGCTCTTTCATATTTCATAAGAGGCTTTTCATTATCTCACTTAGAAATGTTCAAAACATGAATCCATACTTCAACCAGTACTGTACAGTCCCTTTAAGTCTGTAAGTGTAAATTAACACGTGACAAAATAATTTCTAATTAATCAGCTGCTCGACGTAGGGCAAATTACCGTGCCATAAACGTTGAATTGGTATTGCTTTTTGCCATTTTAGAAACTCAGTAGCAGATTTTCTGATTGATGTAGCTAGTACGAAAACCTGAAAATGCACAACTCCGAATAGGCTGGGTAATAACAATGATAATAATAATAATAATAATAATAATAATAATAATAATAATAATGGTAATAATGATAATAATAATGATAATAGTAATACTACTATTAAATAGTAATGATAATAATAATAAATAGATTTATATGGCGCTTTATACCGGTGTTTCTAAGCGCACTTTTGCTATTCATACAAAAAAGACAGGAAAACGCAACAACATCAGGACAATGCAAAACCAAAATTCAGTGATTCAGTGTTACAATCATTAATAACTGTGTGCGGTTCCAGAAAAAAATACAACTGATTAAACATATGAGTTTTATTCAATAGATAAGGCATTCTGAATAAGAAGAGGGAGTTAATTCCAAAGGGTAGAAATATTGAGAGTGCTTACAATATCTGTAAATAGTGGAAAAGTACTTCAAACAACAATTTTGGCCACAAGTCAGGATAAAAAACCCCAGTCAACACGTATTATAGGAAAATGATATGATAATATCACCTACTGCCTTTAGAGGATTCCCACTGCCGTCGAATACCTGGGGGAGCAGTTAGAGAAGAGAATCGGTGAAATGTGATTGATAATCATCAAAAGTAAGAACAGCATAGTGGATACATTTACAATACAGCAAAACACTATCAAAACATGGTGCAATACCTACCTATTGGTTGCATTGTAGATTCATCAAATATACAATTCATTTCCTTCCTCGTGTTTATAGTGATGAATCTGTCACCATTTTCGATTTTTGTTTTTTTTTGTTTATAGTGTTTCATTATCATCACTGTAATTTTCATAATAATTTATGCTCTTTAGTCCCTAGTTGACCAGTAGGTGACAAATCATGACGGCGGTGACGGGATGTAATACTAGGTGTTTCAAAAAACATTCCCCACTTTTGATTCTCAATAATTAAGAAACTATGTATCAGATAACACTGTCATTGATATGAGTGATAGCTAAATAGTGTACAATTTTGTTGAAGGTGGTTTAAATATGAAAGCATAAATCAGTTTCATGAAATCCATGATTAATTTCACAGTTAGGTTTCAGATTTTGCTCTATTTTCAACCCTCTGTACAAAAATTTCACTTTGCACAGGGGTCAATGTGTGTGTATGGGAGTGTGTGGTTAACACCCTGACAATGGTCCCTGAACAATGGCCAGGGTTTGATTGCTTCATTATTCATTCATGAGAAATTCCACTAACACAACTAGTCTTTATTCAGCCTCTGGCAGTATCTATGTAAAGTCAAACGCCTGCCGATACTGTCGTTGAGTGGCGACAGTGCTCTCCCTACCTCTGAAAAACGAAATTACAGTGAATAACTTCTGTTCTGTCGTAAGCATTGTGACAGGAAGCAAAGAAAATCAATTAGAGTATACTCTTGTGTACATGGAGCCTTAAATATCTACTGTGAAACAAATCGCCCCAATGAAAAATGCTGCTGAACTCTTTACCAAAAATGATCTCTTTTTATCAAAAAGGCGACAAATTTGTCAGACTACTAGTAGACAGTTGTATAAAAATTAAGAACTTTAGATCATTTATGCTTATTAATATCCCAGATTTAGTGATAATGTGAAGCAAAATTTGAAAATGATTGCCAGCTGGAATGAAATATGGTGTTTGCAAGCACATGGAAACATGTGCTTACTTTTTCCATACAAGTGCATGCATTTTACCCTTTACCGTGCATGAATTCAGACTAGCAGTGCCCAGGGCACTCCACATGAATTATTGATTAAAGCATTCATGTGCCTGGGAGCACGAGACTGACGCCTAGTCGACAGGTGGTTCAGGCATGTCCATTGTTCAAGGCCATTGTCAGCACACACTCACATACACATCATTGGTTCCTGTGCAAAGTTCATTTTTGTACAGAGGTTTAAATTTGACCAAGATCTGAAACCTTACTTCATAATCAATCTTAGATTTAATGAGACTGATTTATGCTTTCACATCCAAATTACCTTCAACAAAATTGTACACTATTCATCTATTACTCGTATTAATGACAGTTTTGTCAGATTAACAGTTTTTGAACTATTAATGATCAAAAGTGGGAAATGTTTTTTGAAAATCCTAGTAGGCCTACATGTATAGGCCCTATTCGCAGTAGCAGATTTTGTGAATGATGTATTAAGAGCATATTCCTTAAACCCATTGAGGACGGGCTGATCTTCTTACAACACGCTTTTCCCACCTGCCCGAGTGTATTCGGGACTCAATTCTTTAACGGGTTAACATTTAATATTGCAATAACAAAACTCCCAAGAATCTGGGTAAAGATAAGGGGAACGGTTACAACCCCCCCCCCCCCCCCCCCCCCCTGCGAATTATGTAAAAATACGTCAAACCAGAAATTGACAAGTAGACAATGCATGAAAACTTGCCAGCACGTATGTATAGATAAATTATATGATTATAATAATAGTAATAATAATAATGATGATAATAATAATAATAATAATAATAATAATAATAATAATAATAATACCAGGAATGCCCCACAGCCGTTGAATACCTCCACGGTGTCCACTTAGAGCAGAGAATTGATGAATGAAATTTTTATTAACAATCCGAAGAAAGGGCAGCAAGGATGATGTATTCATAACACAGCAAAACACTCTCCATAAGGTGCCACACGTATTTCATAGGTGACATTATTATAAAACCATCAATCGTACAGTTCGTTTTCTTCATTATTTCCCAGTGTAAGTGACCAACCTGCCACCCTTATCGACAATATATTTTTCAGCGATTTTTTCCTCTTTCCGAATCTGGCATGATACTTTCATATCTATGTACAGCCGAATATTACATTATACTTATATTCATGGCACTGAAGTCACGTTATTTTATGAGAAAAGTGTCATTCGTAAAGATCTCCCTGTATAAAAGCTTATACTCAATCAATCACTGTAATAAACTCTGAAGAAAATTTATTCAGCTTTGCCCATTTTCCAATGGCACACTAGGAGCACATTTGAGCAACTTTCTTTTTACTTTGGATACTATTTTTTTTTAATCTCAATATGCGGGTATGAAATATTTATGAGATGTATATTATGTAATTGTAGGTCATCCATTCTATCTTTTTTAGGTTTTAAAAAGGCTGATATTAATCTCCGAAGCTCGATCTTCAGCCTATATATCGAAATGACCATTCTTTAGAGAATACTTACACAGATAATCATAACCACTTAACTAAATTAATGTATTTCCTCAATTCTCCAAGGCCTTTGACCAAATCAACTATGACATACTGTTCAATATCAAAAGTCAGAGCATTGCTGATTGAGGGGGAAAGGCTCTGGATTTGTTCATAAGAATTACCTCATCTATAGACAACAATTTTTTTCTGCGGAAAATAGTCAGGGTTGGACGCCGTTAACGTTTAGTGCGCAGAAGCAATAAAATATTCCTAATTAGCGCCGTAGATCTAAAACTCGCTATACTATTATTAAACGCATTCATTATGCAAGTGTTATGCGTGACAACTGTTTGAAGTGTACCCTAATATAGCCTATCATGCTACATTCTACACTCTCTGTAATTTAGGTCAACGATATCCATGTATCTACTGTTAAGCTCTCTCTCCTTGTATTTGCCAATACCTCTATTAGGTCTCACGAAGACCCCAACATTCTTCCATTTTCAAATTACATGTTACAATAATGCTACTTGTGGATGTGAGCTAGGAAGCTATCTCTTAGTGTGTAAATTACTAAATTTATGTTTTTTAACAATTTACTTGAAAGTAAGGTCAGGTAATATACTTGATGACACTCCGATTAAAATGCTGTCATTTACTAAATTCGTTGTAGTTCATGTAAACAGTAAAGTTCATGGAATTATCATGGCATCAAGTTGTACGCGTTTGGGGAAACACCCATTGATATTTGAGTTACAAAATGCACTTAATGCAAAAAAAAAGGCTCTCAAGTATTTTACGTCACTAAAAAGTATGTATTTACTCTAAAGAATAATTGTTTCTCAATAACTAACACACTATGAACCAACTTGATTACACTGTATGAAACAAGAGTTGGTTCTTGTCTTGTTATAGTCAGTACAATTCAGTTTGTATATAGTAGAGTTTCTGATTGATCTAAACTTGTCCATTTGTAGATTTAGAAAGGAAGAAACTCAACTCCCGACAGACTGTGTAAAAATATGGTGAGCGGTTACACTATCTGGGAATTCTGGAAAAGTACTTCAAACGGCAATTTTCGCATGTTTTATGTAGACAAGGTATGAAATCCTGCCAGCACGCATGATTAGAAAAATTAAAGGATAATATGACCTACCGCCTTTCGGTGATCCTAACAGCCGTTGAATTCCACGACCACCTCCACCACCTAGAGAGTTATACATAAAGAAAATAAGCAGTATGATATCAAGAGAATGTAAATTAGAAGTCCCTTTAATATTTTGCGAATACCAAGCCCGAACTCCATATTGTTCTATATTATAGAATGAATATTGTTTGATTATAGATATTGTTTCAAGATTAACAGATAAAAAGAGCATGGATTATGATCGTAGTGGAGATCATTTAGTGAGACTTATAATTGATTGTATTGTGAACCCTCTTGTGCATAAACTAATAGTCTGTCACTTACAATGTAAGAAAAATTGGTTCAACTTTGTACCTTTTCCAATGTCACACCCAGGTGCTACTTTGCACCTTTACGACCAGTGTCACAATAGGAACATCTTTGAAGGTGCAACTTGCACTTTCAAAGATCCGACCTTTGAACATGCACGTCAGTCGTCCGATTACCATCTCGAAAACCCTAGAATCATTTTAGCTCAAAAATCATTAAAACATAATGGACCAGATATCTGGAATTCTTTACCCCTTAATTTAAAACAATGTACGTCGTTGAACATTTTCAAACGAGAACTAAAAAACACCCTCATAATTCAGTATACTTTTGACACATAAATATTCATACCACCTGGTCAACAAACACCCTAAACAATGAGTTCACGGCCATAACTGAAGTAACATTCACCTCATCACACTGATACACAAAATAACACTCAACGTACAAACCAAGATTCATCCCAACACAATGCACACCGCACTTCACCGCACGTCCTTCGCACAATTACTTCCCACTCAGTGAGTGGCAAGATTTTCTTTATGTATCTCTTTATTGTGCCCTTCGCACAATTACCCCCCACTCAGTGAGTGGCAAGATTTTCTTTATGTATCTCTTTACCTGGGGCCATCTTCCTCGTCAAGCTTAGCTTATGATGATGGTCCCCTGCATTTCATTTTTATCACTTAACCTATTGCTTCCTTTTATATATGATATTCGTTCTTGAAAAAAGAAAATGTATGTATGATCCAAACGTTACGAATATTAGCTCTGTAAATGACTATGTAAGTATTTTGTTGATTTGTTGATTTGTATTGATTTTGAAATGCAGAAATAAAAACTGAACTGAACTGAACAAAGTTTAACGTATTTTTCATAGAGTGCATATCTGATGTAATTGTATATAACCCAATTTCAATTCAAACTTTAAAAAAAAATACTAAAGAGTAATATAGGTTCTTAAGTCGTGTTTTTTAAATCGATTTTCAATCTGACTTTCAATACCACTCATGTCTTACTTCTATTGAAAAGGTAACCACTTCCTAAAGCACATTTTCACGTTCGATTTGTATATTCTTGGACTTTTCCACAGCCGTTGATATGATCAACCATGAGATCTTGCTAAAAAAAAGTCACAGCATTGTGGCCTCGTTGGAATGGGTTTGGGGTGGTCCAGGAATTACCTAACAAACAGACATTATTTTGTATTTAATGACAATACGCATCCATGATGAATGACAATGGTTTTGGTGTTATGCCAACTTTTAAATGTTATTTACATCAACGATTTTCATAGATGTTGTGTTAAAATCTCTCTCTCTCTCCCTTTATTTGCCATGACTCTTGCCTTTCTATTCTCATAGAGACCCCTAAATTCCTCTTCACGTTATCAATAAAAAGTTACATGATGTCACTCAGTGGATACGAGCCAGCAAATTATGTCTCAATCGCAAAATACTATCTTCATGATCTTTAACAATTCATTAGAAACGCTGTTAGTTAATGTTGTCCTCGACGGTACTCCGTTTGAAATGTTCTCGTTGAGTACACTTCTTGGTATCTATGTGATTGGTAAAACCCTTCTTGCCAGAGAATATCATGCGACTGACTGTTGTAAGATTATATCTCTGATATTGTTTTTCATAGCACCCATCCTTTATTCTACATACCTTGCTTTTATAATAGTCTTATATTACCATATGCTAACTACTATGTACTCTCTATATCACTTACGGAAATTTCCATCATATGACAAATGACATTTATCGCCCAAGAAAAAAGGAAAGGTTGTGAGTACGTCCTGTATGCCATTTAGAAACAATGTGGTCCACAATGAGCACTGAATTGATCAGGAGGTCGAAGGTTCGAATCCTGCCCATGATTTCTTTTTATCATGGCCACTATATTAAAACACTGATCAATTCAGTGTCTTATTTACGTCGATGTAGGGCAATTTGTCACTCAAAGACTTGTATTTACCCTAAAAAATAAGTGTTTCTCAGTAACTATCGTAATATTTTAGTCAAGACGTATAATCCATATTTAATTTCTGACAAAACGAGTTGACTCAAACATATCATAATTATGATGAAGTACAAACATCAGTAGTGCAAACACCAGTTTTCAGAGATGCCCCTACAACTTGTAGACTACAAGACGACTCGACGAACTTCATTCAATCCCTTTACCCAGCACAATCTTTCCAAAGAATACATGCGTTTATACAGTACCAAGTTTATGGAGTCAATCATTGAGAGCTGACCAAAGGGAAAGAAAAAGAACGAAAATAGTCCTTTATTTTACGCGAATGCCGGAAATCATATGAATGCTTTACCACGTAAACGTAACCAAATTGCAAATTGGGCTCTTGCACTCTTTATTATTAAAAACTTAAATTTAACTCTGTATGATCGAACTTTTGTGAACTGTATTATACGAGCTGGTGCCGCAGCATCCCAAATCAAGTAGACCCACATTGGTGCGTGGATGAACAGCACCTAAGTTCAGTAAGTTTATAGTAAGGTCTCTATTTTACATTTTGTTCTAAGCTTTTGTGGATTCACATGTGAATTACCACAAGAAAACAGTCTATAGTCAGAGTTCCATCCATGTTTTCGTTGTCCTACACGTTACGTTTCGTATGTGTCTGACTTCAAGATTGTCGAAAATCCATTAGAATAAATAAGAATATTGAGATTTTGAAGCAAAGAAATTTGCGATGCAGCAAAAACATTCAGTAACATGCTTTATCAGAGGTTAGCGTTAAAATAATGAGTTTATGAAGTTGCTGTGTAAAACTAATACACTATGAAAGTTGATAACACTAACATACCTCTACCACCATTAGCCTTGTGCATCTGTTGAAAAAGGAGGAGAACAAGAATATCAATATAAAAGTAAATGTTATGGACATTTTACAGAATTCTCCAAAGTCGTGTTTCCTTGAGCAAAAATAGAGGAGTGATGAATCTTGTAAGTTACGAGAGGGCAGGGTTAAGACAGGGAAAGTCTCCACGTAACAACCCAATTGTCACCGAAACACTTATCTTCAAAAGATGACATGAAAAGTAGGTTCAAAAGAATCTACAATAATCAATCGAATAATTAAACCAGTGCCTTAATGATGTTAAGTACATCACGCTTAAAACTATTTATACAATGCCATGAAAGAATGCAATGAAACAATTCACCTCAAAAGTGTGTGGTGTGTGTGTGTTTTCTATTTACGGTTGGTAGAGATTAAAATGTATGTGACGTAAGATTGCATTGATACGCATATTTGAAATTTTACAGCGACTATACTGAAGGTATCGTTACCACATAAAACGATCTGTGAAATTATTCATTCATTAGAAAGAAAGAAATCCATTCTACCAACCGCTTTCCTTCACGAGCAGAGATCCGACAACCAGAAGGACTAGGCACGCAATCCAAAAGTTCTTCATTTTTTTCTCAGCGAGTGATAGATCAGAGACTTTTTTCAGGCAAGTGTCTTCGTGGTCTTCTGCTATCTGTCACGCAGTAGACTATCTGGACCCTACTATAGCAGCTCTCGTTTTTCATTTACCTGCTGATCCACCAACTACATCTATCGAAAATTTACTATCAGTGTACGTTTTGTAATCCCATACAATGGTATCCCTTTTATTACCCTCCTAGTGAAATAGTGTCATTGTGTCAGACAACAAAGGAGAATGAGTGGTCCTCTGCAAAACAAATATGGTTCTTTCTTGCTTCGTCAACCGTCAACATGGTTGAAATTCCAAATTGTTCATACAAACAGCACTGACAATTGTCCCAAAAGGAAAATATGAAAGGAATAGGTACTGAAAGCCTACTCGCGTTTGGCCTTTGGTTGGGGCAACTTTATATGAGTCTCGTTTTGCAAGGTTGTTATTAAAGATATTGCAGAGCTGGACATTGGAGACTTCCGACTGTGCCACACAAGATTCAGTTGCTTTAAATGCCGTATCTAGATACAGTGGCCTCATGTTATATGCACCCAGTAATGCCTTTGTCTCCTCCTCCTCCTTCCACTGCTTCATCTTTTCCCCTATCCTTATCAGATACATAGAGTTGGTTGCTTTTAATAGCAGAAAACTCATTTTGTCGAGCCTTAATCAACCTCTTGGAGTCTCTTAGTGTTTTTCTTGTTTACATGAAGAAAATATATGAATGCATGTCTGATTCTTTGACCCGTCGGTGTCTTGTTCATATTAAAAAAAAACCAGTTAAACCCCTTACCTAAATCGTACAATATCAATAATGCATTCTCTGTTTCATTTTCACATAAATTGATTTATTCAGGACGACATCTACATTCTAAAAGTAAACAATCCCGGCTTTTATAATCTAAAAGGGCATGCGTTCATTTTAAGAAAATAGTGTGTTGTGGTTAGTGTAAAATAGTTTGTTGACATGATTTGTCAACAGTTTATTGATTTGATTCCAAAAGGACATGGAGAAATATTACTATACATTTTCATCTCAGTTCACGTGTGTGGTTATTTTTTTGTATTGTATTATTACATTTGTGTGTGAGATTAAATCTCATTTAAATTTTTCTTCTCTTCTTGAAAATAGATAGAGCAATTTGACGACACCGGATATACATAGTCATGCAATGTTGATTATGTGTTTTGCGTTCCTAGAACATTTTTTCTATTGCTTTCCTTGGCGGCTTCTAGGCACTAGGATTTCTCTTGAAGCTAGCGTACAATCATCTTGCGTTGTATACAACCGTCGAATTTATATTTGATTATCTGCTTCAACAGACACAGTCATACATGTGACCGCCACCCACTGAATGAAGGTATGCAACCAAATTCTCAAATCTGTTTTTTTTTTCCCTACACAACTTTCATCGATAACATGGAGCAACAAAATATAACAATATACTGATATTTTTATTGTTTAAAATTGAGGTTCGTATCCACAAGATACAAGACGCGTGACAAAACAAGCACTAAGTGAATGTTTCTTTTGATGTGATACCCTTCCACAGACGACGGATTGGGATATATGTGACCATGCACCACAAAACAAACAAAAAGTCGCACACACTGATTTTGTGTGAGGACTTAAAATAGGTGAAATGTGTCCACTGAGCCGATGTTGACTTTTTCATATTTTCTGAAAGAGCAATTCTTCTTCTTATGCTAAAATTTGGGATCATAAAACGGACAGGAAAGTGTGCTTTTTAGCAGTTTTTCTGGAACATAATTTGGCAGAGTAGTGTGATTAATTGTGTCTTTACAGTCCCGTTTTCATTTCTTAAAAACCTTGTACATACTCTTCACTTTCAAGTCCTATAACTTTTGAAATGATGGTGCTACTGCTTTGAAAGTTGGCATCGATTAAGAACAGAATGTGTTAATATAGCATGATCAATTTCAATTTAATCTGATAATCCCTTCATTGTTGTTACTCTGGTGGTTTACATCCGTTTTTTGTGTCCATTCATTGCACAGCCAGCATGGCTTGGTAAAGATTAAGCGCTTGAATAGACACTGTACTTCAGGGCCTCTTTTCTCAGTTCACACTTTTCCTGAGTGTGTGCCTTCTTTCCAATATTTAGATAGGTAAGGAGAGTCCATTTGATTTGAGTTATACATCATTTTAAACCTAAAAGTCTGCTCTTTCAGAATATGGTCTTAACTAAAATTTCATGTCTGGCGACTTTTTGTTTGCTTTGTGGTGCAGGGTCACATATATATGTATGTATATATATATATATATATATATATATATATATATATATGTATGTATATATATATATATATATATATATACTGTATATGTATGTATATATATATATATATATATATATACACATGTGTGTGTGTGTGTGTGTGTGTGTGTTTATATTATGATTATGAATTAGGTTATATATAACACAGCGTATTTAGCTGTACCTATAGAACCAATGGGAATAGAGTGAATTCTGGCTTGAACTTCAATACTCATCACAGTACAGATCGGTTTCATTCACACGCTCGCAAGTTAGCAGAAGCATCCACACGACAAACCATTGATTCTCCTTTCTGTATACTTTTGAGATGTTCATTAAACAATTGCTAATACAGTGTCATCATGTTCTTTTTTATTTTTCCTTTCATCCTATTCGTCTCTCAAATAGTATTGTTTCCTTATGTTACTAAAGTAACATGTGGCAATGGTTGCCCTTAATAGAGTATCGGATGTTCTTCTTCATACTCTTCTCACGATACACACCGAGAGGATAAGATAATATGAGTGTTTATACGAGTGAGAAGATCTCACACTGTAAATCACATGAAACAGAACATGCCACGCAAAAAAAGTAAGAAAGAAAACAGAAGTACATGTTTTGCAGTTTGCTTTCGTTTATTGATTACGTGAGTACTAAAATATCAAATGATATTTTAGTATTATTTATTATTATTATTATTATTTCAAATGACGGCGGTGGCGGGCTTCACAACTCGGTTCAAGCCCAATGTGCAATGGAGACGTCACCTCAGTCATTGCCCACATCACTGACGTCACGTTTGGAGAGGTCGGCATTCTTCACTTTCGACACCTCCGGAGCATCATGCACTTCTCGTTTCATGATGTCTTGCATTCGCACGATACAAGAGACAAGAAGAGCAACAAGACAGATCCGAAATGTTATCACACTCTATTTGCTTTTTCATTGAAAGCCGTTGTGGTGTCATGAGAGATATACATGTATCGTCATTGATATGTAGCACGATATGTAGATGTGTACGAGTTGTCAAAGTGAGTGAGAGTGCTTGTAAGTGTAAATTAACACGTGACAAAATAATTTCTAATTTATCAGTTGCTCGACGTAGGGCAAATTACCGTGCCATAAACGTTGAATTGGTATTGCTTTTTGCCATTTTAGAAACTCAGTAGCAGATTTTCTGATTGATGTAGCTAGTACGAAAACCTGAAAATGCACAACTCCGAATAGACTGGGTAATAACAATGATAATAATAATAATAATAATAATAATGATAATAATAATAATAATAATACACTGTAATAATAATAATAATAATAATAATAATAATAATAATAATAATAATGATAATAGTAATACTACTATTACTAATGATAGTAATGATAATAATAACAAATACATTTATATTGCGCTTTATACCGGTGTTTCTAAGCGCACTTTTGCTATTCATACAAAAAAGACAGGAAAACACAACAACATCAGGACAATGCAAAACCAAAATTCAGTGATTCAGTTTTACAATCATTAATAACTGTGTGCGGTTCCAGAAAAAAAAATACAACTGATTAAACATATGAGTTTTATTCAATAGATAAGGCATTCTGAATAAGAAGAGGGAGTTAATTCCAAAGGGTAGAAATATTGAGAGTGCTTACAATATCTGTAAATAGTGGAAAAGTACTTCAAACAACAATTTTGGCCACAAGTCAGGATAAAAAACCCCAGTCAACACGTATTATAGGAAAATGATATGATAATATCACCTACTGCCTTTAGAGGATTCCCACTGCCGTCGAATACCTGGGGGAGCAGTTAGAGAAGAGAATCGGTGAAATGTGATTGATAATCATCAAAAGTAAGAACAGCATAGTGGATACATTTACAATACAGCAAAACACTATCAAAACATGGTGCAATACCTACCTATTGGTTGCATTGTGGAATCATCAAATATACAATTCATTTCCTTCCTCGTGTTTATAGTGATGAATCTGTCACCATTTTCGATTTTTGTTTTTTTGTTTATAGTGTTTCATTATCACTGTAATTTTCATAATAATCTATGCTCTTTAGTCCCTAGTTGACCAGTAGGTGACAAATCATGACAGCGGTGACGGGATGTAATACATGTATAGGCCCTATTCGCAGCAGCAGATTTTGTGAATGATGTATTAAGAGCATATTTCTTAAACCCATTGAGGACGGGGTGATCTTCTTACAACACGCTTTTCCCACCTGCCCGAGTGTATTCGGGACTAAATTCGTTCACGGGTTAACATTTAATATTGCAATAACAAAACTCCCAAAAATCTGGGTAAAGATAAGGTGAACGGTTACAAAAAAAAAACAACCCTGGAAATTATGTAAAAATATTTCAAACCAGAAATTGACAAGTAGACAATGCACGAAAACCTGCCAGCACGTATGTATAGATGAATTATATGATTATAATAATAATAATAATAATAATAATAATAATAATAATAATAATAATACCAGGAATGCCCCACAGCCGTTGAATACCTCCACGATGTCCACCTAGAGCAGAGAATTGATGAATAAAACTTTTATTAACAATCCGAAGAAAGGGCAGCAAGGACGATGTATTCATAACACAGCAAAACACTCCCCATAACGTGCCACACGCATTTCATAGGTGACGTTATTATAACACCATCAATTGTACAGTTCGTTTTCTTCATTATTTCCCGGTGTATTAAAGTGACCAACCTGCCACCCTTATCGAGAATATATTTTTCAGCAATCTTTTCCTCTTTCCGAATCTGGCATGATACTTTCATATCTATGTACAGTCGAATATTACATTATACTTATATTTATGGCACTGAAGTCACGTTATTTTATGAGAAAAGTGTCATTCGTAAAGATCTCCCTGTATAAAAGCTTATACTCAATCAATCACTGTAATAAACTCTGAAGAAAATTTATTCAGCTTTGCCCATTTTCCAATGGCACACTAGGAGCACATTTGAGCAACTTTCTTTTTACTTTGGATATTATTTTTTTTATCTCAATATGCGGGTATGAAATATTTATGAGATGTATATGTAATTGTAGGTCACCCATTCTATTTTTTTTTTAGTTTTAAAAAGGCTAATATAAATCTCCGAAGCTCGATCTTCAGCCTATATATCGAAATGACAATTCTTTAGATAATACTTACACAGATAATCATAACCACTTAACTGCATTAATGTATTTCCTCAATTCTCCAAGGCCTTTGACCAAATCAACTATGACATACTGCTCAATATCAAAAGTCACAGCATTGCTGATTGAGGGGGAAAGGCTCTGGAGTTGTTCAGCAGAATTACCTCATCTATAGACAACAATTTGTTTCTGCGGAAAATAGTCAGGGTTGGACGACGTTAACGTTTCGTGCGCAGAAGCAATGGAATATTCCTAATTAGCGTCGTAGATCTAAAACTCGCTATACTATTATTAAACGCATTCATTATGCAAGTGTTATGCGTGACAACTGTTTGTAGTGTACCCTAATGTAGCCTATCATGCTACATTCTACGCTCTCTGTAATAGGTCAACGATATCCATGTATCTACTGTTAAAGGGATGGTACAGTATTGGTGGAGATGAGAATTGGGCTCTTAACTTTTTGCGAGATACCAAGAAAACACTTATGAAATAGTACAGAGCATACCATTTTAAGAGGAATTCAAAGTTTATTTGATGAAAATCAGGTTTGGAATGACTAAAACATCCAAAAACA
The DNA here is from genome assembly GCF_040938485.1 of Diadema antillarum. Lineage (NCBI taxonomy): Eukaryota > Metazoa > Echinodermata > Echinoidea > Diadematoida > Diadematidae > Diadema > Diadema antillarum. The sequence continues at coordinate 1,902,088 of NW_027271028.1, forward strand.
AAGTAAAACAAAGCGATAGTAATGAAAGGTGGGTCCCACACTTTATTAGAATCGCTCTGTTTTGGATATCTCAGCCATTTCAAAACCAATTTTCATCAAATAAACATTGAATTTCTCATGGAATTACATGGTCTTTCATATTTCATAAGAGGTTTCTTATTATCTCACAAAAAACATGTTAGAAACCTCAAATTAGGTCTCAACCAAAACTATACAATCCTTTTAAGCTCTCTCTCCTTTTATTTGCCAATACCTTTATTTTTAGGTCTCACAAAGACCCCAAAATTCTTCCATTTTTAAATTACATGTTACAATAATGCTACTTGTGGATGTGAGCTAGGAAGCTATCTCTTGGCGTGCAAAGTACTAAATTTATGCTTTTTAACAATCCAATTGAAAGTACGGTCAGGTAATATTGTACTTGATGACACTCCGATTAAAATGCTGTCATTTACCAAATTCCTTGTAGTTCATGTAAAGAGTAAAGTTCATGGAATTGTCATGGCATCAAGTTGTACATGCTTGGGGAAACACCCATTGATATTTGAGTTACAAAATGCATTTAATGCCAAAAAAAATACTCTTGAGTATTTTACGTCACTCAAAAGTATGTATTTACTCTAAAGAATAATTGTTTCTCAATAACTAATACACTGGTGTGACCCAACTTGATTATATTGTATGAAACAAGAGTTGGTTCTTGTTTTGTTGCTTGTACAGTCAGTACAATTCAATTGGTATGTAGTAGAGTTTCTGATTCATCTAAACTTGTCCATACAGATTTAAAATAGAAGAAACACAACTCCCGACAGACTCGGTAAGCTGGTGAGCGCTTACACTATCTGGGAATTCTGGAAGAGTACTTCAAACAGCAATTTTCGCATGTTTTATGTAGACAAGGTATGAAATCCTGCCAACACGCATGATTAGAAAAATATGAGGATGATATCACCTACCGCCTCCCGATGATCCTAACAGCCGTTGAATTCCTAGACCCCCACCACCTAGAGAGTAATATATAAAGAAAATGAGCAGTATGATATCAGGAGAATGTACATTAGAGATCCCTTTAATATTTTTCGAATAGCAAGCCCGGAAATCATATTTTTCTTTATTGTAGAAAAAATATTGTTTGATTACATATTGTTTCAAGATTAACAGATAAAAAGAGCATGGACTATGATCGTAGTGGAAATCATTTAATGAGAATAATGGATTGTATTGTGAACCCTCTTGTGCATAAACTAATAGATAGTCTGTCACTTACAATCTCAGAAAAATTGGTTCAACATACCATCTTTAGCAATATCACACCCAAGGGCTACTTTGCACCTTTACGACCAGTGTCACAATCTGAACATCTTTGAAGGTGCAGCTTGCACTTTCATAGTTCCGACCTTGTAACATGCAGATTTTCATTTATTTTCCATATAGAGTGCATGTTTGATGTGTAAAGCCAAATTTCAATTTATTTTTTTTTCATTTTGTTAAAGAGCAATATAGGTTCTTAAATCTTTGGGTTTTTTTTTTTTGGATCGATCTTCAATCTGACTTTCAGTACCACCCATTTCTTACTTTTATTAAAGGGGTAACCACTTCATTAAGAAAATTTTGTACATATCTGAACTTTTCCACATCCGTTGATATAATAAACCATGAGTTCTTGCTTAAAAAAAGGCCACAGCATTACAGCCTCGTTGAAATGCTTTGGAGTGGTCCAGGAATTACCTAACCAACAGACAATATTTTGTGACTGTTAACAATACGCATCCACTGTGGATGCCATTTTTTAAATTTTGATAAACCATTAAGGTAGTCTGTTATGTCAATTAATTCATATTATATCCCTCATGTAAAGCTTCTTGCCATAGGATTGTACAGAGCACGAACATGGTGTAGTTTTACTAGCTAGCTACGAGCAGCTGGATGCGGTGCAATTGGTTACTAGCCAGCGTGATATAGTACTTTTGGGAATCCACGATTTGCACCCAATCGTGATCGTGTGATCGATATCTACATTTCTCACTTAAGAATGTACGCAGTGCGCGTAGTAGCGATACTTTTGAGCGACAGTCCTGTGGCTTGTAGCTAGCTAGCTAGCGCTAAGAGAGCGCGGAGCGCGCGGTGTGATGTGCAACAGCAGTACAGAAATCTGATCAGCTGAGTGGTACCATGGTGCGATGGCGTGGGTACCGGTGTAGCCTAGGTGTAATTAAACGTGTGGACGTGTGATCAATGCATTCAGCTCAATTGACAAAGTGACTGCTTCCATTGTAACGGAAGAATGATCGCAGGAGGACACCATATCCCCAGGTACGAATTAGGAAGAAACTAAAACCGATTTTGAAGATGATCTGGGTAACGAAGCCGCCTTAGGCCTACTTCTAACGTAGTCCTGGACCTCCTCGATCTTTCGGAGTTTTGCACGCTGTAGTGTAGCTCGTGTGTAGTAACAGCGCAGCGGTGTCGTTCGCTACGCGCTGCACGCACTGCTGCTGCACTGCTACAGCCTAACGTTAGATTTATCGTTCACGAAACCTGCACACTTTTCCAAAAGGGAACCGTCATTACTGTAGTAAAATGCTCGAGAGGGATATAAAACAAATATCGACTGCTTTCTTTCGGGCCATGGTAAAACTATTTGACCTCGGTGATGTCTCAACAGTGCCATGTCCCTCGACTTCGTCTCGGGACATAGCACTGTTGAGGCATCACCTCGGTGCAAATAGTTTTACCATCTCCCTCTGCAGCAGTCGATATTTGTATACTATTTACATCAATGATTTTAATACATGTTGTATTGAAAGCTCTCTCTCTCTCTCTCTCCCCCCTTTTTTTGCGGATGAATTTTTTCATTTCTATTCCCATAGAAACCCCCCATTCCACTTCACATTATCAATAAAAATGTACAAGATGTTACTTTAATAGTGGATACGAGCCAGAAAATAATCTCTCAATCTCCAAATTAATATCTTTATGCTCATTAGCATTTCACTAGAAAACAGTTAGATAATGTTGTCCTCGACGGCACTCCGCTTTAAACGTTCTCATTGACTACACTTCATGTTATCTATATTGTATATGAGATTAGTAAATCCCTTAGTGTCAGAAAATGTCATGTGACTGACTGTTGTAAGATTATATCGGAATATAGTTGTTTTTCATATAGCACCCATCCTTTATTCCACATAAGTTTGCCTTTATAACACTTCTACAGGACTATATTCTGACTACTATGTACTCTCTTGTGTATATTCCCATAGTGACAAATGAAATTTATTGCCCAAGAAAAAAGAAACGGCTGTGAATACTGTAGGCCATTTAGAAACCATGTGGACACACACGACTTGAGCAAGTGATTGGCAAATTGCCCTACATCAACGTAAATAAGCACTGAATTGATCAGGAGGTCTTAGGTTCCAATCCTGCGTACGCCCATTATTTATTATTATCATGGCCACTACTGAAACACTAATCTATTTAAGTCGATGTATGGCAATTTGTCACTCAAAAGCATTTATTCATTCGAAAGAAAATTTGTTTCTCAATATCTATAGTAATATTTTAGTCAATAATAATAATATATGCTTCATTTCTGGAAAACGAGTTGACACAAATATATAATGAAGTACAAACATCAGTAGTGCAAACATCAGTCTTCTTGAATTCCCCTACAACTTGTAGGCTACAAGACGATTCAACGAATTTCATGCAATCGTTTACCCAACACAATCTTCCCACAGAATACATGTGTTTATACAGTGCCAAGTTCATTGAGTCAGTTATTGAGAGCTGACCAAAGGGAAAGAAAGGGAAAGGAAATACAGTAGTCGTTGATTTTACGCGAATGCCGTAAATTATATGAATGTTTTACCCTGTAGACGTAAATGAATTGCGAATGGGCAATTGTACTCTTTATTAACTTAAATTAACCCCGTTAGATCGAACTTTATGAATTGTTATACGAGCTGGTGCCGCAGCATCCCAAATCAAGTAGACCCACATTGGTGCTTGGATGAACAGCCCCTAAGTTCAGTAAGTTGTTAGTTGGTCTCAGTTTTACATTTTGTTCTTAAAGCTTTTATGGATCCCCATGAGAATTACCACAAGAAAACAGTCTGTGGTCAGAGTGCCATGCACGTTTTCATTGTCTCACACGTTACGTTTCGTATGTGTCTGACTTGACGAATGTCGAAAATCCATTAGAGTAAATAAGAATATTAAGACTTTATAAGTAAAGGAATTTGCGAGCAACAAAAACATTAAGTAACATCAGAGGGTAACGTTAAAATAATGAGTTTGTGAAGTTGCTGTGAATAACTAACACACTATGAAAGTTAATAACACTAACTTACCTCGTTGTGCATCTGTTGAAAAAGGAGAAGAACAAGAATATCAAAACAGGAGTGAATCTTACGGACATTTTACAGAATTCGCCATAGTCGTGTTTCCTGAGTAAAAATAGAGGAGTGATGAATCTTATAAGTTACGAGCGGGCGGGGTTAAGGAAGGGAAAGTCTCCACGTAACAACCCAATTATCACAGAAATACTTTACAATCTTCAAAAGATTACATGAAAATAGGTTTAATGAATCTACAATATCATGAATAATATACCAACAAATGAAATCAGGGCCTTATGCATGTTTAAGTACGTACACCGCGCTTAAAAATATAATGCAATGAAACAATTCACCTCAAAAGTGTGTGAGTGTGTGTGTATGTATTTCTATTAACGGTTGGTGGAGATTGAAATGTATATGTCGTAATATTGCACTGATACGCATATTTAAAATTTTACACTGACTATATTGAAGGTATTGTTACTTCATAAAACGATCTGTGAAATTCATTAGAAAGAAATAAATCCATTCTACCTACCGCTTTCCTTCACGAGCAGAGATCCGGCAACCAGAAGGACTAGGCACGTAATACAAAAGTTCTTCATTTTTTTCTCAGCGAGTGATAGATTCTTTTTTTAGGCAAGTGTCTTTGTGGTCTTCTGCTATCTGTCACGCAGTAGACTATCTGGACCCTACTATAGCAGCTCTCGTTTTTCATTTACCTGCTGATCCACCAACTACATCTATCGAAAATTTACTATCAGTGTACGTTTTATAATCCCATACAATGGTATCCCTTTTATTACCCTCCTAGTGAAATAGTGTCATTGTGTCAGACAACAAAGGAGAATGGGTGGTCCTCTGCAAAACAAATATGGTTCTTTCTTGTTTCGTCAACCGGACAACGTGGTCGAAATTCCAAACTGTTCATACAAACAGAACTGACAATACTCCCAAAAGGAACATATGAAGGGAATAGGGACTGAAAGCCTGCTGACTGCCTAGTTAATTCTACAGACGAATGACCGCGTTTTTATACAGTTTCATGATCATAATTCCTCCAAAAAAATATAGTTGACTGTCTTTATAATACTAGTTTAATTTATGGTTGGTAAAAATGCACCTTTAACATAATGTTTACACATATACAACTCCACTGTTGCAAATATACATTTGCAATTGAAATAAAGAAAAATTCATTGTACTTTTTATAAAAAAGAAAGGATTTCAAGGTTCACTACTTGTTACTAATAAAAACACGTTAACATGATCATTGTTATACCTTTTCATTTTTCCTCAAAGAGGCCAGTCAAATTTTCTTTGACCGTGTTAGAAAGGTTGAAATAATGTTGTGTAATGATACACAAAGTTATGACTACCTCTTCCCATATACCAGTTCACCTCGAGTTCACTTCCACCAGTCAATGACCCCTACCAATGCTCTCCTCATCCAGTGAGTCATCGACCTTCATCATCCCTTGGGTACTTCTACCCCCATCAAATTTACGACCAGGCTAAGCCAAACCTAAACATCCTGCCGTTCCCCCATTGATTACTTAGAATTGTTGTTCATTCCAAATCCAAGAATACTACCTCCCAAATAAAACTAATCCCGCCTTTGTTCCTATGACAACCAAAGTTTTGCCCAATTAAAACCCCTCTTTAACATGAAGACTCCACCCCCATTCACCCATTCATAGTGTGTCACAACAGTGTAACCAGTGACTGAATGTATGAAGTGAATTACAAGTTGTATAACATGCAGAGAAGGAGACTTGGATTCTGACGCTCTAAGAGAGAGGATCGCTCTGAAACGCCTCTCAAATAAAGTGCACATGGAAACTTAACTGAACTGTGCCGCCACTCATTTCTACTGTGTGTACCTCTCATAAATATTAACGATCCCAAGTAGCGAAACATCCGCTACACAACAATAACTTGAATTTCAATATATTTGGGGACATTTTCTTTTTGTCCGTATCCTCCGGTAACGAATGGTTGTAGTCTTCTCATTTAGCGCCTAGCTATGGCGTAAACAACACTTTCTCCTATTGAAACATAAGCTCAAGTGCTTAAGAAGTACCACTGGATTCAGTCATCCACTATCTTTTGGTAACTTTCCCCTGAAGTACGCACTTAGATTTTCCCCTTTATTTTTTTCTCTTTTTTCCTTTCTTTCTTAACAACAGATGTAACTATGTATAACCGGACAGTGTTATCGTTTTACAAAATACATTGCTCTTCTTTTTGGCCCCTATCATAATCCGCGTACTATGCCTTTCTTCTTTTTTTTCTGTTTTAGTGTTTGCTATCAAACTACAGTTGTAAGCCTTTTTGGTATACACAATCATGTCAGTGTATAACTTCCATCCTTTTTGTCATAATACTTGTTTCCTCTATAGAAGTTGTCTATTCATAGTTAAATTATAACGATGATATCTAGCTATATTAATATCACCAAAGGGAATAAATTGAACTTGGACTTGAATTTCAATATTCATCATCTAATTTGGGTTTATTTAGACGTCCGTTAAGTGGCGGATGCAGTGACACGCCATTTTTCAGCGACAGTACTCCGGTCTTATTCTCATCAAGGACTTAGGGTTGTGGTAGGGTTTTAGGTTCCGTTTGATCTGAGGATTAGGATTAGGATTAGGTTATGTTTGTGAGTAGGAATTATGTTTGGCTCAATTTTAGCAAAAACATCTCGTTTGCTAATAACACAGGCTTTTAATTTTCATTTTGACTCTATTTGTCTCTCAATAAGTATATCTCCTTTCGTCTGAAAGCAACATGTTATATGACATTGATTGCCCTTAGCATTAATGGATACAACAGAGGGTGTTACGTGAACAGCGAATTGGATTTCTCCTTTTTACGATACAGAGGGAGAAGATACAATAACATAATTGTGATACAAATGAGACAATTTCATACTCCACGTTATAAGGAAAAAAAAACACAATGCGGCACACGAAGAAAGAACACAGAAGGACAAGTTTTACAGTTTGCTTATTTATTTATTCATATAAGTAACAAAAACATGAAATAATTCATTAAAAACATTATGCAGACCCTACTTCTTATGTTCAGTACCGGTTGGCTTGAGTATTTAATGAGTATCACTGTAACTTCCATAATAACTCATGCTGTAAGTATAAAGGCCAGAGTTGGCCAGTAAGAGACAAAGCATGACGTTTCTGGCGGGCTTCCAAACCCCCAAATACGGTTCAAACTTCATCTGCACCGGAGACGTCTCCTCAGTCATTGACCACATCACTGACGTCACGTTTGGTGAGATCAGCATTCTCCATCTTTGACAACTCAGGAGCATCCTTCACTTCACGTTTCATGATGTTTTGCATTCGTACTACAAGAGTTAAGAAGAAGAACAAGACAGAATCCGGAATGTTACCAGACTCTCTTTGTATATTTGTGTTTTTTTTTTCACTGAAAGTCGTCGTGGAGTCATGAGAGATATAGCGTCATTGATATACAGAACGATATGTCGATGTGTACAAAATGTAAAAGTGTGTTAAGTGTAACATGGGACTAAACAAATTCTACAGTAGTCGCGCGAAGTAGGCCAAATTCACGTGCGATAAGCGTTGAATTAGGTGGAACAAATATCGGTATTTTAGAAACTTAGTAGCAGATTTTCTGATTGATGTAACTAGTCTGAAAAGCTTGAAATGCAAAAATCCGAACAGACTGAGTAAAGATATTGTGGTTGCTTACAATATCTCGAAATTGTGGAAAAGTACTTCAAATAACAACGTTGGTCACCAGTCAAGTTTTAAAACCCCTGTCAGCATGTGCTCATTTATAGGAACATGAAATGATAATTATCACCTACCGCCTTCATAAGATTCCAACTGCCGTCGAATACCCCGGGAAGCACCTAGATAAGAAAATGGGTGAAATTTGATTAATGAAATAATCAAAAGTAAGAGTAGCACGGTGGATGTATACAAATACAGGAAAACACTACCTAAAATTAGCAGCACATAGCTGTTAATTACATTATACAACCAAATATACAATTTATGTCTTTCCTCTCTTTTATAGCGATGAATCTGCCACCGTTTTTGAAAGTAAAGTTATGCAGGACTATTTGTCATCTCCAGCTATAGTGTTTAATTATCATCACTGTAATGTTAATAATAACATGCTCTTTAGTCATTGCACTAGTTGATCAGTAGGTGACAAATCATGACGGCAGTGGCAGGATGTTATACATGAAATAGGCTATATTCTCTGATTTTCTGATTGATGTATGAAGAGCATATTTCTTAAACCCACTAAAGACGGGCTGATTTTCCTACAACACGCTTTTCCTTCTTGCCTGAGTATATTCGGGACTAATACCTTTAACGAGGTAACATTTAATATCGCAATAACGACACTCCCAAGAATGTGGATAGAGATAAGGGAAACGGCCCCCATTAATGGAAATTGTGTTTAAGTTCTTCCAATAGGAAATTGACAAGTAGCAGTGGCGGATCTAGAAGAGGGGGGGGGGCCCTTTGATTTTGTAAAGGCGCCTTTCCTTTACGGAATTCGTGGATCCGCTCCTGAGTAGAAAAATGTATAACAACCTGCCAACACGTATGTATAGATACATTGAATGATTATAATAATAATAATACCAGGAATGCCCCACTGCCGTTGAATACCTCCATGATGTCCACCTAGAGCAGAGAATTAATCAATGAAAATGATATTAACTATTTCATGGCACTGAATAAAGTCACGTCATATTATAGGAATAGTGTCCTTCGCAAAGACCTATTAACTAAAAACTCACATACACGAACTGTTCGGTCTTCCGTTTAAAAGATAATTGTGATGGCAACTCATCATTGGATACTTTTTGACAAGCCAATTGAAGTATTGAATGAAACTCGATTATTTTCTCTCTATGCACAACATATATATATATATATATATATATATATATGTGTGTGTGTGTGTGTATTATGAATATATATATATTATAAGTATATAAATATATGTATATATATACATTATAAATATATATATATATATATATATATATATATATTATATATATATATATTATATATATACACGTATATATATATATATATATATATATACATATATATTTATATATATATATGTGTGTTCCTTAAAGTCTATTGTAATATTTTATAGTCCATTAAGATAATTCATATCTGATTTCTGGAAAAAACGAGTTTATACAAACATTTGATGAAGTATTTGTACAAGCATCAGTAGAGCAAACATCAGTCTTCATAAATACCCCTACAAGACGATCTAGCGAATTTCATTAAATCCCTTACCAAGCACAATTTTCCAACAGAATGCATGCGCTTATACAGTACCAAGTTTATGGGGTCAATCATTGAAAGCTGACCAAAAGGAAGGGAAGAGAAAGAAACTGGTCAATGAATTTACTGAAGTACGTATATGCCGGAAATCATATGAATGCTTAACTATGTAAACATAAATAAACAAACTCCCAGTTTGGTTTTCGAGAGAAGCATAGCACCTCTCATGCATTTTTGAATTTCATTGATAAAGTAGCACATGCTTTAGATAATCACTCTCATTTGATCGGTATCTTCCTGGACTTCTCCAAGGCCTTCGACACTATTAATCATAATATATTGCTTTATAAGTTGTCCCACTATGGTATACGTGGGAAGGCCTTGGAGTGGTTCAGGAGTTATCTAACTGATCGTAAACAATATGTTTCAATAAAAAATTATAACTCTGATATGAGAGAATCAATTTGTGGCGTGCCACAAGGTAGTATATTGGGGCCGTTGTTGTTTATTGTTTATATTAATGATTTATGTGCTTCCTCCCAAGTGTTATCATTCATACTTTTCGCCGATGACTCAAATGTGTTTTTTTTTCACATGAAGATCCAAATATCCAAAGCCTGGTGTGATCCGCTCTAGATCAGTCACTGAGCTTTATCAGAGGGTAACTTTAAACAGTGAGTTTGTGAAGTTGCTGTGTATAAAGTATGCACTATGAAAATTGATAACACTAACTTACCTCCATCGCCACCAATTTGTGCATCTGTTGAAAAGGAGGAGAACAAAAATATCCGAATAGGAGTGAATGTAATGGACATTTCACAGAATTCTCCGAAGTCGTGATTCCCTGAGCTAAAATAGAGGAGTGGTGAATCATATAAGTTACGAGCGGGCAGAATTAAGACAGGAAAAGTCTCCACGTAACAAGCCAATTATCACAGAAACACTTTACAATCTTCAAAAGATGACATGAAAACTAGCTTCAAAGAATATCAACTAATCAAATCAGTGCCTTAATAGTTTTGGTTGAGACCTAATTTCAGGTTTAGAATCGAACATCTTTTTTTTTTTTTTTTTTTTTGGTGAGATAATGTGAAACCTCTTATTAAATATGAAAGCGCAAGTAATTCTATGAGGAATTCAACATTTAATGAAAATTGGTTTTAAAATGGCTGAGATATCGTTTAACCGGCCAAGTGCCAAAAAGTATGAAAATTGCGAAAGTACTTCCTATCTAAAAGAAAGGGGAGAAGGATGATGTCAATAATTATAGACCCATATCTTTATCTTCTATTTCTAAGATTCTCGAAAGAATAGTTTATATCAGGACAGCACGTTTTTTTAAAACCTGTGACATATTTTCAAATTTTCAATTTGGATTTAGAGAAAATCACAGCACAACCCACGCATTACTCGCCCTCATCGAAAAAGTCACACACGCACTCGAAACATTTTCACACACAATAGGTATCTTCTTGGACTTCTCCAAGGCCTTTGACACGATTAACCATGGAATACTTCTCGCCAAATTATCTCATTATGGCATACGTGGAAAGGCCTTGGAGTGGTTCACGAGTTACCTATCAAAAAGATCCCAATTTGTACATGTCAACGGCTTTGACTCTCAAAATAAAATAATTGCATGTGGTGTTCCACAAGGGAGTTTATTAGGCCCACTGTTATTCATTATTTATATCAATGATTTTCATAGATCCTCGGAGAAACTATCTCTCATATTATTCGCGGATGACTGTAAGCTTTTCTTTTCCCACCCTGACTTAAATATCTTAACAAGAACAGTAAATGAAGAATTGAAAAAGGTTATACAATGATATACGCAAATAACTTGTCACTAAATATTAAAAAAACAAAATTTATTCTTTTTAGTAAACTCTTTAGACAGCCTCCCAGGCAATATAACATTTGATACTACTCCCCTAGAAGAAGTTTCTTCCTTTAAATTTCTTGGTGTTTGTGTTGATAACAAGCTTTCATGGAGGAATCATATCAATAACATATGTAAAATTATTTCACGTAATATTGGCGTTATGAACAGATTAAAATATTATCTTCCTTCATCTGCATTATTAACTCTTTATTCTAGTTTGATATTACCTTATTCAAACTATGGGATTCTTGCTTGGGGTAATACATATCAGATACTACTAGATAAACTTTTTTTTATTGCAAAAGAAAGCGCTCAGAATTGTTTTTAATCTACATACCCGAGAACATACAGATGCTTTATTTTTTGACCATAAAATACTACAAATGGAAGATTTGTATGTGTTTCAACTTGGCCAGGTTATGTTTGATTAAAACAGTAATTTTTTACCTAAAATATTTCATGACTTATTTCATCGAAACAGTCATGTACATAATTATTCCTCGCGACGATCCGATGAATTTCATCTTCCATTAATGAGAACCGCACAAGCCCAAAGTACATTTCTTTATACGTGACCCAAACTTTGGAATAATCTAGATAATAGTTTAAAAGATTCCCCCAAATTCGTCACATTTAGATACAAATTCAGAAAACATCTACTCTCTGCTTATAATTTTAGATAATTCAAATTGTTCTAATTCATGCTTGAGCTTTCACCTGTCCTGATGGCGCAGCACTTTGCGTGTTTTGTATGCAGACCTCTCTTCCTTCTTCTCTCCTCTTCCCTTCCTGTCTTTTGTTCTTCATAGCCTTGTATTGTTACCGTCTTCTCTCCTCTCGGTACTGTCTGGCGTCTTACTTGTGTGTGGGTAATGTGGGTACGAGTGTGTTGTCCTTGTCATATTTTTCCCGGTACACGTGGTTCAGTGAACAGCGTCCGAGCATTAGCATTGATATTTTATGCATTTTTTTTTCCCGACCTGCGTATCTCAATATAACTACATATATATGTTTTACAAGTGATTTAAATAATCTATATCAAATATAATAGCCATAAAAAACCCTCGAATAATATATCATTTACTCATTATTTATCTAGCGATCCACGTTCCACAAGCTTTGCTTCTTAGTGGATCACTATTTTCCATAATCGAATCTATTTTCCGCACGTCCACGAAGTATATATGTATTGTTCCTCCTAATTATTGTATATATATATATATATATATATATATATATATATAAACATATGTCGTTTTATAATTTATCTCGGATATTACATGAATCTTTTGCAAATGTTTGAACAATATCATTTCATTTCATGTATACTTTGTACTATGTTTTGATTTTTGTTGATTGGAAATTTGTACTATTTTTTTTTTTATTTTCGTTGATTGGAAATAAACTATGATTGAATTGACTGATTGATTGAATTAATTGATATCCAAAAAGAGAACAATTCTGATAAAGTGTGGGACCCACGCTTTATTACGATTGCTTTAGTTAACTTTGTTTTTTTTCATTTTTCCGTCATTCCAAACCCGATTTTCATCAAATGAACTTTGAATTCCTCTTAAAATGGTATGCTCTGTACTATATCATAAATCATAAGTGTTTTCTTGGTATCTCACAAAAAGTTAAAAGCCCAATTCTCATCTCCACCAACACTGTACCGTCCCTTTAATGATGTTTAAGTACACCGCGCTTTAAACTATTTGTGACCCTGCACCTCAAAACAAACAAAAAGTCGCCAGACATGAATTTTTAGGTAAGACCATATTCTGAAAGAGCAGACTTTAAGCTTTAAAATGATGTATAACTCAAATCAAATGGATTCTTCTAACCTATCTAAATATTTGAAAGAAAGCACAAACTCAGGAAAAGTGTGAACTGAGAAAAGAGGCTCTGAAGTACAGTGTCTATTCAAGCGCTTAATCTTTACCAAGCCATGCTGGCTGTGCGATGAATGGGACAGAAAACAGGAAGTAAACCACCAGATTAACAACAATGAAGGGATTGTCAAATTAAACTGAAATTATAAGCATGCCTCATTAACACATTCTGTCCTTCATTAATGCCAACTTTCAAAGCAGTAGCACTATCCTTTCAAAAGTTATTCGAGTTGAAAGTGAAGAGTGTGGACAAGGTTTTTCAGAAATGAAAAAGGGATTCTAAAGACACACCTAATCACACTATTCTACCAAAAATGTTTGAGATAAACTGCTAAAAAAACACACTTTCCTGCCCGTTTTATGATACCAAATTTTAGCATAATGTAAAAGAAGACCCGCTCTTTCAGAAAATATGAAAAAGTCAAATTCGGGTAAGGTGACCCATTTCACTTGAAGCAACGGCGTAAATCCGTACTGAGGAGTGGGGGGGGGGGGATGATTGGCGATAGTGACCATCACCACGATTACAAGCCCATAACCGGACCGGCGCAGCCCTGGGGGGTGCCCCCCCCCCCACACACACACTTTACAGGGATCAAAATGTCCCATTCTTTTCCATGCAAAGTGGGAGGGAAGTGGCAGCAAAAATATGACGACTTTTTGTTCTTGTTTTTCTTCGTTTGTTTGTTTTTTCTTGTGAGCCGACTTTCGGCGGAAAATCAGACCGTAAAAGTATGAAGACTTTTTTTGCTGTTGTTTCTCTTGTCTTTTGATGTTCTTTCTTCTTGACTGACAGGCGATTTTGCCCCCCCCCCCTCCTTTCAAACACGTAGCGCAGCCCTGAATAATGCCCAAATAAATTCAATAAAATGCTAATAAGGATATCCATTTCTTGAATAACGTAGTAGATATTTTCCTGTAGTTATTAATTGTATTCTTCAATTTTCTTGATTTAAGTCAGTAAAGCAATCATCACAGGGGCATCGTCCCGTTTTAATGATCGGGGGTAGGGGAGGGACTTTGAGTTTGAATATCTGTGCGAGGGAGCGGAGCGGCCTAGCGGGGGAGGGTGTGGGAGGGGGGTATCCTCCTTCCACACGAGGGGAATTTGGCATTTTCAGACCTCAAATTCAGCGATCTGGTGCACACTTTTGGTGAAATTTGGGATTTTTTTTCCTATAAAAAAACAAGTAAGAAAAAGAAATATTCATAGATAATTGAATGACTACATCGTGGTATTTCAGCTCTTGCACCGCCTGTGCGACATCACTGTGAAGGCCTACTAAATAGTGGGGCCTATCACCGGCGTAGCCATGCTTCGGGAGAGCGGTTAGATGCGAGGCAGTGATGCGAGCGAGGGGAGGGTATGGGAGGGGGGTTTCCCCCTCCCACAGTGAGAACTTTTTGCATATTGATGTTGTAAATGGTGCAATTTGATTCATATTTTTTTTTTTTGCGTGTTCTATTGACTTGAAACAGTCCAACATGTTTAAGGTAGCAGTACCTTTTATGTAGATTATTATTGAACAATTTTGCCTATAGAAATTATGGTATCATTTTAGAGAAATTTCTTGTCTTAATTCTACACTGAAGATCATGAACGCGATCATGAATTTTGACATTGTACAGTCCAAAAGCAGCCGTTTGTAGCTATATATTTTTTTCGCTTTGGAAATTAAGGGGGGCGCACCGGGCGCATTTGCTGGCAATTTTATACTGGCAGCAACATCAGGAGAATGACCTAATGATTAAATGCGAGCGAGCGAAGCAAGCGAGCTTGAAAATTTTGACATTGTACAGTCCCAAAACGGCAGTTTGTAGCTATATTTTTTCATTTAGGAAATTAAGGGGGGTGGGGGCGCACCGGGCACAACTGCTGACAATTACTGGCAACAACATCAGGAGAGTAGCATAGCGATTAAATGCGAACGAGCGAAGCAAGCGAGCTTGAAAATTTTGACATTTTACAGTCCCAAAACTGCCGTTTGTAGCTACATTTTTTCAATGTAATCTGGGGAAATTTCAATCACAGAAGTGTATACTATTTTTTTTTAGGGGGGGGGGATCCTCCGTTAAATGAAAGTATCTAGATATCTCCTCCCACCCAAGGAACATTTGCATTTCTTTAAACTGAAGTAACAGACCTGGTGCACACTTTGGATGAAACATTTTGAAATCTGTCAATCTAAAGTGTATTTAAATGATTGAACGGGGAGGGTATGGGAGGGGTTAGGCCTATCACCCTCTTACGCGAGGGAGATTTTGTATTTTCAGAATTGAAATTCAGCCATCTTTGGGTGAAATATTTTAGACAGTCTTCTATCAAAAAAAAGTAAGAACATTTCCACATCTCGGGAGTTACGAGGAGGAGCAAAATGATCTGTTTATCCCCAATACTTTTATGGGGGAACCATCCCCCTCCCCCTCCATCGACGCCTCTGCATAATTATGAGGGAGCTTTTGTAAGTGAAAGATCTGCTGCACACTCTATAAGGAAATAAAACGTCAATTTCAAAAGTGTGCAAAGTCTATCGAAAGGGATCCAGTAGCTTTTGCATATTTATGATTGCAATTCAGCGATCCGGTGCATAATTCTGGCGGTAGTTGTCCAATTTTCCATAAAGAAAGTTCGAGATTTGTCCTCATCTCGGGAATGTGTCAGACAACAAAGGAGAATGGGTGGTCCTCTGCAAAACAAATATGGGGCTTTCTTGCTTCGTCAACCGTCAACATGGTTGAAATGCCAAACTGTTTATACAAACAGCACTGACAATTGTCCCAAAAGAAAAATATGAAAGGAATAATAACTGAAAGCCTGTTGACTGCCTAGCTAATTCTACAGACGATTGACGGCGTTACAGTTTCATGATCATAATTTTTCAAAAAAATATCTTATACTGTCTTTATCATTTTCTTTTTAAATCTGTGATTGGTAAAAATCTACCTTTTTACATAAATTTAACACATATGCATCGCCTCTGTTGCAACTATGCATTAGCACTTGAAATAATGAAAAAAAATTCCATGAAATCTTTCTTTTTTAAAAATAAAAAGTACAAGGTTCTCTACTTGTTACTAACATACGCATGCTAACAGGGCATTATTATCAGTGTTATACTTTTTTTTTCAAAGAGGCCAGTCGAGTGCTCTTTTATCGTGTTATTATGTTTGTTTTTATGTTTATGTTTATGTATCATTTTATTTTTGGATACATTTTCTTTTTTGTCCATGTCCTCCAGTAACGAATGGTTGCAGTCTTCTCATTGAGCGTCTAGCGATGGGGTAACCGACACTTTTCCCTAAAACATCAGCTGAAGTGCTTTAGTAGTATCGCTGCTTTCAGTCATCCACTATCTTCTGTCAACTTTCCCCCTGAATTATGTCATTCGATTTTCTTCTTTATTTTTTTTCTCTCTTTTCTCCTTTCTTTCCTTACAACAGATATAACTATGTATAACCGAACGGTGTTATCGCTTTACAAAGTCCATTATTCTTCTTGTTGGCTCCTATCATAATTGCACGTACTATGCCTTTTTTGTTTTCCTGTTTTATCGTTTGCTATCAAACTGCACTTGTAAGCTTTTTTGGTATACTTTTATTTTATTTATTTATTTATATGTTTTATTTTCACAGGGTGGATCCATCAGTGGATTAAACACTGTTGTTCTTGGAGGCCCTGCATGAACACATACATACAAATAGACACATGATAATTATACGATACCAACATCAAAATCAAATTTGCAGTATCAAATCTGTATATATGAAGAGTTTGTTTGCAAAAACCGATAAGTCCATATTTGCCAAATGGAGATATTTGCGATTAAAGGTCAAGAAAAATAAAGAGAATAATAAGAAAACTTTTGCTTCTTTTGACCATAACTTAAAAAATATACCTTTATATGTAGTGATCAATATATCATTTTAAAGGCGTTATTTTGCACTTTATGACAGAGATCGTACTTCAAAATCTTCAAAAATGGACTTATCGGTTTTTGCAAACAAACCCTTCATATCTTAACATACTATACACTAATATATATTAAACTCAAAATTTAACAAATATTATGTAACGCATTACATCCTCATATTCTTGAATTTCTTATACCTAAAAAAAAGGAGAAAAAAAAACAGAACTATACTAAATCATATCACTATATAACTGTCATACTTTTTGCAATAATACTTGTTTCCTCTGCAAAAGTTCTTTATTCATAGTTAATTCATAACGATATCTAGCTTTATCTATATGACTAATGGGAATAAACTGAACTTGGACTTAAATTTCAATACTCACCATATAGTTTGGGTTTATTTAGATGTCCGTTTAGTGGCGGATGCGGCGACACGCCATTTTTCAGCGACAGTGCTCCGGTCTTATTCTCTCCAAGGACTTCTCTCCAAGGGTTAGGATTAGAGTTGTGGTAGGATTTAGGTTTAGTTTGATCTGAGGATTAGGATTAGGTTATGTGTGTGGGTAGGAATTATGTTTAGCTCAATTTTAGCCAAGCATTTCAATTTCTTAAGAAATAGGCTAATCGATTTTTTATTATTTCTCTTTTGACCCTATTCGTCTGTCAATAAGTATTACTTCCTTATGTCGCTTAAGAAACAGGACACTGGTTGCCCTTAGTATTGATGTATACATCAGCTGATATTACGTGACCAGCGAATTTGATTTCTCCTTTTTACGATACACAGGGAGAGGATAAAATAACATACTTGTGAGACAAATAAGAAAATCTCACACTTCATGTCATAAGAAAAAGCAACACGCCACACAAAGAAAGAAAACCGAAGAACAAAGTTTACAGTTTGCTTATGTTTATTGATATAAGTACCAAAACATGAAGTAATTTATAAGAAATGTTATATGTTCAGTGCTTAGTCATTCTCACTGTAAGTTTCATAATAGT
Organism: Diadema antillarum; assembly: GCF_040938485.1. Classification (NCBI taxonomy): domain Eukaryota; kingdom Metazoa; phylum Echinodermata; class Echinoidea; order Diadematoida; family Diadematidae; genus Diadema; species Diadema antillarum. Next base: position 1,920,439 of record NW_027271028.1, read on the forward strand.
TCATACTGTAAGTTGGCCCTATATGGCCAGTAAGAGACAAAGCATGATGGTCGTGGCGGGCTTCTAATTCCCCAAACACAGTTCAAACTGTATCTGCACCGGAGACGTCACCTCAGTCATTGCCCACATCACTGACGTCACGTTTGGTGAGCTCGACATTCTCCATCTTCGACACCTCCGGAGCATCCTTCACTTCACGTTTCATGATGTCCTGCAATCGCACTACGAAAGTTAAGAAGAGCAACAAGACATAAGCAGGAATGTTACCGGACTGTCTTTGCTTTTTCACTGAAAGTCGTTGTGGCGTCATGAGAGATATTATGTCATTGATAGGTAGATGTGTACAAGCGCGTCAAAGCGAGCGAGAGTGCATGAGAGCAAAAGTGTAAGTACACAGGTGACAAAACATATTCTATATCACATGCGCAATGTAGGGCAAATTGACATCAGTTTGTCATAAGCATCAAATTATGTGAAAGAAGTATCTATTCTTGTCATGCATATTATGTGGTCGGAAGTGGATTTTCTAATTGATATAAACAAGTTCATATTTCTGAAGCATTACAATTGACGAAACACAACTCCAAAAAAATCTGGGTGCTTACAATATCTGGAAATTTGTGCCAGAAGTCCACCAAACAACAATCTTGGGATGCAGTAATACCTTATGCATAGGAAAATAACATGATTATTTAGCATTACTTACCGCCTTTACGAGGGTACCAGTCGCCTTGTATACCTCCACCTTGAGCAAAGAAGTAAAGAAAATGGGTGAAATGATTATTTTATGTTATCCAAAATAAGAATAGTAGCACGACTGTCTTTACAATACAGCAAACTAGTGTGCACAGTGGTGGAACACATGATTTATTAGTGGCATTATGCAACCCTCAAATTTACTATGGATCTTTCCTTCGTTCTTCGTGTTAGTGATCAATCTGCAACCCTTCCTGATAAATTTTCTCCCTGCTTACACGTCTGACATGATGGTTCAATATATAATATCTGACCATTTCTTATTATTCTCTACATTTACGAGAAATATCATTTCAAGACAACTAAAATTATATTTAAAAAAACTTGGAGTGTTCTGATAAAACATTGTTCAGATGAACTGACTGCCCTTCTGTTTAAGACAATGAGGATGGAAACTGTACACATTATATTTTCGGTTACAAGTACTGATTAATATTTCATTATTCATCACCCGATTCAAGACTTACAAAAAATAATTATACAAAAGAAAATGCTGGGTTTCAAATTTTCTTTTGCGATCAATCAACAGGAAATAAATATTTTGTTTTACACGTATGCATTCAAACCTATTGGAAAAAAGTAAGTTATGAAAAACTGTGATAAAGGCACAGTTAGAAATGTTTTTGAGAAGGAAAAGTAATTATTTAAAAAATCGGTTAAACCTATTTACAAATAATATGACAAAAATTAGTTCAGGATTTTCTCAACGCATTTGCCTGGCGATATAAAAATGAATAATGATTGCTTTACTCAAGTTGAATCGTCTAAATTTTTAGGTCCTTATATTGACCATGAATTAACATGGAAATATCATAGATTACTTGTCTAAGATGTTTTCGAGAAATACTGGGATCTTAAATAAGCTAAAACATTTTTCCCAAGTATATTATATATAGATATATATATATGTATATATATATATATATATATATATATATATATATATATATATATAGCAATGATAAAGTCACAACAGAGGAATGCAGGGAATGCATTAATAGCCAATCTTGATTTAATGAATAATCCGAATTTTCGAGGAACCTTCCTCTTCTTCAGGGATGACAGTGCGCGCACTGTCATCCCTGAAGAAGAGGAAGGTTCCTCGAAAATTCGGATTATTCATTAAATCAAGATTGGCTATTAATGTATTCCCTGCATTCCTCTGTTGTGACTTTACTATTGCTATTTCTAGTACTGCCAATACGCGGAACAACTACAATATATATATATATATATATATATATATATATATATATATATGTATATATATATATATATATATATATATTCAACGCTTGTTTTACCCTATCTCAGTTACGGTATACTTGCCTGGGGCAACTGTGCCAAATTACACATTGATAGAATTTCCAAACTACAAAAACGGGCTATTCGTTCAGTTAATTTAGCCGATTTTTATTGTCACACGAATTATTTTTTTCTTTGAGAGCAGACTCCTTAAGGTTGCTGACTTGTTTTTATATAACTTACGCACATTTATGTTTCAGTTATCAGCCAACGGCTTGCCCGACGTATTTACTCACATGTTTCAGAAAAAACCATGCCGTCCATGCTTACCCAACAAGACAAAGAGATTCATTTTACCTTCCAGATACTCGCACACTCCTTGCTCAAAAAACAATTGTTTTTACCGGACCTTAATTCTGGAATGATCTTCCCACCGACTTAATCAATTGCTTTAGTATTTTTATATTCAAACAAAAATTGAAATCAAAGTTAATAAATGAATAAAAACTGCCTGATTAGAATTTTCTTTCATTTGTTATCTGCAGTATCCTCATTTAATGTATGATGAATCAACCTGCAGTTTATGATTGTTTACTTCTGGTTTGTGCTCCCATAATACAATCATTGCATCCGTACCAGTAGTAACATATTGAACTCGTTATGAATTTGATTCTAGACATGTGTGTGTATATTCTTGTGTATCTATATGCTATATTAAAATTTTTACCCTGTTCTTATTCCTTAGGTTTTTTTTCCTTTTCTTTTTCATCTCTTTTATTTTCTTTTTCCTTTGTACCTTGATAATGTAGTTTTTATATAGTTTCGTCATTATTACTTTGTGTCCTATCTCCATTGAACGCATATCAAATTTACACTGGTATATTTTCTTGGAACCTGCGTTTACAAGCTTTGCTTTTCCGGTTCCATCATATTTCACAAGTTAAAGAGAATTGTCTTATGTACATTATATACGCTGACACACTTTCTGTCCATGACCCGATTTATAACATATTTTGTATCTTGCCTGGTTTGTATTCTTTTTTAATGTATTTCGATGAAATGTATCTCAAGTGAAATATGAAAATAAATATGCTGGAACTGTTTACTGTGTCTCGAGTGTAAGACCGTTGCAGTTTCATTTATTCAATTCAATTTAATTCAACAATTCTTACACATATGAATGGAATATTCGAATTATTTAGACTGATATTGAGAAGGCTTTTGTAATATCGTTTGTTATAATTAGTCTCGAATCTAGATCTTATTCAAAATGTACCTCCCTTTATAAGGAATTCCATTTTTTAGGTTAATCAAGCTCGGACACCATATTCTTCTTTTCCTATATTATACAAAACAGAGCTCATACATTTTCTTTCCAGATTAAAAGAACACCATTGAGCACCCTTGAACAATCGAAGAAAATGTCAACCTCGTGTCAGTTATATTAATGAGGGGTAAAACAGGTTAAAATGTCAACGGTATAACTATTAAGAAATTGGGGACAATCACGATTACAACTTAATTCATGGTAGCTTTTAAAGGACATAGAAAGTAAAATGATGTAAAATTGTGGACACTGAATATGTACTTTAGGATTTCATGCCGTTTCATTTCGTTTTATTTATTTGTTTGCTTTCATACGCAAATAATACAAAATAATTGCAAATTAGGAAAATCGATTTGTACATGGTAAAATGTCATGAAGCATTGATACAAATGAAAACAATAATATTACAAAAGTTTAATACATGTACAGCTGTTGAAAAGAATTTCAACGTAGAGAAGTGCAAATTGGACTTTTGAACTTTTATTTGACGTGTTGACGAATAAATGAACTCCGTTAAATTCGATCTAGATGAATATTTTGTTTAATGATCATGATTGTATTGAAGATATTCATCACGCGCAATCAACTGCTGTTAGCAGTGGGGGAGGGGATGTCATGTAAGATTCATGTATTTGATGCTGGCCATGCGCATTACGGTATTACACGAGTTGGTGACACATTATCTCCCGTTTAAAGTAGTAGACATACATTGGTACCAGTAGTCTTCTTTGGTCAAAGGTTTAAGTCCGAGTCATTTTCTTCAAACTGCCCATACCGTTACCAAACGTTACTTTGACGTATTCTGCTGTCCAGTTAAAAAAAAAAAAAATATTATAGCGTTACAGGCCATGATTGGCAACAAAATCTGCAATGACAAATTTGAATCTTCTTTCAAAATGAACTTTGTTTTCTCAAAATTTGCAAGAATTACAGAGGAAGGTGCTCAAAAAAGGAAAAAGTTTTACATTTGGGGGTTATACTCTGATTCTTGACCATCAGCGCTGTCATGCGGCTGAAACCATCGGAAATCCTTGTCAGGAACGTTTTCTGTTAGGGATTGGCTAAAAGAGAAGGTTCAGAAAAAATTGATGCTGTACTTTCAAAACCCATGTAATTTATATGAAACTTGACCAAGTTGTAGAAGAAGAGCTACTAGATGCAGGAAAACTATAAAAATGGGTGATTCGTGTGCTCGTTTCTGTGCCAGCAGCGCCCCCATGCTGCAGAGATCATTGTACGACCCCATGACAGATTAGGTCATACACCTATCCAGGGATGCCCTGATCGGGTGGGTTCAGGAATATCATGCTGTACATTCAAAACCCATGACATTTTCACCAAACTTGACAAAATCATAAAAGAAGGCTTTCTAATTGCAGAAAAAGACCAATACAAATGGGTGTGTGTGGGGGGGGGGGGGGTGTCATGTGCTCGTTTTTGTGCTACCAGCGCCTCCGCGCATCAGAAATCATCCTAGGACCCCAAAATCTGTTTATAAACCTATCCTGAGTGCACTGATTAGGTAGGGTTCAGGAATGTCATGCTGTCCATTCAAAATCCAATTCATTTTCATGCAACTTAATCAAATTGTAGAAGAAGTGTTTCTTAATGTAGAACAATTGTAAAAATGGGGAGGGGGGGGGGGGGGGGGGGGGGAGGGGTCGTTAGCTAGTTTTTGTACCCGCGGCGCCTCCGCGCATCGGAAATCATCCAAGACCCCAAAATCTGGTCAGGAACCAATGGAGGGATAGCCTGATAGGATGGGTTCATGAATGTAATGCTTTACACTCGAAACCCCATGTATCCCTCCCCTACCCCCCAAAAAAAGTAAATAAATTTCAGTGATATAGGGTGGAAAAATATTAAGAAAGGGAGGTCCATATGCGTTTTTGTTATTTTGTTATTTCTCTTGCACAGCCCTTAATGATACGTGGATGCAAATGTGGAAAAGTCCACATTGACCTAATCTGTTTGTTTGCTTTTTACCCACTTGCTGAAACTGTGCCAAAAGTAATACAGTGTATAAGGAATTTGGTGTTTTGACATTAGTCTGTCAAATAAGAGGGGAAAAAACCCACACTGAATATAGCGTTGATTGCAGATTGCATTTGTTTTTCTGTTGAAGTGGTTGGTATGTTGTTAATTACATAGCGATGTGCCTTGAGTACCGGGCGCCCATCCACCTTGAAAAAAAAAATTCTTTGAATCTCCTTTGCTACACTAGATTTGGTCATAAAAAGTAATATTTTAATAGTAAAAGTGCGAAATACATGTCTTTTTGTAACCTTGTATTTTGATTGTAACGAAAAATTATAAAGATATCAGTAATGACAAGTTTATGTCTAACTGAGATTTTAACAGATATATACTCGGGTAGTTATAGTTGCTAAACTAAAAGATGAAAAGTGTCCCCTTCATGTTTTTTTAATACTTCGAGGACGGACTAGTCTCGTAGACTGGTAGTGTTGATACTCGACTTGATCATCTTGATGAACAGATAATAAACTGCTAGTAACTAAACAGATCTAAGGAACACTGGCGTAGCCAGGGGGGGGGGGGGGCGATGGGGGCGGTCGCCCCCCCTAAGATTTGGACCGGGGATTTGGGAGGCGGAAAAAAAATGCGTGTATATCTGTATGCATGCACATGAAGCGGGTCTCCTTTGCAACCTTTCATCAAATAAGATATTTTTTTGAATATTTCACTAAAAGTGTGCACCAGATCGTTGAATTTCAATTCAAAATATGCAAAATCTCTCGTGCTTGGGAGGGGGATATCCCCCTCCCAAACCCTCCCCCTCTGTGCCTCTTTCCCTAGCTTAGTACACTTTTTAGATTTGCAAAAAAAATATGAATAATTCTGAGTGCACAAGACTTATCACTTATATCCCGAAAACTCAAGGTTCCCTCATGTATAAGGGGAGTTTCCCCTTTTAATCGACCCTTTCCTCCCTCAGTCCCGCCCCCCATCAGTTGTTTTGTGTTGTTGTTTTTTGTGATTTCCCAAATGTTGATTCCATCAAATATGCGTATACGAGATATCTCAATTTCAACCTTAAAAAGGCAAAAGCTCCATCGGAAGGGAAGGGTGGAGATAACACTCGCCCACGCCTTCTCCCTGCTCGCCCGCCCCTCCCCCCCCCTTCCGCCATGCATAGAAGTAGACTGTGGCTATACCAAGATCGCTTTATTTCAATTCTAAAAACGCAAAAGCTCCGCGAGCGGGAGGGGAAATCCCCCTTCCCCTAAGCTCTACCTCACTAGACTTTATACATACACACAGATGGTGCACATTCGGAATAAGAGCTAAATTCCGTGATTTTAACACTTCGATGAAAAAGTATTGCACCAAAAATGTGCACCAGATCGCTGAATTACAGGTCTGAAAACGCAAAATCACGTTCGTGTGGGAGGGGATATGCCCCTATCTACACCCTCGTGTGCATGCTTTTTCTGTTTGATTGCTGAACAGACAGCGTTCATGATATTCAGTGTAAGAATTAATACAAGAAGATTATCTAAATGATACCATTTTATAGGCAAATATTGTTCAATAATAATCTACACTAAAATATACTGCAACCTTAAACAAGTGGGACTGTTTCAACTCGTTAAAACATGCAAAAACATGCATCAAATTGCACCATTTGCAACATCAAAATGCAAAAAGTTCTTACCGTGGGAGGGGGACACCCCCTCCCACACCCTCCCCTCCCCCTTCGCTCGCTCCGGTCGCTCGGGTTCAGTCGCGTTCATGATATTCAGTGAAAAGAATTAATACTAGAGTGTATTTAAATGATACCATTTTATAGCAAATTGTTCAATAATAATCTACACTAAAATATACTGCTACCTTAAACAAGTGGGACTGTTTCACGTCGATAAAACGCGCAAAAACATGCATCAAATTGCACCATTTGCAACATCAAAATGCAAAAAGTTCTTACCGTGGGAGGGGGGACACCCTCCCCTCCCCCTCGCTCGCTCCGGTCGCTCGGGTTCAGTCGCGTTCATGATATTCAGTGAAAAGAATTGATACTAGAGTGTATTTAAATGATACCATTTTACAGGCAAATTGTTCAATAATAATCTACACTAAAATATACTGCTACCTTAAACAAGTGGGACTGTTTCACGTCGATAAAACGCGCAAAAACATGCATCAAATTGCACCATTTGCAACATCAAAACGCAAAAAGTTCTTACCGTGGGAGGGGGGACACCCCCTCCCACACCCTCCCCTCCCCCTTCGCTCGCTCCGGTCGCTCGGGTTCAGTCGCGTTCATGATATTCAGTGAAAAGAATTGATACTAGAGTGTATTTAAATGATACCATTTTATAGGCAAATTGTTCAATAATAATCTACACTAAAATATACTGCTACCTTAAACAAGTAGGACTGTTTCAACTCGATAAAACGCGCAAAAACATGCATCAAATTGCACCATTTGCAACATCAAAATGCAAAAAGTTCTTACCGTGGGAGGGGGGACACCCTCCCCTCCCCCTCGCTCGCTCCGGTCGCTCGGGTTCAGTCGCGTTCATGATATTCAGTGAAAAAAATTGATAATAGAGTGTATCTAAATGATACCATTTTATAGCAAATTGTTCAATAATAATCTACACTAAAATATACTGCTACCTTAAACAAGTGGGACTGTTTCACGTCGATAAAACGCGCAAAAACATGCATCAAATTGCACCATTTGCAACATCAAAATGCAAAAAGTTCTCACCGTGGGAGGGGGGACACCCCCTCCCACACCCTCCCCTCCCCCTTCGCTCGCTCCGGTCGCTCGGGTTCAGTCGCGTTCATGATATTCAGTGAAAAGAATTGATACTAGAGTGTATTTAAATGATACCATTTTATAGGCAAATTGTTCAATAATAATCTACACTAAAATATACTGCTACCTTAAACAAGTAGGACTGTTTCAACTCGATAAAACGCGCAAAAACATGCATCAAATTGCACCATTTGCAACATCAAAATGCAAAAAGTTCTTACCGTGGGAGGGGGGACACCCTCCCCTCCCCCTCGCTCGCTCCGGTCGCTCGGGTTCAGTCGCGTTCATGATATTCAGTGAAAAAAATTGATACTAGAGTGTATCTAAATGATACCATTTTATAGCAAATTGTTCAATAATAATCTACACTAAAATATACTGCTACCTTAAACAAGTGGGACTGTTTCACGTCGATAAAACGCGCAAAAACATGCATCAAATTGCACCATTTGCAACATCAAAATGCAAAAAGTTCTCACCGTGGGAGGGGGGACACCCCCTCCCACACCCTCCCCTCCCCCTTCGCTCGCTCCGGTCGCTCGGGTTCAGTGGCGTTCATGATATTCAGTGAAAAGAATTAATACAAGAAGTGTATTTAAATCATACCATATTATAGGCAAATTGTTCAATAATAATCTACAGTAAACAATTAGTATACTGCAACCTCAAACAAGTGGGACTGTTTCAACTCGTTAAAACACGCAAAAACATGCATCAAATTGCACCATTTGCAACATCAAAACGCAAAAAGTTCTTACCGTGGGAGGGGGGACACCCCCTCCCACACCCTCCCCTCCCCCTTCGCTCGCTCCGGTCGCTCGGGTTCAGTCGCGTTCATGATATTCAGTGAAAAGAATTGATACTAGAGTGTATTTAAATGATACCATTTTATAGGCAAATTGTTCAATAATAATCTACACTAAAATATACTGCTACCTTAAACAAGTAGGACTGTTTCAACTCGATAAAACGCGCAAAAACATGCATCAAATTGCACCATTTGCAACATCAAAATGCAAAAAGTTCTTACCGTGGGAGGGGGGACACCCTCCCCTCCCCCTCGCTCGCTCCGGTCACTCGGGTTCAGTCGCGTTCATGATTCAGTGAAAAGAATTGATACAAGAAGTGTACATGTATTTTAATTATACCATTTTACAGGCAAATTGTTCAATAATAATCGACATCAAAATAAACTGCTACCTTAAACTAGTGGGACTGTTTCACGTCGATAAAACGCGCAAAAACATGCATCAAATTGCACCATTTACAACATCAAAATGCAAAAAGTTCTTACCGTGGGAGGGGGGACACCCCCCTCCCACACCCTCCCCCCCCCCCCCCTCGCTCGCTCCGCTCGCTCGGGCTCGGTCGCTTCGCTCCCTCACAGACTAACCGCCCCCCCTAAGATGAAATCCTGGCTACGCCGTTGCTAAGGAATAAAAATGGAAACAGCTCATTAAAACTTGCAATCTTCCCAGTTCCATCGATCAGTGCTGTTTACGTGCTACGCGGCTCGGACCGCTGAACTGTGCGTATACGCAACGCGTATACAGTCGGCACGCGGGCAGAGTGAAGCCGCCCAGCGCAGCCACGGTGGGAAGCTGTCGGGTATCCGTACAGTAGGTATAGCTCAGCTCAGCGCGCTCAGCGAGCTCATCACTGACCAACCTGCGCATTTAGGATGCGCACAAACGTAAGTGAGGAACGTCCTTATAAGCATGTTTTCAGCATCCTTCTCATCACGTTTCGATGTGTCTGACCTTAAGGGCAGTGAAAATAAATAAAGTAAATCCAGTAACTTGCATCACCACAGACTAACATTAATGACTTTGTGTAATAACTATGTAAAATAGGTTCTGTACGAAAGTTGAGAACCTACCTCCGAAACCACCTAGTTGTGCATCTGTTGAGCAGAAAGAGACAAAAAAAAAAAAGAAACCGATATCAAAACAGATTGAATGTAAAAGATGTTTTACAGAATTCTTCAGAAGGAACATTTATGTGAGTGATGGGTCTTATAAGTGACTCTCGGGCTGGGTTATGACAGGGCGAATCTCCACTTAATAAACGATAACAATCCAATATTCATTACTAACCTTGCTGAATATAGAAACAGTCGTCGAAAGATAACATTAAGAGCTGGTTTCAAGAATCTACAATAACTGATTGCCTAACCACTACAGTGCCTCACTTATGTATAAGTGCAGTGGGCACAAACATACATATTTATTGCGACGAAATGAAACATTGAAACAATTCATGTCAAAAGTGGGTGTGTGTATCTTGTTATCACTGTCTTTTCATTTACGGTGGGCGGATATTCCGATGTAAATACGTGGCGTGATATTTCAATGATTATGTATCTTTGAAAATTCAAAGCGGTGATATATCAGTAAATGCTTCCAACCAAGGTCACTTTGAAATCATGCATTGATTAGAAAGAAGTAAATAAGGTATTGTCTATAATTCAATTCCACCTACCGCTTTCCTTTACGAACAAAGCGCCGACAACCAGAAGGATTAAAAACGCATTTCCAAAGTTCTTCATTTTCTCCGCGAGCGAGTAGAAAATTGTTCGTGATTCAATACTCGAGATTAAGATGTGTCTTCCGTTCAACAACCGAGGGAAACTCACTGAACTCCTCCAAGCAGCTGACAGTTTTATTCATTCGCTGTTTGAACCAACTACACAGTGTACATGTATACATCTGATCTGTGCGCCTCTTATACATTCATATATACCTACATGCTTTTTTCTCCCTCCTATAGCAAACATTTATAGTGTGATAGATTCAAACAAGGGAGGAGAATGGGATGGTCTTCTGCAAAATAAATACCGGGCTTTCATGTTTCTTGATCCGGACAATCTGGTAAGAATTCCAGGTATGTCAAGGAAACGACAATCACAATTCTGTCAAAAGAAAAATATGAAAGGCGCAGGCCCCATGAAATTGAGAGCCTGTTCAGTGTCTCGTTTTTTCTTTACGCGCATGACTACATTCCTGCGCCATGAGAATAAAAATAAAGGATATCGGTCCTTTTTTTTAGTAGTAAAAAAAGAAGATCCAAATAGAATGGCCCATCCCATTCTCGTCAAATTGTGTGTGTGTGTGTGTGTGTGTGTGTGTGTGTGTTTGTGGGTTTTTTTTATCAGTACAGAACCTGAAACGAGCGCTTTTTACTTTGAAATACACGTACTTCATTTTATCGGACCGGAGTCAATCTTTTTTTCATTAAATAAAAATGAAGAAATATATCCTATATAATTCTTATACCTATCGGTGTCTTGTTTGAAATAACAACTAAAACAACAACAACAACTGCACCAAAGAGGTAGCCAAAATCATATTTGCAGACAGAAACATCTGTAACCTGAATCTTCAATTATCAATCAGTTCTTTTTCTACCACCATGAATTCATTTGAAAAACACCGACATTTTAGCAGAGGGATTTCAGATGTTAGAGGGCATTCACTATCATTCAGTGAATGAAACTATATTTTGCTTTGTGTTATTTAGTGAAAGATGATTAGCATTATCATCATGTCAACATTTTCATTTGATTGCTTTTTATTTAGATCTTATTGCATTTACAAAATTATCATCGACCGACCTTTAAAGAATAGGACGCAAAGGATCTTGATAAAGCGGAAATTATGTGCTCCAACGTCCAGGTGAAAAGGGAGTCGGAACCTGGAAAAATTTAGATTTTCTTTTATTTTTGCTGGGCTCACAATGAAAGTGAACTCTATAGGATTCGAAATACGTGGACTCTTCTTTCATGGTTCCCATTGTTTTCTGGAAATTTCATCAAGGGCATCCAATGTTTGTATAGTTACGTAGAGAAAATGGCATGTATTAGATGCTGTACATGCGTATTGCACGCGGATTGGCGACCTTCCATATTTTGAGCGAACGTAAAACTGTACGCCCGCTGATTTAGTATGTATAATATGTATTTCGATGATGCAGTAAAATAATACATATAAAACATTTCTCCAATTCACACTTTATTTTAGGCTAAAATTGACCATAATAGAAAATAACACAACGAAACAGTCTTGCATCCACCCTATTTACATTTGCAAAGTTTTGTGAGTGTTGATAAACTTTCTACACCACCATTCCGTTGTGCATCTGTTGAGGTAAAAAGAGCTAGAAATGTCGCTATGGCGACTGATGCTTCCGCCTTGATGCGTGATTCTCCCAATAGGTGTATGGTACAATGTCTTCACAATGTGTTATGACAGTTTCACATAACTGGCAAATTATTGAAATGACAGGTTTGTCAGAAATACTTTGAATGTTCACTTTCCTTAAACTAGGTTTGCTATAATTGCCTAAGAGTGCAGGTACATGTATTTGGGGAATTAAGGATTTTTATTTGACTTCTGACCAACCCTTTTATAATTTCATGCATTGAGTAATTTCTAAGGCATGAAGAAAGAGTCTAATTGAAGTATAAACTAGATTTTTTTTTTTAAATTTTGCATTTAAACCTGGCCTTTGATCCTTAACCTTTGACCTTTGACCTTCTGGCTGGAAATTTCCAAGAGAATCTCCATTAGGTAATACATGTATATATCAAGCTTCAAAAATGATAATGCAAGCATTGCATTTACCAGTATATGAGGGAAATAGTTAAATTTTGAGGAGTTGACCTTGACCTTTGCCCCCTGACTATTGACCCATGACCCCTACATTCCCTAGATAATCCCTGCTAGTCAGTACGTACGTATGTACCAAGTTCCATGAAGATACATTGAACCATTTGCGAGAAAAGTGAAATTGTAACAATTCACCTAACCTTTGACCTTATGACATGAAACTCTCTGGAGAATTTTTATGCTGTAGTACATGTCTACACTAAGTTTCAAGAAAATACCTGCAGGCATTGCATGGATAAGGGGGAAATAGTGTAGCAACATTTAAAGTATTTGACCTTAACCTTTTGACCTTTGACCTCTTGCCAATGTCACTAAAATCTACTCAACTAATCGCCTCATCATACATCATCCTTGGACCAAGTTTGGTGACAGCTGCTTCATCCAGTTTTGAGTTATCATGTAAACAGATGAATTTTAGGATTTGACCTTGATCTTTGACCTTTGTCAAATTTCCCTCAAAAACTAATCAAATACAATTGTCCCATCATACATCATCCTCGGATAAAGTTTGATGAAATTTGCTTGATCCAGTCTTGAGTATTGCGTAAATGGATACAATTTCATGATTTGACCTCGACCTTTGACCTTTGGCCTTTGGTCGATTTCACCCAAAATCTAATTACGTAATTGCCTCATCATACTTTATACTTGGACCAAGTTTGGTAAAATTCCAGTCAATATTACTCAAGTTATCGCGTAAACGACTGCGGACGGACGTACGCACGGACGTACGGACGTACGGACGGACGGACAACCCGAAAACATAATGCCTCCGGCACCACTTCGTGGCGGAGGCATAAAAAGACATTCAAAGCAGAATGAATGACATGTACATTTCACAAAGTAGCTCAACATCTACTATATAGGAAAGGAAGGCCTGATACAAAGGGTCTCATAATATGAAAGAGCAGGTCTCCACTTACACTCTAAAAAAATCCGGGTCAGAACTGACCTGAAACTGGGTTCGTTGCCCCAGTCACACAGTGCTTACGATGGATTACGTCCGCCGCGGATAGATACGAATGAGTGAACGCAGGGGACGCAGCGTGGACGCAGGCATCCGCAGGGACGTATGTAGACGTAACTGTCCGTAACTCATCCGTAAACAAACGCAAAATGACGTCGCCAAACCTGCGAAATTTTGAAATGTTCAAAATTTCGCAGAGGGACGCCACGGACGCAAACTTACGCAAGTAACCATAACCAAACGTAACTATCCGTAACTGAACGTAACTACCCGTGGCTTGGACGCAGACCATCCGCAAAAAAAATACCTCCCGTCTGTTTGCGTTCGCTTACGTCCACCGTATAAGTATCCGAAATTAACCATAAGTTAACGTATCACAACAGTTTCGTCCGCTTACGGATATTAACGGACAGCTACGGATGCTGCGGACAATTACGTCCTTCGACATTTTCCGTTTTCCACTCGCATGGGAACACAGAGACTCGTGGGAAGGCACACTACTCCTGTTGCCAAGCTGCACCGCCTTTACCTGAAGGAATGCTACAACACAGTCAGAGCGGTGGAGAGGCAGAACTGCATTGTCAAATTATGAAATTTCTCCCACAATTAATGGTCATTTTAAGTGGCACCCATATACCATATATAATCATGACATCGGTTGACTCTTGGTGCTGAACTTTTTTTTCTTGTACTCTTCGAATGTATATTTTTCGAAAAAAAGCAATACTTTGGGTAGGGGATTGGGTGACAGCATTTTATTCACTTTTCTGGCCGGGGAAGGTGTGGGACAGGGGCAACTATATAAAATGAGAACGAATTTAGTATTTCTCTATAGTCTTACCCACTTTAAGCTCCATGGAATGTGCATTACATTTTTTTTATAATAATAATAATAATGATAATGATAATAATATTAAAGGACATTTATATTGCGCAGCTACTACAATAATATACTCTACTGCGCATTACAAAATGACATGCATACAAGAAATTCAAACAGAAAATACATTACTTCAAGAGATGACTTGGTATTGTACTTGGGTGTGGGAGGGGTGTTTGAAAGTTTTGATGTCTTTTTTTTCTGTAAATTTAATAAGCATTGCTTTATCATAAATATCTCCTTAACATAACCCAGTAAGTCATGAATATCGCTGAACAACGACAGCGTAACCACAGTTTGTCTATTCCATGACTGCAAGTAATATTTTCTCACTCTAATGTTAGTAACTTTTAGATCTATATTTTATTTAATTTGTGGTATAGTGATGTTATATGTGACCCTGCACCACAAAACACACAAAAAGTCGCCACACAATCATGAAATTTTAGTTGAGAGCATATTCTAAAAGAGCAGACTTTAAGCTTTAAAATGATGTATTACTCAAATCAAATGGACTCTCTTAACCTATCTAAATATTGGAAAGAATGCACACACTCAGAAAAAGTGTAAACTGAGAAAAGAGGCTGTGAAGTACAGTGTCTATTCAAGCGCTTAATCTTTATCAAGCCATGCTGGTTGTGCGATGAATGGGACAAAAAACAGGATGGAAACCACCGGAGTAACAAAAATGATTGGATTATCAGATTAAACTGAAATTAATAATGATAATAATGATGATAATAATGATGATAATAATAATAATAATAATAATAACAATAATAATAATAATAATAATAATAATAATAATAATAATAATGGTAATAATGATAATAATAATAATAAGGCCTTATTTACCCAGGGTAGCCAAGTGAAGATCGGCTCTGTTGACCCATTTCCCCTAATTTCAGTCCTCACACAAAATCAGTGTGTGCGACTTTTTGATCGTTTTGTGATACACGGTCACATTATATTCTTTACATTTATGACGTTTATTCAAATTTGAGTTGCACAAATAAAATTCAAACTTCAAGTTCAAAATTTCATATATCTTTTATCATTGTAAAGCAAATTAAAGGTTTACGATTTTTTTCACAACTTGTACGTAATTCAATTTCAGTTTTCCCCAGTGTACAATGCAAGACAGTCCAAAATGTGATAACCTTGCTGTCATAATACACTGACTTAGCAGGGATCGTAAGAGAAAACAAATTGTCCATAGTTATTCATAACAATCTGTAACTATCCGTAACTATCCGAAAATATCCGCAACTCTCCGCAAGTGTTCAGAACTATTATGTGCCAATTCGTAAGAATATCCGCAAGTGGACGCAAGTATTCGCATCTGGTCGTATCTGTCCGTATCGCCCGCATTTTTTGCCCGCATGTTTTGTACAAATTTCTGGTGACGGCAAAGGATCCGCGGGGGTCCGCGGAAAAATGACTTTTTTGGACGTAACGCCGGACGTAGAGCATTGTGTGACTGGGGCTTAATGCCCCAGTCACACAGTGCTTTACGATGGGTTACGTCCGCCGCGGATAGATACGGATGAGTGAACGCAGGGGGACGCAGCGTGGACGCAGGCATCCGCAGGGACGTATGTAGACGTAACTGTCCGTAACTCATCCGTAAAGAAACGCAAAATGACGGCGCCAAGCCTGCGAAATTTTGAAATGTTCAACATTTCGCAGAGGGATTCTACGGATGCAGACTAACGGAAGTAACCGTAACCAAGCGTAATTATCCGTAACTGAACGTAACTATCCGTAGCCTGGACGCAGACCATCCGCAAAATATTTTACCTCCCGTCCGTTTGCGTTCGTTTACGTCCACCGTAAGTATCCGAAAGTAACCGCAAGTTAACGTATCTCCACACTTTCGTCCGCTTACGGGTATTTGCGGACAGTTACGGATGCTGCGGACGATTACGTCCTTCGACGTCTTCCATTTTCCACTCGCATGGGAACACAGAGACTCGTTGGAAGCCACACAACTCGTGTTGCCAAGCTGCAGTGCATTTACCTGAAGGAATGCTACAACACAGTCGGAGCAGTGGAGAGGCAGAACCACAAGGTCAAACTTAATTATGAAATTTCTCCCACAAATGGTCATTTTAGGTGGCACCCATATACTCATGACATCGGTTGACCCTTAGTGCTGAACTTTTTTTCTTGCACTCTTTGAATGTATATTTTTCGAAAAGGCAATATTTTGGGTAGGGGATGGGGTGACAGCATTTTATTCACTTTTCTGGCCGGGAAAGGTGTGGGACAGCGATAACTATATAAAATGAGAACGAATTTAGTATTTCTCTATTGTCTTACCCACTTTACGCTCCATGGAATGTGTATTACATTTTGTGTGTGTATATATATATATATATATATATATATATATATATATATATGTATATATATATATATATATATATATATATATATATGTATATATATATATATATATATATATATATATATATATATATATATTGTACTTAGGTGTTGGAGGGGTGTTCCATTTCATTTCATTTCATTTCATTTATTTCATTCTTTCTTTCTTTTCGGCAAACATAACACGAAATGAATCAGAAGATATAACATAGGCATGTATTCGACTTTACATGGTAGATAATATTTAACAAATACAAAATTATACATGCATACCGACAAGATACAAAGTTATGTCTGGAGAAAAAAAAGAGAAAAAAAGCTAAGTAATGAATCGTATATTATCTTAGTATGAATTCAACAAAAAAAGTTTCGAATTCAAAGATAAAGAGTTTTTTATATCACAGCTTAAAGAATTCCAGAATCTAGGGCCAGTGTAAATAAGTGTATTTTGGGCCAATAAGGTTCTCAGAAGGGCTAAATGAAACTCATTAGATCGCCTCATGGGATAATTATGAAAAAGTTGATTTCTTGGAAACATTGAATTAAAAATACTGGGAAGTGCAAGACTACGGGATATGAGATTTAAGTCTATTAATGATACCAATATTACGCAAAATTATTTTACTAATATTAATAATATGAGAGGCTTCCACGAAAGTTTATCGTCCACTGTAATACCGAGATACTTCATGTGATATACACGTTCTACATGAACGTCATCAAAAATGATATCTGTACGTAAAACTTCTATAGACTTAGTAAATAACATATACTTGATTTTCTGAAGATTTAGTGATTATTTATTGGCTCTTATCCATTGAGTCACTTTTTTAAATTCAGAATTGACAGTATGGACAAGGGTAAATGGATTTTGATGGGAGAAAAAATATTTGAATCATCGGAAAAAAGTATAAAAGAAAGTATGTCGGATGATATGTAAAAATCATTAATGTAAATGATGAAAAGTGAAGGTCCTAATATAAGTTTTTGAAGTGTTTGAAAGTCTTGATGTCTTTTTTTTCTGGAAATTTCATAAGCATTGCTTTATTATAAAAATCTCCTTAACATAACCCAATAAGTCATGAATATCGCTGCACAACGACAGCGTTACAACAGTTTGTCTATTCCGTGACTGTAAGTAATAATTTTCTTATTCTAATGTTTAACTTATCGATCTATATTGTATTATATTTGTGGTATAATTATGTTAGGCATTCTTTACATTTATGAAGTTTATTCATATTTGAGTTGCAAAAATAAAATTCAAACCTCAAGTTCAAAATTTCATATATCTTTTATTACTGTAAAGCAAATTAAAGGATTACGAACTTGTACGTAATTCAATTTCAGTTTTCCCCGGTGTACAATGTAAGACAGTCCAATATGTGATAACCTTGTTGTCATAATACACTGACGAAGCAGGGATCGTCACAGAAAACCATACTGTCCATAATCATTTATAACAATCTGTAACTATCCGTAACTATCCGAAAATGTCCGCAACTCTCCGCAAGTGTTCAGAACTATCATGTGCCAATTCGCAAGAACATCCGCAAGTGGACGCAAGTACTCGCATCTGGTCGTATTTGTCCGTATCGCCCGCATTTTTTCCCCGTATGTTTTGAACAAATTTTCTGGTGACGGCAAAGGATCCGCGGGAGTCCGCAGAAAAAAATGACTTTTTTGGACGCCACGTTGGACGCAGAGCATTATGTGACTGGGGCCTAAGGTCACACATCGTTCCGGATCAAAAAGGACTTAGAAATTGGTCATGAAGACCCGAAATGGAGTCACCCTGATCCAATTCATGACTCTGGATGGGGTCATATCTGACCCCATTCCTTGTCATTTCTGACCCGCTTACAGGTACAAAGAGTGCGGGAAACTGGTAAAGTCAGGAATAGAAATAAAAAGTACGCAAAGGTGCTAAAAGGGGGAACAGAAAATAGGGGGAAAAAGAAGAAGAAGAAGAAGAAGAAGAAGAGAGAGAGACAGAGAGACAGAGAGACAGAGAAAGGAAAACCTAAATTATTTTGATGCATACACCCAAAGAGCTTCAAACAGAACCTTCTTGATTATAATGGAACAAGTCACCTCAACAAGTGTTGTTGATTTTTTTTTGTTTGCAATATACGTTGAATCGAGTTTCATATGAAGGTAGAATGAGTTTGCGTTGATATGAACATTTGAAATTATTAAACAGAGGCGATATTTTAGTAAATTTTGATAAATAAAACTGCTTGTGACAAAATGCATTAGAAAGACAGAGATGAAAAGGAATGTATTATTCTCTTGAACCTGAAGCTTTCATTCTCCCCGAACAACGTTCCGACAGTGAGGATTGGATATAGATATGCAATTGCACTTTTTTTTTTCAGCGAGTGGGCAAAAAGCTTTCAAGTGGTTACATATTGTTCAGCAAGGTTTGTCTTCTGCTGTTACAGCCAAGGTAGACGCTCTGGTCCCCACCAAGCACCTCACAGTTTCAGTCATCCAGCGAGCGTAGGCCTATACACTATCCTCAGCTGACTATATACCCCGAATCCAAGTTTGCTTTCCTGTGCATTTTTTTATGCAGCAATATACTGATACGCCTCTTCTCATCCTAGTGATCCAAATAATTAATACAATGTTGATTTACAGTGTCACCCCGAGTGTAAAGCAACAAAGGAGAAAAAGATTGTCCTCTGCAAAATAAATACGGGGCTTTCATGTTTCGTCAACCGGTCAACGTGGTTGGAATTCCGAACTTTTCATACAAAATTGCACAATTCTATTGTTCAATTCTATTCTGACAATTCTACCAAGAGGAAAATATGAAAGCTTACAGAAAAGCCTCTTTCACTGTCTAGTTCTACGCAAGCATGACCACGTTTACTGCTTCACGCATACAATACTTTAATCGAATCTCTTCATCAATTTATGAGAAAACTAATTATATGCAGTAATACCATGCCCGAACTTGAACGAATATACTATTCGTGCATGTACTATCAGTACATATCATGCTTTAGTTGACAAGTATAATAGATCGGCGACAATAGCAGTGCTATTTCATTATGGTCAATATTATTGAAATTGACATGAAGAAATAACGCTGGAACACAGTCTTGCAACAATGGGGACAGACTTCTGCATTTTGTAAGACTTAAAAATTGAGTCCCATTTTATCGCTTCTTCAGTTTCCATTAGCTTCTTTTGGAATGATAAGATCTAAAAGGAAGAAGAGTAGCATTTTACTGAACTCCTCCGAGGTTTATTCTCGTGTGGTTGTAGGCTTCCAACAAATGCATGGTTTTTGTGTAGGATGTGAAATAGATTCTGCATGAAAACAAATCTCCATTCAACCTTTCAGCTTTCCTTCTGCATGAACAGAGCTTCGACAATGAGGACTAGATAGATATGTAATTACAAATTTTTATTTTTAATTTTTTAATTTTTTATTTTTTTTAGTGAGTGGGCAAAAAGCTTCAGCTGTTGGCAATTGTTCAGGAAGGTTTTCCTTCTGCTGTAACAGCCAAGGTAGACTTTCTGGTCGCCTCCAAGCACTTCACAGCTTCAGTCACCCAAGTGAAATTGTTTAACAAGATTTTTCTTCTGCTGCAACAGCCAAGGTAGACGCTCTGGTCCCCACCAAGCATCTCACAGTTTCAGTCATCCAGCGTAGGCCTATACACAATATACCTCGAATCCGAGTTTGCTTTCCTGTGCATTTTTATGCAGCGATACACTGCTATACGCCTCTCTTCATACTAGCGAGATAGATTAACCCTTTCTGTGCCAAGAGGTTAAATGTGCACAAATTACACACAAACACCAATGGACAGGAAATAAACGTGGTACACAACATGTTAACAGTGTCACACAACAAAGGAGAATGGGATTGTCCTCTGCAAAATAAATACGGGGCTTTCATGTTTCGTCAACCGGTCAACGTGGTTGGAATTCCAAACTTTTCATACAAAATTGAATAGCGCTGACAATTCAGCCAAGAGAAAAATTTGAAAGCTTACAGAAGAGCCTCTTTCACGTACTGGCCACTGTTCTACGCACGCATGAAAACGTTTACTGCTTCATGCGAATGATGCTTCAATTGAATATCTTCATCAATTTATGGGGAAACTTTCATTTATTCAGTAATACCATGCCCAAAATTGAACGAATATACTATTCGTGCATATACTTAGTACTAGGTGTTTCAAAAAACATTTTCCACTTTTGATTCTTAATGATTCAAAAACTATATATCAGATAACATTGTCATTGATATGCATGATAGCTGAATAGTGTACAATTTTGTTGAAGGTAGTTTAGATATGAAAGCATAAATCAGTTTCATGAAATCCATGATTAATTTCACAGTTAGGTTCCAGATTTTGCTCTATTTTCAACCCTCTGAACAAAACTTTCACTTTGCACAGGAGTCAATGGATGTGTATGGGAGTGTGTGTTTAACACTTCATTATGCTTCATTATTAACTTATGAGAAATTCCGCTATCACAACTAGTCTTTATTCAGCCTCTGGCAGTATCTGTGTAAAGTCAAACACCTGCCGAAACTATCGTTGAGTCTCGACAGTGATCTCCCTACTTCTGAAAAACGAAATTACAAAGAATACATTCTGTTCTGTCGTAAACATGGTGACAGGAAGCAAAGAAAATCAATTAGAGTATAGGGCCTACACTTGTGTATATGGAGCCTTAAATAGATCTACTGTGAAACAAATCGCCCCAATGAAAAATGCTGCTGAACTCTTTACCAAAAATGATCTCTTTTTATCGAAAAAGTGACAAATTTGTCAGACTATTAGTAGACAGTTGTATTAAAATGAAGAACTTTAGATCATTTATTCTTATTTATATCCCAAATTCAGTGATATGTGAAGTAAAATTTGAAAATGATTGCAAGCTGGAATGAAATGTGGTGTTTGCTAGCACATGGAAGCATGTGCTAATTACTCTTTCCATGTGCATGCATTTTACCCATTACCGTGCATGAATTCAGATTAGCAGTGCCCAGGGCAATCCACATTTAAGCATTCATAATTGTGCCTGGGAGCGCGAGACTGACGCCTAGTCAACAGGTGGTTCCGGCATGTCCATTCTTCAGGGCCATTGTCAGCACACACTCACATACACATCATTGGTTCCTGTGCAAAGTTCATTTTGTGTGCAGAGGGTTAAGATTTGACCAAAATCTGAAACCTTATTTCAAAATCAATCTTAGATTTAATGAAACTAATTTATGCTTTCACATATAAATCACCTTCAACAAAATAGTACGCTATTCAGCTATTACTCATATCAATGGCAGTTTTATCGGATGAATAGTTTTTGAACTATTAATGATCAAAAGTGGAAAATGTTTTTTTGAAACACCTAGTACTACCACTATGACAGGTAGGAGACAAGGCGGCAAAAGTAGTGTTATTTCTTTATGGTCAATATTATACAATTGACTACGAAGAAATAACACGGGAAAACAGTCTTGCAACAATGAGGACAGTTTCTGCATCTGGAAACTTAAAAAACTGCGTCCCATTTTATCGCTTTTTTCAGTTTTCATTAGCATCTATCAGAATGATAAGATCTGGAGGCAAAAAAGTAGTACCACCGAAATTTGTTCATATTCTAGTGTGATTGTACCTTTATAGACTTCCGAAGAATGCATGGATTTTAGGTACGATGTCCTGAATGAAAACGAATCCATTATAAAAGATGACAACCTACCTCCAGCAGAAGGCAGGCGTTCTGGAGAAGCTGCATCTGTCGCTGCGGAGAAGAAGAAGAAGAAAAAGAAAAAAAAACAACAACCAAGAAGAATTGATGAAAAATGAAAATGGAAATGGTTATGATAGAACTTTCCCAAGCCAAATTCCGTAACCGAGGAGAAAGGTGGCGTTATGCGGTAACAAGATACAATTAAGTGCGCTGGATAATGATAGAAAACGTATCTACTTAACAGTGCATTACTAGTAATCAAAATGTGTTTGATAACATAAGCGACAATAGAAACAATACTATATCTTTATTTAGTTTACTTTATGTTAAAGTATTTGTGTATGAAAAATATGCAGAAATGATATCAAGCAATCAATATAGAAACTATTAATCTCAACAACCACTGTGTTTTTGCGTAAATGTAGACTGCACACAAAACTAGCACAAAACAGCTCACAGAATAATCGAATGGAACCCTTTGCCTCAAAACTGTTTTTCTTTCATTAACGGTGGTTGGAGGTTTAGTTGTCTATGTCGTGAAATATCACTTGATAGGCTTTGCAAGATTTGTTTTTTCTTTTTTTAAGAGTTAGCAGTGGAGATATTTTATTTGATGTTTAAAAAAAATCAATTGTGAAAGCACGCATTGTGTTGATTAGACGGAACTGAAGAGGATATAATCGATAAATCCATTTGACCTACTACTCTCCTTGGTCAACAAATCTAACTGTAGTATGATATTGTCAGACCACAAAGATAAACGGACCACCTTCTTCAAAATAGTGGGGCTTTCATGTATCGTCTCAACCGGACTACATAGTTAGAATTCCAAGCATTTCATGGAAACTTTCACTACAGCTCTACCAAGAAAAAGAAAAGAATAATGGGAGTAAAAATCTGAAAGGCATTTGCAGTCTGGTTATTTCTACATACGCATGACACGCTTCTGCTTAATGCGAATAATTCTCCTAAAATCTCTACGCTTTTATTTATTCAGTAACACCAAGGTCGAAACTGAATGGAATAGCAGGTCAAAATATAATTGTGGAATTGACAAAACCTGAAAACACCCTATTTAGGAGATGAACGTATAGTACTGTGTCTCATAACATCGTTGGGTTTTGCTGCTGTGGATGCACTTTTGTAGTGAAAAGTGTCTGAGATCTGTGGGCTGATAAAAGAAGTCAAAAGACTTTAACTTGATTATTTTAGCAAATTAGACTCCTTTTGTCGAATCGTAATCAACCTCGTGAGAGTTTTCTACCGGTTCCCTGCTAAAATGAAGAAATATATGATTGTATGTCTGACTCTTCTGGCTGTCGGTGCCTTGTTCGCGAATGAAAGCGGTAAGTCGAAATATAAATCTGTTACAATCTGAATAGTTTGACAATAGAAATAGTTAATTTTCTAATGTCATTTGAATTGATTTGTTCCAAATTACTCCTACATTCTACAATAAGGATTTTTTGTTTTCACCTTCAATGGCGTAAAAGGTCACTTAATAGCTTGGTATGCTATTACACAAACAGATAATGTATGAAGATTTTTTTGTTGTGTATAGCTTGAAATAGTGACTTAATGTATTTGTAAAAATAATATACGACCTTTGATATGAAATTGTGATACGTTATCTCATTTCGTCTCAACTTTTCTCCCCTGCTTTAATAGATGCAGCTGTATGGCACCGGGGTCCTCCTCGTGGAGGTAAGTATACGCAGCCAAATTTGACAGCTGTTAGTGTATTATCCTTCCCAGAAAATGTGTTCTTATTGTTTTTCTTGGTGACTCACGGGTACCAGGATTTCTGTTGAAGATCTCAATCATTGATATGGATCGCTTCTTATTCATACATTGGCATAGGTACTTTTTTCAGTGTTGTGTGCATTTGTTTTTGTTAAATATTGTTGATTTCTTGTTGAAATTGTTGAATTATCTAAATTGTTGAAGCGCTTTGAGTCTGCATATAAAAAAAAAAAAACCGTTATATAAATATTGGTAATTATTATCATTATTATCATTTCATTCATATAATTATGAAGAAGTATGTTTTTTTTTTGTTTTCTTTTTGTAATGAGTCAAAAGTAATGTATCCCTATTAGTCCGTGCACAAGGGCATTTTCTTACTGCCTTTTTGACGATGTTTTACGACATTTCATGGTTATGCGTCGTTCTTATGTAGGTATTCTATTTTCTCTACATAGTATTCAAATCGCATGCCATGATGATGATGAGCATGATGTTTTAACTCATTTTGCATAAAACCATCTGCTTCAACAGGTGCAGTTCTATCAAGGGACCAGCCTCCTCCGCGACCGTCGGGAGGTAGGTAACCAAGTTTGTATACTGTATATTTTTCACTTTTGCTGCACGTCTTACTCCATCAATTTTTTTTTCGGGGGGGGGGGGGGGAGTTCTCTTAGAGAAAAGAATCATACACATTAAAGATTCACAAATATATCTGATAAAGTGCGCTGGATACGTTGATATGTTATTTCGGTATTTCTCGTATATTTCTTTTTATCAATTATGTCAAAAAATACTAAGCAGTTGATGTTTAATCCATGAAGGGTATTAAAAGACAACACTCTCCATTGTTTGCAACTGCTGTTTATATCTGCATGATACAAGGGACGTGACAAAACACTTGTCCCCGTCCATCTTCTGCCTCAGTTCAACAGCATTATCTCTCTGCTATTACGCGTTAGGTTTACAAAGCGAAGACATTCATTCATATTCAATATACGTATACTCTTTAAAAACAGTTATTACAAAACGTTTGCACATCTGGTGTTGGACCTGATACATGAAATTATCTCCCCAACCATCTCAATGCAATTTACTAAAAACAAACAAACAAACAAACAAACAAACAAACAAACAAACAAACAAACATTTCAAATAAAAGTAGAGGAAATGATGACAAATGATTTTTTAATGACTTATTAAGGATTGGGTTGATATTAAAGACTACTGCAGCAAAAATGCATAATTATGTTCAATTCATTATCTAACGCATAACCATATCTATTAAGTAAAATCAAATCCAGGACACTTTCGCACTTTTACTTTGTGTGTGTTCATGTGTGTGTTTTTACCCCATAAGAGATTTTAGTCGCTTTGACATTATGAAAGGGCCGTCATCTCCAAGACGGTCATTGCGTATGTTCATTTTGAGAACCCCTGCAACATGCATGGAACATGTCATGGAAGAGAAATGCAATAGTGTATTGTATTTTGTATGTATTAAATGTGACCGTGCACCTCAAAACGAACATAAAGTCGCACACACTGACTTTGCGTGAGGACTGAAAATAAGTGAAATGGGTCAACCTAGCCGAACTTGATTTTTTCATATTTTCTAAAAGAGCGGGTCTTCTTTTACATTACGCTAAAATTTGATATCATAAAACGGGCGGGAAAGTGTGTTTTTTTTAGCAGTTTATCTCGAACATTTTTGGTAGAATAGTGTGATTAGGTGTGTCTTTAGAATCCCTTTTTCATTCCTTGTCCACACTCTTCACTTTCAACTCCAATAACTTTTGAAAGGATACTGCTACTGCTTTGAAAGTTGGCATTAATTATGGACAGAATGTGTTAATGAGGCATGCTTAATTTCAGTTTAATCTGATAATCCCTTCATTGTTATTACTCTGGTGGTTTACTTCCTGTTTTTTGTCCCATTCATCGCACAGCCAGCACGGTTTGGTAAAGATTAAGCGCTTGAATAGACATTGTACTTCAGAGCCTCTTTTCTCAGTTCACACCATTCCTGAGTTTGTGCTTTCTTTCCAATATTTAGATAGGTTAGGAGAGTCCATTTGATTTGAATTATACATCATTTTAAAGCTTAAAGTCTGCTCTTTCAGAATATGGTCTTTACTAAAAATTCATGTCTGGCAACTTTTTGTTTGTTTTGAGGTGCAGGGTCACAAATATTTGATTTCGTTTGTGCAACTTGATATTCGTAATGAAATTTAATTCTGCCTAAACCTCTTTGAATAACATTTGCGGAATTACATTCTTATTAAAATTGACATTACAGTAATTCTTTGAATCCTTTTTTTTATTTAGTCGACAAACCCCACCACTGAGGAATGATTTGGTGTGTTTTTTAACTTTTGCTTGGTTTCCCTTTCTCTTTTAGTGCGAGGCGTGACGAAACGTGAAGTGCAGGATGTTCTTGAGCTGCTTAAGAAGGGAAAATAAATGACGATCACAACAACGATGAAGGCAATGACTGAAATAAAATCGGCAAAAGCCTTCAGGCCATAATGAAATGAAATGTAATTGTGTCTGATTTTTTGTTTCTTTTTTGCATTGCATTACCGGTTTATTTTTCGTTTTATATATATATATATATATATATATATATATACAGTGTATATCACTTTTTTTGGGGGGTGGTGGCTATATACTAAAATTTTCAAATCTGATCAAATCAAGACTTTAATTGTTAGTGGTCCAGGCCATGCGACCGCCGCTGCTACTATCGAGCCTTACAAAATTGTATATACAAACACACACACAGACACATATATATATATTTATATATATATATGTACGTACATATACATATACCTGTTTCGACATTAAGAGTTGTCAGTAGTTCAAACTGGACTTGAACTTGATACTTGCACTGCAAATCGATTTTTGTTCACACGTTCGGATTATGGCAGATGCGTCCATGCAACAACGCCCTGCTGTATCCCGGTCTCTATTAATTATAGCTGAAAATCTTAATTGCTAATACCACAGGCTAATTATTCTTTTTCTGTTGAATAATCTATTAAATTCCCTTTTACTTTTTTTACTTTTTTTTTTCTCGCACAGCACAGCTTCAGCTACTTAGCACTCTCCAACGTGTTGTTCGGCGCTCTTTTCTTACTGGAATGGTTGATTTCCGGTTTGCAGGATATTAGCCACACACACTCTCTCACTCACACCTATTGCATACACAAGTGGAAGCATTCGCACACTGCTGCGAGGCATGGCAACATGGTATGTTATTAATCTTGATCGCTAATTTCAAATACAATGAAAATTACGATTACTTAATAATTACAATATCACTAATGTAAAATGTTATTACAATGATAAACGATAGTATTAATAAGACATGTTAGAAGAGCATTAAATCTTATGAGTGCAGCAAATTCAATTTCCCCTTCTTCTTACGGCCAACAGAGGGAAGACACCAAGTATTAAAATCTTATTGTGTGTTAATACGAATGGGGCGCTCATCATAGTGCACGTCACACGAAGCAGAACATATGACACGAAGAAAAATAACCGGAATACAAGTTCTATAGTTTGCTTGAGTTCATTTTTATATGTACTAAGAACATGAAATGAAAAGAAGATGTACTTACTTTAATACTCTTCTTCAGTAGCCAGTTGTTTAATCATTATTATCAATAATATAATTTTCATACATTACTACATTTCATGCTTTAGTTGACAAGTAGGAGATAACGCATTCATTCATTCATTCATTTTATTTCAGCATGGCACAAGCTTCAGCCATGGCTGTTTTCCAGTATGTCCGTGCACAAATAAAAAACAAAAAAGAATACAATTACATTTGATAAAAAAACATTTTATGAACAAATAAAATCATAAAAAAGATAATTAACTACAGCAAAATCACAAGATCATATCACAAAAATATGAGTGAGTAAAGATATGTCTCAAATCATAATCATTACTATCATAATGTCCAATTTCACAATTTAGCCCCATGATAACTGATTGGGTTTTTTTAATGAGTGTTGATTTTGGGCAGCGAGAAACTTGAGAAGTGAATCTAAAATCAAAATTTTCTAAGAAATATACAGAAGTTCATTGAGTCTTGATTTTATATGTTTAATGTAGTACACATGACTGCTGGCCTCTCAACACGTGCACACGGTTCAAGCTGTTTCTGAATGGAGCGTCGTATCAATCATTGCCCACATCACTGACGTCACGTTTGGTGAGGTCTGCATTTCCCAACTTTAACACCTCCAGAACACTCTTGACGTCACGTTTCGTGATTTCCTGCATTCTCACTGGAATAGGGAACAACAACAACAAGATTAAACTCGATATCTTACCACGTAATCTGTACTTCTTTAGGAAAAGTCAGTTTTGTGTAGTAAGATGAGACGTCATTATAATGTATTTTACATGTACCTTAAATCTCAGTATCATGTTTGCTAATTTTGTACAATATTCTTAAGACATGCACTCTGCAAAATGTTAGAACTTTTTGTCACTCCGATTTTTACCTCCGCCGAGGGAGGAGGTTATGTTTTCATCGGCGTTTGTTTGTTTGTTTGTTGGTTTGTTGGTTTGTTGGTTGGTTGATTGGTTGGTTATTTATCTATGGGCAAAAGAACTCAAAATTTGTCATCGGATTTGGATGAAACTTACAGGAATGGTTTCGAATGAAACAAGAAACAGATGAATGAATTTTGGTAGTGATCGAGAATTTTTGTGGATTTTTGAAGGATTTTCGATAATTTAGCAGGTAAGGTCAATGAACTTGAGAATTCAAACTGTGCATTTTTTAGGTTTTCATAAGCGCACTAAAGTGTGTGCTCTAGTACTGCTAGGGCGAGACGCGCCGCGCAGCTGGAAGTTGATGACGCAACAAAAGGCTTCTATATTGGGGAAATCGGGCGACTCGGATTTCAAGTTCAGCATGCATATAGGGAGCTTAAGGGTGCGTTCGAGCGCTCTAAAGCAAACCAAAGCGTACCGTACCGAACTGTGCCAGATATGGAACATTCGAGAGCCCTGTTGAGAAAGCGTACCTCACAAGTTATTTTTAGAAAAGGTTACTCATTTTTGTAGCAAGAATGTCATTCAACTGGCGCTTGAACTACTTACAGCTGTCCCGAACAAAGAGAATGATGTCTTTGCATTGTGACGTATGCGCATGATACGCGCATGCTTTACAGCGAACTTTTGGTACGCTTTTGGTACGCTTTTGGAACACATCGGGAAGTGGTCCACTTTTGGCTCGGTGCAGTACGATACGGTAGAATACGGTTCACTTTAAGAGAGCGCGCTCGAACGTACCCTTAGATTTGCGGCAAGGACGTTTGAGACGACGCTTGAGCTGGACGTTCTCCTCTTCCCTGCGTCGTATTGAAAAGTAGCTTTAGATTACGCCTAGACACAACCTATAAGAAATGAAATGGCGCCCCCATATTATCATCGGTGCATGAAGTAGCTGAATACGTCGTGAATTGTGCGGACGTAAAAATGGCACAGGACGCGTGGTGAAAACTCAAGCGCGCGAGCTACACATAGATCGACTTCAATACGTGATTCTGCGCATGCTCAGAATAGTTTTTTTTCCCCCTCTGAACGTCCCCGTCGCGAAAATCTAAACCTCCCTAATTAAATATGTGTGGAAATCACTGATCTCTATGGAAGAAAAAGATCAGTGGTTGAAATGAGCTGCTCTCTCAGAATGCTTCTGTAGTTATATATTGGGGTTTAAATGTAAAATAATGTTAAAGATTAAACAAAAGACAGAAACGACTTGAAATATACCAGTCGATCACCCGATTTTTTTCAGTCTAAGATCACGCTATCGATATTTATTCCAAATACGTCTTGAACAATAGTGATATACTGCGATCAGCGATCAGCGGCCTTCTGCCTACTAACCGATTGATATGGAATTTCGATAATTGAATATTCGTAAAAACGTAGAAGTAGGCCCCATATCTATAAGTGCCCACATATCAATATTGGCGTTTAAGGAGCACAACTTAAACACGCGAAGGAGAAGTGCCAAATTGTTATAGAGACATGTTCTGCTTTATCGAGATATTGTATACTTGTGCCATGTATGGAACATGTGCATCAGTTTGCATCAAACAAGTCTTGATTCTTGTCGCATCCAATGGTACGGTAGATCTGCACATAACAAACTAGTTAATATTGCAGAAGATTAGAAAAAAAAGCAATACTGAACACCAACGACATTTTTTAGGAGTACTCAGAATGTTTGGCAATTGTGTTAAAAAGTACATATTCAAACATCCGCTTGTACATACGTGTATAGTCAAAGGGCAAAAGGCTGGAATCAATTATATACAGAATTTAGAATCATTACATTCAATGACCTACCTCCTGGTGGAGGACGAACCCCGTACTGTAGAGTGCCTGCATCGAAGGGGAGGAAGTAAAAAAAAGTTAAGTAAATGGACAGATTACTAAGAATTGCTGAGATGAAACTGTCAATGCCTATATACAGGCGTGTGTGGATTCTGGATGAATGATCCGTGATTTTAACGTTTTGGGGTCTTTTTAACTCTTATTTTGAACTCATCATGAAAATGAGATCCGTTAGATTAGAACTGCTCGAACTTTTAATTCATTATCATCGACGTCTTGCGGATATTCTTTATGGGCAAATTAGATGTCTTTAGCTTGGAAAGGAGAAAATTATGATGTACTCGACGCTGCGCATGTACATTGCGATATTACACGAGATGGCGACACAACATTTCCTTGCCCGAATTTGTCACTTTTCGTCTTCTGATTTAGTATTGGCATTTGCATGATACACTCCATGAAGTAGGACATATCTATAGCATTCTCCATTTCACACTTCTTTTTTATGCTACAATGTGACCGTAAATTCCATAAGAAATAACACGAGAAAACAGTCTTGCAACCACCCTTTTGTTTATATATCAGGCCCGGCAATACGGTGCAATTTACTCTTTGAAAAGGGGCGTTATTAAGCTTTTGAATTCGTAACGGTCACCAAAGCACTGTTCCGGAGCTCATCACGAAAAATCTTGAAAGTTCTCCTCCTCGTATCACCCTTATTTTACCACCAAATCACTTGAAACTTCACATATGTATCTATTAAATATGAATGATATATGTCATCCTTAATCTGAAATTTGGGCGAAAATGCTGATGTATCCTTCGAGATATTTTTCTTCGAGGTATTTTTCTGTTTGAGTCAATCGTGGGAAAGGGTTAGGATTATTTCCCGACACAAGTCTGCTATACAGCATAAATATGCATTTGATTATTGCTAGTCTGTACTCCCCAGACTCTCTCCCTGCAAAGTTTCGTGTTTGCGCAATTAGTAATTAGGTTCAGTTCAGTTTTCAGTTCAGTTTTATTCACCATCAATTTAGGAGTATACAATAAAAAACATACACAAAGATACATAACTATATACAAAGCAAACAAAAACAAAGCAGAAAACAATTAAACTTGATGGTGGGAACCCCAGGAGAAGCAGTGCTTTTAAATAGGGGCCCCAGTAACGCTTAAATATTAATATACATGTAAAACAAACAAGCAAAAGAATAAATATACATTTCAAGGTTGTACATTTGGTTTGGTGGGAATGGGAAAGGGGAAAAACAGCATGCATATATAAATACATATATATGCACAGATACCATGGAAAACAACAGCGAAAATCCAGGAGAGATGAAAGAAGAGTAGAAAACAAGGTGAGTATGATTGGAAAGGTGGGAGTATATAAGCGATAGATGGACTATAGACAATAGACGTAGTGCTCGCAAGCAATGATTTTCATTCATGTGAGTATAAGTGTGACTAGGATGACAATAGATTTTTTTTTTCTTTCAATTTTCCCTCGGAAGGAGCAAATTAAAGGACAATCTCTTAAATCGTGATAAAGTAGAACTATGCTTTATATCTTCTGGAAGAGCATTCCATAATTTTGGGAATTTTACTTGGAATGAGTTCAGGGCTAATGTTGTGCGTACCTTTGGTTGTCGCAGTGAGTTTCTCTGACGGGTATCATACAAATGAACAGAACTATTTAATACAAATAAATCATTAAACACATTTGGTAATAAACCAGCATGAAGCTTATACATAAAGACTAAAGAATTGAATGATATCGAATCAGTAATAGGTAATACACGAAGCTGAGAAAACAGGTTGCTCGTGTGGGCATAAATACAAGAATTAGTTATAACTCTGACTGTCTTTTTTTGGAGTATTTCTATTTTTCGAAGTTGACTTTTGTATGTATGACCCCAGATAATATTACAATAATTCAAATGTGGCATTATGATACTATTATACAATATTTTTAATACAGTTTGGGGTAGAGTGTGCTTCAATCTTCTAAGAACACCAAGGCTTTTTGCTATCTTGAGTGAAATGGCACTGATGTGAGGCCTCCAGGAAAGATATTCGTTTAATACAACACCAAGAAATCTTATATGTGACTGTGCACCTCAAAACGAACATAAAGTTGCAAACACTGATTTTGCGTGAGGACTGAACATAAGTGAAATGGGTCAACCTAGCCGAACTTGACTTTTTCATATTTTCTGAAAGAGCGGGTCTCCTTTTACATTATACTAAAATTTGGTATCATGAAACAGGCAGGAAAGTGTGTTTTTTTAGCAGTTTATCTCGAACATTTTTGGTAGAATAGTGTGATTAGGTGTGTCTTTAGAATCCCTTTTTCATTTCTAAAAAAACTTGTCCACACTCTTCACTTTCAACTCTAATAACTTTTTAAAGGATAGTGCTACTGCTTTGAAAGTTAGCATGAATTATGGACAGAATGTGTTAATGAGGCATGCTTAATTTCAGTTTAATCTGATAATCCCTTCATTGTTGTTACTCTGGTGGTTTACTTCCTGTTTTTTTGTCCCATTCATCGCACAGCCAGCACGGTTTGGTAAAGATTAAGCGCTTGAATAGACACTGTACTTCAGAGCCTCTTTTCTCAGTTCACACTTTTCCCGAGTTTGTGCTTTCTTTCCAGTATTTAGATAGGTTAGGAGAGTCCATTTGATTTGAGTTAAACATAATTTTAAGGCTTAAAGTCTGATCTTTCAGAGTATGGTCTTAACTAAAAATTCATGTCTGGCGACTTTTTGTTTGTTTTGAGGTGCAGGGTCACATATTATCCACCATTGACACAGCGTGACCTCCTATACATACATTTGGGTGGTTACATGGTATTTTTCTGTTTCTTGTTCTAAACAAAACATATTTGGTCTTATCAAGATTCAAAAATAATTTGTTACAATTAAACCACTCATATAAATTAACCAGTTCTGCGTTAAGTATTGTTATCAGATCATTCAGATTTATCAAAATTCTTACTTGTCATTGGGATATGCTGACGGATACGTTTTCCAGTATTCAAAAAGTATTTGTTAAACGCTTCGGAAATAGACTTTTTGGTGTTCAGTTTATCTTGATGATGATACATAGTTGTAGGAAGATTATTACTCTTTTTGCCAAGCAGATTGTTTATGTGTCTCCACGTCTTATTCATGTCACCTTTTACAGAGATAAACTTATTGTGAAAATACTCTTTTTTTTGATATTCTAATAATATTCGTCAAACTGTTTTTATACATGACATAAACCTTGCGTGTTTTATCAGTTGGGTTTCTGATATAAGTTCTATACAATCTCTGCTTCCGTTTTATTGATTTCAAAATTCCCGGAGTTATCCAAGGCTTTGACATATGGCAACTCGAACTAACGGAAAACACATTTCATATAAATGACAGAATTTTTTAATAAACATATTATACGACTTGTTAACATTGTCAGTGTCATAGATATCAGACAAATCAACCGACTGGAGCTGCTGGATAAAATGATCTATCTTATTCACTGTTATTAATCTTGTCTTTGTCCATTTTTTGTTGGACATTTGGGGTTTGTTTCGGTTACTGACATGAAATATAGGAAAATGATCTGAAATATCAGAATAAATAAGACCACTCTTGTAATTTATATCAATACAATTACAAAATATATTATCAATCAAAGTAGCTGTATGTGGCGTAATTCTTGTAGGTTTTGTAATAGAGGGAAACAAACCAAACTGAAAGAGTGATTCAAGAAAACTATTTGTTTTGTTATCTCTTTCATAATTGAGTAAGTTAATATTGAAGTCGCCCATCAAATAAAAATCTTTATTGCCAATATTGGTATCTCTTAGGTAGTCGGAGAGAATCTGCGTGAAAATAGAGATGTCAGTATTGGGTACTCTATAGCAACAACCTACTACAATGGATTTATTCGTTTGGGGCATTTCAATAAACACTGAATCACAAACACTACTACTGGCTGGCATTCTAGAACAGAGTGTGAATTCCACACCGTTTCTTACATAGAGGGCGACGCCGCCACCTTGCCTGTTCGGTCTGTCAACATGAACGAGTGTATAGCCATTGAGAGAGAAAGACTCAATTGATGTATCATTACGAAACCAGGTTTCTGAAATACCAATGACAGTAAATTTGTAGTCTACAGCAAATAAGAGTAGTTCCAATTCTTCATGGTTTCGGACAAGGCTTCTTGCATGTACATGTAATAATGCAAAATCATCAGAAGTTGCCTTAGTTTTATGAAGGAAATCTTCACAGAACAAATAATTACAAAAATTGGAGTCATTGACACTGTCGTAGGCACTCAATGCATCATTAAAATCATTGGTTATCGGATTAAACTTGTTCATGCTCATTGGATTCACAGAGAGGGAGCAGAATCTTTCTTCATCAACAATTTCATTTAACTTAAAATATGAGAATAATGACCACAGAAATTGATCATTACTATCGTAGTGATTAAATGGAAACAATTCAGAATTACATGTACAACAGAATGAATTATAACGTAAACAGTTCTGTTTGGAACAATATATACAAGGGTATAACGGATTCGATTTGACAATACCAGGATTTCGCTCAGCAGTGGAAAAAGGTAGTTCACAAAACAAACATTTGTCACATATCCAATCACATGTTTCATTAAAAATGGCGATGCTTGAGGGTGTACATTTCAAATGGCACCATGACTTACACGAGACACAGAGGAGTGCGTTTTGATTGTTTCGCACGGAGGTATTACAAACGATACACGGGTATTTCGGAGGCATTTATGAAATTGAAATCAATTAGACGAGAATGTAACTACAAAATGTGTATGTACAGTTGCAAATATAGAGAGAGTGAGAGAAGTAGAAGAAGGTAGAGAGGGAAAAAGAAGTCTCAGACTTACACGTTTCCGAGTTTTTCGAGGTCGTTTACAGTGTTTATTGGTATTTTCCTGTTGTCTGTGGTTAGAACTGTGATTCGTCCGTCTTGGGTCCACGTTCTTTGTACGTTCTTGCGACGTTTTGCTTGCATCAAGAGTCGCTGCCTGTAGGAAGTCAGAGATTCGTTGATGTAGATTCCCTTCCCTTTCAGCTTCGCTTTGGACTTGTAGACGAGTTGCCTCGCGTTGTACGTGGCGAAGCGGACAATGACGGCTCTCGGTTTCGGAGGTCGATTTGTTCGCGCGTTGTCGGCTTGTTGTCGAGGTCGCTGTGTAAGTCTATGGCTGCGGTCGATGTCCTTGGCGTGGAGGTCGATGCCCAGTTCAGTCTTGGCGAACTGCGAGATGACGGTGTCTGTGCTCTCGTTCTCGTTCTCGGGGAGACCATGGATGACTAAGCAGTTTCGACGACTATATTGTTCCTGGTCGTCGATTTCCTCGTTGACTTCATCAAGTCTGCGATGAAGTTGTTTTAGCTGGTTGGAAAGAGCCTGAACTTCTTTCTCTTGTCGTTCCATGTCCAAGCGGAGGGACTCGTATACCTGTTGAGTGACGTCCTCCAAGATGGCTTCTTCACGGCTTGAATGAGGGCCGCCATGACAGGTTGAGAAAGGAGGGCACGCCGTATCTTATCAGATAGGAGACAATCAAGGTCATTGTCTCCTTTGTCTGTTGACTGATTGTCCGTGGTGTCGGTTGGGTGACCAGCTGAACTCCCTTCAGGACCGGTGGGAGTGGAATCTACCGCAGAGTTGCCGGGGCCAGTTGTGGTCCGATGTCGTGCTTCCTTGCCTTGTCGTGTCACAGGCATCGTCACCACTTCAAAGTTGTCACAAAATTCAGTTATTTGAACGGAGTTGGTGGTAACAGAGCTTATCCAATGTTTCTTGAGCTCGACATCGTCGACGTCAGGCTGAAAATCACTTCTCAGATGTCATTTCAGCCACGTTGTCAGAGAGAAAACAGTAATTTTAGTGGAGCAACAAGCAGTGCATGACCCTACGATCGTGACACACAACTTCGTACTTAAAATCAGATCAAATAGACAACCAAATAAGAGAAAATACTGGACATGTACAACTAGATCATCCTCCTGCGCATGCGTTGTTTACTGGTCAGCGCATGCTTAGCCAATCAGCGGTGTCAGGTTCGGCGCAAGGCGACAGGGTTCGGTTTCGGTCCACAAGGTGGTGAGTGGGTGAGAGACAAACCCTGCAATGTGCGTCAACTGTTTCAAGCAGCACGAAACCCGATACATGGGACTGCTCAACGCTTACGCTATGGGTTTTACGTGGGTCACAAATGACAGTGAACTCGATTTTTCCCGACATGACACTGCGACAAATATTACAGAAAAGATATTTGGAACACAGTACGGATATACTACCAGAAGTCATATACCGAAGTTTTGTTTTGGGGCAATGAAGAAAAATGTCAGAAAATAACATTTTTTAAAGGCCAAATTTTCTTTTTTGGAAGCTAAGTTTCGACGGTTTTCAAAGGTTTATCCTCAATCAAACTCAAAATACAGGGATGCCAAGTTCAAAAAAATTGTATGAGTGAGATTTTCATGACTCGGCATCGCTCGGCATCTCGGCACGCGAATGTGCGCGCGAGCGAGGGTGTGGGAGGGTTTTTTCCCCTCCTGTTGCCTCCCACGGTAGGGAGCTTTTTCAATTTTTAGCTCTTAATGATGCGATCAGGTGCATACTTAAAGTGACCATTTCTTTTTACTTATTTTGAAAGACAAAAGGGAAATATACCTTCAATTGCAACTATCACTTTAATCTTTTGAGCTATGCTCATTATTATAGGCCCAAGTTGCAGACTTCTCCCAATGAGTGAGAAAAATGGGCGCCGTGCGTGAGATCGTGAGACGACCCCTAAATGCTTGGGTCTCACGCAGAATGCGTGAGACTTGGTAGCTCTGAAAATAGCTAGCATTTCAAGTTAGAGAATAGTTTCTCCGTCAAGTTGCTTTATAGATTTTATCATTTCATGGCTTCTGAGGCGGGATATTGCGATTGTCCAACAACACTTCCCCAGCAGTTTTGCGTAAACACGTTCTTTGCTTTATGCAAGTCAGGCAGCGAGGTCAAATGCTTTTGGCGAGTTAATTGCACCGTATCGCCGAGCCTGATACTGTTAAGGTGTTGCCAGCTATTGTGGGTGTTTTTGATCATTGCTTATGTCATCCATATCACGGATGATGAAGTCGGCTCTCTTCGTTTGTATATCAACTTGAAAGCATCTTTCAGGACTGGTGACATTTCAATTTTGCCTGATTTTCACAGCAGAGGGACGAAAAACCATCCGAACTGAAAAACAAACAACATCAAAACGACTGAACTCTATATTTGAAAGAACAACATGGATATTATCTGACACCCAAGCAAACACATAACGTTTTCAGATCGTTTCCTAAACGGTTTTTTTTTTCGGGGTTCCGTACGTCTTCAAATGAAATGGACGCTCTTAACGCTCGTACACATAACGTCAGAGTTGGGACTTGGCTTTTACCGCAAAGCACAGGTTTTTTTTTTTTTTTTTGAAAACGTTTTAAAAACGTCAATGGACGTTACAAAACGTTTTTATTATGTCTGCTACGTCTTCGTCTTTAATGAACGTTTAAAAAACGTTTTTATTTGGTCCGCTCCGTGTTCGTCATTGGGTTCTTTATCATGAATATTCATGCGTATTTATAAATATTCAAATAAGAAAATATAAGGTTTGAAAACTAGTGGAAATACATAAAAGTCATTGAAATCTAAAGATTTATGTTAGGTTCAAACGTTGTGTGTTAAAAATAAACTTACCTACGTTATTGTTCAGTTATTCACAATTTCCAATTGTGTTATGAAGAGGTATTTTCATATGTTAATTTAGATTAATTAAGGTGTGTGTGATCTAATTTTAGTAACCATGTCTTCATGCATCTCAACATTTTGCTGGTATATAAAAGAATGTGATACAGAATCATCAATAGAGAATAGGAGTAAGGTGTGTGTGATCTATTAGTAACTATGTCTTCACGCATCTCGACATTTTGCTGGTATATAAAGGAATGTGATACAGAATCATCAGAGAATGGGATGTAGTATAGGTAGAGGTGGTAGGGCATTAGGAACAGGTTAGAATAGGATTATATGTGACCCTGCACCTCAAAACAAACAAAAAGTCGCCAGACATGAATTTTTAGTTAAGACCATATTCTGAAAGAGCAGACTTTAAGCTTTAAAATGATGTATAACTCAAATCAAATAGAATCTCCTAACCTATATAAATATTGTAAAGAAAGCACAAACTCAGGAAAAGTGTGAACTGAGAAAAGAGGCTCTGAAGTACAGTGTCTATTCAAGCGCTTAATCTTTACTAAACCGTGCTGGCTGTGCGATGAATGGGACAAAAAACAGGAAGTAAACCACCAGAGTAACAACAATGAATGGATTATCAGATTAAACTGAAATTAAGCATGCCTCATTAACACATTTTGTCCATAATCAACGCCAACTTTCAAAGCAGTAGCATTATCCCTTCAAAAGTTATTAGAGTTGAAAGTGAAGAGTGTGGACAAGGTTTTTCAGAAATGTAAAAGGGATTCTAAAGACACATCTAATCACACTGTTCTACCAAAAATGTTCGAGATAAACTGCTAAAAAAAACACACTTTCCTACCCGTTTTATGATACCAAATTTTAGCATGATGTAAAAGAAGACCCGCTCTTTTAGAAAATATGAAAAAGCTAAGTTCGGCTAGGTTGACCCATTTCACTTATTTTCAGTCCTCACGCAAAATCAGTGTGTGCGATTTTATGTTCGTTCTGAGGTGCACGGTCACATATATGATTAGGTTTAGGGTACTTTAATCCCAGATTGTGCCTGTATAATCTCGTGACTATAATTTTTTTAGTACCTAATAAAAAATAAACATGAGACGTTCTTAAAAGGTTTTATGGACGTTCTAGACGGATATGAAAAGTTCTCTAAACGTTCTGGAACGGGTCATAAGACTTTTTAGACGTTCTTAAAACGTTTTTTGAATGTTCTAGACGGTTTTAAAGGTTTTCTGGACGTCCGTAGAACGTCCACAGAACGTTTTGAATATTCTTAAAAGGTTTTACTGACGTCTATAACGTCCAAAAGGTTTTCTGCTGTTATTTTGTAGAAATTCCGAAAGGTTTTTTTAATTGGTTTTTGAACGTTTAAAAAACGTTTTTATAACGTCCATTTGAAACGTTTTAGATACGTCAAAAACCGTCCACAAAAAGACTTTCTGAAAACGTTTTGATATAACGTCCAAATAACGAACTTGGAACGTTTCACGAACGTTCAGAAAACGTCCAAATGTTAGTTGGGACGTATCATGAAAGAGAAACGTTAAGGGTCTGTAGATGCGCGCTTACGGTGCATGTGTGCATGTTTTATGGTACAAACTGTATACGTAACGCGTTAATGTGGGCTTGGAGCGCGTTTGCATTTTTGCACCCTCGCCTATGTAGGCAATCTAGCTGGTAAGATTACACGCCCGACTGGCAAACGTACGTAGTCTATATAAATCACTGGTTTAGGTGTCACACATAGTATTGCATAGTGCTACATCTCGTTACGTCATGTCATATTATGTGGCAGATGATATTATTGTATACTACATGACAACTATTATAAACCAATCACATCAATTACTTCACACACACACTTTTCATATAACAATTCAACATTACATGTACTAACAATTCCATTTATAGCATTATTAACATGTAACTCTATAGTATTAATGAATGTAAAGTCTATAGACTTCAAGGTCTACAAAAGCATTACAATTCACTAAATGTGTGATACATCTGTATGTCTAATTTCTTTAGACTACACAAGTCTACATGCAGACCTTGATGTTGTATGTAAAGCCTACCACTTAATCTGAAATAAAACAGTAATAAAAAAAAAAAACATAATTTCATACCAACAAAGGTGGTTGAATACGTCATCCCTTTCATCCATGGTATTGTATACAGTAGTTACCATCCCACCCTTGCGTACAGTCGTACTACTTTGAACAACTGAATGTTTTCTTTAAAGGACAAGTTCGCACCTTCGTAGACATGCTGGTTGAGTGAATGCAGCAATATTAACACATCATTGAGAGTTTGAGGAAAATCGGACAATCCGTTCAAAGGTTATGAATTTTTGAAGTTTCTGCTCACTCAAGGCATTGTGGACTGCCGCTATGATTATAGTGTTTTCATTAATGTTTTGTATTTCCGACATAGATTGTCGATGATATATCCCTTACATTCCTGCATATGTAGAGGAAATTGTCAAGAAGTCGGGTGCTGCAACGTGTAAACTTGATCTAATGACAACTTCTCTTGTAAAGAAGTGTGTTGTAGAACTTGCTCCATATATCACATGCGCCATAAATATATAGATCATTTGAAGAGGGTGCATTTCCTGACAGTCTGAAGGATGCCATTGTTTTTCCCCTCATGAAAGGGTCAAGGTTGGATCCCGAGCAGTTGAAAAATTATCGACCCTTTGCTAATCTTTTATTTCTAGGAAAGATTATAGAGAGAGCTGCGGTTCGGCAGATTCAGCACTATCTCTCTGATAACGATTTACACTCACCCCTGCAGTCTGCGTACAGACCATTCCACAGTTGTGAAACAGCATTACTAGAAGTGTCAAATGATATCAATTTTTCTCTAGACCATGGCAATAAACCATACTTGTTCTGCTTGACTTTTCATCGGCAATCGACACCATCAGGCACGATGTTTTACTGCAGAGGTTGCAACACAAGTTTGGTATCACATCTCTTGCTTACAAGTGGTTTGAATCATACTTAAAGCAGAGGAGCGGACGGTTGTAATAGATAAGTAAGAATCCTCTGCTCATGTATTAGATATTGGTGTCCCCCATGGCTCCGTGGTTGGCCCAATGTTGTTTACCATGTATTCTTCTCCTTTACGAGATATTATCGTGTCCAACCGAATGCCAGGGATGTGCTATTTTGATGACACTCAGATATGTATTTCATTTCAACCATGTTA
The DNA here is from genome assembly GCF_040938485.1 of Diadema antillarum. Taxonomy (NCBI): domain Eukaryota; kingdom Metazoa; phylum Echinodermata; class Echinoidea; order Diadematoida; family Diadematidae; genus Diadema; species Diadema antillarum. The sequence continues at coordinate 1,962,291 of NW_027271028.1, forward strand.
CCTGCAGGATGCAATCTCTCAAGTAGAATGTTGTGTCAAAGAGATTAAACTATGGTCAATCCAAAATGGTCTCAAACTGAATGATGAAAAAACTGAAATCTTACACCTTACATCTCGATTTCGCAGAAGAATGGAACTTCCTGAGATAAAGATGACAGTACCTCGATTGTACCTGGTACAACAGCCAAAAACCTTGGTGTGATATTCGATCAGAATATGGTTGTGGATAAATTTGTTTCAGAGAAATGTAAATCGGCATCCTTCGCTTTATAATAAGACTTGGAAAAGTTCGTCAGTTTTCGGATGCAAAGACCACTAAAAAGCTTGTTCAGGCTTTTGTTATATGTCATTTAGACTACTATAACAGTTTGTTGTATAATATCTTTGACTCACAGCTACATAAACTGCAGGCAATTCATAATGCCGCTGCAAGATTGATAACGAAGAAGAATTCTCACATAACCTCCATTTTGAAGCAGCTACATTGGCTCCCTGTTCAGTCACGTATAGTTTTTAAGATACTGTTACTGACTTATCAGTGCCGGGATTCAATGGCACCAGAATATCTCAGTAAGTTCTTGGTAAGGTACGCTCCCTCTCGTAATCTGAGATCAACTCAGAAAAATCTTCTCCATTGTCCTGCTATCACAACAAAGTTTTATGGTGAACGATCTTTTGCTCATGCTGCTCCCACAATGTTATATAAAAGAAGCTCCCACAGCGTTAAAGTTTAAAACTACTCTCACGACATTTCTGTTTAAAAAGTATTATGAATGAGCTTGGTTTTGCTGCTATGGTACATACAATGTACACTACATTTCCTCTTTCTACTTTCATCCCTCTCCCTCAAAGCGCATAGAGACACTACGGTAGTGACATGCGCTATAAGCACTGTGTTATTATCATAATAATAATAATAATTATCATTATTATTATTATTGTTATTATATTATTATTATTATTATTATTGTTATTATTATTATTATTATTATTATTATTATTGTTATTATTATTATTATTATTATTATTATTATTATTATCATTATTATTATTATTATTATCATTATTATTATTATTATTATTATTGCTTTCCCGGTATCATTGCATGTCTGTGACACGTACAGGTCACGTCACGATTTAATATCGCACAAGGTCACAACAAACGCAGACTTAGAATGCTGCAGGTTTGTTGCAATTTAACAAAGCAACCTATAGTAGGCGAGTGTAGGCCCTATATCAAAAATTGAAAACGAGCGAGCCGTGTTGGTTTTAGGGGCAAGTTGCATTTTGTCATATCACTTGCTTCCCGCATTGGTTATGAGGAAAGACTCTGCATCTTGAGACTTCAAAAACTGCGTAGTAACTTATAGTATTTTAAGGAGCACTTCTTAAGATTATTTTTGTTGCGATGCACAAAAACAAAATACATGATCAAAGTTGATAACCTACCTCCAGCAGGAGGCCTGAGTTTAGGAAATGCCGCATCTGTTCAGGCGTAGGAGAGAGAGAGAGAGAGATAGAGATAGATAGGGAGAGAGAGAAACATTTATGAGGAATAAATGAAATTGACATTTTCACAAAATTCTCCGAAGTAACATCTACCTGAGGGAAAAGTAAGGATCTCATAGGAGCGGGCTTGGTTATGACCGGATAGAGCTCCATGTAACAATCCAATATTCATTATGTGTTAAATATAGAAACAGTCCCAAAAGATGACATCAACAATCTAGGACTGAAGAATCCACAATATAATATATAATATTTATCACTGCCATACTACAGTGTATACGTGCATTACGAACAAAATTACTCATACACATTGCCCACGAAATGATGATGCCTACTTTTTTTTTTCATTAACATTGGATGGAGGTTCAGAAGTGTACGTGGCATAAGATATTGCATTAAAGTTCACTGTTTGAAATTCTACTTTAACATGTTTAATAACAGCGCCGATATTTCAGTTAATGTTCCCAAATAAAACCAATATTGTGAAGGTACGTTTCTTCAGTGAAGAGGATTTTTAATGACAAATCAATCCGACCTACCGCTTTCCTTCGCAAACAAAGCACCGACAACCAGAAGGAGTAGACACACAATCCCAAATTTCTTCATTTTTCTCGACAAGTGAGCAGAAACCTCTCGCGTGATTCGACATACAACTGTTCGGCAAACGTGTCTTCTGCTATAAGAGCCAAGGTAGACTCCCTGGACTAATTTGAGCAGCTCAGAATTTTATTCAATCACTGCAGACACTACGTCAAATGTAATTTTGATTCAACGGTGTACTTCTCGTACAACCATACACCGATGAACCTTTCTTCCTTCTAGCAAAATAGCTCGATAGTGTCTGACAACAAAGGAGATTGGGATCGTCGTCTAATAAATGCGGTTCTTTCACGTTTTGTCACCCTACCAATACTGGGTGGAATTCCAAGCGTTTCATGCAAAGTACAATGTCTGTTCTGGAAAAATGGAAAGAAAGGTATTACAATCGTGTGCCTAACGACTATGTAGTTATATCAACACATGCCAAGAGACAATTGTGACCACGCCAATGATTCAAGCAAATAATATATATCAAAGATATCGGCAACTTTATTCAGTATTGATAAACTCGAAGATTTTGATAACGATCGAAATTGATAGAACATCAGCATCAGTATCAACATGATCATCATTGATAAAGATCAAAATGGAATGGAATGGCAGATCAAAGCTCCACCCGATGTACTATTGTGCAATTGTCAAAACCTGAAGGCATCCCATTTAACACTTTGTTTTATGCTACCATTGACCACAGAGAAGAAAAAAATACCAGAAAAAATTTTGCAACTAGGGGGATGGATCCTCCACCTGTAAACTTTCCATCGCATTTACAGTATCTATGTTCCATTACTTACTTTAAGAATAATAAGATGTGAATGCAAAACAAAGAGTACCATTTTACTATGGACCTACGACGAAGAATTTTCTGTGGTTATTACAAAATCGCCTTACTATATTCTACTTACACATTGTATATAATTTTTTCTGTTTATTTGATGGAAATGAAAATAAATTAGAACTTCGATTTCTAACATTAGTGTGATTAAAGACTTCCAGAGAATGCATGATCCACGAGAGTAAATTCAGTATTAAAGTTGACAACCTACCTCCAGCAGGGTGGTTAGGAATAACTGCATCTGTTCAGGTGCAGAGGAAAAACAAAAACCAAACATTCATGATGATCAAATTATTTGAATTATACGTAGGTTCATATGTGCTTGTAGTTGCAGGTGTGTATGTATTATACTTTTGTTATACTATTGTTTGTATTTGCTTTATGACACTCCCACCTTCTTGTACAAATTGTTATTCCTACGTAGCAATAAATTTGTATTAATTGGATATGGAAATAAATGAAATGCAATGAAATGAAAATGAATTTTACATTTCATAGGATTTTACGGAATCACATCTCCTACTTGAGCAGAAATTAGGCGTTAGGAGTCACATTGGGGTCGAGTGGTCTGGATTAACGAAAGGGCAGGTATCTATACGTAACAGTCCAATAATTGATAAAGTGTTAGTGAATAAAAAACAAACAAACATTAGTCCTATTTAAAACGAGACCAAGAATGGGTCTGAAGAACCCACAATAATGTCAACTAATCACCACTGTGTTTCAGTGTATGAGAAGACTGAAACGAAGCTAGTATAAAACTGTTCACAAAACTATATCATAGAAACCCTTGCTTCAAATCTCTCTCTCTTTTGTTTACGGTGACTGGAGGATGAGATATGTATATAACTATTGCTTGATTTTTCTTAAAAGTGTAGCGGCGATATTCAATTCAATGTTTCCAAAATATAAGATCAATATTGTCAAAGTACGCAAGTGAAGAGGATTGTCATATTGGTTTCAAATTCAAATTCAAATTCAAATTTATTGCCGTTTTTGACAATAATACAATATACATTTCACTCCCCTCAGTGACAGAAATCACGTGAACAAAACAATGTAGATTGAGCAGGGTAAACAACGATAATTGTAAACTTACAGTAACGATACATTGTAATGAGACTGAAGTACACTGAAATAAGGTGAAATATCAATATGCACTGTGCGAAAAACGGAGGGACCTACTGAGAAGACAATACTAATGTGGGCTCCTCCTGAAAAAAAAAATAGATAAATGAGAATATTGATAAAAACCGTCATCAAATAAAAAACAAAAGATACAGCAAAAAATGAAGGGGAAAAACAGGGAAAAAAGATTGGAAGCCCACAAAGAGTCAGACGAAGAAAGAGAAAGACACACACAGAGAACAACAACAAACAAACAAACAAACATGAAACGAAACTGGGATAGCGAAGAGACAAGTAACAGGGAAAAAAACTGATATAATTGATACATCGACTGCCAATACCACTACCGCTGGACCACACTCCCACTTTCTGTCGAAAAGAAACCTCCCATATTCACAGAGTGTCATCGTGTCAGACCACACGGTGCACAGATGAAGGGGCCATCTAATTCTGCCAAATCTGTTGCAAACCGAACTACATGGTGGGAAATCCAAGCATTTCATGCAGACTGCAGTGACAGCTCTACTAAAAAAAATAATGATAAGAATATGAGAGATATATGAATTGAGAACCTAATGGCTGTCTGGTTCTACACACGCATGACCACGTTAATTGCTTCAGGCGAATAATACTTCTAAAATCTCGATGTCTCCATTCAGTAAGTCCATGATAGAAATTGATTGGAATGGCAGATCAAAGTCCCGCCCGATATATCATTTTGCAACTGACAAACCCCAAAACGACCTTTTCTTATTCTAAAGGAGAGGAACGAATTCTATAACGTACTACATACCATCAAAGGGTTTCGCTACAGTGCACACAACGCAGTAGTACATGCCAGTGAAACTAATATATGTAACGTGATCATATGCAGATTTTACTGCAGTTTTGAAATCTGTGAGCTCTTAAAGAAAGTTAAGACTGTAACATTTTGTTTTGGCAGAATTAATTAATCAATCTCGTGAAAGTTTTCTGCTGGTTTCCTGCTAAAATGAAGAGATATATGATTGTCTGCCTGGCTCTTCTAGCTGTCCTTGCCTTGTTCGCCAGAGAAAGCGGTAAGTCGAATTTGAAACCAGTTACACCCCTAAGCTAAATCACTGGACTTGTATCAGTAATTCAATCATATCTTGATTTCATTTGAATTGAATTACTCAAAATGACTGCTACAATCTACTCAAACGAACGAACAAACAAACAAACAAACAAACAAACAAACAAACCAATAAAGCAGGGTTTCTACCTCTACAAGGTCACTTGGTAACTGCATGTCCAATAGAACTTTAACACAATAGTCATAATGTATGGGGGTAGTTCGGTGTTTGCTGTTTGAAATGATCGATTGTCATGCTATGCCAACAGTATACTGCATGTAGAGAAATATAGCAATGGTGACTTGAATATTGGGGGTTTTGTGGGCTTTATATATTTCTGCAGCATTTTGTGGATGAGATCTCATCTCTTATCGTCTTATCAAACAACTCTCCTCTGAGATACAGCTTTCCATGGCACCCGAACACTCCGTTTGGAGGTTCACAACCAAATTTGACAGCGTGTTGCCCTTCCTGAAAAGCTTATTCCATCGTTTTCCATAGTGGTTCCTACTCACCAGGATTTCTTTTGGATGTTACAATCATTGACAGAGGGCTCTTCTAGGATTATAGTATACGTACCCAGTGGTTGCAATCGTAGGGAGGTAGTTTAATGGTGTGTAATGCTATTATACTAATACTTCAAAAGTAACACGCCACGATAGTCAATGGGCATTTCCTATACTTAATTTTAGACGATGTTTATTGACATTGAATGGTTACATGATGTTCTAAAGTAGGCATTGACGTATCGTATCTCATGATGGTGATGACGATGATTATGTCGTATCTCATCATGTCTCTGATCGTCAGATGCAACTAAACAAGTGTACCAGGGCCCTCATGGACGTGACAGTGGTAAGCAACCGTGTTTGAAGATCTATTTAACATATCCTGCATCAATTAGCCCACTATTTTCTTTTTTTTGGGGGGGGGGGAGGGGAGGGGGACTAAAAGTCAGTATTTTTATGGGGGACAAGAACCAGACACATTCAAGAATGGCGTACTGAAACCTTCTAAAAGCGTTCCGAGAGATATAAGCATATTCTTTATGAAGTGATTATACCGGTATTTCTTTATAGCAGTGATTAATTCTTTGAGTGTGTTTCTTTCTATTATCTGGAGGTATATTTTGATATTGTATGTATTGGTTGACAACAACGTGCCACCTGCAGTCTATGGGTATTCCCTCCTGCATTTTGGACGATGTTTTTCGTCATCAAATTATTACATGGCGTTCTTATGTGGGCGTTGTATTTCTACAATATTGTAATCAAACCTCATGACGATGACGACGTATCTCAGCTAACTCATCATGACTTTAATCGTTTGCTACAACAGATGCAGCTAAACCATGGAACGAAGGCCCTCCTGGACTTCCTGGAGGTAATCAATCGTGTTTTAAGATCGTTTTGCTTCCACTGCATGACTCAACCCACCATTTGTTTATCCATTTATCTATTTTTTTTTTTTGGTGGGGGAGGGGTACAAGTCATGATTTCTATAAGAGACAAAAATCATTCACATTCAAGAGTGCTGTACTTTCTAGAGTGCCTCTGCATACATACCCCAATTCTTTTGGCAGTTTGAATTTCTTTTAAATCTTTTGATTTTGAAAATACTTAGCAAAGGATGTTTGATCAATAACATGAAGCCACAGACCAGTCACTGTAGATTGTTTAAAATTGATCTTCTTATCTGCATGGTGTATATAATTATATACAAGGAAAGTGACAAGACACGAGTTGTCACCGACTATTCTCGGCTTCATTTTAACATTGTATCCCTTATTGCACGTCAATGTTTCATTGAATGTTTCTTTTGCGATATACCCCTTCACTTAAGAGAGACGGATATATGTTTTTCTTCAGCTTTCGCTCGTTTCTTTTTTTTTATCTTGTAGTGAGAGAATTAACCAAACGTGAAGTACAAGATGCTCTTGAGTTGCTGAAGATGGAAAAGGGCGCCCACACTAACCACGATATAAACAACGACTGAAATAAAATCCGCCTTGATGTCCAATCGTGTCTGGGTGTTCAGAAGCCCGCCGTCTACCGTCAATTCCTACTGATCAAATCCAGCTTTACAAAGATTAAGAAAAGAATAAGGTAAAATTGAACTGGAAATTCGCTCTAAGTTGTTTTTTTTTCACAGTGCCGACAGCAGTGATAACAATAAATGAAAGAGAATTTGCGTTACTTGCACTTTGTTTGTGTCCCTTTCTTTGCTTGACGTGATCTGCTTTATTTTTTCAATAGGAAAACCGTCAACATACAAAGTATTCAATACAGATGTTTAACAAGAGCATTGGCTTTATACAACTCTTTGAACATAGTGTTGTGATTCTTGTTACAATCGTACATTGTCATAATGATTTTGTGTTTGATATATATATACATACATATATATATATATACAAATAGATATGTCATAAATCAAAATATGAATTGTTCCAACGCGTTACACATTGTGGGGTACGATATAAGTAGCCTATAAAGAAAACATATGGGGAGAAACATATTCAACGAATCTGGATGTCAAACTGAATGTAAATTGTGCGATAAGGAACAGTTCGAATTGGGCTGAAACAATTTAATGTATACACTGATTATTTGAAATTGGAAATGCAGGGACCATCTTCAAAAGCAGAGCACTACGAAGATAACCCCTTTTTTCGCAAAAATCCAGGTTTCACGGTTGTGTGTTATGTTAGTTAGAGAAAAAGCAACTTAGTCGTGCCTACATGAGAGAAAATTAGGATGGCTGGGGTCATACACCGAGCTTAACACCCATGAACCATACGGCCCACGAGCATGACTTGAAAATAAAAAAGGTACAGTCGATATCAAGTAAAACAGGTCCACTGCCTAGAAATTCAACCCTTTAATGCCCAAGGTAATTTGACCCTTCCCAGACCCTCTACAATTTCTTCATTACAATGATGTATCACTGTCGAATTTGGCACGTGGGTAGAGCAAAATAATCACATTGAAACCATTGAAATGACTCAATGTTACCCATTGGTGGCACTTTTCATCACAATACAAATAATTTGAGTTTGTAACAAATAACTATAGCTCAGTCGGTAGTGCACCGGTCTAGCAATCCGGAGGTCTCGGGTTCGAATCCCGATGGAATCCCATTTTCTTTGCTCACTTTTCCACTAATAACTTATATTCTTTCTGGTCAGTTTATTCTGTCTTTATTTGTTACAAACTCAAAAAGCTGCATCACTTCGGTGATCCCTTGCATTTATCCCCAAGTTGAATTATCCTTCGGGTTTATGCCAGGTTCAAGTGTGTGCGTGTGTGTCACACACAAACACACTGCTATAGCTTCTGACCACCCGAGCATTGAGAATTAAGGGTTTCTGGGACGAACACTGTACTAGGGCTTTCTATAGCTCAGTCGGTAGAGCACCGGTCTAGCAATCCGGAGGTCTCGGGTTCGAATCCCGATGGAATCCCATTTTCTTTGCTCACTTTTCCACTAATACAATTAATTTAATACATAGAAAATATCGTAAAATCATGTTTGTACGTGTAAATGTCTTTATCATTAAGCCTATCGGTTTCATATTTTCCACAAACAAAGATTATGTAAATTCAAACTTGGCTCCTAGTATTCGTAATAGTTGAAATTTGTCAAGCTCACGACGAGGGGCGCTTTTCATAATGTTTCAAAAGGCATTTATATAATATTTACAGACATAATTCCATCATATTTTGTACTTCAACATAATATTATGGCCAAGAAGACACTATTTCATCTACTATTACATTGTTATCTGACTTTGGAACATCAGCAACAACAGCAAATCCGCACGTTCACACACACACACACACGCGCAAAATCCGACAGACATGGCCATGATGGTTTAAGGTTGCCTTGGCAACCAGGGATATCAATCATATCTAAATTGAAAATCAAAATGTTGGCAATAAGATTTTAGGAAAAGTCACACAATTTGGTTGAAGTAGCAAACGAAAATATTCAAAAAGGGGGGGGGGGGACAACGTGTTTAAAACAGGTCCAACAGCTCCATATTTGGCAAGAAAGGCCCACGAGCATGCTAGTACATGCTCAACGATAGGCAAAAAAGGCCAGGGCCCTTTTTTATGAAGAGTTAAAATTGATTATATAGTTGATTTCAACTGTTAGTCTATGGCAGCCTGTGTGGCAAGGAAATTTAAAATCGATCATATCTTTTGATAAAACGGGGCCCAGGTATGTTACTATGGAGCTCGTGACCTTTCTTTTCCAAAGAGTTGAGCTAATTATGGTCCTTATTTGCCTAGTGTCTTGCTCGTGGAGCAAGTTATGGAGGCCTCAAGTACTTAATTAGTGATTTTGTTTTTCATTTACAATAATGGTATCGAGAGAAAAGATGATAATAATACCAACGACAATGGATGTAGATTGAATGTCAATGAATGTTTGTGTATAGTTGTTATACAGCAAAGATTCCTTTGTGATACTCTAAGGTAACCTTATACTATACGGACTAACGACACGACGCTATTTTTCTTATTTGTTTAATAAGTGGACATATTCCCTATAAGAGATATCATTTATATCAAAAAAGTCTTAATAGACAGTACTAACAAAAATTATTTGTTGAGTGCAGAAATCATGTCTATAAAACAAGAGTAGAAGGTCTTTCATGCTATGTTGCTGCACTGTACTGACTTGAATAACATAGTTATGAAACAATCATTGAATCCATAAATCATTCAAGTTCAAGTTGTTTTATTTCATCTCCAACAAATTGAGAATACAATGAAATGTATGTGTATACAAATAATGTTACGAAATAACATGTGATAAAGATACAGGTAATAATTGTTAACAGAGAACACACACATGCACACAGACGACGCACATTAACAATCACGAGGCAGGTCTCTTGTAAAGATTTAAAGGTAAAATAGATAGAAAGATTTAGTGAGGAAGGTATGACTTGTAGAAACTGAAGTGGACAGGAAAAGGGAGAAGGGAAAGGATGGTGGGCCATAACCAGGGCACGCGTGGCACAGAATCTTGGGCTCGCTGCGGGGCAGGTAGTTTTAAGATAAAACAGCAACAACAACCATTTTGAAAGTCAAAACTAACAAAAAGAATAACTTATTGTATTCTGTAAGACATTTTTAATTTCATTTATTGCACAGATGGTACGGATTGGTAAAGATTAAGCGCTTGAATGGGCTCTGTACTTCAAGACCTATTTTCTCTGTTCACACTTTCCAGAGTGTGTGCATTCTTCCCAATATTTAGATAGGTTAGGAGAATCTATTTGAATTGAGTCATACATCCTTTTAAAGTTTAGAGTCTGTTCTTTGAGAATCTGCCCTTAACTAAAAATCCATGTCCGGCGATTTTTTTGTTGGCTCTGTGATGCAGGGTCACATATTGTCAAAATTTGTTATACATTGTAATGAAAACGGAATGCAGAAATAAACTGAACTGAACTGAACTAAAAGTATAATGGAATCAAGTATGAAAACAGAATTAATTGGAATTTCGAGGTTGATTTACCGACAACAATGTGTTCCAGTTGACGGTTTCCGACAGATGTATAGGCACTGGAAATCTGTGGGCTGTTTAAAGGATTTTGTAAACATCAATGATAATAGTAATAATACGAATTCCTTATAATTCTCTGTTACTCTTTAATCTTGACCTCTATCACTCTAAGGCTTTGGCACTCTCTCTTTCTCCCTCTGGAAGCAATACGGTGTTGTTTTGCATTATGCAGAGCGCCCTCAGAGTCTGTACACTATGCAACCTCCACTCTTAACAGGGCTCACACCTGTAAATAAAATGGACTGTCCCAGACCCCTTCACAAATTCGTACCAAAGATACCAAAATAAATGAAGAAAAAAATTAATTAAAAATCAATGATTTAGATTAGCAAAAAACTGAATAGCTGTAGACATTGAGTATGAATTCCTCTACAAACTGCATTTTGGTTGGAAGATGAAAGCTTTTCTGATGGAATTTGAGGGGACTATATTTCATCGGGTACGTGTACGGAAAATAGGTGATTTTTTGAGTGACAAGAACTCGTAGTCTAGCTTTGCGGACCCTTCGACAGAATTAGAGCAGAAGAATCCACCGTGGAAATTTGATGGATGAAAGGGTATATCTCACTTATCCAGGTTAGTGAAGCTGAAACATTTCATTCCTCCCAGCTATTTTACAGAATTTTTTGCAATTTGAATTTTAACACACGTCTCTATGGGGAATTATTTACCCGTGTGAGCCCTTAGAGTATGCACGTAATACACACAAGTCTATGGAAAGTGCCTTGCACACAGAAGTTCTGCTTGCCTTGTATGCATGACGAGGCTCTCGCCACACGAATAACTATAAATTTAAGCAATGCCGTGCCAAAGTGAAGTTCAAAAGATCAAAATGAGGACAATGTGGAATAAAATCGTAAGTTACATTCTTCTTTAACATACATACAAGTATACACGAGTTTGCAATTTTAATACATTTGTGTCAGAATCATCTATGCTACTTGTACAGCTCTGTGCTCTCTGGTAACATGACAACACCCACCCCTACACTCGAGTAGACCACACTAGCACTGGAGCGTGTACGCACGGCACGCTGTACTGTCACGTCGTGACTATTGTGCGCTGCCAAAACAATAATTCAGCACACTAGAAAGCTTCCTCAAACTCAACATCTACACCTGACGAGGTTATCAAGGCTTTACAGATCTGGTAAATTTGTGCCTTCTTTAGTCAAATTTTATGTGCCAGTATGACTTATTGAGGTGATTTATTGGAACAATTGAGTATATGAATATAAGAACGACCCAAGTCCAATTTTTGGCCAAATTCAGTTTGACATGGGAAATTGTAGCTTATGCATGGACTCATCTTGTGTATAAATGATAAATCCTAATTACCCCCGGAAGTGCCTAAAATAAATGAGTTAAATCTTAAATGAATGTAAGAATGAAGGACTTGGGTCATTCTTACATTCATATTATAGCGCCCTCTCTCGTCCTTCTCTCATCTCTATAGCAGAATATCATGTATATGAATCAAAGAACGACCCAAGTCCATATGAATCAAAGAACGACCCAAGTCCATCACACAAAATGGCCTCTCCACAATAATGTTAACGTTAATTGTCATAATAATATATGTTCTAATTTGTATATACAATGTTGCCTTCCCATCACAGTTAAATAGAATATTATTGGACAAAGAAAAAAGATATGAAGGTTCTTTTTAGTTTACTCGAAATGGTCTTCCATGGACTTGGGTCGTTCTTATATTCATATACTCAATTATTTTAACAAAACTGATGATGATGTTGTTAGACTGATGTTAACTTGAACTAACCTCGATTTATCATTGGCTGGCTGTTCCCACACCCAGGCCAAGCCTACGTTTCCAAAATTTAAGTGCTTGCTAGCTAGTATAGCGAAGTAAGTATTTAGTTACTGGTACTGACTACTACTACTACTACTGAGTACTAGTGTTACAATTACGAACATGGCGAATAGGCAATCTACTAGTACTCTCCCAGCTGATTACCAGCAGAAGCTGGAGAGGAAAACATTTAAACTAGGTGAAGACCCAGGCCATTGCTGGGTCTTCACTGGCCGACAGAAGAATGGATATGGGCTGGTGGATGTTGTGATTTCAGAGAGAAGCAAGTCTCGTACAACCATACACGCACATAGGCTTGCTTTGATGATCTGGATCACTGGATCATGGGATATTCCATCTGAGCTCGATGCATCCCACCTCTGTGGAACACGTTTGTGTGTTAGGCCCAGTCACCTGGTGCTTGAGAGCCGTGAAGATAACAAATCCAGACAAATATGCCACTCTTATAATGTGTGTAATATTGGACATGATCCAAAGTGTATTTTTCCACCAGCCCAGTAATTTCCCGTCCTTACTCAACTTAGCCCTGGCCCTTCGGTAGGTAGCTCATTACGCTGTTTTCAAATCAAGACAAGTTTGTAATGAAGTAGATATAGACCCTATTTGTATGTTTTACACCCCCCCCCCCCCGGGCCCCACTAACTTTCTTGATAGTGATATCCTAGATCTGTTGTGTTTCATTTTCATTACACCTGTATTACTTAGCTGTAACGTTAGTCGCAGTTAGTGTAGAACACAAATTTAGATGAATTCTTCTTCAGACTCACTAACGTTAGAGCTGATTATTCTATCGTAACTGTGATCACGTGCAATGGAAAAATGCTCTTTTTCAAGTTGTCCTTTAACATATGACCTGACATTACAGTCTTTTTTTCCAGTTTTTGTTTCGTTCATACAGTCTGTATCTGTAGTTCCTGTGTTTCGCTTTAGACGCTTTCCCAGCATGTTTTCTGTTCCGTGTCCTCCAGTAATCCCGTCGGCTTTGCAGGTTGAGAAGTCTATGGCGGACCTTCTTCCCTCCCTCAACCGGTACACCGGCAGCTGCAGCTTTCTCGAGGATCGATTTCGGTCCACTGTTGGTAAGTTGAATAGCAGAATGTTCCCTGTTAGAACGATTGCGAGAAAATCTGCCAGTGTAGTGGGGACTGGTGACAGCAAAAGCAGCATTCATCGATTCTGCTTTTTGAGTCGAGGAATGCAGTCTTGTTTTCTTGAGCATATTTGGAGATAATCTCTTTGAGATGATGTTGAGGATTTGTTGCTTATCTGCAGCATTGATCGATAGTCTTTTGCGAAATGCTGGGCCTAAAAATCTGAATCTGTAGTCTCCTCTGCAAACTAAGCTCTTCGTATGGCACAGCTCATGATTGCCAACATAGCACAAGAGTATGGCATCACCACATTCAACGAGTGTTCTCTCATGCTTAAGTATGTTCCTGGGAGACATTTTATGTGCTGAATTCAATTCTGCCTGAACTCGCTGTGCAATATCATCAGCTAGATTTTGTTGCTGCTTTGCTCTAATTCGCACTGATCTGCCGGGGAAACATTCCTTACTTAATTTCAGTTTTGTGATTTGTCGTGCCAAGGATCGATGTAAATGAGTGGTGCACAGAAAGGACTCGGTATCAATGTTAGCCTCTTCCTTCATTACTTTTTGAATGCCCTTTGCAAAGTGACCATCACTGTCAGTGGTAACAGTTCCAATCATGAGCCTCTCTTCTGCACTTAAGAGATTCCTTGCACACATTTCTCCCCCGTTCATTTCATCTCCAATGTTTTCATGCAATTTGAGATTAGCCGTACATTTAGGATGGTTGGGGCAACTAGGTGTAAAACCAGCACTTATTTGTCTCTGTCCATACCTGCACAGTTTGTTGAAAGACTGATGGGAAATCACATACTTTTCGGAAGTAACATTTTCAACTGCTATGTCACGGGCCTGCGTTGCTGGGGCAAATGGTGTTCTCCGACGGCCATGACTAAGGGGCACATTGTACTGACGATCAATTTCGATGCCTATTGGCGTGTTCGCATTCATACCTCTATTTTGTAGTACTTCCACCACTTTCCTGCGCTTGTTTGCCATATCTGCCTCATTAGATTTCGACATCATGTCCCCACATTGATTCACATTTTCCTGGAGGCTGCTCATTGAAGCTGGTGGCACACTCATCGATATTAGAATTCGAGCTGCAGCAGACTGTGCAATGTTACTCTGATAAAGTCCAAGTTGCAGTGCCATGTTTGGCACGGCAGTTCTCCTTCCACGGCCCTGTCGAGGAATCTCCTAGTACAGTTTGTGAACACAAGAAATGAAATCACAATGTCTACACACAAAGTGGATACTCACAGCAATCCCTCTATGACTTTCTGCTTCCTCTGGTATAATCAGATCCACTTTGGTACATTTAGGGCTGTCTTTATTGTGCTGCTTCCAGACGAGATTGATTGTCTCTGCCAATTTCTGCATGTCTATCAGTCGGTGACCTGTTGCATAGCCATGTTCAGGTGTCAACATTTTGTCAGCAGTGGTCGGTTCTGTCCTCTTTGGCCGTAAAAGCATCACTGTTTTGCTTTGTTGGGAAACATAATCTGGATCTTGATGACCATTTCCATAGGTGTCAGAATTTGTTGTGCGTTCAAAATCTTCTCTCGTCAGGCGAACATAAGTCGTTTGTGACTTAATATTTGATTTTTCTCCTTTAAATGTCATCCCTTTGTTCCATGGTTTGTAACCAGGTAGAAAAAGGTTCTTTCTTTGAGTGCAAAGCAGTTTAGGCCCCATGTTCTCTTATTTCTGTAAAAAGGAGGTTGTTGTGTGGTAGATATATATACCTTGCCACCTTATGTATCCCAAGTTCATGTGTTAATACTTTCTCCTTTTTTTCATACTCCACTAAACTTCTTAGTAAAGGACTATTTCTCGGAAAAGCCAGTGACATCATATTCTAGGATTTGCTCATAATGGAATAAATGGGGTGTCATGACCAATTGCCAAACATTCTTGTTGAGGTCAGTTAGTGATGTCATAAAGAGTTTATGCTGTTCTATTCTGTCTTTCATTCCATCCTTTCTCACAGTTACAACCATGGAGACAGTCTGCATTCGGTGATTGATGACAGCTCAGGGAACATAATCCATAACGACTGGTACACACACTTTAAACCTTCAAACTAACAAGCTCACACACAGGCAAAAAGCACCCAGCAAGACTGACCTACTTTCCCCATACAAGCTCTGCTGGTTTATGTTGAGCTGATCTGTGAACTCCTTCCCTCCCCCCTCCCTCCCTCTGTCACTCTCTCCCTCTCCCCCCCCCCCCCCCCCTCTCTCTCTCTCTCTAACTCTGCTTAACTTTAATTTGTTTTCTTTCATGTTCTTGTGGTACTAGATCTTAGTAGTTGGTGAATCAACAAATAATATTGTAGTCATTGTCAAACAAATTTGAATGATTGTGGTACTTTAATGTATTTCTTTGTTTTGGCTGCCACTGAAACATAGTTCAAAATACATAAAGTTAACCTGTTTGATGAGCCAAAGTCTTTAACAGAACTTTGCAGACATACGATGACAATGATTCCCCCTTATCAAAGGATAACTGCACATATTCATATATTCATCTCATGTAGAACTACATGGACACTGCAAGATTTTTTTTTTGAAAATACCTCAATGTGCATCATTTTCAAAAGTGTCCCTTTAAGCAGCTTTACAACCCTTTACTGTGCAATTTCTCATATGATGTAGGGGCAAATATCATCAAAAACACATTTATGATGTCAAAAAGTCAAATAAGAAATATGACCTCCACTATAGGGCTCACACCTGTAAATAAAATGGACTGTCCCAGACCCCTTCACAAATTCGTACCAAAGATACCAAAATAAATGAAGAAAAAAATTAATTAAAAATCAATGATTTAGTTTGGCAAAAAACTGAATAGCTGTAGACATTGAGTATGAATTCCTCTACAAACTGCATTTTGGTTGGAAGATGAAAGCTTTTCTGATGGAATTTGAGGGGACTATATTTCATCGGGTACGTGTACGGAAAATAGGTGATTTTTTGAGTGACAAGAACTCTGGCTTTGCGGACCCTTCGACAGAATTAGAGCAGAAGAATCCACCGTGGAAATTTGATGGATGAAAGGGTATATCTCACTTATCCAGGTTAGTGAAGCTGAAACATCTCATTCCTCCCAGCTATTTTACAGAATTTTTTTGCAATTTGAATTTTAACACACGTCTCTATGGGGAATTATTTACCCGTGTGAGCCCTCCAAAGCAATCCTGATCCAGAGGCGAGGAACTCAGGAGTTTGTAGGATTTCCCGGTCAATTTTAGAATTTCTCCAAACACTTTAATGTTTGGAGAAATCAAATTCACATGGAATGCGATCGCAGTAAAATCAAAACTATAAATCAAGAAAAAAAGAGCAAAACAAAACAAAACAAACAAAAATTCAAATTCGTCTTTTCCAGCTCAACAACTCGGTGATGAAATGATTGACAAAATGAGCATACTAACATACTAATGATCGGTTACCTCACTTAAACTCTTCCTGAAACCTCTGCAAATTCATTTTTTTGCAGCAAATTAACCCATATGTTTTTGTTAACATTGTACAATCACTCTGAGGTATCAAGTCTACTAGATATATTATCTGGAATAAGTATAAACCTTTTGAAAAGGGTTATTAATGTTATAACTTTCCCAATGTGTTATGTATTGAACTTATCTATCACCACGGGTATTATAATGACCGCTATATCCAGACAGATTGGCATGAAATGTAAACTGCGATGTTTGTTGTCACCCAACTTATTGTATACGCTGTATAATGCTCTTATTTTTCCATATATGACTTATTGTAGTATTGTTTGGGCAAATTGCCGTAACACAAGCAAAAAGAAATAGAGAGGCAATCAGAATATGCTCATTACATTGTGCTTATTTAGAGCATACGGCCCGTTAGTCCAACGGGTGTACGTCACGAGACAGACACCCACGAGTCACACAGCCCACGAGTTATACAGCTTACGAATCATACAGCCCATTAGTTTGACACTAAGCTAACAAGGCCCACGAGACCGACGGATTAAGCCCCGTGTTATATCTGTTGAACTCTTGGGCTGTTTTAACCTAGTGTCGAACTCATGGGCTGTAATGACTCGTGAGCTGTATGACTCATGGACCTGTTTTCAATGTCGAACTCGTGGGCTGTATGACTCGTGGGTGTCAGTCTAGTGGGATGACCCCATTCAAGCAGCTGAATCCATCCTTGAGATTGATGACATGCATAGATTTCCATCTTCTGTATTTATGTACTAATGTACGAAAAATTTGCTGCCACAGTCCTTTCAAAACTTTTCTATTATAATACAAGTATTCACTCGTACCCTACACAACACTCAACAAATTTCCACGTACATAATGCAAAATCCCCTAGAGCTCACAGGTCAGTGAGGCATCACCTACCAGAAACGTGGAATACCTTATCCTACCCCCTGAAAACACGAATATTAGGCCCTACTTATTTCCATTAAAACTAGCATAAAGAAGTATATTATGGTAACCCAATACACTTAGTAGAATAATAACATTGCAGTTTAATAAACACTCGTTACTTTTGCTCTGATTTCCTTAGTATTAATTTTTATTGGTATATAGATGCATAATCTCTAACAATTAATGCATCTTAAATACTGCACACGCACAACATTCCCTAACATCTTTCTTCCATTATAACATAGGGCCTACTATTGCAACAAGAAAACAATTTTTGTGAAAGGTAAACCTGATATGCATTCCTCATGAACTCATCAGCCCAGTCAAGCCATACTTATGCTGAAGGTCTCCTGTTTCCTTGTGGGATCTTTAATGTACTATTTTTTATTTGATTATACGCAACCATAAATGTTTTGTAATGATCATGTTATAACTAGACTGTACTTTTGGATTTCTTCTTTGTCTTGCCATTTAGTTATATTTTGCTTAAAGTTTTCACAAGCCTGCAATCTTATTATTTTTTTTATTTGAGAAGCAGAATAAATGTGAACAAAAGAAAGTAACAGTGGTGATAGTTCCACCATGCATTTTCCAGGAGATGAAAATGTAAAAAATTGGCCCCCAATTTTGTCCCATGCAGACCGAGAGGGCGTCAGTGGATCTGAAATTTACAAAATTGAAATTGCAGTCACCATTATACTTACTGATAACCCCAACATTTACCTTTATCACTTATTCTAGAGATGATCTTTTAGAGAAAATGTCTCAGTTTCCGCGATTTGGGTGTACGTTTGTCTATGTAAACATGTCAGATCAAAGTGTCTGTTGTGCGGGTATATTGTTTGCAATGATTCCAATTTGCAGGAAAGAGCCAGCAAATCGACTCCTAAATAAAGAATTTTGCATGCTCGTAACCAATCGCGATTTCTTAAGGTGATTGCAGACATGTCTGATTCAATGGCGCATTTAAACGAAATTCTTTTGCTATCAACAATTTGATGGCACAAAAACAAAATCACGTGCTCTGAAGCGAAATATGTGGCTGTTTGTGTTAACTAAAATGACCAATATAGGCACTATACAACTAATATCCTTTCAATCGCATAATCCTTATACGAATTTGGTTTTCAGGAGATTGTAATTAATAGTAAGGAGTATACACAAAGCAAATGACAGTGTGACATGATGAAATAATATACATTTTCGAAATCTTCCAAATGAAATTAATCTCGTTTATCAAATTCTTTATTTTAAAGGGAAATGCACATCCGATGATATATCACGTGGTGAATTAAACTAAAACCGAGGCAAAGATCAGATGGGTATATATAATTATGGTCGCATGATACATCGGCGTGGAGAAATGTATAGATTTGATTGTTCTTTTACCTGAAAAATAGATAATGATAATATAATTACAATATTACGATAAATTAAGAAAAGACCAACTCCTAATTTTGTGTTTCATGAATATGATAATTTTGGCAAGGTGTGAAAACTCGATGCAAAGATTTTTTTTTTAAAATTACATTGCTGCACTGTTTTTTTTTAAAATAAATTGTTGTAGGCCTAATGATTTCATGTCATCATGTGTATTCAAATCCATGTGTATTCAAACGTTTCGTTGTATTCATATTTTGTTGGAAATAATAAACAACATGAATTGGAACTTAAAAGATGACTAAACTTCTTTAATCTCATTTTTCTTTTTCGAGAGGCGTCATCGATTTACACCCAACCCAGTTTGGGTTTTTCTTGTAAGTGCGATATATTGGTATTGATATTGATGTTGATTCGTTCTCCCGTTGTAGGCCTATAGGCCTACGTACCAGGGCATATCATATGTACTACAGATTTTACATTCATGAATATGAACTCATCTTGACCCAATCGTGAAGCCCAGTCATATTTGAATAAAAATGAAGGTGAAAAGAAAAGAAAAAACCGAAAGTAACTGGCTTTTGTATTTCATGAATGGGTAATTTCTCGAACAGAACAAAAACCTTATGTGGGGGTGG
This sequence comes from Diadema antillarum, assembly GCF_040938485.1. Classification (NCBI taxonomy): domain Eukaryota; kingdom Metazoa; phylum Echinodermata; class Echinoidea; order Diadematoida; family Diadematidae; genus Diadema; species Diadema antillarum. Next base: position 1,982,395 of record NW_027271028.1, read on the forward strand.
ACGTGATGTGTCCTTCATTATACCAGGACAATCCTTTGTCGTTTCCTTGATCAGTGCGTAGGCATTCTCTTTCTTTCTTCCTTCCTTCCTTCCTTCCTTCCATTTTTCCATCTATTCTGTCGAGTCGTGTCATGTTGCTGTGTGTCTCCTATTTTGTTCCGTCTTGTCTTAAATTATAATTGTGCTAAGCATATGCAAATAAGTATTTCATTAGATTTTTCTTGAGTGGTTTACAATCTACAAGCTTGCTTTTTAGTGGACCTCTCAGTTCTTTTTTTTTTTCAGCTGAAACATAACCTTGAATTATTTTGCGTATACTTGCATATATATGTAACTTTATTATTGTATCATTATGATATCATTTGCAAGTTGTATGTATACGATTGTGACATGATTCCTAATTTATACTGTGTTATGTTCTGTTGGAAAAAGGAGAAGAATGAAATAAAAAATGAAATGAATGAAATTAATATGTGACAGGTTCACCAAACATTATGCTATTATTTCATGCGTGAAATGCGAAGAAGCAAACAAGCCAAATAATACTGCAGTCTTTCCCTAAATGACCCCATAAGCGGGGTTTGAACTGAAAACCTTCTCGGAGAAGATGTCAAGGCTGACGAGAAAAAAGGAAGAAATTGCTATAACTGTGCATTTCACTCATTTTTTTTTTCTTGTAGAGGTGATCATGTATTTCAAGGTATAAGACCAACAGAAGCTCTATAGTGATTAGAATAACACATGAGCAATGCCAGCGTGCGGGATGGCACAGAATCTGAATTTGGATTTGGGGTTGGATATGTTCAGTTCAGTTCAGTTCAGTTCAGTTTTTATTTCTGCATTTCAAAATCAATACAAATCAACAAATCAACAAGATACTTACATAGTCATTTACACAGCTAATATTCGTAACGTTTGGATCTTACATACATTTTCTTTTTTTTTCAAGAACGAATATCATATATGAAAGGAAGCAATAGGAAATGATAAAAATGAAATGCAGGGGACCATCATCATAAGCTAAGCTTGACGAGGATGATGGCCCCAGGTAAAGAGATACATAAAGAAAATCTTGCCACTCACTGAGTGGGGGGTAATTGTGCAATGGGCTCAACGAAGAGATACATAAAGAAAATCTTGCCACTCACTGAGTGGGAAGTAATTGTGCGAAGGGCGTGCGGTGCAGTGCGGTGTGCATTGTGTTGGGATGAATCTTGGTTTGTACGTTGAGTGTTATTTTGTGTATCAGTGTGATGAGGTGAATGTTACTTCAGTTATGGCCGTGAACTCATTGTTTAGGGTGTTTGTTGACCAGGTGGTATGAATATTTATGTGTCAGAAGTATACTGGATTATGAGGGTGTTTTTTAGTTCTCGTTTGAAAATGTTCAACGACGTACGTTGTTTTAAATTAGGGGGTAAAGAATTCCAAATATCTGGTCCATTGTGCTTTAATGATTTTTGAGCTAAAATGATTCTGGGGTTTTCGAGATGGTAATCGGACGACTGACGTGTTGGATATGAATGAACGGTGAAATTTGGAGTGAAGAAGCCATCAAAAATTTTTGGAAGACAATTAAATGTATATTTATACATAAAAACAGCAGTTTGAAAGGTGTGAAGATCCTCAATTTTCAATGTTTTTAGTTGACGAAATAGGGGATTGGATGGGGATAAGTAACGGGAATTGGTAATCAAACGTACAGCACGTTTTTGGAGAGTAAAAATTGGATTAATTTTAGTTGAGCCACAGTTTCCCCAAGCGATATTGCAGTATGTGATATGTGGTAAGATCAATGCATTGTATAGAATAGTCAGGGAATTTTGAGAAATGAAGTTTTTCAGTCGATATAAAATTCCTACAGTTCTTGAGACAGACGTGTGGATATTATGAATGTGATCGTTCCAAGTTAAACTCGAGTCAATTGTGATTCCTAAGAATTTAGTAAATCTTACTTCAGTTAAAGATAATCCATCAATATTGATATTATAACTGCTGTTAATGTTCTGTGAAGCAGTAGGTTTGAAACGTATAAAATTTGTTTTAGAGACATTAAGGGATAATTTATTACATATAAACCATCGGGAGACTTTGTCTATTTCCGTGTTCAGAGTATTAAACAGTGTTTCAAGGTTCTCATGAGAGTAAAAAATATTAGTATCATCCGCAAAAAGTATAAATTTAAGAGTTTTTGATGTATTTATTATATCATTAATATATACAAGGAACAGTAGGGGGCCAAGAATTGATCCCTGGGGAACACCACATACAATATTAGAATTCGGAGATTTAGATGACTTAAATAGTACATATTGCTTTCTGTTGGATAAATAATCAATAATCCAAGAAAGTGCTAAACCACGAATACCATATCTTTTTAATTTGTAAATTAATATATCATGATCTATGGTATCAAAAGCCTTTGATAAATCCATGAAAATTCCTATAAAATGTTTTTTATTTGCAAAAGATTCAGTAATCTTATCTAACAATTGAATTATAGCTAAATCGGTGGAATGGCCCTTTCTAAATCCAAACTGATTAGGTATAAGTAGGTCATTTACATGAAGAAAAATGTACAGGCGTTTATGAATAATTTTTTCCAGAATTTTAGAAATACTAGGTAATAACGATATTGGTCTATAATTTGTTAAAAGAGAAGGGTCGTCTTTTCTTTTGAAAATTGGAACTACTTTCGCAATTTTTAATGAGTTTGGGCATATTCCAGAAGACAGTGAAAGATTGAAAATGTAAGATAAAGGTGTGGTTATTTGTTTGATGATTTTCTTCAGTATATAAACACTTATTTCATCATGGCCACTAGATCTACTTGGCTTTAATCTGTTAACAATCTCCAGTATTTCTTCCTCATCTGTTGGGGTAAAGAAAAGGGATTTGTCGCAGTTTGGTGGAAGAAATTCAGTAAAGTTTGAATGAACATGTTTGTTTTTTATTTTTGAAGCTAATTGGGGACCAATATTTACGAAGTATGAGTTAAAAGCATCAGATATTTCATCAGGGTTTATGAGTTCTTTGTTGTCATTATAAAAAACGGACGATGTTTCCTTATTATTTTTACCTGTTATTTCATATATAGTTTCCCATAAACCATTTACGTTATCCTTTTGATTATCAAACTTATCAGAATAATACATTTTACGAGAAATACGAATCAAATTACTGAGTATATTTCTATACTTTTTGTAATCTGTAAAATGTTTTGTATTGTGGGTAGTAATCGCCAGTTTATACAATTTATTACGGGTTTTTATTGAATTGATGATTCCCTTTGTAATCCAGGGATGTTTGTTCTTTCTGCGTATTTTTTTCTTAACTAAAGGAATGTTTTTTCGATAATAATATAAAAGTTTATCTAGGAAAATATCATAAGCTTTATCGGCGTTATTTTGAAGATACACTTCTTGCCATTCTTCCTTCACTAAATCAAGATTAAGTAATTCAATATTCTCGTCTGATTCTTTTCTGTACATTATCGGCCTGGGTTTTGAAATACTTTTGACGTTTTCAGAATAACGAAGAATAATGAATATCGGTAAATGATCAGATATATCATAATATAAAATACCATTAATGAATTTATTTACAGAAAAGTTATTAGAAAAAATATTATCCAACAAGGTTTTAGATGTTTGGGATATTCTTGTTGGGTTATCAATATGGGAATGGAAAGCATATGAAAAAAGAATAGTTTTTAATTTTACCGCTAAAGTATCTATTTTCGTCATATCAATATTATAGTCGCCCATAATATAAATTTCCTTATTTTCTTGTGTAATCGTGTTGAGGCATTCATCAAAATTTTCTAAAAACATTTCGGTTTTATGATTTGGTGGCCTGTATATAACACCAATTACCTTATTTTTCATTTTATCATTAATGATTTCCACAAACAGGCTTTCACAACCTTCAATATCAATATCAGTTCTTATTTTTACTCGCAATTCGTTATATATATATAGGGCTACCCCTCCCCCTCTACCTCTCTTACGATCAGAGCGAAATATTTTATATCTATCAAGGCTAAACAAATTTGGAGACGTGTGCCCTAGCCAAGTTTCAGTTATACCGATTGCGGAAAAGGGAAAATTTTGTAAAGAAAGAAGAAGTAGTTCAAATGAATCAAAATTTTTGTTTAAGCTTCTAGCATTCCAGTGGAATAAGCTAAAATCTTTAATGGGGTTATAATTAGTGTCATCATTCCTATTTGTGGAATTACTACGGGAATTATTAACATGACTTGCAGTGGAATCAAGTGAAGATTTGAACATATTATTGAAATCCGAAATAGTGTAGTATTTACTGTGATTACTTATGATACCCTGGTCAGGATGATCGTTGTTATGAGTCATGAGGATTTGAGTGCAAAGTTGAGAATGGTTGTTCTGGGGCCATGTATTTTGTGTAGTACGTTGCAATGTCTGTGCGTGAATGTAAATGTGAGTGTGTGCATGTGTGGGGGTGTGCAGTGCATGTGCGTTGATAATAACAATAATGATACTGATACATTTTTACGTTATACAATAGAACAAATGTTACATCATATAGTCTCGCTAAATTTATGTCTACAAAAGTAAATGGAATCCTCCTACACTTAACGTTGGTGAGGTAAATTCGTATGCGTAATATGAAATAACAATGATTATAAAAGAAGACAAGGCGCTTCTATGGTAATAACAGAAATATAATAACTCCAATAATAGCATACGAACGAGGTGTTCTAACAGTTAAGGTAAAAAAATTAGATTGGTTGTTTTACAGAGTCATACTGACAAGCCCCTTCGAACGTCTATGCATTTACGTAGAGATAGTTTGTAAAGGTGAGACATGAAAGAGGAATGTACATCTGGAGAAAAATTCTTGTGTCAAACTACAATGAAAGGGTTCACAAGTTTACAAGAGTGCAAACGGAACATTCTTGAGTGATTTATAACTGTGCACGGACACAGTCTTGACAAAAATAAAAAAATTTTATGTTATACAATAGAATAAATTTTACATCATATAGTCTCGCTAAATTTATGTCTACAAAAGTAAATGGAATCCTCCTACACTTAACGTTGGTGAGGTAAATTCGTATGCGTAATATGAAATAACAATGATTATAAAAGAAGACAAGGCGCTTATATGGTAATAACAGAAATATAATTACTCCAATAATAGCATACGAACGAGGTGTTCTAACAGTTAAGGTAAAAAAATTGATTGGTTGTTTGACAGAGTCATGCTGACAAGCCCCTTCGAACGTCTATGCATTTACGTAGAGATAGTTTGTGAAGGTGAGACATGAAGGAGGAATGTACATCTGGAGGAAAATTCTTGTGTCAAACTACAATGAAAGGGTTCACAAGTTTACAAGAGTGCAAACGGGACATTCTTGAGTGATTTATAACTGTGCACGGACACTGTCTTGACAAAAATAAAAAAAATTCATTCTGTATACATTATCTACTGGTAGCTTAGGAAAATCCAGACCAATTGAATTTGTCCCGATCGTCAAAAACATCAGCCGTTTGTTTATCTTATACAAAATTTTTAGAATCTGATTTAAATGTAAGCTGGTATGTTGTTTGATTCGTCAGAAGCGGAAATAAATGATACTCTGCTGATCAATAGTGCTCTATGGGGAAGAAGTTCAGTTTAAACAAAAAAACAAACAAACAAACAAACAAACAAACAAACAAACCAAGATGCGGCCAACTGATGTCATTGTCAATATCAAGGTTGAAAGGTAAGTGCAGTTTAGGTATAATCAGATATGCACGTAAATAGAAAGTCTTTCCGGTAATGCAGCGGCGCCGGCAGGGCCCGGCATTCGGACGAAAGGGTCATAAGAAGATAAAAAAAAAAAGAATATCTCAGTTGCTATTACTGAGTCATGCTGCTTAACCCCTGCTAACGACTGTGCACTAGCGGAGAGAAACTTTGTGCAAAGTTCATGCATTCTAAGTAGTAATATGACAATAATAAAATTATATTTCATTAAATCCAAATGGAATGATGTGGTGGGTGTAAATCCACGAAGACCTCTTTAAGAAAGAGAAAAGAAATGTGTTAATTTTGGTTTAGCCCCTTTGACTTTGATTTGTTTTACGGGGGGGAACAAAGCAACGATAAAAGAAAGCTCATCCACATAATAAAGACATTCGTCGTGGATTTGTGCTCAAACATGCGACAAATGATATAAAACGTTGTTCGTTGTACATGATTTTCTGCGTATTTCGTTGGTATACTGTACTCCCTTTGGCTAAGTCATTTTAATGGCATTCCAAGATATAAGTGCATAATGTATCTATATAAATATACACAATAAGATTTGTATTATATTGGTACATTGCTGGAGAACACAGTAAGATTTGTTTGTGTTTATATATTGCAGATGTATCAACATGATTACAACGTCATACTGTGTTGGGGAGGTCAATAAATTAATGTATACGGCAATTTTGAGTGTATACCTCGCTTTTTAACAGTATTGAGTACAGGCATAATCATACAGTAATCTACAAGAGTTACAGGGAGTTCTGCCACAATAACAAAAAAAAAAAAAAGCAGTATGCACGTTTTGACAAAATGGGTCCTATGTATTGGGCAGGACAATAGCATCCTTTACAATAATATCATTGTCTATTAAGGTAAAGTTTATCACATCAATTGACCAGATCATGCAGTACGATCTAATTTAAAATCATTACAGCATTTTGGTAACTATACACAGTGATCTATACATATGTTGAGCTTTTTTTATCGTAGTGAAATTGTAGGGTGTGTTAGTTGTCTTATATAAATGCACATTTAAATAATAATTACGATTGTTTTCAGTCTTCGGCTGTTGCCGTTGCCGTTAGCTTGTGTTCTAGGTGTGCTCTAGTCACGAATGAGGACTAGACGTTTTCAAGTCACGAAAGTCATAATTTTTATTAAATGATCTCGATGAGTCTAATCTTACCCAATCATTCACAACGTTTTAAACCCTCTCATTACGCAAACCCAGGCTAGAAACATACGATATTGTTCACGTTCGCATTTCGATTGATGAAGGGAAAAACAAATCAAAGTGAAAATATGAATTTGCAAAACCACCCTCGAGTAAATACAATTAAACACCACACCGACTCGGCCTGCAAACTATACGCTAATGCATGTGACGAAAATGTTACAAAACGGGAACACAACATGATTAATACATCATGCAACTTCTAAGGAATAATTCGGTGATCGGGGAAATTTCTGATATCTTACTTAAACGAATGTTCTTCAGGGAAACAAACAGATTTAGCACACAAGCCAGACAAAATCGTCCATAGCTAAAACGGGAGAGAGAGAGAGATTGGCAGGCTTCTAATTCAATCATCTTTTGCCAATAGTCAACCAGTAAATAATGATCACGTGTTCGCTTCAAGTTGTCTGCTGTTCCCCTTTTGTCGAAAGTAAAGTTGGCATTGTCTGTTTAAAATTTTGGCACATGCCCAAGCCCATAAACTTGTCTCACAAAGCTCACCTGCTCACATCAATGATTACAGGATTGAAAGAAAGAGAGAGAGAGAGAAAAAAAAAAGATTCGCGGAATTTAGTTCTCTGTCCTATTTCACAAATCGGTAGAAATATGACACGGTTTTAGGTCTCAGATAACGCTTTTAATATCATGATTTATCAATGTCGTGGGGAAAAGGCCATTCAAACAAAACTGGAAAGGCGAATATCACTGTGAAAATGTTCATTTTTAAAATAGTTTTCATATGATACCGAGCATAAACAGAGTCAACAGAGAAATTCATTGCAGGAGCGAAATACTGTTCAAGGACGTATACATGTCAGATGTCAGAAAATGTCAGAAAATATGCATGTCAGAAAATGTATTGTTTGTTTGGATGTAAAAGGTCATGGGCGATAATTCAAAGCAGAGTTTTCCCTTTGTAGATTCCCGAGGGTGCTGTAAAGCGATTCTTTGTCTGCTTGTCTAGTGGGGTGCCTATCAGTCGAAGTTTATCACGTGATTCTCATTGCCCAATGTAATGCTTCGTCTACTAGCGATGATTTATTCGTACATTATCTTCTTATATGTTTGAAATTGACACATTCTTATCAACCCTGGATAAAACAATGAAAGTGATCACTACAATTCATGAGGGCCATATCTGCCATTTAGTTCATTCACCCATTCGTCGACAGGCGGTTCTCATTTATTTACCCCTGGGTCAAAGGGAACAGTATGACGCATCTATTCATAATCATAGAGACTTTCCAAGAGTTCAGAGCATCCTTCGCTTTTTGATTCTCCACACGACGCCCATCTAATGTTGTACTCAGCATGACTTGTTATACTACAGTAACCCTACAACTGTGACATTACAACTTAAACTGAAATATATAAATTGTCAATTAGTGCACATAAGATTTATTTGTAAACATACTGTGAATTGATACGCAAACTGTCAATTGACGCACTGTCTCAAGCGAGTAAAACGATTCCAAAGAGTCAACTTCCGTGTAATTCCTTGTGCTGTAATTTGATAAAAGCTGAAATCGAAAGGTGCAATGATAGTGTTACGAATACATTGCAATACACTGACATACAATTATTGTGTAGACTATACCGATCTCGTAAGATTCAACACTTTGATAAGATTAAAAACGCAACTATTACACCCGCTACACATGTACTTCTTCAATCCCAACAATTTGAGGAGGCTAAGCCGCTAATGGTTACGGCCATGAGCCTTATCATCTTGAGACTCCGGGTTCGAGTTTATTGTGATCCGGCAATCCATCTTTTGCCAAGACACTGTATTTTCATTCCCAGTCCTTCGAAGCCGAATAACAGACGTAAGTCTTGTGTTTGCTGGTTTTAAATTCACCAAACTACTTTCTTAGTATCACAACCTAAGAAGAATAAAGTCCTAAATCCAGTTTAAACGCAAACTCTGTCCAATTTGATTGCATTTATTCTGGATGCAAGGCGACATTAGTAAACTGCACAGCAATCTTTTGCCTTACGTTTTCTTTCCACACCAGCTGGCTTCTACAAATGGCGATATGACATTTCATTAATTTTCACGATACCATGCGTACTGAAGGAACCAATGAATGATTCATAGTCTTTAAATGCAAAAAAGCTCCAATATAATAAAATTCCAATTAACTTCACTGTATGAATGATGTCTTAGGGTAAGCTTTCTCAATGGTTTATATATAGCCGGCCGCCAATCCAGACACTGACAAAATTCAGTGGTTCATATTGTCCTTTGACGGCATGTCCCGAGTGGAGTAGGCCTAATATCATTATGATAAATAATTATGATCATATTTACCCATGATTCCCTCGTATCTTTAACACTACCATCCTAGCATCGACAGGTAGGCTGTACTCCTTTATAGGCCTATAACTTGGTAGTTTGGTTTCCAGACCCATTGCCAAGCAGTCACTTCCACAAAATGGACCCTCCGCGGCGACTCGTCGCCCCCGATATGCCCGATGAAGTTGTCGCCCCTTGCCGAAGTCATCTGCAGGACCAACCAGGTCAACCTGCTACTTCTTTCGTCGTTAGAGGGCGCCCATATTCAGGGAAGCAACAGGTAGTACAAAAGGGTGGGGATGCCAGATTGATAACTTGGTCTTGAAGGACATTGTGGGCAAAACATCTTGTTCAAGGATGAATACACCAGGTGGAATTCGAACCCAAACTCTGCTGTTTGAAAAGCCAGTCTCGTAACCACCGCTGTTTTACACCTTGTACGACTAAAATATGATTACAGTGGTCTCCTTACAAAAGGTTCAGATATCAGATATTGATAGATGAAATGAATGGCAGAAATGGAGTAAGAAAGTTTTAACTTGGAGAGAAAGTCATCCTAGGCGGCTTGGATGCCACTTTTAAAGGAGGTTTCACAGTCGGAGCCGGAGGCTTACTATAGTCATTTATGTGGTCATTGCACGGTCAATTGGTAGATGAAATCAGAAGAAAGTGGTTAAACGAAAGTTGAAGAGAAGAAGTACAGTACGGTGGGAGGGAGAAGTAGGGCAAAGTTTGGCGAGGACGGAACAAGACAATAAGAATGGTGAGGACCATTTTGAGTGCTAGGGTGCTAGGGATTAAGTCCGTCTTCAGTGTATGGAGGAATTTCTTACAGGCAGACCAGTTAATTCTATGTTGTCAAATCTTTGTCTTATCAAGATGTTTATCTTTGCTTGTTTATTTCTCTCTTTTTTTTCAAAAGACAGTCAACCATTTAAGTCATGTGACAAATAGTGTCCCTAAGCTTTAGTGTATTATCGTTTTGCTCTTGAAATATCCGGTGTTTTGCAGCTGCCAGTGTTTTTATTACGACAGTGACTCATATTTATATTTTGTTATATCATTTATAGTGACTGAAGTATTATTATTTTTCTTATTATTATTGTTTTTCTTCTTCTTCTTTTTCTTCTTCTTTTTTATTACATAAAATTTGGCAACCTTACATCATCATTCTGGTCTTATCTTCTATCCGTTCTCCGTTTCTTTTTCACAAACACTGATTACTCGGGGCTTACAGCCAAACAAGCTAGCTTTCATGTAGGTCCCGTCATACTTCTCTTTGATCAACCCCATTTCGATTTCGATTTTGACCAGTTATCATTACATGTAATTACTGTGTTATCACCATGTATATTGTTTGTTTTCTGCACATTGTTCACAAGGTAAAAGAACTTGTCTGGTTTCTGTTGTAATGTTCATAAATGAGAAGTATGAAAAAATAAATGAATTGAATTAGTGCACAAATTCACGCAAGCGACACTTCAGTGACGCCGTTGATGAATGTTTAGCAACTCATCGCTCTCAATTTTTAGTTAGAGACTCATAATCTACTTTCTCTTCGTTTCCTCTTTTCGTTGAAATTCGATGTAAGGGAAGAAAGAATTATCTTAAAAGCAAGATCCTTTATATGCACCGCTTTCGAAGTTTACAAGATATGTTTTCTGAATGACCCACCACGTATAGAGAAGCGGGCATTGCTTATGCATTATTTGAAAAAAAAAGAAACAACTGCCAGATGGTGGAAAATAAATATTTTTGAGACCAAAATACGAATGACAGTCACTGAGGTGTTAAATTAGGGGAGAGTAAATCTGTTCTTGCCAAAACGGGAAAAAGAATCAGGTGTTGTTTTCTTTCATTTTTTCTTAGTCTTTATGAACGTATATTCTCTAAATTGGACGAGCTCATCAAATGGTCTGAACGTTTTGAGAAAGTAACTATTATTATGACGAGTTTGCCGATCATTCATGTTTCTTTTCTTTTATTCTGGTTTACTGAGCTTTGCTATACGATGTGCATCTCAGGGTGATGAGAGAGAGCACTCGTCACTATGCATGGGTTCGATCCGGAGGCCTACACCCCCTGTCGTTACGTGTTCCTAATCTTGACGTTGATCAAGGCTAACAGAGTTTGACGCGGCTGACACAGAAACCCATTTTTAAACATGATCTTTCTGGTGCAGGTGAACAGTCATTAAACAGTCTTTTTTAAAAGTAAAGAACAATAATAACAACAACGTATTTAAAGTGAGATTCCTTGCTCGAAATTCACTTTGGACAGATTTCTTAAACATCTAACGAATGAATAGCAAAGTTAATGAAATTGTCACTTTAATGTGGTTTCATGAAAGAGGGAAATCTGTCACAATAATTAGGTTATCAAGCAAAGAAAGTAAGCTGAAGTTATCGCTTCAGAACTCGTCATTAATTTGTGCACGTGAACATAAACAAATGATTCTCTTTGTCAATGATTGAAATCTTAATAGCGTTGAAAATCTCTGATAAACTGCTGTGGGGATAGAAACTATTTCTTTTCCCCGTTGGCTTAATGAATTCATATAAAATGGGATTAATATTCAAGATGAGTGAGTAGAGAAAAGAGAAATTTTAAAAGTCCACAAAGTTCTTCTCTTTCGTCCAATTCCACTTTAACTGTCACTGACATGCACTATTTTGTCTTCCATTACTTTCCTCTCCCTTTGTGTGCTTTGAAGGCTGATTGCAACAGAAAACCCTGAGCTATAAAACTGTACACATGCACTGTCTAAAGTTCATGGCACAAAAGGGGTAATAAACTCAACTTGAACACGGGGTCGGGAGGATAATGGCTTAACATGCAGTACAAAAATCAAACAAGCAGGCAAGAAAATAAAAGATTAACTAATTTGTAGGATCAGGTACAGTCTGCGGAAGATCTGTTTCTTCGTACCTTAGGCGTTTAACTTAAAAAAAAATCAAATTCGAGGCCAAAAGTCATTGTACTAAAGTGTGCTTCATGTTTATAGCGTTGCCAACATTTTGATCTCGCTACAAGCGATGTGGCTGTGGGCCTGTCAGGGGGTGTGCATGCACCTGGTTTAAAGTAACCCATTTTAAGCATATCTAATGAAGTGACGAGAAACGAGGAAATACGCAAGCATGCAAGCATGACAAACATGCGCACAAAACAAAACAAAACAACAGACAGTCAAAAACGTAACCGAATAAAATGTTTGGACAAAATTAATGATCAGTATTTGGGTCCCCAAAACATCTTAGTTTACGTAGGATTTACAATATATTTCGTTGACTGTGTAAACTTGTTTTACTTATTAAACAAATTTCCATAGTGACTGCTGAAACTTGAGTCCCATGATGTCCCTCTCACTTAGAAATGGTGAGTCGGTGCATGCTTCATTTGATTATGTGAAGTTCTATACACATCATGCATTTGAAATAGCATGCATACTTTATGATCACATCAACAATTATAGAAATGTCTTCTAATCAAACTATAGATTGGAAAGTGAATGACAATTGATAATAATTTACCTTACCTTAATTACCCTCGTATTTTCAAGGTAATTTTTTGCTCAAACACGGACACGCAAGAGCTCACAAAAATGCGTCTGTCAAACATCAAACATCTTGTTCAATCTTAACACAAAAATTGTTTCTCAAAAACAAACCTCTAGCAAATTGGAGACAAACAATAATGATAAACCACTATTAATCATTGTTAATGGATTGATCACGTAATTTCCAGTTTTTACTCAGTTAAGCGACTTATCGGTACACTTTCTATAAAAAGCAGCAAAACAGATCAAAATCCAAAACACTTGTTTGTGCCATGAACAATTTGGTGGAGAATTCAATTCTTTTGTTTCAGATAAGTTAAGTAAGAAATATTACCAATGGCGACGTGTCAGTATAAAACAAGCGAATATATTTGTGGAATATCGCTCCTTCTTCGACAATGACGTAGTTTTTTTCTTTTTCACTTGTAGATACAAACTTTACCCCTAATGTAAATTTCCAAGCCATTTCACAAAATCGAACGAAATAAGAAGAAGACAGAATGAAGATCAATGGGCAAATGTCAGATTGACCGCAATTAGATACTAGCGGTTATAAGTGGTTATATGGCATTTTTTTAATTACTATTATTCTTAAAAATATTACTTCCCACCAAAATTCTTTCTCCATCCCTTAATAGACTTTGAGAAGAAAACAGCAGCAGCAGCAGCAGCAACAACAAGAACTGATGTCCACAAGTGTTGTTTTTGCAAGTAATTTTAAAACCGCTTTACGTACTAATGCCATTATTATTTTGTACAGTAATACATGTAATGCATACATGCAATATACATACGATACATACATACAAGATGAGTTAATTGCTGCTAGATTTTGACAATGGCTATATCAGTTCTTAAAAGAAGGAAATGCATACAGGTGCATATAGGCAAACTGTGAATCGTATCAAGGAAAGGTTGTCGGAAACGGAGGGAACTGCTAAATTGCCTTGCTTGTAGAATGCAGTCCCCTCATGAGCAGTATCTTTCGCTGGTTCATATTTCTAACTTTACTCTCTTTTAATATCGTTAACTTGAACATGGAGGGGAGTTCCACTTTAAGCTATGGTCGGAGTAGGTATCACTTGATATGATGCTTCCTATAGCAGATGACATACCTTTAGCCACACGGATATCCAAATACCCAGGTCTGGCATGGATTACCGTCTGTTCTGACCGCTTTGACCTTGTCAAAAGTTTTTTTCTTTCTTTATTATGTCTTTGTCCATCTGAGTCCACAGTAGCTTGTGGTATATAGCACAGGTCAATATAACCTGTGCCCATTATTCATAATCACTACCTTCTTCTTTGCCAAGCAATTAGTCATTGTGTGTTGAGTTAATGAGTCCTTTACTTTGTCTGGCACAAAATAGTGCAAAGATAATCACCACCCTCTGATTTGGGTTTATAAACCGAATGTATCTTGCCAATCAGGAATTTGTGTAAACGCAAAGTTTGAAAAAGAGAAGTTTCATTAGATGTACAGTGTATATCAATGAGTCAGTCGGGTGTCCATATTTATTTTAAATATTATACAAGACAAACTATAAAGTCTTATGGGTTTCTTCACTCCTCCGACACTCTATTAGGGTTCTGTCGCTTAATATACACTTGGAAAACAGCGCTTATGGCTTTTCTGTCCTTTCATTTGAAGAAGAATGGATTCTTCTCTCGTCTTGGTGAAAGTGCAAAATGTTCTTCTATTTATAACCATTTCACTAGGGGTCTAATTGATATTCTCGCTTCCTTTTAAGGTAGTTTTGTGATTTGACCATCCGCACATGATAATATAAAATCATCACATTTTGATTAAGGTGGAGAGCAGTAATTTTAGTCATTTAAATCACATCATTATTATTCACATGCTTTACAAACAAAATCCTACACATGGTAGGGATCGTTCACGTGGAATTGAAAATAATTTACAACTGAATCTTATTGAAAGGACAAGTAATAAACAATGAACACAGATAAAACTGTGACTTATGACTCAAACTTTTATTAGAACATGATAACATCGATTCAATCTTCAATCATCGTTCAAGCAAACTATACATGCATAAGTGTTGTAAGCTCAACACGCGGTTTTTTTTTTGTAATTCTCATAGCACACTCTACCTCATTTCATTTCATTTCAATTACTTCCATATCCAAATAATATAAAATAATTGCAAGGTTGCATAATCGATTTGTACAAGAAGGTGAAAACTTTAAGCCGATTCCGAATGATACTTTTAGAGGAAAACACATTTTTCGTTTGTTGTTTTTGTGGATTAATATCACATTTATTCGACATGATGAAACGTGCTTCCCTGAACATATACCGTTAGGAGATGAATTGTTCGTAATCACAGGTCAAATCATGTTCAAGGATCATTTTCACAGTTGTTAAAGAAGAATAATCTCCACTGCGAAATCAGCCAACTTTTCATCACGCAATCTTCTTATTTGTCATTAATATAGGGAACATATGTCTGCAAAGCAAGTTCCAGGAAGTTACGCCCTTGTACAGAGAAAGACGGATTTTACTCTGACCGTCGATGTAATGTTTCGGTTAATTGAATACACACCACGAAATGAAAGGTCGTTCAAGTCAGTATGAATAGTTATGACGTTAAGATGACGCAATTAAAGAGAAAAGAACATTCAGGTCCTTGTGTGCCAAACCAAATGACTTGTGGGAGATGAAGTAAGATGAAAGAACATTTCCACTTATGGTGTGCCACGCAATGTGATTTGTCATCCGCCCACAAGCACGACAAGTATAAGTAGGTGAGAAAGCTCTTCCCCTTTCATTCTCACAGCCATCGAAGCTCCGCTGGATGTGAATGGTATCATACGGTATAGTGATCCTTAAAGGTTAACATAGGATGTAACCCTATAATCTCAGTTGTCATCACCTAGTCGCCTGCACATTCGAAGAGACATTTCCAGGCATGAGTCAGAGGCCGCCGGACGTCAGTTTTGACTTCTTCTTGAATTCAAGACATGACATCTCTCATTGTTCTTCGCCTAAATCGTTAGGCATAGCCTTCACTAAAGTTTGCTGTTACCTGTCCAACGATACGACTGAATAATACAGTGAATATTTCAATCATACCACCGAAATAAATGCAACTTTGTGATATGAAGGAATACTGCGTTGGTTATATCTCTGTTCACTCTGTTTCAAGTGACAAGTGAAATTTCAGTCTAGGTTCACGTAATTATTGAGATAACTTAGGGTTAAACATACAACTTTTATAGCGAATGCAGAGTCAAGTTTCATTGCAATGGGATTCTTGATTTGCTCATCTCTGCCACTCGTGTATTTTGTCATGTCTGGGAGATTTCGAATCAACTATGGCATTCCATTGAATGGAAACAAGTTTGCTTATCGTGCTATTATGAATGTCGATCGAGATAAGTAAAGCTAGTATAGCTCATTAAGCGTGACTCAGCATTTCTTGTCGAAAAACATGCAGAAAAGCAATGTGTACGCCTGTGTTCATCACATGGCGGTTCGACGAGGTATGCAGAAAGAAACAACAAACATAATAGACTAAAAGAAGACGAATCTCGATGACCCCCCCCCCACACACACACAAACAAAACAGCAGCAGCAACAACAACGTAAATGCGACAATTGCTTTACACGTGACCCTTATAAAAGTGCGAAAGAAAGAGTGGATAAAAAATATAAAGAGAAGAAATGGATGAATAAAAGAGTTGAATAATGAGCCAGTCAAGTAAATCATAATTACACCGACTCAGTGGTAATAAAATGTGGCAGCAAATTAATGAACAAGTTTAAAAGGGAGAATGAAACCTTAATGCATAACTATGCTGTTTAAATGAATGCAGCTATTTTCTAATAGTAAAACTTATCAGCGAAGTTTTAGACAATAATTTTTTGAAAAGTTATGATTTTTTTTAAAGCTTGGGTGACGCCATTGCTGGATGAGAAAACTGCATCGATCTGTTCTACTACATCCTCAATCGACATGTATATTTGGATTTCATACTCCCTTAACTTTAATCCTCTGGACAAAAGAACAAAAGAATGAAAGATATTTTGTTTATCAAGGCTTAATAAATGAACAGAGGACAATAAAAATAAAGACATTGCTCCATCATCAACTACATTATGCTTTCTCTTGGTGGTTTAATATTAGATCATGGAATACTGCCGTCTGTAATTAATTTGAAGAAATTTTATCCCTTATGTTCTACGATATATCATAAGTGACAAGACAGGCAGGAATTGTGAGGGGGTGGACGTTGACGCAAGCATTTGTTATCATTGTTTGTTGGGGATCGGTTATTGGCACTCAGTTCTCGAAACTCGTTGTATGCAGGCTGTAATTGAACAGCGCCATCTAGCGGAATAACGACGCTCACAACGATCTCTGTGTGAGAGGACTCTCATCATTTCATCGTAATAAATTCCATAGCACTTTCAAAGTGCGGGATTGGGGGATGAAGACACAGAATATTTATTGCGTTCGTTACAACTCTTTTTTTTTTCAAAGAAAAAATAAGGAGAAATAATCTATAATCACAATTATACGGACACACATGCAGGCAGGCACAATCTTCTATCCCTCCCCGAAGTTTGTGTGTGTGTGTGTGCGTGTGTGTTTATTTTTGTTTGTTTTCAAGTCGCTCTGTCTTCTTCAATCCCCCCCCCCCCCCCCTCCGCGACCTACGTATTTCAAGCTATATCAGCTTTTCAAAAGGGTTCTGTACATTGAAGCTCAGACATATATCGAACGGCATTGTTTTTCACTTCAGGTAGATGACTTACTAACTCGGCGCCTCGACAAGCAACATACAAATGGGCATATCTTATGAGGACAAATTCGGCAATATGTCACATATATACCTTTTGGTGCAATGACATAATCTCTCCAACAAGTGCAATGACGTCATAATAACAACAGTCAACAACCACGCAAGTGCATTGCCGTCTGCTCACATTTCAGAAATGATTAGTCGCTTTTTTTTTCTTTTTTTTTTCCTGGCAAGCTAAAAGTATGAAAGAGATGGAGAGATTGGACGCGTGATCGAAACACGGTTGGTTGATCAATTATCTCTCACTGGGACAACTGACTGCTTTTGTTTATGTTTTTCTGCACATATTACCGCCATCTTGGCATCGCTGCCTCTATCTATCAGGGACATCTTTTCGAACACACAATAATAATGTTCTTCCTTTGAACAATGCCGTCGCCGTCCGACAGGGGTTTCAAGATCCGTTAGCGTGATATTCAGTAGGATATTAGAAGAGACAAAAAAAATCTCTTCCCATTTAACCGTGAACACACTGTATTACAACCATCACTTCTACTGCTTCAGATACTATATACTCTCGCTACTACTACTACTGCTGCTGCTACTATCTATACTTTGTAATGTTACTACAAATCCTGCTAGTACTATACTTCTGCAGTGCACACGATTCTATGAAATATTTCTGAAATATGGCGGCAGGGTCGTTACTATAATTGCAGTTGATACAGGTGAAACCAGCACACTTTTGATTGAGAATTAATTCTGAACACGTGGGCGAACGTCGTGCTAAGGTTTCAGAGAATACCTGCCCAATTTCTTACCGCGTTATCTTTCCACACCTTCCCCCTGTTGTTAATAGTTGTTGGGGGCCATGGAACAGAACGGATTATAAGAAGCCCCCTTTCGGTCCCCACCCTGTTCCTTTCCGTTTTTGATGTACCTGTTATTCTTCTGACCTTTAACTAAAAGAAAAAGGATAACACCTCACCACGCTTAAACAGGTGTTCTACTCGGCTTCGTGATCTTTTATGTGCTGATAACATGTAGTTATTTCTGGGAGCCACGTTGCGAATTATTCACCTTCCATTAAGGCAGGCTTATCTGTAAAACTGTAAAATAAGAAATATTTTATCTTGCGAAAGACTCAATTGCGTCACGACGAATGATGCTTCTAGATGCATTCAGACAAGACTACTAGTATACAAAAAACAAAAACAAAAAAAACAAAATGCACTCGACAGCAATAAACACTTTGCTCCCTTCCCCTCCCCTTCCCCTCCCCTCCCTCTCCCCCTCCCCCTAAAGTTAAACGAGTTATTAGTTAGTCCTCTTTCGTCACAAAATTTGTCATCAAGTTGTCGGTCACTTCCGAAAAGTGGGCGATAAAACTGGTAGCATCCACAGAAGATAAAGCAACACAATCCTTTCTGACGAAAGACTACTGACTTGCCTGATAAGACAAAGGGACACCCTTCAAGTTCATCGCACTCTTTTGCGCTGTCTAGCCGTGATTTTATTATTTTAAATGTAGAATAACGACTAACTTTAGTATCTAATTGCTTGCAATGTACAATTTTCGATCCATTTTGTAAGTGATTGAGTGCATTGTGTGCTTTTGTGTGTGTGTGTGTGTGTGTGTGTGTGTGTGTGTGTGTGTGTGTGTGTGTGTGTGTGTGCATGTGTGTCTGTGTCAGTGTATGCGTTCGCCTATTTGATAAATTTTGTTCGTTTTCAGTTTACTGCTCACTTATGTTCAGAAAGATATTTATTATGGGTAATATGACTTACTGTATAGTTGGGAGGGGAGGGGAGTCATGTTGTTAATACTTTGAAACTTCTTTCACATCTGTTTATTGCATTCTTTGACATGAGATGTTATGTTTTAAGTCCTCTTTGTACATTTAAATGGAATGGATATGACAATGATTAGTACGAGGAATGATAATTTCTAAAAGAATACGGGGGGGGGGGGTGTACATGTATGATATCCCTCAGTGCAAGTTCATGTTTATGACAGTGAGTCTATCGATGCCATCGATGATATGATAACCGATACTGCAGGTGACATGTTATCACATCTTCGGTTGCTCACTGGAAAGTTTGTCGATTTGCAGCAATGAAAAAAACATCACGTTCTTTCAAAAACTCTTCTGTATCCTGTTTCAATATGAAAGTCGTGTACAATCTATAGTGTAGTAGAAGAACAGTCATCATCTTTGTTTTCTGTCATATGAGATAGGGACAGTGGGAGAAAGAGGGGGAGGAGAGGGGAGGAAATTAGGAACATGGACAAATTGTTAAGAAAAAGTGTTATCGACAGTTCTTGGCACTCGTTTGAAGATGTGTCTTGTCATGCTGTGAGCGCGTACTACTGCTGGCCACTGGGGCCGCGGAATGTTTTGCAATGTGGGTGTGTGTGTGGGGGGGGGGGGTAGGGGGTGTGAGGGGGAATCCAGGGGAAACAAGTTCAAGTAGGCCCTATTTGAAAAAGTAAATGTAATTATGTGCCCATCTCTATCATGATACCTAATGATGAAAATGATTTTAAAAAAGAGGACATTTGCGGAATACATTCGGATCTTGTGAATGCAGTACACCTTAGTGAAGCTGGAGAAAAAAAGGGCAGTTCGTTCAAATGTTATGAAATTTCAAGACTTTGGTTAATCCATGTTCCCCTCATCGCTAGATAAGAAGGTTTCTAAAAAATGTGATGTCACAGTAGGGCAAAGATATGAAGGAAATTTTTTCTAGCATGTAATGTTAAAGAGACACTTGACTAAAGGCTATTTGACTTGTAAGCAATATCAATCTTTTTCAAGAACGAATTAGGATGAATGGCTTATCATCCTCCACAATCAAATGGTTCTTTTGTAGTCAGAAAACTTAAGCCATTCTCGAATTAAGGCTAGATTCTTTTTTGTAGAATTCACCTATCCCTATATCAAGACCGTCATCTCGGAACACTGAATCTGCAGGTGCCGCAGTCAACTGTTCTGCCCTCCATAACCCTGGAACATGTATGTAAACTCCACTGGATTTGTTCAAAATGTTGTTTTGCTGCAAAGAATCGCCATACTTCTGCGGCTGTGCGTCAGTCCCAGGGTCCTTGTTCTTGTAATTCCAATGTAGCTGCACGTCCCTTGTTTCTTTCACTCATCAATCATCTCTTGCTTTTCTCGTCTTCCCACAGTTTGATGCCCCTCATATGCGACCAATATATCTCCCAAAGTGTAAGGCACAAGAAGCAAATGATACTCTGATTGGGCTTTTGAGGATTGTTAATAATCCAGAGAGGCCCCGGTGCTTTGAAAGAAAGAATGAAAAGTGCAACTCAAAGAAATAGGATCATGGGGAAAATAACAACAATAGCAACAACAACTGCAGCAGCAGCAGCAGCAGCAAAAAAAAAAAAAAAAAATATATATATATATATATATATATATCCAGAGGGAAAGTTGAAACTCATCTCATTGGTTGTTCATACCCAAACGCGTCCCTGACTTTATAGTACGCCTCCGTTCAACAACCTCTTTAGAATTCTCAGAACCGAATCAGTAGGTTACTGGAGGAACAGACCCTGCACCTCAAAACAAACAAAAAGTCGCCAGACATGAATTTTTAGTTAAGACCATATTCTGAAAGAGCAGACTTTAAGCTTTAAAATGATGTATAACTCAAATCAAATGGACTCTCCTAACCTATCTAAATATTGGAAAGAAAGCACAAACTCAGGAAAAGTGTGAACTGAGAAAAGAGGCTCTGAAGTACAGTGTCTATTCAAGCGCTTAATCTTTACCAAACCGTGCTGGTTGTGCGATGAATGGGACAAAAAACAGGAAGTAAACCACCAGAGTAACAACAATGAAGGGGTTTTCAGATTAAACTGAAATTAGGCGTGCCTCATTAACACATTCTGTCCATAATTAATGCTAACTTTCAAAAGCAGTAGCACTATCCTTTCAAAAGTTATTAGAGTTGAAAGTGAAGAGTGTGGACAAGGTTTTTCAGAAATGAAAAAGGGATTCTAAAGACACACCTAATCACACTATTCTATCAAAAAGTGTTCGAGATAAACTGCCAAAAAAAAACCACACACTTTCCTGCTCGTTTTATGATACCAAATTTTAGCAAAATGTAAAAGAAGACCCGCTCTTTCAGAAAATATGAAAAAGTCAAGTTCGGCTAGGTTGACCCATTTCACTTATTTTCAGTCCTCATGCAAATCATTGTGTGCAACTTTATGTTCGTTTTGAGGTGCACGGTCGTCTTGTATCGAATGCGTCTCAGCGATGAGCAACAGATTCCCCTTACCAAGTCAAGAAACACAGTATGAAGAAAAGAAGAACAGCAATCTAGCATCACAGGCATCAACACACGAGAAGTCAAGACTTATTCCCTGTATCATTTGACTCCTAAGAGCTGCATCCTCACCTGAATGTGAAGAAAGAAAGAAAAGAAAAGAAAAACTTTATGAAACCGATGAAGACGGTGTGTTGACTTACTCAGTTGTTTAGAAATTGATAGCAAGTGAAACCTGTCTTGTTTACCAATGTAATCTTTAAAAGAACAATGATAACTAAAATAATGTAATATGAACTGAAACATCAATTCTACGTGTCACATGCATTTGACTTACAAGGATTACAAAGTAAGATGAATTATCAACACGTCGTAAAACGTGATGTATTTATGTTTCATAAAGTAATCGTAAAGCTATACCACGATTATGCCACAATGACAATTATTATTTCGCTATTTAAGGCTACAAAGTCTGACATTGGTGTCGTTAGAAGTCTCAAGGGGGTTGAAGGTTAATTGATATCTCTCGTTGGAGCGCCCCCATCACATTCTCTGTCTGTCATTCAAGGTCGTTACGGTCACTGGGTTAGCCCCTTCCCTCCTCCTCGACGTGCCTGTCGGTATGACAGTATGGCAAGCCAAATGTCCCATAAAGGCGATAAGCTGAGTTTAGACTTGTCGGCGATAAACTCGGTATATCGCTCGAAAGAAACTTAGCTTGTCGCTCTATAAACTTAATTTATAGTCAAAATACTTAGATTATCCGTGCATAACTAGGTTTAACAGGATGAACTTTCGCTCGATAAAGTGTAGTTTTCACTCGACAGACATAATTTATTGATAAACTAATTTTGTTTGTTTGTTTGTTTGTTTTTGTAAATTTATCGGTCGATAAATCGAGTTTTTCGATTTATGGGACATTTGGCTTGCCATATGACAGCCGGCCCTAACTCACCTTTGCTGCCTTGTATTACTCCCTATTTTCTTAGTGACGCATCTGATCTGTATATGGTTCCCTCGCCACAACGTTACGATGAAATGAAGGAACGGCAACGTCTGGATTCGATGTTCATGCAGTAATGGCAATATATCAGACACTTGCTTAAATTTTCTGACACTTCGCTCCTCTTGTACCAGAAATAAATTTCACGAATCCAGAATGTTTAGGTTTAATGTTTAACGGTGAGGGAATTTTCTTCTTCTTCTCTTCGTCTCTGTCTTTGGCCCCTAGATATTCTCACATGTAAAAACCATCCTAACAGACTACGCAGGGGCATTAAATAGATGACAAGAACATCTTCTTGTACAAATCTAGTATCATTCTCAAGTCAAGTCGTACTCATAACATTTTACACTAGTATCGTCTTGTACACCTATGGATGCATCTGCATCACTGTAGTCTTTGATTATCTTGTCTGGCATGCTTTTTTTCCGCATGTTGTCTTTGAAAAAAATGCGGCATTTATCTCATCAGAACACATTAATTTTCATAATCTCATAGAGGTTAAAATCAAATTATTGGCGCATCTTAGGAAATGAAAGCAGAATCGGGAATCGCAGATGCAAAACTAAAATTTATGCCATGATGTGTACGTTATTATTTCCAACATCAATCCCTTGATGGCCTCTGTTTCTTAATCTATAAGGAAGTGTCACATTATCATCTTTTTCTGTCATTAAAAGGCATGATCTCGACGATAAAAATGTAGACAGAACTTACCTGACGAATCACATCCTACTTCCTTGATGGAACCTTGGCAAACACCCTTGGCACTTCAAGGTTATTTAAGGAGCTCTTGACTTCAATCTCCTAACAAGTCGCTGAGGTGATGTGCGCTAAAATTACCGCCCGCTATATACTCTAGATGCAGAATGTCGTCGGAAGAAGTGTGGCGGGAAGTGTGTGGGATGGGGGTTGCTGACAAGACAAGGTTGTGTCCTGTACCTATAATATTTTAGCAGTTACCTTGGACCCAACCGCACGATTTCGTTCTCTTTTTTTTTTTTTGTCAACTTATATCCCAGTAATCAGTTGTTGTTTGCTGTTCTTGTAAGGATTGATGTGATGGGTTTTCTATTTACACAATCGAGTGTTTGAAGAAACCGAAATGTTCAAACAAATTAATTAACCTCGTGTTTGCAAGATGTTAACATATCATTTTCCCATCTATAGATGGGTTGAATTATCTCTAAGTTAAAAAACAAAGAGAGAGAGAACGTAACACACGGCACACGTCTGTAGCTAAGGGAAACATTCGTTTCAGCGGATGACGTTATTATAAGGACTTCTGTTAAGAAAAGAAATTTCTTCGTTACTGGGTGGGAGTTACTTGGCTCCAAGCTGATCACATGCTGATGGTAATAATGGAATCCGGTGAGTTAAGTCCTTCTGCAGTCCGCGTCTCAGCTTTTTTTGTTTTGTTTCTTTTTTTTAAATTTTACCTTTGAGTATTATCATAATGTACTGCAGACTGGACCAGGAGAACTTTCTCCCGGTCCTTCGGAGGAAATACTTCATTTTGACACACTAAGGGTAAGCGCCAAGAAACAACAGAAGTTGCAGGGACGTCCCTGCTGAAAAATTTGTCTCACTTGTCTGACCAAAACAAAAAGAAAATGTGCCGACTCATCCTATATCATGTCATCAAATACAGTCTCCTGAGATTATTTCAAAGGTGACGTAAAGTGCAGTGGCTTTCCATGTCTAAGTTGACTTTTAATCAGATAAATACACAGAGTAAAAACAGACAGACACTTTGGTAGAGGTCTAACCAACATCGGATGTTATAATAAGAAAGTTATGACATCTTAAAGTTGTATGTTTGGATCGAATTTAGGCACGCAGATGGGAGAAGAAGGCGACGATGTAGTTCCTTCTCAATTACTCTTTCTTTGGTTTGCAAAAGAAAAAAAAAATGACCGACGTAATGTTTTTGATCGATTACTCAGCAATTCCACCCGCTGTCTTCTCTATCCTATTGCTTGGATTTAAAATGGCTACAATCACTAAACAATGTGTATACTGATTTCATGAAAACAAGGAAACTTAGTAATCTTTGTGACATTATGGTATCATCAACTTTATTAACATGAGTTTGTTGTTGCGACTGTTATCATTGAGTATGACGAAACATAAAGAACTTTAAAAGTCTATGAAGTTTCTTATTTTTTGTCTATTGTCACGAAACTCTACTGTTCTGTTTGTCTGATAGTTCTCTTGTCATAAAAGCCAACGTACATGATGTGGAATCACGCCTTAAGTGCGCTAGCCCACAGTATTTCGTTCCCCTCCCCCATCCCACATTGCCAAGTGTATCGGCCTGCGACCTGCTCTAATCCTTTCCGTGTGTAAATCTCCCTCAAGACCGCGACACCAGTGAACGAGCAAACTGAAAAGGGCTGTTAACGCCCTCCTGCTTTTGAGCTGATCACGTGGAGCGTCTAAGTATAATACGCTGGCTTCACCAATGAAGGCCGGTTTTTTTTTTTCTCTTTTTTTTTTTAATGCAGTACACAAAGCAGCGCGACAGTGGCCTTCTTGCAGGAAGCTTCCGAGCTAAGTTTTCCTTTGCGACTGGAGGTTGCCAGTCTCGAAAGACCAGCATTGTTTTCGCGAAGACCCTAGCGCGCGAGGCCAGGAAGACAGTACGTCGCCAACGATCAAACATTTGCGTTCGAGGGCTGATCGGCTATCATTATGGTTGCGAAACGAATCGGCAAAGTATGAAGGGGATTTCTGTCGATTGGGATATTCAAAATGAGCAAGGCTGAGGGAAGATAATTACGATTTCTTAATTGAGAGGGCCAGTCTAGTGAAATCACTCATCGTAGAATAGGAAGCCAATTAGACTCACGGCATGGACATTAATAAAGAAACTCTTACATAATGTTTCCAGTGTGAAAAAAATCTGAGATGCAAATCAATCTGCTTCAAACCAATTATTCTCAACATTTGCTAGGATTATAAACAAACAAGTTAGAATAAACCATTTAAGGGACAGTTGTTTATCGGCATGGTGATATTGTTAGGTATGATTTTTTCCATGTATTTGAACATTGGGCGGTACCTTCCACCCCATATGACAGTTGTATGACCCAGGTTCGATTTCCGAGTCTTGATGTTGTGCGTATTAACATTCATACCTTCTCCTCTGGAAGAGGCAAAACACTAGCTGTCCCTTAATAAGACATAAAATGGAGGTCCCGTGTTATAGAGAGACACAACTCAATGCTTGTAAGAGATTCCTCTTCATTCATTCATTTTAAAGAGCGGGGTGCATAATCCGGTGAGATGGTCCGCCTCATATATCCAACTGGACCCCAGAAAAGACCAGCTAGTGCAGCTGAAAATGGGTCATCTAGACATCTTATCAGATGGAGAATGAATAAACAAAGAAGTAAATATAACGATACACCTCAATCAGCAAAGTTCTACAATTCTGAAAATTGTGAGCAACCACAAGGATAGACAGTGTATTCAATGTTCAAAGCACGCCCACGTAATACCAATCAGCCCATATAGTGCATTATTGTACTGTATGTCTGCGTATAAACTTAGTATTCTTTTTTTTTTTCATGAAGGCTTCGCCTTTAGTTTTTATACTTTTTTTCCTACAGCAAAAGCAGTTTTTAACTCCATCCAGTGAACTAAATTCAGCGAGGGTGAGAGAATGGTTCTATTCTTAGCTTTTTTATGCAAGAGAGAAAGAATTACGGTTCGCTGACAGACAAAAGATTTCAGGACAAAAGACAATTGCCTCTATAAAACAATGGATGATGAAACGATGAGAGTGGAACCAAGAAGGTCGCGCACGTACCTGCTATTGAAATGGAGTTTCCGGAACCCCTGTCAAAGGGGAACTCCGGAATGATTTTCAGGCTTTTGCATTTGAACATCTATAAACTGGTTGTACTGGGTACAGAGACACAGAATTTTATACACAGAGATTGGGATAAGGAATAAGATTGTTTTCAAAATTAATAACAAGGAACAGTGAACAAGGATGATGACATACATGTATAGCGTGTAGCAACTTCATATCAGTAAGCATGATTGGGTGCCCATGCAAGCAGATAGAACAATAGAAGAAAACACAGGTGAACTTGTTGAACTTTTTGAACAAGTGGTATTGTAATGAATTATATTGTTACTTTGTTACTTTACTGGATTGAGTCTCTATGAGTCTCTATGTCTCTATGTCATCATCCTTATTCAATGTAATATGATTTGAGTTTTTCAGAGTATTGGCTTGTCTGATCAAGGACCGCAATAACTTCCACAAATCCATACGTGGCACTATCACTTTATGTACAGTACTACATAATCTAAAATTATATGAATCGTCTGCAATGTCCCTTTAATCTGTCTCAGAGAAAAGGCACTTTGTTAAAAGTATTAAAAACAAAATAAAATACCAGTTCGACGAGACTTAATTGATTGTTGTTTACGAAGGTGAACTATTTGCAAATTCCTTCTACCTCGAAGGATATATATTCTCTCCTTGGAATTATTTGGGGACCTTATTTCTTTTTCATTCACAAAGCATGAAGATGTTTTTGAGTGATTTGGAGCGGAATATGACTGCGGTTTGTCTCCAATGTATTCTCAATAAATCATCAGCGCCTCCCCACAGGCAAATTGTATGATTGAAACAAAAGAAGTGAATTTATACAGTAAACAGATATACCTTGTACTTTTAGAGAGATTAAAGAAAAAGAAGAAAAAAAAGGCAGAATGTAATCATCTAAGTGCGTCTCTACGAAAAATCATTTACAGGTATGTGATCAGACGGAGCCGGAGTTTAAGGGTCCGTGCCAAATGGGGGCGGTATAACGCTGCTTAGTTATAACCCGGTTTGCTGCACACAATAAGCCCCAGCCGAAGATCGAAATAGCGTCCCGCAGGGAGCGAAATGATATCTCAGCGAGATCGAGAAGGGATCAGGAGGGACATCCCTTTTTAGCCTTTTCCTGAGTTCGCTCTTGGCTTATCTCGCTGATTGTGGATCAGCCGGGAATCCAAGCCTAACATTTTGTTTGTTTGTTGTTGTTGTTTTTTTCTTGTGTGGAGGGAGTTCTTGTTTGATGAGGAAAAAAACAAACAAACAGAGAAGCCATACAATATTGTACTACAAGTGTGCCCCGAATTTGTTGATTTTTTTTTTTGACGAGAGGTCCCTCCATTTTCCCCCCGTTTGTTTGTCTGCTCTTCACCTTGGTGCGTTGGATCTATCACGCAGGGCATCGCAAATTTCATTTTGTCCGCGACCTCGTAGCTGTGGCGTAGAGACGGAAGGCGATGTTTGTTAGGTCGACACGTACAAATATGCCGATCATTCCATCCCATTAAGAGAGATAATCGTCCAACTTCGAGCAGCCCCTGCAATCCAAGGAGCGGAGAACCTCCCAGGGCACAATCGAGGTGTGCTACTGGAATTTGACTCGGGCGACTATCGGTGTGTAAAGTCAAAGGTGTATATTAAAAAGCAAACGCATGAACTCCATGTCAACAGAAGCGGAGCCCTTTAGTTGAGTGATTCATACTTTTGCGGTATTAGCTCGCTTGCCCTTACCTGTTGCGTTGTGGTCCTAGTGTATGCTAACAGCTCCCAACAACGTGTATAGGTCTGTCAATCGATAAAGACGAACATACTTTGATTGGCAGGGCAACTGTTAACGTTATGAGCAGCACCAGCACCTGCCGATTTTGCAAAGTCAGACGGGCGCCTGGGCCAGTGGTGCGACCTGAACCATTGCCGATCATGTCTTCCACTGGGCAGACCTTGATGGACTCCTTAAAATGGATCTATGTCTACTTCTTCCTCTTCCTCATGCTGCTTCTACCACCTGGATTCAACACGAGAAATCACATGTCCGAAGATTTCGGGGAGGCGTTACAGCTCCGAGGTGAGCCATGAACATCTTGTTTCATGCGTAATTTCTGCCTGTGACTGCAATGGGAGAGCTGTATCACAGAGGATGAGGCCCTAGACTCCTCCTCTATAGGGTGCAACCTCAACGTGATGTTAAACCCACTGGCTTCCCCATAATTATTATGACCTATTATACATACGTTAATGAGTATAAAACGTCAGAGCCATAGTATTTGCAGGCCCTTGTTGGGGAACATTTGAATACTGAAGAGAATACACTTTACCCAAAAAAAATAAATAAATAAAATGCATTAATAATCATTATTGTCATTTTCTTATGTTCCAGACAACTTTGTCATTGAAAGCAAGATATTTATTAAGCAGAGGGTGAAGGTTGAGGTGTGAGTTTTCTTCAATTTTTTCTTCCTCTATAAGTGAAATTTGAAATATCACAACACACTGCTGATCTGCAATTTTAACAAACACGTCTAGAAAAAAAAAAAGAAGTAGTGGGATTGGAACCTGTCATCTACTGCTGCCGGGCAGCGACATTACCACCAGGATATACCTGGTTCCTTTTTTCCGACATGTTTGTTCAAATTATAGATCAGGAGTTGCGATCTTAGTAATTTCATTGTAGAGGGAGAAAAAAAAAATGAAGGGAACTCACACCTCAACTTTATCCTCACTAAAATATGATCGCCATGCCGGTCTTAAATAGTGGAATAGTACAAAAGGGAAGCAGTTTTATGCTAATAATTTTGTGATAATCTGCACGTTGTTGCAATGATGATGATGATGATGATGATGATGGTAATCATAATGATAATTATGATTATGATAATTGCAATAGCGATCATAATGATGATGTACTTTAATTGAGCCGGAGTGGCCTCATAGGAGAGTGTGAGCGCCTCTCTGAGAAACAGGGTCCTGACATTATCGTCACTGGTCACAATCCTCGTTATGTGCACCTGAGTCAAAATGTAACAGCATGGGTAAAATGTCGTTGATGGATCATGCAGACGAAGCTCAAAATCTCTAATTCATGAGCCCAAAGCTTTCATCGCCATACTACAAGTACTATTAGACATCGGAACTTCCAGGTCGACATAATTTATTATACCCACTTACCCTAGTGATACTTTTCCAAGAAGAATGATCACATCTCTGTATACATGGTATAATAGCAGCACCCCAGAGTTCATTTCCCGCTAGTCTGATGCGCCATCTTTCTTTCCAAGCTTACTGGCAGTTGTTAATCCATTTCGTGATGTAAAGGAAAAATAATAACATCTAATTCAAAGAATAATTCCAAACATTGCTTAAATCAAATTAAATCACAGCACCCCAGAGTTCGTTTCTCGCTAATCTGAAGTGTCATCTTTCTTTCCAAGCCTATATACGATGGAAGTTGTTGATTCATTTCTTGATGTAAAGGAAAAGTATCAACATCAAGTCCAAAGAATAATTCCAAACAGATATCTTTAGATAAGTTACATCAAATCGAAACCAACATGTTGTGCACGTTTAGTTACAACAGCAGTGCTGTATTTACCTTAGATATAGACTACATACGATTTCCATGTCATCCACAGATGATGCGAGTAAACATGGCAAAGTTCGAGGGGGTTTCACGCCCTTACACCATAAGTAAGGTACTTACACATAAGCTTTCGGTGAAATCAACGCCAAGGGAGCTATGCGCACAGTTGCTCATGCTCATTCAGTACGTAAATAGGAGATGTAACACACGTCAAGTGTATTATTCAAGCATTTATAACCGCATGCAACACCAGTCTGAGATCTTTCTCATTTTCATTGGCAAACAATATCTTCTGCAGCGGATCTTTTATTCTTTATACCTCTAAAATCTAACTCAATTGTTATCATGTCTCATCAACGTAGACGATATTCATTACGAATTGAATCGAAATCAATACATTTTAATTTGTTATTTTGCTCATGCCCTACGGATGACATAATAGTGTATTATGCATATTGTTATCATTCTAACATCAAGCCTATGTAGATAAAAGGCAATGAAGGAGTATTTTGCGTCAGTATATCTACATTATTTCAAGCACGCTATGCAGAGGTCGGAGATTCGGTAGCAAGATATGCAAATGGCATAAATGACGCTGTACCTCTAAAAATGGCCACAACGTGCTCCTCAAAACAATGGAAAATTCCGATGATATCTTGGATAACGCTTGAGAAATCGTATGTTCGTGCATAGCACCTACAAAAAAGAAATGTAAAGACGAGCAACCGAGCAGCCAGTCGGAAAGACAGCGACGTGTGGAATTCAAACATTGTTTGAGCAGCGAGTTGCATACAATGGTAGCTCAAACACTAAGGCCGGAATCTTAAATGAACGTAATGGCCTAATTACTAGTGACACTATAGGCCTATACGACCACATTACCGGGCCGGGAGTTTCTAGCCCGCGAGTTGATGACCAGGATACCAAACAACAGTAATACAAGCATTAGTCCAAGTATTTAAAGTTCCGTATCGAATCAGATGTTTACGAAGTATATAGCATTGATACTACAAGTTTTTAACGTTCCGTATCGAAGCAGATGTTTACGAAATAGCACTGTCCGATGTCTCTTCTCGAGGTATTTATTCATATCATTATGATGAGTTTTATACGTTTCTTTTTCGAGACAGATACCCTGCGCATGCAAAGCAATGTGTTTTATACATATTCACACGCCCCCGGAATTCCTGTCCTTTTTTTTTTTTCATTTCACCCAAAATGTCAGGTATGTTGACAAAAAGATGGGGGAGACATGGCTGCCTTATGCGTTCATATTTCTTCATATCTTTGAGCTTCCTGTTAGCTTCACATAATAATACATGTCTACACAATACTTTGTACCATACAAAATCCATTCACCTTCAGATAAACTCTTTCGCAAACAAATAGATCAATATTTGTTCGAAGGCTAGGCAAATAGAGCGGAAGACATACAGTGTACACGGACCAGATTGTGCTCCGTACATTCATATTCCAGCGGTGATGCGTTGTATAAATAAAGCCTTCTGTAATATGAGTCAAATCTCAATTTCAAACATGAGCCGGCTCTGTGATTTGTTTCTCAATCATGTCGAGTAAGTAGGCTATTTTCTCGGCGTAATTCGAGCCTGACGAGGCAGCGTTTTGCATTAACCTTATTGGACAGAAAAGTTTCATTTTCAATAATGTTTTTATTTTTTTGAGGGAGGGGGGGGGGAAGAAAGCTAGAAGTAATACAATTTTCATGCTTTTCATCTGTTACAACGTTCTGCTTCAATCTGCGGGGATTCAACAGACACAGACCATACCTCTGACAATGTCTGAATTTTGAAGAAAAAGAAAAGAGCGAACGTGACACAGGAACTGGAATTTCATTACCGTTTTCTTATCATGCTTCCAAACTTGGATCGCTCCCTGGTTTCAGGCTGAATTAAAAAAAAATAATAATAACAACAAAAAATACAAAAAAAGCAGAAGGCAAAAAACAAAAACAAAAACAAAGCAAAGCGAAAACAAACAAATAAATGTTCAAACTAGAATTTGACAGTTGTCAATTATGATTACCAACGAGCAATGATGAAGTCATGTTTGCGAGGCCCTATTATCAGAAGGTCAGCGATGCAAACAAACTCAAAGCATCATCTTCCATACAGGAGAAGTTCATTGTAGTCAGTCAAAACTTCAGTTCTCTGTTCTCTGGTGTGACAGAAACATTTTCTTTTTCTTTATTATCATTTCATCCCCAGTGGTTCACCTATATGAATTCCATTGGTCCTGACAATTCTTCTACACTTATTATCATATTCACAAATGGGAGTCATCGAGTTGACTTGATATAGAGAGAAGAATTAAAAGAAAAAGAGAGGAAAGATTCAATACATCAAGACTTCACGTTATGTCTTGGATAGCGAGTTCCTTATTCTCCGGAATATTCATTTTTGTGTTGCACAATGGTCAGCCTGCACCTGTCATAAGTTTGCCAGTACTTGTGTGCCTCTTCTCGCCATCCTTCGCTCTTTCTTCGGGGCCCCGCAGTTCCGGTCTGCAAAGGCCAGTAGAGTACACTTTGAAGGTTTCGAAAGACAAGCAGATAATCTACGTCAGTTCACAATTAGAAATCCTCATTCAATATACAGCCAAAGTTGCATCATTTGTGATGGGTGCCCCACGAATCAAGCACCACGCTGACGTTTCTTTAAAGAGTACACGAAAAATGTAAATCGTGCCCATCGACTGAGCTCGGAGAGACCTCAATCTTCTTCCATTTGCATCACACTTTGATTGGGCTTGGGGTGATGTTCACACGCTTCAACAGCAGTTCAATGTTGCATGTTGAATTATAGTGAATATCCACTTCACTAAACACAAAACAGTTACGTGGGTGGACTGCAAAGATATTTCATGGGTGCTGGAATGCATATTATGGGTGCTGGAATGCATATTACACTGCTAGGGGGGGGGGGGAGCTTTATAGGGGCATGGCTGATGTTATGACTTCATTAATCAAACATTTATGGTGTTCAAAGAAAGAAACGGTTGACAGAATAACGGTTCCGCCAGCTATTGTAATCTTCTTTTTCCCTTTGATTTTGAAACTGGCTGGTACTTGTTGAACCATAAGATTAGGCTTCTATAGTTATACAGTATATCGAAGTCATGAACACGTCTACATCTGCAAATACCATGGCGAATCTGTTTGTGACGAACTTATACAACCGACACTGACCTGCACGTACACATAAACAAGAACTTCTATTGTGTAATTTTTTTCCCATTTCTCCTCCAAACGCACCTTCACACACATGAATAATACAGCTGTATATATTCGTATAAATATAAGAATGAGTCTCAAATTACGCCATCTGTAGATCCAACAAGAAGGTTTTTACTCACAAAATTTTCAGCCTGCCTCAGGCCTTCGTCAGTGTAGTGTAACCTTCTTGCTGGATCTACAGATGGCGTATTTGAGACTCATTCTTCTATTAATCATAACATTCGAAGTCCAACACGTGGAAAATTCCAAGATGAATATATAAATGTATATATATATATATATATATATATATATATATATATATATATATATATATATGGTACAGTGATGTAAATGCTTGAGTAATATCCCTTGAGTCTATTTCCTCTATATTATAGTCCGCAATATCGCGGCTACTGTTTTAGGTATAACATTGACCGTGGTTACCAATATTACGGAGTAGAAAAATCTGGTAATAATTTGTTCCTCTCCTTTCTTTCCATACTTGGTTTCTATTCATTGCGTCATCTGGCAATGGATCATACCACAGTCTATAACTAACCCCATGCTATAAACTGACAGATAAAAATGAAATTGCGTTGTTTGATTGCTTGAAACGACTTATCTGAGAGAGTCTATTGGCTGGTGTGTTTATTATGTTGTTTGCATAATCTTATAACCCTGTATCCAACCTGTGACGTGTGTTCACATGTAGCGTTGCTTCTCTATATAATTATTTATCTCTCTCGTTTTCACGATGCGCAATATCCAGGGATATGTCCGCAACTTACTGTACCCTATTAGGCGGGAATTCCCTGGCCGTTGTAGCTAGTATATTCAGGATAATCGCTGATATTGATGTAATGATTATGTCATCCCCTATGAACAAAACGCTCTGATTTTGTCATCTCAAAACTACACAGAACTAAACGTTGATAACATATCCTCCCCTAAAATATGAACAAATTCGTCACGTCTGATTAGAAAATTAGCAGTGATGGATCCCCCTGTACAATGGTTTTGGTGACCAGGTGGACACGATTGAATATTGTCGAATGTCAAAGCATCTAAGCCAGAACAAGGAAGATTATGTTACCTTGTGGAGAAATAAAAGGAAAATGAAAATTATTACTTCCAGTATACTTTATGGGAACAAAGATCACATTCTTAATAATGGATATAACACTGGTTAATGAGAGTAATGTTAATAATGACAATGTTGATAATAGTGATATCAATAGTACTTTGTCTTACACAGGATAGCCTATTTTTGTATGTAAAGCTCCACTTTGACATTATCATCCCCTAGAATTGTCAGGTATGCTTTACAACTATACTACTATTTTTATATGTTATACTCTACCTGGGTAAGGAGGGATAATTATGGTTGCATGGTCCCAAACCCAAGGGGTCAGTGCTGTTCGTTATTCCGAAGGTTCGCTATTCCGAAGGTTCGTTATTCCGAAGGTTCGTTAATCCGTAACACACAAATTCCCTATACCTAGAGGTTTGTTAATCCGAAAATGAAGAGGGGTTCGTTAATCCGAACATTTGTGGCGTTATTCCGAAGGTTCGTTATTCCGATGATTTTTGATCCGAAAATGAAATTCGGGATAACGAACCTTCGGAATAACGAATCTTCGGACTGAAGAGCCTTCGGAATAACGAAACTTCGGAATAACGAGCTGTAACCAACCCAAGAACCCCTCCCTGATTTCGCGTCTGCACATTAATACCACATGCTGTCTCAGATTATTCACAATTGATAAACTTATATCAGCGGACACTCGGTATAATGTCCGAATCTTGACCTCACCACTTGCGTTGACTGTTCGTAACATAAGGCCACTATGTCGCTGATGACCATTTTGATTATCGTTATCAGGACAGGGAGAGAGAGAGAGAGAGAGAGAGAGAGAGAGATGGGGGGAGGCGGGGGAGGGAGTTGACAGATAAACCTATATGGTTTACTGATGGGGATTTATTTTGTAGAAAGATGTGTGTTTTTGACGATTGTCGACTTTCATGGTCATTATCTTCACTTTCATTTTCCCGTATTCAGAGGTAACGTTGTTCTTGACTACTTGTTATTACTTGCCTATAGATTACCAACACTTCTTCGCAATGACATTCATGCACATGGTTGGAATTGATGGTACATCCTCTAGGCAATAAATCAAACTAGATGATAGCTATGAACTAAATGTTTGATAAAACTGCCGCGAGGAAGAGTGGTAATAATGGGACAAACCGGTCGTCATATCTGGGTTTTAAAATTTGCATTTTGGAATTGATAAGTCACTGTGTGGGGCGTGGCTACTGTTAAGATTATGCGCAATGAGTATGGAGTGGGGCACGCCGTGCCATGAGTCAATAAGATGCAAAGAGCCAGGTACAAAATTTGTAAAGCAAATGCTGCCAGAAACTGCATGGTGATGTATAACTGTGGAATTTTCAGCCAATGTTTTTTTTAATGTATACAGCAGACAGGGTATTCCATGTTAGGCCCTTGTGTAATGTGCCATGAAAGAAATACCCGTAGTCGAGGCTAGGCAGCCACCTTCTCTGCTTTAAGTCATAGTAACGATACCATGTACCATAAACACAGGGATGTAGAAGAAAGCTTGAATAATGTTTTGCACACAATCATTAGAGTTTTTTAATTTTATGGAAACCATTTAATGAAAGTGAGAAGGGGAGAGCTCACAGCAACTCCTCTTGTAAGAACAAGACAGCAACAGTTTAGCTCGGCTCTGTAATTGTATTGTACATGTTATACCTGATAAAGATGTCCAGGCGGATATGTTCTTTCACTCCAACAGTTGAGTTTTGTTATTTGCTTCCTTTTCTTTCTTTATTTTCAGCCCAACTTTTTCTATATATATGTCTTTTGCTTTCAGTTTGGATGCCCACCCAGACACTCGTTGTACATGTATCTTCGTTTACTTGTTCTATTTGTTCTGTGTTTGTCTCCCTCGCCATTATTGGTCTCTCTCGTTCAACCCATTCTGCTTTTTCTTACTCCCACTACACCTTCCTCGAAGCGATCATCCCTACATCAAGACTCCTACGCCAGCATTGCACATTCCTACGTGTATCGAATTGTTCACGCGCTTTGTTACACGTTGCCTGCTGGCCGCTTTCCTTTTCTATCGCACGCTTCCTCTTCACACTTTTGCTGGAAACTCAGAACTCTATTCCAGACCATATCATTATTTACTATGGCTGATTTCGTAAATGCACCCTTTCATTCTATGTCGAATGATGATTTCTTTGAATTATTTAGACACACAACATCCGAATCTGATTTAGTTGATGGAGTACCAGTTACACATGCAACTCCCTATGATAATTTCGCAGCCGATAATTTGAATTCATCAGCTCCTGAATTTACTTATGATTTTGATGATTCAATTCAGAACCCGCTATGTAATTATATAACTGTTAATGAATGTAAAGATATGTATCATAGTTTTTCTAAAGACACGTTTTCTTTGCTGCATCTAAACATAAGGAGTTTAAATAAGCATTTTGATGAGTTACAGTTTTTATTAGAATCTGATCACACTCAATCATGCTCTGTCATTGGTCTGAGTGAAACTTGGCTAACCGCGTCGTCTGAAAACTCTTTTGCTATCGACGGATATAATATGTATGTTAATAATAGATCTGACAGGAGTGGAGGTGGCGTTGCATTTTATGTCTCAAGTTCGTTTAAATGTGTTGTTCACAGCGATATCTCCAGAATGGATAGTACCGTTGAATCTCTTTTCATTGAACTTAGTATTCCAGGATGTAAGAATGTGGTAGTTGGAATTATATATAGACCTCCCAATTCAAATATTGTAGATTTTTTAACTTATATTTCAGATTTGGCAAAAAATCCAGCAATTCGAAACAAGGACTGTTTCTTACTTGGCGATTATAACATTGATTTGTTGAAATCAGGAAATGATCATTCTTCAAGTGAGTTTCTCGAAACGCTTTTGTCTTCTTCCTTTCTGCCCCTCATTTCCAAACCAACTCGGGTTACAGATCATTCGGCTACTCTCATTGATAATATGTTTTGTAATGTTTTACCCCTCCCTGACTCTTTTATAATTCTTTCAGATATAACGGATCATTTTCCAATAATGACTTCCTTTACTTTGAGAACGCTTGTTAATGACTCCAAATCTTCATTTTCTTTATTTAAACGTAGAGTGTCCCCTGAAAAGTTGGCCAGTCTTGATGCCGCTCTTGATAATGCAGATTGGTCACGAGTATACGACAGTGACGATGTTAATTTGTCTTTTGACAATTTTATGAATATTTTGAATTGTTTTCTGGATGATATAATTCCTAAACACAAGAAAAGAATGGATTATAAGAAGACTCCTAGGTTACCGTGGATTACTAAATCAATTCTTCGCTCAATTAACAGAAAAAATCGTTTATATTATAAATACAAAATGGAAAATACTGATCAATCGAAAAGGAAATACACATCTTATAAAAATACACTAATCAGAATTCTACGTTTTGAGAAGAAAAATTATTACTCACGACAGTTGTCAAAATTTCAGTTTGATATTAAAAATACCTGGAAAGTTTTAAACCGAGCGATGAATATACAGAGCAAAAAAGTAGAGATTGATCAAATTAAATCGGATGATAATTTGATTAACAATTCTGTTGATATTGCCAATGTTTTTAATTCTTATTTTTCTCAGATAGGTGAATCGCTTGCTCAAGATATCCCGGCCACTAAACAAAACTTTACTGACTTTTTAGGTCAACGTAACCCTAATTCTGTTTTTTTTATTCCAACGAATAGGTATGAAATTATTGATATAGTTTCTTCTGTTAAAAATAAGCGCAGTTCCGGTTATGATGGTATTGATAATTGCATTCTTAAAGGAGTCATATCTGCAATTGCAGACCCTTTGACTCATATCTTTAATTTATCAATTTCTCATGGTATATTTCCTGATAAAATGAAATTGGCGAAAGTAATACCAATATATAAGAAGGGTGACAAACTGGATATCAGTAATTATCGCCCAATTTCTTTATTATCTTCATTGTCTAAAGTATTAGAAAAAATAATTTATATTAGAATTATTAAATTTCTTAATTTGCATAAAATTTTTACAAAGTCTCAGTTTGGATTTCGAGAAAAACATAGCACTATTCATGCAATTCTTCATTTCGTTGATAACGTGGTTAACGCAATTGACAACCATGCTCATTTAATTAGTATTTTTTTGGACTTCTCCAAGGCCTTCGATACAATCAATCATAACATTTTACTTTATAAGTTATCGCATTATGGAATACGTGGGAAGGCCTTGGAGTGGCTTAAGAGTTACTTAGGTAATAGAAAACAGTTTGTTACTATTAAAGATAATAATTCAGTTATAAGAGATGTTAAGTGTGGTGTTCCTCAGGGAAGTTTATTAGGACCGTTGCTATTCATAGTATATATCAATGACTTTTCTTCTGTTTCTGAAATACTTTCTTTTATTCATTTTGCAGATGATACCACTGTTATTTTTGCTCACAACGATGTTGATATTTTAGTCCAAAAAGTTAACACAGAACTGTTAAAAGTTACTAATTGGGTCAGGGCTAATAAATTATCATTGAATGTTCAAAAAACAAAATATATGCTTTTCAGTAATACTGTCGAAGCACTAAATTCTAACATAGTTTTAGATGATATTAATTTAGAAAGTGTATTAGATTTTAAATTTCTTGGTATAATTGTTGACAATAAATTGTCTTGGAAAACACATATTGATCATATATGTAAAATTATTTCACGTAATATAGGTGTTTTGAACAGATTGAAATTTTATATTCCTCAAAAGTCATTACTCATGTTATACTCCACTTTGATACTGCCTTATTTGAATTATGGAATTTTGGCTTGGGGTAATACTCATCAGACCCTCTTGAATAGAGTGTTGTTACTGCAGAAAAAAGCCCTCCGTATTATTTGTCATTCTCCTACACGTTCACATACAAATTTACTGTTTGCGTCTAATAAGCTACTAAAAATAAATGAGTTGTTTTTATTGAACTTAGGTCAATTTATGTACATGTTTAATAACAGTTCACTTCCATCTATTTTTGATTCAATGTTCCTTAAAAACCAATCATTTCACTCCTATCCCACCCGACGTTCAAATGAATTTCATTTACCTTTTTTCCGAACAATTTTAGGGAAAAATTCATTTATCTACACTGGTCCAAACTATTGGAATTCTCTGAACCACGATATAAAAACAGCTCCCTCTTTGTATTCATTTCAAAGAAAATTAAAAGCCTATCTTTTGCGATTTTACAATAACATTTGTCATGAATCGGATTAGTTTTACACGTTATTCATTTTGATACCCCTTTCATAAAATCCGCATAATTGCTTACACATTGTCGCTCGTACTAGCTGACCACCGCCAAGTTCGTGAATAAAGTTTTGGGTTAAGTTAGTCATGCAGTTGATGGATTTTTCTTCGGGATCTGCACTCTATACGCTTATACAATGAGGGATTGTTATTTTTTTTTCCGTCCGGTCTTGTCTCTGTCTTGTTTTTGTTTTCCATCGTCCAGCCCTCGTGTATCGTTATCTCCGTTGTGCTAGTCTTACTTCCTGTCGTAGTCTGTCTTTTGCGGGTTTTTTAGCCTCGTCGATGTCCCAGTGTCGTTTTATGTTCGTTTATATGTTAATGTTGTCATTTTGTGTTTTTCTTCCTTTTCTGTCTGACTCTTTATGGGCTTCCATTTCTAATTCTATTTTGTCAATGTTTTTTAAACATTTTTTCCTCTTTTTTTTCTCTGCTGTTACAACTATTTTCGCTGTTGTTGCTTCAGATATTTTCGTTGCTGTCCTGATGCCGATAATTATTACCAATAATTTCAATGATTCTTTCTCTCCTGAGGGGCCCACACTCTACAAGCTTCGTCTTTTCAGTGGGTCCCTCCGTTTTTCGCCTTGTGTACGTTGATATTCAACTTTACTTTACTTTGATTTACTTCAGGCATTGAAATGTATCTTTACTGCAAGCATACAAGTACTGTTTTACTCTGTTAAACTCACTTTGATTGTTTGTTTGTTTGTTTGTTTGTTTGTTTTTTGTTGGTACGATTCTTATCACTGAAGAAAGAGTGATGTATGTTATGTTATTTTTTTACTGTCGAGAAACGAAATAAACTTGAATCTGAATCTGAATCTGAATATCATTGTGATGATCATGATAGTATCTACCACCTTGCAATATGTACGGGTAGGTGTTGATAATGAAATGGATACTTGGTTTTAGGTGTCGAAGTATATAATGACGTGGCTTTGGCGTTGAATTTCTGGAGTAATAGTTGCGTGTGTTGACTGCTTCCTTTTTTTAACGAACATTCCTAATGATGTACAAGAAAATGATACGGGATTATTATGTTATATATGTGTCCGTGCGTCTGTGTGCGTATGTGTGTGTGTCTTTGAAAACATAAAGTGATAGAGGGAGAGGGAGAGAGAGCGGGGGAAAAAGGAGAGAGAGAGGATGGACATTTTCACGAATAACAGGATGTATCAAGTGACAATATTTTCTACATCGTGAAGGCTACGTGTTCTTGAACTGTCGAGATTTTCCCTTCAGATTCTGGTTTTTGCCGGAACGCCCCAATTTTCGGGTGGAGGTAGCGAAATGAACTTCTGCCATGAACATAACCAGTCTCTTCGAAGATGTAGCAGTAGAATTACCTGTCTGTATGACTGTCGCACTCTATCCCTCTCTGTATGGGTTGCTGGGTTATCGAACTTACCAAAGTACGATAGAGAAGATTGCTCATCTCGAAATAAGATGATTTCTATGCAAGAAAAGCAAGCATTTCTGAACGTTGTTTTAGTTACGGTATAGTAGTTTGTCCCACTATCATATTTATAGATGAATTGTGGATCGCTGAGAGGATGTTCATACTCTTTACTTTCATAGGAATTAAAAACTACGTCATCCTAGCTTCAACTGAGTGAGTATAACAATCAGTAGTTCCAATTTTACAATGGGGGTGCCCAAAATCCAAGACAGTATCTTCCAGGATGTAGCGGTAGAATTATATTTACTGTGCAGAATATGACAAAATTAATTGCAATCGTTTGTTCATGAGAATTTTAAGTTTACAGAATTCTGCCTGTAGCGTACGTCGAGCTGGAATGATACAGGTGGATGTTTTTTCTTTTGCCACTTTGGTTAGAGATCACTCTTTAATATGATGAGCCATTAACAATTTCCTTTAGTTCAAAACAAGTGTTCAGTTTCTGAGTTATGGCTCACGGATGTGTAGACAGTACAGGGGCAGGGTACGTGGGGGCCTTTAACAGACGTCTCGAAGAATGTGTTTGCATTCCGTGTTGCATTCTTGCGCCTAAGTACTTTACAATGTTTGCAACTATGTGACACGCCACTTTTGCCGTTCTTCAAGTGGTGTGTGCATGTGTGACGCAAATGCTGATTGCCCAGCACATACACACTAGAATTTTATATGAGGTTCGCTGGCAGTGACTCAATCATGAGGTCAAAATAGACCCAGGGAAGTCGTCGAACTATGGTGTCCTGGATTTTTTTTTCCTCTCTGAATTTTACTTTCAAAGAGAGTGATGATTTTAGCCAGAAGGACACGCAAGCAAGGGGCAGCTTATGCTATAGGGTTGTACGGGTGTTTCACTCGCTGAAATTAAAGAAAGAGCAACGAATTGAATAAGGAACCAAGGTTTGTAGTAGATTACATATGTGTATGAGTGTTTGTGAGCATCTGTGTTTGCTTAACAGAGGAAGAGGAGTGAGAGGGAATGGGGGGGGGGGGCAGGGGAAGGTGAATTAAGATGGAAAAAGACAGTGTGAAGAAGAAAAGACGAAATACTGCGTATCGATCTAAAAGTGGCAGTCTTTTTGTCATGAATGGCGATTAACGTGTAAGTGACCATCTAATTCCTTCCAACATAATAATATCCATGGCTCTTCATTGTAAGCCGTAGGTTCAGAAAAAAAAAAAGTTGGCTGGCTGGAGTCACCAAAATTAGCACAAAGAGTCGAGATTACGCGTCCCTCTGTAAAGCTGTTTGAACAGGACCATAAGAATTAGTCTCGTTTTTGTCTGCGCTTCTCGACCGGAAAGACATAACGGTCTTCTCAGCCAGTTTTAGCTGCATATAGTCACCGCAACGCCGTGGAAATGGGATTTTTGAGACAGAGGAGTTATGTAACGAAATTGATCCTCAATAGACTTGTAGGTATCTGCCCTCGTACTGAAAAGGGTGATCAATAGAGGTAATTACCCGTTTCCCACAAGATTGTCATGGTCTGCGGATAATGAAGCAAGGCAATCGACCTTAATACATCGATAATGGGGTAGAATACTCAAAAAGAACATTCAGCAAGAAGTCTGTCAGATGGGAGAACGATGGCAACACTCCACTGAGAGGGAATGAAAGGAGACTTGAGACAAAAAAGAAGAAGAGGTGTATATAGAGTGAAATGGTTGGACCATGGAGCTACTAACTTAGTAGCTCCTTGGTTGGACGAAGTGACCCGTTACACCATGGAACTGAAATAGCTCCATGGTTAAAGGCATAGTTTACCATTTGCAGATGAAACAAAAATCCGGCATTAGTGCTTCAAATAGTTCTAAAAATGTGAGTTAGTGATAGAAACAACCAGTGTAAATATTTGAACCAGTATAATCTATGTTAAGTATTTTGAAATACACAACATGTGAACAATATGTATAATAAAAATGTTTCCAGACTAAACCGTCTACAGTTGTGGTTTAACGAGAAAAATAGTGATATCTCTTTATATTTCATGCTTTATTGTAAAAGCAAAAGTTTTATATGGTAGGACGTTTTGCATCAAAAGTGATGTCTTGCATATCTTTTAAATCACTGCTCCCAAAGGTAAACGGGAGCTATAAACGATCCGTTACAGCATGGAGGTGCAGTATCTCCATGGTTAAATAATTAAGTGGACCATGCCTGCGAAGGAATAACAATGGCTTTTTTCCCTGAATGCGTATGCCAGAAACAAGAGATACACAGCTCCGTATAGATACAAATATTTCTGATTAACTTCATCTCTCATTTTCAGTTTCTCAATTGTTTCGTCAGAAAAAAAAAAATGGAGTAGATATGATTTCAAACGCCAGAGCGTTTAACGATATAAGTTTAGCTCCGATAAAGCGATGGAAGGATACGCTTGTGGTCGAGTTATTGTATCATAGATGGTAATAATATATGTTAATAGTGACATAGATCGAGAAGAGGAAGAGGAATGGAATAAAGAACGATAGTACGAAGTTGAAGAAGAGAAGGAGTTGATGTGTGAAGTGAAACCCGTCTTATTTTACAGTGATTGGTTTGCCACGCCCCTCTACCACAAGGTCAAGAATCCTGCCTGAACATGCCGATCGATTATCACCTTCAGCCTCGCTTTGAACCATTCATGTCTGAGGTTCCCTACACATAACTAGCGGGTCATCAGACGAACTAGGAGTATTGGAAGGTTAATTGAATCCCCGCATGTGCACTTTCTCCTTAACTCCTACCCCACCCTCCTTTTCCTACCCTCGATCCTGTCGAATCTCGACTCTCCGTGATAGAAATTTCCACTTTGGCGCGAAACAATGAGGTCTGTTTTGCCACTTTGTAGTATCTGAGGCGTGACCGACTGGATTTCAAGAAAAGGCTCCGACAAAAAAGATCAACAGAAAAGATATGAAGAAATCAAGGATGAATTCCTTTCCCACTTTAACTTAAAAGATGTCCGGGAGAAAGCGCCACTTTCCGAGATGTACGTCATCTTCTTTAGACGAAAAGGTCATCCACTCGTGGCTGGTATACACAGAAAGTTGGCGCGCACAATGGAGCTTTGATGATATGGCGATCACAGAGAGATGGAGAGAGAGAGAAATATAAATTTCCGAAACGCTACATGTTTGGGTTCCTCTCGCAGATTTAGTGAAAAGAAATTAGATTATCTCTCACAGATCCTGAAATACACGAGTCCGTTATGAATTACAAATGACATTTTAGTATAGTGTTTGAAAAAGGGGCAGAAGCAGACTCTA
Organism: Diadema antillarum; assembly: GCF_040938485.1. NCBI lineage: Eukaryota > Metazoa > Echinodermata > Echinoidea > Diadematoida > Diadematidae > Diadema > Diadema antillarum. Next base: position 2,027,081 of record NW_027271028.1, read on the forward strand.
CATTGAGGACATTTGGCGCCTGATCGTTGCGGCAAAATTTTCCTCTTTTTGGCAGAATACTCGTGGGATTCAAGGATTATTGTCGATACCTGCCATTAACCCCTTGGTGTGACGTCGGAAGCATGTCGGCTTGGGGGGGGGGGGGGGGGATTGGAGGGCTTCTGTGTCCAGTCGAGAGCAGTGCTATGGAGAACAGAAAGTCAAAATAGACGATTAAGACTGGAAAGAACTAGTAGAGAAGGATATTACAATGGGGAAAGATCCCCAAGACGAATGAAAAAAAAAATATATCAAGGAATAATAGATGAATGAACATATTACAATTTGTACAATTTGTTAATTTTAGAAAACGGGATGCAAGAAGACACCCAACCCAACTTTCTTCTCCTTCATCACATTTCAGAAAAAAGAACGAAAATTAAAAACCTTTGTCGAGAATATGTGTCAATTATTAATTTAAATGGTGAGACGGATTAAGTTGGCATTCACCCCCCCCCCCTTGCCACTTCCAACGAAAATTAGATCGAAAGAAACTGAAGAGGATCTCAAAAAAGCATTCTATTTACGAAAGAAAGATGCTTTTTAATCTTATCTTGTAGTCTATTCTGTAATCCTTTACTGTGCAACCTGTTGATCAATTATTGCAATGCATTCATGTGTATCTCTCGGGAAACCGCACGAGGGCACACACAATTAACTGAATGGAACTCGAGGTTAAGAAAAACGAAAACATTACTGTCGTGCTTTTAAGGGGAACTTGCATGAATCGTCTAAGCCGTTCTAACAACTTCCGAGTTCTTGAAAAGAGCGATCAGCTATTGAATAGAGGAAGAGTCGCTAAACGACAAACACATCCTATTAGTGCTTCTAAGACGACATTGCTCAGGTATCATGTAGCCGGTGTTAAGCATTTTTGTTGCCGAGGAGCGTGCTTCATGTATGATTCTAGCGTGTCCCGGGATTAGGTTCTGCCGTTACGGATTCCAGTTCCTTAATGGAGCAAAAACTACTCGATCGAAAATGGTTTAGTGCTCCATTGAGAAAGATCATCCACGGCTTGATTGACAGGCTTCATCTCACCCTCCTCCTCCTTCTCGCCCTCCGTTTTCTCCTATATCTGCTCAGTGGTTGTTCACTGTTGTCTGATCAAGGAGGTGAAGTCGTCTCACCTCCCTGGTTTGAGTGAAGATCGATGCACTGGAAGATGTACAGGGAAAGGGGGAACCAATATTCCTATAACAGTTGTAGCAAATTTTGATTCTGGAAAGTTGGTAATCCCTTTTATGTTAGCCAGGACAGTCTGTTGTTAATGTCCATGTTCCCCTATTGTTCCTTTCCGTCTTTTTTCTTTTCCGCCTTCTACTGTATAGATCACCTTATTTTCTTCTTTTCTCTCTTTCCTTTCCTGTTCATCCCGATAGACCGATTTCTGTCGAATTGCAACATCCTGTGTTTGTAAAGAAGATGTTATTAAAGTCTTGCGGAATTGCAGTCCGTGTCCACCAGACATGAGTACACGTTTCGTGTCTCGCGTCCAGACTGCCTTTGGCTTTCATAACGCGTTACGTCGATAATTGACGCATTGATACGGGCATTACGAGAAAGAGCGAAAAGACATGGGGGGGGGGGGCGAGGATGTGAATGAATATCACCAAAAAGGAAAGGGGAGGGGGAGGTTCTCAATTAGGGGTGAGCAAACTTTCCGCCCGCGTTGACCCTTATTTAGCACGTTGAGTGATTATTTCCCGCCGACCCAGACGAGATAATATTTGCAGGCTTTATTCGGCGACTTCAAGGCGTACGTAGGTATCAATAAATTGGACAAAGAGTTGATCAACGGTGGTCTGGAGGAGCGACTGGAACACAAGGAGATTGACACGACTACCGATGATGTCATTGACACCAACGTCACAGTAGACAATGACGGTGATCCCAGACGGTGAGCCTCGCCAAAGAGTAGTATCTCGCACTCACAAGATCTCTACGAAGATTTAATAGAAGTACCCACTCTCCACTCTTTCTATATACAATGTAGTTGTCTCATGTCATTGTATGGATGCCTCATTATGGTCACGAAACAAAGATATTTGACCGGATAAAGAGTCATAGAGAAAGATGATGCCCATCTCCAGACAAGACGACCGAATGATGTATATCAACCATTGCCTACGCTAACAACCCATTATGCTGTGCATCAAAACTATTTGTGGGGAATTACAAAATTCGGAAGTAACGGATTAATATTCGTTGTATGGCGACAATGCAATGACATCCGCAGTCACACCGAGGCACAATCTATTTCAATTCATCTTTTATCATGTTCAGCAGGACACCCCAAGACCCTGTCTAACTGTTTTTCTTCAAAACATCTCAAGCGTCAAAGCCCCAGTGGGCCATGTGTGGGGTAAATCTCCTTTCATCGTCAGGTTGAGGAATAGGCTATAAAGCTTCGGTCATGTTGTCATGGCGATCAAGCTATACCCCACGACAAGAGATCGGCCTCACGCAAGTCTTGCTATTGATGATAGTAACTTGGAATAGAAATAACTTCCATGGTTACATGCCAAAATCTTGTCAATTCATCATAGCCGTTTCTTTGGTCGCTACATGTAGGTTATGTATGGGAGGTAATTATTGTGCTGACAGTATTCTGAGGCATTTATATAGTGTCTCTTTATCACAGTCAAGGGCATGATACAAGTAGGATCGAGACGCCGCAGCTCTCTTAGGTCGAATACGAATAGTCAAAAGTCAACACCTAAAAGATCAACAAGCTGTTTATAGTGATAACAAACAAATTTGTCTCAACTCCTTGCAATGTCCCTGCACAACGACAGTAGTAAGCAACGATAGTAATCACTGCCACTCAAAAAGCATGGATTTACAAGTACACGCACGCACACAAACACACACACGCACACACACTCTAAAAGAACTGTGAAGAGTTAACTGTAGTGCTACACTTTTAATGATGTACCAGTTGGCACTGCTGATGACAAGCATGTGTTTGCCCATTCACAGTTCAGCTGTTTTCTCCTTGGCGATTATAATGGCGTTGTACTTGAGTAACTGCCTCCACAACACCAGCAACGTGACAAGTGATAAGTGATAGAATCTATAGCCCTGCAAACACAACAGGAAAGAATGCATTGGTGGCAGTTGTATGGTTTTGGCCTCAGATCGTTTAATCAAATTTACTTTATTTCCACGTCACGCTTCGTCACGTGTAAGCCGGGTATAGACAGTTGTGCTAATAATAGGTTTTCCCGGTCAATTTCATACTTTTGTCACTCAAATTCATTAATGTGCATTCAAATTCACGCAGCGCACGCACGCGAAAATATTCGGGCATTCAAATTAAGATTCCGAGCGATCAATTTCATTTATGAGCGTTCTATTTCGTTTTCGTGAAAGCAAATTCACGATTGGGCATTCAATTTCAAAATGCGAGCACCGATTTTCCTACTCGTGCATTCAAATTCATGCGATAGTCACGTGATAGTCCCAATGAGCTTGTTTGGAGCAGTCAAATTCATTTTTAGGCGGTCAAGTTCTTACTTCGTGCAATCAATTTAACGAGGAAAATGGAGGAGACTTTTAAGAAAGGAAAAGGGGCCAACACAACCAATGAATGCTTGCATATAGTGCAATTAGGACTGTTTACACGTTCTAAATTGTTCTCTGTTCATGTATTCTTTGTTTTTCATCTCAATAAATTTCAAATTGCAATGTCCAATCAGCAGTGCATCCAAACAACACAACGAATAGTAATCATATTTCTTGATGACATTGTATGCTGACAACGCCCCAACACCAACCACATAATGACAATTCATCACTTTAAGACAAACTGACACACAATGAGCTCACTTTAGTCCCGCAAAAGTAAATCAATAAGACAGCAATACTGACACAACAAACAGCACGTATAAAATGTTCATGTATCAGTTTCAATATAGTCGAAATTGTTTTTTTTTTTCCTCGAAAGTGTCAACCAACCCTCCGTATTATGCTCGTCTGTAGGCCTATACAGTGCCTAATTTTGTTTGTTTGTTTCCTTTTCTATCAAAGGAGATGGCTGGATAACCCATATTCAGCTGCAAAAGCTGGTCTTCCGTATGGGGTCCAGTTAGATGTTCTGCTCTTTGCGATGAATAAATGAAGTGGGATCTTTTACGTGCATGAGTTGTGACTCTCTTACACAGGGGACCTCCATTTTATGTCTAATCCGAGAGGGACATGTGCCTGTATATTCCTATTTGCTAAGTGCGAGTTCAAAATTGTCAATGAACAGGTGGACCTCTACTGCAAAATAAATAATCATCATAAATCCCAATATATTCAAAGCCAAATGAGAAACACATCCATACACGGCCCAAAACTAACTAAATTCAGGACTTCTTTTAAATTGTATGCAGTTATTTGGAACATGGTTGCCTATTCACGAATTTGAATGACCGACGAGATTCTGTCGCCAGCTTGACATGAATTTGAATGCTTATTGATGAAATGCGTGCTCCTCTCTTAAATTTAAATGCTCTGATAGTGAATTTGAACGTTCCGATAGTGAATTTGAATGCTCCGTTAGTGAATTTGAATGCTCCGACAGTGAATTTGAATGCTCGGATAGTGAATTCGAATGACCGGATTTTGAATTTGATTGCTGGTTCAGTGCTGCGAGCGTGGAATGCGTGAAATCGAATGCTCGGAATAGGAACTTGAATGACAAAAGTATGAAATTGACCGGGAAAACCTATATTATTGCATTATATTGAGTTTTTGGTGCGTCAGTTCTCAGAGAACATATATATCCACGTTACACTCTGAAGAACAGACATAATATTCTATACAGCGTTATCCGAATAACACGGCTAATACAATTCATTGACAAACGTTGAATTTGTCAGACGTTAAAAAGATGTGTGCAAAGCATGCGGATTCAACATGAAATCACCATTCTTCAAATTATTACTTCAACGAAACTTGGCTACTACACTCGCTGATGTAAGACATTTCCAAAAGTTTACATTGCATTTACAGATAAACGGCTAATACGGTTTACAATACCATCTTACCATCTGGTACAAATTTACATTAATAATCATGCCATGATTCATGAGCTGAATGTGATATTTTGGAAAGAGTTGACATCTCTGTAATTCATAGCGACCGTATTACATATTGCACATTCCACAGAATCAATGATGATTCGATGACGAATTACCATTACTATAATGCCAGGAACCAGATGGCATTCTGATGCCAGTGGAAATATGCTGATGACATCTCAAGGAATTTTTGGGTGCTTAAAAAATAAGAACAACTGAGGTCTACAGCCTTGAAAGGGATAACCACCCTATATAACCAGTAGTAGGCCTACAACATTTTACAGCGGTATAAATATACATCTTGTTACATCTCATCACACGCTGTGACGACGAACTTTCGCCATCGAACAAAATGCTATCCCGCACTGAGAGAAAAATCCCCCACCAAAAGGCGCCAATATCCGGGCCAATTACCCAATCATACCCAACGTTAAAGTCGCTCACCTGGCCAAGGTTCCAACCGAGAAGGTTCGGTACTCACACAGCGTTGGTTATCCGTTTTTTCGAGTCTGTGTTTACCGCGGCTGGTGTCACGCCACGCTGTGTCTAGCCCGACTCGCCTTTTATCCGACTTATCTCAGACTGCACACCTGAACTCGGCGTTCCGGCCTTAAAGGGGGCAGTGTCTCAACATTGACTTTGTTCCAGTAGGACAATCAGATGGATAAAAGTATCAGTCTGAGCTGTAGAATAGTCAGAACTGAAAGAAAGAGATTATTAGTGCAGAGATGGGGAAGATGTGCTGTAACAGATTGCTATCAAAATGTTACCCTCTGTATTTTTATTGAAGATTGCAACTGCTGATGTATAATTTTTACACATATCGGAAAAATGAAACCAGTGGAACTCGAACGTGTCATCTACTGTCAAGCAATGTCTATAGAAATCTCTTTCCCGTGGTGCATCCTTTTATTAAACTATTCGTTGTTGATGTTTTCACAAAGTAGAGTGAAAACGTCTCTTTCTATTTGTTTTGATCATATACAATTTAACTGTTTTTCTTTGGTGTTACTCTTACAGGATAACAAAAATGCTTAACCATCCTTAAATTGGCAATATTATTTAAAGAGATTGAAGTTATTATTCTTTATGATAACATACATTAGCAAATTTGTATTTTGTTTGTTTTGGTCTGATTTCGTGCAGATTTGATGAAATTAACGTGTCCCATTAATTCAGTAATGATATGCTATTGGTATTACAATAATACTGTGTTTGTTTGTTTTTTTTCTGAAATACATATCATGCAGTAGAATTCAGAGGTGCCAAGTTTTAGTGAAAGCAAGATGATAGATTCTGAGGCAAGCTTACCCCAAGATGTGATGCGCTAACAGACGAGAGTTTGAGTAATGGTGGGACATTGATCGCTCACTCAGGCGACTGAAGGAGAGACCTTACTTTCGAGCACTGTTATAAGTATCGAGTTCTAGGTGGCGTGTGCGATCACCGAAGGAGCCGAATGTCGATTAGTATCGGTGTCTCTGACTAGCTTCCTGGTCGCCCACGCCATATGCAATAAGGATAGCCTTGTATCAGACGTTTTTATTTTGGGAATATGGATACCGAAGTTCATTACAATCTTTGATAGATATTGATAGAATTAGATTTGACCTTGTTGGCATCTTCTCGTATACCATAACAATGCTCGGATCTGAAGGAAGAGTAGGCCTAGATACGCCGAAATGAAGCGACGATAGACCCGAGCTACGCTAACAAAATTCTTTTGGAGTACTCAGTATATACATGTATTGGAATTCTGTTTGATATTGATAATATAAACATGAATCTGACTCATATGATTTCACATTAAGTCTTCGACAAATATCTTAAAACTGTTTCTGGAAACTCACCTCGGCAACTGATGAAATGGAATATGGATACGTGTCCTGACAGCTTGATAAGAGCGTGGCAAATATTGGCAATGTCTTCTTGCAGCAGTGAATCAGACTTTTTATTGTCATTATGTAATCATTGGTCATTTCCTTTCATTTTTCTTTATCGATGTCCAAACGTTCACGATAGGACAAATTGATACCAAAGAGATTCCATTCTACCACCATACAAAATATTGCCTGCTTATAATCGCTGCATGTGACTTTTGCATGATTCTCAGGATGACAATTGTTAAATTTTAGAAGAAGCCTTAACGCTAAGCTAATGTAGCAAGACTGACAGAGTTGTGTTTGATATGGCATGAACTATCAACACTCCCGTCTTGTTTGTGTCTGCTCCAGTAAAACTAAAGTTTGCTGCAAAACATTGACTGATGAGCTGAGGTCCTGTAATCCGTCTAGCTGTCCAAGAACATTTCTCACTTATTTCGGCGTGATTCCCAACCCGTTCAGCGGCCAAGACTTGCTAGACGGCCAGACTGCAGCATTAAACATCATTGTCATTTTAAGAGTTAACAACAATTGCAACTGGCAATGATTGCAGTTGGCATGGAAACAGCTTGGCAACAAGTCAATCAACTGCTAGCAATGTAATGTACAACATACGAGGCACGAAAGCTCCTTTAGAAATGCCGCCTGCCTACCTTTGAAAAGTAGTCACTACCAAAGCGAAGAGTCATACTTTACCCATGATCTCGCCCTTTAACTTCACATTCACTACAAGCACTGGGTACGTGTGTATGTCGAACATATGCTAGCATTGAACTGTACACAATAGGACATGGTGTTTGTAAATGGTATCTTCCCATGCGTTTAAAGAAAGATGTCAACCTTGAGAGGCGATTGTACGCGCGAGGAAATGTGGAACGAAAACATTGCGAGTTGTATAGGCCTGCTCGTTCAAACTTCCAATTAGAGTTGGGGAAAAATAATGTGCTGTTTTCACAAGCATGAACAAGTTAATGAGTTATAGAAAACACGGGGATCCAAATTATTTTGTGAAATCATTTGACCTTCGGATTGCAGAGCCAAAAGAACAGTAGACAACAGTTTCGTTTGCATGAAAAAAAGAACTTAATCATGAGCAAACATTTATTTCATTTAACAACATCGAAGCTTTCAGTATTACTTATAAAGATCATGTCGAAGGGGAGTAACAATAGTAACATATTCTCATTTAAACAAGCAATAAATCCAAAGCACATACGATTTTTTCTTGACTAACGTTGGTCATCGACATTTAGCATTTTTTTCTTTTAAATCGTGTATCACCTGTGACCTGTAGTACTTGAAAACTATTACCATATTACTGAGTATATTGGAAAACGCTTTGACTGTTGCTATAAAGGAGAACGTAACAAGTATCGCTGACTGGGAGAAAGATCAATCAGGGGCCCGTTTCATAAAACTTGGCATAAGTGACAACTGCCACATTTCTATGACAAATTTGCTCTAAGCCAATCAGATGCAAGGATTTCAGTAGCTTGTCACATCTATGACAACTTGTCACTGATTACAAGTTTTATGAAACGGGCCCCAGGATCCATTGCTCCTTGATTCCGAAAATATCATTCAGTATTTCCAATGTTTCACAGTAGGAAAGTAGCAAGCAAAGGATACCAAAAAATCACTAAGATATTAAACGCGGGAGCGCGTGTGCTCCTTTAAATGTTATCCTAGGACGCTGCATATGATGCGGGTTCAAGCGCGGTGCGTGCATGCATATAGCTAAATCCAGCGTTTCTCCTCAACTGGCGTGGACGAACTCTTAATGACGTCATGTGGCGTGAAGTGGCGGATTGATCCTATCACACTCACTATTTCTCGCAACATGCGCCGAACCCCTGTATCCTGGCCTATTTACGATACCATGCATGCGACCCCTAGGTAAATGTATTAATGGCTATTATATGCAATCATGTAGGTACATAACTTGTTCGTTGCTGTTCTATACTGGTTGCCTGCCTGCGTGCGCGTTTTCGTATGAGGATGGTAGATAACAATGATGTGGAATGTTTTTGTGATCATCTCTTGTTCGTTTATTCCCTCTGTCACTCATCGACATATTGACATCATCATTCTAATCTGCGTCTTTCGATACGACGTAAAAATCGCAGTTTGCGATTATACCCTCTCAAAGATTTATCTAATGGATCCCCCAAACATATTGGCGTTAGCCATAAATCCGTAGGCTGAGCTCTCGCCTCGCCCCCCCCCCCCCCCATCCCACCAGAGGAGGCGGCGAGGAGGAGTTCGAGGGTCAGGATGAAGTGCCGAGTGATGACTAATGTTTGTATCTCTGCGCATACCTTCCATCCTCTTGCATCTGACCCTTATTCATCGGTCGTGTCTGGAGTGACAGCAATAATATGGGATGGGGGTAGGGGGAAGTAGGCGTTGGGGGAGGGGTGGAGAGAGAGAGAAAGAAAGGGGAGAAACATGGATACTGTAGGTAATGTGTATTTTTGTCCGGAAATTCGGAACATTCACTGAAAGGGATTTACAATACTGGATGAGGTGAGGATTCAGGTTTATACATTTTTTTTTTGGGGGGGGGGTGAGATAATGAGAAACCTCTTATGAAATATGAAAGAGCATGTAATTTCAAGAAGGATTCAACGTTTATTTGATGAAAATTGGCCTTGAAATGGCTGAGATATCTAAAAAAAGCGATCCTGATAAAATTGACAGGCCACGACTTTTATGAGGATCTCTTTGTTTTGCCTTGTTTTTAGATAGCTAAGTAATTTCACAACCGATTTTCATCAAATAAACTTTTGATTCCCCTTAGAATTGTATGCTCTTTAACATTTCATTTTCTAAGTATCTCGCAAAACGTTACAAGCTGAATCCTCACCTCAACCAGCACTGTAAAGTCCCTTGAAATAGGTTTATTTCCCCCATATTGTCTTCGTCATCTTTTCATTTGACAGATGCCGGGTTGTGGCTTTCTCTTTCTCTATTTCCTTTTATACACAATACCCACATAATTCATGAGCAAAGCAAGGGAATTTGAAACTAATGTTCACATAGATAGAACTAAATCTACCTTAAGGCTTTAAACCACAACTCTGATGATTTAATCAAATAAGGAGAGTAAAAGCTCCTCAAGGCCTCACATTCAAAACCTTTACACCTCAAGGAATGTGTTAAAGTTAAAATTTGTAGGAAATAACATCATATAAATTGACTGTTGATTAATTTCTGACGTAAATCATGCAATAAAGTTGTCTCTGCTCTGAATATAAGAATTTTTATTTTTACCAGATTTGAGCACTGGAAAAAGTTCGATGCGGCTACGAAAAGTGCCAAATCTATGTACGTCACCAAATGTGTACTCAACCCAGTGAGATTTACGTATCTATAGGCAAACTGTGTGCACTTTTCAGGAAATTGTCAATCTAGAATAAATCGTCCGCCAAAACAATATATTCACGTCGTGAAATTGTTTGTTTGTTTGTGTTCATTGGAATCATTTTTACACCCGTAAATTTACGGAAAAGCAAAGTTTTAAAAGCACAAAACCTATCGTCAGCTCAAGATTCACGATCGCCGTGATCAGCTGTTCCTTCGTACAGCCACAATTTGCTGCTATTATTGACACAACAAATCGATCATTGTGGGGGAATTGCGTATAGCTCAGGTAATCTTACATACTCATGAAGGATGATAACTAAGTCAAAGAGCTGTAATTGATTGGAAATCATTTTTTACACCCATAAATTTACGGAAATACGACGTTTAAAAAGCACAAAACCTACCGTAATCAGTTCAAGATTCGCAATCGCCGTGATCAGGTGTTCGCACAACAGTACCAGCAGAATCGGCAGTGGAGAGGTATTCCTTGATGCCGTGATTTCAGCTTGATTCTTCTTCGAAATGGCATGATGAAGGTTTGTTAGATAAATGTGACCTTCTTTTTCTCTTGTGTGTTGGTTTAAATCCGAATTTGTACCTCATTTAACTTGCTAAAAAAAAACAGTCTAACAAAGCGGGAAACTGCAACATGTCCGTGCTGAGCAGCAGTCACGATACACGTGTTGCATGCAAGCATGCACCGCTGCTGCAGCTATCCCCATAGTATAATACGTAGAATGCTTGTAAACAAGGGGGTCCTCGTCGCAGTTGACCAATCGTGAACACGTATTTCGATCACGTGTCTTGGTACACAAGGCTGTTTACGCGTCTGGGAGTCGATTTGCATAAACTTACGCATGTTTCAGACATGAGTGAAAGTGAGTAGCATGACATCATGCCATGACCATATTTGGAGTAAGCAGACCTAGAGCTTTCTGTAGGTACCAAATATGTCAGTGTTCAACGCAGAATAGACACGATCGCCAAAAGAATAGTCATTTTCGCCGTAAGCGAAGGCGATTTGGTCTTAAGACGTAAGATTTTGGCCAATTTTCGAGATTGACATCCCACTTTTCTCTTGAAAATTCCACATTTTGCAGGTTGTATTTCGAAATGTTGTTGATATCATCAGAAACTACATAATTTCCCCTACAACGTGATACCCAAATGTCAATTTGGTCCCTGAGGTCATTTTTTGACCCTTTTTTTCGGGCTATAGCGCGAAATCACATTTGCCGAGAAGTTTCGGGTTTTGCCAGAGCGGGTCTCGGCAAATCAGCTCATACACATTTGGTGACGTCACTGAAATCCGATGTTTCTTGTAGCGAACGGAGCTACGTGGTCATGGAGATTGGGTGTTTTTTCAATCTCAAAAACAGTTTGGGGGTAAAGTTACATCGTCTAAAAGATATCCAGTTTTGTTAACTAGCTTCTTAGCTTTCCGTAGATATCAAACTTGTCATATTTCTAGATTCTCTATTAATTTCAACTTTAAACCCCTCAAATTGGAATTGGCGTAATAGCATGTTATGTTTGCATGCATCCTTGTATTCTTTGCATGACTCTCTTCCAGCTAATAGTCAATCAAGGACAAACAACAAACATACACTCAGACAAAACTTTTGCTCCATATCACCCATGTACCCAGGCTGTATACAGGAGATATGCATTGGTGCATTTGATATTTCTATCTTTACGTCTTTCTGGAAATTCCTTACCAGCAAATCATGGGGTCGAGTGGAACACACACACACACACACACACACACACAAATCCTTGAAAATCTTATACTCACAGTCACACAGAAAAACAAACAGCAGGACAATCTACTCAAGGATTGGCACTTTTCATCAGTGGTTGTTTTCTGTATTGTTTTGTTTTGTTTCGTTTTGTTTTGTTTTTAAAGATGTATCCATTTCGTTTTAAGTAATGTCTGTGTTTGAATGTATTTTATACACTTGCGAAATGGTACAAAAATACATGAACCACCGTAATTCCATGCGAACTATGATTATAAGCAGTGATATTTGAACATCATGCACTATATTAATCATTATTTATCAAAACGCATTTCAACGTGTATGAGAGCAGCTAGGAAGATATAGAAGAGAGAGAGAGAGAGAGAGAGAGGGGGGAGGGAGTAATTGTGACTAACTCTTTCTTAATACCATTATTTCACAATCCAATAAATGTTATCATAAATTTATGATCCTATTTTTTCTATATCTATTATATGTACTAGAGCTGCACGCAAATCAAGCCACGCTTAAGGTGTATCCCTGCTGTATTATTCATTGTACGGTTGTATTGCTGATACGTTTCTGCTGTACATTGTGTAAAGGCAATGAAGAAAAAAAAATTGTCAACAACTGACGTTTATGTATATCCATGGCTCCAACAATGTATGTATGTATAACATGTATATGTATGTTCATGTACAGTGATAATTCAGGAATCAATAAATCAAATCAAATCAAATAAAAAAAATAATCCAATTATTTGTATTAGAGAGATACACTCATGCAAACACATTGGAAACTACAGACAAACAGCTGCCAGATAGCCTATATACACAGACAGACAAGCAGAATAATGAACAAAAACAAAACAAAAACAAAAACAAAATAAAACAAAATAAACAGAACAAAACAAAAACAAAACAAAACAAAACAAAACGAAAATAAAAAACAAAACACGCACGCACAAAAAAAAAGAATCCTCACACATGCACTCAAGCATATTCACACAAACACGTGTGCGCGCGTATGCCCACACTCAAGTATAAAGTCCATCCCATGCACCATTGAATTGAGAAACCTACAACCTGCTCACAGACTGGAATTTCACCACCTTTGTAGACAAGCATCAAGGTTATGATAGGATATACATGTATTTAGTCTGACAATGAAAATTTGCGACTTTGCCGCTTATATTGGCAGATCCACTGATAACAGGGTGAAAGAAGGGACGTGTAGTATGATCACTGTGTTTTGTCAAAGAATGCAATTCAGCCAAGGGACACGTTGCTAAATGCAGGGCAACCAAACTGGCATAAAAATGTCAACAATTTTTCATGAAACTATGCGACACGACACAGGAATACGGGGACTAAACTATTGTGCACAATCATCTTGGAGACAGAATTCTGAGTGGAGAATAAAGGAGCAAACTAACGTTTTTTGTCCATCATCGTATTGCACTTTGCAGCGAATCGCTGAAGTCGGAATGCGAGAAGTGGATGGGCCTGTGTATGGGGAAAACTGTCAGGTTCCACTTTCCTGACGAGATGTCACCCGGAAGCAAAACCTCTGACGTTTAAGGGGTTGTGGCATTAAGTGACGCCATTGGCCAGGAGGTTCTATGACCTGGGAGACCCTTGATGACTTGGCTTGGTACTCGTTGACTGTCCGTCACATCCCGTGTTTCCAATAATCACATCATCCCTTGGCTCTTCACTCTCATCCTGCCCCTCATCCTCCATCCTAGTCCGCCCTCATCCGTGATAGCCTCCCTTAAAGGCTGATCAATTCCTTTTGTTTGTTCTCTCGCATTTGAGAAGCGTAGCAATATTTGTATTTGTAGACATCTGCCAAAAATTTCCTGCCGAAATTGATTTTATACTCCTTACGACAGTAAACTTCCGTTTGAATGGTATTTCACTTCTAAGGGGGACGAGACAATAAGCGAACACTGGCTTTCTAAAAACGCCTTTATTTGTTTCTTTCTTCTCACTCATAACTGCATACGCAAGCATTCATTTATTATTACATATATGCCGTAGACTCCTATTTGTGTGAAAAAAATTAATTGCAATGGTTTATGACGATATAGATTGAAGTACTAGGCCTGCATCAATACTACAGACATTAATTTGGATTAGGCCCTATTGCCAGACAGGAAGACTTTGGGGTTTTAGCACATGATGGCATTGTTTTGCTTCTGTTTTATTTTTCTGTTCCCGCCAGGCGCAAGATGAAACTCGTGGAAAATGGCAGACTTGTGAATCTAATGGTGTATACATTTCATCTATAATCGATTCTAGAAGAACAGATTACAACTGTCAATTGCCGCATCGAGTATGTTTGATGGCAGGGTGTATTCATTACAAGAAAGATTATTTATTAACACATCACCACCCCTATGAAAATTTGGAAATTTTGCTAAGCTATACGCCGGCCACGTTTATTTCACTATCACCTTTGAACTTGTTTCCAACAGCTCGCCCTCTCCGCCCTCAGCTCGCACAAGGTCTTGACCCTATAGGGAACAAATTAGGGTCAGAAATGGCTCTGACATGTAAAACAATTAAAAGCGACCAGAGGAATCAAGCAAGCAAGCAAGCAAGCAAGCAAACAAGCAAGCAAACAAACAAACAAACAAACAAACACCCAAACATTTCATATCATATCATTTCACTTTATTTCATTTCCAACACAAGTATAAAGTATACAGTACAACATACCCACACATCTGGGGAATATTCAATGTGCTGTACCCGCCGCTTTCGACCGATGCCAACATCATTTTCTAAGTTCGGTGCTTCTATAATACCACGGAGTAAATAATAGAACGACTGAAATAGCAAAGCAGACTAAGGAAAGACATTCTAAAATCAGATATTTATTAATTCATTTTGTGTGTGTGTGTGTGTGTGTGTGTGTGTGTGTGTGTGTGTGTGTAACAGCAAATTCTGATTTTGTGATTTCTTTGAAAGACGTGAAAGAGGAGATCCATAATAATACCTGCTGCTTACCATGCTTGCTCGCCAACATAATGTAAGGTTTTTCGTTGAGTTACTTCCTCTTTTCGCCACCTTGCGTTGAATAACGTGAATGCAAGACGCGGGAAAAGCTCATAAAAATGCTACAATGTTCGCCTCATGTTGGCATGGAGTCATGCAAGCTCTTCAATTTGGACTGACATTATTTCCGCGCATATCGCTATCTAATAATTCTTACAAATCTAAAAATATTAAACAGACATATACAACAAGCCCAGCAGCTGGCAGAATCACGCTCAGATCAGATTTAGTGTACCATCTTCCACTTCTTTGATTAGATGCTTCTTGTCATTAAGGAAATCCTCTGAATACCGAAGCAATCAAACGAAGAATTTCAATTTCAATCATTGCAACACGCGAAAGACCTTCATTTCTAAAGGATAATTAGATGAGGAGACTCTCTCTCCTTATCTCCGGATACCAGTTAATTTCTGAAATTATTAAGCTTAATTTTTGCTGAGTCATTTTCAGGCAAAAGCACATGGCTGTAAGGAAATTACGAGACAGACCTTGAGTAAAGTGCCTATAACTGTCAGTTTGAATGTCAAATTTTGTGTACAAGGAGCAGAAACAAAATCTACTGTTGTAAACGTTTACTCTGCAAATAACATTAATTTAAGAACATAAAAAAGTAATTCCTTATTCATGAGGGTAACTTCCTGAGATTAATTAGGATTTTTAAAGACAATATGAACAATTGGTTTACTAAAATTCAAAGATTTAAAGTGAAACGCAATTTTATGCGCAAGCTGATTTTGACAAAGAGGGCGAGGTCAAACAGAAGCACCAAAAGTTATTTTTTTTAAGTTTTATGTGTAGAAGAAAGCAGTAATAGCTTTCAAAACCCGAATGAAGTGAATTTAGGGATGAAAATATAATTTTATGACCAAAATCATGTGTTTGCACATTAATTTAGGAAGTCCCCCCCCCCCACCCTCTCACCGTTATGCAAGTCATTATTGCGAGTGCCTTAAGACTCTTAATTATGTCGATTACGATGGGTATGATTTGTATTTCTTTTAATATCATTAAACAAAGAGAAATGTAGGGGCGATTTGTAGGCAGGTCAATGTTACAGCTACTGGGGAGGCTACAAAATGTATGACGTCATCGTCTCATTCTGTATGGATGTGTTGTTTTTTTTACCATTACCACTGTTTGACAAAAAAAAATGTGAATTAAAAAAACAAACGCTCACTTAATGTCTAACTTAGTTGAAACTTGTACCATTCTGCTTGTTTAAGATTATTTCTTGTTAAATCAATTGAAAAATCACGGAGTGCATGGCGTTTCACTTTAATCTCTCCCGCGTTGAAATGAGGTCAGCCAAGGATAACGAGGACCCAAACAAGAACAATAACAACAGTTTACAGAGAGCAAGGACACTAAATCCTGGAAGGGCTGTGTCTCTTCTCTGTTTGTCTCGTCTTTGGCGAGAAGTGTTCATCAATTTGATTTTGATTTACCGTCTGTACGGCGAAAGCATAGTTTGGTCGGCTTTGTCTTTTCTTAAAGTGCCACACCCCGAGTTCACACATGACCCTTTCAACTCGAGACCCTTCTTTTCGAAATCAGCACCAAGTGGTAGTCCCCATGTGCCCGTTAAAGTGTGCGGTATTCTCGAAAAAGTATAGGAGGAATATCTGTTTTAATTTCTCTCTCCGAGTCACTGTTTGCAAACGCGGATTCATAAATTTCACTTAAAGCAGCTCTGAGAGCGTTTCAGTTTCGACATGCTGCCCCCCCCCTCATCCCCATATTTATGACGGACAGTACAAACACTGTTGACTTGTTCAATTATTTCGTTAGTTACATACAGTCATGCGTATTATGTTAACATAATCACTGTAAAGATATAATGTGGTTTAATCTGAATAGCTATCCTGATTTCGTTAATAAGTCAGGATGAAAGCAAATTACTAAATTAGATCATGACCAATTTGTTTCAAATAAAACTTTATCTCATTGTCAAACCACTAATAATGAATGTTAAAAGAGACATGCAAACTCTTTGTTTGTATACATGTATCTTTGTATGTGATGTGTGTGTGTGTGTTTGTGTTTGTGTGTGTGTGTGTGTGTGTGTGTAAAAGAGAGGGGGAGAGGGAGATCGATGCACGAACGTATCGGGAATATAGGGACAAACAATATCATGAAGACTTCTATATTTTTTTTTTCATTCCTAGACGGTGTTGGCGCGCCCATTCCCTGGATCCTACTGAAAGCTGGGATTACTTCCAATAAAATCCGCCGCCATTCCCGTACTTGACCTTGTCTCGTGTCTCCGTTGGTTCGCACAACCACTCCTCAGACGCGTTTTTGTTGTGATTTCTACAAATTGTTTAACCCACCCCAAAAATGTATGGATGGGGGGGGGGGGGTGAGGGGAGCTGCTAAGGCCAAGTGTTAGAAGGAGAAAACAAGAATGGAAACAGTTTCGATGGGAAAATGGGAGGTAACAAAAAGACGAGGAGAGAACGGGCGAGGGAACCGTATATGTGATGACGTGCAGTCATTCATAAGAAAACATCTCCGGGGTCAATGTGCGTTTGTGGAGAATGGAAAAATAACACGGACATAGGAAGAAAGATAAAAAAAGAAGAGAGAGAGGGGGGGGGGTGGAGAGGAAGGAGACGGACAGATAGAGAGTAGAGAACGGCAGGGGAAGAAAAGAAACATCAACAAAAATATGACGTGACAATTGACAACACATTTAGGATAGGGGAAGATGGATGCAGAATATGTCGGGAAATTATTCAGCATACAACAACAACAAAAAAAAGTTAAGCAGACAAACAAACGTAAAAAAATATAGGGAGCAAGAAAGAGAAAAAACGAAGGGTGAAAAAATTGAACCCGCCAGTAACATTGTCTTAAATGTAAATGTAGTTACTTTTAATTCTAGAAGATACAGCAGGGTGAATGAATGCTTTGGCACATATCAAAATCATGACTTACAATAAGGATATTTTAGTAAATGAGACACTGTAATAATCGTAACTTTGATCTCATAGCATAAAAGCTTGAACGGTTTTAGATATTTAGTAATCGACGAAAGAGACGCAAATAGCGAATAGGCGAAACATCGTAGCCATGTTTACGAAACCTCCATGAGTATGCACCGGGATGGTCTCGTGAGAGGTGTAAAGAAGTCGATCTCTTAAAACCGCAGAGTAAGTTGTCGGCCGATGAAAACGTGAAACAACAGAAGCCCTGCAGACTTCAGCCAACACTTCATGTTTCTTTAATTCCCTGCGAGCCGGATTCAAAATTAGGGAGGCGATACCCGCCTTACAGTCGTTTATCACGTGTAAAGAGTCGTGATCTCGCATTCAAAGAATCGATCTTATGTCATATACATAAATCTTTTCCAAAGCATTATCAGAACAGCTACAACTACGATCTGATAGTTGAAAAAAAAATTAAAAGATTCAACGCGAGTCCTCTAATGAAGGGGCAGAATGTCTTCTCTACAAAAATCAGTTAATATCGTTAATCTACATTAATGGTTTAGAAAATATAACCCCGGTAATAATGCTGATAACACTCTTCAAGATATGTAAGGGACGCAAACACGCAACATCCAGTAGCAATAAAATGCGCTGTCTGCAAATGACCAGGCGATAAGATCAATGAAGTAGATAAATGAAGGAATAGATTAAGGAATTTTGGGGAAAAAATCATTAATGAATGAAGGGGTTTAAAAGAAAAAAATAATTCGTGTTCCGGATGCAATGCGGATAAAGGGCGTCATTGGGTGTATTCACTATAATGCACCCTGGCGTAGAATTTAGTGAAGACGCCCTTTGTGTGTTAGCCAACATGTTTCCTTTGCATACCCTCCCAGGCAAGGACTGCTAGGAGTACTGGTATTCATTATCTCACGTAAACAAACATTGGCTTATCGGTTTCCTTTTTGGCAAATTTCGGCACGTGACTACTCTGTCACATGAAACCTAACCTCTGCGTCCACAGGTATGTAAAGGCCGACGGACCTACATTATGTGCGCCTTCGTTCGGCCAGACAGCACGCGTTATACGGCCTCAAAATGTGTACGACAGTGCCCATTCTTTATTAATCCCGAAAGAAAAAAACTCCCCAAGAGAGCCATGATATGTCCGGGCTTTGGCGGCGTGTTATCGAAATGGCCTTGCTGTCTGTGTGAGCTACAAAGATGTGCCAGAAGTAGCTGCCCGGTAATAACGCCGTTGTGATCAGAAAGACGCTTTACTGGTTCATGACTGTATCATTCACAATTTATGCTACACGAATTTAACGGGCGGAACTTCACATGTAGCAATGGTGTTCCATAGTCCCTTTGCAATCTTCATTAGATATGACATGCTTGAGACTTCCACTGTATCACTGATCCCATGTCGTTCCCATACTAGGTGTTGGTGGTGGCAATGCAGCAGCGAATTGTAGTGCATCCTGAGTTAAAGTTGGCGAATAGTCTTACATTTTAATCCACTTTGTACAGACATATCAGAGTCGTTGATTGACATAATAGCTTTGTCAGTGCGTGCTAGTCAGTCCGTGTGTCTGAATGAGACAGACTACAGCCAGATAGTACGAAATGAGAATGGTGTTGGTTTCGAAATATAGGGAAAGAGCAGGTATTATAAAATTCATGAGAGAATTACAACAATTCCATGAATGTCTTACGATGCAAATAATGCTGACTATGTTCCGTAACATGGAAACTATGATATTGCAAAATGGCTGACGTATGGTGATGTATTTGAATGATTTAGCAATCGCTTGAAAGGCGTATTGGCAAAGTTCATATGAAATTATTTCTTTTAGTTGCTGCCTGTAACTTAGAAGTATCCCAAGGAATTCCACTAACCCATCAATAACAGGGAGTATGAAAAGAAGAAATCATCTAGATCTATCTTTCGATGAAAATCAACTCCACAGTGATTTCGTGCAAATTTCTTGCCTGTACCCCTTCTGTTTTTTGTGTTCAATTTTATTTCTGTCTCTGCTTACCCGCTTCAACTGTGGGATATTGGGAGATCTTGCCACAACCTGACAGAGCAGGGAGTGACGCGTGGCGCCTCAAGCTTACGTCGGTCGGATATAAGCCAACTTCCTACCGACTGCCAGGGTCACGTCTTCTCATTAACAGTGATTACAAGTATGGTCGATTGCAAATTACATGACTCAATAAATTTGGACCGAAGATTGCAGTTTCGCCCCCTGCTCTCTTTCTCTCTTCTCTTTTTCTGTGTGTGTGTGTGTGTGTCTGTCTGTCTGTCTTGTGTGTGTCTGTCTTATCATCTTAGCAGGGGGTAGACTGATTGATTGGCTTTTCTCTCCCCCCCCCCCCCAAGTATCTCATGTGGGAAATTATTCAGTTTCGAGGCTATGAATTTTATCTCTGTTAAAGCTCTGACTCTTGTCGGTCGTAGGCAGGCAAAAATAAGGCCTTATACACAATTATCTTATCTTCAAGACTGAAACCCACCCCCTGAAAACTTTCCATTGGCAGTCACTATTGAAAAAATACTAAGGGGATGATACATGAAGCCGATTGGCTTCCTTACAGAAGGTCTAAGGTTAAGAAGAAAACCCAGTGACAGTAGAACATGGTTCGAAAGACAGTCATGCTGGTTGATGTAATCATTAAACACTGTACAGATCTTCCAACTTCCCCCTCTTCCGCAGTGGGTCTAATTAACAAATATGATTTCCGCCCATAATAAGCTAATCCCGATGATTCTAGACAGTCCAGATTCATTCGACTTTGGTGCATGTGCCAAGTTTATTATGTGTTCTTTTCTTGTCGTTTCCTTCTGACATTGCAACCCTGGGGACTGCTTTCTCGTGTTAGAATGTTATAACGAAATGATTTAACCGCTGTGCGTTCCATGAAAAATAATAAAGGAAGAGGTAAATTTGCTTAATTCATCAGTCATACTTAAGGGAAATGTCTCTCGAGGGTTTTTTTCTGACTTTTTCTCTCCCTCTTGTTAGGGGAAAAAGAGCATAACATAAAATGTATCCTACTCACATTGATAAGACTTTTCCCTTTATTTCTTTTTTTTTAACCTAACCCTCCATTGTACAACATATTCTTCAAGACGTACAGGATACACCAGAAAATTGTAAGTATTGTTACTTTTAGTCTATGTGTATTCTACAATACTTAGCATCGATTACAATATCAATTATTTTTTACACTGGTTGTTTCTATCCCTAAGTCACATATTGGAACTATTTTGAAGCACTGAAGCTGTTTTTTTTTTTGTTTCATCTGCAAATAGTACATTATGCCTTTAAATATTGATGGGTATGAAGCTTTCTGTATAAATTACGAAATATTGAAACATACACATATACAAATTTGGAAATGCCTGAGTTATTGCCCCTTCTCTTCGATTTCTTACTTTTCAGATGCAAAACCTATTCGGATTTTTTTTCACGATAAATCGAGCCCATCTAATGATATATTCATTCATTTTAGAATAAAAAAAGAGAAAAAGACAGAAAATAGCATACCATCTCGGTAATCTTGTTTGATTGGGCGTGTCACGGTTAGGTATATACCAAGGGAAGGAAATCACATAAGAAGAAATGCTAGGCTTGCTCCAGATATTATTTTCGCCTTAAACCGGGTCCGATTCGACAACGTTCCAGCTCGATTTTTAAAACCACAGTATCACGTGAACGTGTGCCAGATCGCACATGTTTTCCATAAATTCCTCACGTTGTATAACTTCCTCTTGGAGAAATGGTATGACCTCTAAAGAACTTTGTGTGCGTGTGTGTGTGTGTGTGCGTGTGTGTTTTCCTCACATGATTGTAACCGACGTCTCGTAAACTTGAATTCCTTCCCCACCCCACCCCCCTCAAAAAAAAAACACGAACAAATAAATAAACAAAGTAAGCATGAAGTGACATTTCAGTTTTATTATTCAGTACTTTTAAGTCCTTTAAATTTCTGTAGCTTAAAAAGCAAGTGTGGAGCAGTACGTCAGACGATTACTTCGAAGCACCTATAGTACGTGACGTTTGATAATGAGGGTGATGTTCGTTATTCCGAAGGTTCGTTTTTTCCGAAAATGAAAGAAGGTTCTTTTTGTTTTGTTTTGTTGTTTTGTGTTCCGAAAGTTCATTATTCCGAAAACTAAAATGGGTTAGTTAATCCGAACATCTTTTTTGTTTTTGTTTTGTTTTTGTTTTTGTTTTTTGGTGGGGGGGGGGGGCAGTTTTTTTTTTCTATTGGTGATGTCATTCCAAAGGTGCGTTATTAAGAGGGTTAATTAATCCGAAAATGAGAGGTAAAAGTTCGTTATTCGATCCGCAGGTTCATTAATCTGAAAATAGTTAAGGTTCGTCATTCCGAATGTTCGTTAGTGGAAAATGCAATATGGTTCGTAAATTCCACCTTCGGATCAACAAACCTTCGGAATAACAAATATTTTCTTTTTCATTCTCGGATTATCGAACCTTCGGAATAACAAATCTTATTTCACTTTCAGGATTATAAGCCCTTGGAATAACGAACCTTATTTCATTTCCGAATTAACGAACCTTTGGAATAACGAACATTCTGAATAACGAACTGTAGTGGATATTTCACTGTCACTTTAATGCACACAATGCAGCTCAGATATCAAAATTCAAGTATATAGGCCTACATGAATTTGCAAAACAGGACTTAACATTTACATTTCAAATCGCTGTCGATTCTTTTTCGGTTTAAGATTTGAGACATATAGCATGTGACAAATAGATGAGGGTGAAAACTTTATAAAATATCCGATTCATAGATTACTGCTTCCGACTCCAGGGAAAATTAACTCCGGTACGTTTAGTAACTTAGTGCTAGTTTGTACAGGGACCTTTAGAGTGATGTCGTGAAGAGTAATGCATTCACAACTCGCGTAGAAGCTGAGAATGATAATACTATAATAAAAAAAGTCAAAGTGACTCTTGTCAAACGTACACTCATTGGTGTTCGTAATTATTGTCATGTAGATAGAGGCACTACAGGTGTACCTCTAGTCGACTCTCTTGTAGTTTGCTCCCAGACGGCGAACCAGACTTGGTCCCGGTTGGGAAGTGTACCGAATCAGTTCAGCATGAAATCGCACTTTGTTCGAACTCAGTTGTAACGGTCACGGTACAGGAATAGCCACTCTCGGCGTTGGTCGACCGGTACAAATTGTGTCGCAGGCTCTTTCCCGCCAACAAGGAGAAGTTCACACGGTCGACAAACTCGTTTAGCCTGGACGACGCGAAATTTGATTCAATTGAATGCACCAGATTGGTGACGTCATATCAGCGGTGATAGTAGTATGGCCAAATAGCGTATCCAGAAACGAGAAAGGAAGAGTGTATCATAGAGGCAAAATGGATAGTCGATTAGCAGATCGAAAGCTTGGAAAGTTTAGGAAAGGTTGCTAAAGAATCTTACCACACTCCATGCACCACTCAGGAGAGGAGCAGTGTCATGTCAACTTCGATTTACTCCACGATATTCACAATCATATTTGACTGTGAATTATTGTGGCACGGTCTACTTTCTGAATGTGAGCCTAAACTCATCATTACATTAGGTCACAGCATGCTCGTCACCCGACTGGCCTTGGTGTCCCTATCGAAAAAGGGGTTAAGGGGAAGGGTTTTACCCCATGAGAGAAATGCTCCCAAGGGCATTTAGGATGGGTTACTTGGTAAGAGTATGAGGACCGTGTCTTCGCAGTCCGCTCCCATGGCAACGCAATACAGAGAAGCAGGGCCACGCACCCAGTTAACACTCCTTTTCTGTGATCTCTGAGGCAACCAAAAAAAGAAAAAAGAAAAAAAGTATAACATCAAAGGAAAAGCACCGTGTCGGTGAACACAGGCAATCCGATAGTCTCACTATAAAAATAAACAAACAAACAAACAAACACACTATGTCAGATTTATAATTGTGGGTTATCTTTATGAGCAAGACTTGAATTTCAGGTTGATCTTGTCTTGTCTCGAGATCTGGGTGACGGTTCCTTCCCCCTGTATGATCACTCCTCCCTGTCTCTGCGATAGGGTCGCAGTTCTCGGATCAGCGCAGGTCTCTTATCCTTGACGTCAGGATGACAGCCATCACGAGGCCATGTTCACTTCCATTTCACTTGTCTTGTTTTTCTTTCCTTTAGTAATACGCCTCAGCCCTTCTCGGCGGTACGACACGTCTTAGGCTGTTAGTTACGGCGATATAATACACACCTTTAAAGTTGACAGTCATTTTGGCTGCCTACCCTTCAGATTCTGACGTACTCTTTCTAAGACCCATTATAATGCTGTCAAATAAAACTTCTGCACTTTTACGGGCGCGTAATTTTTACAGCACATTACGATTTCTTTTAACATGGATTTAAAATCCCGAATGATGAAAACATGTTGGGAGAATGTACTGTATTATATAGCTTAACATTCGCTGTGCACCACATCTTCACCTCGAAATCATGTTTATAAGGGATACCTTCACTTATCTCGGCACCATCATCAAAATGTCCATCTTTTAACTTTTTTTCCCGTCATTGTTTTGGTTGTAATAGGTCTTTCCGTCTCCCGTACCAGTGCCGAGATTATAAACACAACATTCAACATCCGGATTTGTCACGGGGAGCTCGTAAGCCCCGTCATCTGACTAGAATTTACACTTGGATTAGCTCGTATCAAGAGGGGATCATGTTAATCCTGCTTATAGCAAACAATATCATCATCTAAGACATTCGCTCATGAAGGCAGACGGTTGCTGAAAATATACCCCTTCCACTTCCCTTATTCAGCGAAAAGTGTTGTTTAAGTATTAACATTCCTCTTTGCAATACCTTTGTATAGCTAACGCTCAGGATGAATTAGGTTATAATTTCTCTGTGTTCTGGGCTTAGGTTATTTTATACGTTTTATTCAAATCAATACCCTGGAACGTACTAGGCTTGGCCAAAGTTTCCCGACCAAGCACTGAAAAAAAAACAATATAAAAGTTGACAAGTTTTCTTATAATTAATGTCCAAACTATACGAAACCACAGTCGTTTGCTTCTTTAATGTGTAAAATCAACTTCTGAATACGGAACTTTTAGGGATATTCAGATGACGACCAACTGCTCGCGAGAGCAGTTGACGTCACTTTCGAAATTAGTTTTAAAAAAAAGAAGAAAATGATACCCATATGATAATATGGGTATTATTTTTTTCTTTTTTTTAATACTAATTTCGAAAGTGACGTCATGTTTCTATTGAATCGTTTCAACATTTACTGCGTCAATGGCAAAATTGACTTGGCAGAACTTAAATTAAAGTTTGAATTTTAAGTTAATTTTTGCTCAAACTAAATAGTTATTAGTCGAACTATAATTGTTTAAGCGGCGTCACGTCAAGTCACTATGCAAAGAGCCCTCATAGTTTACAGCAAGGAAGAGAAAAATCATCATTTCTCACAAGTTTGGACCAGCGAGTGCATTTACAGTCGGTGTAGCAACAATTTCGAGGATGAGATGGGGACATGTTTATCCAAAATTGAAACGGAGTCATAAAACATTGGAACACATCGAAACCAATCCAAAGTACTTCCAAAATCCTTTATCATGCTTGAAACAAAAGCACCTCCACCAAGGAGGAGCTGGGGTCAATGTTTCCAAAGTTTTCCGTCCCCCACCCCTCCCCTCCCCCCTCCCCAACAAAGAACAGAATCTCAGACAGCGGGAAGCTCATAGTGCCTCTGATGAGATTCCTCGTCTGAGACTGAGTGGTGGTAATTGACATTCCCCCTGGTAGCACCGGGACACGATGTGGGAATGTAGCAGCCTTTCACATCCACTTCATGGAAATCGGCATGGCAAGACCGATGTGGCTATCGGGTCATGTTCGTCGAAGGTATGCAGTGGATGTATATACCCCTGTGCCCAACTCGTATTTTTGTCGGCATGCCGCGGGCGAAGGTGGCAACGAATGTTAACACACGAGTCAACATTGCTTGTTGTCGAAGAGGAACCCGTTGACACCTTCTACTTTTCCCCAGCGACATACTGCGAACAGTGATGGACATTTTATTTTCAGCAGTTATCATAAACTCTATGACCCCAAAGCCGAATCACCTGGGGATAAAGACTAGGTTTATCCCACGATGTTGTCCAAATGATTCAAAGAGACGCTGATGGCAACATGCCCGAAAATTCACGGACCGATACAGGGATTTCAAGTGGAAAATTATGTGGTTGTTTCTCAAGACGTTTTCGGTCAAACTTAAATATTATTGCAGTCACAAGGTGTCCTCTTCAACACATTGTCCTTTGGGTATAAAAAAGCGGAAATGTTACTGTTCCATTTAGTTGCCTCTGGTTGTATGAAAGCTTTTTTTCCTATCTGCGGGGGTGGGGGATAAGAAACAATCCAATAGTAGCTTAAGGACCATTTTTCCTTCACGCCGATACCCCCTCATAGCCATCTGTTAAAAAAAGGGACAGTAGTGAAACTTTTCCTTCTTGGGAAGTGTCATAAGCGCACTTATATTTTTCTTTCCGTCCTCGTGAATTCATGACGTTTTTCTGGTCAACTTGACGCCAAATCGGGATGATATCTTGATAAGAAATCTGACACAATGATTATTTGCGAGGTATACTCGGCAAGTCATCATTCCAAACTTTTAAACGCGAATCCGTTTCTGTTCAAGACCATCATAAGAGACAGAAGCAAGAAACAGCACCTTTAACAAACTGTGTATGAAACGGAGAAGTGTTTACCCGTATCCACTTTCCCATACCTTTCCCAGCATATCTTTCTCGAAAAAGAAAGTCGTCTGATCATGATCTGGCAGTTATTTGAATTGGACAGATACTGATGGATAATCCTTTCGATCCACGTCTATCAACTCTTCCTTTCATTGGCCACTTTCCCTTATGTGTCATTTCATGTGCTGATGCTATATCCACAATGTCGAGACTCTTTTTCTCCTTCTGTTTCGTGACGTTCTATAAATACCTCCAATGTAGCTCATTTTGCATTTGATTCATGCCGTAAAGTTGCATGCGATGTAGGCTTTATTTTACCTCTTTACCTCCCAAATTGAGAAAAAAAAAAACCCCAAGACAATTGCATTCAAAAGTTACAACAAAGAACGAACTCACAGGCACTGAATTATAATGACCTTTTTTGACAGGATTTAGCACGACCAGAATATAAAATATTCATCTCTCTTGACATTTTCATCTTCCTAGTAATCTTAGTAATCTTATATATCGAAGACATTTTGTCGATGCCTTGATGTGCCTTGTCGACCCTCAAACAGATCACGTGCCTACTTCGTGATCAATTAAAAGAAACCTTCGAGTCTCCGACTCGCGCTCGTGCAGGTGAAAGTGTCATCTTGTTAAAGTGTCTATTCTTTCATTGTTCTCATTTGCCAAATCTGTTCCGCTTGAGAATTGGATTACCTGAGTGGCAACGGACTTATATCTTTTTGGCTTGTCTTCTTTGTAGCTTTGCATAATACACCTGCCACGGCCGCAAGATAGAAGCGACGCAATGAGAACTCGCTGTCGTTATCTATACCACGACCACTGGTAACTTTGTCACAGTTATGATGTAAGGGCAATGCATAGCGCTGGACCTGGAAGGGGTTAAAAAAAAATCAAAAAACCTTGCTTTACAAGAAGATATAACAAAATTTGCTCTCAATAGCTCCCACTTAGTCCTTCAATGGCGGGCTTTATAGTGCTTTTACGGAGCTCACAATGCCCTCTCTACTCCGTTGACAATGAATCCGTCAGACCTAAATTTTCTGACCTGATTGTCATGAATGGTCCGGCGACGTTCTTATGAGGACTATTAAAGCCATCTTCACATTGCCATTTCTTTACCTTACCCTCGCCCAACCCCATCCCTCTTTCGTCTAAAAGTTGTCTGTTTATATGTCTGTCTTGGCGACAAGAAAGACAATCTACTGCAGATCCCAATCTGTCAGACTGTTTTGGGATGCGCAGGAAACAAAACAAATCACAGTAGACCGAGTAACTCAACACTCTCTAACGAGTTTCTCATAGGACGAAACAGGCATTTCTCTTGCGCCTCAAGATGATGTGAGATACGTGGGACGAGGTAGGAAAGGGGAACACTTGAATACTATACAACCGCATGATGGCGCATGGTTTATTCAGAAACAAACACAAAATGCATTGCCATTATAATCATCCAAACACTTGAGCTAAAGATACGCGTAATCTGCGATTGAATAGTTATAGATTAGTGTTTACGAGACAGATATAAAAAGCAATTATTTTAATATCTCGACATCGAACTGAGAAGTCAATCTACAGTTTTCTGGTCAATGATACTTTATTGTAGTTATTTGTATTGGGTCGGTATTGAAGTGTCTTTGCCTTTGAATAAACGCGTGAATTTCAAGAGGCAGTTGTCAACCTGCCTTTCAAGGGGCTATTGTGAGCAATACTATTGACTGGCGGTTCGGGGATAGGCAATAGGCCAGCGGTGTCATTTCGGCCACTTGAATGGCGCGCTTTTGACTACACCGTCACGATCGTCTGTCTGGAGTGGCCGGCAGGAAATTCGATTTGCTCCTGAGACGTCAGTGGCAGACTTTCAGAAATCACAGAAAACTTTTGATTCCAGCATGATAATCATCAATTATTAAAGTCGATATTGCAAGCTGATATCCCGATCTACATACGCGGACCCCGACCTTTGATTCACATTGGGCTATGGGAGTTGACTCTATAATCTTGAATAGTGTGCGCCAACAAGACCACAGACAAAGTAAATATTAAGAATCGGAAGGCATTGGGACCCTGGAATGGAGATTTCTATCGAGCAAGGTCACGTCAACAGGGCAAAATAGTAACCCAGGCAGAGTCTTGCGAGTTGGAAAGTCACCAGTCTAGCTATTATGCCTTTTACATCTCAAGGAGTTGGCATTGACCTTGTTTTACGTTATTGCTCTCTTTAAAGCCACTATACTTGTCCTGCGACAAATCTGACAGCAAGCGTGTGGTTCCCGCTGAAGTGGAAGGTTAAGATAAAGGTCAGAAGCTAAACTTTGCACCAAACTTTTCTGACGTGAACTAGATATTTCGCACTTTTCTACATACTTCAATTTGTAATGTTTTTTTGCTCTTCTCACTGCCTTTCGAATTCGATTAGAGAGTGAGAATATAGCAGCTGCTTATGGAATGCGTGAAGAACAAGAAATGAGGAAGAAGAAAAAGAAAGAAACCCTTTCCCAGGCATTCGTGTATGATTTGGACTAAAAATAGACGTTCTAAATCTATCACGTCTATAACAATTGACAGGCTTGGGCACTCGAAATTGTAGACCGAGAGTTTGGTTTACTCATGAATGATGGGGAAGTCAATTTATTAAGCACTTCAGGCACGGAATATTTGTCGACAACTAATAAAGGGAAATCCAGGGCCGCGCTGTTTCCAGAAAGTAGTGGTGCAGTAATATAACTTCATGTCGTGTTCTTTATTGTGTAGCCATAGAATGAGCAATTGAAACGGGTATTGTATGAGAACACAGAACTCTCCATCAGGCGTGTTTGTGCAGTAATGCTGATTGTCATACGAGTGGACATCAAAATTCATTTAAGTTTTATTTTGATTGATTTCGTACTCAAAGAGTTGGTCCGGATCGTTTCACTTTCTGTTGACGAAATGCTTCCATCAGTAATCGAAGCTGCGCGACACTCCAGACATTGACAGGCTGCAATAATCATGATTATTTGAATTCTATATCACTGCCAGATGTTCTACAGGATGAGATTGTGATATTGGAATACTGATATTCCATATCTGGTGACAGCAAGGAATTAGTTTTTGAGTTCATTGGTCCCGGAATGTCTTTTTGTGCTATAATGTTGATGGTTGGTAGTAGTATCGTTTGGAGGCAAAGGAGAAGGAAATATCATTGGGCCACACAGTTTTAACTTTAAGCACAGTTTATTGGCAGAAACGTCCTACACAGCTGTAACTATTTGCGCAGAATAGGTTACAACTCGTCTCAAAGACAACATTATTCTAATGCTGCTCGTTAGGTATTCCCCCTTTATACCAGTTGGGGATAAACAATGATGGAAAAAAAAGGTGAAAAACCGGGATTACTTTGCGCCAGAGTTCTTTCCGCTGAACAGTCATGACAGTGACGGGGGAAATCCCCACTTTTGAATATGAAGTGGTATAGTACGTCTAAAAGAAAACCCTGTGAGCGTGGTTTGGCATGGTGATGTTTTTTTATAAGGTATGGCAATAAACAGTAAGCGTACGAACCCTGACGAAACTTAAATGTGCTAAAATACGTTATAAGTTTCGCAAACATTCTCCGCTTCCAATACTTCCAATACCTCCTTTAAAGAAACACAGAGAGGTTAATGGAAACACCGCAGCGTGCTGAGATGAGTATGAATAATATACAGTATACATGAAGCGGAGAGTGAGAGAGAGAGAAAGAGAGAGGGGGGGGGGCAGAGATAAGGAAAAAAGGATGAAAGAGACAACAGATGGACAGACAGAGAGATAGACCGGCAGACAGTGAGACGGGGTTATGTATGGAATCGCTCGTGTCTCATCACACGTTTTAAGACTCCACTCGACACCACATAATCGCGCCTAATGATGTGACAACCATCACTCGCCAAGGTCAGTGGCGAGTTAAGCATTTTCGCACCCTTCTCCGCGCGCGAGGCATTGGCAAGAACATGACTGCCCCGGAGGACTCGGGCAATATTGACGGTTCGGTACAAGACGTGATCGTGCTGCTATGCGCGCCGTGGATGTTTCCCACTCTTCGGGCCTCAGGAGATAATGTATCATAATTTTACCCTGGATTCTCCACGACAGATCTGCCACATGATAGTGACATTAGTGCGCAGCGGTGAGTTAGTTGGTGGTCCGTACGTGGCACCGATAGTGAATGTACTTTGAACTCTTCCAGAGAAATAGCACATCGAAACTAATGTCTATTTCTGCTTGAAGATCCCGGTTTAACAGATCTCGGAAGTGAAAGTATGATGCAATGTCCACAGCATACGAGGTCAAGTTTGACCTTATATAGTAGAATGACATGAAAGATTGCACTACATAAGGAGATATCTCGAGAGCCGTTTGAGAATGCAATGCGCCTCAGAAATAGAGAGAACGAGAAATAGGGAGGATAGATTTTAAGAAAGACATATTCAAGTTATAACATGCATGTATAACGCACTGACCTGTCCCAATGGCTGTGTATACAAGGAAAAGGACAGACAAGACAAAAGGAGATAAAGTAAAGACAAGGAATATAACGATAACAAAAGTTGTGGACAACATCATCTTTTCAAGGGTAAAACATAACTATCTATTTTGCTACTTCTCCATCTATCTATTCATTGCAGTATATATTTTACTTACATGTATGTTGATGATATAATGGTTAATATGTTTTATCAACGCAGTGGATCTTACAGAAAAGCCTAGTCCGATTGAAGGAATTGTAGGATCCGATTGATTAGTGCTGGTGTACTTCTAACATGTCTAATGAGTTGCAAAGGTTTTTTTCGTGGCAATGGTGATAACATTGTTAATGGTAAGTCCTAAATTCAAAAGGGGTTAATTCAAAGAGTGGACTCTTTGAAGAGCAGATGGATGTGCATCTCGCTCAGACTTTGCAAGGGCTAGCCAGTAGCCAGGGACCGTAAGACTTCGAAGGAGTGCATGATGAATGTAGAAAACAAAAGATTTAGCCGCGTTTACTCTCTAAAAAAAATCGAGTGAAAATATTCACTCTTAAAGGAGTGAATACGAAAAAAGAGTGAAATTAGAGTGAAATTGGAGTGAATTTTGAGTGAAAATGTTCATTTTCACTCGTTTAACAGTGACGTCAGGGATCACTCCAAAATCTCCGAGTGATCCTTGAGGTCACTCCAAAATGAGTGAAAATGAACATTTTCACTCAAAATTCACTCCAATTTCACTCTAATTTCACTCTTTTTCGTATTCACTCCTTGAATATTTTCACTCGATTTTTTTTAGAGAGTAGAGTGTGGATGACACCATGGAGCTACAAACAGCTCTATGATGACACCTACCTCCACATAGGAATTAGAGCCAACACCCCTTTCGTCGGTATTTCGGTCACTTTATCCCCAAGGGGGCGACTCTTCTTCGCCGGACGCCACCTCCGTGTGGAATCTGAAGAGGACTGACTGGTCAGCAGACCAAAACAAACCTGACTTTCCAAAATAATATGGGGGATAGCATAATGTTATGGACAGTCGGTCATCTCGCGAACCCCGGGCTATTTCATTTCTACCACCGAGTTCACAAACCTTGCGGATTGGACCTCCCTCTTTGAGAAATACGCCGCATACCTGACAATCAATACTCGCCCATAGGGCAGAACTGAACTCCTGGTTCACGGTTATCGGAGTCCCTGCCATCTTGTGCTATGGTCTTTTAGAGTAAATCTAATATAGAAAGTAAGTTTGGGCAGTGGCTCCCAAATGACAAATATATTTACCCATCCCTCCCTCACCCCTCTTTCTGAAAGCATGCAGCCATCAGAAGGATAGCAATTCTGCAGAGCCTTTTTTTTTTTTACATATCACCAAAAAATGTGCTACCTACTGTTATCTTGATAATAATGATGATTATTAAGACACAATTATGATGATGACGATGATGCTGATGCTAATGATGATGCTGAAGGTGATGTTGTTGGTGATGATGATGATGATACTACCCATAGATGATGTATTGTGATCTTCTACGTACTTACATACAGTTGTATGTACCTATCAAGCTAGCCTCTTCAAGCGTTAGCACTGACTTTTTTTTTATATTATGCATTTTTGATGATCATTATTAACTACTACACTGCTGCTGCTGCTACTACTACTACTACTACTACTACTACTACTACTACTGCTACCTGTACTACAACTACTACTCCAACAGCTGAAGTTACGCAGCCAGGAGCCAGGGTCTCCGAATCGCACCGAGCCATGTCGCCGACACGGTCGTTACGTTGAATATCCCAGTGGCGCTTGGCTGTCAGAGACTTTTAGGACAATGGACAAGCGATGTAAGATGACGTTCAACATCCTGGTACGGAGACTATGCTTTACAGCTTGCCCGAGAAATTGAACGTGACAGTTAAGTTGTTACGTGCCAACCTTGACGCACAGCACGCGCAATGGCAGCATACACATTTTACAAGCACACACACACACACACACACACACACACACACACACACCATTAGCACACGTTGACACAGGCCAAGGGTATGAACAGACAATTACAATTCCAACACCTCTCATGTTATCCCGCATAAAATCCCAACAAGGAGCTATGCTAGCGACGAGGGTGTGCTCAATCCTTCCGACAGCATTAGGGCAAAACTTTTTTTCCCTAGAAAAGTCGCAATATGTAAATAGAAATGCATTAGTAAGAGTATAAATGAGATTGTTGAGATGTTATCGTTTTTTTTTTTATTCAGGAACATTGTCCCGGTGTTATTTATTACTTTGCTAAGTTTATGGATTTGAAAATCATACTCTTGACTGAAAAAACAACAACAACAACCCAACAACTTGCATGCACACACCGCGGTGTCTTCTATCATTGAACAGCATGGTCTAAATTTGATCTGCTCCTGTAGACTTATAGTTGCAGTTCGTACGTAGATCGTAACCTGGTATAGTTCGTAACCTCCGATTCCAATTTCAGCAGCATGCCATCCAGGGAGATTGTTTTGAATTGCAGAAAATTGCCATAATTGGCCAATAACAACCCGCTAAATGACTACATTGTAACGTGCTCACCTTTCTAATGACCTAGTATGCGCTGGTGGCTACAGTAGTTAGTGCGTAGGACCTCTGTATTGTGTTGGAAGATACTATAGAAAGCTATATATATGAGAATGCTAGCCTCCTTTAATGCAAGTCCTGACACTCTTTCTAATTGGTGCAAAGTTGACACGACCTGTTCCTCCATGACAACCCTTGTTGTTTGCTTGGTAGAGCTCAGCGAGCGTTTTCACCTGTTAGAATGGAGTGGCCCTGTTCTGCATGGGAGCCACCCTATTTCTCCCTGAATTCAACTGTGTCAAAACCATCGGCAATCACTTTATCACTCGATGTTAAAGGGATAGTACAGTATTGGTGGAGATGAGAATTGGGCTTTTAACTTTTTGCGAGATACCAAGAAAACACTTATGATATAGTACAGAGCATACCATTTTAAGAGGAATTCAAAGTTTATTTGATGAAAATCGGGTGTGGAATGAATGAAACATCCAAAAACAAAGTAAAACAAAGCAATCGTAATAAAGTGTGGGTCCCACACTTTATTAGAATCGCTCTTTTTTGGATATCTCAGCCATTTCAAAGTCAATTTTCATCAAATAAATGTTGAATTCCTCATAGAATTACATGCTCTTTCATATTTCATAAGAGGTTTCTCATTATCTCACCAAAAAAATGTTAGAAACCTGAAATTAGGTCTCAACCAAAACTGTACGATTCCTTTAAAAGGAATAGCCGCAGGAGGGTTACGATCATAATCAAACGACCCTCTATGCTTTATATACATACATGTATATATAGTTGTATATATATTTAAAAAAAAACTCTTTCTTTGAATGTGTAGTCGGCTTTCAGTCAGTGTGTGATAAAAGAATCTATATAAAAGCAAGGTTTTGTTTTTCCATTATGATTGTTCAAAATAAATATGTAAACAGTTGAGATCTTTGATATACAAATACATCTGCACAGAACTTGATTCAGATCGCGAATAATGGCATCATACATGTCTTTTTTAAACATGCTCACGTACACAAACACACACTCACATGGAATTTAATAAAACCTAACGCATGAGAATAAAAAAGAATTCATTGTAAATTGTAACATACGCTGTTCAGAGAGCATCGGCACTCAAAGTTTTTAGTTCAGTTCAATTCAGTTCAGTTCAGTTTCATTTATTTTGAGTTTGGAGTGAATTGCATCAATAATGGCATAGCCATCTTGTCTAAGAGTCAGACTCAATTTGTCGTAATTTCCATTTACGTTTTTCTTTAAGTTTACTCTTTGCTCGATCCGATAATCCGATTTTACAGTAAATATCCCCCGGATGTCCACGGTGTCTGCAGCGGGCGGACAAGCTGACCACAAGAGGTACGTGGGCCGGGGTGACCGTGAAAGAACAGAGGAGGGGAAAGTCTGGAGACCTGCCCTGTCCGAATCGGTTTGATTCCTGGCAGCGCATTTCTGGTTCTCCCTTTAAGAAGCCAATATTTCGAGCTGCCAAAGTTTATTCGTCAAACATACCCACCAATAACTACACTAGTTGACACAAGGAGATACCTTGTAGCTCCATGGAGGTACTATAGGCGAGCTCGCCTATAGGTAGCTCCTTGGTTGACCAAAGAAAGCTACGTCATCGGCGCAGATCTGGGAAACCAACAGCCAATTTACTCCCAATTATTTGTTCATTATATATTTATTTATTCATTCATTCATTTATTTATTTTGACGGAAAAAGCTCTGTTATTGTCATTCTTATTTGGCTGAATAAAAATTAATGATGACGATGATGATGATAATAATAATTGTAATAATAATATCGTTATGACTAGGATATGGCTAAACACGGGTATCCTATGTTAAATCAGCATTTCCGTTGTTCATGATAAGTGGTTACACCTTGCTGTCGAAGTCAATGCTATGACATCAATTGTCTTCATAAGAATCACTACGTTACTTCAGATAGCATGTTACATTCCCTTTCCTATTTATTATTAACGTGTTTTTATTTTTTACGCTACATGAATAGTAAAACTATTGCAACGAAAGTCATGCGATATGGCGATGTATGACAAGTTTTGGACAGGAATAAAGACGCATTAGATACAGTGAGAAACTGTGGAAAAAACAGACATTGAGTTGATGATTCTATCCAGCCAGCTCCGGCTGTCTCTACCGTTAATGAGGAGCAATACATTCAGAGAACTGAAGAAAATCCTTTGTTTTTGAGCATTTATCATCAGTACCATCTGTTGGCCTCTTTGGCAATCAAGCAAGGGTAGAGCAGAAAAGGGAGGAAAGTAAGAGCTGAAGTGAGGTCACACTACTTGTTTTCAGAGAAGACACAATTCTGACTGATCTGGCTTATAGGCTGAAGCTAGCCACTGATTGTGTCATGCTGGCTGGCTTACCATGTTGGGGGTAACTATTGTGTTCAGCCGCCACGTACACCCACACAGAAACAAACATACACACACATAAACAAATACAAATAAATTCAAACAACAAACGCACGCACACTCCCACATAGCACAACCGCCATACCCCTAGCTCCTCTCTATCTCTCCCTCTTTCTCTTCATCCTGTTCAAATCTTTTTAGCAATCAATCAATCAATCAATCAATCAATCAATCGATCGATCAATCAACCAATTGATCAGTCAATCAATCTATATTACTTGGAAAGTAGTTGGTGACATACTTCTTCGACGTCGAGTGGGCCCTATGTATTTCGCCATGCGACACACTTGTTAGTGAATCGTTTCATAATTTGTGTCTTCATTACATCGAGTGAACCATATGACTTGTTACGAGTTAAATACGAATACTAGTGGTCATTAACCTTAGCTACCATCATTCAATTTTGCACTTCATTACAGATGATACATTTACATTCCTAAAGATAACAAAGCGGGCTGGAATTATGGAGATGACTGGTCCATATAGTCCAGTCAAAATATGAAATGACCCACAACTAATTGCAACAGAAACGATTCCACTTGCATTTGACCCGGAAGAGCTATCAAAATAACATATTAAAAGTTCCCTAAAATTCGAGTGGTGGATCAGTGTCTAATTTGCATAAATTCAAAATGGCCGCCAAACAACCTATTTATGCCTATATCTGGGGATATGTAACCCACAGAAAGTAAATTCCGGTGTCTAATCCTATGTTTTTTAGGTCAAGGAATACAAATATGTTATGTATAGCAACTTTCAAACATCCTTTTATATAGTTTTTGCATATATTTGCATATAATTACATGCAAAATGGCCGCCATATTGCCTGCGCAAGCCCGTATCTTCGTATATCATTAATGTAGTACACTCAGGAATAAGTCGCTATATATCTGGACATAAAACCGCAGAAAATAAATTCTGGTGTCTAAACCTATAGATGTTTTTTAGGTCAGGGAATACAATTATGATATAAGCAGTAACTTTCAAACTTCCCTTTATACATTTTTTTGCATATATTTCCATTCAATTAAATGCAAAATGACCGCCGTAGTGCCACTACAGGCTTATATTTCTATCTGTAAAAGGTACCTAGTGATGGTGTCTGTGGTCTTAATTTTACTACTGAGAATCACTGATGTAGAATACGTTCCACTCAGCAATAGTTACCTATATTTCACTAAAAATTTGCATATATTTATACATAAATCTATTCAAATTACTACCGTGAATATGATTTCAGATATACGAATACAAGCTGCAGAAGGTTGATTGTACTGTAATGTCTCATCCAAGATATCAAGGGAAAATTGTTATACCATTTAAAACCTTGATGATTATCCTACACCTAGTGTGTATATTCTTGCATTTATTAAAAGTATTGTATTACATTGTACTCACATTTTCTTGAGATACAGCCTCAAAACAGAGAACAACTGTAAGTAGCATCGAATAGAACATATCTTTATTAACTGTAAATTCAACTTATCTTCCAAAGTGTGCTCAATAGGTACACAAATATTAAAGTCTAAAATTATGTAGTAGGAATCGTTAAAATATTTCATGATTGCATGATATCTAATGTATTATGTTTTGTAATTTGCCCTCATGTTTACTGCTTATTACTTGTGTCTATGTTGCAATTCTTTATTTCTTCTCTCTTTTTTTTTTTGCCAAGGGGGGGGGGGGCATGTCATCAAGTTCATAATTATCCATAAGCTACTCTACAAAAGTTTAATGAGTTTGTGATTTACAGCCAGATACAAAGAAAAAGAAAAAAAAAGGAAATGCCTTAACATTTCTATTACTAGTACTCTGGATTCATCAGTCGATCAATACAAACAGCATCCTTCTCATTGGCTTCAAGCTCATACAACACATATAAATTCTTATACGTCTTACTTTCACCATTTTTCATGTTGTATCTGCAGCTTTATTAAAAGAAATGTTTCCTATTGCATTGAGGCTTCGCACTAATAACATTTTCACCAACACACAGTTGTTGTTTTTTAGAAATGCGAGCAGCATGAAGGCTGAATTCAATTTTGCTGGCGAAAAAGCAGTCTTAAGTCAGATAAAAAACAAAATACATAACATCATTTTCTGTTCCTAACCCTTCCAAAAGGTCCCTTCCCTCCAGCTTTTCTTCAAGTTAAACAGTGGAAGGGAAATGACATACAATCATTGGAATTGGGACGATTTTAGGAAGATGTTTAATCAAAAATATGTTCTGATCACTACAGAAAAAGCTGCAGCTATTAAGGAACTCCTGAAGAAAGTCTGATGCAACTGCAAGACAGGATGTTAGCAACTGGCAGTGTATAGTTGCAGGGCAAGCAGATTTGACTGCACACAACCCATACCAGTGTCAGATGCGGGCCATTATATATCAGACACTTGTAATGTTGTATTTCTAAAATATGTGAGGAGTGAGATTATGCTGTTCTAATTGGTGACTAGGAATAAGAAGCATTCTCGAAAGACATCGACACAGTTTACAACAAACGTGAGACTTACCACGCTTCAGTATGAAATGGAGCCGAGATCCTGTTTGCTTTAAATTAATCAACTGCAATTTCACACCATCCTAGTCCAGAATTTGTGGTAAACACATAAAACACTGTGAGTGTAAGCTATAGTTTTGTATACTCGTGTTTCTATTTTGAGAGATCACATTACATACCTTAGTATCTGTATTATCACAAGCTAGAAAATGAAAATGATGTACAGGAAACGAAAGTTTTCTTGAAATCAAGTGACTTTGATCCATTAGATTTTAAACTCATCTTAGCCAAAGGTTCAAGACAGCAAAAAAGATTCAAGCTAATATTGCAAATAGCCATCATTTATATTCTACTGTCCGGTCGTCGGTCATGCATACATTTTCAAAAACCATTTCCAGCTAGGTTCTCTTAAAAAAAAACCCATGTAATGACAGATTTTCAACAAACTAGGCAAGTAGCATCCCAAGGATGATAGGCTTTCAAGGTGTTCAAATAGACACCATATTCCGAAAGGTCCCAGAACCCCGAAATTAAGGAATCTATTATAAAAAAAAAACTCCCGTCACACACACACACCCTCACACACACACACACACACAAAAGTAGAACCAAGTGTAACAGAGCTAGGTATAATGTACAAAGTTGAATATCTTGAAGATTGCATATAGATTTAAGTTTACTTTCACAGTTTAACTTATTTTCGAAATATTACACATTATATATATATATATATATATATATATATATATATATATATATATATATATATATATATATATATTGACAGCAAATCTTGCACATATAGACGTGGCTGGTGTTGGGTAGCACCCCTTTAATCATCGAGTGTGGTCTTGTAGTGTTGTCTGTGTACAGACAACACTACAAGACCACACTCAGCACCAACACAATCCTGAAGAAGGGCTTTTCGCCTGAAAGCTCGATGATTAAAGGGGTGCTACCCAACACCAGCCACGTCTATATATGCAAGATTTGCTGTCAATAGATTTACTGTTCTTGCACTGCCCCGCCATGTTGTGGTTAAGTCCTTTGATGTCAGTATATATATATAATGATACTTGTAATCAATGTGTTGGTACCAGTACAGAAAGATGACGAATCAGGGTGGTAATGCATTTCAGTCCAACAGTGCTATTTAGTCAGACCAAATTTTCGACGCAAACATTCGTCTTTCTTCACAATTGTCATTGTCGATCCTGAGGAAGATGAATGTATCCGTCGAAAATTTGGTCTGAATAAATAGCACTGTTGAACTGAAATGTATTGCCACCATACTTCGTATGTATATATATATATATATATATATATATATATATATATATATATATATATATATATATATCACGGGTACCATCTACCCCAACCCCCCCCCCCCCCTCCACCCCAGGCCACAGGATGCCCAAAGGCACCTTAAATATTACCTATAGGTGCGGATGCCTTGGGGCTGGGACCAGTTATTGGGGGCCACTTTTGATTTTTGATCCTCTTTTTGAAAACATATGGTCAAATTTTCAACAAACTTAGTACTGTAGGTGCATTTATCGCTAGTGTCATGAATATATGAACATCATGCCTCCCTGGGCCATGGAGGTCCCTAAAGGCTTGTAGAAATGGCCCTTCCCAAAGTCTTCCAATTTCCTCTCTCCCAAGTAATAGTCTGTAAGAATGCATGGAAGGTGAACTTGAGATACTCGAGTGAGGGCTGGACCCCTGGGTCTTTTATTCAGAAAGTGAGTGAGTGACATGGTATCCTGATATGACAAGAACATTCTCTAAACAAATGTCCAAACTCACGAAGCTTTTGTAGAGTAGCTTATGGATATAAGCTACTCTTAATTTGAATAGATTTATGTATAAATATATGCAAATTTTTAGTGAAATATAGGTAATTATTCCTGATTGGAACGTTTTCTACAACAGTGACTTTCAGCAGTAAATTAAGACCATAGACACCACCACTGGGTACCTTTTACAGATAGAGATATAAGCCTGTAGAGGAATTATAGCGGCCATTTTGCATTTATTGAATGCAAATATATTCCAAAAAATGTATAAAGGGAAGCTTGAAAGTTACTGCTAATATCATAATTGTATTCCCTGACCTAAAAAACATAGGTTTAGACACCAGAATATATTTTTTGTGGGTTTTATGTCCAGATATATAGCGACTTATTCCTGAGTGTACTACATTAATGGTATACGAAGATACGGGCTTGCACAGGCAATATGGCGGCCATTTTGCATGTAATTATATGCAAATATATGCAAAAACTATATAAAGGGATGCTTGAAAGTTGCTACAGATAACATAATTGTATTCCTTGACCTAAAAAACATAGGTTTAGACACCGGAATTTACTTTCTATTGGTTACGTATCCCGAGATATAGGCATAAACAGGTTGTATGGCGGCCATTTTGAATTTATGCAAATTAGACACTGATCCACCACTCGAATTTTAGGGAACTTTTAATATGTTATTTTGATAGCTCTTCCGGGTCAAATGCAAGTGGAATCGTTTCTGTTGCAATTAGTTGTGGGTTAACCCACTTTTTGTCGTATTTTGACTGGACTAATAGTGTTGGGGGGGGGGGGGGGGAGGGGGACGTCGTCGATTATACTGGCTAGGATACCATCTGGATTAGTGCGTCTCAACCTTTTCTAACCCGTGACTCGTACAATTATTATTGCCAAGACTTGGAATGAAAAAGGTTTAATTTCTCTAACGTTGTCAATGGACGATAAGTACAAACTGATATCTTGAATAATTTGTATTTGAACGTCAGAGAAGCATAACCGCAAAAAGCCATCATTTTTTTTTTTCACAATACCATCAGCTGTGGTAGGGATCAGTGACTTCTGAGTTATGTACACTTAGAGTGAATTAAGGAATGCTATCATTCAAATTCCATCACATTCTCTTACAAAAACAAAAACAATAAACAAGCGAACAAGGAAGGGTGCTCTGAAACATCATCTTGCTGTGTGTAAGTGATCATTCTCAAACACAAGTTCCCTGCGAGATATAAAAAGAAAATGAAATATGTTTTACTGAGCACCGGGAATCTCAGATGCTTATACCTTCAACTCCACTTTCAGAGTAGGAAGGAGCTCCCGGAGTCGTAGGGGTTGTTTCTCCACTCACCACGCCTGTCGCGATAAGTGATGAAGAACTCCGCGTGACACGCATCTTCGCGGCATCATCGAAATTTTGGCTTCTGACACCACGCCAATTTGTCGTGGGTGTGTATAGTGGCATCCGAGGAGTAGACATGCAGGATTGCTGTAGACCTCAGTTAGAAGTACATTGTACTCGGATCCAAACGCAATAAGAGAACTTTGCTCTTCCCCATGCAGCGTAATCAGTTTGAGCAGAGAATGCTAATAGTGAAGATGTTTCGTCCGCTGTCTTAACAACAACAACAACAACAACAACAACAACAACAATACTAATAGTAACAACAATAATGATAATAATGATAAATAAAACAATAATAGAACAAGTATCATGATATTTCTAAACAAATTTAGACCTCAGTATGGTTGCTGGTGCTGCACAATAAATGGGTCAGGACGTTCTCTTACTCACGTAGAGTGCACGCTTTCAAAAATACAAGCAGGAATGCTTTATAAACACTGGACGGTGTTTCCCTCTGTCTGTGTTGTTCTATCTTTTTATCAAGACAGCTTAAAGGGATATGGTATGATTTTTGTTGAGATGGGAGATTCACAGTTTAACTTTCTGCAAGTTAATTAGAAACCACTTATGAAATATAAAAGAGCATAAAGTTTTTAGAGAAATTCAAAGTTTATTTGTTGAAAATCAGTTATGAAATGGCTGAGATATAAAAAAACACACACACCCACCCTTTATCAGGACCTCTTCATTTTTTTGG
The DNA here is from genome assembly GCF_040938485.1 of Diadema antillarum. Classification (NCBI taxonomy): domain Eukaryota; kingdom Metazoa; phylum Echinodermata; class Echinoidea; order Diadematoida; family Diadematidae; genus Diadema; species Diadema antillarum. The sequence goes on from NW_027271028.1 coordinate 2,069,884, forward strand.
ATATCTCAGCCATTTCAAAATCAATTTTCATCAAATAAACTTTGAATTTATCTTGGAATTGTACGCTCCTTCATAATTATTATTTCAGAGGAGCTTTTTTTCATTATCTCACAACAATGTTGGAAACCTGAAGCCCCATCTCAACCAAAACTTATACCATCCCTTTAAGTACATTATCTCTTGCTTACTTTCATTTGAATTTAAAAAGTAAGTGATGAGATCATAGAATGAATCAGGTATAGCTGTCAAAAAGTGGTTACATGATACACCTGCAAATGGATCTTGTGTATAAAAGGCAAGACTGATCAGATGCACTGAATAGTATAAATCGTACTGGTTGGCACCATACGTGCATACTCGGTTCCCTTCTTTAACGGGATATGCTGAATAATCCCCTTCGGAATAAAATTCATATCAGATGTCAATCTGCGGATTATACCATGACGTACATTATCTGAATAACTGCTAATAGAATAGAGTAAGATCCATTATATTTCTCTTTCATCTTATTGTGGAAAACCCATAAAAGTGCGCGGGTAAATACCACGAGGACATTATTTTCCAGGTAATTTGACAAGACTTTTTCCCCATGTGGTTGTAAATCCTTTATGTTTCTTTACAGTGTGTTTCTTTCACCACTCAGTATTATACTGTAAATAATATGGTCTTGTTAAAGGACATTGTTGTTATGAGTTATTATCACAATTACTCACCTCTTCCAAAAGGAGAAAGATAAATGACAATATCACTATAAAGCAACACGGGTCATCGAAAAAGTAACTGCCATACCTTTCCATTTAGAGTGTTTGTTGTTCCGTGTAGCTAGTATCTCAGGTAAAATCTGTTTCATTTTTATGCGTTGCCTCTCTTTAAATACGTATTGAATATAACGACGTTACAGATTGACATTACTTATGCACTTTGCTTTGGCAAAGTTGCCCTTGAAATCGTTGCAAGTTAATCTGGGACTGTTTTTGGCAGGTATACATCAGAGCTATTCTTACACGACAGAAAATTGCTCTAACTGCTGTCTTATCAAATAAACGAGAGGTATAATACATCATCAACTTTATCTATGTTTTGGTTGAAATACTTGGCAAATGTTACGTTTGAATATTGTAGTCGATAATGGCTTCCAATTTTCAATCCTGTTTTCATAATTTGTAGCTAATAACTAACGATATCTAACGTAGACCAATTGATTGATGATTTCAGACCTTATTGTGGTTTGGGGTTGAGTGCATTGTCAATCTGCTGCCACTATTAAATGACCCCATTTGGAGACTCCCATTATGGTATCCATTAACATTTGCTTCTCTCAAGCTAATTCAGGCAGTAAATTGGTTCAAACAGTCATAAATCCATCATGGGCCGTCTATTGTAGTGAAAAGAGTGAGTGAAAAGCACATTTTGACTAACGCCACGTTTCCAACCTTACCCCCCCCCCCTTTATCCCAACAAGATTTAAAGGCATAATATACAATTTGCAGATAAACAAAAACCCAGTTTTATTGCTTCAAAATAGTTCTAAATTGTGAGTTAGGGATAGGAACAACCAATGTAAAAATTTGAACCAGTATAAACGATATTAAGTATTGTTAAATTTACAAAATGTGAACAATACTTATGATAAAAATGTTTCCAAACTAAACAGTCTACAGTTACGGTTTAATGAGAAAAATAGAGATATCTCCTTGTATTTCAGGCTTTACTGCAAAACGTTTATATGGTAGGATGTTTTATGATACATCTGACCGACACATATGCATCAAAAGTGATATCTTAAACTTTTTTAGATTCCCAGCTCCCAAAGGTACAGAACCTTTAATATCAGGCAGTCTGTACCCATGTCATTAGGGATCCATTTACTGCATTATGCTGAGAGAGCTAGCGACCCATACCCAACATTCTTCTCTTCTGCTTTTTTTTTCATTTCTAACCGTATTATTGATATTCTTTATGTGTTACTATGATAAAGCAGAGAAGATGTATGTAAGTTATAATTGGAAGAGATTTTGAGTTTGAAAGATGCTACCTTTAACCAGCTATGGTGCCTTTTCAATTAACTTGTCTCCAGCAAAAATTATGATTCTTGGCAGATGTACTCGTGTTAGCAAGAATACCGGATGTTGACTAGCTTCTTTTTTTTTGTTGTTGTTACGATATATCCTTTCATGAGATGAATATCACATGACTGTCGTCGTCACCTGACGGATTTAAATCTGATGGGCAGTCACATGACATTGCCAAGCGTTTTTGTCCTGGATGAAGGCTAACCAAGGGGCTAACATTGTCGCTTCGATTTACTCTATTATCATTGCTACTATTATTTCCTTTCTTTCTCGTTGCAGCGTCTTTTAAGTCACTGTCATGTGATTGCAAAGCAGACGTCCATCTATTTCTGTTTTGACTTCCGCTGACTAAAGTTTATATTCACTGTTATACCTATACTTTTAGAAATTAAAGGGGGTGGATAGTAATTGATCAGTGGAAATCAGTGGGAATGCTGGGTGATGATTGTTCCAATTCTTGTGGGATTCATTTAAGAGTACATTATGTATCTATTGTTATGTGAATATCATTTGCTTCAGAATAAAATGTGCAGTTTAATGTTTCCAGGTTAGCATGCCTGTACAGTGACGGGGCGATTAAACTGCACATTACTTGAATATGAGACCATTCTGAAGCAAATGATTTTCACACAACAATAGCTGTCGAATAATGTACTCTTAAGTGAATCCCACAAGGATTGGAACAATCATCCCCCAGCATTCCCACTGTTTCCCACTGATCAGGTACTAGCCATCCCCTTTAAAGGACCGTACGTGCCTTCTTTTAGATGTTCTCTGAATATTATCTGTCCAAGCTAGCCCCTTCGTTTTCCCTTTCTGTACATCTGTGTTTTCAGTGTTTTTACTTCATACCCCCTCTCTCCCTCCCTCCTCTTTCCTGCACTATCTGCCTATCTCTCTCTTTCACACACACATTCTCTCTCTCCCTCCTTTTGTCCGTTCGTAAGCTCCCCTATCGGTTGACATCTTGCTTCTTTCATGAGGTGCTTTCACTGCTTTTATATCATCCGTCTGAGACTTAAGGTCAACGAGAGTAGGCTAGTTCTCATCGAATGACTGAATCCAACACATCATGAAAACATTAATATGTTTGAGTACAAGCGAGTACATTTTAGAGACTTTATCGAGAACAAACTTAAAGTAGAGGTGACTTGCTTTTTCCTCGTTCAATTTCTTGGCCCAACTACAAACAGTGACGTCATTCCAGCATATTCGTGACTGGTCACGCATGGGTGAAGTCCTCGCGTGTTGGAAATTCCAAATGGTTCTCGCCTCAGTCCATCATATCCTGTGACTACTTGAAATCGTCTTCAAGATGTCACGACATTATGTGAATGTTTATATTCATATGGTGAAATCAACTCAAGACATAATGAGAAGCAGTCGACTATCTAGAGGTTTCGAATAATCACATACTTATATAATCTTCCTTGAAATGTTACTCACCTCTCTCTTGAGATGAAAGGAAGACCGAATATTCAAGAGTTCAAGAGGGTTTGTCTTTGCTCTTATTTTTGTCTTGTTTTTTATTTTTCCAACATGAAGAGAGAAGAGTGATTTGATTGGCTCTTTTTCATTTCCTACAAGACATTTCTAAGCCCAGGAAATCGCATTGTCCGGCCATTGTTGAAAACCGCATTCAACATGAGCCTCTGGTTTCATTATTATGTTCGTCAGGGTATTGCATGATGTATTAGATTATGTTTTCCCCTAGTAGTTCATATCTAGCTCTTTATATGACACGACTGGAGAAATCGAATCACACCGCCGAGTCACCAATGCAACATTTTGTTTGCGTGAGATTAGTTTATGACATGTTTCGAATCGCTGGATAACAGCCAAATTGCAGGCGACATTGACTCTTTTCTTTTGGGAACCGAATGTCCCCATGCATTGCGTCTACGGGGAACTACGGTTTCGTTGGATGCAACGGGTTAAACAGGCCACGAAACTGTAATGATTCCTGTCATTTAAAAGGAGATGAAATTATCGGTTTAATGCCCGAGTCTCAATCCCATGGCTCTGGTGAAATACATTTGGGCTCCTGTAGAGGTTCAAAGCCCTCAGGACAGAGTAACCTTTATGATCCTTTATTATCATATTTATTATCATTATCATAGTAATTATCATTATTAGTATTATTATCATTATCATTTCCTTATTATTATCATTATTATTATTATTATTAGTAGTAGTAGTACTATTACTATTATTATCATTGTCATTTTCTGTCGGAACTGTCGACTGAGTTGTATAATGATGATTAGCCCCCCTACTTAAGAGACAGAGAAATGAGTGTAAAGAAGAATCCACAACATTGGTACGAATTTCAGAATTTCGAATGTGCCATTAAATTTCTATGATTCAACAAAACGAGCTGTCCATTCAACAAAAAGATACACGTTATACAGCTATCGCGTCCGTTATTAGGGTTGTTTGATGACTTACAATAATCATACCCTGTGGAGAAAGTTGCCATTTTGCCATTATTCCTCAGAGCATTAAAGAATCGAGAACACCTTTAGTTGCGAGAAACACAGATGCTCGGGTATATCACCAAACACATTTTACACTCTTTGAAATGTGTTAATTTGTAAAGGTATCCTTCAGTTTCCTTAAAAAGAGTAACGTGTCTCCTAGTTTGTACCATGGAAAAGATGGTTGTGGTATTATTTTAGCCGGTGTATTCATGACCTTTTTGAAGGAGAAAGATTTTACCACTTCGATGACGAGGGTCGACGCGTAGCTCATCAGGTCATAAAAACCAAAAATAATCGACGTCGAGTTGCCAAATATTGTGATTTTCACCATCCGCTGAAGACCAAAGTGTCCTGCGCTGAACCTAGGATTGTTGTTGTTGTTGTTGGTTTTTATTAAACAGGCGAGTTATCGTGGCTTTGCGGGAAGGAGAATGAAGAATCGGATCAAACTTCGCCTGTCTCTATTGCCCATCAGTTTTTCATTTCTCCGTTTCGAGTAACAATGGCAGACACGACATTGATGGAGTGCGATGTCAAGTCGAATTATTCAGACAATATCGGGTTCAGTGGTCATAAAAGAGACTTCTGTCTCCCGTTCCGCCGTGTTCGACGTCTGGGGATGATCAGCGTACCCGTCCTCTTACTTGAGTCATGCGACACCCTTTCTAGTACCGCTATGACCGAGGCCAGTCATATATGCAGTATTCATCGGGTCATGTTTTGTGGGCTTCAAATCCCACATGGGAAGTTTGCATCCCTCTTGAGACAACTTGAAAACAAAATTAGGACAAGATTAATGTTTTCATGTTCATATTCTCCAATAAATTGCTTGTTGTTTTTTTGTACATTTTTTATGTTCGTCATCCCATTGTCTTTGTACATTTCATATCCAACATAACATGAGGTCATAAGATACTTGTTTGCGTCGATGAAGGGCAATTTGTCAGTCAATTGATATAAAAACAGCTCGTCACAAGAATTCATTAATTTTAATAAATATGCATTTACCAGTTTCTTTAAAGGGATATGAACAAGCACTGGCTGTGCTGGCGGAAGCTCGATTTACAGTCTAGTGGATACGATACCTGAATTGTAATCAGGAGATCGCTGGTTCGAGTTCAGTTCGAGTATGTAGGCCTTTGCTCATGATTTCATATCACGGCTACTACTAAAACACTGAATGATCAGTGCTTATTTCCGTCGATAAAGGGCAATTTGGTTAATCATTTGCCAAAAAAGATGAGTTGTTGCATTTCGTGGGCTTGATGAGATTCCAGTGCATAGAGTTGAAACTCGCAATGTTTATTAGGTAAAAAAAGTAAAGAAGGTATCACTCGGGAAAGGGCCTACAAAATGTAATAGTAACATCTGAAATATTCATCTTTTAAAATCTTAATAAATTCACAGCCATTTTGTTAGTATCACATGGCATAATGACTTTTGCAATGGGCGCTATTCGTCCTTTCTTGCTGACACATCATCGTGGGGGTGTTGTGATCTATGTAACAACATAACAATCTAATCTGTTGTTGCTTTGTCAAATCTTTGTTTTGACAAGAGTGTAACACTCATCAGATGCATATTGCAAACCCCTACCATTAAAATTCTAACCAATGAGGTACAAGAGATTTATAGTCAGGACGCCTCACAGGTTCAAGTAAGGCCGCAGACGATCAGACTGACATTTCACGCCTTGATTTTTTGGCGCCAAGCGGCGTCCTTATATAAGCGCCTTTTTTTTTGTCACCTGTCTTCGCTAACCTTTGGCTGTCGGTCAAACTGGCGACTAGCACCCAATGTTTAAATGGTCAACAAGAAGCACAAGAATTAATAATCGCTTACAGTTCACGTTTTAGACAGTGTGAATGTCATTTTCTCCACCAATTGAAACACATTTTTGTCCTTTAATGTGCCACAGAATATCATAGTTTACTGGTAAAAGTGATGGTACTTTTCGCACAGCTTTCTGAAAATAGCTGTGAGAGCAGTAACCACATAAACTTGGAATTTGGAGCAATGTTGACAGTTTTGATACTCTTACATTTTCTTTGTAGATTTACGACCCGTTCTTGAGAATATGATACCTTTAGCTAGATTTCTTTTTCGTGTTTTGGGTTTCTTTTACCTGGTCCGCACGAATTCCCAGGAGTTATAAAGTGAAGCCAAGCCATACTCTTTTTCAGCACAACCAGACATCTGAAGTAAGTGTGAGATGAAAACCACCTATCATGCTTAGTAAGCCAATAAGTCAAGAGCATTGACCCCTTTGTGATGTGCTTGGTGGTTTATATTGAATCTAACTGTAAAGTATTTGATAATGAGCAATACCACATCTTCGACGATTTACGAGGAGTTTTACAGGAGTGCGTCGTCTTGGCGCTGGTCAGACTTTGTTATTCCGACTTTGGAGATCGGTTTCTTGATCGTATCGATACTAACATGTGTTAGTCCTTGTGCAAGTACTTTTGGGGTAAAATTCCCATTAGGTTTGTACTGGTTAGTGAGGCATTGTCGGATAGTTAGTCCATGGACTCTAGGTGGTAGGGTCCATGGTTAGCCACTGTTCATGACGCCATTTTACTGCAAGAAAACGACACAGGGATAGCTGCCGAGTGATCCTTGCATGACGTGCAGCAAAGCAAGTGTCCAGTTAAGTTTGTCACAAAGTAAAATCATCCTCTTTGTCGCCTGATACAGTTACAACGAAGGATGACATAGATTTGGTACTTACACAGCCTTTGCGTTTACACTCTTCCGACCATATCATTATTCCTTGTCGTCAGAATATTATGTGCAGCATCCCCCCCCCCAAAAAAAATGCATCTTTTCCGCAATACCAGAGCTTGCTCTAGTGGATAACAAAACAGAACAAAACGACATGTCAGGGGAAGCTATAGTGCTGACTGTTTCGTTCTTCTTCTTACATCACTGAACAATTTAATGTCTACAGAAAAGGAATGGGTCTAATATTTGATCGTATCCAATGTCTGTTCAAAGGACAACATGCTGGAAATAACTAAAGAACCTATCCCACTAATTCTGTTCCTTATACAGGAGACCCTTGGGTGAGACTGAGAGCAGCAACAGGTATCCATTTGTTTTCATTTCAAACACTCTTCCAGTCATTTTAACAGTATTCTGTCATCGGTTTGACCATGGAGTAGCTCCAGGGTGTAACTCTCTCTCCTTAGAATAGGGACAAGTTTTGGATGGTTTAGTGAGACGCAAGCCTCTCTGGTGGAGTTTAATCTGCATCATACACAGATGCAGAACAAGAGGATTCAGAAAGTACCCCACCTCGCGGTTCGTCCGGTCTTCAGATGGGTACTGGGAGGCTGCTCCAAGCAGAGTACTTGAACCAGATCAAAATGGAATGCCGGTTGCGATGACGTCACAATTCGATAGGGATCTACACACCGAACAATGGTAAAAGGCGACCAGAAGACAGACAGAAAAAGGAAACACTGGACGCTTATCCTCTTTGCCTTAGGCGTCCGCTGGGTGATTTAGACCAACCTAAGGACGAGTTGATGAGTGGAGTAGGATATTCTACTTTTAAGCTGCCGCGAAGGTGGTGACACTGTCGCGGTAATTGGTCTGTTGACCTTCTCCTGACATTCATCTTCCTTGATATTCATAAATGAACGATTGCAACGTGTAGGCTTTGTACCACAGTGAGTAATCTCAACACGGCGACCATGATGGTGTTGACGATGAGGATAAAACATGTTTCATTAACACTTATTGGGACTTTTCTCAACAGTGTCAATAATGTTGCACATTCATGCTCCATCCTTTTTTTAGCATGCTTTCTTATCCCTGATCACCTAAAAAAGAGTACATACATGATATACCTGTAGGCCACATAGGAGCTACGAAACCCATCTCGTGTGCAGAAAAAAAAAATGCTTTAATGTAAAGTTGTGTTTTTTCAACCCCTAAATAGAATATCGGGGGGGGGGGGCGCTTATCTCATTCCAGCTATTATAGAAACTATTTCTGGTCAACAAGCCCGTAGTGCTCGGCGCGTATTTCTGACTACTAATTTTAAATGATTACAAAATGGGCGCCGTGAACTTGCACTGGGTGCCACGACTGGGTAGATGTTTTTTCTTGAGGTTTAATACTGAAGGACCACACGGTGAGAAGCATCGACTGAGGAGATGCCTCATTTCTTTGTTTCATATGCTCACCGGAGGCACTGGTGGTCAGGGGTGTAGGGTTTACCTCGCGTCGATGACTCAAATCACTCTCGACGTTTTTCCACTGCGACATTCTCGTTTTCATATTTCGAGGAACCAGTTTGAAAAGCTCGCTGCATCTTAAACCTGAAACAGATGCGATGAATGAAGACCAATTAGTAGACAAAAAACATGCATCATCGTTATTGTAATCACCGTGCCCCTCCCCCTTCACCCTCAAAAATGCCAAAGAAATACTAGACCAGCTACTCTTTCAGAGTGTGTTGATCTTTTTTTTTTTTTTTTTTTTGGGGGGGGGGGGGGCATTGTTAATTCTCATCGTTAGTCATTCAAACCACAGGGTTCCGTTAATCCTTTGTGAAAGAAAGTCAGCGGTATCTCCTTGACAACCCGCATCTTCGTAATCAAAGTTATGTGTCTGGGTCCACTTAGGGGGGTATGCCTTCGACATGTGATTTTTGTTTGGACGCGGGACGAGGCGAGGCCTGTCCGAGGTTCTGCTGCATGTGCTCGTCAAGCATCCCCGTTGACCCAATGTAGGGACATTGGTAGACAGATGAGAGGAAACTTGGGACCAGGTTGCCAAATAGCAAGGATTGGTAATAGATAACTGCAGCGCGCTTAAGGAAAATAAGGGGGTGTGGCTGACTTAGGGACGCTCTAGTTCGGGGCTACTTTTCGCAATGTAAGACAACGCGTGGGACAATCTTTCAGGGAAATTTCTGAAACATCATTAAGGACCGCGAAGGTCAAATATTTCTGCAAGACAAAATCGCGAATGCATATAGGCAAAGGGGAAAATGATGAAATTTACTAACAGATCAGCGATGGAAAGTCAGGGCATGAAAACAAGAAGAAGATGAGATTGAGATGTAAGGAAGAAAAATAGTAATGACAAGTTAGATAATTTGGAGGTTGAATTTGGAATAGGTCAACATAGGTCACGCCAATCAGTGGGTTATTACTGTGCACCAGTCAAGGAATCGGCAAACGAAGAGGGAGAGAGAGAGAGTCAGCGAGAAAGAGACTGTAACCATGGCAATGAGCAAATTGGAAATCACAGTCTATTGAATTACGTCTGGTAGACACTGGCTTCCGTTGTCAGTCCGAGTTGAACGGCCTGAAGAACCACCGACAATGGCAACTGAGATCCCGCTGGCTATCACAGGAGGTGCCCTTGATTCCTTGTTTCCTGTAATCACGAAGATTCGCCATGGTCAATGCTAATCCTGGGAAGCTATTCACATCCGAAACTTGATCCGACGCGGACAGTTACGGTGAAAGAACTCGGAAAGGCGCGGTTGACACAACATCTCGCATGTTGTGCTTAGCCGACTTTAAATTTCATTTTGAGAAGAGGTGTGCATGCAGAGCGCGAAGCTCTAACAAGCAGGAGTAGCTTAAGAATCGTAGAGGAAGAAAGATTGTACAGTATTATCAACTCCTTTTGATCGTATACTCCATTTTCACGTATAGATGTTTGATGGAGTATTTACTGTTATTACTGTTGGGTCCCGTTATCTGCGAGTTAATCAATCTCCAAATATGCTAGACTGAGTGAGCTATTCGTGACGGTATGAGAGAATACCAAGCTCAAACAGATCATGTACCTCCTGGAGTGTTGATTTGGTTGCTGATGAGTTTCATTATTTGTTTCAGCGTCAATATTACTTTACCGAGGTACGGAAAACTTATATTCCAAAGAAATACATGTGACAGAAATCGTCCAAACATCTTTTTTTTTTTTGTAGTACATAATACCCTTGTTTTTAGTTGGTATTCCATCTCATCTGTATCTATATTTCACTGCCATTTTGTAATTGTTTGTGATGTAGTATCATACTGTATAATGTATATCATATTTCTCATACTCCTGAAGGAGTCAAAAGAAATAAAGTTCAAAGTTCAAAGTTTAAAGTTCGCAGGAAGCAACATTGATTTTATCGAACCTTGTGACAAAGAAAGATGCAACGTCTTAGCTCTTTCGTTCATTCAACGATGAAGCTCCATGATTTAACTGAGTGATAAGATTTGAAAAGATGTTTTTGACCATTAATGACCCCAAGGATCACCGTTGGTGATTGTTGTCATTTTGGAGCGTTTAATCTCCTCGTTGGATGACCTGCCCTCATTTTTTTTTTTTTGTGGAAATAGAGTCGATGTTTCCTGTTTTTAATTTTGTACGCCACCTGTAATACGACACCATAACGAGCGGATATACCGGTCTTTCTGGATGTGAAACGGACGTTACATCTCAACGAACAATCTTTGGACGTGAAAGTTTCCTCACATGGTAGTGCCGATATCAGGCGAATTTAAGATTTTTACATTGATAAATCATTCCTCCGTCATCCCGTATCATTTTGAGAGGTCATTGGAAGAACGTGGCAATTAATGATAATATAAACTAGAGCAACTCTTTACCAGCCCTACTACTTGCCAGTGAGGCTATGAGCCACATAATTGTGTTTTCTCGTAATCTAATAGAGGGGCGGGGAATAGGAAGGAAGGTAATGGGTGAGAAATAACATCAATTGGGCAGTAATACCAAACAGGGACTTGGTTAGCATCGCATCTGAGGAGGGTCAAAAGTTCAGGAATGCTTCTCAGCAACTGACGGAAGGGGGAAAAGACGAAACTACTTAATTGTATACAGATAGATAACTCTTTCATGGGGTCACAGGCGAAAGGGGTAGTATAGTTTTGATTGACATGGAGATTTAAGCTTTAACTTTTTGTAAAATAATTCAAAACCGATTTTCATCAAATAAACCTTGTCCATATAAGTTCCCCTTAGAACTGTATGCTCTTTAACATTTCATAGAGCGTGGTTTTTAAATATCTCGCAAAACGTTAGAACAGTAGAAGCTGAATCCTCACCTCAATCAATACTATGCCATCCCTTTAAAGTATTTATTATTATTTTCATTAATCTATAGTCTGTAACTTGAGGTTTATTAAAACTACACAGACGACCAGAGCCAATAAGTAGATGACTAAGCCCCACACCAACGCTCTACCCCAAATGATATGAAACAGGACATCAATGGCTTATGTGGAATTAAATGACAACCTATAATGACCATCATATGACGTCATTTATATGACGATAGTATAGACTCTACATATAGACTTTCAACTCCGGACTCATCTAGGCATTTGCATCTTGGTTCTTGAGTCGTCACTTTTCATTCTTCTCCTTTATTTTATCAAAGCGAACTCAACGCCAATCATATGAATGTGGGATATGGATGTGAGAAGGTCATCTATCTCGACGTTGTCTAAGACCTTGAAAAGTCAGGGAAGTGTTAAATAGACCTGTCTACACTCTCTCAGCAATGACTTCAAGCTATGCTATTTTATTCCCTCGATTACGAAATTCCTGACCTGTCTAGAGTTTAGAAACTTATAAAGACTTAGAGCATGACCTTATTAGGTCAAAATATAAACATCTCTATGTATATCGTGACACGGTCCATATCTGCATACAAACGCGGCAAAAACACAATTAAAGTCCGCCTTCTGTTTTGTTTTGTTTTGATTTTGATTTTTTTTGTGTGTGTATTTATGTCAGTAATAAACAGAGTTATGAGCTGCCACAAGTGATTACTAATCCAAACTGACAAAGGGTCTTTTTATTCGGTTTAAAACCACAATTCCACAGTGCAGTCCTTTCAGTGTGTATCGTCACATTTATTTACTGTTTATGCATTTAATTGCATAATCATCCGGTGTCAGCAGTCATTCCGCTATTAATTTAGACAATCCGTGGAACTATACTTTGTTGTCGGTCTAGGTCCCATCCCTTTTGATTTAGTTCCACATTTTTGTTTGTTTGTTTTCTTCTTTTTCTTTTGTATATCAGGGGTTAACCTTCATATGTCATATACGTAGTGGCTCTTGTATTATGTTTGTATGGGATTCATGATGGCAAGAGTAAACAGATTTTATGATCTTGTGAATGGGCCTAACATCATAGTCATTCAGCAAATCTGCTGGCAGGTCCAGGCGTTTAATACCAACTCGACATTGAGGACATTGATTTCTCGCATCCCAACATGCACCGGGCAACATCGGTTACTCGTGTCTTTGGCCTTCATTTTCTCTAGCTCCACGTGTATAGATTTTACACGTGATAGTTACTATAGGATATGCTGGTATTTACGCTTAATGATATCCAGCGGTCCTTGTCAATGATATCTTATCTAAAGGTCAGCAATAAAAGCAATGCGAGGACGAAATTAATTTCGAAGAAATCTGACAGTGACCGCACCCTCTGTGATCTTGAAACCCCTGTCAATCCTTCTGTTCTTTCTTTTATGCAGGCGCCAAAAACCCGCTTATAAGAACGCAGACGGTTATACGTATGACCTTAAACCCACTCTCCCATAATGTGTCTGCTTTTATCGCGACCAACCTTGGGCTTCACTGGTTGTCCGGGTCCTCTCTCTACTCTTTCCTCATATTAATGTAATGGAATAGATAAACACATAAACAAAGTAAGACTACCATCATTTTTGTTGAATACTTGCCAAGCCGTTGCTTTAACAGTGTAGGCCTATACAGAATGCGACTTGTGTTTGGGACAGTTGCAATTAGTGCACGTGTTTGCGTTTGCGTGTGTGCTTGTGGGTGTGTCTACTGAGTTTGAGTAGAATTTCTTGGATATGAACTAGAGAGTCATTGATGGTTGTTGTATCATTCATTTCAACAGACGTATATGATGAAACAACAACAACAGCTACCAGCGTTCGTGTTTGTGTTTCCAAATCATGCGTGTGCTTGATGCATTGGTTGGAAGGGATATGGAATGCTTTAATCTATTCTAAAGCATAATTTTCTCCTACATCGAAAGAGTTTTGTTCATTAATGAGACATGGCCAGTTCGATTCATATCGCACATCGATTCAATCTTTATGTTTTATGGTGCGATCAGCTCTTTACACTCAAAAGGAACTGATCGACGAAGTAAACAATGCAACTCTACAATCAGGCTACAGGTTTCTCTGATTCTCATTGATATTCACTGGTACGAGGCATAATATTACGAATTTAGATGAGTTTTTAGCTTGTCGAATGTGTGAAGAATATCTTCGACTATGAACTGACTACTTTGTTAAACCATCACGGGTATAACTATGTAAGTCTCTTAGAACTGGTTTTTCGTAGCAGCCCTTGCCATGTCATTCGGAAATTGCTGTCGTCATCCCGAACCAGCGTCACACACGACGAGGGTTGGACAGGTAAAAAAGTCAGCTTCTGTCAGCTTGGCGCCTTTCCACTCCCCATCACTCCCTTTCAACTGACCACGTGAGCATTATGACGTCACAGACTGCCAGGAGCATTCTGTTTTGCTCATTTGGGCAATGTTCCAATATCCTCTATTCCATATGCACTCCAGGGTGATGTCAAGGAAATTCTTTCGCAAATAACCATACCCTTGATAAATGAAGAATGATGATAACTTCATTGGTGAAACCAGCCAAAGTGATGCCAGAGGTGAAAATAGTGCTTCCTCTATAAACAACACTTTATAGCTCTCCTTAAAAGTCAGTGACTCACCACTGAAAATTATCTGATCATCGTGATTCTTGCAAGACCATAGAGCCTCACAAACCCTCGAGGTCATTCATGATCATTCGTCTGAATTTCTTCTTTTTTGCCCCCACTGCTCCTGGACACGCTAAAAGTTCAGTTCTCTAGACTAGTTTCTGAGGCAGTGAGTGAGTGACCGAAGGTGGTGGCGTTGAAAAATTTCCGACATGACTGTCGAGGGCGATGCGATTTGTAGTGATGGTTATTTGCCAAGGTTGTCCCAGTTTCCTCGCCCGCCCGTGTGTAATTGAACTCCACTTGAAATTATGACGTCGATCTCGCCGAGCTGCTGTGTCGACAGGGAATGACAGAAACAACAACGACAACAACAAAAGCAAGCATGAAAGGGAGTACACCATGTAGCTGAAAGATGCAGGGTAGAGAAAAAGGCTGACAGAAAGGAGGAAAGTTGGATACTGGTAAAAAAGAAATTTTGAGAGCGCGGCGGGGGCGCAAGCAGCTCGCGTGCGGGCCGAGCGAGACTGGGTGCCCTCGGTGGGAGAGTAACCCGTCGGTAGCAAAGAGGTCAGTGAGATCGAGGACCAGTGATGGAGACATTCCTGTGGCTTGTTTTCAAGGCGGGAACGTGTCTTACGTACCCAATCGGTTCTGATACATCGAGGGATACTCATGAATGAAGGTTGCGCTGCGGTCTCCCGATTCTATACTTCAGAAGAATTAAAACAATAGCAAAAACAAAACAAAACAAAACAAAAAATGGAATCGGAACCTTTAATTTCTTGCATGCACCGGATATTTGCAGTAGCATCTCAGCTAACAAGTTGACATAAAGCTCTCCTTTTTTTCGATCGTGCGGCGGAAAAGGTGATTTTTGACCCCACGTTGAAAATCCTGTAATTCGCATTATTGTTTAAGTATTCAGAAACTCCAAGCCTCTGGTCGCAATTTGCATGGCTATTATGGGTATAATGGAAGTTTCGAAAAAGTGCGGAGTACTCTGGTTCCATTCGCGTTCCATTTACCGCTGAATAATGCAAATATCATCCGCTAAACTGAGTTTGTATAAGAATAAAACCGTACATGCCATACAATGTTTGACAAATGGATGACTTCTTCTTCATCAAAAGTACTCTACAAATCAGTAGCAATAACTCCATAGATCACTGTGTTTTTGTTTCACGCATCACCTTATTACGTAGTTTCCAAAGTGTTTGTTTGTTTGATTGTTTGTTTGCTTGTTTGTTTGTTTCTTATTCGTGTACTTGTGAAGTTGACTTCTAAGAGATGTGTAATTTCGACAGGTGGCACATATTTATTTGATATTACCCATAGCGCATTATGCCATTATGATATGTCTGTTTTGATGATTGCATGTTTCATTAAACCATTAGAATGCAATGGAACCACGATAACAGTACATTCGACCAGCACTTTCTTCAGGTATAAAGAATTCGAAGTTTGGATGTTTAAGCAACGGTTTGTAATGTCCATTGTGTCACATAGATGGACCATGAGTCACCATGGTCCAGAGAACACGACCTATACAACGTATTGTGAAAAAACCATGAAATTTGGGTGGACAAGAGCAAAAATGCCATCAGGGGGCTAAAAAGTGACGAGGTGGCGAGGACTTCCAGGTAAAACCATGATGGAGGTATAGGAAAACCTCCCTGGTTAGACCTCGAAGGTGTTCCGAAAACTACCTCGCCGCTGAGACACAGTCTACTTTGGACCATAGCATGGAATGTAACACAAAAAACCCATGATGATAATTGGCTTCGTCCTAATGAGTTATTAAGCCGAATCAAAGCAAGAAACCGCAAAGCTACCACCAACTTGGGCAAACGCCTCTCCATGTTACCTCCGTGCTGCCGATGTCTCATATTCGTGGTTGCCACCTCCTACAGTATGTTACAGCAACTCCTACAGCCTCAAATAGACCCAAGTTTAGCTTGCGTGAAATGATAGATACAACATCTCGGTGGTTGTTTTCATAGTCCATCACATTCTGCCGGAGACGAAAGGTCAACTTAAAAAATCACTGAGTTAATGCAAAACAGTGGTTATAATGTGCAATTGTATTACGACTGATGAATTCTGGCATTTACTTTTTATTCAAATTCAAAACCCATAATGGGACTCATTGAAATACTATTGGATGCTCCGAAAAAATAGCTCTTATCATTGTAGGTGACAATAATATTGTATCGGTAATCAGTAAATTGTGACTGAGGTACCTTGTATTGAGTTCTTTACCGACCTATTTCACTTGCTGCAACTTTAACAGTGGGATAAGTGTAATACATCAACTGAGCGTGTACAAATGGTCACATAATATTTCAAGAGTGGAATAAACTGTTAGAATTAATAAAGCTGTGTACTTGAACAACGCATGAGTCAGGTACCAAAAATGGTGTAAAATATAAGTGAATTAAAGAAAAGAGAAGCATTAGAGAAATGGGAAACGAAACAGGGGAGGGAGAGGAAGAGAAATTATTGCTATAAAAGACGGAGAAAACGTCAGTAGGTATAGGCCTACAGATATGACATTATGACTTTAAACGGAAACCCACATCAGTACATTGTAACTCTCTGGCTAACTATATAGTGAACTTCGAAAAGTTTGCAACATACAGTGCAACGTTTAACAGTGATGTCAATGCGGTTATCAGTGACATTTCAAAAGCGCATGAAGAAATTGCACACATCGGAATAAGACTGTACAATATTACGATTATAGGTCTCATCCATGACCATTGTTTGTACATTTGTACACGTTTCAATAAATCTTGAAGCTAGCAAATTAATGTAGATAAAGAAAATCCGTCAGAGTACCATCGTCACATATGTTTTCGACTAGATCGATAGTATTTACTGTCATCATGACTTCCCACGAAAGTGAATTGATTATTCTGCTGTCCCCTTTACTTTAGTCTTGTATCGATTTTCTTGTCGCGATTATCAATTTTGGTTGAGTTCCATTCCCCCCTTGAAATATAATTTAAAAAAATCATGATTTCACATGGTGAAACATTGAAACAATGAGTTTCAAATTCTGCAACTTTCTCGAGGTGCATGGTTTCCCCAACTTTGCTCTGGAAGTAGGCCTATACATGTAACTTAAAAGAAAGGCTCCGAGCATTCAAGGAAATGAAAGGAACATGGATATTTTGGGATGGACAGTCTAGTTGTTTTTTTTTTTATTTTTTTTTAAAGTTTTCTTGTCCTATAACTGAAGGCAGTTTGACACAAGTTGCTGTGACGTCAACAACCAGCCACGGAATAGTAACTTTGTCTCTGGACTCGTCATGCTTTTGAAATTATAATTAACCTGATTGTTGTTAGAGCTAAGATGCCATCATGACCGTTTCCTGCCTGTGTGTGTGTGTGTGTGTGTGTGTGCGCGCGTGTTTGTGTTTGTGTGTGTGGGTGAGTGTTATTTCTCTTGGTTCCATACCACACAGAATCCTCATCGAAACCAAGAAATAAACATGCCTCGTATTTCAATCCCTGCTTAATTTGTCCATTTTGGCTGACGAGATAATATTTCGACAGGGCATGCACAACGCTGATTCAGGTGAAAATTATGCTGTATTTGCTTTTGTCCTGTTTTTAGCGTTCGCCCCCAACAGTAGACTTCAATGTGAAGTATTAAGATGTTATAAAGTCAACGAGAGTGTAGGAGTGCTAGAATAGTTCTTACTTAACGCTGCAACTGTGATAAAAGGGTGTACATTATCTCTTTCTGCAAAGATTACACAACTTACAAACGACAACAACGACAACAACAACCAACCATGATATGCTGTGTAAAGGAATGTTTGGTTCCAATGTCCTATAGGTAATAGGAGTATGAATGTATCCAATTTAGTATCGATACTAGAGGAAATTAATGACAACTTGCAAGCAGTGACAAATTGACAGTCACCTCTCTATCCACCTCTCCCCCCCCCCCCCATCCCTCCCTTGCTCCCCTTGCCTCCTGTGCGAAGGGGTAAAAGTGTCAGCCGAAGTTCCTTGGACTCCCGAAAGGAGTTCGCTGCAATCAAGAAGACCTACTGATGCTACATATCGATGGTGCTCTACGTTTCCCCAAAGCGGAAGTGGTCACTAGCCGCGAACTTCCGCGTGTAAAGAGGAGCAATAAGAAGATTGTCAGAACGCAGAGAATTAAGAGAAGCTCCATGCACACTGTGCAGATAAATACTTCAAGAGATTGTGGCTGGATCTTTCCACAGTCTTAGGCCGCTCTTCATGTTTTGTTCCATCACCACCCCCCCCCCCCCCACACACACACAAACACATTAATGGCCTATATGCACACGAAGATAGAAACAAACACCCCCGAAAACGCCTCTTGCTTCACTGCATCACGCCCGAGAAACGCTACAAACAAAAGACAAAGACGCTTCACTTCCATCACCTCCCAAGCTCCCGAAAAGAAAAAGAAAGGAGAATGCGTTCCATCATTATTTCACTCATGAACTGCTGTATTTTTGTAATAACAACACCCGCAAATCATAATGTGAGCAAAGACTTATCACAGATAACTCCTTATAGTGCGATTATATTGGTAGCACTGTCAAGGAAATCACGTTGACCAAAAAAAATAATAATAATAATAAATAAATAAAAGTGCTTCATGTCAAAGTGACAGTGAGTGAGTTATAACTTTTGGGCCAATCAAGAGAATATACTATTACTTAGATTTGAAATTTTGACATTCGAATGTTATGAAGAGAAGAAGAAAAAAGAAAGAAAAATGATTGACTCTGGGTGATGATATTCCCATTAATGGATACTGTGTTTATCATGACAAAATATTTTGTGGAAAAACAGGAAATGCGAATGTTCCCATGCAATCTTAAGATTGGGGCAATACCAGTGTTATGCTCGAAAGTATGAGAGAATTCAAAGCAGATGAGTTTTCCTTTTGTTTTACAAACAAATATGCATAGAATGACTATAACTTTTTTCCACAACCAAAGTCAATTTACTTATTTTGCTTTCTTTGTTGACTTCAGTCGCACTGCTGTAGTCATTCACAGCAACCCAGATTTAAAAAAAAAAAGAAAAAAAAAACACCCAAAACCAAAAACCAAAAACAATAACTATGTAGTCAATGGCCGGATGCAAACCTCGCCCATTAAAAAAACAAAAGCAAAAACTAAAACTATTTATATACAGGCGATAACGCGAACCCAAAAGAAAGATTTACACGGGATCATGGAGTATATAACATTGATTACCATGCGCATTCAGACTGTGCTACTATATGCTGTCTTTGTGACCATTGAGTTCTCCAGACAGTCGTAAAGACGGATTTTTATTGGCTGACAGTGCGCATGACGGGGGTCAATGACCGTGGTAATATTTCACGGCTACGACTGACAAGGAGAACGACGAGCTTCCCTGTCTCGTGCAAGATAATCCAGCCGTTACTATAGCAACGCAGCACCACGTTAAGGCTGCGGAATATAAATTCTTGTCTTACCATAATCTTTGCAGAGTGAGCGATAACTGTCTTTCCACTCATGACCAAATAAATTTCCTTGTTCACGTTATTTGTGATCCCTGTCGATAAAATTCTATGTATTATAGCTTTCATTTTCATTCAGTGCAACAACAATTTTCTCGCCAACGTATTTCTAAAGAAACAACAACAACAACTTCGAGGTCGCAAAAGTTTGTGCCATTTTACTTCATTTTTCATAAGTTTAAGGCAAGGCATATAGGCCTATACTAAACTGAAATCAGATGAATTAAGAGTGTGTTGACTACTTGGTAACATTAAAGGGATAAAGGATTTATAATCTGATTCTTCTGCCAATTCAATTTTGTGTGCCTGTGTAGAGTTTTCCCCATGAAAGGACCTTGTGAAGAAATAAAGCCATAATTAACACTGTTATGTCATGAGGATTCCATTTACCACAAAAAAAAAAAATAGTTAAAGGTGGAATTTGGAAACACTGCTTTCGTAATAAAAGCGTTATAACTATCATAATGAATGGTCTTTGGAGTCATTATCACAATCACGATTTTGGCCGTCATTAATGAAAGCTCTCAGAGCTTGTTGTGTATGGAGTAACGCTTCACACAACTGACGTAATACGGCTTCTCTAAAAACGAGTCTCGGCATTAATCGGGATTAGAACAGATTAGATTATCTCCTACTCAGCTGTCCAAAGAGAGCAATATGGATGCGGCGAAGGATATTGATCACCGTAGGATCTGATATGGTACAAGCATGACGTATCGAATGCATCTTGATCTAATTACATTTCAGGTATTTACGTAGGATGAAGTAACTAAGGATTAATACCTGACCTCTAGCGGGAAGCCAGCAGGAATTTCATTTAAGATTCCTTTGTTGTTTGTTCCGTCATTTCACTTCTCGGACATGCATATGCGTTTGTCTCTACGAGAATATGTCCATTTCCGCGCGTGTACATGATTTCCTTCGTACCTCATAATTTTGTTCGCACACGATTTCGTGCTCATCACTTAATGGCCACGGTGTTTGGAGGCCTTGAAACCGCACTATGCCCGTCCTCGTTTGGTATATGGAGTGTTTCTTGATAATGATGAGCGCATTATAATAATACGAACACTATGGACTTTCGGGGACCTGCAATGTAGGTATTTGTTGAACTGAGTAATTCTTCGCTAATTTTCCTTTCACTTTCATGGCCTACTCTCTCACTGCTAGAAGATGATTGCGTTTTAAGCAATTTCCCTCTTCAAACACAGTGAAGGCATAATCATGTTATGTCCCTTTATATCACCATGACCACAGTGCACGAGAAAAAGATTCGCAAAACATAACTAAGATGTTAGAATCTTAATCAAACACTTGTGTTAAGTGAATGTTCATCTCATCGATGTTTTTTTTTTGTTTATCAATAATTAACATAATGTCCTGAATTTGCAGGTAACAATATTTTACTACTTGATTAGTTTCATGTACTCTGAGGAAAAATAAATCACCCCTTTATTTAAGGCATAATTACATTGTATTTCTTAGTATCTATTTATCACTAAGTCACTTTTGTACAAGCAAATATCAAGAATAAGGACTCAACAGGCGGGGTATTTACTGTTATGAATTCTTTCATATGTTCTCGTCCAGTCATTTTTTCTTGATTTATTCACAATCAGCGCATTAGTGCTCAAAGTAATAATTATACTGTGTAAATCGTAAATCTAGTTCAAAATATTATAGTTACGGCATGCATTGCGGTCCAGCATCCGTCTAACAGGTCTAAATGCGTCGTTGTATAAGGTCACACGGATCCCTAGTTTGGCTGATTAAAAACCCATTATCTCCTAGAAATGTTGATGTTAGACGTTGATGCTCTGTCATTCCACCAAGTGGATAAGAGGGTTATCCTTCGTTACATGCTTGTCTGTCGTCTTCCAATTATACACCATCATCCCGCCTGTCAAAAGGCAGGACGTCCAGCGTAAACCCTTGCCGAGGTCATGACTCAAAACATTTAACAACACCAATCAAGGACTGGCGCAGACTTCACAACAAAATGATAATCCATGTCAATTATCACACCTACGCCGAAGACCCGAGTCAGTTGCTTACCCCCTTGCACTGTCAATATTTGAATCTGATCTTTCTTTTTGGTCACCACCGTGTTGCATGACAACATTGATTCTCTACCAGCGGTGAACACGTGCGACAGGTAAATTTACTCATCGACTTAAGATGAGGAAATGGGATCCTTTCTTCTGACCGTGCTGGGTGATGAGCCATTAAGATATTATCCCTGTACGTTGAAGACTCATGTGCTAGATATGTGTTCTCTTTCTTCCGAGTCAGATAAATCTGCAGGTGCGTCGCTGATCACGCGGAAACGCAGACACATAGCGATAAGCCATGTATTGCTCCAGGGTCAGAGTTAATTGGGGCAGTGGTGTCTTCTCTTATTCAGACGGAAGACATAAAAAATATCCCGGGATATAGCTTCAAATTGGCGAGGACACTTTCCATTGAATTAACACTCATGGCAACCATGAAAATACCTACTTATACCATTAAGTTTAATTTTACTCCCAATTCAACGTTTTATGTAAAGGATGTAATCTGTCTTTTGGTCGTGTTGTAGGTAGCAATAGCCGACCGCAGGGCGAATGGGCCACTTACCGTGGAATTTCACATTTCACAGTCATCCGTAACGAATAGAATCCCTTGGGTCTGTCCACACTTTTGCCATTCGTACAAAGAAACCTAGGAGTATTGGAAAGGTGATCTACACATCCTGCAATTGCCTTTTTATTGATAAATGCTGTCTTCGCCTCGTACGGGTAAACAAATTAAAAGAAGAAGGGTTTCGCTTCCCGCGAATCGTGAAATATCTCGATACAAAGACATTTCATAATTAAAAGGCCCTTCCCTGAAGCTGAAGCTTTCCTTTAATTGAGGAACCCACACTCATCCAATAGACAAATACTTAGTACTTTAGCTTAATGTGTAGTTCAGAGGTTCCAAGTTTCTAATGTGAAAAAGGAATCATTAATTTCTTTTTCTCCCAGAGTGAACCCATCGTATAAGTTATATGTTAGTTGGGGTCTCACGAAGAGGGTTGGACAGGGGCAGGGACAAGTTTCACTCGTTGTATGTTGTTTCAGGTTCAAATATTTTGACGACTTTTTTGCTATCATTCCTAACGTTTGCCACCACGTTTGCCACCAACGGCAAGAAGGGGTAGGAAACAAAACGTCACTCTCCAGTGACACAAACACTGCAGGCATATAGAATGGATAAATATTGTCCTACCTACCCTAGGTGATTTGTTTCTCCGAGGTCTTATTGCCACGGAACACCCACGTCGCCCAGCTACCTTCTCCAGTCGCAGAATGGTTCATCCTCATTAAAATATTTTGACGTTGCCAGTAGCAAACCTAGCTTGTGAGTGAGCTGAGAAAGGAAGACATATATATGTCATCTCTCCCCCTCCTTCTCTCTCCTTTCTCTCTCTCTTTCTATATCTATTAATTTTATCCACGTATGTTGCTTTCTCTATGCTGCACTACTCAAATAATGTTCATCCAAACCGATCAACAGGAACAAGACTTTCTCAATTCGAAAGGAATGTACTTTCATTTCAGAATAAGGAACAAGCATCATTTACTCAGTCTTTCATTTCACGAACGTAAAGAAGTAGCTGGAGTAATCGTGTACACCCTTCTCAAAGTCGAAAGAGGTCAATACCATTGACACCACTTCCTTTCAGTGATGATGTTCATTGAGGTTTAAAGGCATTGACCGTGACAAATATCATATTGTTCCCCTCTACCGACTTAAACCCTTGAGTAATGAGCAACCCCTTTCCATGAATCAGACGATGGAAGAATAATCTTTCAATAAAATCTAACTTCTCATTTGATTTTCTTATTATCGTGTTGCCTTTGTAGACAAAATAATAATGTAGAAAGTCGATCATCTATCAAAGATGATGATGTATTAGAATCCGCTTGAAGGCAAAACTTGGACAGTGAATGAAAATCATTCTTTGTGGAAGCGACGATGACGTCAGATCTTGTAACCATACGTATGTCACACAAGAAAAATTGGAAAAGTCGTGCAGTGAACAGACGCTTGGAGAACCAGTGATGATAGGCAGGGGGGAAAGCAAGCGCGAGGTTACTATAGTACATCATCTTTGTATGTCCCCACAGGACTACCTTTTAATAATCTGTTCCGTCTTGTATTTCTCGGCAGTCGGCAGACGGATATCCTGCCAAGACGAAAGAATGCAATTTCACATCAGAGGGTTTAAAAAATGTCAGTACCACTGCAAACATGGCAACGAAAGAAAAGCCATCGCACTCATGTATGAAACTATTCAATTCGCCTTCCGCTCTCAAAATCAAATAGACAGAAAAAAGGAAAATCAGCTTTCATTTAAAGGGTGTGTACAGTTCTGGTCGAGGTGAAGATTTAGCTTTTAACGTTTTGTGAGATGTTCAAAAACCACTCTATGAAATGTCAAAGAGCATGCAGTTCTAAGGGGTATCAAAAGTTTATTCGATGAAAATCGGTTTTGAAATGGCTGAGATATCCAAAAACAAAGTGAAACAAAGAGATACTAATAAAGTTGGGGCATGTCGCCTTTCATTATTATCACTTTTTTGGATATCTCAGCCAATGGAAAACCAATTTTCATCAAATAAACGTTGAATCCTTCTTAAAATTACATGCTCTTTCATATTTCATAAGAGGCTATTTATTATCTCACTTAGGAATGTTCAAAACATGAATCCCTACCTCAACCAGTACTGTACAGTCCCTTTAAGCATGATTATTCTTTTTCCACGAAAACATTCTATGTTTGTAGAACAAATCCTCATGAACTATACAAGTCCTTCATTACACGGAACTAAACATCGAATGAAAAGAAAAGAAAAGAAAAAAAAGTTGCCGCTGATAACGCTGCCAAGTATTTTTCAACATGAAGTGCACATATGCATCTGAATGAGCTCTGAGCAATAATTATATGTTTGTTTTATTCTTTTTTTTTGCGCGCCCGGTGATAGATAGATAGATAGATGGATGGATGGATAGACAGATATGTAGATATGGAGGGAGGGAAGGAGAGAAAGAGATAGAGAAAGAGACATGATAGAATAAAAGAATCTGAAAACATAATTGTGAAGATGTGGACGGACAGATTGTTGAATAGACAGAGAGAACATGACTGTCTAGACAGATTTAAACATATAGATATTTACAGTCACAACTGCATACTTCCAAAATAGAAGAAGAGGCTAATCAACAAAAGGATAGAAAGAATAGATAAATGGAAGTGTGGATAGATTAAATGAATTAAAAAAAACATAAAGAGGAAGACTAGACTTACGCAGAGAAACAAGGATGCGATGTCTTAATCAGATTTCAAGGGAAAGGCAGTTTGACAACAGTAAGAACGACTGATAATAAAGAGAATCGATATATTGAGAAGCTGATTAGAGCAACTATTCTCCAACGGATCTTGTCAACCATCATCAATGAACAGATTAAAGGACAAGTTCACCTTCATATACATGTGGATTGAGTGAAGGCAACAATATTAGTAGAACACATCAGTGAAAGTTTGGGGGAAAATCCGACAATCCGTTCAAAAGTTATGAATTTTTTAAGTATCTGTGCAATCACTGCTGGAGGAGAAGACTACTACAGTGTGTGATATCACATGCGTACAACAGTATAACGAAAATAAAAAGAGAATTTCACAAAACTTTACTTTTTGAATAAAGTGAACATTTCTTCAACATGTTACTGACTTATGGTAGGGGTAAAATTATTTCCCTTGACTTCTGAAAGAGAGAAGTCGAGTGTTCTTTTATTATGTGAGAAAAGTGAGAATATCTTGAATTTTCTTTATACTTTCTTTATATAGTTGTACTCATTATGACATCACAAGCTATAGTAGTCTTCCCATCCAGCCGTTACTTAGCAGAAAGTTCAAAAATTCATAACTTTTGAACGGATTGTCCGATTTTCCTCAAACTCTCATTGGTGTGTTCTACTAATATTGCTGCATTCACTCCTTAACCCACATGTCTATGAAGGTGAACTTGTCCTTTAACGCCTCAAGCCAACAAGTGTTACTCTTTACATGCGAGTCTGATTCTGAGACTAGGCAAAGTTTCCGTCAAGTGACGGCGACTCTGTATCGATAATCCAAAACGCAGATACAAGTATGCGATGATTGAGAGGCTGAGTTGGTATCGATACTTAGGTTATCACGGGATGAGATCGTTATCGAATTGTCAGTGTTTATCACACGTGGCATGGGTATACCGCCTCTGCGTCATGATTTAAACTTGTGCACTTTCACTCTTCAAATATGTTTTTCGCAAAATTCAAGGAAAAATTGTCAGGACTGTACTGATAAATGCTCTGTGTATTGTGAAGTATTGTACTTCGTAGATCTGACATTGAAACTAAGTCTTTTTACAGTAATCCATGCGCTGTTGTGAAATTTATCCAGCATGATATGCCATCTCCATTTTGTAGCGCTTTTCCATGATTCCATGTAGTCTGTTGATTTCTCTTACATGTGGTGGACATATTTAGATAATCGAAATGCGCTGATGACACATAAAACATGCTCTGCCTTCCTTCATCTCCCTCCCCCTCCCCTCTCTGTCTGTCTCTGTATAATATTTGAACATTTCTCTATTCATTTCCGTGACTACTCTGGCAAGCTTTCTGCTACACATTGTCGGAACTATACTGAAGAGTGCTATCATGTATCTACTTTGCTCTCAGAGCACTTGTTCCCCCCTTTTTTTTTTCAGACAATGATGGCGTTACAGGCACTGCAAGTCGTGTATTGTGACCTTCTATGACTTGACCTCAAAATCATTTCATATCATGCCTGAATTAGGAGAAGAGGTCCATTTGAAAGATTTCAACCAAAATCATTAGTCATCCATCCATCCAGGTAGTCATTGCACCCCTTTTTCTCCCCCCCCCCCCCCCCCCCCCCGTGCGCTTAGAGTAGAGGGAAAGCGTGATGTGTACTGATAGCAATTTACCACTGAAGTGTTCATGGAGACTGAGGGATGTGGGACTTTTCTTTTTTTTTGGGGGGGGGGGGGGGGAGGTGAGACTGGGACACCACGGGATGGGTGGGGGAGGGGGGGGGGGGGGGAGTTGATCGAGGAGTCCGCTTTGTGGATGCTTCATAGATCATAGGTGGGATTCCCACCTCAGCTAACCAGCTCACGCTTGTAAATCCAATCGTATTATCCGGATGTGTGGAAAAATCCTGTTAATAATATCTGGGGTGCCTCTTCGAGACTCGAGTTATCCTTCGGAATAATTAATCACAACAGAGATAAACTTTAATACATGAATGAATGATGTGCGTTCATGTAATCATTTGAGATAAGAGAGAAAGAGTTAAAGAGATAATTTGGTATTGCTATGATGTGAAGAACTCTTACTCTGCGCGTTAGGCTGCGGCAAGGTACAAGGCTGCAGGGATATAATACACGGCAAATCGCATACTAGTACGGAAAAGCTGACGTCGTAGAATAGGGTTTGTGAAGAGAAGATGGCCAGCAAAACAGTGACCTTAATTGCATTCGAATCTTGACTGTCTCTATCACTCGCTTTGTCACCTAATCGCTAGAAGTACGGTTCATTTGAAATGTATCGTCAGGCAAAAGCTCTGGAAACAAGATTATATTTCACACTGTAGAGGGTTTTGCTGCAGGAAGAAGTACGTGGCATTAGGATTAGTTTCAAACAGCGGTCATCGATCGTGTGAAATTCTGTCTCCTGCCCGCGGGTATCTATCCTTTGCTCGTCAATCAATAGACAATGTGGACGAAGTGTAAGAAACACCATTCACTGCTGGGTGACAACATGACCACCAGATGGTGGCAACATGACAAGTCTCCAAGATCGTATCAACAATTTTGTCCAAACATTCGGGGTTCCTCAGACCATGGCTGGATGGCTGTGTATTCTGCGTCTTGTCAGTGAGAGAATAAACATTTGATGTGAATGTCAGTGTGTCCTTACCAATCAGACGAATCATCTACCCCCCCCCCCCCATACACAGACATTATATGTATGCACACACACCTGCCTCGCAAACTCAGTTTGAGAAACATCACCTCAAAATACCGTTGCAGTTGAATACAGAGTGGTTTGCGATAACGTAAACGGTAACGATGGAGCTATAAGAGCTTAATTTTATCACCATTTCACTTCTTTCTGTCTTCTGTTGAAAATTGAATAATGGAAACTTCAAATTTGACACTCTTCTGCCATTATATAATAGAGACAAAGTTGTATCATGATAATTATACTATTCATGGTGATACTGATTGCAACGAGACAGAGTTCAACGCAATATTCTTTCCTCTCTCACCACAATAAAGCAGAATGTGTGTGTAATGTGTGTAATGGTTCAATAATGATGATAGTTCTGCCTTTACAAGGGACATCAGGCAGCAATCCGTTATAAACGATCGATACGAGGTTGACAAGATAAAGGACAAGTCCACCTTCATAGACATGTGGATTGAGTGAATGCAGGAATATTAGTAGAGCACATCAGTGAAAGTTTGAGGAAAATCGAACTATCCGTTAAAAAGTTATATATGAATTTTTGAAGTTTATGCTCAGTCACTGCTGGATAAGAAGACCACTACAGCTTGTGATGCCACGTGTGTGGAACGATTACGAAAGTTTTATAAAGAAAATTTAACATATTTTCACTTTTCTCGCATAATAACTTGATAACAGAACACTTGAATTACCTCTTTTAGGCAGGGGGAATAATATTACCCTTAAAATACGTCCGTGACAAGTCGAGGAATAAAAAATAGATACAATTTTGTTAAATTCTCCTGATATTTTCCTTATATCATTCTACGCATATGATATCATACACTATATATGGAAATCTTCTCATCAAGCGTGTAAGTGCGCAATAGCTAAAAAAATTCATAACTTTTGAACAGATTGTCTGATTTTTCCCAAAATTTTCACTGATGTGTTCCATACGAATATTGCTGCATTCACTCAATTCACATG
This sequence comes from Diadema antillarum, assembly GCF_040938485.1. Lineage (NCBI taxonomy): Eukaryota > Metazoa > Echinodermata > Echinoidea > Diadematoida > Diadematidae > Diadema > Diadema antillarum. Next base: position 2,098,763 of record NW_027271028.1, read on the forward strand.
TTTGAAGGCGTGGGCTTGTCCTTTAAAGTGAAAACATACATAAAATCATTGCTTCTTCAAAACCATTGCTTCTTCGATGCCGTCAATCGAACGTACTTCACCGCAGGATTGGCGCCTTTGAGAAATATGCTGGTCCCATTAAGAGCGTCAACATTAACCATGCCACGACAGATATCAAAAATATCATTGCCAAAATCCACAAAGTTTAACGACAACGGCTGCAAATAGGTTCAACGTTCAAGGTGAAAGGCGGGGAAGGAGTGTTACCTCACCACGCCCCTTCTCGAAAATGAGGTTATTATTTTGAAACGGGATGAAATACTAGTAAAGGGAGTGCAGCAAGGAAGAAGTGAAGGAGGAAATCGAGTAATGTGATCTCTCGTTATAGTGAAATTTGAAATCTTGCCATTTCCTATACCCTGAAATTAGAAACGAATGAATGAGTCATGCATGGATCTATGGTTTACAGACGTTTATATCAGTGCACATTTTCACTGCCATGAATATGAAATGAAGAATGGTGCCAAGAGTTAAAGAATTATATTTTGGTGTACAAAGGTTATGACAGTGACACTGGACTCAAATTTATTATTCAGTGCCAGAAACCAGAGCCCGTCTACACCCCAAATCTGTCATCGTCACTACCAGGAAGGTAGTCACAGCCTACACTGACGTAGGCCTATACTCTTTTCCCTTTTTTGGGTGGGTGGGGGGGGGGGGGGTGGGGGTGTTAGCATTGCTGTTGATATTACTAGAAACTGAGTGACCAAACTCTTCTTCTTATTTCTTTTTTTTTTTTTGCTAAGATTCATAATAGTCTAATATCACTTTACCATGGATATTTCACCGTAAATGTTTTTTCCTCTGTACAGATGTCAAAAACGTTTGGTTCAGGGAAAATAGGATTCCCGTCACTCTAGTCAAGGAGTTGGCAATATTTCCCTATGGTCCGCTATATTTTTTTTTTCTCGCCAGGGGAAGCAAAGAGATAGGAAAGACAAACAAAAAACTAGGTCTTCAGTCCTATTTCTCCCAAACAGGTGGTTCAGTGTGGCCAACAGCTGACCGGATACTCCCTCTCTTTGTCAAGCCATGACACGACGGAAACATTTTGTTTGTCTGCTTCTATGCGACTGTTGTTTCTGGAACGCTCATGTTGCTGAAGGACGAAGTTTGCTTTTTCTCGATGGTCTGTTAATTGGTCTGGTCAATCGTTTTGTCGAGTAATTACCTCTGTTTAAATAAATGACGCTGAGACGAAAGGGTATCATACTATTATGACGCATTTGCACAATATTATATCATCGCTATGTTTTGCGTAGTGAACGCATCATCCATGCTTGCTGGTGACTATTGATATTCTCTGTATGATGAAAGTCGAAACGAATGGCAGACAAGAGGCGTGAATGATTCTTACGTATTGTCACTGAGTACCTGTCCATGAGGAGCTGTAAACTGACTTCCGCCTTAGCATTTTGTCTGTATCCACACCTGGCTGAAAGACTTCAAGGCGAAATCGTCACCGGCATTAATTCAAAGGATGTGATACACATAGTTATACTTGTGAACTCCATCTCATAACAGACTACTATATTATCCTGGTCCTGTATAGCATTTGGACCCCTATGGAAACCAGCTCTGCTGATCAGGGTGTCCCACCCCATGAAGTGGCAATAAATTCAATAAACCGATCACTCATTTAACTATTAAGTATGGAAGTATTTCTTCTCAAAGTGTCTATGGAATATTGATGAGAGGATAATTATTATATGTGATGTGGATAATGCTACTGAGTGAACGAAAATCTTTAATGTTTCTTTACACCTTGAACAGGAGGTTGGGTCATGGTACCAGCACTGAGAAAGTTATAATTTCGAAACGGTGAGAAAATAAAGTCCAGACTCAAAGTCCCTTGGCCTCATCTGTTTTTCCACACTTTTTTTTTCTATTCCCTGTTTCCTCAGTTTCCCGCACTCTTTGTAGTTGTAAGCTTTTCCACCCCCTCTTTCCCCCTTCCCTCAGAGATACCCACATAATACATGCATAGTCTTTTCAGTGGGTACCTCCACTTCTTTCGCAGAGTGTATGAATAGGATTGTATTTTTTTTTTTTGTACTCATCACATAGACACGAACATGAACATGTTGTTATCTCCGGAGGGTTATGTATACTTTCAATGACACGCATGTCAAATTTTACATATTTTTTGTACATCCTTTTGAAAAAAAAGTGAAAATAAAGTTTGAAACATTGAATCATTGAATCATTGAATCATTAAATTCTAGAATAATTCAAAAATATAAGGCAACAATAAACCTTTGAAGAGCCTATTATGATCCACAAAAAGTGTATAATATGACGTATTCCATGTAGCCTACAAGCTATAATATACATATTTGTATGTCGTGTATGTACAAGTATGTATTTTGTGAATGGATGAAATCAAATCAAATCAAATTCTGAAAAAAGCACCAAGTGAATAACAAAACAAACCTAATGCCCACTGACGTGTTTCCATTAAAGGGTCGAAATCATAACAGTCCATTTGTGTAAGACAATCCATTCCATGCATTTACCTTTTAAAAATCGTTGCAATACTAAAACGTTTCTACTTTATAGTCAGTGTGTAATATTTCGAGGAAGTGAAGAGGAGAATAAAAACCACAAGCCACTCTATCAATATAAACTCAACCGATGTTGTGTGAAATGCGAGAATAAGACTAGTTTTCCCCTCCTACTTCAATATACTTTCAGAAGGGAATGAAGGCATGTGAAAGTATGGGAAGGCAAAGTTCACAATCATCTCGAAGATCTTGATTATGTATTTATTTGGTTTTCTGAGTTCAGCACAGCTATAATTCTTGTTATTCCGTGGAGAGCTCAGAAATGCGCAGAAACTGAGGACAATACGGATCGTTGAAGCCGGAAGTCATGACATTCATAAATCAGTTCGACCAAAAAGCTAAAAAAAAAAAAAAAAATGTAGAGGGATATTCGATCACTAAAGAAAGTGAAAGTTACCTCTACACATGCCCTTCGACTTGTTTATCTGATCACTTTAGAGAGAGACAATTGATTTCAAGATATTCCCTCCCCTGCCCTAATTTCCCCTTCTCGATATGCGTATGTAGCTGCCCCACGCCCTTGTTGAATCCAGTGTTTGCGCAGTTAAAGCCACTGTTTACCATTGGGAGCAGTGATTGAAAAAATGCATAGTTGATGCATATGTATAGTTCAGTTGTATCACAAAAGATCCTACCACATAAAAAGTTCGCAATAAAGCCACAAATATGAGGAAATATCACTATTTGTTTTCGATAAACCATAACTGTAGACGGTCTATCAAACGATTTTGATAGAATTATTGTTCAAATTTTGTATATTCAAGAATACTTAACATTGAATATACTGATTGATATTTTTAAATTGCTTGTTTCTATCCGAAACCCACGTTTTAGAACTATTATTTTTCAAGATTGACGTAACTCCAGCACACTTACCATGCTAAAAGAATTATCATATATGTCTGTGTGATTTCTGTGGTATCAAGGGAATTCTTGAACATGCCACCTTTTACCCCCTTGAGAAGGAAAACTATGAAATAATTTTGTAGTGTTTTCGGACAAAATACACTAGATGATTCGGACAATATCTGGTCATTAATAATTGTTATAAATAGGCTGGGCAATACATGCAGTGTAAGACAAGACAATAGCAGAGGGGACGGCAAAATTATCAGCCATATTGACTAGCATTTTACCAAACAGGGTATCATCAACATTAGTTTATCTGGCATCCGTGTTAGCGCAAGAAACCAATACCACCTTACTGGTATTGGTTTCGTCGTCTTTAGATATCATGATAATCACCGTGGTAACAAGACGTTATCGTATCAATAAGTGGTTCCACTTTACCATGATTTAGCAATTCCTTCTCGCCTGTCACCATTTCCTTAATTGGTATTGATCTTCATTTCACTATGATTTCGCAATTTTGCAGTTTCAGACACATCGTGTGAAGTGACAATCGAGAGTAAAGTTTGCTCGGTGGACACAAGGGGAAATTTGTTTTATGATATCAAAATTGGTCTTTCAAAATAAAGTGTCGAAATGGTGTCACACTTACAGGTACAAATTTCCCCTTTGCAGTCAAATTTCAAGGGTCTTCCGCCACGAGAAAGTGCTGAAAAATAAATAAAATAAAATGAGCGCATGTTTGGCCCCAGAACCTAATCCATTTCATCATCCCTTGTAATCCAGATTCTCTGGGTTGAGCTGCATTCAGCCAGCGTTTTTGCCGACTCACTGTTTAATTTGTATTTACTTGTCTATTTTTTTTTATTGAGATCTAACATACCGTCGTGGCTTTGCAGGAATCTTAATGATGTCATTATTAAGAGCTTTGATTGCTAGGTGGTATTTAGCTACCGAATGGCTTGTAAGCACTTGCAATATAAACTCAACTCCGGTACGATTTGACATAATATTCAGGCATAGACAGATCAATACCAAGTAGTTGTTGCTTTTTCTTTTTGTAGTTATATATTATGTGTTCTCTTTCTTTCCGAATTAGGGGATTTCTATGTAGCAATTCACCAAGGTATTTGGGAGAAAAACAAAGGAAATGTATAATTTAAATCTCAGAGCTCACAGGATTGCCCTTGACTTAAATCTGAAAGCTTGAGTCTTCGAACTTTTTCCAGTATGATGAAAGAAGTTGAATTGAATTGACTCTGCAGAATTGGGCATAAGCAGTATCTGTTCAATCCCCCCCCCCCCACCCTTCAGTCATATGCAATAAAATAGTCTATATGTATAATGGGGGTTACACGGGGAGCACTGTTATCCACAATCAACAGGTCCAGTACACCCTACTCATGCTATACATAATTATGATGTGCCACAAACCGTACATTATCTACAGCAAAATTGTCACAAGATACTCTGATTCAAGAAAAACAAGGTTCAGTCCTATGTAGCTTCAAATCGAAGTAAAAGTCGAGGATCCAAAAGAAAAAAAAATCCTTATGTCAATTTGCAAATCAATAGTCCGATTTCAGACAAAATGATAAGCTGAAATTCAAACAGTCGTAACTTTGTAATTACTATGACATCTCTTGTTTCTTACTGTTCGATTGTTCATGTCTGCTGCGTTTTAAAAATAATGACGTAAGGTAGAAGAAAGCATTGACCTTCAGCAAAATGATGTGCAGACCGTTTCTGCTTCAGCCTGTCTCACCACAAAACCCAGAGGGACATGATGGGCAAAATTTGGACTGTGAAAACAGGATGAGTTTCCTGAGATCATCGTCTGGACTCGGCACTGACCGAGAAAGAACTAGAGCCCGATGAGTATCGTGTATGACTGGAAATTTTGAATGAGCGTTTTGTTTTGTTTTGTTTTGTTTTGTTTTGTTTTGTGTCTTTTTTCACAATATCTTTCCAGTTTTAGCGACCGTTTAAAGCTGAATATAAGGCTTCAATAGACTAATTCTCTATTTAATTTGCTTTCTGAAGAAGAAAACGAAACAATGTGGGTAGCATGTGATGTATTGATTCATAATAATGTTTGGTAAAACTCGAAAGGAGTTCGTCTGGCAAACGAAACAATCGTGAAAATTTAATCCATGTGGGAGCACATATTGTACTCCAGATGTCATCCTCAATCTCCCGAAGGGTTCTTTCAAGCAAATGCCTTTCCAAGAATCTGGCGATCTGTGATGCGAAATTCGTGCTGCAGACAGTAAACACATCATTATTCAATTATCTCGTAATGTTTTCCTGTGCACTGAAGACATATACAAATTTATAACAGTCTTCTCTTTATCACCCTTCCCCTTCTTGTGGTACGATCACTAGATTCCCTCCGAAGTTGAGAATATGCTGTCTCTTTCTTACGTTTATGATTTAGGTGAGGAACACAATGTTTCCATTCTTCCTTTAATCATCTTTTTTTTTGGGGGGGGGGGGGGAATGATACTATCAAAGAGATATAATTACTTTCTGATGTAGCAGTGCGATGACACTATTGAGGAAAGTCTCAACAGATGAGATTGTCCTAAAATTCAGACGATGTTGAACGAGCGGTGACTTTGATATGAGCCTTTAAACCAGAAGCTTAGAGGGGATTATCAGATTATGGTAAAAAAAAAACAATCAATAAATCTAGGTTTTCTTGCTTTAAATGCCACAATGGGACCTTAGACAGGAATGGAATTATAGTTTAAACAAACAAACAAACAAACAAACAAACAAACAAACAAACATACATACATACAACCAAACAACATTGCATGACCCAATTCTTCAGCACAAGAGGAAATTCGATTTCTGTTGACATTTACCAGAGGGTCGGCCAGGAGTGGATCCCTGTTTGCACAGACAAACTTTCTCTCTCTCTCTGAACCGTGTGACTAGGCGATACATATAAAAATACATTCACAGTATTCCGATAAACTCGAGTTTTCGTCTTTTGTGGGCGCACTACATCCTGAATGCCAAGTTTAGGAGAAGGAAATCTGTCGTGTCTCTCGATAGAAACTTGACGCGCACAAGACAAGTCGAATACTACATGTATATAGATAAACGAAGCCTGGAAACAAAGTCATAACGAAAATAATTTCGTGGCTCATTTTTTACTTTGAATAAACTATTTTGAGAATCGTTGTATATACATTTTGCCACGTGTTTTTCTATCAGGTGTTCGTTTGCACTTAAACAGTGTAACCTCGTACATATACTAAGTACATTCAGACAGAGTCGAGTTTTTGTCTGTCGTGCGTGCATTGTAATTTTATTACGAATGCCAAGTTCAGCAGAAGGAATAAGTCATGTTTCTCGGTGGGACGTAATAGCTTGACGCGCATACTCCAAGAAAATAATCATGTCGAATCAAGACTAGATATAGTAAAAGCGAGAGAACAAAATCATGACGAAAATAATTTCTTGGCTCATTATTTACTTTGAAGGTATTATTTTCTCTATCTTTGTTTATCGTTGTGTGTCACATGTGTGTTTTCTTATCAGGTGTTTGTTTCCACTAAAACAGGGTGACTATGAGTAACACAAAAATATACTCAGACGAAGTCGGGTTTTTTGTTCGCGGGGTTCGCATTATACCCTGATATGAAAGAAATGCCAAGTTTGGCATAGAGGAAATTAGTCATGTTTCTCGATCGAACGTCATAGCCTGGCGCACGCAGTTCAAGACTATATCTAGGTTAACAAAACTGCAAAATAAAGTCATTACTTGATATCTTTTGGCTCGTTATTTTATTTTGAAGAGACCATGTTGTGTATTAGGTGTCCATTTCCAATAAATTAATGGTCCGTGTGTGTCACAACGAAGAAATTTAATGAGTCAAGATTGGATTGTTGATAATTCCTTCTCACGAACATTGTACTCTCTTTCTCTGGACATCATGGGAGCCAATGAAATAGATATTCGGAGAGAATGGAGAGGAGAGCACGAGATAATGAGTAAGACGAGTTCAAAAATCAAGAAAGTTAGGACATTTGCTGTATAGTTTCGCCTTCCACTTAAACATCTGTCCATGGGTTGTAGTGAAACTGGTTTCTCAGAAGAAAGTTTCCAAAATCATTCTGACATGAGGCATGTCTCAAAATGCCAGCTGGGAATGAAAAGGGAAAGAGGAGGAGGGGAACAAATAAGGGGCGGGGGGGGGGGGGGAGGGGAGAGACACAGTCACACACACACACACACACACACACACACACACACACACACACACACACACACACACACACACACACACACACACACACACACACACAAAACACCGTATCTCTCTCTCAAAAAAAGAGCCCAACCCTTCCCGATCTTGCCGTTATAGTTACACTGCTGATGGATAACAATGTACGAATACCGTGGATGTAGCATGATGTCTATTCAGTTCCATTGTATCATTCCGGAGGATATTTCGTTTTCTTCTTCTCCAATTTGTCATGGAATTACTTGAAACAAAGCTCAGGGGGTAGAGGCGATCGAGCATGGGGATACTTTCACAGACCTCAGGAAAGCCAAAAGAAAAAAACAATTGAAGTGCTTAAGTGTGTTGACTGATTAACTGCAAATCCTCTTTCCAGACCACCCATAGACAACCTTTTGATATTCATACAAAACAAGATGACGGCTAAAAGGAGCGACCGTTTAGCGGCACTGATTCAGTACACCGTCCTGCTGCTTGTGTAAATATTATCGCGCGTTTCCGAGACTATTTATATGGCAGTTTGCTCACACAGTTTGAACCAGGGGCGCGACATGGAAGTCGGTGCGAAGCCATCGAAGTTGTAAATCCGTCGGCAACTTTAAGGAGTGAAAGAAATGAGTTATTTATGCCACTTATCGTCAAGTCAATCTCAGATTTTATAAATTATGAAGGAGCATGTAGAGCGGAATTCCATTTTGTTACGATTTTTTTTTTCATGACGGACCAAAGTTGATACCTGTATGATCAAGAAAAGTAAAAAACAAAAACAAAAACAAACAAATAAACTAAACACCAACAAAAAGACTTGCACGTGTATGTGAATATGTGTCCGTGAATAAATGTGTGCTTGCTTGTGTGTGCATGTGCGTTAATTGCGTGCGTGTGTGATGATTTTGTCCGTATTTGCATATAAGAAAATAGAGATGATGGCTATAACGTGATACAATAATCACATAATATCGTTCAAAAAGGGTAATATGAACGGTACAATTACGAAACATCTGTCGGAGGAACAGCCTAAAGGTGTACAGGAAGATACTCAACCTTAACACTTTAACAACCTTAATCTAAGAGGGCTGTGAATGTGACCTTGCCCCATATTGGTGGAGAGAGATTTCTTTAATGTTAGGGAAATGTTTTTCCCCTGCTTGATTTCGCATCGAGGGTGTTAAGGTTGACGTCAATGTCATTTTGCAGATCCTAGGATTCGTCAGGCTCCCACGTGACCTGAAGGGGGAAAACCCCCGTCGACAAACATTCCGCTGTGAGGAAGCTTCAGCAAATGAGCGCGTGGTTCATGGCTTTTAAGTGACAAAGACCAATGAGGAGATAGGACCTGATAGGAGCAGGCAGCGACAGGAAATTCCACGGCAACTGACTTGCGCCACGGAGATAAAATCCTTTTGGTGACTCACGTCTTCAGTCTTGTAGGGATTTTAGCCCAACATTGTCAAGTTTTATTAAATCCAGAATATTGGCTCATGCTGATAGACGACTTGTCTATAGTCTGATAGACGTGAATAATGGTCCGAACATCTTTTTGATGAAACATTTTAGTTTGTATCGTTCCTTCTCGCCTTTTATCCTTTCCATGCAACATGGAACAGACGAGATTATTAAATGTGAATCTTTAAATCTTAAAGATAAAAAGTCATGAATCTTAAATTCTAGGATTATGATGGTACCTGCTCTTGAGCAGATATTGAGCAGATACCTGAAGACTGCAAAAGCAACTTGGGAATAAAGATTTTAAACAATAGGGTGTAAATCATTACCAGTTACGTTCCAAACTTCAATAATTATGTTCATCTTGTGTAATGGTATACCTGAAAGTGGTACACCGGTATAAGTGAAAGTGGAAATAAATGTAAATCATAACTCACAAAGGTAAAGAATTTGGAAAATTGTGGCTTAGGAGAGTTGCGGTTTAATCTCGTAACTATTGCGAGCTTCTATGTTGCAATTCCTCTAAAAATGCTGTTACTATTAAATACCTTCTCAATTTCGATGAAATTTTCATCGAAATTGAGAAGGTAAATGCATTTTGTATAGAAGGCTCCCAGCTTCTTATACAATTGATGATTTTCAAATTTGGATAATCATCGTCATAACATCAAATATGGTTGAAATTGTATGGGGTGAGGATGGGGTGGGGAAAGGGGAGGCGTGTCTTAGAACACTGCTGGGTTCTATCCCGACATTTAAACACTTCCGCACATTCAAATTTGTGGCACCACTGGTTCTCGTACTTAAAGGCATAATTTACCATTTGCGGAAGAAACAAAGGCCAAGCATTAGTGCTTTGAAATAGTTCTAAAATGTGAGTTAGAGATAGAAACAACCACTGTCAGAATTCAAATCCGCATAACCGACGTATTGTTAAATACATTAAATGTGAAACAATAGTTATAATAAAAATGTTTCCAGACTAAACCGTCTACAGTTATGGTTATGGTTATCTCCTTATATATTAGGCTTTATTGCAAAAATTTTGTGGATGTTTTGTCAAACAACAGACCTACACATATGCGCCAAATGTGATATCTTGAACATTTTTTTTTAAATCACTGCTCCCAAAGGTAAACAGGACCTTTAACAAGAACCAGTTCAATCCCCTATGTAAAATGATGGTTTAAAGCTGCTTAAAAATGCCATTCAAATAAGTGTGAGAGGAAATGGGGAGTGTTCGCAAACATTATTTGTTACTTCAATAATGTCTAACAGCAATTATTGCAGCAATTTATTTTTTTTAGGGAAAAATCATCCTGGTGGTTACACCGTGAAGCTACAAATAGCTTCATAGTTACACCCACTTAAAACAAAAATAAAGAAGACGAAATCTCTACAGTCATGCGACCGCTCAAAAGAGGAAGGAGTTAGCTATATCATGTGGAAATGTTGAAACAAATTACCGAATTATCTCAATAGAACGAAGTGAAAAGTTTCGCAATGCGGACATGTAAACAAGAACGAAAAATTCCCTATTAAGATACAATGTTATCTGAATAGAAAGTGACAACGGATAGTCACTTACTGGTACTTACCAGATAGCCATCAGTGATAATGGTAATGATGGCATGATACCCTTTCATGTCCATGTATGGTTCCTATGAATATTTACTGTCCCAGATCCAATCTCTAAACAATGCAGTGATCGTGATCGTGATACCACGAGAAATCAATCTGAAATGAAGAAGGGGGGGGGGGGGCAGAATGCATCTTCATTCATTCCTTTGTAATTCCATAGATGGGCATTGATATCTGACGAATAGAAAATAAAACAAAAATGATATTATTCAAACACCAAACTCGAAAGATCTATTTGTGATACTGAGTTTCTCTGAACTCCCTCCCCCTCTTCTGTCCCCCCCCCCTCTCTCTCTTTCTGTCTTTGTTTCTTTCTCCCTCTCCCTCTCCTGCACTTTCACAAAAAAGACTATCAAAACCAGTTTAGGACATTCGAAAGGGAAAGTCTAAGAAATGTATTGCTCTTTTTTTTTGTTTCCACACGTGACAGCATTACAATTCAAACTTTATACGTGAACTGCCATGATGCAATATGAGGCCACAATGTTATTTTTTATATCTAAAGTTTCGGTCCCACGTTGGAGGGACGTTTTCAACCACAGTTACCATGGTTACAATTCTGAGAAAGCAGCAAACAAATGTAGGCCTATATATACATTTGATCCTTTATTAAACATGCACCATTTTTAGATAAGTTTTGGTCTTCATTTCAAAGAAAAATCGTCTGGTCAGTTCGATCTTTTCCTTTTTCTTCCCAACATGTGATATCATCGATATAAACGATTCATAATAGTATACTAGTACGTTACACGGGGTGATGCAATATGCTGTCACGTGTTATTTTTGAGATTGAGGAAGTTGCAGACACATGTTGAAATGACGTTTTACAGATTAGGCCTACATGCTTCCAGGGAGGATATAGATTCTAAATTGTCAGAAAAGATAATAAAACTCATACGTAGGCCAACATACTCTTCCTTCTTTTCTTTGATCGAAAAATAACTGCATTCGTCCTGTTTACCTACCATAATTGGCACTCGGAGCTCATGCAGACCAATACTGGTACTTTTTTTTTCTGTTTTAACAATGCGGTTAACATTTGACTGTCTGCCAGAATGTATGAGGGAAAATGTGTTACCACTAACATTATCTTGTCAGAACAAGCTATATCCAAGCAGTTTCTTTCGCGAGTCTCGCCCGTCACTTAGACTGGGGTTTGCTTTATTTCTCAACGAATACTCATGCTGGCTAAATCAACCATGAACTCTTTTTTTTTTGAATACTCTCATGCTTTGAATGACAATGGGGATTATATTCACATAGAATTACGTTAATAATGCAATGTACCCCCAGTCAAATTTTGGAGCAGACACAAGACATCGCTAAATCGGTGAGAAATGGTCAGGTATAAACATTTAACTTTGGTGAGCTTTGATGTCTAAAATCGATCAATAGATGCAGGTATATTATTCCTAAGATGTACGCCTCGAAATCATTAGTTGAAATGCTTCATTGTATAGAAAACAAATCTTCAAGAGCATAATATTATGTTCTCATTAATTATTCGGTCGAAGGAAGGTTCTTAGAATCTGAACGCTCTGGTTGTTTTAACGGTTGTGCGTTATAGCCATAACGTGCCACAGTGGCGGCACTTCTCGCATAAGATTCTTGACTGTTTAGTTTAAGGTCCCGAGTTCAAATCCCATCAAGTGTCCACGTCCTTGGACAAGATGTTTTTACCCGCCATGTCTCTCTCCACCCAGGTGTATATGCTGATGCTGTGGGTAATAATAATGGCAGGATCTTCTGACAGAGCAGCGACAACACTGAATGAGGCTACCCTGGATCAGAAAGACAATATCATTATATAATATCCCTGATACATTTTTGTTGTCGTTAAACAAGATCATTGCCCGGATGAAGGTATCATTGACATATTGTGACCGTGAAAGGGATTGTCTGCGGACTGATGCAGCTAGTGAAACCTTTAAATGTTTGCGCTCTTCTACATGGAGAGAAATCTAGCAGGTGGATGTTGACAAGGCTATAGGATACTGTTAGTCATCCGGGATAAGGCGCGGGTGACCCCATAACATAACTGCAGCTTCCACCCTCTCTTTACTGATCTCTGTAGACATCCCTATTATACTTGCAATAGATTGTTCACTCGTTGTTCTCCAGACCAACCCATGTTCTGCTCACCCAGGACAAGGGGTGCAAACAAAACCCCCACGTCTTATTCAATAGCGACGCCGGGTTTCACAGTCGCGTGGACGACTGTCGAGGAATGTCTAGCAAAACCTCAACAATCCTTCGACTCCGTCAATTGTTTGATCACTCAGAAAAACGTGCCCACTTTCCTGATGATCTCACAGCTCCTTTGCTTGGCCGCATGACTCTCACTGAGCCCGAGGTTCCCCTACACCCACCTAAAGGGTTTCGCGTACGGAGGACTCAAGGAGGTCAGGAAACCTCAGATTCCAAATCTTGCCTTAAAAGCAAACCGCTGGAATGTCTTAAATGTTTTCTTATATCAAGTTTCTTTCTTTTATCATACCGTTGAGTGTATATTACTTATGTGTGTGCCTTGATTTCTCTACGTATATGACGTAATCGCAGACATGTTGAGATTATGCTATGACGCAGTGTCGAAACATTAATAGATAATTAATTTTGTTGAACTAAATGGTCACTTTAGAAATCGAATTTGCTTAACTGAACGGCCCAAACTTGCAGAAAACAAAGTAAAACACAAAGGATAAATGAGTGAGTGAACGAATGACTAGATAGATAGGTAGATAGATAGATAGATAGATAGATAGATAGATAAGTTTATTACACCCCCCTGATTACACTAACCAGGGTCTACCTCCCTGCACTAACTACCACCAGCGCTCGCCTAGTTCCTCCTTGCTACCACAAGGGCATACATCGTAAGGTGAAATCATTTCCACCCCTTGCAGGAATTTGGAGTCACGATCATTTGATTTCTGTCACTTTGCTTCGGAAACTCCTTTAAGCTACCTTTGGGGTGAGTTATTTCTGGTTCAGTCTGATGTGTACATAAAAATGTTGTGCTTGGAGCAGAGGGGTAATTGCACTATTGCATACTTGCCATCTTGTAAAGTAGGCGCTAGAGGCGCCACGGAGAGACAGAGAAATCCGGGGGAGGGTAGGGAAAAGGGGAGTTAGAAGGAGGGAGCGAGAGAAAGATAGAGAGAAACTAACCCAGCAAAAAGACGCAACTAAAAGTCACATCCAAAGTTGTGGTAGCTACTTACTTGTGCCCCATAAATACGCTATCCCTTCCGAAATCATGAAAATTGATACTTCATGGGTCCCCTATCCCCCCCCCCTCAAACTTCATCCCCGCCTCCTGTTCCACCAAAGAAAAAACGTTTGATTTGAAAAAGCCTTCTGTCGCGTCGCTTCGAACTTGCATCGGCATTAAATACTTTTTTAAATCCGTTTAAAGTGACGAGGAATTACATTTCTTTCTCTATTCTTTCTTTCTTTCTTTCTTCCTTTCTTTCTCTCTCTCTTTCTTTGTTTCTTTCTTTTTTCTTTCTTTGTTTCTTTCTTTGTTTCTTTCTTTCTCTTGTTCTTTCTTTCTTTAATTCTAATCATAGTCTGAGAGTGCTCTCGACACTGTCGTGTCATTGCACTCTGCCGGTAGGAGCCCAGCCGGGTGAGCTGTGCCGCGATGCGGTCCCCCGCGACCTCCTCTACTCTGGAACATGAATGTTTTAGGCCAAGTCCCTCACCTTGATCTAGTCAATGACTTCGAGCATAAATCTCTCGGTGTGCCACCCTGTCTTACTGCGTAACCACCATGGTTTTTACCTCCTTGATCTTGAATAGGAAACACGCTGCATAAATTACTGTAAACACACCAAAATTTATTGCCTGAAAGCCGCTGTAGGGATTGTCCCAACACGCCGCTTTGCTATTATACTTGAAGACATGATGTGCGTAGGCGGGGCCTGGCTGCAGACACTTTCCCTTGCCAAAGACTGCAACTTTGGATTGGTAGACATTTTCGAGCGGTTTTATGCTACTTTTTGGAGACCATGGAAATGGGGTGATCGCGCCATCAAACTGGTAAGATCACTGTGACCTTGGAAGCAATGATGGCGTGATTAGTGCTCGTTGTAATATCATCATAGCCAAATTATTTTCGGATTCACCGGATTTCTATCGCAAACTCTCCTCGAGTCAGGTCTCATAGATTATCGCTGAAAAAGAAGTTTCTGAATGGATAAAACATAATTATGTCTACAAGTCAATCAAATGATTCAACGAATGATGTCGCAAAGAAATCAAGAAATGAAATAATGGTAACAACAACAGCAAAAAATAGCAAGATTTAGATTAAGCTAAACGAATTTGTTGTAGTTATTGGCATTGTCGTGTAGGCCACCTAAAAGCCGGGTTTGTTTACTTATTTGTTTGTTTACTTCTTGTTTGTTTGTTTGTTTGTTTCTTACCTTTTTGAGAAGGCAAATTAACCATTTTGTGTCGGTCTGCATTTGAAAAGCCTAAATTTAATGTCCATGCACTCTTTTCTCTCTCTCTCTCTCTATCACAGAGACTTTCTGACGTGCGTAATGTAATTTGTTGAATGCTATAATGGTGACCATACAAGAGATGACCATTGTGCAATGTATCAAAATGTGTGTTCAGATCATGACAAAATCACACAGAGCACAAGAACTCTTTAGTTAGTGTTTTTTTCCTCAGCACTGTTGAAGATGAGATTCCTCAAAAGCTTTAATCTCCATTCTTATTTACTGTTATTTTGGCTTTAACGCTTGAGACTCTACAATCCAATTTTTATACTTCTGACCGTTAAGTCACACACAATCCACAACGTCTGAAGAGAGAAAGTCCTGTCCATCTTCACTCTCCGTTTTTCTTTCTATTCTCGATTTCTGTTTTTTCTTCACTTTCAAACCCACAATCTCTTTCCTGCAAATTGCAAGTCAATATCCGAGAATGACTCAACTTCAATCTCCCCTGAATGTTTAGAGTATGATTTATTATATGAAATCGACTTACACTGCAGGGAATAGCAACCCGGCCATGTTCGGCGATTTCATCTCATCACAACTTCCATCACCCCATACCATGCAATGCGTGTTTATCATTTGAAACAAATTGCAGTGCAGGGTTAATGATAATGGATGCCTTATCGTGAGTTGCTGTAAATCCCTGTATATTTAGGTAGAAAATAGAGTAGTAGATTTCAATATAGGCCTATATCTTCTTTTTATTGTCATCTATTAAAGTCACAATTTACCATTTGCAGACGAAACAAAAACCTAGCTTTTGTGCTTCAAAATAGTTTTAAAATGTGTGAGGGATAGAAACAACCAGCGTAAAAAAGTCAATCAGTATAATCAATGTTAAATTATTGTTAAATGTTAGAAATGTGAACAACAGATATAATAAGATTGTGTCTAGACTAAACCGTCTACAAAAATAGTGATATCTCCTTACAGTTTAGGCTTTATTGCAAAATTTTTATATGGCAGGATGTTTTGTGATACTACTGACCTACACATATGCATCAAATGTGATCATTCGAACATTTTTGAAATCACCGTTCCCAAAGGTAAACAATACCTTTAACTTTTCGTAACCGTAAGGGCTAATTTTAGTAGGGTTTTACTATAATTTGGAACCGTCTTACATGCCTTTTCATTTATGTACGTCACGGGAGTGGGCGATAGGTACTCTTTCTGTGTCGAGCACGTCAGATAACCGATGTCTTGAAAACCCGACGATGATACTTCATATCCGCGCGTTCCTCTGGTGATATCACGGTGACGTAGAAGGGGAGCACCGTTTCGCGAGCGCGCTGAGTCGCGACTGGCGTACAGATCAGATTTCGTTGGTCTATCAATAGGCATTACATGACTGTCGCGCTGAGCTGGGCGGTCGGCCGGAATTTGTCGGTGAAGAGCAGTATCCAATAGGCTTTTCGCTTCACTTCATCTGCTCATTGCTTCTTAAGCCGGAGTGAATCATTTTAATACACGTTAACCACCGACGGGCATTTTCTACTGCATTGCACTGAAAAAGTTTTTTGCCTCTGCGAGTATAGCCACCCCTATAATTCCCGGAATGACACGGTCACACCATCACTGAGTGCGCTCGCATCATGACAATAGTGTATTAATACGCGTTCTTGAGAGCTGCGAAACAGATACATGTTGCTCGTCAGCCGGAGAGGACGGCATGCGCGTACCGCTTGGCGGATTTTTAATCAGGATATAATCCAAAGTGAAGTGAAGCGAACTGTCAGTCTGAACTTGACACAGATTAAAACGTCGTGTCCAGCGAGTGTTTGTGGAGCAAGTAAATTGGAATACAAAATGTTATCAAACAGAAGAAGTATACTGGACAGGAGGACTATGTCGAAAGTGGGGCTTTCAGTTGTTCTTGGATTGATGTCATATGTTTTGTCATGTTGTGCCCTAGATGATGGCCAGCTAAGACTCAAGGGCATGCACAACGGTGAGGGGATCGTCGAAGTGTGGTATCGGACTCGATGGGGTCAGCTGTGCGCCAGTCGCTGGACAATGACGGAAGGCGACGTGGCGTGCAGGCAACTCGGCTACGAAGGCGTGACGAGGGTCATGAGAGTGTCGCCCGGCGACGAGAATATTGAGCTTCAAGTCGTACTCAACGGGACGGAGTGCCGGGGGTCGGAGTCGATGCTCGCCGAGTGTCGGCATTTGGGCTTTGGGAATTACACGGAATCTTGCCAGCCGGTGGAACTACCGTGGGTCTCCTGCATCGGAGCAGAATCTCCCCCGAGAGCAACTGTCGGCGAAACGCATACCGAGCTTGCCAACGACGTGCCCGCGGCATCGGGGAGAGTGCTGGATACTCCCACCAGTATGTGACTTAATCCCTCTCAAGTGTTTAATACATAATGATATAGACAGTAATCTCACATCTCTTTTCAACAATTATCCGATGTAATTGATCCATAATTATCATCACACATTGTTAGTACTCTTTGCTTATTTGATACTCAAAGAGCGAGTAGTGTTTTTACCGGTAAATGCATATAACATGGGGTACAATTTTTGAGCTGGCGTTAGATGGCGCCAAAGCCATTGGGGTTTGAGTTACAGAAGTTACTTGATCCTTGGGTGTAACAATATTACTGGGAAATGAAATGTTTTTTTGTTTTGTTTTTTCAAACCCGTCCTGTGAAGTGTTTTTGTTAGTTTGTTTTGTGTTTGTTTTCGCTTGTTTTGTTTTGTTCTATGGATGCCTTCTTCCATGGTTGAAACAATGTAAATGTAACGGCACATTACATTACTCATTGTCTGAAGTGAAGTTTATACAACGACAGGTTTCATTTTAGTGGCAGCAATAACTAAAATTTATGTTGTTGTTTTTTTTCTGCAAACAAAGAAGTGACCTTACCATTGAAACTGACAAATAAACACTTGTACAGTTTGTATGAATAAATCTTTGTATAGTCCACCAGCCAAAGAAGAAAAAGGAAATTTGCCTCGACTCCAATCCATTTTTGTTTGTTCAGTTTCGGAGTCGTGTATTTTAGTTTCCAAATTATACGAGTAATGTTAGAAGCCTCAAAATAATATTGCTGTTACACTGTTTCCATTAAGGAGGGGATATGATTCTAGAACACAATTTTCCATTATAAGACCAAAATGCGGAAATTTTAAGACAGCTCCTCCCTTCTGTGAAGGCTATTAAATGCATTTAACAGAGAGAACGTTTTTGTGTCTGTCTTTAAAAAGCTGAGCCAGTAAGAGCCCTCCCACCAGTAACCATTACTGATGTGACAAGCGACCGCGTCACGCTTAGCTGGCAAGACTGGTATGACCACCTCCTCCAAATGAGCGACCGCACCGTTCACCGCGTACGCATCGTCATCAAGTATCGCCGCGTCACGGATGCTGACGTTCAGGGAGAAGAGTCGTATACCGTCGCCGCCGAGACGCCGACCTACTGGACCCACTACACGATCACCGGACTGCAGGAACTGGCTGCCTACGAGTTCGTGGTCGAATCTATTCGTCGGGATATAATCATGGGCGGTGAGGTGGTGGAGGTGTCGAGCGCGCCCGTTATCGTGCGCACAACATGCAGAGGTAAGAAGGTAGAATGACTATTGTATTAGTATGGTAACGCTCCTCTTTCCGTGTGTGACATGACCGTTAGATAAGAAAGAATACACTTTTTCAAAGACGTCATGATAAGATGGTAAAATGTTGAGATAATCATTCAAAAATCACAATGTTGTTTTCGTTGACATTCGTTTGATAATTGGAGAGTAGGTTGCGACTAAGGAAGGAAGATATCAGTCTCTGTTATGGTTATCATAGTAATCTTCTCCGACCTATCTTTGCAAATTTTGGCAGGAGTCAGTATTATTGGCCCTTTTATCAAAGAAATTAGATAAGGAGGGTGGGGTAATGTAAGACCTCAAAGAGATAAATATTAACAAATGAAGAAACTGTGATTAGATAGGACTACAACTGTGATTATATCGAATTTCAGGAAGTTATCTGGCCTCGGTTGAACAGTAAATGGCATTTTTTCTTTTGTCTTTGTATTTTTCCAAGAGGCCCGTGCAAACTGCGAACCGAAAAAAGGGGAGACCGTAGAAGCAAAGGAACTCCGTATGTCCTTGAAATATTCGAGGGGAATTATACATTTTAATTTGAAGAGCAAAGCCAACAATAACTTCTGCGCGACCGAAGACGTAATCATTATAACCGAGGTGTTTGTTATTCTAACAGACAAAAGCCTTCAGTATTTGCCCGATTCCGCTCAATCCTTCCGTGACTGTACATATCACTCTTTTGCACTTCATTGCGTTTTCTTTTTTCATGTTGAACATGTTTAACTTGGTTTTAATTTGTAATGTTCTTTTTCCACGCAAAGTAGTAGAAACTAAAAAAAAAAATGATTTGAACATGTAAGGTCATTCTCTCAGGTCTCAGCACTTTCACAAACCTGTCAATGTGTCAATTTTATTGATGAAGAAAAAGGTAATCTTCCTCCTTTTTAGCTATAAATAGGCCAATGCTTGTTTTCTTCCTGCCACCATCATAAAAAGGGAGATTTCTTTTTTCCGAATACATTCGGTTAGCGTGGTTCGCATATAATTATATCTTACGCTTGAAATACGATATGTTGTGCTTAGCTAAAAATCGATCTTTATAGAGTAAAGCCTGACAGAGCACGTGGGCTGCCACAAATTACAATTATAAGACGATTCCAAACGTTGGTTTCCTCGTAATACAGTCTCCAAGTTTGGGATACGGTTTCACGATAATCTACAATGATTTTACCCTACAGGTCCGCAACCTGTTCGAGGTCTGAATGTCGTCAGCGTAGACGGCAACGCCACCAGTCTCCATCTCGACTGGAACAGACCGCTGGACGGTGGATGTCCCGCCGACCACTACCTGATCGAGTACTGGCAGGACAACGTGGAGCAGTGCGACGCGGCGGGGCTCGATGCACGACTGGTGTTCGTCAACGTGACGTCACAGACCAGGCACGTCATCAACGGACTCCATCCGTACTCGACATACACCGTTTTCGTGACGGCCAGAAACCGCTTCGGAAGGAGCGCGCAAGTCAACGCCACCGCTACGACATCAGAAGCAGGTGTGTGCATCATTTATCACCTGTGGAAAAAAAATGTGGCGGAATGGGCAAGTGGTATTGCTTTCTTTTCGTCATTTTTAAAGTTCCAGTGAGCTTCTTAATTTTTTTTGTATGTTTATGTCATACATACCCACATTCATGTTGACAATATTTGTCAAAAAAAGACACACATAATGGTTTGTTTCTTTGTTTCACTGAGAAGCTCAATTCGATTTGTATCCTATCAGCCAGACGGTTGCGGACTGTGTGCAGGTTCCAGACGCAGTCACGTACGGCTTATAGTTGTCATGATGCCGATCAATGTTGATTGTCTGCAATGACTAATGCTACAGTAGTAACAACAGTCACCCGAGAATTGTAAACAAAAGTCTTGCAGGAGATGTTGATGTCACGGTCAAAATAAAGATGAGTCAATGCGTCTAATCATGGCTCCCTAGAAAGGTCACATCTGTAACCGAGTGTTGTTATAGTTGTTTGGTTACATGGGATGTTGATCAGAGCAGTGAATAAAATGTTCGGGCCAGAAATATACCCCTACCTCCCCCCCCCCCCCCCCACCTCCCTCAAAACACACAAGAGAAGGACAACAGGGTTAAAATTCACAAAAATTGGAACTGTAAATCCCGACAAATCCCCCAAGTCAATAGGTGAAGTCCTTTATATGAATGCCGCCGCTCTGACATGTTTGACTCGGGGAATTCTTTGGGATTATTCCGCTAAAGGAACATAGATGTCAACATCATGTTCGCAATCCGTCTCAGCGAAAAGTGAGTTGCATTCCAAAATGTCCCCCGTGGTATGGGAAGCACATTTGCCCCGCTAGCATCTGTCGAGATGAGTGGAGGGGAAAACTCACATGCACGAAATGTCTTTACCAAGTGAGAAGAACGGATGCGAGGTGGTTCCCGCAACAAACTCAGCCTTGTTCGCCCCAATCGCCCCCGATAAAAAAGTTCATCAACTTTGCGCCAAAGGTCAGGGGATTTTAACGGATTAATTTTACTTCGTCTCACGGAGTAAATTTGCGAATGGTAAAGAAACATTTCGAGAAAGCACTCCTTGCAGAACACTTTCTCTTCTGAAAGATTTTGAAAGACTAAAACATGGTTGTGCTCAAGTGGCGTCGTGGCAATCATCGATTCGTGGACAGGCTTTTGTTCCGGACTACACGTCACTCGTGAAATCACCATCTGTGTTTTGCTATAAAATGTCACATATCATGGTCCTTATGTGTTAACCCGTTCCATACTGAATTTTTAAATCCCCATAGACATAATCCCCACACACAGGTAACCGGGTTCCCGTCGGGAACGGGTTACTTTTGATAATGCTATCAAGAACAGCTCAAAGCAAAGACTCTCTGTTGTAGTATGGTGATAATCGCTATCATAATTTCTGGTTTCATTTCATAAGTATCAAGCAGAAATTGACTCTTAGAGCTGTTTGGAAGTGATATGAAGTTATTATATCTGTTTTAATTATGCCTTCAGTCGGGAAAGAATAGTTCGTTCCTTTTTCTGTAATTGCTGCTTGCTTTCGCGCCAGTAAGAAACAAACATAAACGCATGATTAATATGACTGGAAACTAGACTAGTCTCTTACGGGAACAATGACATCAGGTTTATGATATTCCCCTCCCATGCATAACAACTCGAGTATAATGACGAGACCCAAGACTGTAAATCTCTTGGGAAGATGTCTGCTGAGCACCCATACTGTCACCTAGTGTCAAAAGTAGACCTCAGTCTGGTCGTCATGGGAGTTATACGAGTCAACTCCGAACTAGAGCGCAATTAATCGTGATTTTATGTGGAATATCGTGTATCAGGGTGATTACTGCCCGTGTATCCTGTGTATGAAGTGAGACCATTCATCACTGTCAAAGGTGTTGAGTGCGTGTTGCACTCGCACCAGGAGTCTTATCATAATACGGTGTATTAGTGACACGAATGCATTTATTGAACAGGGTATTATGTGCGCATTTTAACTTTTGGTCGGCAGAAAAAAAGGGGGTACATCAGAGCATGGAGCTACTACTCCATGATCAGAGTGAGGACTTGAAGTGAGAGGCACGTGGCCAAATAACGGAGGAGAAGAAAGAAATTAGTTACAGTACAAAAAAAAAACGGTACTCGAAAGGAAGAATTAAAGGATTCCTGAGCACTGTGAACGTGATACGAACACTTCTTTCTCTCCCGACACTAAATGACACAAATGGACACATGAGCACACGGAACATTTCCAGACTGTTGGTTCAGTTTAGAGTGAATTTAAGTATTAATTTTTGGTCATATCAATTACATTTGTGAAGAACTTAGATGTATCAGTCGAATGTGAATATGTTTATGATGATTTTTACTTTTTTATAAAGGTTCGTGAGTTTTTCTTTGAAGTGGGCAAGTTGAACACCGTTTTTTGCTTCCGAGGAATAGAAATAGGAACTTGCTAATGAATAAAGTAAAGTGCAGCTGTATGCTAATCTATCTGCCAGCTGTTCGTTCTTATATAGTGGAGGACATACGTAGGAATAGAAAGAATGGAATCAGCTTGTGCTTTTCATAGACGTTTCGACATCTAGCTGGGAGAAGAGCTTCAAAATACTCATTGCGTGACATTTCACAATGCTTGCGAAAGTGCTACTCCGTCCCCGTGGCTGCTTGCCTGGATGCAAGGATTAAAACCGAATTCATTTGTGTCCCATCGGATGATCGTGCTTTCAAATGAAAAATGTCAGATTCAGTTTTCATTGACAGGATGTCGGCTCTCCTGGGTTTTTTCTTGTTTGTAACAATCAGGCTGGCTCTTGGAAACAAACCCTTTTCTTACCTGCAACCTTTGATTGCCTTAAGGGAGGAAGAGGGTATGATTCTCATCTGTGAAATTCTCACTTCTTCCGACCGACTTGTGCGTGACTGAACATATATGAATTGTCCGATATCGATCAGTGCCTCCGCGATTTGCCGCTGTGTCCTCTTCTGTTTCACATTTGTTTCATTCTCCAACACATTTTGCAGGGAGAAAAAGGGGAGCATCGAAAATAAACCAAGAGTGGAGAAGGCGATGCGCTCAGTGCATGTGATACAGTGTGTAACAGACGACACTCCACAATACCAGACGTCACCCCTAAAAAAGCGCACGCTGACTTTGCTTTTGTAATAATTGAGTCCTCGTGTGTTCACAAATGAGCCACATATCTCCTCTGTGAGACATATTGTTATTTAAACTAGTTTTCATTACCAACAATATTGGCTAAACCTTTACCAGACCTGTTTTATATGATTTGATACAGCTGTTAAAGTATAGAGCAAATGAAACATCATTTGATAAGTATACAGATCATCTACGTTCGTTTCAATTTGATTAGATAATCCTCAATATCCTAAAAGTCGTGAGATATCATTTTCTTCCCGTGAGTGGATACTTCGCTTAGGATCTACTTGGTTTATTCATGCTTTATTCATGCCCTAGAGGTCACGATCACATATCCATTAATGACCTTCCCACGGAACATTACAAAATGAGGGTTGATCTTACTCCCCCTAAAAAGAAAAGTTTCTTCATTTTTGGATTGTCTTTTCTCATGCCTTTAGTACCCCTTGATGCCCCGATCATCCTTCGACACAACTACCAGAGTCAGAGCGTGCTGAAGATCACGTGGGACCCGCCCGCCTGCGGCCGTCGAGGGGGCAACCCCCGGCAATTCGAGTACATGCTCATCAATGTGAACACGGACGTCGTGGAGCACAGTGGGATCACCCATCGAGAGTTCGTTGTCCTCACCGACGTCGATTCCCTGGAGAGATACAAGTTCCTGGTAGCTGCTATCACTTCGGCTGGCAGTGGTCCCTTCGCAGTGGCAGATGTTCCCGTCTCCCCAGACATTCCGCATAGTAAGTAATTGTTCACTGTGAGTCAGGGTAGCAAAACTATTCATTGAACAAGGGGGCGGGTCAAAGAAAGGGTGCTAGCTGGTAGAGAGAGTTAGCTCAATATCAGTTATGGCGCGCTAATTTCAAACGAGACAAAGGTAATCGTCACAAGTCATTACATATTCCAGTATCTTCTAAAGACAGTGGAAAATTTGCTAATGTGATTGTTCGGGGGTTTTTTATTTTGTTTTATTTTTGTTTTGTTTTTGTTTTTTTAGGGGGGGGGGGCGAGGGTAGTACCGACCAAGGGATGGATTCAAGGAATAACTAAACAAGAAAAGCTATATAAGACTGACGCTCACAGGGAGGAAATGGACTGACTGAAGAAAGGAATGAATCGGAAAGAAAAAAAAGAGAGTTCTTTGTTTTCACGCCATTGTGTACTCACCCTCATGAGTGACTGAAAACAAAACACCGGTTAGCAGGGATAAACTATGACCCACCACCTCTCAATTCCCCCCCCCCCCCGAAAAACAGAAAAATCCGGAGAATATGTCCTTAATGATAGTGCCTTGTCATTATCTCAACATTTCTCTCAGCCACACCATCCTCATGTGTGATGGAGCGACATACCGTAACATCAAAACAAATAGTACGGCTGTACAACTCATTCACACGAAGTATAACGGGAAGCAAACCGGCGCCAAAACAAAGAGCTCGCGCCGGACGCTAACGTCATCGTAATCACATAGCCTGATCCGATGACGGCAGCCCCTCTCCTCCCCCCCCCCCCCCCAAAAAAAGTACTTTGACCCCAGCGCTGTACTATTACCTCGAAGTTCATCATCAACATGTATGTGACTCAAAGACAGACGCGCTATATGTACGCCGCACCAGACAACGTGCTGTCTGGTGATTGGGCGTTCATGATCAAGTCATGACTGTGACGAATCAGGAAAGAGGCCTACAAGCAGATGCAGTAGGGGATGAAACGTGTGTTTGTTTGTTTGTGTCTCTCGACAGCTCCTGAATGTTTGTTCTCGCTTTGGATCTATCAATGTGTGAGTCTTGAAGGCATCTTACACGCTCTGAGACTCTTAGACGCGTGTAAACTCTTCGAAAAGAAACGAATTATTCAATGTCTTTTAGGAAGAAGAAACGTCAGTGTCTAAAGCCATGTGATGAATCGCTTTCGTATGTAATAGTTTCGGTAATATCGCTGCATCACGACAACAAATAAATGAAACAAAAAAATAACGCCAGATAAATCTAAAACCTGCTCAACAGAATTCTTGAAATGCTTAGATATATTGTACAATTCACACACTGACGTTACTGTGATCCTAAAGTTGGATCGGATCAACGCTAACACTTAAGTTTCGTCCAGTTCAAAAGAAAGTACGTGTATAATGTATGTTACGTGTATAATAGTAGGCCTATCTTATTAGGTGGCATAGGTTGTGACTATGGCTAAATATGAGCTCATGTTGATGTTCCACTGTATTAAATTTACTACTGGTGATGAAAAATACTGTAACAACATCACTTTCGATTTGCTTTGGTCACACTAGTAGGTGACATATCCTTTGAGCAAGATGTCAGTGAGCGGCGTTTTCAGCTAATTTCAATGCATATTAGCCACCCCTAACCTTTCTCCCCTCTTCTGAAACTAGCCATTCCCCGCTCTCGTGCGTAGTAGAAAGATTTAAATTTTCGCCACGCCGACGTTCAGAGGGGAAAAAAAATGTGTTGAGCATGTGTAAAATCGCTTTTCAAAATCGATCTACATAATTATTTACATCTCGCGTCGTCTGAGTTTTCACTACGCCTTGTGGGCTATTTTTGCGTCCGCTCAATTCACGACGCAGAGAGCTATGAATTGAT
The DNA here is from genome assembly GCF_040938485.1 of Diadema antillarum. Classification (NCBI taxonomy): domain Eukaryota; kingdom Metazoa; phylum Echinodermata; class Echinoidea; order Diadematoida; family Diadematidae; genus Diadema; species Diadema antillarum. The sequence goes on from NW_027271028.1 coordinate 2,124,938, forward strand.
GCAGTGATCAGATGGGGGCGCCATTTAATTTGTTCTAGGTTGCGTCCTCGCGTAATCTGTAGCTACTATGCAACACGACGCAGAGAGAAAGGAGAACGTCCCAAGGCAATCATCTTCTCAAATGTCTCCCTGCACTAGCTGTGTGATATCGAGGCTCGTTTCATTTTGACACCAGAAATTCCAACCCATCTCCTACATTGTAGGCCAAATCTACCAAGTCTATAATGTCCTGGTGATGCTCTCAAAACCTGAACCTGAGCTATGGTGGGATACTTTTTTTTCTCCATCACATTAGATTGTATCTGCTCTTGACGTTCTGAAATTTTGGGAGAAGGTTTCAACTTCCTCCATCTTCCACGCTGCTATTCGCAACATTCGATCCACCGACTGAAGGAGCGGGGGTTGACGGTGCAAATGTTTTCCAGTAGTTTAGGCTATGAGAGTTGCCTGAAATGAAAGGCAATTCATTACCGCATTTTGTAGCATCCGGATCAGTAGAGAAAGGACTGCAATAGTGCAACAGGTGTCGGTATCCAAAAGAATATTAGTCCGGGCATACAATATCGGTTACGGCGACCGATGGTATAGGGACGCATCTAGTCCAAACAATTGAGAGGATACTGTAATACACTCTGTCTTCCCACACAATGATCCGGGCAGAGATTCAAGGTGCCTGCGTCATGTACTCCGTGACGCATTCCACGGCTGGGCCCGGAAGCCCCTCATCAGCGGCACCTCGCAGCCTGTGTAATGTATCATACCACATAGAGAACGTCGAAATCAGGGACATTCATTAACTTGTTTACATTCCGCGCACTTTCCTCCGCGAGAAGGATTAATGAAGTCATATTCAACGCCAAAGAATTATCAAAGTCCATAACGTTGAAGCGAAAACTGTAAACTGGAGTTGTATTGCACAATCACATGTGGGAATGCACAACCCCATCACTGAAAGTAGCTGTCATTTTCACGGCAGTTGCCATTTTGTATGCTTATCGCCCGCGAGAAGGAAAATGAAACAAAAAGCCAAATTAATTTTAGCTAGTCTTGTTGCGTTGAAGCTGGGCAAATTGGTAAAGAAGAGTCGAAACGCCACTTGTAATTATTGCATGCGTCTCGGGAAAGCCGTCGGTCTTAAATTCCAATCACACATAATTATTATTCAAGGTACGTTGTATTCAGCGTATAAAAGAGATGCAAATGCATTGCATTTTTAGGTTTCCGAGGTTGATATAAGAAAAAATAAGATTGAAAAGCCTGTGTTTCTTGAGGTGATCCCTTCTGAGAGGTAATGGTGATAACAAATCAAGCGGGATAACAACACATTTTGTCTAAGCAGATTGTAAAAAAAAAATCTTGGAAATGTAGCTCACGTACCATTGACATCGATAAAGTAATTTACCCATCATAATTTTAAAGACGTCTAAACGGAAGAGCTCGTCAGTTTCATAAGAGAGTGGTTATGTTGCAGATTCCCCTACATCGTCATTCATGAGCTAATAACCCCCCGACACATGCCATCCACCCTGTTCGTGTTTCTTCTTGTCTTGCTGTCTCATTGCCCTCGATAAATCATTAGTCGAAAGACATTCGTCTCAAACATTCGCCAACACCTCCTTCTGATTCCCCAAGATACGGGCTACCCCTGCCCAGTCTCCTCCTAGCGGAATCACCCCCGAAGATGTCCCTCCGTCACTGGCCCCTTAAGGAACCCGGCCACCTGCTGCTCAAGTCGGGGGTCGACAGTGCACAATCGCAGTCAGATTATTCTTAACGACGTAACGAGGAGTTATCCTTGGTCGCGTCTAATCTCTGTTTCCTGATGTAGAAACAGATAAAATTGAGGGGGATGGAAATACAGACAGATAGTGAGAAAGAAATGGAAAGAGAGAAAAAGAAGGCAATGATATATCAGACAAGACCCTTTTTTCCTGATTGTTCCGTCTCAAAGAAAAGGTCAAGCGAGAATTACGTAATAAATGGTTGGCAGCCTCGCTTAGATTTACAACCGTGCCTCTGTAAGGATAGACCGGACATATCAGTCTCTCCTGTACATGTCCAACCTCCACAAGTACTTTTTAAGTTTCGGTAGTCTGAAGGCAGGCTAGATTGAGCATACAAACAAGACGAAACAAAAACTGAATTTTTGGGCGTATGGAGCGTGCACATGTCCTGGAAAACACTTCACAAAGAAAACCACAGCCTGTATTTAAAAAAAAGACACACAGAGAGAAAATGTCAAAATGTTATGACATCAGCAATACTTTTACGAATGTATACGTCACCATTGGTCAAAAGACGTTAAGATCCTGAAGGAAATTAATCTCTGATGAGATTATCATGCCATGATAGCACCACGAGTATTAAGCGAGCTCCTTTTAATCCACTGATACTAAGATAATGTTTCAATGCAACTTGCTTTCTGACAAATAAATCGAGAAATTTCATCTTAAATGCTAATTAACAAAGTTGTCTTTGTTTTTCGCTCCATATCTCCCTTTATCTGCTTTATTTCCTCCCTATTTCCTTTTGACTGTTCTATGTGCCTGGATCTATCCATCTCCTTGCTTTTCTTCCTTTCTTTCACTTTCTTCTCCCGCCTTTACCTATGGCTTTCCGTCCTCCCTTTTCATATTTCCCGCCAATTTCTTTTACGCCCATCCCTCCTTTGTCCGTCATAGTATGTGGGCAGATGCGGGACCCGGTAGGGACCGGCTACCGTCGGTTTGGCCCTTCGCCCCGGATCAGCACCGGCTTCGATTCGGCCCCGGGGGCAGCGCCGTGGATGGCCCAGTTGTGGAGCGTGCGGGAAGGCACGCTGTTCTGCTCCGGAAGTATCATCAATGAATACTGGATCTTAACGGCTGCCCACTGCGTACCGGTAAGTTTGAGCACGAAGTATTAACGGTTGCTCTTTCTAGTCTTTAAAATGGCTGAAATCGCTTCCTTTATCACGATGTCATAAAAAAACTGCAGCGTTCAGCACGATTGTTGTTCGCTAAACGCCGGCAAGTGCTAGAGGGCCTTAATTAAGAAATTATGCCTATTTAATTTTTGAAGGGGAGTGGGTAGGCGGTGACTGGATTTAGCATTCGAATGTAATCTAAAAACGTCTACACATAACAACTATTGCGTCACCTATACAGTTGTTAAGGTTGTAGGTATCTACTTGAGGAGGAAATTTATAATCTCCGCGAAATTGATTTGCATTGTGATAACAATGAAATGTAAAGAGGCGCAGTCATCCAGTAACCATGTAGGATGATACAAAACAAGTGTCAGTTCACAGATGTCACAACGAAGAATAGAAAATCATGATCCTGTTGAAATTGGAAAAATACCTTTCTAAAAACTAGTCATAATGGCCGTGACGCTCTTTTGAGATATTCATGCATAAGACAGGTCACAGGAATTGGGCACGTGCACGATTCCATCGTCCAGAGTTGGCATTATATTCATTAGTCGTGAGGAAAGTGCTACGTTCAGAAGTTTGTGACACACCATCTAACTGCGAGATTAAGGAAAATATACATTAATTAACAAGAATAGAAACTCTACAAATCGGACTGCGAGTGCATAATGCACGTTGTTTAGTTACCATGGTAACCTAGGTCATAATGAGATTGTAATCGTTCGTCTTTCAGGTCACGTGTCCGTTGCATTGTCTCACTGCCTGTCATGCATCATGAAATGAAAAACAACCCCACCCCCCTCTCTCTCTCAAAAAAACAAAAAAACAAAAAAACAACCACAACAACAACAAGCTACAAGTCTTGATGTACTCGCGACGAAAGCTCCTAGATGGGAGACAAAGACAAAAACTAGTCGGGAATGATATTTCCGTTCCATGTCTATATTTAACTCCGTGAAGACAGCTCAATGTTTACCCCTTACTCATTATTACTGTTCTGCTTTCCGAGTCTCGAGGAAGTGGGTTTGGGAGAGCCTTGGCGCAAAAATAAATCACAAAACTAAACGGAACTAAATTTGGGGGAAAACGCTAATACGCATTAATTGAAACATCGAAAGATTAACCATCAGACAGAAGGGCCTGTAAGTCGCCATGGAGAGTACAATGACAGTGGCAGCCGTACTTACAGCCCTCCGCGATGAATCACGGGAAAAATCAGCGACAGATGATAAAGCAGAAACGACGTACGCGGCTTATTGTCTGCTAACTCAACCCAGACAGCAATGTTAAAGTGATAAACACTGAATCATTAATTCAAGGCATGGATTCCAAACACCGACAGACGACTGTATTAGAGACGCTGTAGGGGAAATGTTCGAACTACACCTAAACAGGGACTTGCACCTCCCTGACCTAAAGTAACACATGCCACACAGTGATATGACTGTGTAACAAAATGATGGGCATGGTATACTGTATATCATAGTTATCATTTGGAAGTGTCTTGTAGTGAGAACAAGGCGAAACGAGTGAAAAGAAATTAGACAGTTATCATTTGGTTCCTGGAAGCCCTGACACACTCTGTAAGAGCAGATAAATATGACTGAAAAAAAGGTAATTCATTACCTCAGTAATGGAACTGAGAATAATTTTTAGTTTTATCTTTTTTAGATTTATTTACTTTTTACCGAAACGAAACTAGCGCACGTTCACAGGGCTTTTGTAATGTCAGTTTGTTTGTTTGTCTGTTTGTTTGTTTGTTTTCTGAAGAGAACCCTCTCCCCAGCCTTCTACCGCTAGTGGGGAGGTTGTAAATTGGGAGGGGGGGGGGATTGATGCATGGGTGTTGGATTAGTTTCGTACATCAGCAGTATGTGAGAAAAAAAACCAAACAAGCAACAAACAAAAGAAAACTGTTTCTTGAAACCCACAAATTTAAGGAAAGATGAACGGACCTGTTTAGGGTTGTCGGCTCTATTCCAAACCGACTTGATCCCAAAGGGTTGCAGAGGATGCTAGATTAGGATCTGCGCTTCCCCCGTTCACCTGTGTTCGCCTTCCTTACACCTTTGAGAGAACGCCGGAAAAAGGTTCTGTGATAAGATGTTAATGTGCAGAGATTGAAACTGCTCCCTGCTGTCGCTTTTTTTTTGGATCGGTGTTGAATGCTTTGATCGTGATGAGGGAGGGGGTAAGGAATACCACTGGATGAGACAAAAAGATAATTTTATTCAACTGCACCGACTAATGAGCTTCCAGCTTGACACTTTCACAGCAGCTTGGAGCTAATCCGTAGACGTGTATTCCATAGTATTATGCACCAAGAAGATCTAATCATGGAAAGACGTCTCCTAATCTCTCGAGTTCCGTTGCAGCACTTGAACTCTGGACAATGGCTGTGATGCAACCATTGAGACTCATTGTCATACGTTGCTTACACGGATACCAAGCAAGGAAAACACTTTCTTCAAACGTTAATTTGTTTGTTTGTTTGTTTGTTGTTGTTGTTGTTGTCGTTGTTGTTGTTGTTGTTGTTGTTTTTTTTTTTTTTTTTTTTGGGGGGGGGGTTGCCAGTTGATTATCCCTGATCACCTTTTTAAAATATAGGACCTAGAAATAAATACTCGTGATAAAAACGGGATTCCCAACGCTCAACAGGGATATTTTTTTTTCTATTTGCATGCATTATTTTACTTAAGTCGCATTCGTACATGCACTTAAAGGTGATCAAATTTACACATCTTTTTACTCTCTTCTGGAATGCAAAAATGGCCTCGTATTTTCTGCTCATGCGCAAAGCTGTAGCTACCAATTCTCTTGTACTTTGCAGACTCCAAACACGATGCCCCACGATCTGAGAATCGTCGTCGGCGACTACGACACCACAATGCCCGAGACTCACGAGAGAGTGTACGACGTTGCCGAAATCATCACTCACGAGGATTTCAGCACCGTCGTGTTCGACAACGACGTGGCGCTCATTAGGGTCTCCGAAGCGATAAGGTTCAGCGACTATATCAGACCCATCTGCGTCCCGACCACCAAATTGGCCAGGACTATGCTGACGGTAAGTCAGTAGAGGAATAAGGTCCCAGAGTTTTCCATTGGATGTTCAAAATAATACTGCTGGTCAAGTTCACTTACTCAAGCTTGCCTCTTCTGTGTTAGCACTGTTCAATTAGAGGACACTGCCATGTATATAGTAAATACCGTAGCAGCGAAGAAAATCAAACTGAAGATGACTGTTGACAAAGTGAGAAGTTGATAACAAGGGTTCAATAAAAACGCCATTGAAAAACGATCTTAGGTCCCAAATTTGATGTCTGTATGGGGAAAATGTATTCATGGGCGTTAAGGTTTTTTTTAAAAAACTTGCAGAATATATCGAAATTATTCCTGAGTATACAACACCTGGTTTTTCTTTTAAAATAGCTTGTGTTCCTTTTCTTTGTTCTCGTCATCGTTGATTGACACAGACGGGAAGCTACGGCACTGTTTCAGGATGGGGCCGGGAGAGTGTGCCTTCAGAAAATACACCTACCCGTTACCTCAAGCAAGTCTTTCTACCCGTCGTGCGGCGGAAAACGTGTAAGCGAGCAACCGAGTATGGCTTCACGTCCAATATGTTCTGCGCAGGATACAAGGCGGCAAATCAAGGCGATGCGTGCGCTGGAGATAGCGGTGGCCCATTTGTTGTGCAGCACACGAACAACAGGTGGTATGTCTTGGGGATCGTTAGCTGGGGAGACGGATGTGACTTGGAGAACAAATACGGCTACTACACGAAACTGCACAGGTACACCTCGTGGATCAAAAGTCACACGAGAGTGAAGGTGATGAAACACCAAACAGAATGAAACGTTTTGTGGTAATTGTCATACCCGACCAAATTTTGGGTAGTATTACAACTGAAAACTTCCTTCATAATGCCGAATATTGCCAGTGTGTGTTAACACTTCGTCGCTGATGACGCCACTTGTCGATGAGGCCACTCATGAAGCCAGCGATTGACTTCGATGTCGAGTTAAGGGAGGTAGCGGGCAATATTTTTTTTTCCATTCGTAAACACCTTGAGAAGACCTGTGACGTTATGTGGAAACTCGATACGCCGTATATCGTCTGTAGACTGTGACACTGAAGTAATCATGAATCGCCTTTTCATGGACGTGGACAATTTTTAATGATTTTAAGCCAGTCTCTTTTAGCGTATGATCCAAAATATTTGTATTACCATCACCACTGTAAAACCAATCATCTACATTACAATAATGTGACAGTTGCCGCCACCACCACCACCTCCACCATCGCCATCATCATCATCATCATCATCATCATCATCATCATCATCATCATCATCATCATCTTCATGTTAGTTGCTGTCATCGTCTTCATTTTGCTTTCGCCATCCCCAGTCTCGTCATCGACTGTATCAGAATGGGGAATCATGTTTAACCCTATAGTCGTCATCGTCTCGTAGAGTTCATCCCTGACGTCATATCACCATGAACATTGTGGTAACATTCGTCTTATGATGTGTTTACCGAATGGCTGCGTTCTCGCATCGCCTCCATAGAAGGCAATGTCTCTTAAACGGCACTTGTTACCTGATCCGTGTGAACATTTGGCATGTCGACAAGAATTTTGTACATGAAAATTAATTTGAGGGTGCTGTTTACTTCAGAAAAAAAGACTTATGCTCTCTAAGAGAAATTATGTCGTTCTTTTATCTGTTTATATGTTATATAATTATGTTATTTATTTCTCAGTAGCCTTTCATATGTGAATCTGAAGAGAAATTGTGAATAACGAATGAAATGTGAATTTAATGTTGCATATTATCATAAAACCGTATGAATGTATAAGACGATGATATCTAAGATGTAATCGACGTGACGAAATGAATTTGTTCTGTTACATTTATTGCAATATTTTCAGAAAACTGTTAATCCTCTTTGAAGGCTGAGAGAAGACGCACGTAGAATATTAGAAGCTGACGTTGTTCTCCGTGCAAACCATTCCACTCTGTCCAGTGGCCTACTGTCAGCACAAAGGTCATCACAGATCACATTTCTAGGAAGACTCCCGTTATTATTTGAAGAAGAAGAAAACAATCGTTTTCTTTTAATCAAAATGTTTACAGGAAAAAAAAAACACCTTTGGTAAAGACAACCAATTGCAATAGTTCTTTGACTACATCCGTTGAAAAAAAAAAATATTTCATGTTGCTTGGCATGAATGTATATCTTTACTGCGTGATGTACGACTGCACGCGCAGACCAACTCAAGAAATGCTTATATCCCTCTGAGTGAATGTCGATGCTGGCTGCACAGACAGCTTCTTCAAGTTATGTGATTGGTTTTATCTTAGAAAGCACGGAAGCATCAGGCTGATTTGGTGTTTAGTTTGAACGTGACAGCGTTTGTTTCACGCAATGTGCCTTTTCTTTCTTTCTATAAAAATCACTAAAGATGGTGCTGTTACTTCACGACTTTTGCAATGTTTGCTCACATACAATAAAGAAGAAAGAAATTCTGCGATTCTGGAGCTTGTACACGTTCCAGTGATGCTCAAGTGATGTTTATATTTTGTGATTCTAACTGTGGTTACGTTTTGTGACGTAACTGAGGTGCTTGAATGCAAGAGGTGCTATATCAAAATGATATGTTCTCTAATTTCGCTTTTTTTTTAATCGTAACGCATTTAGTGTTGCTTAAGGAGGGGCACGCGCCTTCCCGTCGATAGAGGGCATATTTTGTGAAGTATTTACTTCCTTACATTATTTTGGTACTTCTGACAGGGCTAATGAGAAACTGATGAGCAGCGCAAAGTTTTCTAACAGTACTGAATGATTTATGTGAAATGGTTTGTTGCTCGATATCGTTTTTGTCAGCCATAGCAAGGATGCAGTATACAGTCAAATTGGCCTTAATTACTTTTTCTTTGTATTTCAAATTCAAGTGCATAATTGTAGATCACTTATCTCCAATATTTTTTTTTTTCAATTTCATTTCTCAAAAAAAAAAAAAAATCTCAAATAAGTGGAGCTCTCTTAGATTGGATTTCCAATTTTCTATCGTGGGCACTTCCGACGTTTTTTAATTTTTTATGAAGGCAAACTGGTTTCTGGGAAGAATAATTGTTTTGAGACATTAAAATAGTGCCTTGCTATCAATAACATGATCTTGCATTGACCTTTTTTCCACATAATGGAATAATGTCAAATTTCTGTGTTTTTTTTCCTTATAGATAAAGCCGGAATACATTAGTAAATGGTGTATAGTTGCCCAGTGGAATTTACAATGAAAATGAAATTGAAATCCTGAATGACGAAGAAGCCGAAAATTTCAGTGATTACAAAGGAGGTTCCAACTGTCATTTCATGTTACCGTATATTTCTTGGTTTTTCTTTGAAAGCATGTCCATGAAGAGGCCAATAATATTCTACAACATGTAAGGGAGAATTATGAAGCGAAATTCGACCAGGCTAATGCAATCGAAGGGTTGATGTAACGGATGCGTAAACATCTAACATCTAAACTTATCAATTGCTATTTATAATGGAGTTTCGTGCCATGATCTTCTGTACGTGGTATCGTCCGGCAATCCATCAATTATCCATCCTCAGTTTTGTCTGCTTGGTATTTTCATAACTCAGGTTTAGGTGACTTGAAGATCTATCCAAAGTAGAAGATAAAGCTGGTAACACTGACATGGCTTAAATTAAATATGAGCGTATGGAGATTAGAATTTGTTATGCTGAAGGTGATACATGTATTTTGTTTCATTATGTTATTGACGTTATCTACAAAAGCAGTGAGCTTACACAATAGCTGATTCATCATGAAATTAAAAGGACACACCTTTCAAAGGAATATAGTCATCATCATTTTTGTAGATATGCACATAAAACAACAAATAAAATAACATCGAGATTGCTGCCACTTTCGTCATAGAATTAGCGTTCTATGTGACCAAAATTGGTTTCTACATGTATTGTTAGTTTTATACATATAGCACTACTCTGCGACTTGCAAGAAAAACAATTCTGGAAGTTAAGCTGAATATATATTCCCTACAAAAGTGAAATCAAAGTGACAGCAAAAGTGCTTCCCTCTTTCTTACAATGGATGTATGTAAAAGTATTGTGTTGAATTTTATGTATTAATCGTATACGCAATTTATTTTTGTTTATGTAGACATTGTCGACGAATTCTGCGGTTACCTATGTGAGTTTAAGTTTCGTCAATGTCTTGTACAGTTTGTATCTATGTAAATACATGTACACCATATATTTCGTTCAATGATCAAATTGGATAGGTTCTATTTATTTTCAGAATGGTAGGGACAATGTTGTACAGCAATAATTTATTTAATAAACGGTGAAAACGGGGCAGAACCGATTTGCGTGGAATCTCGGCTGTGCGTAATCGGAGAGACCCGCTTGGACAAGTGTTTGTGTGCGAGTGTGACTCATTTGTGGATTTTATGTAGCCTTATTTCGATTTTCTATGTGTTGAAGATATACATTGCATCAACTTAGAACCATGAGATTTCAGATTTACGGTTGATTTATTACAAGTTCATAAGGCAGTGTCAGCATAGAGATATGAATTTGTACTGATAAGATTCAGTCACTTGTATTCACGATATAGGCAAATTATTCGAAAAGAGCTTTCCTTTTTTTTTTGTTTTCTCTCAAACATCTCAATATTTGAAACATGATTCGTAAATAGTGCGCTCTTGATTTAAACCAAATATATCAAAAAATATACTGTATATAACAAAATATTGCTAGTTTCGATGAAATTCTCATACATACATACACACACACACACACACAAACATATCTACACGTATTAATTAGTGGGGAACTGTTGTTCTTTCTCTTATCTAATTTCATAACTGAGACTTTTTTTTTTTCTTATGTGGCGTTTACACCTCACGGACATGACGGAATAAAGGCTGGTACTAGTAATGCATATTCTTACTCTATGTATACTTGAGTGACCCGCGCCTCGTCATAATTAATGTTTATGCATTTTTCAATAACACTACGTCACTGAAATTCCATGAAATCTCACTCACATAAGGGAAATATGCAGAAGATTTCAATAGAACTACTGTATTTTTTTTAAAACAATATTTTATTTCGATTCCATCATTCATCGTTGATTACAATTCAACATTCAGTTGTGTTGCTTGCTGCGTGACATTTCAAACATATATCAAAATATTACAAAATAATTCTTAGGACTGTCATTGTGTCAATTTCTGTTTATTGTACTATACAATACACAGTAACTGCTTCACAAATATAGTCATCCCCGCAATAATCATAAGATCAATTTTTGATAATGGGTCAGCAAAACCAATATGTATTTACAATGTACAATACACAATACAAAATATATCCATTAACTGTATACTCATCACAGCAGTAATTATTAGATAATGAAATCAATTATTGTTAAGGGGTCGACTGTATAAGTTCAATGATCGACATCACAAATTTGCAGTTATCGTCGTCAAACGCGAACGATGCGGAATAGTTGTGCGCTGAGAAAGGGGTCCACACCTCGCCGCCCCGCGCTCCCATAGACAAAGCACGTAAAAGCCCTGTCACACAGCGCTTTACGGCTTAATCACGGCCAAAACACGTCAAAAGTGGTCTCCCGTGAAGCAGACGATGTTGTTCGCGTTGATATCGAGTTTAAAACGAGCTACGGTCGATTTATAGACGTGGTAGGACGCGGGGAAAAATCGGAACGGCGTCGGACACGGTAAAAAGTTTTGAACTGCTCAAAATTTTATTCCGCGGACAACCACAGGCGGCACACGTGGTAAAGACATGCAACTCACGTGAAACACACGTGATAATCCGTGTTTCGGCAGTGATTAAAACTTGGGGAGACGCGGTAAGACGCGAAAGTTTAGCGGTCTGTCACGGGCAGAGCACGGTCATGCACGGAAAATGGATTTTTCCGCGTACATACACGTGGCTATACGTGGCTGGACGTGGTTAGCCGTGCTTAGGCAGTGCTTCAGCAGTGGAACAGCCGCCAACGGCCATACATCGTACAAAGCACGGCCTAACAAAAAATTGATCAAAAAATAACCACTTATCGCCACGTCCACCAGATTTTCATAACTATTGGTACGTGATTTAGACGTGGAGTGCTGTGTGACTGACCGTTGTGATACCGATAACACGTATTCCTTTTGGAAATTTAAGATTTTCAAGAAAAACTGTTCGGTTTTCACCTCAGTTTGCTTGGCTGTGGTAGGTGACGATATTAGGGCCCCTGACGAGGTGCGGGTACCTCGCTATGCCCCATGAATGAATCCATTGTAACACGCATTCACACATGCTACACGCTTGCCTTTTTTTTTTTGTCCACGCTATTAGGCTCATTACAAATCTACATTCTTTTTTTTCACTCCAAGGTACGACAAAATAAAAATAAGACCACTTTTGAATTCAAAATCATAAAGCGCAGAAGCTTACTGAATTGTTGCTGAAAAGTGTATTGCCTTTATCTTAGATATAACTGTTGATCTGACTCTGAGCTACACTTTGGATTTTCTTTTCACGTGCAGAATATGGAGAATTATGTACACTGATTATTAGTCCATGGGCCAAGAGCCGAAAAATGGGTTGTTGGTACCACCCGAGGTGGCAAAACCTTTTTGGTGTCATTTTGTTTGTCGGACATAGATACGCTTATAAAGCTATGATAGCATTTCCAAATGAGTAGCTTAGTCATAATAAATGAATTTTTAACCAATTTGGTCTCGTTTTTATATCCCTATACTTCTGAATCGAAACTAACCGCTTTATACAAATACGAGCACTGCCTTCTGTATGTCCACAGGTGTTCTGTTGTAAACGCGGTGCGCTTAGTCTTTATTCAAGGCAGCGAAGGGAATATCCAAAGGGTTATGATGTCCACAGCTGTCACGCGGTGCGCTTAGTCTTTATCTAGAACAATGTACCGTTATCATATCTAAAGTTCCTAATAAAAGGGGTTATCTATACTGTTTTTATACCACCCTCTCAACAAATACATCAGTTCATTTACAACATTATTAATTATAATGTATTGTAGTGACCGGTACATTGTTTTTGCATAATCTTTTATTGTTGGATGGAAATAAAGCGACACTGGCGTGGTATTAGCGTTTCACCGTAGCGTTTTCACCGGAAAATGATAAGTAATTGAAAAATACGCTAAAATTCACAAGAAATTGCTTTTTTGTTGTTGTTGTTTTTAGATAAAGGGGTATACACTGTATTATAAGCTTTGGATATTCCCTTCGCCGTCTTGAATATTAGACTAACCGCTGTGAACATCATAACCCTTGGATATTCCCTTCGCTGCCTTGAATAAAGACTAAGCGCACCGCGTTTACAACAGAACACCTGTGAACATACAGAAGACAGTGCTCTTCTTTGTATAGCGGTTGGTCTCGATTCAGAAGTACAGTGATATAACAACGAGACCCAATTGGTTTAAAATTCATTTACTATGACTAAGCTACTCATTTGGAAATGCTATCATAGCTTGATAAGCATATCTATGCCCGACAAACAAAATGACACTAAAAAAGTATTGCCACCTCAGATGGTACCAATATCTGGCCTGGCCCATGGACTATTATGGTCTCATTATTCTCGCCAGCTTTTCAGTGATCAATCTATCATTTGTCTCCCATCACTCATCCTACGATAACAGAATCCATGAGGAACAGCATTGAACAGCATTAAACGTGGCTTTGAAGTGTAGGATCACAACAGTGTAGGGTTCAGCCATTTGGTCAACAGGTCAAGTTAAGATAAACTGTATCATAGTAACATAAACGTATAAATATTAACGGACTTAAAAATCATTTTGCTCTGAAATTCAGCCAGGAGCTTGTCGTTTATGTAAACTATATGTCATCAAATTCATCTAATTTTGCAGTATTGCAGCTTTCGATTTATCGAGCTAGCTTATCCATTTGTCACACATTAATAGACCCATTATTTATCTTACTTTTCTTTCCTCATCGTATAGTCCAGTCAAAATATGAAATGACCCCCAACTAATTGCAACAGAATTGATTCTACTTCCATTTGACCGTGAAGAGCTACTAAAATAACATATTAAAAGTTCCGTAAAATTGTGATGGATCAGTGTCTAATTTGCATAAATTCAAAAAAAAAAACACCTATTTATACAGCCTATATATCTGGACATGAAACCCGCAGAAAATAGATTCTGTTGTCTAAACATGTATGTTTTGTTTTGTTTTTTTAGGTCAAGGAATACAATTATTATAACAGCAGTAAATTTCAAGCATCCCTTTATATATTTTCTGCATATATTTACATATGTAATCACATTCAAAATGGCCGCCGTATTGCCTGTGCCTGTATCTCCGTATATGTACATCCGCAAATGACCCCTCGTTGTCTGAGATCATTCTTCTGCTAAGAATTATAAATGTAGTATATGTAACACTTAGGAATAAGTCACTAATGATCTGCATAAATTTACATATTTACAAATCTATTCAAATTACTACCTTGTTTACTCATGTTTATACTTTCAGGGCCATATCTGGAAGCCTTTGGGAACCTTCAGGGCCCATGGAGGCATGACGTCCATTTATTCATGACACTGATCATTTACTGTATAATATATCACATTTAGGGTTCACATGTTATCTACATTCAGGGCTGATTTTACATTTTGCGTTTTTACTTTTCTTGTTATTTGCGTTCGTCAATCAACGGGAGAGTTGTGTAGCATTCCCCCCCCCCTCCCGTGTAGATACGTTTAAACCGCACCCCCCTCAAAAAAAAAATCCAGGATTACATATAATTCTCCCCAAATTTTATGAAATCGCTATCGTTCTGCGTGTGTGTTCCTCGTGTTTTAAACTGTGTTATTTGCAGTACGTCTTTAACACACCCGTACACACACACACACACCCGAATTTTCATGTAACAAACAGATACTATCACATCCGCAAACACCATAAGATACATACATGTATTCAATAAGATTTTACTATCATAAACGCACAAAATCGCTTGCTTTCAAGAAGTGGCCAGATGCTGATCGAAAACCAGGATAGTGCTTGATGTCGTTATTGCAATAATCCTGGCAATACTATAATTACGGTAAAATGGAGTAAGTGGAACACTTAAGCCTTTCTTTTTCGTAAATCAAAAAAAAAAACGCACCAAGAAATATTCAGGCATCATAGTTTGACCATTAACTCAATACAAATATGTGATATTGTTTTGGGTAAATATTATTCATAATTGAGTTCAAGATTACACTTAAGTCATGACTGTTCCATTGTCCCACTTGCCCCGACGTACTGGGGTAAGTGGTACAGCATTGCACCCATAGGATTGTCTGCACAAAATGAGAAAGGTAAAAGTACGCGTAACTGATAAAGTCGCCAATGTCCATTCAATTTTCATGCGTCTCACTTACCCCAACCCCATGGGGTTAGTGGGACAGGAAATTCTTTAATGTCGAAATTGAGGAATGTAGTATTTTCTCCCCTATTTTGATAGATAATAAACTGAATAATAGTTCCCTACAAGAAATTACGGTGAAAGAGGTAGCACCATAAACAAGATAAGTAATTTTTAAAACCATTCTTTAATTGTGCGTGCATTACGTAGATTTTCAAATTTACCGCTCTCACGTCATGGTCTCATACAGGCCAACAAGATGCCATTTCTATGAGTAATTTAGTCCACAAAATTATCATTTTATACTTAAAGATAATTTTCAAAAGACTAAAACAAGTCATTTCAGGAGTTTTCGGACCTGTGGACTTGCCAATGAAATATTGTGAAGAAAAATAAGCCTAAAATGAGTCTGAATAAAACAAGAAACTGACAGGAGGCTCAATGTTTTAGATGATGACGTCGCTCTCAACACACTGTCTATCAATATTTCATCTGAGGAGAAAATGCCCGAAATCAAACTGATGGATAAAGAAAATAAAAATCTACTTACGTTTTGTTGATGTCTAGTTATCAGTTGTACAACCTTTCAATCACGACACTAAAATATGTTTTTTTAATCAAATAGGACACCAAACACTACCACATCTTATCCACTTTTGTTCAGAAAATAGCTACGACGCAAAATCTTGGAGTGAGGCTGTGGGATTTTTAGGATTTTTGACGATTTTAGCTTTGCTAATTCTACTTTTTATCACAGCGAAGGCATCCATTTTGTTTCTACATAATTGTTTGCTCCTACAAAACTTTTACTCCGCTAATGCCTTCTTCTAAACAATGAACGTACCCATAATCGTTCAAGTGTTCCACTTGTCCCAGTGCTCCACTTACCCCATTTTACCCTATGCAGTATGTTTTTCTTACAATGCTGACTGTTTCGTGTGTGAGTGTGTGTGTGTGTGTGTGTGTGTGTGCGTGTGTGCGTGTGTGTATGCGTGTGTGTCGTTATTTTCCAGATCTAATCATTACGGCTGCAACAATCTTTTTCTGAACAATTGTCACGAGGACTCCGACTGTCTAGCTATATGTGCTGTAAGGCGTCGTGCGTCGAGCTTTGTCATCTTCAAATCTTCGACCATCATCTCTTCATTGATTGCCAATAACATCAGGCCATCGATGTCCTCTTTGTAGAATATATCGCAGTACTCGGACAGACCAATTTCACGCAGGAGATCTACAGTGTCTTCAAGATAAAGAGGAAACAAGCTGTAAATAAATGTGTAAGAAGGAAGGTTGGTATTCTTTTTAAATTTTGACACTGCGTCCCCCAACATACACATGTTCTCCAGTACAAATATTTCATTCAGTCCAACATTATGTATGGAATTGAAGTGTGGAGAAGTAAATGCAAATTTTATTTGAATTGCCTTTGTCTTAGTCAGAAGATTGCCATGAGAGCTTTTACCTTTAATAGTCCACTCAGAACACCCACTGATCCCCTGTCCGAAAACTGGGAGTTATGGATAATTATATATGAACTATACAAATTTTTCCATAAATTATGTGCATTTGTTTTTGATCCGTTTAAGGGAAATATGCCACATGATCTGATAGAATATTGTCAAAATATCAAACATTCTTATATTACAGCAAGGGGCAAAAAAGGAAGGCTGCTTTATTTACCAATATGTAAAACTATTTATGGTCATTAACTCTTATTTTCTTATATAAGAGTTTAAATGTGGAACGCTGATCTGCCCCAAAAAAGTAAGGAAAATTGAAATCAGGAAATCTTTACGAAGTAAACTATCAAAGCACATTCAATTTGTATAGACAAGGTCCTAAAAAACGATAACGCTATAAAATAATTTTGATAAATATTCATTTGCTTATTATGTAACACGTGTTAAAGGAAAAACACCTACTTGTGCTATATCTCTTACAATGTCTTAGTTCTTCTAGCAACCTCATTGTGTAGGCCTACATTCTTACCATCAATATTGTATGTCCAATGCAACTCTTTTTCGGACATTTTATTACTCGATAACTTAACCATTATGTATTTGATATGTTTCTTAGATTGTTTAGACTGTTATGCGTGGTATGTATTAATGTTGATGTTAACACAAAAGTGTCGTGTTAAATTACCATTATGTATTCAAATTCCCTTGTACATATGTTGCTGTTTTAGATAAAAATAATCTCAAACTCAAATATAATCACGGTAAATAGATAACAACTAAAAGGTATCTTCGCTGAACGACGGCGGGGTGTCATCTTTCATTGGGAAATTAAGTATAATGAGAAAGAATGGAAATGAGTGAAAAAAACCAAATTACGCCTTCACTCACAAGATGAAGAATTCATTGAAGTAAAAGGCACTCAAAATGGAAGGAAGATTTCGGCAATTTAATTTAATTCGCTCTCACGTATATGCAATACTTATTAGAAGATTAATAATGCAAATGGAGGGTCTCACCATCAGTGGTCATCTTTCGTGAAATCTTGATATGTTCCAAGGATCTTTGAGAGCAGCATCCGTCTGCCTCTAGCTCTTCGTAGACACATTCCCTTATACCGGATCTTTGCATTTTGTCCAACCTACTTTGCAATCTACCAATCTCAGCACGGTCAGCCTGTTGTGACGACATGAATCCATCTCTTTCTCTTCTTAGAGCCTTGGGGAAATTAGAATGCAGATAAAACATCCATACCACGTTGACATTAGGAAGTCCAGGTTATTTGATTTGAGTAGATTGATTTTGATTTGATTTATTCTCTGTACGCCTTTTTTCTCACATATATTGTACATCAATTATCTGCAATTTCCTTGAAATGATACTAAAATGAAGATTTGGAAAACAAAAGCAAAATTACGTTTTAAAGGGGAGTATCCCATATAACAAGTCCGTATTTTGGTAAGAACGTTTAGGAAAAATACAACTCTGAATCAACAAATTTTGCAGTTCTACAGTACGTCATGATCGACAGCTAAAGGTGAGGGTAAAATGTTCAGCTACACATTTCTCTTGTTGACTTATTCAATTGTTAGCCATAATCTGACATGTTTCACAAGGGAATGAACCACTTGGGGCTATTTTCTCTTTAATCAATCCTTCCAACATTCATCTGCATCATGATGTACACGCCTTTGACATGCTTTATGGACCAACTAAGCCCTTACAGAAGTATGCTTTAACTTACCACTAATTTGTCTCTGTGTTCTTTCTCGGTGGTGAGCAGTTCACAAATCCTCTGTTGAGGCAGGACGGAATTTTTCATTCATCTTTTCATTCATTTGCTTATGACAAGCAAGGAAATAAGAATGCATTCCTTGTAACATAATCACATGCAGAAAGACGTCTTGTTTCATACTAGACTAGAATGACAATAGAGAATACGCCGATGACTACAAAGTACGTACACAAGGCGGAAAGGTCAATGGTGACTCAATGTCATTTTTATGTACTTGCTATATCTGAAGCATGTAGCCTTTCTCATACAGTTCTTCAGAACTATTTGGCTAATAGAACGGAAGGCTACTAGAAAGGTATTACGTGTGTGGGGGAATGCACCCTACAAGCTCAGCTCTTTAGCATTCCTCCCCATTTCCAACATTTTCCTATACCTACAAGTTTTCTGTAAATTTATCCTTTAAATTTGTATAATGAAATTTATGTACTGTATTCAATTTTTGTAATATATTTATATGTTTTTGTTGGAAATGAAAAATAAATGAATGAATGAATGAATGAAAAGGATGGCAACAAGTGATTGAAGTGATTGAAGTCTAAACGAATAATGTGTCGCCTATTGTCGCCAGAGCATGTGCGGGTATCTTTAGCCCTATTGATACTCATCATCAGTTTACTTAAACATTGCTAATCCACACTAAATCCAAAGTTGAAGTGGAGTTACCACAGATTTTTTTTTTTTTTGCCTAACATTCCTTTCTGACGTTGATTTGTTATTATGCGTCTGCAATATCTTAAATACCCACGACTTTAATTTTCCTTAAATTGTTAATGGAAGTTAAAGTGTGTCTCCCATTCAGAATTTTTAACCCATCTACTTAGACGATGTATAAATGTAATAGAACGTGAATGAGATTCCATACATTGTCTTAGTTAATATTCACCGAAAAGAATTATAGGGAGAATTTTTTATTTTCATGTTAAGGACACTTTTTTTTTCACTCTGACGAAGTTTAGAGTCTACTTCCCATGGAATAGGGACCTACTTACAACATGATTTTCCTGCCAAGTTTGACTTGACGCCACAGCCCTTCATCATAAAGGTGATTCCTCGTTAAATGTATCCAAACAATTAACCTTTCCCTTGAGCTCTGAAATTCTTTGTCATGTTTGTAAAGTATACTTTCACCGACAAATATAATGTAATGGAAATTGTTGATAAGTAAAAAAAGCCATGGTACAAATCAACTTACGATGTCTTTTTGTTTAATCTCTTCCCTCAGTTCCTTGACAATAGTATTCTGAGCGGTTTCAAGATCGTTCTCGTCATCGGGACTGCAGGGTAGTTGGGCAAGTCAATTCATATAAAGTGTTCACAAGAAATATAATCTGATGATCGAATGGGTATGGGCATGTAAAAAAAGTTAGTGAAAGAGTACCAACCACTCCATTTAGAAAAAAAAACAAACAAACACACAAGCAACAAGCATATATAAGAAAAATGCAAAACTAGCAAACGTATGAATAGGGATGGATTATATAATTTGAAACGCGGGCAAACCTTAATTTTTTTCAAATCTTGAACAGAGCTGAATTTGTCACCGAGAGCTCAAATGGCTGTGTGGACGTCATCATGACAATACAATTATGACGTCATTTTATTAGACCTTCGAAGATGTGTTCTAATATATAACGACATCGAACAATTATAGAATCCTGAAATGTGCTGGTAGAACCCCCTTTATTGACAATAATTATGTGGGTTTCAAAGGAGATTGAACTCTGAATCATCCATTTAGGTTTTTTTATTTAAGGGTTCGCAAATACCAATGAATGATGATTTGTGTTGATTTATGATACACTCAACATCACTTTTGCAGTGAAACGAAACATTATATATGCGATTATATATATTACTAATTTTCTTCAGATTACTTGGATACGCCTACAAAAAATCCTTCCAAACCCATATTCCTGTTGTGACCTCCTCTGTCAATCTTTGCTAAAGTACTGACATGCATAGCAAAAGACATTGGAATGCATCTTCCCCTCGACTCAGCATAACTTGCACGTTCCTTCGGCGTGTCTTTTGTTAGTCACATTATTAATAATAGGGAGCTTTAGATTTTGACGCGCGGACGTTTGAGATGACGAGTGCGCTGGACGTTCTCCTCTCCCTGCGTCGTGTGGAAAAGTAGCTTTAGATTACGCTGGGACGCAACGTATAAAAAATAAAATCGCGTCCCCATATGATCAGTGCATGAAGAAGCTGTCTGCGTCGCAAACTGTGCGGACGTGAAAATAGCCCAATACGCGTAGTAAACAACTCAGGCGACGCAAGCTAAAAATAGATTGACTTTACGCGCGCTACTGCGCAAGCTCAAATCATGTTTTTTTTTTTTCCTTTGAACGTCCGCGCGTCTAAAATCTAAAGCTCCCTAATATCATCACAGAAACATACAAGTTATGCTGAGTCGAGGGGAAGGTGCATTAAGCAATGATTGACAAATGAGGTCACTACAGGAATATTGGTTCGGAATTTTTGTGTGTGTGTGCGTGTGGACGTATTCAAGTAATCTGAAGAGAAATAGAAGAAAAATTAGTTAAAAATATTTGGAATGTTTCTAGATATTTGTTTCACAGCAAAAGTGATGTTGACGGTATCATAAATCAACTAAAATTGACATGCATTTGTATTTCACAGAACCTTTAAAATGATATCCGTACAGGGCATCGCTTAGTTGCGTGCTCTCATGGGTGATGGGAGCGTAAATGGACACTAACCTGCAGGGTTTGTCAGGTCTGGCCTCTACAGGAGGGGTCCATGCCGCATGCGTCGCTGTTTTTTTTAGAGTGGAAATCTGCATATTCAAGTCCATGATAATATTCTTCAACTTCTTCTGTTCTTGTCGGGAAATTCTTCCGCTCTCTTTCTTTCCTGTAAGGAGAGTGCAACGGTTACACTTTTTTTTCTCCGAAAGTGAAAAAAAAAATCGTTATTCCAAAGGTTCATTAATAAAAACAAAAAATGAAAAAAGTATGTAATTCCGAATGTTCGTTAGTTCACTTCATTTCAGTGACGAACCGTTTTTCATTTTCGCGCTAACGAGTCTCCAGTATAACGAATCTTATTTCGTTTTCGGATTAACGAACCTTTTGAATAACGAACCTTCAGAATCGCCCGAGTTTAAAAGGGGCTCAGGGTGACTGAAAACACAACAAACCTATATCCATTAATATAACCATTATTAAGAATCACATTGTGAGATAAACACACTATAACTCAGGAAATAGGGGAAAGTTTATGATGAGATGTCCATTCATCGATAGTAGCGCACTGGGATCAGATAAAAAAAAATATGATTACAAAAATTAAAGCAGTCAGGGAATGTTATGATATTAAGATCCTTTTTTTTAATCAATTTACAATATAACACACGAGCAAAGAGAGTTAAGGGTTTGGGAAGAACACCGATCTAGGGCTTTCAATAGCTCAGTCGGTAGAGCACCGGTCTAGCAATCCGGAGGTCTCGGGTTCGAATCCCGATGAAAACCCATTTTCTTTGCTCAAAGTTCTCACTATTTATTGTTTGTTTCTGGTCAGTTTTCCCTTTCTTGTTTCAAAATATATTACAAAAAGCTGCATCGCTTCGGCGATCCCTCGCATTTATTCCAAAGTTGATTTACATCCTTTGGGTTTATGTCAGGTTAATGTGTGTGTGTGTATGGCACACATACACACACTATAGCTTCTGACCACACGAGCAAAGAGAGTTAAGGGTTTGGGACGAACACCGATCTAGGGCTTTCAATAGCTCAGTCGGTAGAGCACCGGTCTAGCAATCCGGAGGTCTCGGGTTCGAATCCCGATGAAAACCCATTTTCTTTGCTCAAAGTTCTCACTATTTATTGTTTGTTTCTGGTCAGTTTTCCCTTTCTTATTTGAAAATATATATATATATATATATATATATATAATGATTATTCATCATACATAATATCACTATACATAACACTATACCTCCACTCCGACAGCTAAGGGCTTTTTACACTGGCAAATTTTTGCTTAGTCCCGTACCAACGGTGGGGCTAAGCCCCCCCCCCCCCTTAAGCCCCACCGTTGGTACCGGACTTTCCTTAGCCCACTTTCTGTTTACACTTGTTTTTGCCAAAGTGGGCTAGCCCCACAGATAATCCCGTACTATCTGGCCCTGCAAAAAAGCAGGGTTAGCCCCACAATTTTGGTGCTAACCCCGCAATTGCGGTGGCAAGCAAGCGAGTGTAAACAGAACGAAGAAATAATCCGGGGCTAAGCAACGGAGACAAAGCCCGAACCCCACGGAACTCAGGCCCGTAGCCAGGATTTTTCAAGGGGGGGGGGGGGTGCGGTCACTAAAAAAACGGACCTTCGGTACCAATACCAATGATCACACACACACACACACACACAATTATATATATATATATATATATATATATATATATTCTTTGGACGACCGAACTACAAAAGTTGTATAAGAATTTGCGCGCGAAGCGCGCCGCAAATTGTGAATTTTGACTGTTTTAATGACGTTTTAAAGTCTCGAGGAAATTTGTATTTTTGTCTGTTGCATGCAATCGCGTTATGGTATTTCATCTAGGAAATAGTAAAAACTCATTTTGCCAGGAAGTTGCAAAGTTTAATTGTGTTCGAGACTCTGCGCGCGTAGCGCGCCGCAAAATTGAGAATAGTGATTTTCCTGGTGTTGTTTTAACTTTTATTTTTTCTATTGTATACCCGCGTTAGCAGGCCTGAAGCCAGGATTTTTAAAGGAAGGGGGGATTGCGTTAATTAACAAAACGGTCCTTTGATACTGTCCCGGGAGGGGTAGCGACAATTAAAAGGTGGACACCATGCTCATACATGGACTTTCAAAATGGCCCCTAAACGAGTAATGATCATATGATTTTTTTCGGGCCTTAAAAACAAGTATTCCTTAAATGTTTCCTGCACCCTAAAGAAGTACTTCATCATGATTGAACAATATACCATTTTCCCAAATTTCGGCCTTTTTGATACCCTTTGATTATATACGCTCGTACATCACACTTTCCATCTAATCCGTGAGAAAAAACGACCCCTATTACGCGTTTTCTTTAGCGAGTATGGTCACGGTGTCCACCTTTCAGTTGGAGTTTTCCATCCCATTGGATGCTGTTTGGAAGATGAAACATTCACTTTACTATACAGTATATCAGCCGTTGGTATGCGAGTTTGTCAAAAATGAAAATAAATAAGAAAATTTTTAAAACAAAATGAATTGTAAATGTGAACCATTTATATTTTGCCTCCTTGTGGTAGGATATTTCCAGCATTTCCGAACTTTCAAATAATCATTTTAGATTTAATAATATTAAAGGTAGTAGATCCGATCCGCAAACATCTCCAATATCAGTCAAATGTCATATTAACCATCATGCTAAGAAGGTTTTCTTTGTGAAATTTGGAGGTCAGTGAAATTCAAAAATTAAACATCCGTTAGCCATTGGAAGAAGTTGAGTGCAAATTCAGACCTCAAGCTTAGTGCTCAGATGTTTTCCTATTTGATCTGATCTGTCTTACTGTGCACACTAAGATACATACTGGAATGGTTATTTCGTATTTATTAAATTATAGTAGCATATTTGGTTACTAGCTGTCTCTAGGCATTTTCGAATTTGGGCTGCAAAGAGATCCACTACCTTTAAGTTAGAAGAGAGATAAGTAAATAATGATAAAATAAACAAACAAAAAAGAATGAGTTTCTTTTGTAATACTATCTGACAAACTTTTTACTTTACCATTTTACTTCATTGCTCAGCACTTTCCATTCTCTCTCATACCCTCTTACCCATTACATTTAAATGAAATACAACTAAGATGAGTTTGCGTGCCTGCATAATACTCTTTGGAAATTATAAGTGAAAATGTTCTTAGGTTTTGGCTCACTTTAAAATGAGAACCAATAGAACTGTCACAACACGAGAAAATGTATAAGTAATAATCAACACTACATTTCCGAATTTGGCCTGCAAAGAAATCCGCTACCTGTAAGTTAGAAAAGAGATTAGTAAATAATGATAAAATAAACAATAAAAAAGAATGAGTTTCTACCGCCGTATCCAGAACAGAGCCTGAAACGGTGCAGGCTCAAGAAATCGTTTGTACTAATACGTCTTGAAGTACTGTGTGATACTGTTGACTCAGACTTCTACAAAGCTGTAAGTGAGAATTGTAATCCAATCCGACTCATTACCCGAGATATTTATGAAAATATATCAATAAAGAATGTAAATTAAATAACGATGAGTCACAATGCAGTCTAACGCTCTCACAATGCTATCATACATAGGGTTTTTCACTGACTGTTTTTACTCCGGAGCTCTTGCAATATTCAGGCTTTTGTAATACTATCTGACAAACTTTTTACTTTACCATTTTACTTCATAGCTCAGCACTTTCCATTCTCTCTCATACCCTCTTACCCATTACATTTAAATGAAATACAACTGAAATGAGTTTGCGTGCCTGCATAATACTCTTTGGAAATTATAAGTGAGAATGTTCTTAGGTTTTGGCTCACTTTAAAATGAGAACCAATAGAACTGTCACAACATGAGAAAATGTATAAGTAATAATCAACACTACATTTCCGAATTTGGCCTGCAAAGAAATCCGCTACCTGTAAGTTAGAAAAGAGATTAGTAAATAATGATGAAATAAACAACAAAAAAGAATGAGTTTCTACCGCCGTATCCAGAACAGAGCCTGAAACGGTGCAGGCTCAAGAAATCGTTTGTACTAATACGTCTTGAAGTACTGTGTGATACTGTTGACTCAGACTTCTACAAAGCTGTAAGTGAGAATTTTAATCCAATCCGACTCATTACCTGTGTTTTTTTATGAAAAATATGAATAAAGAATGTATATTAAATAACGACGCGTCACAATGCAGTCTAACGCTCTCACAATGTTATCATACATAGGGTTTTTCCCTGACTGTTTTTACTCCGGAGCTCTTGCAATATTCAGGCTTTTGTAATACTATCTGACAAACTTTTTACTTTACCATTTTACTTCATAGCTCAGCATTCTCTCTCATACCCTCTTACCCATTACATTTAAATGAAATACAACTAAATTGAGTTTGCGTGCCTGCATAATACTCTTTGGAAATTATAAGTGAGAATGTTCTTAGGTTTTGGCTCACTTCAAAATGAGAACCAATCGAACTGTCACAACATGAGAAAATGTATAACTAATAATCAACAATATATTGAGACAGGCAAGTAATCATAAAAAATAGAAAATGATGATTACATAGCAGGAGTTAGAGGGGAGCATTTGCCGGTCCTTTGAATGTGCACTTGTGCAGTGTGATCTTCGCTTAGTCTTTTTCTAGTCTTTAAGCATTGTTTGAAGTTCCAGTCTTCTGGGATGCTTTCTGGCGAACAATTTCACCACCCTCTCGTTATCAACGTCAAAGTTGTAATGGATATGCATGAGTGCCAAAGCAGACAGCCTGTCTTGTGTCATGCTGGCCCTCAGATAGGTGTGCAGTCTGCGTAAGGCACTGGCGCTTCTCTCGCATTCGCAGCTGGTTGTGGGGATGGTGCAGCATATTTTTAGCAATGTAAAAACATTTGGAAACATGTCTGCATCACACTGTTTTATTGTTTCCGCTGCAGTAGACGGACGTTCATTGGGGGTTTTGTTTGGTACTTGTGCTTCCATCGGAACAACTCCTGCGGAAACACTTCCGCTGATGGCATAATGTGTGTGTAGGCGACAGAAATCGGGTTAAATCTACAGTTGAAATGATATAGTCTATGACCTTATCATTCCTTTACAACATTATTTCAGTTCACCTGTGTACAACACGTGTATATGCGCCCGATTGCAGACAGCAGGTGGCATGGTGACCGTTGCAACTACTTACATTATTACCACCTCCGAAGGAAATGCACCGGTCCGACTATACAGCCAGCCATCATCGAAAAATGAGATGGAATGTGGAATGTACTTGGTCGTTTTTGCTCCCAAACTTAACAGTTATGTTGTCAATAAGGCTGCTACGTATCTAGATAATGTCTCACATACAACTGTATCTGGATATTGCGTTGAAAATTATATTTGGCGAGAAACAAAAGCTTGAAATCACAGGAATTCACACTGCTGACAACGGCAGACAGTGAAGGTCAACGGCTCAAATTTTCGTTGGTAGTCTCGTCACGTGATAGTTCTGTATGGATTGTACACGTTCCCTATGACAGCAATTGTGAATGGGTAGTCTAGCTTTACTGCAAATTTGCGTCAGGACTGCTCAACCAATGGACAAGATTCTTATGTCACAAAAATGGGCAGAACCTCTACTTTCTGAAACCGTGCGCCCCAAGTTTGTGCGATCTTCCGTTCTCAAGATATCCCGTCTGGAAGAATTGCAAGACGGCAAAATATGCTCAAATTCGTCAAATTTGGACTGTTCGCCATAGACAATTCTACTCATAAGGTACTTTTCT
This sequence comes from Diadema antillarum, assembly GCF_040938485.1. NCBI lineage: Eukaryota > Metazoa > Echinodermata > Echinoidea > Diadematoida > Diadematidae > Diadema > Diadema antillarum. The sequence continues at coordinate 2,152,051 of NW_027271028.1, forward strand.
GATCTAATTTGCGTCACTGCTACAAATGTTACAATAAAGATATATACACATAAATAATCCCTAAAGTGTCCACTTTCAGAATCCGGGCGCCCCAAGTTTGCTTCTTAAACAGTTTAAAAGTTATGGCAGATTTTGTGGAAAATGCGTCGATTTTTGACCCGTTTTACGTGATAGCGTTCGCGCGGAAGCCCGGCTTCGCAGATGACCGAAAGTTTTCAATATGTAATAGCTCGCACAAATTGATACATAACATTTGTGTTTGTGTGCATGGGGACGATCCGATGGTTCATACAACAAAAGGGTTTCGTACAATTATTTTTAACATTGTTAAACGTACTCTTCCACATTTACGTAGCATATAATGTGTCTTTGTATTTATTTGGATTGTTATCTTGAGAATTGCTAAAAACCGTTATTATGAAAAAGTGGACCTTTCAGAATTTGGGGGGGGGGGGTGCGTACGCACCCGACGCACCCCCCCCCCCCCCCCCCCTGGCTACGGGCCTGGAACTAAGACATACGAGTGTAAAAAGGTCAGTTTTCTCTTTAGCCCGGAACAAGAGCTTAGTACGGGATTTATTGGCGAGTGTAAAAAGCTGAAAAAAATTGGTACGGGATTAACGATAGTCCTGGGTCAGAGAAAGTACGGGGTTAAGAAACACAAGTGTAAAAAGGGCTCTAGTAGATGTTTAGGGCCTACATACATGGATGATTTCCTTTTGTAAGTGGACCTACCGCTTTTGTGGACATCAGCTGTGGATAGGCAGATGACCTTTTATCGAGAATGTCGATATTTGATGAATGAGCCAATATCCGAAGCTTTTGACAAGTGATAGCTTAGGGTCAGTATGATATTGGTCTAACTCGTTTAGATTTCTGTTACGCTAAACTTTACACTGCCTTTACATGCCTCGGGTTTACCGTTGTCTCACGTACCTTCATGGCTTTTGGCCCACTGTTGAAACACATCCGGTATCGGCTTGGGTATGGGAAGCATTTCAGTAGGTAACCTGGGTTGGGTAATGTCTACCACATCCCACGTGGCGTTCACACGGTTAAATACGGCCGGTAAGAGAGCTCGCATCTCTTCAAACGTCGCTTCCACCAGGTGAAATTCGAAAGATGTGCTGAGGGGTATTGATAGAAGGGTGTTGTCTCTGGCACGTGCAGTGATGACGTGATAGTCGGTGTAATGATGATGCAGCATTACAATTCCATCTTTTGAAATCTTTCCCGTGTCAGTATTGTCAGCATCTAAACGGCGGAGGCGCTGATGAAGTATTTTTTTTTTACCGAGACAGATAAAGTTGGAGAAACCCACGGTAGTGAACGGTTGACAACTGGAGATTATGCACAACACCTCAAATTCTCTTCAAACTTTCGTTATTTAATGCCAACATTTTCTCTTCGAGATTTCGATGCTACTCTAAGGTACTGTTTACCATTGGTAGCAGTTATCACTGAGGGGAAGACAAGATGATGGTAACTCAACATGATCACTGCCACAAAACATAATCACCACCATTGACCAAACTTTCTTAGAGTGAACAACGAAACTTTATTCCTCCCCTCGAGCGCCAAACATGGTTCCAAGTCTCGAATCTTCCTCTGCTCCATGTGGGCTGAACAGGTTATACACGTACTTACTTTACATAAATGCATATTCATGACATAGTGATTAAAAGTTCGAATTATCACATTCGATGCATATGTGTAGGTCAGTTGTATCACAAAACATCCTGCCATAATACAAACTTCGCAATAAAGCCTAAAATGAAGGAGATATCATTGTTTTTCTCAATATACCATAATTATACTGTAGACGCTTTATTCTAGAAATAATGGTGTTATATCTAGTGCTCGCACTTTGCATATCAAACATTGATTATACTGATTTAAGTTTTTACATTGGGTGTTTCTATCCCTAGCTAACATTTTAGAACTATTTTAGGTCATTAAAGCTGGGTTTTTGTTTCATCTTCATTATAATTATATTGTAAATACTGCCTTTAAAATTACGACCATCTAGGTTCACGCTATGGGCAGTGCGATAAGTTACTCTGCACATCTAACATTATTGCTATCGCACAGCTCACAGCTTGACGCTCAGCTCACAGCTTGACGCTCATCCACCATGACGGCGACATGCCTAGTTCGATAAAAGCCACTAATATCCCAAACGCTATGCTGCTGAAATTGCCATAACTTTCTTATGTTATTTCTAATTTGAATGGAACTCTGACAATTCTGTTGGTCTGATTTTTTTTTCTGTCTAACGAAGTCGACTAAAACTGAGTTGCATTCCGCATGAAGGACTTTGGGGGACTCGGTTGATTCAACCACTGGTCACAAGTAGGTTGGTGCCTCATTCTCTCACCTGTGGCATGTCATACTTGAGCAGCGCGAAAAGTGGAAGGTCATCAGCTATCATGGTCGAGTAGGTAGCCATGCCCATCGCTTCTGGAAACCGGACCTCGGTACCCTGTTCGTCGATCCCAACCAATACCTTGGTTGTATGAAATGAAAAGCTCACATTATTAATATGTGTGTGTATGCGTGTGTGCGTGTGTGTGTGTGTGTGTGTGTGTGTGTGTGTGTATACGCGCGCGTTCAGGGAGGGGAGTAATTTAATATCAAAATCAAGGTAAGGCTATCGAGCTAAAGCGTAGGTTTGGGTGTGATTTAGTTTACCGTGACATTGTGACATTGGAGGCAAATCTTCACCCTCTGCTTAGGACACTGGGGAAGCATTTTAAAGATGTTTGAAGTTTGGAGCAGTGATGTTTTCACAAAAAAAAAAAGTTTCAGAAGGAGATAGCTTTCGAGCGATCGATCGTCAAAATCCTTACCTGCTTGTCCTACAATTTTTTTTGCATATTTTTATTATTTCTATTATAATATTACTCAGAGAACTTAGCCGTTTTGTTATGAATTCTTTAGGCCTGCACTCATAGACATCCAAAACAATTAGCAATAGACAGGTAACACTTAATAGAGGAACTCACTATCAAAGTCAATATGCATGGACTTATGTCATCAGACAGTCTCACATTCTTCACATGTTTAAGAGTCCCTCGTCCTTATTTTGAAAACAGAAATGAAATGATTTCGTTAAGATCCTTATATGGAAAATTGTTTTAGATTACGGTACTCTGAACACTACCTTCGAAGACACACGGCACATAAACTTTGGGACAGATACTCTAAACCTTAATTTTCTCTATTCATAGATCGTTTCCACTTGTTTCTGCCATTCTTTGTGGCTGTTTGTTTATTTGTTTACTTTTTTGTTTGTTTGTTTGCTTGATTGTTTGTTTGTCTTTGATGGGAAGGAAGTAATACCCAGAAATCCACTATGTAGGTCATAGTCTAAAGTGTAGGTCATATCTAAAGTCGTCAGCGTCTATCACGCACAGCCATAACCCTTAGCTGAACATCACCGTCAACACCACCATGTTCTTTCATTTCATTTTATTTCATTTCATTTCATTTCTTTCCACTTTCATACTTGGTTTACAAACTTTGCATTAAAAACAAACAGACAGAAAAAAAATACATGGTGTCAAATATGATAGTGGCGGAATCATGAGAAGCACAAAGTAGGCTTATTGAAAATGATCCCTTAAGAAATATTGTGATGTAGATATATGTAATCATGTATAATCATTGGTTTGTAACTGAATTGAAACAAACATGAATGCAAAATACGATAAGATTTGCAACTTGAATCAATAAAAAAAACCCGGATATGTGTAGATATGAAAGTAGAGAAGAAAAGAAGAAAACTCCATATCTAACTATTCGTCAACTTGTGACTTAATTGCATCAAAAAGATGTTGTTTATATAATCTTTTAAATTGTCTTACGGTCTTACTGATCCTGAAAACTATATTCAAATTATTCCATAAAATAGTACCTTTGTAAAATACTGATGACTGCGTACAAGATGTGCGATTTAATGGGGAATGAATACTCTGAACAGTTCTGGTATCATAATCATGAATTGAACTATTGAGGGTAAATTTAATAATCAGAGAATACATCAGGGAGAAAACTATTATTAAGTTTAAACATGAATATTGCAGACTCTAATGAAATTAAATCTTGAATGGGTAATATTTGAGTTTCTAACAACAGAGGTAAACTTCTTCTTCATCTTCTCCTTTCCATTTTCTCACTTCTTTTTCAAGCTCTCCGCTATAACCACCACTGCTATTATAGTTGAATTCGAGTTGTAGGTCGAGCTGCATATTAGCGTTACAGTCGAACATTTAGCATTAAAATACAAAATGTAAATTAACCTCATGCTTATGGTGCATACGGGAACACTATTATTTTGTGTATGTGTGTGTTTTGTTTAATACTGATATGTTCTAAAAGTTCTAATCCGTCCTAGATATTTCTCCCTCAATAACTAAAATTTTCACCCACTTCAAAAACGTTAGTAGGCACAATAGAAATCAAATTTAGGAAAAAACAATTAGTTCATCAGTACTTGAAAAATTGCGCCAATCCTTAATTGGGCAACGGCATGATCGCTTTGCCGTTTATTTTTAAAACTATTTTCATAGATTACAGCAATTTATTTACTTATTTATTGTTTTATCTCCTATTCTTGAACGTTTTAATTTTAAAGTATCAAGGTTGCACCTGTGTTTTGTGATTTTAGTTGTAATATTTCATGCATTTGATTATGTTATCATATGTAAAGTTGTGTTTTGTTTATTATCACTTATTCTGATAAACAAATAGTATGCGATATTAATATGTATTGTCACTGTGTACACTACCTCTATTTGACCTATTGGCAGTTGGCTGCCATGGTGGTTGTCTTTAATCCATCACGATAAATAAATGGATGAAAATAAATAAGTAGATAGCAATATGCTCTCAATCTTATAGGACTCCATGGTATGACGTCACGCATCAATACATTTTGCTCTCTAGTTATGCATTATTACCCTTTCTTTCCCTCTCTCGGGATGGTCCTGGACATCGACTGTTCGAATGGTGATGACGTCACCTGACGACTGGTTTGCCATTGGATCAGCAAAGCCGTACTGCGCATCAACGATGCGCACTTGTGCAGGACGAGGCTTAGCTTCAATTAAGGCTTTCGTTCCACGGTATATCTTGTCGTCCAGACGAGGATCTGGTGTAAAGGAAGACATAAAAATGATAATGATTGTAAAGAATGATGAGATATAGGCCTATATGTATGAGATAATGTGTCAATAAGTGCATTTTATCTTCTTCACAAGTATTTCCGATATTTTTCCGAAATTCGTGAATATAGTAGCTGTTGTTATATATCCAAGTGCCTCAAGGGAGCTAAATCGTTAGAACAAGCAGTCACAATGTAAAATAATAAACAAATGTAATACAATTGCTGACCTTCATTATTGCTATCTCTGTGTTGTTCCTTATTCCTTTACTCTAATAATACTGTGATTACCAAACTAAATCAACGTGCAAACGTTTAAACGCCCGAATCAAAATGTTTCATGTTGATAAATGTCCGGTCGGAGGCAGAGATATCTAAGTCATATTTAGGACCAACTAACTATGGGATGATACTAGATGTAAGACGATAATAATGTATAAGAGTTGATACACAAACTGTAGCCTCTGAAAACAAAATGCGACATTTAAGTGAAAAACAAAGAAAAATAATGTATGATAATGCATTCATGTCATTATCGCAACTATGCATGCAAGAAATTCTTCAAAACACTAACAGATAACCTCAGAAATCCAGTTTGGCAACCTCTTCTTCTTCAACATGAATAGCTCCACATATTGAGAATGAATTCTTCCACAAATTGCATTATGATTGGAAGATGAAAGCTTATCTCATGAAATTTGAATGGACTATATCTGATTTTTCTGTTTGATAATAAGAACTCGTAGTCCCCAGAAAGACTTAACCCCAGAAATACTAAAATAATATGGATAGGAAAGAATCGGAATTGTAGAACTAAATTCTTGGAAGATTGTAATTTTGATTGGATTTTTCAGGGTAGGTACTTTAGGAACCTCGGAGTAGAATTTTCAGTTACATTACATGAAATGGTTGAACAAAATTACCGTGAAAAAAAAGAAAGATGTTACAAGTATAATGACCTCCTGGTCTAAGCGATCACTACTGTTTTAGGAAGATTTACTGTAGTTAAGTCATTATTGATGTCAAAATTAAATCATTTGCTATTATCACTTCCCGAACCAAATTTTAAAACATTGCCAGATATAAATCGTTATTTTTATTCGTTTATATGGGAAAATAAGCCCGATAGAATAAATAGAAATCAAATGTGCCAATTATGTTGTCATGGTGGTATTAAAATGACTGATATTTTTATGCATGGCAAATCTCTTAAACTATCCTGGATCAAAAGTTTCTTTGTGATCAGCAGACTGAAAATTACACGTTCCATATGTTCCGTTCTTTCTTGCCCCAATCAGTATCATTTCATTTATATACGGGATCATTATACTATGAGAAAATTGCCAATGTAATGCTTAATGATTTGTTGAAAGAGGTACTTCTGGCTCTTTTAAAGTTTTTACAAATTAATACAAATGATAATTTGGCAAGCCAGCCTCTTTGGAATAATCCTTTGATTAAAATGAATAATAACACTGTATATTTTAAGTCTTGGTGTGAGAAAGGTGTACGTTTTATAAACGATATGTCAGATAATGACGGAAAATTTCTTTCATATTTTGAATTTCAAAGGAAGTTTGGCATACAAACTAACTTTCTTCAGCACTGTGGATTGTTTACTTCTATTCAATCATTTGCTGTCGAAGATGACAGAACCTTTTATTCCTCATGGTTTAAATGTGATATTAAAACACACAAAAAAAGGTTGTTCTGATATTTATCAAACGTTTTTAAAGATACACGTCAAAACATTGTAACAGTTTTGTAAGGTGGAGTAGCATGTTGGATTTTGTGATGAAACATGGTCTTTATACTGTTTCATTCCTTTTCAATCAACTATTGAATCATGAGGTGGTTCCAATTAAGATTCTGAATAGAATATCATATATAAAAGACGCTCTTTTAAAATGTGGTTTTGTAACAGATAAGAAGTGTACGTTTTGTAATGATAGTGAGGAAACCATAATGCATATATTTTGTTTTTGTCCTTATTCAAACAATACATGTATATGGAATAAGTTTGAGCGATGGTTACTCCTAAAGATAGATTAACAAATTGTATTTACAAACCAACATAAGCTATTCGGACTTTATGGTTTCAACAACAGTGCATTAAATTGTATGATGATTGTTATAAGAAGAGATTTTTTTTCAGCGAAATAAAAAAAAAAACCGTTCCGTCATTCGAACATATAATACTTGAGATAAAATTTTATTTTGAGATGAAAAAAATGTATAAGTCAAATGAATTGTAGAGAACAGAATTTTGTGAAAAGATGGTCTTTATTTATGAAGTGTTTTTGAACATTTAATCAAAATCATATAATACCAAAAGTATTTTTAGGGTTGTTTCTGCCAATTAAATAAAGAATGATATAAATCATATGTTGTAAAAAGTTAAAGAAATATTGTTATTATATGTATAAGTGCAGTAGGCCACTCTCTGTCGATGATTGAATTATTATTTAATTCTTATTCTGTTTTGTATAAAAAATTATTTGTAAATGTCACTTTCTGAATATGTGCATAAAAAAACACCCTGTGGAAGGGGAAAAAAAAAGAACTCGTAGTCTGGCTTTGCGAACCCTTGGACAGAGTTTGAGCTGAAGAACCCCCTTTCGAAATTTGAGGGATGATAGGGTATATCTCACTTTTTTTGCATGTTACCGAAAATGAAAGATCTCATTCCTCATAGCTTTTTTACAGAATTTTTGAATTTTGAATCTTACTCACGTCTCTTTGGGCACATATTTACCAATGTGAGCGCCTTATTGCAAGTCGTCGCTTTCCAAAAGGGTTTGCAATCTTCAGACAGAAGTCGTCGTAGATGGCGCTATGACAGGTTTTATTTAATGTGAAGTTGACAAGAACGGGCACCAATATGATGTTTCGAACGTTGAATCTAATCCATTATGAAAATAATCGTTGGTGCATTTTTAGAATCCAGATGAGGGAAACTCCTTTTCAGGATAGATATTTGAATTTATTGCAGTTGTTTTATCGCCATTTTCGACGGCCTCATTCCACTGAAAGGAAAATAAGATAAACCCGTATTACTTCGAAAGGTTTATTTAAAGGACAAGTTTACCTCCATAGACATGTAGGTATGACATCCTACACTGTAGCAGTCTTCTCATCCAGCAGTTACTGCGCAGATACTTTAAAAATTCATAACTTTTGAACGGATTGCCCGATTTTCTCCAAACTTTCATTGATGTTTTACTAATATTGTTGCATTCACTTAATCCACATGTATATGAAGGTGGACTTGCTCTTTAAAGGTTCCACCAGACTCAAGGCATGATTACAAGTAAAGCGTAAATTCTTAAAGAGCAAACTCTAATCTTTAGAATGATGTATATGACTCAATACAAATGGACTTTCCCATCTAAATTATAAAAAGAAAGTACACACTCCGGACAAGTGTTTACTGAGAAAACAGGCCCTAAAGTTTCAAGTCTATTCAAGTGCCTAATCCCGCATTAAACCGTACTCTGTGTGGTGAATTGGACAAGGAACATAACAATCACAGTGAGGAGGTTTTCAGTTTAAACGGAAATTGTCCATTAGCATAAATTCATTAGCACATTCTATTCATGACTAATTTCAACTTTCATTGCAAAAGCAACATCACTTCCAATGTTACTCGAATTGAAAGTGAAGACTGTGTAAAGGGTCTTCAAGAAATGAAGAGGGGCCGGTATAAAACCTAACTAATCACGATATTCCACAAAATGAACTGTTCTATAGATTATCTGCTAAAGAAAATCTCATTCATTAAAATTTCCCAACTTCACCATACTGCAGAAGAACTGCTCTTTTGCTATGAGATGTCAGTTTAAACGGAAATTGTCCACACTCTATTTATTAGCGCATTCTATTATGACTAATTCCAACTTTCATTGCAAAAGCAACATCATGTCCAATGTTACTAGAATTGAAAGTAAAGACTGTGTAAAAGGTTTTTAAGATATGAAAAGGGGCCTGTAAGGCTGAATGAAACCTAACTTATCACGATATACCCCGAAAAGAAGTGTTCTATAGATTATTTGCTAAAGAAAATCTTATTCATCAAAATTTCCCATCTTCACCATACTGTAGAAGAAATGCTCTTTTGCTCCTTGATAAAATTATATATATATATATATGTATATATATATATATATATATATATATATTGTAAAAACATACCCTGTTTGTTTGTTCATTTCCATCTGAGAAGATGGCTGGATAGCCCATATTCAGCTACGTTTAGCTGGTCTTCCATGGGGTCCAGTTGGATGTGAGTTGGGACCACTTCACCGGGTTAAACACCCTGCTCTTTGCGATAAATGAATGAAGCGGGATCTTTAACGTGCATGAGTTTTTACTCTCTCACACACGGGACCTCCATTTTATGTCCTATCCGAGGGACAGAGTGTTTGGCTCTTGCTAGAGGGGACGGTATGATTACAAACAACATTGCTCAGTCCAGACTCGAAATGAATGATTCTATGCAGTGATCCAACATTTTGTTGAGCCCTGATAGGACTTGACGCAAGCCTCCACAAACCACATGTAAGATAACAAGAGTCACTGAGAAGAGACAAATATATACAAAAGGGCGGTAGATGAACGAGTTGAACTTGTACATGCAGTTTGCATTGCCAATGTGAACACGGCTAGAAATGTGGCGTTATATGCTGTGGACAAGAGAAAACTATGCAAATGGCGCTGTCACACCCACAAAACAAACAAGAAGGCACACCGCGAAACCAAAAGCTATTATACATAATGCCAGATATGAAACAATGCCCACTCAACTGACTCATGAGACTGTGTGTTTAATCGTGCCAATCTAGATTCATATTACCACTATCATTGTATTGTCTATATCTATGTCATGACTAGTACAGCGATAATTGTATGGAAACATACGAAAAGAGTTGCAAAGACTTGAGTGTACATTTCATATTGTAGATTCCATCAAATACACGATAGTACTCAAAACGTGAAACCATGTGATGTTTAATCGTTACGAAAGGGAGGCATCAAAGGAAAGTGGCGTTGTTTTTATTGTACAATGAATAAGCAAAATGCTATTATCTTGTAGGATTCTTTTATGCTTATTTGCTAATGACCTTTCATGACGTTCAGTTCAGTTCAGTTCAGTTCAATTTTTATTTCTGCATTTCAAAATCAATACAAATCAACAAATCAACAAAATACTTACATAGTCATTTACACAGCTAATATTCGTAACGTTTGGATCTTACATACATTTTCTTTTTTTCAAGAACGAATATCATATATGAAAGGAAGCAATAGGAAATGATAAAAATGAAATGCAGGGGACCATCATCATAAGCTAAGCTTGACGAGGAAGATGGCCCCAGGTAAAGAGATACATAAAGAAAATCTTGCCACTCGCTGAGTGGGGGTAATTGTGCAAAGGGCATAATAAAGAGATACATAAAGAAAATCTTGCCACTCACTGAGTGGGAAGTAATTGTGCGAAGGACGTGCGGTGCAGTGCGGTGTGCATTGTGTTGGGATGAATCTTGGTTTGTACGTTGAGTGTTATTTTGTGTATCAGTGTGATGAGGTGAATGTTACTTCAGTTATGGCCGTGAACTCATTGTTTAGGGTGTTTGTTGACCAGGTGGTATGAATATTTATGTGTCAGAAGTATACTGGATTATGAGGGTGTTTTTTAGTTCTCGTTTGAAAATGTTCAACGACGTACATTGTTTTAAATTAGAGGGTAAAGAATTCAAAATATCTGGTCCATTATGTTTTAATGATTTTTGAGCTAAAATGATTCTGGGGTTTTCGAGATGGTAATCGGACGACTGACGTGTTGGATATGAATGAACGGTGGAATTTGGAGTGAAGAAGCCATCAAAAATTTTTGGAAGACAATTAAATGTATATTTATACATAAAAACAGCAGTTTGAAAGGTGTGAAGATCCTCAATTTTCAATGTTTTTAGTTGACGAAATAGGGGATTGGATGGGGATAAGTAACGGGAATTGGTAATCAAACGTACAGCACGTTTTTGGAGGGTAAGAATTGGATTAATTTTAGTTGAGCCACAGTTTCCCCAAACGATATTGCAGTATGTGATATGTGGTAAGATCAAAGCATTGTATAGAATAGTCAGGGAATTTTGAGAAATGAAGTTTTTCAGTCGATATAAAATTCCTACAGTTCTTGAGACACACGTGCGGATATTATGAATGTGATCGTTCCAAGTTCAACTCGAGTCAATTGTGATTCCTAAAAATTTAGTAGATCTTACCTCAGTTAAGGATAATCCATCAATATTAACATTATAACCGCTGTTAATGTTCTGTGAAGCAGTAGGTTTGAAACGTATAAAATTTGTTTTAGAGACATTAAGGGATAATTTATTACATATGAACCATTGGGAGACTTTGTCTATTTCCGTGTTCAGAGTATTAAACAGTGTTTCGAGGTTCTCATGGGAGTAAAAAATATTAGTATCATCCGCAAAAAAGTATAAATTTAAGAGTTTTTGATGTATTTATTATATCATTGATATATACAAGGAACAATAGGGGGCCAAGAATTGATCCCTGGGGAACACCACATACAATATTAGAATTCGGAGATTTAGATGACTTAAATAGTACATATTGCTTTCTGTTGGATAAATAATCAATAATCCAAGAAAGTGCTAAACCACGAATACCATATCTTTTTAATTTGTAAATTAATATATCATGATCTATGGTATCAAAAGCCTTTGATAAATTCATGAAAATTCCTATAAAGTGTTTTTTATTTGCAAAAGATTCAGTAATCTTATCTAACAATTGAATTATAGCTAAATCGGTGGAATGGCCCTTTCTAAATCCAAACTGATTAGGTATAAGTAGGTCATTTACATGAAGAAAAATGTACAGGCGTTTATGAATAATTTTTTCCAGAATTTTAGAAATACTAGGTAATAACGATATTGGTCTATAATTTGTTAAAAGAGAAGGGTCGTCTTTTCTTTTGAAAATTGGAACTACTTTCGCAATTTTTAATGAGTTTGGGCATATTCCAGAAGACAGTGAAAGATTGAAAATGTAAGATAAAGGTGTGGTCATTTTGTTTGATGATTTTCTTCAGTATATAAACACTTATTTCATCATGGCCACTAGATCTACTTGGCTTTAATCTGTTAACAATCTCCAGTATTTCTTCCTCATCTGTTGGGGTAAAGAAAAGGGATTTGTCGCAGTTTGGTGGAAGAAATTCAGTAAAGTTTGAATGAACATGTTTGTTTTTTTATTTTTGAAGCTAATTGGGGGCCAATATTTACGAAGTATGAGTTAAAAGCATCAGATATTTCATCAGGGTTTGTGAGTTCTTTGTTGTCATTATAAAAAACGGACGATGTTTCCTTATTATTTTTACCTGTTATTTCATATATAGTTTCCCATAAGCCATTTACGTTATCCTTTTGATTATCAAACTTATCAGAATAATACATTTTACGAGAAATACGAATCAAATTACTGAGTATATTTCTATACTTTTTGTAATCTGTAAAATGTTTTGTATTGTGGGTAGTAATCGCCAATTTATACAATTTATTACGGGTTTTTATTGAATTGATGATTCCCTTTGTAATCCAGGGATGTTTGTTCTTTCTACGTGTTTTTTCTTAACTAAAGGAATGTTTTTTCGATAATAATATAAAAGTTTATCTAGGAAAATATCATAAGCTTTATCGGCGTTATTTTGAAGATACACTTCTTGCCATTCTTCCTTCACTAAGCCAAGATTAAGTAATTCAATATTCTCGTCTGATTCTTTTCTGTACATTATTGGCCTGGGTTTTGAAATACTTTTGACGTTTTCAGAATAACGAAGAATAATGAATATCGGTAAATGATCAGATATATCATAATATAAGATACCATTAATGAATTTATTTACAGAAAAATTATTAGAAAAAATATAGGTTTTCCCGGTCAATTTCATACTTTTGTCATTCAAGTTCCTATTCCGAGCATTCGATTTCACGCATTCCACGCTCGCAGCACTGAATCAGCAATCAAATTCAAAATCCGGTCATTCGAATTCACTATCCGAGCATTCAAATTCACTATCGGAGCATTCAAATTCACTATCGGAGCATTCAAATTCACTATCGGAACATTCAAATTCACTATCGGAGCATTCAAATTTAAGAGAGGAGCACGCATTTCATCAATGAGCAGTCAAATTCATGTCAAGCTGGCGACGGAATCTCGTCGGTCATTCAAATTCGTGAATAGGCAACCATGTTCCAAATAACTGCATTTAATTTAAATGAAGTCCTGAATTTAGTTAGTTTGGGGTCGTGTATGCATGTGTTTCTCATTTGGCTTTGAATATATTGGGATTTATGATGATTATTTATTTTGCAGTAGAGGTCCACCTGTTCATTGACAATTTTGAACTCGCGTTTAGCATAGGAATATACACGCACATGTCCCTCGGATTGGACATAAAATGGAGGTCCCATGTGTAAGAGAGTCACAACTCATGCACGTAAAAGATCCCACTTCATTTATTCATCGCAAAGAGCAGAACATCAAACTCGACCCCATATTATGGAAGACCAGCATTTGCAGCTGAATATGGGTTATCCAGCCATCTTCTTCGATGAAAAATGAAACAAACAAACAAAAATTAGGCACTGTATAGGCCTACAGACGAGCATAATACGGAGGGTTGGTTGACACTTTCGAGGAAAAAAAACAATTTCGACTCTATTGAAACTGATACTTTTTATACGTGTTGTTTGTTGTGTATTGCTGTCTTATTGATTTACTTTTGCGGGACTATGGGAGACCATTGTGTGTCAGTTTGTCTTTAAATTGATGAATTGTGATTATCATGATTATGTGGTTGGTGTTGGGGCGTTGTCAGCATGCAGTATCACCAAGAAATATGATTACTAGTCGTTGTATTGTTTGGATGCACTGCTGATTGGACATTGCAATTTGAAACTTATTGAGATGGAAAACAAAGAATACATGAACAGAGAACAATGTAGAACCTGTAAACAATAATAATTACACTATATGCAAGCCTTTATTGGTTGTGTTGGCCCTTTTCTCTTTCTTAAAAGTCTACTCCATTTTCCTCGTTAAATTGATTGCACGAAGTAGGAACTTGATCGCCTAAAAATGAATTTGAACGCTCCAAACAAGCTCTTTGGGACTATCACGTGACTATCGCATGAATTTGAATGCACGAGTAGGAAAGTTGGTGCTCGCATTTTGAAATTGAATGCCCAATCGTGAATTTGATTTCACGAAAACGAAATAGAATGCCCATAAATGAAATTGATCGCTCGGATTCTGAATTTGAATGCCCGAATATTATCGCGTGCGTGCGCTGCGTGAATTTGAATGCACATTAATGAATTTGAGTGACAAAAGTATGAAATTGACCGGGAAAACCTATATTATCCAACAAGGTTTTAGATGTTTGGGATATTCTTGTTGGGTTGACGTGAGTAAGCCCCAATCGTAATTATCATTATCAATTCAGTAATGTACAGCCATGAAAAAAAAAATCATGGTCGCAGTATACTCGGACTGGACGAGAACGTACGATATTCTGATCACTATACAGGCATCGTATCCAATGGAAAGACCAAGAAATGGATTGCGCTCTCACTATTAAAGGAGGTGACTCCATGGCGACTTCAGCGACGTCTCCAAATAAGATGATAATTTATTCATTCAGAATTAGCGCAGACGTCGCCGCAACATCTTCGACACGTCTCCGAGACGTCTCCGAGGTCACCAATGGGTCTTTGCGAAGTCGTAGAGACAATTTGGAGACCTTGCGAATAAAATAAATCTCCGCAACTTGGCCGTGTGACCAGCTGGAGAGTGGAAAGAGCCTCCGAAAAAAAAATCGAACAGGTTCGATTCTCTCACGACTTCCCTGAGACTCGGCTACATTCAAGATGTTGCGGGGACGTTGTTGCGGAGATGTCGCGAAGACGTCTCCGCGACGAGGGATCCTCGAGTCTCCAACAGGTCGCCAAGTACTCTCCAGCTCCACGAGACACACACTTTATTTACGTCAATGAAGGACAATCAGTCAGTGCAGTTGTAATGATAATAATTCCACGCATGAATCAATCAATTTGAATATAGGCCTATATGTTTTAGGTTATGCGGACAGACTGTACTGACATCCATTTTGTTCACAGACTATGGTGAATTAGAAAGATGTGGGTTCATAAAAGTTTTCTTATACATTGTATCGATTTGTTTGACTCGTTCTTTTAGAAAAAAACTACAAAGACTATTTAGTTCCTGGTTTCATCTAGATATTGCAAACACTTATCAGTCTCTTCAATGAGTAACAAAACTATCACTGCAATTTTGTATACTACTGAAGTACGACGATTCATTAGCGTATTATTTGTACGTCATTATCGTAATTGGATTTATGACATTTGCAATGAGAATATCATTAAACCGATGATTACAAGAAAAATTCACTGCAACTGATTAACAAATTGCCCTACATCGACGTAAATGGCTACTACTGAATTTTCATGGTTAAAAAAACAAAAACAAAAACAAAAACAAAAAAAAAAAAAAAACAACTCACCTCTAAATTTAGTGCTGATTTAATGTAGGGTAATTAATCAGTTGCAATAAAAATAACTCGACGGAAGAGTATTTCATGAATTTGAAGAAGAAAAAATGTCATTATGATAACCATCAACATAGATAACAGAAATTTGCGAAGCTGTCATTCTTGAATGAATTGATTGCACATTATGAAATACATTAAATATTAGACATATACATGATGTAACCAATGATGTTCTGTTTATTGTTGCATTGATTTTTATAATAATATTTCCCCGATAGCAGTGTTTAAGGATAAAAACTCACCCAGAGGTAATTTTTCGTAGAGTTGATTGGCATGGATAGGAAGCTCGTAGGTGTTCTTGCCCATCGTGACGTGCACTCTCTCCACATCTAAGACGAAGCACAAGAGGAGTAGTTCGCCGCTCTGAAAAGCTACTGGGGAATTCTTTCTTGTGAAGTCTTTTGCCAGACGTATGGAGACGGGTAGAGTGCTCGTGCTGACGACACGGGCCAGGGTGGACGTTCGATCCTCAACTCTCAGCTTCTTGAAGTTAAGACAAACAGAGCCAGGTCCGGTGGTTGGAGTCGCGGCTCCTGCAGGCTGCGGCTCCTGCATAGCTTGAGGTCGCAGCTGAGGCGTTTTGTTCTTCTTTAATGTCCCCACATGTCGACTTAGCATATGCATGATGATATGAGGTGTTTTCACTCCAGGAAATTGCTTTCATCGTTATTGATACGTCAGTGAAACCGTTTTAGATGTCCACCATTGAACCGACAGACTACGACACCGTATTGAAGCCTGTCATATGATAACGGCATTTCTCTCCACTTTACTTCCGCCTGTGTGAAACCGTGCCTTGTTATACTGCAGACAGTCAGTGCTGCCCAGTCCACAAATACATTTATTTGAATGCAGCTCACACAATGACCCATTCAAGTCTACTAGCATACACACACTAATTCAAATTAACCCGTTGAGGACGAGTCCCGAGGATACTTGGGCAGTTGTCTATGGAAAATGCGTGCGTGCGATATGCACATTGACATTCAACAACAACATGCGCACAAGTCCAAGCTATATCGTATAGGCCTGTATACGCAAGTTTACTGGTACATAACGATGTGAAAAAAGAAAAACAACAAGACAGCAAACCTTGTGCTTCGAGCGAGAGTACTGTACAAGATGATTATCGCCATTCCAAAATAATAATGATAATAATATCGTCGTGTCGTTTGTCACAAATAATTATCTCTTATGTTTGCCTCCAAGGCTTACTTAAAGTTGTCACCACATCCGCATTTTTGCTATCTGCGTAATTATTCATATTTTCGTTACCATCGTAATAATTTATATCTTACTTTCCAAGGTAATGTAGAAGTCTTTAGAGTCATTTCAGGTCGTACGTGTCAAAGTTGATTTGCTAGACTTGCTTATGTCTAAGATTCACTTCTAATTATTTGATGTCTACTTGTGCCGTTCATATAAAATTTTCCTAAAACTGTTCCCAATCCTCTACAATTTGCGCTGAACACACCTTTGTCTTGGAGACTCGCACAATATTGCACGTCTGTTGAGACATAAATTGTCGCCCCCAGCTCGAGGCGACAATTAATGACGGAGTTGGCGACATGAATTGTCACCTCGTCACAAATTGTCGTCTATGTTTTTCTGATTGTGGCCGTGCCAGTCATTCATGGGCAACGTTATGTGATCGCCACCGCTGCATTCATCACTTATTCAGTCATAATAATGCGCCAGCTTTCTCCACGACTGTGCAACATGCTACTGTGCAACAATGTCATAAACACGGACATTGTTCAATGCATGAAACACACGTGTGCATACGTACGCATACGTACACATATACAAGTACGCTAAGGCACAACAGAAAAATTGTGTTAGGGAGATATCTTCGTCGCGACGATATGAGACAAAAGATCGTCGCCAATCGTCCCCGACGATCCAAATTTTGGGCCTCATGTGCTCATTACTGCGCTCTTTTTGGCTCATTATAAATATCAACAAAAGATGGTTCCGACGAGTCGGAACAAAGTCGTCTCTTTTCGTCGCGACTAATCAATTAAGGAGGTCTTTTGTCGATCGGCGAAGCGTTTCAGTGATTGTTCAAACGTCGCACATCGTCCCCGACGACTGCGTATTCAACTTGACTAACCGTTTTGTAAAGGTTTTGGTGATGGTTTCTTGTCGCTCATCGTCCCGACGATTGACCATTGAATTTAAATCACCGTTCCGTGGCGAGTTAATTAATCCATAATTGTTCAAACGTCGCACTTATCGTCCCGACGATTGTCCATTCAACTTGAATCACTGGTCAGAGACGCGTTTAGTAATTGTTAAAGCGTCGCGCATCGTCCCTAGGCTTGCCCATTGAACTTAAATCACCGTTTGGTATGAGTTTGAAACGTCGCACATCGTCCCGACGATTGCTCATTCAATAATAGAAATTGCTCGATGCTGAGGTGTTTATTTTTTCTAACATCGCGAGTGGTCCCGACGATTGCCCATTGAATTGAAATTGTCGTTCAATGATTGCCACCAGGGTAATTCATCTTCTATGAAGCCTTGCTCTCATGTTTGCCATACTTGTCTGTAAACAATACAAAAACATTGTAACGAGATCCGATGGCTGTCAGACTCCCGAAATTCTTGAATGAATCATGAAAAAAAAAAGTGATGAACGTACATTATTATCTTTCCACAAGTCCAGAGCTTGAAAGAAAACATCCGGCATTTATTTTATCATCGTACGGAGTTAAATATCATTGTTATTCATTTCCAAACGTCAAAGCAAATTTCCGACACTTATATTAACATCTTTCAGAGCTGAATGTTATTGCTATTTACTTTCGAACGCATAAGCAAATATCCGGCATTTATCATCGTACGGAGTTGTATATCATTAGTAGTCATTTCCGAACGTCAAAGCAAACATGCGATATTTATTTAATCACCGTACGGAGTCGAATATTACTGTTATTCATTTCCGAACGCAAAATCAAATTTCTGACATTAATTTTAGCACCGTACGGAGCTGAATCTTACCGTTATTCAAATCCAAAAGTATAAGCATCCTTGGTATAAGCAAACATCCGACATTTATTTTAGTACTGTACGGAGTCGAATATTACCGTTATTCATTTCCAAAAATAAAAACATCTGACATTCATTTTAGCATCTTATACGGAGTCGACTGTTACCGCTGTCCATTTCCAAAAGTAAAGGCAAACATCCGACTTTTTTTGGTGGCCCGACGTGCGTTTTTGGTGGCCCCGGTCCACCGAGCCGCCGTTAGTGTCGAGCCCTGGTGTATACCTCACTAACCTCAGCTTGTTGGGGAAACTTATACTGCCATACGAGGGGAGATGCTTTCATCTCTTCTAGAGAGCTTCCCTATGAGCGAATGAAAATCTTTGTTTGGCATTTTCATTTCTATACCCCATAATCATTCGTTGTTTCCAAACATTTTCATGATGTCGGTATTTCAATATCATGATATTTTTCTTAATGTATTCCATTTTCATTCCTTGACCAAAGTCAGTAAGTCCGCCACAAGTACGGTAATCGCTACGTTTCGCGCAGTGCAATATGTGCCGAAGTGCGAAACACGTGGTTATCAAGTTCAATGAAACGCGCCGTCCATGCGTGCTTCTTGTTTGGTTTCTAGTAGCTCCGTGGTTACGGCAAAGAAAATAAACGGAGGAGGCACTCCGTATAGTGTTTTTCGTTTACAGTGAACAGTTTACATTCGATACAAATAAATTAATACTAAGTATATAGTCACGTCTTTTACTGTATGATGATCGCCAAGTCGGGAAGAAGTATCTAGAGGAACTTCTCAGTTGATATGTCCGTGATGTTCATTCTAATTTTCACACGCAGTGGTACGCAGATTTATGAGTGTGAGATCGAAAGAAGTTTCAATATGTTGCCATGATATTATGTAGGCCTACTGTTGTGTAATTGGGTAGGTATAGCTCTTACACTATAAACTGCAGCTTGTTGCAGCGGCATCTAGGAAAGCGATATTTTCTTCGGCATTCGGGACCTTTTTTATATTATCATTATTTTTTTTTGACACGTGATTCGATTGTAAGTATGAAGCGACGAATAACCCCTTTGTTTTGTTTTAGTGTTAACATTAATGTGTAATACACCAATACTGTTCGACGTGTGTTTTTTTTTTTACTGTTAAAGAAGCCAAGATAAGGCGACATTTTAATAGAATTATGCCGTTCGGTCGGTTTACAGACTGCTTATAACCTGAAATACAGTCAAACCTGTCTATAGCGGCCACCCAAGGGAAACGAAAAAAGTGGCCATTATAGACAGGAGGCCGCTATAGACAGGTAATCCAACTTCATGTGCATTGCCTATACATGTAAATATATCATCGTTGAATACATCGATAAGTATTTTATGTACATAATGTACTATGCGTAAGTATACACACGTGTATTTCATGCATTGGACAATACCGGTGTTTATGAAATTGTTGCACAGTAGCATGTGTACAGTCGTGAAGAAAGCTTTACACTAGTTCATTATTATGACTGAATAAGTGATGAATGCAGCGGTGGCGATCACTGAACGTTGCCCATGAATGTCTGGCACGGCCACAAATCAGAAAAACACGCTGAATTACCGGCTCTGTGGCTGCTATAGACAGGTCAAAATCTACCGCGGGAAACTAAATTTGTGGCCGCTGGCCGCGTTAGACAGGTGGCCGCTATACACAGGGTCTTTAACAGGGCTTTTCCCTGGGGGGATTTTTCAGTGGCCGCTATAGACAGGTGACCGCTAAGGCAGGTTTAGTTACAGTGCGCGCATTTTTTTTTTGTCACCTGTTTTCGCAGAAATTTACACTAGAAAGGTTGTCAGTTTTTTTCTTCTGCCGTTATTTTCTCTGATATGATTTGTCGTGGCCATTAAGTTAATTTCAACCTAAAAGATACGTGTCACGTAGGTCCATTGGTTGCCAGCACGCATTTATCTGACTTGTTGTGCGGTTAAGTCTGTTTTTGTTTTTGTTGTTGTTGTTGTTTTTATCATTCATGGGAGGGGGCAAACAGTGAGAAATGAGGGAGAGGTGAAATCAGAACAAGGAAACATCTGTTTATTTAGCTGTCACTTATGCCAGCAGTAGTAATTGTCATCACCATTGCTATTCAGATCAGTTTTAGTCACATCCTATAACATTCAATACACGACTATCATCATCATGACATGAGAGAGAGAGAGAGAGAGAGAGAGAGAGAGGAAAAAAAAACCGCCACCCGTTCAAGGGCGTATACAAAGCAAACGAATCGCAAAGTATAGATCAACCAGGGGGGGGGGGGGGGGGTTCATCAACGAGTTCGTCGGAGGTTTTCACCGACAAATTTGCTATCAGCCAATCAGACGCAAGGATTTCAGTAGCTTTTAACAGTTGTCAGTGTAAATCACTGACAAAAAGTTTCATGAAACGGTCCCCAGGAAGGTGGATTCCTGGTACAATATTCCGTATGGCATACCAGCAATACAAACAGACACGTTACTGCAAAATAAATGATAGAACACAGCAAGCGAGCAGGCTAGAATCAAACCTTCTTTTGTAGGAAAGTCCAACAAAAGTCTTACAACATACCTGTAATAGGGGGTTCACACGTACACAAATTAGCATGTTACAGAACTCAATATTGTTACCCTTTAGCAAACTCCAGTCTTTTGCACATGTGGACACACACACACACACACACACACACACACACACACACACAACAGAAAATTAGTGCGAACCAGTAGCGCGATGCATAACCTCAGAAATCTTGCTGATATTTCTGAATGAGCGCGGTATTTGCCCCGACGGTCGGGTTTAGAAACTTGATTGAGTTCTTTTATTCCCATCATTAACAACAGTGTGCTCTCCACACCACTGTGAGGCACAAGAACAATAGTTTCATCGATTGGCAATTAGCGGATTATTTTCTGTACGTGTGAACGGTTGCAAAAAAAACAAAACCTCAAGTTTCCGAGGGTGGCTGGAGCGTCTGAACCAAAAAGTGTACAATCCTCGCGTGTACGCTCTTTTGTCTGAGAAGTTGGAAAAAAAAACCTCGAGTATTGGAGCATGTTCAGTAACGCGCTATTTTGCACATGTGAATGCGGGTATTGATATATCAGACTCAGCATGGGGGGGGGGGGGGGCTGATGAAATCTAGCATTAAAAGAATGAACTACACTGACATACTAAAAATGATAAAACTGGACATGAAGTTCATGACCTCTGTCCGAGTGCCTCTGACACGGGAAGTACTATGCATGTATCTACAAGCTACATTAAAGTAAAGCATAATGATAATCATAAACGCTGCGATTCGAAGTGTTCTTCTGTTTTGCTTTCAGCAATAACCAAAACTGTATTTTTACGCTCGATTCACAGTGGTGCACTAAATAAATCGAGCGTATAATATCAATACTTACTCTTTAAGAAGCAGGCCTGTGATTTCTCTATTTAGTCTGTTGAAGTATCTCATTGATATGATTTTTTTTTTCAGTCAATTGTGCTCCCCTGACTAAGCTATCAAGAGTATAGCTTTTGTGTTCGGAAACTGGATTCACGCAAAGCATACATTCACCATGTATAGTACAATGCTCCAATATTGATGAAAGCGGTTTCGTGTGTGATACGTATTCCTCTTTCGGGTGAGTGTGCTGTGAAATCCGGTCATTTTGTTTTATTTTCACCTACATCTCCTTATTTTGTAACTGTGGATGAGACTTTATTTCATTTTCTAAATCATGCAGGATGAGCCATACGTTTATTTTTCGGCATAAATAGATAATTCGCCTTTTTGAATGACGAACCTTACGTGTAATTTTTGGATTAACAGATTTGTTACAGCTGCACTGGGATGTCTTCTAAATTATATTTTGAGGCCCCTGAGATCAAGATGATCATGCGTAGGCATATATAACTCTCTACACTTTAATGTACATGAAGTTGTTCAATTAAGAAAAATTAACATAATTTACTCTTGCTTACAATCCAGCACATTACAACGCATCGCACAGTAACCTGCCAATGCCCAATAATCTTGGTAACAGCTCGTTATTCCGAAGGTTCGTTATTCACAAGACTCTTTAGTCCGAAGATTCGTTTTTCCGAAGCTTCGTTATTCCGAATTTCATTTTCGAATTAACGAATCTCCGGAATAACGAACCGTCGGAATAACGCCACAATGTTCGGATTAACGAACCCTTTTTCATTTTCGGATTAACGAACCTCGGTATAGGAAATTATTTGTGTGTTTCAGATTAATGACCCTTCGGAATAGCGAACCTAGGAATAACGAACAGCACCAATAATCTTATAAAGAGAAAGGATGCCCGATACATTAAAAATATTGAGGTATAATTAAGATACAGCATTATGTACATAACAGCAACAACAACAACAAAATTAGGATTGAGTAAGCAGACAAGTTTTCAACAATGATTTGAACATATCAACACTTTCAGCTATACGAATATAGAGAGGGAGTTTATTCCAAAGGGGTGGGGAAATACAGAAAAGGTCCAGGCGTATATCACCATAGCGGGTATGTGCGGGACCACGTGATAATTGGAGAGAAGAGAGAGAACAGGCTGAAGTGGAGGAGCGGAAGGGAGGTAGGATTAGTCCATAATATTTATCTTGTAAACAATAAGGATGATTTTAAAGGTGATACGTTGATGTATGGGGAGCCAGTGGAGGGATTGGATAACTGGAGTAATTTGGTCAGATGTTTTTGTCAGGGTTACAAGCCTTGCAGCTGTATTTTGAATTTTGAATTTGGTGCAATACTCGAAGCAGGGAGACCAACAAGAAGGGAATTGCAGTAGTCCAGATGAGAAGTAACAAATGCGTGAATTAGACGTTCGGTGGAAGACTGCTCCGATAACTTACGGATATTAATAATTTATTTTTACAAATACCCCTGAAGCAGCAGAACGACATGAGTTCTTAATGTGTGTGTTATTTTATTTGTTCGTTTTTTTTTAAAGTTCAGATGCTTATCTACCATAACTCCTAGATCTCTGACGGACTGGGAGATAAATTTTTGTGAGAAAACTAGCCCGCCTGACAATTCTGATTTAACAGAATTCAATTTCAAATGATTATCGCGAGACCATCGCTTAATATCATCAACACAACTATGAAGTTTGCAGAGCTCTTCGACGTTGGGTATTTGGTAGTATGATTATGTAAATTTGAGTATCGTAAGATATCTTCACGATCTTTCACAAATATTTCTTAAATGATCAATATTGGATGCCGGCGTTCTACAGCTGATCTAAATTACAGCGAATTATGTGTCCTGTCAATTGGAAACCTTCACAATACCGCAATTTAACGGTCAAACGCAATAGAAATGCCACAACCTAAGGATTTGAATCCTCGTTCATCATTATGGTTTCTATTAATGAAAAAGAAGGGACAGAACGAAATGAGATTGAGACTTTTATGTTAGTGAAATTGATCACTCTCAGCTGCATATATTTTGAAGGAAAATTAATGATTCGGACATGTGTTAAAAGCATCGTCGACAGCGCGATGCTACTCCATTTGGCATGTTTGGTAAAGCCTATTATATCCCCTACTCCATTCCCCCTTTCTTTATGAATTTTGGGGATCACATAATAGGGTACGCGCTCTTTTGAAATGAGTCAAGTCTTAGTTAGGCATATAATCTTACCTTTACAGTGATCAGTGATCACACTAAAGAACCCAATTCCACATCATTCTATCTAATCAGAGAATCGAAAAAGATAGCTTTTCTAATTGATGTTTGTTGATAGACCAAATCAGGGATATCCGTCCCGTGATTGCCTATCAGTGACGTAACAGCGCGAATACTATGCCCATACAACTGCTTGTGTTATCATAGGCCTAATCAGTTACACTAAGAAGCTGTCCGTGATGTGTGGTGTTTGCACCAAAATTAGTATGTAAAATTCATACAAATTTTACACTAAATGGCTTACATGATTTCTTAGCTAGTTGGCAAGAGGGATACCCCAACTCACAAGCGAGCGCACCCTCTGCGAGCTGTGT
The DNA here is from genome assembly GCF_040938485.1 of Diadema antillarum. Lineage (NCBI taxonomy): Eukaryota > Metazoa > Echinodermata > Echinoidea > Diadematoida > Diadematidae > Diadema > Diadema antillarum. The sequence goes on from NW_027271028.1 coordinate 2,176,915, forward strand.
ATAAAACATGTCTCGTTGTGTGTGTTGTTGAATCAGCGTGTCTTATTCGATTCTTCTTGTATTGTTCCGCCAGGATGGTGTCTTTCAAGACAGCTGGACACTGCTTTCATTGTTCCTGGGAAAGGGTCATCTTTCTTTTGACGGTCAAATCCTTTCATTATTATCGTGGTGAACTTCACTAATCGTCCCCACGCTAACGTACAAAGGAAGGAAATGCTTTTATTATGTATCAATGCACGCGTAACACCATCAGTATAGGCCTGTAAAACGAAAGTTTGACTCTATGTCCCGAACTGTAGGCCCTGTAATAGCAACTATACATGAAGTCAAGTATGGAAACGATGGATTCCCACTGCCAATCAAATCTCTCTCGACAAGGACGCGATCGGAATCGATCTGGATGTGATCGATCTACCGCTACCTTGATCGACATTGGTTTTGGCTTCCTCCTATACACGATATTTTTTAACACTCTGTCGGACTGTAGATCATAACAAGCAGATTTGATCGGCAGTGGAACCCAGCCCTAAGGCGGATTCTTGTTCGAAAAGTAATAGCAGAAAATATCCTACACGAAATTCAGCATTGCATATACCGAAAGACAGATAGAGAGGAAAACATCGAGAAAGTAGTTCCAATCTAGAATTGAATGGAAGGTATATAATTTATATGTAACTGAATGCCATAAAAAGATAGATAAATAAATAAACAAATACAGCTCCAAAGTTATTCGCTTTGCGACGTCCGCCACGTACACAATCTGAAAGTGAAGTTGGCTGTATGATTACATATTGCGCATAATGTCCGTTGGTCTGTCGAGGCGGTTGCTCAACCAAAATACGTAGCATTACACTCTTAAAAAGAAAAGGGTAAAACGGTGTTTTAAAAGGGGCGAGGAGCGACAGCGTTTTCAAAATGTTGTATTCACCCTTTTTCTATAGCTGTATCTAGCACATCTAACGTTGGATTCAGCTGGATAGATAGGGTGAATGCAACATTACCTTTAAAATCACCAAATAAGCTCGCACATTTTGGTTGAAAAAGTGTGACTCTGCATGGTGAATATGCTAATGAGCAAGTCTTGGCGGAGAGTCATACGTCGTCGATGCACAACTCTTCCCAGCCGTGTTCTGCCCGTTATCCGTACGCTCCCCAGTTTACCCGGATGCATGAAGACGTCGGTGGCTACTCCGACTCGTATTTGACATTGTTTCTACGTTGTGTGTGTGTGTATGTATTGTGTACTAGTATTATATTCGCACGTGTGGACGGTACAACTAGATGATAGATCTACGGTAGATACGCGTACGCACCCCGTACGCGGTTTGCCCTTCGCACTTTTCCAGTCTCAAGCGCAGCTGCAGCCCTACCTGTCGCCGCTCATGCATGTTCTATAGTACGTACAGAGTGTACATATTTGTAGGTAGAAACGATTCTACACAGACCTGCTAGTACACTACAGGGGCGACCGCATTCAGCGTCGTCTGGTCAGGCTATCTTACATCAGTAGTTTTGCTCGAATCGTGCAGAAAATTTCCCAGGAAAATCCTTTTTTCCGTCCCAGACCAACAAAAGTATCGTGAAAGGTGAGCTGTATGGCTGGGAAATATCGGTACAACGATGCCGAACATAAGAAACTTAGGGCCTAGAAAATCTCGAAATCGTGTTGTGACCTACCTGTGCGTGGACAATTTGTGAAGCGATGTTTTTACGTGGACCGGCAGGCTGTGGCCCTCGGTTATAAACCGAGAAAAATCCTGAAACCAGATGCAATCCTGACCATTTGCTCACATGAGTTATAAAACAGAAACACCTCGAGCATCGACTTCGAAGAGAACCGAGGGAAAAAAGCGGAGAGAGGTAAGGAAAGTGGCTAGCTATGTTTAATTTACCGTGGGCCTGCAGCCGGGGTTGGACTGCAGTACAGTGCCACTGAGCTAGCTGCTGCCAGTGCCGACTGGACATGCACGGCAAAGTGGAGCGAAATCATATCCCTACGACCCCCTGTGTTTACCCTTCCCGGCTCACGTCATATTTTTTTTTTTCGAGGAAAGGCGATTATCTGACTACTTACAGAAATATTGAGATACAAACAATATTTTCTTTGAAGAATTCGACTCTCTCATGCACAGGTTATCTTCGGTTTGAATGCCAAAATCGACTGGACGGAGTCGAGTGTACTGTGTATTGGTATGGTAAGGATTTGCGCGCGAGAGTGGTTTCTACGCTAAGAAGTATGCAACACGGACGGAAGCTAGAAAACGACCGTGCCTATTTGATGTCAAGTTCATGGTATATTTGGTTTAAAAATACATATAAATTTATGTTTACAATATTAATTTTTCGTAAATTATATATATCTAAGCTTGAAATATTTTGTTTGAAATTATAAAACCACAAACTTTCACATTATATGATAAAATTGCAACTAATCATTTGAACACTTAAATTGGTTTTTAGAGGCACGGCTGTCAACTTGGTGAGTAGGGCATGCACTACGTAGCTTAAAAACGCTGTCACTCCTCAGCCCCTTTAAATGTTGATTTACCCTTTTCTTTTTAAGAGTGTAGGAGGCTAATTTCAATTTCAGATCGAACAGCTAGTCACGAGTTGTTTTGACCGATGCCATGCAATTTGCCGTAATTCGCGATAACGGGTTCGGTTCAAATTTACGAAGGTGATCGGAAATTCTATATTTAGCGTTCTCGTCATTTTGGTGCAAGTTGGTACATTGTTTAATTTGATAAGTCCCCATGGGTATGAAAATAGGCCCTACACTAGCGCCTGTTTCTCTTTATTCGAGACAGTGTGTATATTGGTATTGTGCCATCATCACACTTGTGCTTGTTTTGTTCAAAACAAACTGTCTTTTTCTCCATCCTTTACAAGTTACTTTCAATACGCAGTAGTTCAAAGGATGTTTTGATATACAGGAAGGTAAACGAGTAATTGCTGTTCGATCACCGCGATCCCCCGACTTTCAGCTAGAGCCGCGTTGGCCAGCACGCAATGCTAAATCACTCTAACCAAAGATTCTACGGAACAGTATTACCCAGTGATGAAAAAAAATCCAACAAAATAATCTTTATTTCCCGTTTTTTGTTGTTGTTTTTTCCGTCTCAAACACTGTCATTTCTCGTTGTAAAGTTATCTTTCGACATTATTGCAATAGTCGGGTAACGGGAAAACAAAACGTAAGGATTTTGTGTTTGATTCCGCACATATTCTCTTCATTTTACATATGTAGAGAAAGAAAGAAAGAAAGAAAGAAAGAAAGAAAGAAAGAAAATGATCCCATGCTCGTCTAAAGAAGTTTAAGCTTTTCACGCTGCAACCTACTAGGTGACGTCTATTCGGTGTGGCGCTCTCTCAAAATGAGTACTATGTCGCACGTGGAGTTTTCCTGTAATGAGCCAGAGATGAAGGGGATGCACTACTCGGGTCAAATAGGGAAGTTATTTTATGACGGATAATGATTCCTTGTGTTTTATTTATCTGTTCAGAAAATTTCAGTGTGAAAAAATTAGTAAAAGTGTCCCAAATCACGGTTGCTTTGAGACATTTTCTTTCCGTTACAATTTTTTTTTCCAACCATCGACTTTACGGTGCGCTTTGCACCTATTGTTCTTGCCCGATCGTAGCCTTTTGTCAAGGCCCTCTCGCTGTAATGGGCAAGCGAAGCGAGCTCAGCCGACCGCGCCAGCGCGCAACCCCACTCAGCTGCATTTGGGCTTTCTTCACCATACAGCAAGAGGGCCTTGACAAAAGGCTGGCCCGATCGAGACTCCGCTTCCGTTGTAGAGCATAAGATGCTAATGAGCATTGTAGTCCAGGCGCAGGGACCCAGAAAAAATGACTTCGTTCAACCCACCCCGCAGAAAAGGTTTGACTGCATAGGGTGGTCGGTTGGACTCTCTGGAACACCCCTAGGTAGTATGTGATTCGAAATTGTGGTATCAATAAAATTTTACAGGCCATTTTAGTTGCGACAAGACCTTATTGTTCAAAAAAGAGCCTGCGCACGCCAAGACTACTACACGCACCACTAGCACTACTACAGGCGCCAGTGCCAGTGGTACGTGTAGTAGTCTTAGCGCACGCAGACTTTTTCCTCGGCAAACAAGGGTTTTGGCCAGCAAACTCACTAGCTGAGGTCAGTGTAGTTTAGTTTCTAGCCGTTTTTATTTCGTGTATATTTTTTCCGAGTTGCAGCGAGCCGAGTGAGGTTGCATACCCAGTGATTGTGACCCCAAACCGTTCGGGCGTCGCAATCACTTGGTATGCGCCTTCGCTCGGCTTAGCACAATAAAGTGGGCTTCTCCACATGCGCAAGCTGCAACTCGGAGAGATGAAAACGAAATAAAAACGACTAGAAACTAGACTGGGGTCGGTTACGGCTGGCACTGAAAATTACAACATAATCACAGTTTTTTGCAGTTATTTCATGAATAATTCCTCAAAACACCGTAAAACCATATATATATATATATGTTGCTAGAGATGTCAGCAAAACAATGGGATACATTGTAAGTTAAAATATTGTGCATGGTTACCATGGTAACCACATGTATACAGGTGATTGATAATCCAAAAAATGCCTCCAACTGCTGCAAACTTTGGTATTTTTTGTTCAGTTTTTTTTTTTGTAGATAGGTGAATTAAAAACAAAAATTTCTATTGATTATTGTTCAAAAAAGTTTTTTTCCTGTTGCCATGGCAACCAGTAATATCCAATCAGGATTCAGCTGTCAATACTTAAGAACTAATGCCCATATTTTCAAAAAGCTCAATAAGCATGTCATTCTGCATAATTGTACCATTTACCGTACTTTTAACAAATATTTGACTTCAAATTACAGGCAAATGTTGTTTCCACCAATGTATGGACACAAAATTCCCTTCAAAATCTATGTTAATACAGAGAGCAAAGCCGACGATATTCTGATATTAGCTTTTTAGAGTATATATTTACAGAGAAATGGTTATTCGAAACAACCTTGGAAAAGAGCAGAAGAAAGCAATTGATTGTTCTTGTTCTTAAAGGAAATTCATTCAAGAATGCAGATAAATTCCTTTCTAAAGAAGGAATATACACGTACACTGCATTATCCATCAATGGAATTAAAAGCGTACTTTTCGTTGGTAAGCTATATATATTTGGACAACTTGTGGTGATATTTCATAATCAAGTTCGAATTACCAATTCTTTGTTAAATATGAATTCAATTTTTCATTTCTTGTTAAGCCTGTTACTAGAGCTCACAGTGTGATGGATTGACTTTCAGTACTTCGTTATATATATATATATATATATATATATATATATATACAAGTATTTTAGCTTTATTTTCAACAAGTTTATTTGTGGATCGAGGTATTTGTGAATCAGGGTATTTTAAGGACGTCTCAGGGTCAGACAATTCAGACAATCAGACAACTTTCTGTCTCAAATATACCATCAGCATTTATGTTAATACCACACCAGCGTGCGATAAAAGTGAAAAAAAAAAAATATCTCGAGTGTAAATACTTTTTCGTGCTTTTCGTGGACTGTAAGTGCACGAAATTTGAATCATTCTGTTTGTTATAGGCTATATCTAAAGTGTAGATACATTTTTTGTGCTTTTCGTGGACTGTAAGTGCACGAAATTTGATTCATTCTGTCGATATAGGGTATCATTATTTGGACAACTTATGGTGATATTTCATAACCAAGTTCGAATCGTTAGTTCTTTGTTAGATATGAATTTCTTGTTATGCCTGTTACTAGAGCTCACAGTGTGACTGACTTTCAGTACTTTGTTATACATTACAGTACAAGTTTTGTAACTTTTTTGTTCAACAATTTTATTTGTGGATCAGGGTATTTTAAGGACATTTCGGGCTCAGATAACTTTCTATTTTCCACAGTCATTTATAAGTTTGCCACAACAAAGTAGGATAAAGTGAAAAAAAATATCTGGAATCCAGACACGTTTGTTTATTTTGCCTTACGTGCTCATGATCACCCATTGTAGGTCGGGTCTTAACCCTGTAAAGCCCAAGCTATTTTGACCCCTTTCAGGCCCAAGGGGGGGGGGGGGGGGGGGGGGGGGCGGCACATTGTGCCCCCTACATAACTTCTTTATTATATGATGTATGACCGTCATATTTGGCACATGGGTAGAGCAACTCATGCTCTACATGACCCAACATTTCTCAAGGTTACCCACTGAGGGCACTATTTCCCAAAATATAAAAAATACATAGAAAATATGCTAAAATCATGTTTTTTCTTTCTATTTCTTTATCCCCAGTAAATATGTTGTTATTTTATATTAATCATTTTCATATTTACTACAAAGGAAGAGCAAGTCAACGTTCACTATTTGTTATGGTTGAAATTTCTCAAGGTCAACATGTGGGGGCGTAATTCATTACAATATAAAGAAATATATGAAACCTATTACGTATTGCTTGGAATGGGTGCATATATTTGTATCACATTTCATATTTCCAAAATACTGAAATTTTAAGTTTACAGATTGATATTATGATAAACAAATGATATTCCAGGCAAAGCTTGTGTGAAGATAACACAAAATAAAAAGGTAATCTTTGAAAAATGCTGTATTTTCGATTATTTCTATTATATCTATTGTTTGATGCCTATGTTATATAGAAAATAAAGGAAATAAAAAGAAGACCATTTCAGGGTAATTCTCAACCATAATTACTTCACATTTCTTTCCTTTAGCAAACTATAGCCAAGAAAACCCCAATTTCATCCATAATTATATTGTTAACTGAAATTGAAACAGAAAATCATACAAAATCTGACTAACATGGTTGTCAGTTTACGGTTGCCATAGCAAACAGGAATATCGGACATACCTAAATTATATATCAAAATGTTTGTAATAAGATTTTAGGAAAAGCCACCAAATTTGGTTGAAATCGGGTAAAGGGTTTAGGAGCGGCAAATGAAGATATGGTAGGGGGCACAATGTGCCCCCCCCCCCCCCTTGGGCTTTATAGGGTTAAACTACCCACCTCAACACTACAAAGTTAACCTGGATAAAACGGATAGGACCCCTAAGATTTTCCCTCATTCTCTCCTTAATAGCATTAATTCATTACTGCACGTTTTAATACAAATTTACATGTCATGACTTTTCATTTTATTTTTTTATTTTTAACCCTAGCTTACCAACGAAAAAGTACGCTTTTAATTCCATTGATGGATAATGCAGTGTACGTGTATATTCCTTCTTTAGAAAGGAATTTATCTGCATTCTTGAATGAATTTCCTTTAAGAACAAGAACAATCAATTGCTTTCTTCTGCTCTTTTCCAAGGTTGTTTCGAATAACCATTTCTCTGTAAATATATACTCTAAAAAGCTAATATCAGAATATCGTCGGCTTTGCTCTCTGTATTAACATAGATTTTGAAGGGAATTTTGTGTCCATACATTGGTGGAAACAACATTTGCCTGTAATTTGAAGTCAAATATGTGTTAAAAGTACGGTAAATGGTACAATTATGCAGAATGACATGCTTATTGAGCTTTTTGAAAATATGGGCATTAGTTCTTAAGTATTGACAGCTGAATCCTGATTGGATATTACTGGTTGCCATGGCAACAGGAAAAAACTTTTTTGAACAATAATCAATAGAAATGTTTGTTTTTAATTCACCTATCTACAAAGAAAAACTGAACAAAAAATACCAAAGTTTGCAGCAGTTGGAGGCATTTTTTGGATTATCAATCACCTGTATACATGTGGTTACCATGGTAACCATGCACAATATTTTAACTTACAATGTATCCCATTGTTTTGCTGACATCTCTAGCAACATATATATATATGGTTTTACGGTGTTTTGAGGAATTATTCATGAAATAACTGCAAAAAACTGTGATTATGTTGTAATTTTCAGTGCCAGCCGTAACCGACCCCAGTCTAGTTTCTAGTCGTTTTTATTTCGTTTTCATCTCTCCGAGTTGCAGCTTGCGCATGTGTAGAAGCCCACTTTATTGTGCTAAGCCGAGCGAAGGCGCATACCAAGTGATTGCGACGCCCGAACGGTTTGGGGTCACAATCACTGGGTATGCAACCTCACTCGGCTTGCTGCAACTCGGAAAAAATATACACGAAATAAAAACGGCTAGAAACTAAACTACACTGACCTCAGCTAGTGAGTTTGCTGGCAAAAACCCTTGTTTGCCGAGGAAAAAGTCTGCGTGCGCTAAGACTACTACACGCACCACTGGCACTGGCGCCTGTAGCAGTGCTAGTGGTGCGTGTAGTAGTCTTGGCGTGCGCAGACTCTTTTTTGAACAATAAGGTCTTGTCGCAACTAAAATGGCCTGTAAAATTTTATTGATACCACAATTTCGACTCACATACTACCTGGGGGTGTTCCTGGAGGTCCCATCTACCACTCTGTGTGGTCAAACCTTTTCTGCGGGGTGGGTTGAACGAACTCCTTAATTAAGGCCCGTACAGGAATTAGCGCCTTGACTATTGCTCTTGACCCCATTGAAGACAAAAGGCATAGAGCGTGCGGCGGCGAGGGCTTTAGAATTGCGCAATACTGATGAGCTGAGCAAGACTCTGATCGGCGATATACACGCACCACATTTCATGAAGTGGTGATTGGCATGACGCACAATGGCGTTTGAAAAGTGTAGACACAAAGTACGATATGTATATATATATATATATATATATATATATATATACTCAGTATATGTATATATCGTACTTTATAAATATATATATATATAATGTGAGATATTTTATAACAGCTAAAACACAAAATAGCGAACTTACGACAACTCTCCGTGTGTACATTTACAAAGGTTATTGGCTTCATCAATAGATAATTCATTCAAATAATGATAATAATCAGCTGTTCCCTAACTATGTGACGGGCTGTTCAAAGTTTATCTTTGGAGATATACAAGGTTAATTTCCTTTTCGCAAAGACAATTCGTGTAATAATTCATTCGCTGATTCGCCAAATGAATATATTGTGTACTTTTCCCAGTCCAAAGACTTATTGAATAAGTTATTGCAGGCAGGGAGAGAAATCGGAACAATAACTGATGCCCATTTTTAACTCGTGTTCTCTTTGTGAAATCTCTTCATCTGAGCACTTTTAGAAGTAGGGCCTATTTGAGAAAATGCCAGAAAGCTTTGTCGCTACACAAAATGTGTTTGTTCAATAAGAATGTTTATTTATTTATTTATTTATTTTTGTTTTGTTTCAGTAGGGTAGCTCTGTCAGTGGCTTAACACTGTTATTCTCAGAGGCCCTACACATATAATAACGTACATCACGAAATACATTGTAGACAGTTACCAAGAAAAATAACATAATGTACAATTACGGTACACTTACAACATGGCCAAATAATTGAGCATTGCGGAGGATGGTAGAAAATAAATAAATAACATCATTTTTATCATTACAGATCACTGAAAAGTGATATGCCGAGACATATCTAAGAAAAATCAAAATGTCTAGGTTACAGCACATGTATATATTGCATAATCCATAAATTCTTCATATCATGATAACTTAGTAACCCAGCTATTTCGCTCATTCTCAAGTATGTCTCACCATCTCCTCCAGTACAGATTTGTAAAAGCTTGTTTTGAGGATGCCTGTTTAACATGATTTGGGAGTTGGTTCCAGATTATTGTTGCTTCATGGGAGAATCTGCGTCTTCCCATCTGTGTACGAGTTTTTGGCAAGATTAGACCCAAATTTACAGCACTTCTAGTTCTGTGACTATGCAATGATTGAGACTGGACAAACATGTTTGACAGATAGCACGGTGATTCAGTACTTAGAGCATGGTATACCATTTTGCATTTGTGAAACTTCCACCTTTCTTCAATGTGTACCCATCTCAATTCATCTAATACTGCCTGAGTCGGCGTTCGAACATCAGCTCCTGTAATAACTCTAGCCATCTTTTTGTGCTGTTTGATTATTACATCCTTTGTATTTTGTGTACAATTTGACCAGGCATTGCAGCAGTATTCAAAGAGGGGCATAATGAGTGAATTTGCAAGAAGTTTCAAACTACTTCGTGGTAGGTATTTTTTGACGCGGCACAGTTGAGCAATTCTTGCGCCAATCTTTTTGCTGGTATTTTGAATGTGTTTCTTCCATGTGAGCGATGGGTCTAACCAGACTCCAAGATATTTGAAAGTGTCAGCCTGTGAAAGCTGATGTTCATTTACACTGATGCAAATACCGTGAGACACTTTGGACAAATTATGTGGCGAACCAAATATCATGTACTGGGTTTTTTGTAAGTTCAGGGCCAGCTTATTTGCAGTCACCCAGTCATGTATTGATCGCAGTGCTGAGTTCAGAGTCTCTTCTATTTCTTGTGGATTTGAGCTGCTATAGAAGAGAACAGCATCATCGGCATACAGCATAATTTGACATTTTGTTGTAACCTTGGGTAAGTCATTTATCATAATAGAGAAAAGGAGGGGTCCCAGTATGGAACCCTGGGGAACACCTGAGTCAAGTTCACCCCAGCTGGATTCTACTTTACCAATCACTGTTTTCTGTCTCCTATTCTCTAAGTAGTTAGTAAACCAGGCCAATTCAATACCTTGCACTCCATACGTATGTAATTTTTCTAAGAGAAGGCTGTGGTTGACGGAATCAAAGGCCTTGCGAAAATCCAAAAACACTACTCCCGTTAACTTCCCTTGATCCGTCTGTTTCAACAAATAATCAGAAAAATACGTGAGTACTGTATGAGTGCTGTGGCCCCTACGGAAACCAGACTGTTGCGGTGCAAGTAAGTCATGCTCTATCAGGTAAGATTGCAGTTGATCGTGTACTGCACGCTCCAGAATTTTCATAACAATTGGTATAACAGAAATCGGTCTGTAGTTATTTTTGTCTGTTCTATCCCCGCTTTTGTAGATAGGGGAGACTTTAGCTTCTTTCCACTCACGAGGTACTTTACCAGCTCTTAGTGTCAGATTAAATAAGTGAGTAAGCTGTGTGTATATGGCCGGGGCAGCACTTTTCAACAGCTGTGCTCCTATCATATCCAGACCAGTTGCTTTGTTTGTCTGTAGTAGTTTCTGTAGCGCGTTTAACACAAAATGTTCCGTAATTTCAACAAATTTGAAATCAACATAGGGTACGCGGCTATATGTGACATGGGTACGTAAGGACTTTTCATTACAACAAACATTTGTACCAATTGACACAAAATGACTGTTTAATTCATTTACAATATTCCCAATGTCATGATCAAGAGTATCATTTATCTGCAACCCTGTGATCTTTTCAGCAACTGACTTTCTACTTGGAGTTAGCTCTCTTAAAACATTCCACAGTTGTCTGTGATTTATTCTGTTTTGTGCAACACTCATTCGATAATAATCACGTTTCAGTCAGTGTTACGTAGATTATTCAGATGATTCCGTACTTTGCGGTATTGTCTCCAAATTACACATGAGTTTTGCGTCTGGTCTTGGTTTTCTGCTTTCTTCTTCAGCCTATCCCTCAAATAAGATAAAGATACATATTCCTCAGTGACCCACTTTGTTTGATTACCTTTGACTCTATGAGTTACGAGAGGGGCATGTTTGTCACATTCATCCAAAAACAAATGTTTCCAGATTGACCACGCTTGATCAGGATCACTTGGGACTAGACAGTTACCCCAATCTTTTGCATTCAAGTCTTCTACAAAAGAATTCGGGTCAAACCTTTTCATTGATCGGTACGTAATTAATTTGGGCGGTAACTTGGGTCTATACAATTTCCGTACGACATATATCAGGTTGTGGTCACTGACACCAAGGGTCACAACTCTGTTCTGACAAATATTGTTTGGGAAGTTTGTCATTACAATATCAATCAAAGTTCTGCTGGTCTCAGTAACACGGGTTGGATCTTTTATCATTTGCTTCAAATTATTTTCCCTGCACAATTTACCAACAGACCTTGACTCATTCTTACAATACATATTGTAATTGAAATCGCCAAGTACGATGACTTCACAGTTCAGTTCTGTTACTCTGGATACACATTCATCAATATGATTTTGATAATCAACATTAGCTCTTGGAGGACGATAAAACGTTCCTATTAGAATGGGCTTAGCATTGGTGCATTTGACTTCTATCCACAAAGCCTCTAACTCACATGATTCTAAATCACATCTACGCACATATTATGTGACACTGTCGGCAATGTACACTCCCACCCCACCTCCTCTTCGGTTTCTGTCAATTCTTTCTATCTTGTACCCATCTATATTTAACTCAGAATCCAGATGGGTTTCAGACATTGTAAATATATCAAGAATATGATTCTTAAGCAAATCTTTCAGGCAATCTAATTTTGCTGGTAAGCTGCAGATGTTCAGATGTGACACTTTTAATCCTTTCCCATCGATGTGTAATAGCTCACCTGGCTGATTTATATACTCATGAGTCAAATTTATGGATGATGAAGATAACTGTCCGGTTTTCTTTTTGCCTCGTCTTGTCTTTTTTGTTTTTGCAATTCCAAGGGTAGATATTGTTTCCCAAATACTCAACGGCAGCCTCCGGGACTGTGACACATATTGAGGGGGGCTCAGATTATGAAGAAACGTTGCGTCATAACGAATAATCCTCGAGTTAGCAGCTGTGATACGTAGGGTGGTGTACCATCCTTTTGGATGACATTTATCGGTCTCATAGGTGTTTTTTCTCCTTCCGGTCCAGGGTTGGGATCCACATCTCCTGCTTTAAGTAAAAGCTGGAACGTAGACACAGAGTTTGCATAGTATGGGGTCCTTGTAGATGCACATTTCCATCCATCTGTAGATTTCCCATAGCTTCTGTACATGCAGGTACTTCTTGCACACAGCATGCATGGCTCCCTGTAAGCTTGGGTTGATCCAAAGAATAGTAGCAGTGTCAGGGCAATTGTGCAGGCATTAGGGAATTCCATTGCTGAGGCTTGCAACTATTGTCCCGGACAATACATTGAAGAGCACTGTACTTGGTAGCTGAATAGACTTTGTGGTGTCTCAAAAGACCCAAAGGTTGCTCAGTCAAGTATGTCTCTTAGAAATGGCACCCCAGTCAAGTGTGTGGAGCCATATCATGGGAAAAATATATGGTCAACTTAGTCATATATTTGACCATTTTACAGCTTCAGGACGGTCTTGATGGGTCCTGACGCGATACACAACAACTTGGTCATGAACATATACCACAAAAATCCACTGGACGGTACTTAGAAGCAAAAAGAGATGGAGCAGTATGAGGAGCTGCCTAGGCGCTCACTCGCTCACTCACTCTATAGTACGTGTACCTGACAGTTCAGAGGTCAGAGGTCAGAGTTCAGAGGTCAAGTCTGCAAAGAATTTGCCTCAACAGCTTTGCGAAACTCGAATCAGTTGCCTGTATTGAAATGTGTAATCAGAATGAAAAGACTCGGACCTTCACGCCTTGTAACTGAGTACCACAGAACCACACACAACGAAACACACACACAAGAAAGGTGAGCTTCCTGCAATCTCAAGGAATGGATAATCAAGCAGCCATCATCCTTTCTTCGCCATTGATAGCAGGAAGTGACGTAATGGAGCGATGCTGTTGGAGAATCGGCATAAATGTCTGCTACAAGTACTATGTACAAAAAAATTCAGACCCCCTTTGTGTTCATGTTTTGCCAAAACAAAAGAACCACAGTCAGTGAGACGCTAACTTACTTTATGTCCTATAAACTATGGTTACTATAAGTTGAACGTTGAAACTGCCTTTTGCCTCCAGGCTTTTATAATAGCATACAAAGCTTTTATTGTTTGCCTGTATAAAAAAAGGCGGGAATATATGTACACCCTTCTCGCAATCATCCTGATCTGATAACAGAGTGATACATTTTTTTTGTTATCTTTCCCCCGACCAAGACCGATGCCATTAAAAAAAACAAGATCAATGTCATTAAAATAATGACCAAACAAACAAATAAACAGATCCATGCATATAACGAACAGAATATGCGTGTGTTTCATGTTTGTATTATCTCTTGATGTATATTATAAGACAATTGTTTTTATACCGTTTCCTAATAAGTACCTCTAGCGAAAACCCGACTTTTTTTTTCTTTTTCTCAAGGAGGGAAGTTAACTTCAACGTAAAAATAGCTTACAGCTACATGCAAATGGGGCAACCATACATTCGCATTGTAAACTGCAAATTCGTCGGATGACGCTTATAAACGTTTGATGATTTTCGTCTCCCCCCCAAAAAAAAGGCATTTTGGTTATGATTACAGACGTATCTACTTACAAGACATAAGCGATGGTTTAAAGAAGTGATCTTCAATTTAGCAAGGATTAGTCTTATAAAGTCATGAATTCCCTTTACCCATCATGGTTAATGGAACTGCGACATTGTTGAGGCAACCACACCTTTCAATTTTCATAGTTCAAACCTATTAAATGCTATCACCCAACGCATCCAAATGTTTTTGAAATACATTTCATTGTTTTACTTATTATCAGGCAAAAATAAAAGTATTAGGATTTCGATTTGCTCGCAAGACTAACGATGCTATGGCGATCGCTCGCAGCAGTGACAATCCGCTTCAATAGATCTATTCAATTATTCTGTTTTCATTTAAAGAGGAAGGAGAAGTCAACTTTAAACTTCATTAGTTTTCTCGCCTTTTAATAATGTTTTCATGTATCATGCGTGGTATCGCTATTCCTTCTCATGGTAGTGCGTGAGATGGAGCGTGAACGCCGTCGCTAAGCAGGACTGCTACAGCGTTTCGTCCGAGAAAAGAAACAGGTTGTAAGCTTCTCGGATGTACAATTCAATGGTACGCGGCAGTTTCTTTTTGAATGGACTCCTATATTATACTAGCTACTTTCAGGAGATTAAGATGGCCACGCGCTTAACGTTTCACATAATAAAAGAACCTTCTTCATCCCCATCCCGACAATAGAAAGCGTCGCCTAAGCAACCACATCCTGTGTACCACCGATGCTTTTCGTCTCGTCTCTTTGTACTACTGGGAATGTCTAGACCATAAAGTCTTTATAGATCCGAGCATGAATCATAAGAGGGCTTGCTCCAGTCGATTTGAGCGACATCATTAGTCGTCTTTAAGATGACAATACCCTTTCAAGAACAAAGTTCAAAATTGATGCGCCCCTCTAGCCTGAAATAACTATCATTCTCATATTCTATATAGACACTGAGGTGTCCACCGCGTACAAAAGAGAGGGAAATTTGGCTCTTGCATAAAAATGGGTAAATGGTGCAATTCTAAGCATACTAATTCTTAGTTGTAAACTTACTAGACATTTGATAGAATGCATGGTACTGAAAAAAAAGCACTTTGAATATGTTTAATGTAACAAACCGTTGTCAAGAATAACTCTATTTAATATCTAAAGTCAAGAATAACTCTATTTAATATCTAAAATGGCGCATGTCCATTTTGATACATAATATATATACTGAAAGTTAACGTAAAAGACGAAAATCGCAAAATTATGATTAAAGATTACAGGTACTGTAACAATATATCGTATAAGACTCGATAACTTATTATGATAACATCCATAAGTCGGCTTTCATTGCACACTATTCCGCTGCTATCAAAAAGAAACTAATCTAAACATGTAAAAAAGTACAGCCTCAGTATTGCAGTTTCATCAAATCAATGTGCTACATGTGAGCCCTTCCTGTCATACTAAAAAAAATTATCATTGTCTGATTATGTCAATTACTATCGCAGTATTTCAAAGTGAAATGAATATCCCTACTTACTAGTTACATGACACAAACATAATGATGTCTTGAAATTTGTTGTGAAGATGATAGATGAATGTTACAAAGAGATAGGAGGTGAGAACATATCCTAACCGCATTCATGCAAGACTAATGATATTGTGGCAATAGTACCCCCCCAAAAAAACCCCGCAATAATCATAATAATGACAATAACGATAATAATGATGATAATTGCAAAAAAGTCTTCTCTATTTAGAGTAGCCTCTTCAATGCTATCAGTGCTCTAGCTATCAGAGGGCCCGCCTGACATTATTGCCCTATATAGAGTTGCTATAGGACGGAATAGGACGTAATCGCTGCGGGGAGGGAATTGAACTCGGGTCCTTCGACTGGGAGTCGTGAAGCTTAAATATCCACCGTGCCACGGCGCCCTCGCCCCCCCCCCCCCCAAAAAAAAGGGGAAAACCAAAAAACACCCAAACAAAAAAAAAAGAAAAGAAAACAATGTTATTTGGCATAAAACAGTCATGATTATGCTTGATTTTTATGGTTCATCCCTGCAATACTGAAGATTTGCGATTCTTAATATCATTAAAGTATCCGTGGCATGAATAATTATGCTTATTGTCGCTGGCATTCAATGCATATAGTGTAGGCAAGAACTTCCACTTGCATGCTAATCTCTTGGTTCTCGGGAAATTTGCTAAATTATCATGCACGCAATTATTCCTCGTTTTACAGTAAAACCTTGTGTTCGCATGTTGCAACTTAAGCGGTAAAACAATACAAAACCAAAGGCAAGGTTAAACTTCGTCTTCTTTACACATCATTCTTAGGATGATCACTGACATGACAATTTTGTGTGTCCACCGCTTCAGAAAGATTAACTGTCTTATAATTTGATCGACATTGTGGGATTAACATCTGCAGGAAGAAAACCTGAAGCATATTCCAAAATTCGGTTCAAATATATTAGGCGCCAAATCTTCAAATTTCATTCTATGTTGACGAATTCATATACACGGACGAAAGGAGAATGGTTAGCAATGTATACAAATTTCCGTCAAACTTCCAATGGCCCATTTAAAATATTATGCAACATGTAGGTTAATTGTCAGATCATCAAGTGATCAGTAACAGTGTGAATACCGCTGTGCCAGCGTGTAGTCATCACAACAAGCAAGAATAGCTTTTTCGTATAATGTACAAGCACGTCAACAGTACGCGGCAGTTTCTTTTTGAATGGACTCCCGCTATCTACTTTCAGGAGATTAAGTTTGCCACGCTGAACATTTCACGTTATAAAAGAACCTTCTTCATCCCCATCCGGACAATAGAAAGCGTCGCCTACATCATCATCCCCATCCCGACAATAGAAAGCGTCGCCTAAGCAACCACATCCTGTGTACCACCGATGTTGTTGTTGTTCTTTTAGTTTTGTGGAGCTCTCTGCCGGGTGTGCCGGGTGGGCAATTTACTCCAAAAATATATATTCAATTTAAATATACACTTAAATTCAATTATAAAAACCTACACTACTTCTAATATTTACAAAATCTAATAATGATAATAATAATAGTAATAATAATAATAATAATAATAATAATAATATATATATATATATATATATATATATATATATATATATATTCACAAATGAGATATTTGCAGAGAAAGAAAGGGGACACGTTTTTTAAGAAAAGATATCGCCTGCCTATACTCCTGCACCGACATGCAGGGTTACGCCATTCCCGTCGGCAAGCAGGTAGAGGACCCGCCCGCCGACGCCGGTGAAGTCTCGGCCTTTCCCGGGGGCAGGCGCCTCTAGTGTTAGCCTATATGATAGGCGGGGACATCATGGAAGAGGAGGGATGATAGAAGAATAGAGGAAAGGGTGAGGACAGAACAGAGAAAACAGACACCGATGCTTTTCGTCCCGTCGCCTTTCAAACACAAAGTTCAAAATTGATGCGCCTCTCTAGCCTGAAATAACTATTCTATATAGACACTGAGGTGTCCAACAAGTTCAAGAAAAGGAAAATTTGGCTCTTGCATAGAAATGGGCACATGGTGCAATTCAAAGCATAAGATACTCATTCATAATTTGTAAACTTACCCCAACGTTTGAAAGAATGCATGTAACTGAAAGAAAATATCTTTAATATGTTAAATGAAACAAACCATTGGAAATCGGAGAAATCTCTCCACCTGAAGCTTAACAATATGTTACATCAATAACAGTCAAGTTTCTTTACAACTCGTCGTAGCTACCATCAACCTTCTTGGCGACCATTTCTTAGCACTCAGCCGGAAAAGGACAGCTGAAACAAGTTCTGCAGTCGAATTCCCGTTTGAAAGCTGGACAGAATCTCTCCTCCAGCTCTAAAGTATTACAGGACGACATAGATTTTAGCAATTATATTACAACCATCCCGAAGGCCGACGACCAGTTGAAGTAAATGCCGCAACAGAATAAAAAGGTAAACCCGGTGTTAAAATACAAAGATTTGATTCAATTGTGTGTCAAAGAACACAAATATCAATGTATTCTACAGCAACAAAAATGACAGAAGTTAACGGAGTTTGACAAAGAACGACGACCAGCTGAAATAAGTATTAGAATGTTAGTCTAGTTCCCGTTTGGAAGTCGGACAAAATCTCACCACCTGATGCCAAACAATATCATATCAATAACAGTTAAGTTTCCTTACAACTCGTCGTAGCTACCATCTTTTAATATCATCACAAGCCCCTTTTTACACTTTCACGGATTGCTTCACGGATGACCACGGATCGTCATCCGTGGTGTTCCGGCATGCAAAATATCGATTTTCCTTTCAATGCCGGTGTGAATACGGTCCCAACTGGTTGTCTACACGGACAAGTACGGAAGCTACAAGACAAGTACGGTGCCTACACGGACAGACAAGGAATGAACGCGGACCACAGCGGAAACGATACGGAGCTAACACAGATATCAAGGAAGAGCACGGATGCAACTGGGTCCCTTCGCGGTGTTTACGCGGATATCCCCAAAAAGTTGACACATTGCATTCGCTTTTTCTTTTGATACTTCATCATTTTTGGACGACATGCTTCCAGAGCTAAGTAATATGTAACAAGCACACCAGAAAATCTACAGCAGATTACATACGCATCTGCTTGTCGACATCATAAAGGCATACTTCTTTGTTGCAAAATCTCATTTTGCGGGAACATAACAACATAAACAAAGCAAAACAAACTAAGACAAATCAAAAGACCACGGATTGCATCCGTGATGCAATCCGTGAAAGTGTAAAAGGGGCTACTGTAATAGCGACCAATTCTTCGCACTCGGCCGTGAAAAAAAAAGAGTTCCGTGTGTGTGCACTCTAAAAATTGCGGGGTTGGATTTTGCGGGGTCAAAATAATTTGACCCCTTTCGGGGTTGTTTCGTCTGATAAATTTTCGATCGATTCACTGGTGACCAGAAAAGACGGGGTTATTGCGACCCCGCAAATTCTCTGGTCGAATATTCGGATATTAATAAACAGGGCCACAATGCTTGCGAATCTAATTGCAATTAGAAAGTAACAAGATAATAAAAAGTACAAAATAAAGCGATTGTTTCATTCAGTAATTCAGAGAAGCAATATGTCAAAATTATGATTTTTCTTGGGACTATTTAATTTCGCGTTAGTCATGGAATTCTATATGCAGCGCGCGGTGATACATAATGTATGTGTGCTGCACGCACAGCCGGCCTACAGTACATCAACTGCGCGATGCGCGTCGAGGCCCCTCATGTATTTGTGGTTGGCCGGCTGGGTAGATGGGGCGCCGGGCACGGACAGCTTTGGCATGGGGATGAGGCCTCGAGGATGTGTGATAAGAAGTGCAAAGCGAAAGGTAAGCCTGGAGCGAATCTTTCGGTTTTTTAATGACTACTATGTGTTTAGAAAAGCAATAATCGGTACTATTTTCCTCTTATATCTCTTTCTATGTCGTTCATTCACATTAACTGGCGTATAATGCATAGACCCCCTGTCTACATTATCATTTTTGCAACGTTGGTAATTCCAGGCTATTAAGACTCTATAAGAGTATGAAACCGTAATATCATTAATACAATGGTAGGGCCTAATGTTAGACCCTACTGAAGCATATCTCGTGACCGAATTCTGATCGCGGTGACCGTATTCTGGGGGATTTTCAAAATGATATCTTTTGGGATTGAGATATTAACAATATGAAAATTGAGATTAAAGAAATTTGATATATTTCACATACGTTGCTGTAGATATGATGTATGTAATTATTTTAGTTCATAAAATATTGCAGAAAAGCTTAAGGACTGTAGGACCTTGCTGTTGCCAATACAGTGGCCCTATGGTCGAGGTGGGGATTCACGTTTATAAGATTCATATTCATAAAGTGAGATAATGAGAAACCGCTTATGAAATATGAAACAGCACGTAATTTTAAGAAGGATTCAACGTTTATTTGATGAAAATTGGTTTTCAAACGGCTGAGATATCCAAAAAAGTGATGACAAGAAAAACGAAGGCCACGCCTTTTTTTAATCTCTTTGTTTCTCCTTGTTTTTGGAAATCTCGGCCATTTCAAAACCGATTGTCTTCAAATAAACTTTTGATAGGGGCCTACTCCTTACAATTGCATGCTCTTTGACATCTCATAGAAGCGCTAGTCATACATAGAGTGGTCTGTGTAAATATCTCGCAAAACGTTAAAAGCTAAATCCTCGCCTCAATCTAGCCCGACCAGACGCTGTAAGTACTGTACGCTGTGCAGTCGCTACCTACAGCGACTGGGCTTTGTATAGTTAACCTCAATCAGAACTGTTAAGACACACCCTTTAATAAATGACCGAATACTGGGGGTATTACCCCCCTAATGTGACTGACTCTAACATGTTATTGTTAGAGAACCCTGAATTTGAGATAGAACAATGACCTTTGTTATTTGTTCAATGTAGCCTACATAAATGACTTGTAATATGCAAGTAGGTCCTAATGTAGTTAGGCCTATACTACGTAGGATCAAGCTGTCTAACGTTAGGCCGAACATGTTAAAGTTAGATAAACAGTTTCGTGATCTAGCCCACTAGAAAAAACGGAATGCAGATCTCAAATTTTAGTCTTAATAAATAATAACTCATGTGAAAGTTCGGATGTTTATTGTTACAAATGTATTTTGTCTCCTAAGATTTTATTTCATTGTTTCACTACGGACGATACGGTACCTTAACAATAACAAATTACCGGTAGGCCTATGCCCCGGCAAATAAGCAGACAGTGGTGCTTTCTATATTTTGTTTGTATTCATTCTTGGTCCCAGCCAGTCAGACCAACACTGCAAAAGTTCAGATGTAGAATAAATCTAACATGTTAGGCCTACGAAAAGAAATAAAAATTAGAAACTCTCTAACTAGGTGGGCCTAGAAACTATCTATACACAACGTAGCAAAAATTCCCTCCGTTTTATAGCCAGGCAGGGCCTAGGGGCCTACATTCGCATTGCGCTGTGGAATGCGCATTTCTAATTCTATTAGTGCCTAGGCCTACTAGTAGTTCCAGTGCTGGAATCCGTGAATGAGAATGGGTGCTTAAAAAAAGAATGAGAGTTCTAACATTAACGTTACATCTTTCTAGATACTAGAAAATCATGACACAGATCTATTTACAATAGTAGAACAGATAAGCCGAAAAATAGTGCAAAATTTGACTAAAGCATGAAACTTTCACCAGTGTTAGTACATGTTATAAGATTCATTTTAAGATCGGGAGGTAAGTCTGAATTGACCTCTGATGACCTCCAAAGGTCAATGACCTCAAAATTTGATAAAAATTGATATTTTGCGTCATTGATTAATGTTAAATATGGTAATGATGTACTAAAAACTCATTTTTGTTACAGTGGAATTGTATTCATGTTCCATAGAACCCTGACAGGTTTCTACCTTTGACCTCTGATGACCTCCAGAGGTCAATGACCTCAAAATTTGATAAAAAATGATATTTTGCATCATTGATTAATGTTAAATATGGTAATGATGTACTAAAAACTCATTTTTGTTACAGTGGAATTGTCTTCATGTTCCATAGATCCTTGACAGGTTTCTACCTTTGACTTCTAATGATCTCCAGAGGTCAATGACCTCAAATTATCAGAATTTTGATATTTGGTGCAATTTGTTAATGATAAACATAACGATGTCCTAAAAATTCATTTGTGTTACAACTGAATCGTTTTCCTATTCCTCAGATCAAGGGAAATTATTTACACGTCTCTGCCTTTGACCTCTGAGGACTGTGACAGGTCAATGACCTCAAAATATCAAAATATTGATATTTGATGTATATTCAGTGGTTAACTGTATACCTGGTGTGCAATCATGCATTATGCTATTAGCATTTATACTACAAGAAGTGTCTTCTCATTCCACAGAACATTGGTCATTACCCTGTGTATATCCAACTTAGACCTCTAAGGACAATGTGAGGTCAGACTTTTAGAATATCACTAAAAATTTGTGTAGGATTGCAAATATTGATGTTTGGCTTCAATGGTTTAATCCTAAATGTTTAATCATGTACAAATCACGCCTTGACGTTATAATCAAAGTATGTATCCACATTCCACAAAGCATTGGTTCATAGTAACAAGTCTCAGGAATGTGAGCGGTCAATTACTTCAGAAATGAAGCTTACGTGTCTTCAGTGATGGCAGTGACCTCAGATATAATATTTATGTTTGGGTTAGTTATGCAGACTAGCTTGCATGAAATTATGTGCAACATTATCCAATTAGCACTGGACAAAATTTGTACGCTTAAACATGGAAGGTGGGGAGGGGAGTACCATATTTTGGGTTGATGCTTAATAGTTTGTGAACAGGCATATGGCAAAGTCCCTTGAACTGGATGAAAGGGTGACAGATGCTAACCAGAAAACAACAGGCCCACCTCATCAGATCAGATGTACGTCACGAGTCAAACAACCCGAGTCGTACAGCCCATGAGTTACGCAGCCCACGAGTCATACATCCCGTGACCTAAACACTAGATGAACAAGGTCAATGAGCTCGACATCAAATATAATAGGCCCACAAGCTGTGCGGTCCGCGAGCTCGACACTCGAGGAAAACAAGGCCCACGAGATTAATATATGTATTACATCAGAAAGCTTAATCCATTCAGTTGAGGTCTTTGTGGACCTCCCCCTCCCCCCATGTGTCGGACTCTTATGGGCCTGGTTTGCCTAAGTGTCAAGCTCATGGGCAATGCTACCTAGTTTCGAGCTGGCGGGCCTGTGTTGGTCAGTGTCAAGCTCGTGGGCTGTATGGTTCCGGTGAATGACTCATGGTCCTGAAGCATACAGTGACGTCATGGACCATCTGGAAAGCGACATACTGTGAGGCATAACATGCATTCCACATGAAGCAACCCTGTGTCTTGCAACTTGCTATTGTCATCCAATTAAGTTTGGGTCATTACGTCAGGCACTTTTGGGCATTTTTTCAATGACCTGTTTAGAAACCTCAATTCCAACGAGATATGAAACTCGTCACGCTGACGAGTTAGGTGATACGCTTGGGGTCATCAGATGTCGGTCATCTGTGATCGACAAAGAAAAGAATGTGATATAGGCACCTTGAAGTTATATTGAACGTGCATGCAAAACCGTTTCTCTAACCACTCGGCCACGGGACATCCACGGAAATGGTAAGGCAAAAAAGAAATGTATAGATATTACAGGGGGAAAAAGTTAATGCCCACTCAACAATCGTGGCCGCGTGAACATGTATTGCATTGCTAGACGGAAATGCGGCCTTGTAACGACTGATGTCGCTATGCCATTTCTGGGAACTTGGGAAAAATACGCGCCGTAGACATAAAACCTATAATCGGCTGGTTTTCATACCTTGCCTTTAATCACAATATTCAGTGTGATGACGTCATCAAAGTACAAAACAATGACATGGTCTTGAAAGACAATTGTTCAAAGTACAACATCTCCGTCGTCGTCATTACATGCTATGATCGGTTTGACAAAGTCAACCTGCAAAATTTGCAGCAGTCGAAGCAACGTGGTCTCCAACACAAAAAAGAGGGATATGGCGTGTGTGTGTGTCTGTGTGTGTGTGTAGGTGCGTTTATATACGAACGTGATTTCTACATGGACGAACATGTAATACAAAATTGAAGAAAAAAAAGTAAAATAGCTAAGTATTTTCTTTCGTGATCTTGTGGGGTTCGAACCCGCAACCTCACGTCTCTGAGACGTCGCCTTTAACCACTCGGCCATACGTCTCGGCGAGAAAATATGAGGAACGTAAACTTATGTATGTGAAAGCTGAATCGGGAATCGTTTTGTCCACATTCCATTCTCATTTTCAGTTTTAAACTGCAAAATTGTCAACCTGATGATGAGATTTCAAAAAATAAAATGAATGATTACTGAAGGTTATTGTCTCAGCTACAACATACTTAAGTTTCAGAGGAAATGAAGCAAAATCAGCTGAGATAAAGGTGCTTAAACGTTGTCAAGTCAATGCATGGTTTTAAAAAAAATCACCTCCCATAGACATAACACGTAAACTTGTCCGGTTTTGCATCTTTACCTTTAATCACAATTTAAGGTATGATGACGTCATCAAATTTCAAAACCATGACTTGGACTTGAAAGGCAAATGTTCAAAGTACAACATATCTGAATTTGGGATAATATTGAGCTTAAACAACAGAGATACGAGCAAATGAATGTCAGAAAGAGTACCTCAAAAAAATTAATTCCACTTTTTTGATTTCAGATGATGATATGATGACGTCATAATGTATTTAGGGAAATATTGATACTTGAAACGTTATTTTCAATTCATATGCTTTTGTAATATGCGATAAAAACATAGGGTCACCTGACGTTTTAAAGAGCTATGGCGACATAAACAAAGACATGTTTTTCGCTATATTTCCACATAGACGCGCACACGAAATTTCAACTTTGACGCCAGCGCATTCCTTTGTTATAGGTCGAAATTGATCGAAAATCAATGGATATTGTTACTTAATGTATCAGGAATCCAAATCTGTCAAAAAATGTGCATTTTCATGTTGCTTACGCGCACTGCGCGCGGGAATGCGCGGACGGACGCGAACGCGCGGAACGCTTAAAATTGTCTGAAACTTCGAGATTTCCCATTGGGAAGTCGTTTTAAGCATTTAAAAACTTTGACGCGCGCTAATGCGCGCGTAATGATGTCCTAGGTAATTAGCATTAAAAAGTAAGATAGAGCGTGACCTGAACTTTATGTCCAACGAAAATGATACAGAAATGACCTTTAGTTATGAAGTTATGATCGATCATGTAACATGGTCCGAAAATCACAAAATGGCGCCTAGATGACGTCATAGATATGTTACTGTCATGAAAACCTTATTGTGGCTAGATATTGTCATGAGACATGTTGACTGAAAATGTCATGTTATTCCGTCATGTCAATGTTGAGATATTCACGACACAAAATGTGCCAGAAAGAAAGAAGAATAACGAGACATGAAAACTCGTCACATTGAGGACGAGTTAGGTGATACGCTTGTGGTCATGAGATGACAGTCATCTGTGATCGACAAAGAAAAGAATGTGATATAGGCACCTTGAAGTTATATTGAGCGTGCATGCGAAACCGTATCTGTAACCACTCGACCACGGGTCATCCACGGAAATGGTAAGACAAAAAAACAACAACAATGTATAGATATAACGGGGGGAAAGTCAATGCCCACTCAACTAACGTGGCCGTGTGAACATCTATTGCATTGCTAGACGGAAAAGCGGCCTTGTAACGACTGAGGTCGCTATGCCATTTCTGGCAACTTGGGAAAAATACGTCCCGCAGACATAAAACCTATAATCGGCTGGTTTTGATACCTTGCCTTTAATCACAATTTTCAGTGTAATGACGTCATCAAATTACAAAACAATGACATGGTCTTGAAAGAAAATTGTTCAAAGTACAACACCTCAGTCGTCGTCATTACATACTATGATCGGTTTGACAAAGTCAACCTGCAAAATGTTGCTGCAGTCGAAGCAATGTGGTCTCCAACACACAAAAAAGAGGGATATGGCGTGTGTGTGTGTCTGTGTGTGTGTATAGGTGCGTTTATATACGAACGTGATTTCTACATGGACGAATATGTAATACAAAATTGAAGAAAAAAAAACAGTAAAGTAGCTAATTATTTTGTTTCGTGATCTTGTGGGGTTCGAACCCGCAACCTCACGTCTCTGAGACGTCGCCTTTAACCACTCGGCGACACGTCTCGACGGGAAAATATGGGGAACGTTATGGACTTGAAAGACAGTTGTTCAATATATAACACATTCATCGTACGTTGTCAGTTTGCTATTGACATGACGATCTATCATTTGAATATGAGGCAGGCATTAGTACCTGTATGAAATTATTATAGGCATGGTTATCAAATTGCCCTAAAATATCCTTATAATTGCCTTATTTTTACACACAGTTACGCTATCCCTTTAAACTCGTCACAGTTTAATCAGAATCATTAACATCATACATTAGTACCATATTCAGTTCCATAGCTGATCACGTTTGCTAATCAATTAAGAGTAATTGTCTAGCATGTGTCATATGGCCAACCTGTATACACACGTATATGTGACAGTGCACCTCAAAACAAACAAAAAGTCGCCAGGCATGAATTTTTAGTTTAGACCATTTTCTGAAAGAGCAGACTTTAAGCATTACAATGATATATAACTCAAGTCAAATGGACTCTCCTAACCTATCTAAATATTGGAAAGAAAGCACAAACTCAGGAAAAGTGTGAACTGAGAAAAGAGGCTCTGAAGTACAGTGTCTATTCAAGCGCTTAATCTTTACCAAACCGTGCTGGCCGTGGTATGAATGGGACAAGAAACAGGAAGTAAACCACCAGAGTAACAACAATGAAGGGATTATCAGATTAAACTGAAATTAAGCATGCCTCATTAACACATTCTGTCCATAATTAATGCCAACTTTTAAAGCATTAGCGCTATCCTTTCAAAAGTTATTAGAGTTGAAAGTGAAGAGTGTGGACAAGGTTTTTCAGAAATGAAAAAGGGATTCTAAAGACACACCTAATCACACTATCTACCCAATATGTTCGAGATAAACTGCTAAAAAAAGCACACTTTCCTGCCCGTTTTATGATACCAAATTTTAGCATAATGTAAAAGAAGACCCGCTCTTTCAGAAAATATGAAAAAGTCAAGTTCGGCTAGGTTGACCCGTTTAACTTATTTTCAGTCCTCCCGCAAAATCAGTGTGTGCGACTTTATGTTCGTTTTGAGGTGCACGGTCACATATACACACACACAATGCTAAATGTATGTATCAAACATCTGTAACACAGCTTTGAACTAACTATAGGAATTATCGCTGCACTTATCATCCATACTTTTTATCACTATCTGAAACTCCACAAAAACCACTAATTGACAAATAATCATCAATACAGAAGACTGAATACCTTTTTTACAATGTATAGCTTGTTACATGTATAAATCAGCACAAAGTAACCACGACTACATTGTGTTACTGAATTAATATGAACAAATTTCATGTTGTGACAGTATACTATATCAGTTTGAAAAGCCCAACCTGCAAAACTATAATTTTGCAGCAGTCGAAGTAATGCAGTCTCCAACGCAAAACAAAGGTATACTGTGTGAGTGTGTGCGTATAGGTGTGTTTACATGCAAACGTGATTTCTACATGGACGAAGGTGTAGTACTCTATTGAAGAAAAAAAGTAAAAAAAATATATTATTTTCTTTCGTGCTCTTGTGAGGATCGAACCCGTACGTGTGCAACCTCACGTTTCTAAGACGACGCCTCTAACCACTCGACCATACGTCTCGACGAGAAAATTAGAGGAACGTAAGCTTATGTACGTGAAAGATGAATCAGGAATCGTTTGGTCCGCATTCCATTCTCATTTTCAGTTTTAAATTGCAAAATTGTCAACCTCATGAGGAGATTTCAAAGAATAAAATGCATGATTACTGCAGCTTATTGTCACAGCTACAACATAAATAAGTTTCAGAGGAAATGAAGCAAAATCAGCTGAGATAAAGGTGCTTAAACGTTGTCAAGTCAATGCATGGTTTCTAAAAAAATCACCTCCCATAGACATAACACGTAAACTTGTCCGATTTTGCGTCTTTACCTTTAAACACAATTTAAAGCATGATGACGTCATCAAATTTCAAAACCATGACATGGACTTGAAAGGCAAATGTTCAAAGTACAACATATCTGAATTTGGGATAATATTGAGCTTAAACAACAGAGATACGAGCAAATGAATGTCAGAAACAGTACCTCAAAAAAATTAATTCCACTTTTTTGATTTCAGATGACGATATGATGACGTCATAATGTAATTATGGAAATAATGATACTTGAAACGTCATGTCCAATTTATATGCTTTTGTAATATGCAATAAAAACATAGGGTCACCTGACGTTTTAAAGAGCTATGGCGAAATAAACAAAGACATGTTTTTTCACTATATTTGCACATAGACGCGCACGCGAAATTTGAACTTTGACGCAAGTGCATTGCTTTGTTATTTGTAGGAATCGATTAGAAATCAATGGATATTGTTGCTCAAAGTATCAGGAATCCAAATCTGTCAAAAAAAGTGTATTTTCATGTTGCTGACGCGCTGTGCGCGCGAAAATGCGCGGACGGACGCGCACGCGCAAAATTGTTTGAAACGCATAAAATTGTCTGAAACTTCGAGATTTCCCATTGGAAAGTTGTTTTGAGCCTTTTAAAATTTTGACGCGCGCTTACGCGCACTTAATGATGTCCTAGGTAATTAGCATCAAAAGAAGTAAGATAGAACGTGACCTGAACTTTATGTCCACAAAAAATGATACAGAAATGACCTTTAGTTATGAAGTTATGATCGATCATGTAACATGGTCCAAAAATCACAAAATGGCGCCTAGACGACGTCATAGATATGTTACTGTCATGAAAACCTTATTGTGGCTAGATATTGTCATGAGACATGTTCCCTGAAAATGTCATGTTATTCCGTAATGTCATTCTTGAGATATTGATGACACAAAATTGTCCAGAAAGAAAGAAGAATAAAAAGAAACGAGACATGAAAACTCGTCACATTGAGGACGAGTTAGGTGATACGCTTGTGGTCATGAGATGACAGTCATCTGTGATCGACAAAGAAAAGAATGTGATATAGGCACCTTGAAGTTATATTGAGCGTGCATGCGAAACCGTATCTGTAACCACTCGACCACGGGTCATCCACGGAAATGGTAAGACAAAAAAACAACAACAATGTATAGATATAACGGGGGGAAAGTCAATGCCCACTCAACTAACGTGGCCGTGTGAACATCTATTGCATTGCTAGACGGAAAAGCGGCCTTGTAACGACTGAGGTCGCTATGCCATTTCTGGCAACTTGGGAAAAATACGTCCCGCAGACATAAAACCTATAATCGGCTGGTTTTGATACCTTGCCTTTAATCACAATTTTCAGTGTAATGACGTCATCAAATTACAAAACAATGACATGGTCTTGAAAGAAAATTGTTCAAAGTACAACACCTCAGTCGTCGTCATTACATACTATGATCGGTTTGACAAAGTCAACCTGCAAAATGTTGCTGCAGTCGAAGCAATGTGGTCTCCAACACACAAAAAAGAGGGATATGGCGTGTGTGTGTGTCTGTGTGTGTGTATAGGTGCGTTTATATACGAACGTGATTTCTACATGGACGAATATGTAATACAAAATTGAAGAAAAAAAAACAGTAAAGTAGCTAATTATTTTGTTTCGTGATCTTGTGGGGTTCGAACCCGCAACCTCACGTCTCTGAGACGTCGCCTTTAACCACTCGGCGACACGTCTCGACGGGAAAATATGGGGAACGTTATGGACTTGAAAGACAGTTGTTCAATATATAACACATTCATCGTACGTTGTCAGTTTGCTATTGACATGACGATCTATCATTTGAATATGAGGCAGGCATTAGTACCTGTATGAAATTATTATAGGCATGGTTATCAAATTGCCCTAAAATATCCTTATAATTGCCTTATTTTTACACACAGTTACGCTATCCCTTTAAACTCGTCACAGTTTAATCAGAATCATTAACATCATACATTAGTACCATATTCAGTTCCATAGCTGATCACGTTTGCTAATCAATTAAGAGTAATTGTCTAGCATGTGTCATATGGCCAACCTGTATACACACGTATATACACACACACAATGCTAAATGTATGTATCAAACATCTGTAACACAGCTTTGAACTAACTATAGGAATTATCGCTGCACTTATCATCCATACTTTTTATCACTATCTGAAACTCCACAAAAACCACTAATTGACAAATAATCATCAATACAGAAGACTGAATACCTTTTTTACAATGTATAGCTTGTTACATGTATAAATCAGCACAAAGTAACCACGACTACATTGTGTTACTGAATTAATATGAACAAATTTCATGTTGTGACAGTATACTATATCAGTTTGAAAAGCCCAACCTGCAAAACTATAATTTTGCAGCAGTCGAAGTAATGCAGTCTCCAACGCAAAACAAAGGTATACTGTGTGAGTGTGTGCGTATAGGTGTGTTTACATGCAAACGTGATTTCTACATGGACGAAGGTGTAGTACTCCATTGAAGAAAAAAAGTAAAAAAAATATATTATTTTCTTTCGTGCTCTTGTGAGGATCGAACCCGTACGTGTGCAACCTCACGTTTCTAAGACGACGCCTCTAACCACTCGGCCATACGTCTCGACGAGAAAATTAGAGGAACGTAAGCTTATGTACGTGAAAGATGAATCACGAATCGTTTGGTCCGCATTCCATTCTCATTTTCAGTTTTAAATTGCAAAATTGTCAACCTCATGAGGAGATTTCAAAGAATAAAATGCATGATTACTGCAGCTTATTGTCACATCTACAACATAAATAAGTTTCAGAGGAAATGAAGCAAAATCAGCTGAGATAAAGGTGCTTAAACGTTGTCAAGTCAATGCATGGTTTCTAAAAAAATCACCTCCCATAGACAATACACGTAAACTTGTCCGATTTTGCGTCTTTACCTTTAAACACAATTTAAAGCATGATGACGTCATCAAATTTCAAAACCATGACATGGACTTGAAAGGCAAATGTTCAAAGTACAACATATCTGAATTTGGGATAATATTGAGCTTAAACAACAGAGATACGAGCAAATGAATGTCAGAAACAGTACCTCAAAAAAATTAATTCCACTTTTTTGATTTCAGATGACGATATGATGACGTCATAATGTAATTATGGAAATAATGATACTTGAAACGTCATGTCCAATTTATATGCTTTTGTAATATGCAATAAAAACATAGGGTCACCTGACGTTTTAAAGAGCTATGGCGAAATAAACAAAGACATGTTTTTTCACTATATTTGCACATAGACGCGCACGCGAAATTTGAACTTTGACGCAAGTGCATTGCTTTGTTATTTGTAGGAATCGATTAGAAATCAATGGATATTGTTGCTCAAAGTATCAGGAATCCAAATCTGTCAAAAAAAGTGTATTTTCATGTTGCTGACGCGCTGTGCGCGCGAAAATGCGCGGACGGACGCGCACGCGCAAAATTGTTTGAAACGCATAAAATTGTCTGAAACTTCGAGATTTCCCATTGGAAAGTTGTTTTGAGCCTTTTAAAATTTTGACGCGCGCTTACGCGCACTTAATGATGTCCTAGGTAATTAGCATCAAAAGAAGTAAGATAGAACGTGACCTGAACTTTATGTCCACAAAAAATGATACAGAAATGACCTTTAGTTATGAAGTTATGATCGATCATGTAACATGGTCGAAAAATCACAAAATGGCGCCTAGACGACGTCATAGATATGTTACTGTCATGAAAACCTTATTGTGGCTAGATATTGTCATGAGACATGTTCCCTGAAAATGTCATGTTATTCCGTAATGTCATTCTTGAGATATTGATGACACAAAATTGTCCAGAAAGAAAGAAGAATAACTAGACTCGGAATTTGTCAACACTGACAAATTAGGTGATCCGATCTCTTCGAAAGTCAATGATTTGAGTCCTGATCCCAATAGGCATGACCGTAAAGGTTCATCTGTGGTTATGGACATTGGCCGTGTGATGTTTGGATTCTCATTTAACAAAAAGGGAGTCGGGTTTGCCATCTTTGGTACCATATTCCGTATACACTATAACGAAGATACAGAATAAAGTATATTTGACCATTGACCCCACTTTGCACAGCCAAGATGGCATCTGAGAAAGAAATGGTTATTTTGTGAAATGATCCTGGTAACGTGATCTTTGTGTGTGCAAAATATTGGAAAGATAGGACATGTATTCACCAAGATACAGGATGAAACATTTATGACCTTTGACCCTAATTTACATACCCAAGATGGTGTCTGATCAAGAAGTTGTTATTTTATGAAATAATGTAGGTGACATGAACTAAACATGTGCAAAATATGGGATTGATAACCATTGTTGTTCTTCATCTATTGCACAGAATGTAGTAGAAAGAAAGAAAAATAAAGAAAAAATTATGTTATTTTATAGAAATTTGAAGGAGAAGCATTAAAAAATCAGAAAAAGATAAAAATAGGAAGGGAGATTAAGACTAAATAAAGAAAAAGAAGAAAAAAAGAGTTTGAAAAAAAAAATATTGGCAAGGGTGAGGCTCGAACCAGGGACCTTAGGATTACGAGTCGGATGCGCTATGCAATGACCTATTTCATGCTCCATAGGCCCTGTGTATTAAGCAAAATGACGCTGCATCGAAGCCACGTGCCATTTTCAACCAAGTTTTTCGACGTGATGCCGGCCTCGTATGAAAAAATGGAGGGCACATTAACGATAGCCCAAAGTCTCAGCTACAACATACTAAAATCTGGGAAAAATTCACCGAAGCATAAGTGAGCTAATGCTCGAAAAAGATAGTCATGTCAATTTTCACTGCCAGAAAAACTGCTCTCCCATAGAGATAACACGTAAACTGGTCAAATTTGACAAGATTACATTTAATCCATTTTTACGAGGTGATGCCGCCATCCAATCAAAATGTTGTAATTACATTAATGAAAGAACATTTAATAAGCTACAACATACTGAAATCTGGGTGAAAATTGGCAAAGGATAAGTGAGATACGCCCAAGTAAACTTGAAAATTGATGACGTCATTTTGAAAATTTACTTTTTTTACTTTATTAAGAAATTTGATATCTTTGAATCACTTTTTCAGTATCGCCAACCCATAAACTGACATGTACAACTCATCAGCTTTCAGAATATGTAAAGAAAATTGGGGGTCACCGTCCATCCTGACGAGTAAAATCGGATTTAAAATTGGCGGTTTTGGGGCATTGTTGTACTGTATATCGCCATTGACGCGCGCGCGGAATTTCAACTTTGACAGTCCCGTATGACGTCATATTGAGTCGGATTGACTTGAAACTTGCTAGAAATATTCCTTGACTTTTCAGACATCCGATAAATGTAAAAAATTGGGAAATTTCTGTTGCATATGAGCTGTACGTGCGTATATGTGCGCGCGCGTACGCGTCCGTCCAATTTTTTCAATTTTTCAAAAAATGCTCCAAATGGTCTGAAACGTATGCAAAAAAAATTTGAGCTTGATTGGAGCATACAAATATTTCAACGCGCGCGTACGCGCACGTCTTTACGATGCGAGGAATTCTGAAAATATGGGTAGAATTCCCTTGAATTGAAATTTATGTGACGTAAATTTCATTGAGAAATTCCACTCCATTAATGAGATATGATTGAAAATGTGTTTTCATATAATGACGTCATAGTGACGTCACGGTCGACTGATCACTACGATTTTACTTGACATGTCGTCTTTGGGACATGATACACATATGGTATAAGTTTGACATTCATAGGCAATGCACTTTCTGAGCTAGTCTCTACACAACTTTTGCGGAGAAATAAAGAAGAAGAAGAAGAAGAAGAAGAAGAACTAGAGATTGTAATTTGTCATCACTGACAAATTAAGGTGATCCGATTTTTTTTTTTTATCAATGATTCGAGTCCTGATCGCAATAGGCATGACCATACAAGTTTCATCTGTGTTTAGAGACATTGGCCGTGTGATGTTTGCATTCTCATTTAGAAAAGGGAGTCATATCTGCCATCTTTGGTACCAAATTCTGTATACACTGAATAACGAAGATACAGCAATGAATACATATGGCCTTTGACCCACCTTTGCGCTCCCAAGATTGCATCTGATGAAATAGTGGTTATTTTGTGAAATGATTCTCGCGACATCGTCTATACGTGTGAAAAATATGGGAAAGATAGGACAGGTATTCACTAAGATACAAGATGAAACATTTATGACCTTTGACCCTAATTTACATACCCAAGATGTTGTCCGATCTAGTAGTTGTTATTTTATGAAATAATGTACGAGACATGAACTAAACATGTGCAAAATATGGGGGTGATAGGGCGTGTTTTTCTTGAGTTATTGCAAAGAAAGTTGCAGAAAGAAAGAAATATCTCAATACATAGAAGATAAGCTTTAATTTCAACCAATTTTTTATCGTAATCCCGACATCGTATGAAAAAACGAGGGAAATGAAACGATAGCGCAAAGTCTCAGCTACAACATATTAAAATCTGCTAGAAATTCACCGAAGGGTAAGTGAGCTAGTGCTCGATAAAGACAATCATGCCAATTTTCACATTAAAGAAAATTCCTTCCCATAGAGATAACACGTCATCACGAAGATACAAAAAGAAGTACATATGACCTTTGACCTCAATTTGCACAGACAAGATGGCATCTGAGTAAAAAGTGATTATTTTGTGAAATGATCCTTGTAACATGGTCTTTGCGTGTGCAAAATATGGGAAAGATAAGACATGTATTCACTAAGATACAGGGTGAAACACCTATGACCTTTGACCCTAATTTACATACCCAAGATGGTGTCCGATCAAGTAGTTGTTATTTTATGAAATGATTCACGTGACATGAACTAAACATGTGCAAAATATAGAAGTGATAGAGGCCGTTCTTCTTGAGTTATTGCAAAGAAAGTTGCAGAAAGAAAGAAATATCTCAATACATCGAAGATAAGCCTGAATTTCAACCCAATTTTTTGACGTGATTTTGACATCGTATGAAAAAACAAAGGGCACACTTACGGTAGCGTAAAGTCTCAGCTACAACATATTAAAATCTGGGAGAAATTTACCGAAGCTTAAGTGAGCTAGTGCTCGATAAAGATAGTCATGTCAATTTTCATTTCCAGAAAAACTGCACTCCCATAGAGATAACACGTAAACTGGTCAAATTTGACAAGATTACTTTTAATCCATTTTTACGAGGTGATACCGTTATCCAATCAGAACACTGTAATTTTATGTTTGAAAGAACATTAAATAAGCTACATCATACTGAAATCTGGGTGAAAATTGACAAAGGACTAGTGAGATACGTTCGAATGAACTTGAAATTTGATGACGTCATTTTGAAAATTTACTTTTTTTACTTTATTAAGAAATTTGATATCTTTTAATCATTTTGTCAGCGTTGCCAACCCATGAAATGACATGTACAACTCATCAGTTTTCAAAATATGTATAGAAAATGGGGGGTCACCGTCCATCCTGACGAGTAAAATCGGATTTAAAATCGACAGTTTTTTGGCATAGTTGTACTGTATATCGCCATTGACGCGCGCGCGGAATTTCAACTTTGACGGGCCCGTATGACGTCATATTGAGTCGGATTGACTTGAAACTTGGTAGAAATATTCCTTGACATTTCATGCATCCGATACGTGTGAAAAAACGGGAAATTTCTATTGCATATAAGCTGTGCGTGCGTATATGCGCGCGCGCGTACGCGTCCGTCCGATTTTTTCAATTTTTCAAAAAATGCTCCAAATGGTCTGAAACGTGTGCAAAAAAAATTTGAGCTCGATTAAAGCATACAAATATTTCAACGCGCGCGTACGCGCACGTACCAAGAGAAAATGTGAATTTTGAGAATATGAGTAGAATGCGCATAACTTGAAATATATGTGACGTAAATTTCATTGAAAAATTCCATTCCATTAATGAGATATGAATGAAAATGTGTTTTCATATAATGACGTCATAGTGACGTCACGGTTGACTGATCACAATGATACATTAGATTTGTCGTCTTTGGGACATGATACATATATGGTATGAGTTTGGAATTGATACTCTGAGAACTTTTTGAGTAAGTAGATACACAACTTTTGTCCAGAAATAAAGAAGAAGAAGAACCAACAAAGAATCCGTACAGATACAGAAGGTGATCCGAGAGGATACTCGGATCACCTAACTAGAACCGGAATTTGTCAACACTGACAAATTAGGTGATCCGATCTAATCGAAAATCAATGATTTGAGTCCCGATTTCAATGGGCATGTTTATACCGGTCTCATTTCTGTTGCAGAGACATTTACTGTGTGATGTTTGAATCATTATTTAGTCAGAGTTGCCATTTTTAGGTGATCCGAGTATCCTCTCGGATCACCTTCTGTTTCTGTACGGATTCTTTCTTCTTCTTCTTCTTCTTCTTTTTCTTCTTATTTCTCCCCAAAAGTTGTGTATCGATTAGCTCAGAAAGTCCTTTTCCTATCAATTTCAAACTTACACCATATATGTATCGTCTCCCAAAGACGGCAATCGAACTAAAATCAAAGTGATCAGTCGACCGTGACGTCACTATGACGTCATTATATGAAAACACATTCTCAATCATATCTCATTAATGGAATGAAATTTTTCAATGAAATTTTCGTCACATATATTTCAAGTCAAGCGCATTCTACTCGTATTTTCAAAATTCATCTATACCTTAAAACGTGCGCGTACGCGCGCGTTGAAATATTTGCATGCTCAAATCGAGCTCAAATGTTTTTTGCACACGTTTCAGACCATTTAGAGCATTTTTTGAAAAATTGAAAAAATTAGACGGACGCGTACGCGCGCGCGCATATACGCACGCACAGCTCTTATGCAATGGAAATTTCCCGTTTTTTCACACATATCGGCTGCCTGAAATGTCAAGGAATATTTCTACGAAGTTTCAAGTCAATCCGACTCAATATGACGTCATACGGACCCGTCAAAGTTGAAATTACGCGCGCGCGTCAATGGCGATATACAGTGCAACAATGCCAAAAAACCGCCCATTTTAAATCCGATTTCACTCGTCAGGATGGACGGTGATCCCCCATTTTCTTTACATATTCTGAAAGCTGATGAGTTGTACATGTCATTTCATGGGTTGGCGATGCTTGAAAAATGATGAAAAGATATCAAATTTCTTAATAAAATAAAAAAAGTAAATTTTCAAAATGACGTCATCAAATTACAAGTTCACTCGAGCGTATCTCACTTATTCGTTGCTAATTTTCACCCAAATTTCAGTATGTTGTAGCTTATGAAATGCTCTTTCATTAATGTAAAAACAATATTTTGATTGGATGACGTTATTGCCTCGTAAAAATGGATTGAAAGTATCCTTGTAAGATTTGACCAGTTTACGTGTTATCTCTATGGGAGAGCAGTTTTTCTGGCAGTGAACATTGACATGACTATCTATTTCGAGCACTAGCTCACTAATGCTTCGGTGAATTTTTACCAGATTTTAGTATGTTGTAGCTGAGACTTTGGGCTATCGTAAGTGTGCCCTCCATTTTTTCATAGGACGTCGGCATCGCGTCGAAAAACTTGGTTGAAAATGGCACGCGGCTTCGATGCAGCGTCATTTTGCTTAATACACAGGGCCTATGGAGCATGAAATAGGTCATTGCATAGCGCATCCGACTCGTAATCCTAAGGTCCCTGGTTCGAGGCTCACCCCTGCCAATAATTTTTTTTTTTCAAACACTTTTTTTTTCTTTTTCTTTAGTTAGTCTTAATCTCCCTTTCTTAACTTTATCTTTCTCTGATTTGTTTATGCTTCTCCTTCAAATTTCTATAAAATAACATAATTTTTTCTTTATTTTTCTTTCTTTCTACTACTTTCTGTGCAATATATCGTATTATGAACAACAACAATGGCTATCAATCCCATATTTTAAAGTAACAACTACTTGATCAGACACAATCTTGGGTAAGTAAATAAGGGTCAAAGGTCATAAATGTTTCATCCTGTATCTTGGTGAATACCTGTCCTATCTTTTCCATATTTTGCACACGCAAAGACCATGTTACAAGGATCAGTTCACAAAATAACCACTTTTTGCTCAGATGTCATCTTGTCTGTGCAAATTGGGGTCAAAGGTCATATGTATTTTTTTCTTTATCTTCGTTATGACGTGTTATCTCTATGGGAGGGATTTTTTCTAGATGTGAAAATTGACATGATTGTGTTTATCGAGCACAAGCTCACTTACCCTTCGGTGAATTCCTCCCAGATTTTAACATGTTGTAGCTGAGACTTTGCGCTATATAGCTAGTGTGCCATTTGTTTTTCGTACGAAGACAGAATCATGTCAAAAAACGTGGTTGAAATAAGGTTATCTCCGATGTATTGAGATATTTTTTTCTTTCTGCAACTTCCTTTGCAATAACTCAAGAAAAACATATCCTATCACCCCCATATTTGGTATATATTTACTTTATGTCACGTTCATTATTTCATAAAGTAACAACTACTTGATCGGACACCATCTTGGGTATTTGAATTAGGGTCAAAGGTCATAAATGTATCATCTTGTATCTTGGTGAATACATGTCCTATCTTTCCCATATTTTGCACACGTAAAGACCATGTTACAAGAATCATTTCATAAAATAATCACTTTTTGCTCAGACGCCATCTTGGGTGTGCACAGTGAGGTCAAAGGTCAAATATACTTCATTCTGTATTTCCGTTAGATGCAATCTTGGCTGTGCGAGGTATGTCAAGGGCCAAGACTAGGTTCGTCCTGTATCTTGGTAAATGCATGCCCTTTCACTCCCATATTTTGCACACAATTAGCCCATGGCATATGGATCTTTTCATGAAAAATCAACTTTCTAATCAGACGCCATCTTGGTCGTCTAAAGTAGCGTGAAGGATGAAACGAATTTTGTTGTGTATCTTCTTAAATATATTGCATATTTATTGGTCCCATAATTTGTACAGATATAGACCTTGTCAAGAGGATCATTGCATAAAGATAATGGCTTTTTCCTCAGACGCCATGTACCTTGTATCTCAAAATGAGGTTCAAAGATACAAAATTTTCTTTTTCTGTCTTTGTTGATTCGATAAGATCTTTCCATTTTAAATCTATAGATCATCTAATTTGTCAGGCTATACAAATCCTCGAATTTATTATTTTTCTTTCGTGTATTTCCTCTGCTAAGTCCTATGAACCCCATATTTTGCACAAGTTTAGTTCATGTCATGAACATGATTTCATAGGATTAGCCTACAACTTCATCCGACTCCATCTTGGGTAGGTAAATTAAAGTCAAACGTCAAGTGTTTTTCCTGTATCTTTGTGAATACATGTCCTATCTTTCACATATTTTGCAACCGTAAGGACAATGTTGCAAGAATCATTTCACAAGTTACCCACTTTTTGCTTAGATGCCATCTTGGCTGTGTAAAATGGGGTCAGAGGTCAAATATTCTTCATTCCGTATCCTCATTATAGTGTAAACCATCATCACCATATTTTGCACATGGGCCACGACAGATGATCATTTTGTAAAATAAAGATGGTTTGGTACATTCTTCTGTGATTTTTTTTTTTGTTTGTTTGTTTGTTCAGAATGGTCTCATATTCAAGTGATGTGCAGATTAATGTTTCCAGGTTAGCATGCCTGTACAGTGACGGGTAATCAAATTGTACATTACTTGAATATGAGGCCATTCTGAAGGAAACAATTTTCACACAATAGATATCAATGTATTCTCAAATGAACCCCACAAGGATTGGAACAATCATCCCGTACGTTCCCACTGATCAGTTACTAGCCATCCCCTTGGCCTTTAAACATCATTCTTCCCCAGTATGTTTCATTCTAAGCAAGTTCACTTTTGTGGTTTGGTCTTAATCATATCTAGCTGTGGATGTGCTATATACACTCTTCCACACTCAAGTTCTGCTCCATTCTGAGTTCATCTTTACTCCATGTACTGCTTAACCTTCTAGACACGTTTCTAAGAAGTTTTGCAAGTAACATGATAACTAATAGCCTCAGAAATCACAATCATTTTTTTTTTTTGCCTACACATGTAGTGCATGTGTATGCAGATTGGAACGAACTCTTGCGTGCCTCGCATGCAAGCATGATTCAGAGTGGTGCAGAATTGATAGGTACAGTAAGGACAAAGTTTGTGATAGGCATACATGTGTTGTATGGGATGTAACGAAGTCATTGGTTAGAAACAATAATTATTTCACTTAAAGGGGAAGGCTAGTAACTGATCAGTGGGAATCAGTGGAAATGCTGGGAGATGATTGTTCCAATCCTTATGGGATTTATTCAAGAGTTTATTGTATATCTATTGTTGTGTGAAAATGATTTGCTTCAGAATGGTCTCATATTCAAGTAATGTGCAGTTTAATGCTTCCAGGTTAGCGTCCCTGGTCAGTGACGGAGCATTAATCTGCACATTACTTGAATATGAGACCGTTCTAAAGCAAATCATTTTCACACAAGAATAGATATACGAAGAACTCTTGAATGAATCCATAAGGATTGGAACAATCTTCTCCCAGCATTTCCACTGATTCCCACTGATCAGTTACTAGCCTTCCCCTTTAAGTGCGGACAAATACCCTGTAACTCTTATACAGTTGTACCATGTCCAGTGAACACACACACAACACACACACAAACTGTTTCAGAAACCTAACAGCTTTATCAATAAGTATAAAACCCTTCATACTGTTCTCACTCTTCTTTCTCACATCAATCTCATGATCAAGCGTTGACGTTGGTAAAGGGAGAGCTGATAAATGACACGTGTGCAGCATAGCAATGTCATGATGCATTCTTTCACTTCACACAAAATCTGTCACAATAAGAGTCTGTTTCTTACTCCTATTTCAAATGGTGTGACCAGACAAAGCAAATGTCTCCACAGTCATGTACAGCAATGTGTTCCATTTGCGTGTGCTTTCAAGTAAATTTTGTAATAGAGATTCACCTCTTTGTGTAGCCTTTGTGTGTGGTTGAATGTCATGTGATGTTCATTAGGTGTTGTACTTGCTGCAACAAAAATGAGGCTAAAGCAATCATCGGTTTTAGGTCACTGGTTACACAGAATTTATTCCTCTTTCTTTGGATACATACAATATACACATTTGAATACCTATGATTTTAGGGTGTGCACACTAACAGCAGGGGCACATCCAGGAATTCCTTAAAGGGGCGCTTTCACAAAACGAAATGGGGGAGGTGCACGTCCCTTTCATTTTTGCCATTTTATTTCTTTTGTTTTAACAAATAATGCAGAGCAGGTCACATGCCCGATGTGCTCTACCATACGCCCTCCCCTCCCCCCCCCCCAATTCCTTTTTTGAACCGTCACTGAACAGGTGTGTCAAACAAACTATAGCACTTGCATAAGCATATATG
Organism: Diadema antillarum; assembly: GCF_040938485.1. Classification (NCBI taxonomy): domain Eukaryota; kingdom Metazoa; phylum Echinodermata; class Echinoidea; order Diadematoida; family Diadematidae; genus Diadema; species Diadema antillarum. The sequence continues at coordinate 2,218,424 of NW_027271028.1, forward strand.
TCATTCTTTTGAAAATGAGTCACTGTTAAAGACATTACTCCAGCATTTCTTTTATCATCAAAGCACAAAGAATTACTGGCCTCACTTGTGGCCACCTTGAAGAAACTGACTTAACTGTCTGTGAGGTTCAATGAGGGTGGTCATTATCAACCATACTCTTGGTCAGCGCGTTCACATTGGTCCCCGCGTCGCGGGGACAGCCACAAGAGATCTTATCTTTTTTATGACTGACCGTTCACATTGGTATCTCATCTGTCCCCGAGCTGTGGGGGCATTTTGGGGCTTGGAGCGAGCTCTGCCACTTGAATCCAGGCATAGCGCATGCGCACATTTGATGACCACAGCTGGACGCTATCAATTGCGCCCCAAGGTCACTCTCCCCTCCAAATCTTGTCCCCGTACCCAACTTGCTTCGCGAGGACGAGGGGACAAGTCCCAGCGAGCGTTCACATTATGGTTTTTGAGGAGAAAATCCCACAGCTCAGGACTTTCCCCGCGTCGCGGGGACCAATGTGAACGCGGGGATAATCACTCATTCATTTTATATCACATTGTGTTACGGAGGTTAACTTGGCCTAACGAACCATCATAACCACTAAAAATACCCAGACTCTCAAACAAGGTGTTTGGTCGATCTCGGTCATCTTGTCAAACTCGTTACTTGTACAAAAATTGTATATACATATTCCTCCGCGAAACAATAAAGTGCCTAGAAATGATAGTAGGGCCTACTATGCACATGTATCTGTAACACTTTCCCCCCCCCCCCCAAAAAAAAAAAAAAGAATGCATTTACATTTACAACACAAACACAGACTCTTACCTTGGCACAATATTTTGGAACAGTATTGTACATTCCTCTTCCAATTCACTCTTGCAAATGCATGAGTTAACCATGGTTGCTGTATTGTTAAGAAAACATAAACAAGGTATGCTATGGCTATATCATCATCAGAACCTGTGATAAAACATGTACGACTTTAGTACCATTCAACTTATACCAATCTAACACTCTCGTGAGTTACTGCTGCTTTGTTAATTACAGCATACTGGAATTGCATGTAATTGAGCAACACTGAATACTGCAATGTCATGTCATGCATACAAACAATGCACAATATAACAAAGTTACATGGTTTCATCATTAGAACATACTTGTACATAGAAATCAGTTTTACACTGTCATATCAAATGATTAACCTGTGTACAAAGATTATAAACACATCATCTCTTCTAAAAGCAACTGCATATAATCCAACTAATGTAATCATATTACCTACAACCAAAATATCATATTCCATGATATGTGACCTGCATATCCCAATTACCTATAGATGTTGTGTCAGCATCTATTGAAACTGTCGAAACATCAACAAACTTCATACCTGATCATGTTTGTGAAGGCTTCAAATGTACCTGAATGAGATATCCTTGATGATAACCTGTGTGTACAAATAAGTGAGTGTATACCTGGATACATCCTGGTATAACACAGTCAGCTTAAATATATGCTGGTTGGTATGTTGGATCAACTGTGAAATACTGGACACCTTTACCAAGGCCATGATTGAGCTATAACAATGAGCAAAAGCTATGTACATGTATAACTATATGATTTCTGTACCTAATACTGTAAAAGTGGTTTCTTTTGCAGTAGTTTTATTTTCGCGCTTTTTGCGCTTTGAGGTCGAACCGCGAATTTAACATCACGCGAAAATGTTTTGAACTCGTCGCTTGTTACAACGCTACATTACCGACCGCGAATTTAAACACACGCGAAAAAGTTGGCACCGATGGAAACCGCAAAAGTTTCTGTATGCGAAAGAAAACACTTTTACAGTACCATATACATGCTAAATGGATCCAAAAGGCAACATCCAATCAACTTAGGGTATATGCCACAACAAATTCAACCAATACCTGTACATGTACAAGTATGAAACTTCAAATACCTGAACTAAACCTACATTACTCAATACACCACATTCTCTATACAAACAGCAACACTACCTGTTTGAAGTTATTTTACCAACAACTCACATTCTTGACAACTATTGATGGCTACCGTAACTTAACACAGCCTTCATAATGTCTTCTTTTGGAAAGTGACTTTTTAAAGCACAAATATAGCTTGCTGTGTTTCCGCACTTACACAAACATGTCTGAAAATACTTCCATATTATTGTTATTTACACACTCAAAGTGCCATTCATGCTGTTGGCATCACAATTATAGTGTATGCAACATACATACATATTGATGTACACACTGTCCTGAGTACTTGCAAAAACAAAATTACACCAGTTGAAAGTGTTACAAATATAAAATACACTTGCACAATTGTTGCATCTGGCAACGAGACAAAATATTGAGATGTCTCAATTAAGCATGAGAAAGGGTGTCTGTGACAATGTTTTCCTTTCCGCGAATGTACTTAATGTCAAGGTTATACTCCTGTAGGATTAAACTCCATCGCATCAGTCTCTGATTTTTGTTTCTCATTCTGTTGACGAATGTCAGTGGGTTGTGGTCAGTCCATACAACAACCGGTTGAGTTATGCTGCCCACATATACATCAACATAGCTGAGCGAAAGAATTAACGCTCAGGGTCTCCTTCTCAACGGTAGAATACTTCCGCTGGTGGGCGTTGAACTTCTTTGAAAAGTGGCAGACTAGTCTGTCCACTCCATCGTCATCAGCTTGCATCAACATGGCGCCTGCTTCGACATCGCTGGCATCGACAGCTAGGCTGAAGCCTTTCTTGAAGTGCGGCGCTGCCAATACAGGACCACTCGACAGGATTGCCTTCACTTGGTCAAACGCAGACTGGCATGTGGCTGACCACTAGTACTTCATATTCTTCAGCTGGAGATCAGTCAAGGGTGCCACAACATCTGAGAAAATATGGCAAAAGCGACGGTAATATGTGGCCGCCCCAATGAATCTCATGGAAAAAATTTTTTTGACAAGCACTTACAGTAAAAGAAACATGACTAGAAAGATTAAAAAAAAACTGAATAATTCAAAACAATTCTGTACAGGTGTACATACATTTTTGAATGGACTGCATTTCATAAAACTCCAAAATACACATTCTATAGAGATAATTACAATGAGTAGCTGAACACTGAGTAACATTGAGAGCATGTCTTTTACAAAAGTTATAGTGCCTATCTTACAAGATATTATATAAATGGGATAGCAGAAGAAAAGAAAAACTTACCTCTTAAGACAGTTGGATGAAAGCATGGACATGTCAGGCACAAACACAGACCATTTCAACCTTCATCAGGCAAAGGAAAGCCATTAAAATATTACATGCAATAGTCCAAGACTAAGGTGTTATTTCATCAGCTCCTTGCATTACAATGGCTGGCAAAGACTAATTTAAATCATAGCAATCAAGTAATTCAAAAGCTGTGCTACACATATACCACATACATGATAGATTGAAATCTTGTTATACGTGATCAGTCAAAGGTGTCACTCTGTGTATTGGCAGTCTTACATGTATGAAGTATTCAATAATGTACATTACAACACGTGAATGCACATCACGATTTTGCATAAGATACACAATTCTTTTTACATTACTTTCTTTCCATTGATTTTCTTCTGCTCTTTATACTTATCATACCATAAAACAAGCTTTTCCTTAGAAGCATTTGATTTTCTGAATGAATAAAGGAGCCTACATTACACTTTTGAAAAAATCATAATGGAAAATCAAGTTTCAAAAAGTGAAAACAATAATTCTATGGGCAATGTTATATTTCTTTTCTACATCAGTTGTTATGTCTCTTCTTTGTCGGTTCTATTTCATTTCTATACCTGTTTCATTTAGTTTTAATACATTTCAGTTTAGGATTAGAGTATCTATCAGTCATTTCTGCAATGCTACAATTGTTGTCTCTTTCTTTCACCTTGTCATGCATTACCAAAAAAGGAATAAATCAAGAAAAATCAAAGATCATTGTTTCTGTCATATTATGTCTTGTCTATTCAGTTGTTTTGAAGTTAGTCTTGTCACTTTTTGTCTTGTAATGCTACTATTTTCTGTTCACTAGTCTTGCTTACGTTGTTCAGGTCTCGTTTCATATTCACAAGCATATTTTGAGTGCATCCCTCAATTCTTTGCACTTTTGGTCATTGCATATTATTAGTAGCAGACATTGTAATGGACAAGCGTACATGTCAATGGATAACGTGTCTGGCTGTCATTATTGTTGTATACTCTACTTATCTCACATTGTTCTGTTTACCTTATTCTGTATTACAAAATGAAATACAATTTGTATATATATAATGAAAATACATTCTAAGTGATTTGAGTATACATTGTATGTGAAATTACTTTGAATACACAGACAATGTTACTCATAAAAAGAAAATTCATTAAAACTGAATTCTAATAGCCTCATGATAACTGTAGTAGAGTGGAATAACTTCAGTGTGAAGTGCATCAATACCTATGCTATATACATGATCAATCAATGTGTCACCTTCTGTAGTAGCGTCAAGTACATGTTGTTGATATCCATAAGAACACATCAATTTATGCACACATGAATCACTTGAACCTTGTCTCAGATTTTCATTGAAGTCACCAATAACTATGCATTTTGTACTTCTTTGCTGCAATTCTATGAGTAATCTCTTCAGTTTCTCACAAAATTGTTTCTTGTCATATCTAGGAGGTCTATATATCACTGAAATGAGAAATGAAGGACAAGTTACAGCAAATGTAATATATTCTAGATTATTGACATGTAAATCCAGCCTACTAATAGATTTGATTTTACTGTACACTGCAACTCCACCATGTGCTTGATTTTTCAGTGCAGAAAATAAAGGACTTTCATCTGAATAAGATTTTGACCGAGGCTGATTGTACATTTTAAACTGATCTAAATTCACATCAAAAATGTCATCATTAAGCCAAGTTTCAGTTAAACAAATAATATCAGAATTTCCAAATAAGAAATTTGATTGCATATCTTTGAAATGTGCTTTAAGACCTTGAATGTTATGTAACATTATACTCATACTTGCAATGGAGACATCTTTGTCAATGTTCTTTTCATCAACAAATGTTGGCATGCTCTCCAAGCTTTCTTTAACAACTGGATTGCAATACATAACTTTTGGATCAAAATCTTCAATTGTTAGTCCACATAATGATGTAACACGGCTCAGAGCTACATATGCTTGTCCGGGCAAAAATATATTTTTCAGAGAAACGACAGCTTTTTCCATCGTCATGCCTTGTACTTTATGTATGGTGCATGCGTATGCTAATTTCAAGGGAAATTGTTTCCTAGTATATTTTTTTCCAATTGATTCCTGTTGCCTTTCTATTGACTGAGTTCCTACTCTTTCGTTGTCAAATTTTACCAGCACACTTGTAGATCGTGCATTTTCATTTACTCTTACTATGTCAGTTACAGTGCCAATGCAGCCATTTGATAAACCTTTGCTCACATTCACATTTTTGATAAGCATCACTCTAGAATTTTCAGCAATCCAAAGATATGCTGGCAAAGAAGCTTTTGTACATCTCCGTGGTTTGTCACATGTGTTATTTTTACCCTCATCACTGAGTTCAGAATCTTCTGCATCAATACAGATGATATTTGTGCATTTCTTGTGAAGCATTATTTTATTCCAGTCATTTACTTGTTTGTTTGAAGAATATATATGCAATGCATCCTCACATTGTTCTCCAGTTTGGCATGATTGAAGAACTGCTATATCATCACTAGATAATTCATCTTTCTTTTCTTTTATCCTTAATTTGTTCAAAAGAACAGCAAACTTTGCATCATCCTTTTGTCTCATTATTTCATCTAAGTTAATTATAGAGAAGTTGTCTGTCCATAAAGAACTTTGCAGTGTATCTTTATACAAAGGAGTACCTTTTACTGGGGGTAACTGATAGAAATCTCCAACTGCAATAACTGAAACCTTTCCAAATGGAGCATCATCACGTGTCTGCTTTATTTGCCTTAAACGTCCATGTATATACCACAATAGCTTCTGATCAACCATTGATATTTCATCAATTATTAGTATCTGCAGTTGACCCAGCTGATTACGTAGATGACTTATCTTTTCTTCTCCAAGCGGTTGGTATGGCAGTGTAGCAGAAATGGGTATGGACAGAGCATTATGAATAGTACTACCATCAATGTTGTAAGCTGCAATTCCAGTTGGAGCTACTTTCATAATTGAAATATCATCTGGATTATGCATCATTCTGCTAAGAATTCTTGTCCCTTCATTACATATGCATTTCACAAGATGACTTTTTCCTGTTCCAGCACCACCTGTCACAAATATCTGAAATGGTGTAGGTTCTTTTCCATTAACTCTGTCAAGACACCATTGTCGTATTTTGTAGAACACTTTTTGCTGCTTGCTATTTATAGTTCTTAATAAGACATTACTGTCTTCTTTCGAAATGCTACATGAGCGAAATTCTATGCCGTATGACTCTTTCTCCTGAGATTTAGACTCAAGATCTGGGATTCTAAATTCATTGTCAGTATCTTCAACTTCTTCATGGATTTTAGCTGTTTCATGTCTTTCAATTTCTGTTTCTGGACAGAGTAATCCCCATGCATCTTCTTGTGGACCAAATTTCTCAAGATATTCTTGTGCTTGATCAATTATATCAGCATTTTTTTGAAACTGCCTGAGATTTTCATTGACAATAACTTTGACACTTTCCAGGTTTTTATTATACATTCGTACAGATCCAGTTTCGTAAAATTCCTGATATGTCAAAAATTGATTAGGTTTTAACTGTTTATCAGTGCGGAATGGCAAATATAGTTGCAATATACTCTGATAATATTTCTCTGGGCTTACAGTCGGTGAAAAACGAGGATATCTCACTACAGCATCATTGGTTCTTGATCGTTTTTGTACAAAGCCCAGCTGATCTCTCAATTTGAACACATTCTGTTTCTGTTTCTTACCCTTCATATCAGATTCACTGAGCAGTCTATACTTTGAACAAAATGTGGCTAAACACATATTTTCAAATTCAAAACTATCAGGTCGGGCTTTATATTTATCAATTCTGTTTGGCATCCATGGACTCCTATCATCATCGTCTCGTCTGCTTTGAATAATACTCAATGGTAAACTCATTCTTACAGGGTTTGGTCCAACAGGTATAAACTCTACTTTTCTTGAGCATTCTTTCAATCTCAGGCTACAAACACGATACACACTTTCTTGTGCTGAAACTTCACGGTTTTGCATATACACATGTCCTATTTCCTTCATACTTTTTCGAGCATCTTCATTGCCCTCTTTCATTTCACTTTCTGCATTTTTCAAGAGCAAACTCATCTCTCTTTCTGCTTTTGACATGTATGACACAACATAAACAATGCAGGCATACTCATTTGTTATATACTGCAAATCCATATTGGCATTCCAAGCTCTGAGTAAGAATGGATTATATTGATTCACCCATATATCTTTTGGATTTCTTCTCATGACTATATCTTCTTTTGTAGCTACAGCATTATAGGCATCTTCAAATTCCTTTTGAGACATGCCAAGAACTTCAAAGAGCTGTCTCGCATTATCACATTTCCCTTCCATACATGATGAATTCTTTACTGTAGACAGAATATCTTGAGCTTCATCAGTAACTTCTGGATTATCATCAGGCTTCACAACAAATGTTTTCTCAGAAGGTGGTCTTGGAAAATTAAATCTACAAGAAGTTCCCTTTTTCTTGCATGATTTTGAATGTTTCTTTGAGTGAAGCTGAACATTCTTCACTATTTCATATAGTTCCTCATCTTCATCCTCACATGGAATGTTGCAGGATATGTATTTATCAACAAAATCTGTGACAGTTTCATCTTGGTCAATACCCAAGTTAGGTGCATTTTCAACCCAGAATAAACAGTGTGTGTGTGGAGATCCTCTTTGTTGAAATTCAATTCTGTAGAAGTAGTCAATTATCTTGCCAATAGGTTCTGCCTCGGAAAGAATCACTTTGTTCAAAAATGCATGAAAGCGTTTATCAAACATACGAGATACTGTCACTGGATTTGACTTTAATAAATTACACTTATCTGTCCAATCTAGATCATTTGCTTTTCTTCTATCACCTTGTTGATGTAGCAATGTATTAATAACTTCAGGCCATCTCATCTCAGCTGAGGAAAATGATGCAAACCATGTAGGTTTTCCAAGTTGTCTAACCATTGCTAATACATCTTTCTGTGTAGATTGCCAGTATGGAGGTGTTCCCCGTATTTGTTTCAGAAATTTGTATCCTTTATTCGAATCCAGTATCTCACGAACCTTTCTTGCATCTTTGAGATCTGAAGACTGCATCGATGTGGGATTATCTATTTCCTCTGAGCTTTTTCTGACAGCTATAGAAACATTAGAAAGTATTTGTTGCAGTTCATAAATACACTGAGCATAGAAGATATATTCTGTATTTTTTGCAAATCTGTTGTCTACATGCATCAGACGATTATGTAAATAACGACCAAGTGTTATGTCAATGTACCTAGTATCATGAAATGTTGGCTGGCCTGTTGGAAATAGAGCAGGAAAACATTTTGCCTCATTACTCTCATCCATCAGCAGTGATACAGGACTGTTCTTTTCACAAGGTGCACAACATATAATATCATCGAAAAATTGATCAAGCACTTCTTGCCTCATATCAACCTTCTGTAAACATGTGTTTAACTGAATTCCCTGTAACCGTCCAACTTGATCATCCTCTACATCATCGTCATCATCATTAATTTCACTTGAATCCAGCGGTTCAACACAAGCTGCTTGACTATTTTTCTCTGATAAATCAGAGCTCCATTCATTATTTATAGCAATATCAGAATACCACTTATTATTTTTCCTCAAATATTCCAATGCAGCTAGCACATTCTTTTTCTTGACAAACTGATATTCATAATGTCCTTTATATGACAGTTTCCTCTTCAGTTTTACACGAATTAATTGATCATCAGTCTCTGGTCGAGGTAATATCTTTACAGTTTCATCTGTGCGTGAAGGTACACAAACTGTTGGGCCATGTACTCCATACTGTCCTCCTTTTGGCAGGTTCAAAATTTTCATAAATGGAATGTTTAGTGCAATCAAATGTGTTTCCAACTGATTCAGATTTTCAAGTTCGGCAGGAATAGCATGTAATTCTAAGTTATTTCTGCTAGCTTCAGAAGGCATATTACCAGCTAATAATTTCCTGTGGCAAGTGTAACAAATCCATAAAGAATTTCTAGGTGAATTTACTATTTGACAGTCAACATCACAGTCATCACTGCATGTATGCAAGTACTCCTCTTTTAAGCATTTTGAATCATTATATTTTGCCTTCGTGCACTTCAATACTTGATTTCTGAATAATAATTTCAAACAGACACAACATACATATTCAGGGCCGTGTGAAATTATTTCCCTAAATTTTTTCAAAACATGATCACAATTTCTCATATTCATTTTTTCTCGCTTTTTTTGTTTCACATTTCTCAACGCAACCTGCTGTCTGTACACAAAATTTGTCTTGTACTTGATATTTGAAACTTTTCTCATAATTTTCTTACACCTCTCTCTAAATGATGCATTGTTTTGATATTTAGCTCTCCTCAGTTTCTTAAGCCTCTCTCGGAATAAAGCATTGTTTTGATATCTAGCTCTCCTCAGTTTCTTAAGCCTTTCTCGGAATAAAGCATTGTTTTGATATCTAGCTCTCCTCAGTTTCTTAAGCCTCTCTCTAAATGAAGCATTGTTTTGATATCTAGCTTTCCTCAGTTTCTTAAGCCTCTCTCTAAATGAAGCATTGTTTTGATATCTAGCTTTCCTCAGTTTCTTAAGCCTCTCTCTAAATGAACCATTGTTTTGATATCTAGCTCTCCTCAGCTTCTTAAGCCTCTCTCTGAATAAAGCATTGTTTTCATATTTAGCTTTGCTCAGTTTCTTAAGCCTCTCTCGGAATAAAGCATTGCTTTGATATTTAGCATTCCTCAGTTTCTTAAGCCTCTCTCGGAATAAAACATTGTTTTGATATCTAGCTCTCCTCAATTTCTTAAGCCTTTCTCGGAATAAAGCATTGCTTTGATAACTAGCCTTCCTCATTTTCTTAAGCCTTTCTCTGAATGTGGGATCCAAGGAGTACTTGTCTTTTTGCCTCTTCTTAATTTCCTCGTTCTTTTCTAACCTATAAGTTACATCTGTTTGATATTTTACTTTCTTTGCAGCTGCTTTTTTAAGTTTGCGGGATAGGTAAGGCTGATCATCTGATAAAAATTCTGTTTCTAACTGCCTTTGCTCATTTTTTTTCTTTTCTCTCTGTGCTCTCATTTGATCTCTATTTCTTTGTCGGGTAACATTAGCATTCCTTTTTTTTCTTTGTTTTTTCCTTTTTGTAGTCTGCATAGTAGTTTTAACTTCTTCAGATTCTTCAGTGTGCCTACTCATTTCAACTGCAGGTTCCATGTCATCCTCTAATACTTCATTGTTCAATACATTGATTTGACAATCACTGACAGGTTTTGTAACTTTCCTCTTTGTTGTGAGTTTTCTCTTTCTTGTCACAGGTGTTTCCATATCAGTAATATTTTGTGATCTTGACAGCTTTTGACATGAACCTGATTTTTGGATCGTTGGACATACAGATTCTACGACATCGTAATGATTGCCATTTGTGTGTTGCAAGTAAATACCTTTTTGTGATGTAATAATTCCAAACTGAAGTTTGCTCGCACCAAATAATTTCCATTTTGAACCATTATTTTCATATATATATATATCAGTATCTAGCAAATTTGATAAGGCCATTATTTCCAATTCTGTAGCCCATGTGCCATTGTTGAATACTCTTTCCTTTCCAATGTATTTTACAATATCTGTGTATCCTGATCTTAAAAGACTTACATAATCTTCCTTGTTTTGTAAAATATGTTTAACTATTGCTTTTCGAACATCACGGTGAGAATCTTCCTTGCCACATATAACATATGATATAGCTCTGTAAAAGCAATTTCCATCACCAGTAATTCTATAGATAGTCAATGGTTGTGACAGGATAGTAATATCATCCCTTTCTACCATATCTTTTTGCATATCATTACTGCTACATTTGTCATTAACCTTTATACCTAATTTGCAACAAAGCTTCTCTCTATCAGATTTATTCACAGGTCTGTACATGAGATCAATCTTTTTTATTTCTCCCACTTGTCTCACCTCAGATGCATCAATGTCCGCATTTACTGTCTCATCACATGTGTTTTGCAATGGAATTTGTGTCTCTTGCAGGTTTGATACCATTATTTGTTTTTGTGTCATTTTCCTCATTCTAACACTACATTTCTTTAATGTTAGGGTTTTAGTAATCTCACATGATAAATCATGACTTTCCTTCTTATTTTCTACACTTCTATCTGAATTCACATGGAATACAGGTAATTTCCCATTCAAAGTACTAGACAGAACAGTAGTTACACTTTCCACTGCGTCAAAATGATTGCCTCCAGTGAACAGAATATATATGGCTCTCTCAGTTGTTACTTTGTTGTAGTATCCAGGTTTCCTTGCAGACAGTATTTGCCAATTTTCTGTTCGATCATCATACACATATATATCACGATCTAGCATATGTGCCATTGAGCTAATATCAGTGTGACCAGCCCATGTTCCTAAATCCATCAATTTCTCTTGAAGAACAAAGTCCCTGACACTCTGATATTTCACTGTGTCTATCACATTTTTAAATAAATCACCCGTTTCCAGTAAATGTGCCACATTGGATTTCCTGAGAATGAAATGGTTTCTTTCGCTGCCAGTAACTACATGAGCAATACTTCTGTAAAAGCAGTTGCCATCACCCATAACTCTCTTGATATTTACAGGTTTCCCAATATACAAACTTTCATTTCTATCCTCCATTGATTCATTGGCAGTACCACTGTAACTGAAATTCAATTTATTGCACAAAGACTGTTTGTCTACGTATGTAATCGGCACAAATTTGAAATTTCGATCTCTTCTTTCTGTTGTCTTTTCAACTGAAACAAATTCAACTTCATTCTCATTCCCATAGCCATCACTGTTTACATTTACTCTGTTTTTCTTTGTTTCATTTTGAGTCTTACAGCTATCACTGTTAGTTCCTTTAACATGATCACAATGTTTTGAAATGTTGCTATTTTGATCATTTGTATTCCTCCATGCAGTATTTACTGAGTTTGATCTCTTGGAGCCACTAGTTGTCAATGCATTTTTCTTAGAATTGGATTCTAATGCCAGACCGGTTAGTTCAAACTGAGTAGTACGTAAATCACATGCCATTGATTTTGCCAAATTCAAACAGTGTACCTGTATACCTTGCCATGATGAAATGCTAAGCAAGACACTGCATCCATCTTGTACCAAGTACCCATCATGACTTCTGGAATGAGAATCAAATACATAATAACCATTGTCATGTGTAATGATTGCAAATGTACTCTCAGCAAAATTCATAAGACATGCATCATATCTGCATAGTTCTTGTTCTAAGGCTTGGCTCAATGACAAAGCACCAAAATTTGACAAATTGTTTTGATTTCCATCCAACACTCCATATTTTGATTCAGCATAGGTTATTTGAAATTTTTCATCCAGAATATGAAGTTCCTTGGGTAATTCATCTATCATTACAAGCTCTTCATTCAGTGGTGAATCCTTCTTTATGTAATAATACAACTCATTCCCAAGTGTCAGAATCTGATCAAGATCACGAGATCTCATTTCGATTCCATTCTTGGTTTGGGTGTAGAGAACTGCCACAAGGGAATTACATGCACATTGTTTGCCAGCAGTGTAACCAAATCGTTGATCACCTTGATTAAAATTTCCTTGTGCGATTGTTTTGGTCATAGGATATGATTGCCTTCTACCACATTCAGAACTTGAGAGTGAAACATGCTTATAGACGCGTTCTTCAGTCTCTAAATCACTTGCAGCTGGTTCATCATCTAATACATGTACTATTGATTCCTGTACATCATATGAATTGTGGTGGTCAGCACTTTTCGCAGAATCATCATTCATTACTATGCAGTCAGATGGATTAGTAGTTTTTTCACTTTCAGGCAAGAATATTGATTCATTACAAACTTCAGCACACTGTGTAGCTGAAACAGGTCTCTGACATGGAGAGTGAACACTTACATCTGTACAAGAATTCACAGGGAACAATTCCTTCACTGATATTTGTCTGTCACTTTCAACATCTTTTCTTTCACTGTAACATGGGTTCAGTTCATGCACATTGTGCATTCTGTCACGTTTCACTTTGGAGATATCATTCGAGCTTGTGTTGTCTCTACTTGTGGAATTACTGTCCTCATGGTCAGATGTTTCATTCTTACACAACTTTTCATTCTTTGCTACATGTTCTCCTTCAGGAATGTCAGGTTTGACCTTTCCATTATTACGCACCTGTGAGTCAGCATTTTTTTCCGGTAGCACACTTTGTCTGTTGATCTTGGTGAAACGACCTTTCTTTCTTGGTTGCCGTGCATTTCCACCTCCATAGAGCCTGTTCACATTCCAAACTTCTTTTTCAATGTCTGTGGAAGGGACAGAGGCACATGTAGTCTGATCACCATTCGGTACGCAACATTCATTACTCATATTCGGAGTGCTTTTAGCCACATCAGCCCAACTTCTCTGTGTTTTTGCATAGATCTGCTCAGTGTATTTTGCCATCACATGAGGTGACTGAACACACTTTGAATATACATTCAATACAGATTCAGTATATACCTGCAGACTATCATTTCGTTCTGTGTCCAAGTTTGCATTCACATTTTGCTTCACGAGTTTACCAGGTTCTTTTTGCTTTGTTTCTGCATTTGATTTCTTGCCCTTGCTGGTCTTGGCTCTTTTCTGTTTTTCAAGATAGTAGGCTTTCATTGCTTTGCCAATGTAGGTCACACCAGGTTGGAGAGGCACACCATTTACTGATCTCACTGAGCTCTTGTTAAAGGTCTTGGTCTTGGGATTGTCAGTCATTGTTTGGGATGTAGTCACTTTTGTCTTCCTTGATTTCACAGTTATCCAACCATCATCCACTGCAGTTTCTAATGGCTGAAATTGGCTCTTGGTCAGATTTGTCATGAAAGTCGAATCTGATTCATCTCTCTCACAATCTGCTCTTTTCTGCACACACACATTTGTCATTTCTAGAATTCCATTGTCCTTTCTTTTCACATACCGGTACCTCTTTTTCAGTCTCTTGCTTGGTTTCCTTCTCTGGTTGCAGCTCTTGCATGATGAATGTGAAACATCAGCACCAGAATCTTCATCACCAATGTCTTTGAGAAGCTCGTATCTGTTGAAATGACAGGGAATGCCAATTTTGTCAAAGATGCGATGGGCAATATTATTGCTTCCACATGCTGAACATATCCAAATCAACCTTGCATCACACAGTCTAGCCTCAGAAATAGTTCCTGTACACATCACATGAAACTGCTTGCCACAATCCTCACATGGTACTCTGCTTTCATTTTCATTGATCACATTACAACATGCATCACATTCACTGACCTCTAGATTTCTCAAGTCACAACTATGGAGGATATCTAGGATATCACCAATAACATTCTTGAATTCACTTGCTTCCATTGTCAAACTACAGGGCTTTGAAAGTAGGTACCTATTACCAAATAAATGTACTGTTCAATCAATATATTCCTTGAATCACTATACTTATATGAATCAGGTCTACCCCTGGTACTCTGTATTGCAATTGACAACAAAATTGTAGAATTGTATTGCCTTGAAAGCTAATATATACGTGAACTGTATTACACTGTACAATGTACTTGCAATGAGGCTGTGACACCAGTCCTTATAATGTTTCTACCAACAGGTGGCGCTTCTTATCTACCGAGAAAAATTATTTGTACAAGGTGTGTTGTTTAATTAGTTACTACCAACAGGTGTCGCTTTTTGTCTGCCAAGAAAAATTATTTTGTGCAATGTGTGTATTCTTAATTGTTTTCTACCAACAGGTGGCGCTCTTTGTCTATTACCTGCTAGTAATGGCTACTGCGGCAATTTCAGGAATGCGATTATAGCACTCGCACCTTTGCTTATCTTTGTGTACACCTATCTTGCCACCAGAAGAAGACTTGTATTGTCTACCGCAATAACGTTTATCACATATAATGCTTTTGTCTTAAGATGGCGCTCTTCAATTCTCTTTTACCGTAAATTCCCCACTCAAGACACCGTTTCTGAAGTGATGCAAGACTATATTTCTATTTTTAAATTTTCAGCAAACTTCTCGCCTCCTGTAAGAGAATTCTCTTTCAATTATGATTCTCTTCAATTCTGATTGCTTTATAGTTTTCACCTCCTTTACAGAATGCACTCTTTATTCAACACTCCTTAAAACTCTTTTGTTAGATTTCGACTCTTTTTCTCCTCAATTCTGACTCTTCCTCTCTTATTACTCTTTCTCTCTTTGATTCTAACTCTTTCTGTCTTTGATTCCGACTCTTTCTGCCTCTGATTCTGAGACTCTCTCTCTCTGATTCTCTTTGAAATTATTTCAAGTTCTTTCAAGATGAGTAGGATCAAAGATTCAGGTTTGCTGAAGATTCAAATTCAGTTAGAGCAGATAGAGTTTTATCTTTGTAATCACAGTCTTCTATTTGTGCAACTTTAAATATCCCAGGTTGGTTCCCTTTTTTTTACAAATTTGCCTATTTCTAAAGTATGTAATAGCAATTTTATAAGATTGTATTTACTCTAATCAAGCCCGTTTTTTCTCTATCACAATTTATATCCCAAGACAAATTCACAAATGACAATGTTTTTTAGTACTCATACTTTCAGATCTCTGTTTCTCCCTAATATCACTCTTTCCTCTTTTTAGTGTAATATCACTCTTTGTATTTAATCTCCAATATTACTCTTAACACTTATTCTGCAATTCCACCCCTTCTACTTATTCAGTTAAATCACTGGTTGCACTTTTTGTGTACTATCACTCTTTGCATTTATTTATTATGACTCTCTGCGCTTCTGTTCCAGTTTATATACAGGGGTTTCACTCGTTTCTTGTTTTCTTGATTGTATGTATACTTTCCAATTTTCTTGTTATATACAGGGGTTTCACCTGTTCTCCGGTTTTCTTGTTATACACAGGGGTTTCACCTGTTCTCCAGTTTTCTTGTTTTTTCAGGGGTTTCACCTGTTCTCTCGTTTATATACTTTCCAATTTTCTTGTTATATACAGGGGTTTCACCTGTTCTCCGGTTTTCTTGTTATATACAGGGGTTTCACCTGTTCTCCGGTTTTCTTGTTATATATACTTTCCAATTTTCTTGTTATATATACTTTCCAATTTTCTTGTTATATACAGGGGTTTCACCTGTTCTCCGGTTTTCTTGTTATATACAGGGGTTTCACCTGTTCTCCGGTTTTCTTGTTATATACACAGGGGTTTCACCTGTTCTCCGGTTTTCTTGTTATATACACAGGGGTTTCACCTGTTCTCCGGTTTTCTTGTTATATACACAGGGGTTTCACCTGTTCTCCGGTTTTCTTGTTATATACACAGGGGTTTCACCTGTTCTCCGGTTTTCTTGTTATATACACAGGGGTTTCACCTGTTCTCCGGTTTTCTTGTTATATACACAGGGGTTTCACCTGTTCTCCGGTTTTCTTGTTTTTTCAGGGGTTTCACCTGTTCACCTGTTTTCTCGTTTGTCAGGGGTTTCACCTGTTCACCTGTTTTCTCGTTTGTCAGGGGTTTCACCTGTTCACCTGTTTTCTCGTTTGTCAGGGGTTTCACCTGTTCACCTGTTTTCTCGTTTGTCAGGGGTTTCACCTGTTCACCTGTTTTCTCGTTTGTCAGGGGTTTCACCTGTTCACCTGTTTTCTCGTTTGTCAGGGGTTTCACCTGTTCACCGGTTTTGTTTTACAGGGGTTTCACCTGTATCCTGTTTTGTTTTACAGGGGTTTCACCTGTATCCTGTTTTCTTATCCAGGGGTTTCACAGACCTGTAAAGAAAGAAAACAAAAAGAACATAAGCTTTGTTGAAATTATATTGTGGTTTCTGATCCTGCCTCCCAAAGTCAGGGGAAAATTATGCTGCCCTACGATCTAAAACTCTGAAATTTTCAAGTTTGACTGCACTATTACTAAGAGGTCACTATGGGTAACGAAATTATGGTGGCAAAATCAAACTGATGATATCTGCTCTTCATTTCTTTTTTTTTTTTTATAATATAACCGGGAGGGGTAGCCATTATATTAGAGCGGAAAAACTAATATCATTTTCTTCATTCACTCAAAGTTAGCTTTCGAAGTTACTTCCTTTTGTGACCTGAGGGAAGCATAATTTTCCGAGACTTTCTTACGCAATAACACTTGCTGTCTTCCAATATAATGTTTTGTCTTCTAGATCTCCTTTGACAATATATTCCTCATCAATATACATGTAGTATTACCAAAAGATGCATAAAGTTTTGACATATATCTGATGCAAAAATAAAAAAATAGATAAATTTGACTTCTGACTGGCAGGACACTAAATGTGGACTTCATCACTCTCATCAATTGTGAACAAAATTGACATAGCAATAAACAAATAATTGGGAACACATGACCTCAACATGACTATTTTTCCTCATCCTCATCAGCACACTTGATATAATGACCATGATCATGTATACCAATGTACCAAGGGTGACACGACATTTGCTCCAGTCTACATATCTCGAAACATTAAAGGGTAAGGTCAAGGACATGATTTCATTTTTTGTTCAGAACAATGCAAAGTTTAGGATTAGGGTTAGCATTACAGTTAGCGTTAGGTTTAGGGTTATCATGGCAAAAGTAGACCGGAGCTACTGTTGCGAGAGCAAATGTCATGGAACCGTACCACATTAGAACATGATTCATGCAGAAATAAATAATTGAGAGGTACTGAAACAGTTTGTCTTCCAGACCCTAGCGCCCTCTCTCAACGGTATTTTAAAAATATTTTAAAGACATCAATGCACTTATTTACAAATTTACCAACTGAATATCATAAGTTACATGAAGACTATATTCTGTAATTTTCAACGCATTCCATGCAAGCGAACTGATTTTATGGCAAAGAGAAGCTTTCATTATTTTTGTTGGAAATGCCAGCAAAAATTATTTGTTATATAAAATTGCAAAATCTAACCCCGTAAACACATTTTTGTTTTTCATCCCCCTCACAGTTGTTTAAGATATAAACATTCAAATAATATATGAATAGACTGGAATGGTGACATGCTACCTTGATGGAATTTATGAATACTAAGGACAGGCCTTAAACAAAGTGCCAATTTCATGACAAAGTCAAAGTACTTTTTTATGCAAAATGATAAAGTAAAAATAAGGTCCTTTTGTCACAATCTTAACAATTCAATCAAAGTTTTTGGTACCAATGGCAAAGGTATTGGTATCAACGACAAAGGTAATTGGTATCAATTTAATGGCAGAGGTTACTGGTATCAATTCAATGGCAAAGGTAATTCGTATCAATGGCAAAGGTAATTGGTCTCAATGGAAAAGGTATTGGTATAATGGCAAAGGCAAGTATATTCCATCTTACAATGCATCTATTGTGAGTGCTACAGTAGTCTTCACGGATCTGAACAATCCAAAGTGACACACAGCAAACTAGGAAGCAGTGTGCTGATACATTTGGATTGTACTACTCATATCAGCAGGAATGTGAACAAACTCTTGGCATATTTCTGAATTGTGCTTACACACACCTTTTTACTAATTAATATGACATAATTTTTAATTAGCCAAATGGTTTTAGAGCTACACAAGTCTCCCACTTCACCCTTTGTCCCACTTGACCCCAGTCTTCCCTATTCCTTTACAGCAATACTAACCCTATAAACAAGGGATTTTGTAATCTCAAGTCAGTACACATTGCCAGTAATTTGAATCAACCATACAACAGTAGTGTAGTTTGGCAGTAGGCTATAAAAAATTGATGAAAACAAGCACAACTGGTGTAGGGCCTACACACAACACAGTGTACACCACTTAAGTGATGTCAATGTGTGCTATATTCCATTTGTCATCACCCACTGCAAAACTTGCACTTGTGTCCTTAGAGTACATTAAAACCCTCGTAAACAACTTGAAGAAGGAAACATTTCCTTTATAAACAAGACAATTGCCAAAATGTCTCTTGTCCGTTTGCACAGAATAGAAAAAATTCTAACTCTCAAAGTTTGGTAACCCATGTCTGTGACCTTTAACCTTGTAATGACCTTCAACTCTCCAAGAGATATCTACCAAATAAGATTCGTTCCAAACAGACATGTCCGTCAAGAGCTGTGAGAAATTACCAAAATGCACCCTAAAAAACATGACTTTGGCCCCTAAAAGATCATTGACCCCTGCCTGTGACCTTCAACCTTGTGGTGACCTTCATCTCCCAAGGAAACATTTACCACCTAAGTTTGGTTGCAAACAGACATGTCCATCAAAAGTCATGAGCCATTATCGAAACACGCCATCAAACACTTGTCTTCAGCCCTTAAAGTTCATTGACCCCTGCCTGTGACCTTTGACCTTAAGGTGACCTTGCTGTTTAGTAAAATGTGTAACTTTCCATAACCACTCTACCCTCCAAATTTCATTAAAATTGAACCCCTCAGTACAGATATTCCAGTTTTTGTAGCGTTACAGACAGACGACAGACAAGCCGACAATGGACGGTCGGACGCTGCACACAATCCCTTAGTCCCGCCCCTCACCTCCAATGGGCTCAACAAAAACCTACAATAGGCAATCACGTACAACTCAAATGAAGTCGTTCAGTGCCCTGTTCCATCTCTCATGAACCCAAGGTAAAACTGCACGATTAGTCTATTGAAGATACTGGTATCTCACAATAGACTACACAAGCCTGATTCTTGTCCAAAAAAAAAACTGCAATAACTTATTCTCCTAAAGTGAATAATTGTACATCCTGCATAACCTTTAGTCACTACCAACAATACGCAAGTATTTACTTTAGTGGGATATACTATAGTGCAATGCCAGTTATCATAAACACCAATGGCAGACATATTCCTTCACAGGAATACTACATATTGCGCAGTGTTACGTCACATACTGCCTGTATTTTAAAGCTACCATGTAGACCTTACTGCAGTTTGGCACTAGGATGATGACTGATGAAATAACATCCAACTGCTGCACACAGATCACAATCTGCACCCCTGTGTGGTTTATTCAGTCTTTTAACACCCCAGTGCAAAACTGCACATGTGTCCTTGGTACATTAGCCTGCTAAAGATGAGTCCCAAGTATACTCAGTCTGGCGTCTAAGGAAAAAGCATTTTATATCAATATCAGTTCATTTTCATAAAAGAAATACTGCTATCTCCACAGTAGACTGCTCAATTCCAACTCCTGCCAAAAAATAACATTTGTACCTAAAGTGTTAAGGGTAATCGGCAATGCACAATAATTTAGCCCGCTAAAGTGAATTACCCAAACACTATACCACTTTGCTCTGTCCACAAAAAAAAAAAAACCCGAATCCTCCACAGATCCAAATGATGATGAGGAATTCTGAAACAAAAAACAAAAATGCTATTATTCAATAAAATATATATCTTTTCTAATATAACATGCAAACATAAGTAACGTTTGAATATCATAACAATCATGAATAATTAACATTCCAGTATTCTTGGTTTTGACATAGACTGTCTCTAATGTATCGCATGTTGAATGGCCCAAACTTCTACACTGTTTGCTACTGAAACACATGAAGTAATAGTATTGCAACTCATGCCTTTCTGACTTGACAATATACCACCTAAATTTGGATCCAAACAGACATGCCCGTCAGAAGTTATGAGAAATTATCAAAATGCACCCTAAACAACTTTTTGGCTCCTAAGAGTTCATTGACCCCTGCCTGTGACCTCCGACCTTGTGGTTACCTTCATCTCCCAAGGAAACATTTACTACCTAAGATTGGTTGCAAACAGACATATCCATCAAAAGTTATGAGCCATCATCGAAACACGCCATAAAAAAACTTGACTTCCGCCCTTAAAGTTCACTGACCCCTGCCTGTGACCTTTGATCTTAAGGTGACCATGCTGTTTGGTAAAATGTGTAACTTTGCATAACCACAGTACCCTCCAAATTTGATTAAAATTGAAGCCCTCAGTACAGATATTCCAGTTTTTGTAGCGTTACAGACAGACGACAGACGAGCGGATAAAGGAGGGACAGACACTGCACACAATCCCTTAGTCCCGCCCCTCACCTCCAATGGGCTCGACAAAAACCTACAATAGGCAATCACGTACAACTCAAATGAAGTCATTCAGTGCTCTGTTCCATCTCTCATGAACCCAAGGTAAAACTGCACTATTAGTCTATTGAAGATACTGGTATCCTCACAATAGACTACACAAGCCTGATTCTTGTCCAAAAAAAAAAAAACTGCAATAACTTATTCTCCTAAAGTGAATAATTGTACATCCTGCATAACCTTTAGTCACTACCAACAATACGCAAGTATTTACTTTAGTGGGATATACTATAGTGCAATGCCAGTTATCATAAACACCAATGGCAGACATATTCCTTCACAGGAATACTACATATTGCGCAGTGTTACGTCACATATTGCCTGTATTTTAAAGCTACCATGTAGACCTTACTGCAGTTTGGCACTAGGATGATGACTGATGAAATAACATCCAACTGCTGCACACAGATCGAAATCTGTACCCCTAATATGATGTCACTGTGTGCTTTATTCAGTCTTTTAACACATGTACCCCAGTCCAAAACTGCACTTGTGTCCTTCATACATTAGCCTCTTGAAGATGAGTCCCAAGTATACACAATCTGGGGTCTAAGGAAAAAGCATTTCACATCAAAATCAGATCATCATCTAAAAAAAAAAATACTGCTATCTCCACAGCAGACTACCAAATCCCAACTCTTTCCAAAAAACAACATTTGTACCTGAAGTGTTAAAGATAATTGGCATTGCACAGTAATTTAGCCCGCTAAAGTGAATTACCCAAACACTATACCAGGAAAATGACCACTTTGCTCCGTCCACAAAAAGAAAAACCAAATCCTCCACAGATCCAAATGATGATTAGGAATTCTGAAACAAAAAACAAAAATGTTATTATGCAATAAAATATATATCTTTTCTAATATAACATGCAAACATAAGTAATCTTTGAATATCATAACAATCATAAATAATTAACATTCCAGCATATTTGGTTTTGACAGACTGTCTCTAATGTATCGCATGATGAATGGCCCAAACTTCTACAATGTTTGCTACTGAAACACATGAAGTAACAGTATTGCAACTCATGCCTTTCTGACTTGACAATATTCGCATGAAACAATGAAAAATTACCTGAAAATTTGTGCAGTTTTGATAGGATACCTAACAAAAATACTAGTCCAAAACTCTTTAAATAATGTCAAACATTTTGAAGGATATTAGGACAGAAACAGAAAAGAATAAAACCTTGTTTCATAATTATTAATAATATTTAAATACTGTAAAACATGATATATTGGCGGCACGAATTTTTCGCGAATTGGAACCGACAGCCTTTTTCGTGGCATGAAATTTTCGCGAAGTGCCACTGGCGTTCAATGCATGTAGTGTAAACAAGGACTTTCGCGTGCATTTTAATTTCGCGATTCTTGGCGCTCGCGAAATTAAAGTGCACGCAAAAATTTGTTTTACAGTAAGAAAATTCGGGCAAATGATATCTATTTTCGGGCAAGTGTTTTGCAAGTATCAAAATTACCTAGCCTAATCAGGCAATTGCCCCCCCCCCCCCCCAAAAAAAAAAAAAAAAAAAAACCAAGAAATTGTGTACCACCCTGAAACTGCCCTAATTATCCATTAAAGGGGAAGTTCAAGACTGGAACGGAGTTTGCAAATTTCCTAAAGAATCTTAGGTACGGTAATTATCCCAATTCCAATAAAGATACATTTCTGACAATTAAGAACTCGTACCTAAGTACAATGTAGTCTCTTCCCCTGTATGCCCCCTAAAAAAAAGGAAAAATGAAAGGGAGAAATGTTGTTTTTCGTATTTTATTACCACTTTTAAATCATTCTGATTATCTGCGCCACGTCATCCTCTAACCCTAAGGAGTCCATGAAAGAGTCTATGACTGAGCTCATCATATTAGGTTGATCACGTCACGCTCACTCTGTTCTAGGTTTCTGCTTACGTGCCTACCTCTGTCAAGCAGAGCTACCAAGTCTCACGCATGCTGCGCGAGACTCTAGAATTTAGGGGCCATCTCACAATCTCATGCATGACACCCATTTTTCTCACGCATAGGGCGAAGTCTGCAACTTGGACCTATAATAATGAGCATAGCTCAAAAGATTTAAGTGATAGTTGCAATTGAGGGTATATTTCCCTTTTGTCTGTCAAAATAAGAAAAAAAATAATCACTGAAGTGTGCACCTGACCGCACCATTAAGAGCAAAAAATTGAAAAAGCTCCCTACCGTGGGAGGCCACAGGAAGGAAAAACCCTCCCACACCCTCACTCGCGCGCACATTCGCACGCCGAGATACCAAGTTATGAAAATCTCACTCATAAAAATTGTTTGAACTTGGCATCCCTTGTCAAGTGGCAGTGTACAAGATAAATTTCCCTCCACCATAATGGAGTGTGTGCAGTGCATCTATGTACAGAGCATCTATTCACAGGGATGCCAAGTTCAATTTTTAGCTCTTAGACCGTTCTAGTCTTAATGGCACGATCAGGTGCATAATAAAGCGACCATCTTTTCTTTTACTTATTTTGAAAGACAAAAGGAAAATATAGGCCTAGACCTTATGTCTACCATCAATTGTAACTATCACTTTAATCCTTTGAACCATGCTCCTTATTATGGGCCCTAATTCCAGACTTTGCCCCATACGTGAGAAAAATGGGTGCCATGCGTGAGATCGTGAGACGACCCCTAAATGCTTGAGTCTCACTCACAATGCGTGAGACTTGGTAGCTCTGTATTCGTATCATGCACAGAAATCACTGCTATTACACCACATAAATACGCCCTCTATCGATCTGTTAGCTAAGAAATGGCGTCCGTATTTCGCCCATGGACCTACTGACGTACGTTCTACTATTGACCGAAAGATCGGTCTGTATCTGTCCGTCGGGGAATGTTCCGCGGAGACTGCGTCTGGCTTCACGGATCCCCTCCGTATACAGACCGAAGTCAATGATTGCGGCTCCTGTGTGGAGCAGTCGCGCACAGATCAAACGTTACGATAAACCAAATTTCAGACAGCTTTTTTACATTCAAACAAGTATGACATGACATGACACATTATGCAGCAATATTTGGGATAAATTTCTCACATTGTGCAATCGAAATACTCACATAACCTCGGTTATAATGCAGAAATTTTATCGATATCGCAACATCGCCGTTCGCGAGCAGTAAGTCGCCATTTTGAATCTGTAACAATTGCTAAGCCAATCACATGCGAGGTACGTGTTTTAGTAAAACAAACACGTAGAAACTACCTCGCATGTGATTGGCTAATAGATTCATAGTGTATGTTTCTGCAGTTTGAATGTGACGACGCGACAGGCTGTGTTTTACGTTGAAAATTCTCCTAAAATGTTGGATTATTCATTAATCTGGTGAGTGTAACCTATTCATAAAAAAATAAATTCACCATACAAGCTTAAATTTGCCGACCTAGGGCCGTGAATTAGACGCAATCGAGAAGGGTGAGGTACCTCACCCAATTTTCCATAGAGACAGTGGTTAAGAACATCCACACAGCAATGGGTACTGCAACCTTCCGTCTGTCTACGGGGGACAGCGTTAATGGCAAAATATAAAAGAGTCCTCCGGACAGACGGATCTTTCTGTCTAGTTCTACTACTACCCCTAAATCACTATCTCTTTGGAATTGAATGGAACTTAGGCTTCTTACAAATCTCACCTTGCCCATAGATTCAGGTAACATGGTCTAACATTAAATTCTACGTAACTACGTTAGAAACCTTGCTTGCGACCAACAGCCTCATACGCACTACAACGTACATTCAGGGAGGTATCTCCCTTGATTTTACTTTAATAGCTGCGGGGGCCTGCATGTGGTGCATACGGTGGGGCCAGATACCAAGAATCGAGTAAGGGGGACAGTCTGTGTTTAGACATGCCTGTGCACCTACCTGGTATGGTACTCGAGCTGAAAACTCAGTGTCAAACAAAGGTCGTGTCTTAGGCTAGGAAGAAATTAGACGTAGAGTAGTCGTAGAAAGTTTACAGTTACCATCACACCATAGCTTTACGTACGTCGTGATTGCATACAAAGTACTGTAGCACATCGTACCACTGTAAACACGCGTACTGTATACACGTACACGGTATAGGGATCGGAGAACATGTGTGTACGTGTATAGAGCGCACGCAGTTTGGTAGGTACATAGGCGGAAGCACAGAACATCAGTCTTACAAGGAGTTCTGTGGGCTGAAGACGTTGTCACACACAAACGCTCAAACTATGGCAAGCCGAGTGTATTTCCTAACCATTAACTACAGTTCAAATTTACGATCAGCTCGATATCCGAAAGTTCGTTATTCCGAGGGCTCTTTATTAGGTGATCCGAGTATCCTCTCGGATCACCTTCTGTTTTTGTACGGATTCTTTCTTCTTCTTCTTCTTCTTCTTTTTCTTCTTATTTCTCCCCAAAAGTTGTGTATCGATTAGCTCAGAAAGTCCTCTTCCTATCAATTTCAAACTTAAACCATATATGTATCGTCTCCCAAAGACGGCAATCGAACTAAAATCAAAGTGATCAGTCGACCGTGACGTCACTATGACGTCATTATATGAAAACACATTCTCAATCATATCTCATTAATGGAATGGAATTTTTCAATGAAATTTACGTCACATATATTTCAAGTCAAGCGCATTCTACTCATATTATCAAAATTTAAATCTATTATTAAAAAGTGCGCGTACGCGCGCGTTGAAATATTTGTATGCTCAAATCGAGCTCAAATTTTTTTTGCACACGTTTCAGACCATTTGGAGCATTTTTTGAAAAATTGAAAAAATTGGACGGACGCGTACGCGCGCGCGCATATACGCACGCACAGCTCATATGCAATAGAAATTTCCCGTTTTTTCACTTTGATCCGATACCTGAAAGATCAAGGAATATTTCTACCAAGTTTCAAGTCAATCGGACTCAATATGACGTCATACGGGCCCGTCAAAGTTGAAATTCCGCGCGCGCGTCAATGGCGATATACAGTGCAACAATGCCAAAAAACTACCAATTTTAAATCCAATTTTACTCGTCAGGATGGACGGTGACCCCCCATTTTCTTTACATATTCTGAAAGCTGATGAGTTGTACATGTTATTTCATGGGGTGGCAATGCTGAAAAAATGATTAAAAGGTATCAAATTTCTTAATAAAGTAAAAAAAGTAAATTTTCAAAATGACGTCATCAAATTTCAAGTTCATTCAAGCATATCTCACTTATTCTTTAGTTGATTTTCGTTGAAATTTCAATATGTTGTAGCTTATTAAATGGTCTTTCAGATATATAATAACAACAATTTGATTAGATGACGGCATCACCTCGTAAAAAGGGATTAAATGTAACATTGTTAAATTTGACCAGTTTACGTGTTATCTCTATGGGAGTGCAGTTTTTCTGGAAATGAAAACTGACATGACTATCTTTATCGAGCACTAGCTCACTTATGCTTCGGTGAATTTCTCCCATATTTTAGTATGTTGTAGCTGAGACTTTGGGCTATCGTAAGTGTGCCCTTCGTTTTTTCATACGGAGTCGGCATCATGCCCAAAAACTTGGTTGAAATTAAAGCTTATCTTCCATGTATTTTCATATTCCTTTCTTTCTGCAACTTTCTTTGCAATAACTCAAGAAAAACAAGCTCTATCAGCCCAATATTTTGCACATGTTTAGTTTATGTCACGTACATTATTTCATAAAATAACAACTACTTGATCGGGCACCTTCTTGGGTATGTAAATTAGGGTCAAAGGTCAAAAATGTTTCATCCTGTATCTTGGTGAATACATGTCTCATCTTTCCCATATTTTGCACACGTAAAGACCATGTTACAAGGATCATTTCACAAAATAACTACTTTTTGCTCAGACGCCATCTTGTCTGTGCAAAGTAGGGTCAAAGGTCATATGTACTTCTTTCTTTATCTTCATTATGACGTGTTATCTCTATGGGAGGGAATTTTTCTAGATGTGAAAATTGACATGATTGTCTTTATCAACGACTAGCTCAATTACCCTTCGGTGAATTTCTTCCAGATTTTAGTATGTTGTAGCCAATGTAATACTCTTTAAGTTTGGTTCAATCAAAGTTTTAATCGGATGATGTCTTCACCTCGTGAAAATAGATATAATGTAACCTTGTCAAATTTAACCAGTTTACGTGTTATCTCTATGGGAGGGAATTTTTCTGGAAATGAAAATTGACATGACGGTCTTTATTGAGCACTAGTTCACTTACTCTTCGGTGAATTTCTCCCAGATTTTAATATGTTGTAGCTGAGACTTTGGGCTATCGTTAATATTTCTACAATTTTTCATAAGATGCCGAGATCACATCAAAAAACTTGGTTGAAATCAAACTTATCTTCGATGTATTGAGATATTTCTTTCTTTCTGCAACTTTCTTTGCAATAAGTCAAGAAAATCAGCCCCTATCACGCCCATATTTTGCACATGTTTAGTTCATGTCACGTACATTATTTCATAAAATAACAACTACTTGATCAGACACCATCTTGGGTATGTAAATTAGGGTCAAAGGTCATAAATGTTTCAACCTGTATCTTGGTGAATACATGTCCTATCTTTCCCATATTTTCCACACGCAAAGACCATGTTACAAGAATCATTTCACAAAATAACCACTTTTTGCTCAGATGCCATCTTGGCTGTGCAAAGTTGGGTCAATGGTCAAATATACTTCATTCTGTATCTTCGTTATAGTGTATACCGAATTTGGTACCAAAGATGGCAGACCTGACTCTCTTTTCTAATTGGGAATCCAAACATTACACGGCCAATGTCTCTAAACACAGATGAAACCTATATGGTCATGCCTATTGCGATCAGGACTCGAATCATCGATTAAAACAAATCGGATCACCTAATTTGTCAGTCTTGACAAATTCCAAGTCTAGTTGGTACAGAATTCCGTATACACTAACGAAGGTATAGAATAAAATATATTTGATTTTTGATATTTATACCTAAGATGGTGTCTGATCAAGTAGTTGTTATATACGTGTCATCATTTCAACATGTGCAAATTTGGAGATGATGGTTTTTATCCTGAATTATTGTATCGAGAGTTATAGAAAGATATATTTCAATACATTGTACGTTAACTTTAATTCTAACCAAGTTCTTATGATTATGTCGAGATTTTATGAAAAAATGAAGGGCAGTCATATGTTATTGTAGTGCCAGCTATAACATATTTAAATCTGACAGAAATTCATTGGAGGGTAAGTGAACTAGTGCCTGATGGAGACAATCATGTAGAAGTTTTTCCTTTTATAGTGCTATCACGATTATAACGAAGGTAGAGGAAAAGGTACATATGACTTTGACTTTGCTTTGCACTGTTTCTTATATCCACTATAGTACATTTGCATGTCATATACAAATTTAACTCATATAGCAAACACACTTTTTCATATATTACATACAACCACACACACACACACACATACACACAAAGACACTTATATTAACGTACATATTTTTTGTACACATGCAGTATAATCATGCATATGTATGTGGGACATTCATTATACACTGTAATATGTGTACTGTGCTTTCAACTTTTATTAACAAAAACTTGGTCATATACTATATGGTAGTACTTTACAAATCTTTTTTTATAACAGTGTTTACAACAAGTCATTATACTACCTATTAAAATACTGACAAAACTAAGTATCTAATATCTAATTCCTTATGTATATACATATTTAATATACAACGGTTACATATTTATTAGTGCTTAATGTCTATAGTACAACCTAGTTATTTGACTGCATGTAATTATTGGTACGGATGGTATTTTAAAGGGGACGACTTAATGTCACCCTCCCAATTTCAGAGCAGCTGTTCAATGACTGCATATTTGTCTTTAACATTAAACGACATGTGTTTTACAGAATTATATGCAACTTTCAAGCTTACAAAATTCATTCACCATTAGTTGTTGTTTATACTATTTTAATTAAACAAACACTTTTCTTTTGGAAATGTATTAACAATTTTTGCAGGAAATGTAAACTTTTGTTCAACAAAACATGCAATATATGGACAACAGAACTTTGTTTTTTTCTGCTGGAATTACAGTTAACAGCATTGTATAAAAAAACTTATTCCGAAATATGACATTTTTAAGTCTTTGCTGTAATATGATAACAAGCCTTAAGTTTGTAGCCTTGAACTTTAATTGTCTGTATACATGTCTATTGATACAAAGTAGCAAAAACTATTATGAACTTTTATTCAAATGTTTCCTTTACAACAATATTATTGACAAATTGTTTTGCAATGTGTTCACTTTGTCTTTCACAAACTAATATCTGTACAAAATACATTTCCCAGTTTTGTTGTTAATAATTACCGAAGTCTGTAACATATGTTGTCAAATTTTTTTAATAGAAAGTTGCATTATATAAAATTGTTTGTATTTATTGTTAAATTTCAGAACTTCTAATCATAAATCAATATCTCAACATTAAATTTCAATTTGAGTATCAAATTTTGTATTTTTGTCTTTATATGTTGAGGGATGTCAATGCAAAGATGTATTTGTTCATTTGATATTGTTTTTGAGTGCCGTTTGACCTATTCAGAGCATTACTATGATGCATGGGTCTAAGAGTTTATCACTTTCACGTTATTTCAACAACCATTTAGTTGTGGCTTTACCCATTCTTTACTGTTAGAACCGATTTCAAAACAGCAGATACCAGTTCCATTGACATTTCGTAACCAATACATATGTTTTTAAAAACACTAAAGTTTAATACCTAATTTGAATTTTAATGTTGAGTTATGAATTTATGAACTTTTACTTTTGTTATCAGACTTAACAAACAAGTTGTACACTATTTAGCTTTTGTCGTATAAAATTGAGTAGCATTTGTTATAGTTTTTTGGATTTACATGTATTAACAATGGAAAATTGGGAAATGATTTTGTAACACATTGTATACTGCATAGAACAATGTTCAAAGTAAATATATTATTTTTCTACATATCTTATACAAAGAAACAAAAGAAAAGACAAAATGTAAAAGTAAGTAGAAGGTATTAGCCAAAATGTGTTTTACCAACAAATACGTTGGAAAGAAGATACCGACTGCACTTTGGTTTTACATTGACATATACTTACAAATTATGATGACATGCATAAGAGGAATTTTTGGCGTTTTATCAGAGTTAAGAGGCAAGACAACATATCCATACCACTTTTTATACAGGAATTTTAAACATTATACCTGGTTACCCAAGATAGTATAATTAAATGTTTATCAGTACACCAAAGTTGATGTCATTCCTGGTTGGGATGGAGGATGGTTTGTGGCCTTGTATTTGGCACATTGTTTTGTTTGGTCAACTTTGAGGGTGCTTTCCGTAGTAATGGTGGGCACAAATCCGCTGTTGTTTTGGAAATTATTTAGAAATTCAAAGCCTTTTACAGTTTTATATTCTAGAACCTAAGGTGGTGAAACGTGGAAAATATTAGCCTGAAATGTGCAATAATATGCCAGGTATTAAAATTTAACACCACAGTTACCTTTTGCATGATAAGGCAAAGTCAATTTTGCGTTACAGTTGGTTTCTTGTAAAGACTATAGAGTTTTATTCAATTTCTAGGTAATGTACACTTTTGCATACATATCCATGTTACCACAGGCAAGGAGAAATGCCTAATTTTTTTTTAATTAAGTTTTTGGAATACGCATCGGTTATTTTGTGAGGCTGTATCTTAGCAATCAATTGACCTTGGGGCAAAATATTTGGGGATTTTTTTGTCAGACATTTTGTGGAACATTTTTTGCGATATTTAAGAACATTGTAGGGCATTGGGTGACAAGCACTTGATGAGTTGACATGGTTTGAATCTAATGGGGCTTTTTTATCCATGTTTGGTTACAAATTGATATAGGGACTAAAATTTATGACATATATTGAAAACATGTCATAAAACCTAGCATTTCGCCCTATATATTTATTGATATCTGTCTGTGACTTTTATTTTTATGGTGACATATTATTTTAAAGGAATATTTATCATCCAAGTTTGGTCACAAATGTTGTACAAATCCGAAATTTTATGCCATAATCAAAACATGCCACACTATCTTAATGTTGCATACTAACAGCTTGTTAACATGTCTGTGTCCTTTGAACTTATGGTGTTTGGTCACTGTCCAAGGGACATTTGCAGTACTTTATATTTATTGTTAAGTAATGAATATGTATTTTGAAGGTTATGAGTAGTATTTGGAATGCACTGTATAACATAACATTAAGGCCTACCAAATGTGTTGACAATGTGTGATGACAGTTTCACACATTTGGCATAATATTAGATTGAGAGGTTTGACACAAATGTGCTAATGTTCACATTCCTAGAACTAGGTTCAATTGGATGAATAATTGGAAAGTCAGAATTCAGGTATTTTGGGAATTGATGATTTTTACTTGACTTTGACTTTTTTATATATGTTTATGCATTTAGTAGTTTTTAAGGTATTGAGGTGGATTAACATTTCAGTTTCAAATGTGGAAATATGATTATTTTGACTTGGCCTTTGACGATTAACTTCACAGTTCCAAAGGGAATCACTGTTTGGTTAAATATACATGGATATGTACGTTTCATGATACCTTGAACTATTTGCGAGATATGGTAGAGAACATGAGATATGAAGGTGAAAGTGCAATTTAACATTTCACGGGAACTGTGACATTTTGTCAAGAGACATCGCACAGAATATATATTGGGTAGTATTTGCATACATCAAGTTTGAAGGAAAAATACGTTTGGTATTGCATAAATATAGGGAAAGTAGTGATATTTTCAGTGTGACATTGACTTTCACTGGCGACCTTTGAATTATGTTTTCCAACTTCCTTTGAAAATCACTGCCCATTGGATTAGGGTATATACTAAGTTCTATGGGAATCCCTTGAACTATTTGTGAGATATGAAGAGAAATATGTATTTTTAACTTTTGTTTTTACAGAATAACCTGTGGAATTGACTACTGACGTTGTGACCTCAGATCAAAACAGAGTATTATCCCCTACCTTCCCCCTCCCCAGGATATATCGCCATACAAGTTTGATGTAAAATCACTACATGGCTTTATGTTTGACAAAAACAAAACGGGGTGGATGAAGGGACGGAGAGAGGGATGAATGACTTGAGAACGTAGTGAGACAAAAGATTGAGACGGACACATAAAGAGAGTTAAGTATATGTATCAAAACATATATTAGGATAATGTATCTTGTTGAACTTCTACTTTAGCTTTAGGTCTGTCACTTCTTTTGTGACGGTACAGGAGTACGTGATGCTGCATGGCAACTCCATTTGCTCAAGTGTCTGCGTAAAGTTGTCTCCTACTTTGATGATGGTTCCGTCTTGGAGCCACAGTTTGACAAACCTGCAAGTGCAATTTTACACACACAATAGGAAACATAAGACCATTAAGGTAATACCATTTCACAGATTTTATGACAAATTTTTCATCAGGGCAGTATTTTTTTAACATTATCACAAATGATGTGTATTCTACCTTTTTTCTGGTAGTGGTGCATATTTTGCAAATGGATATTATGCCTTGTGAGACTTCCTTGTAATGTTTACCATGATATCATACTAAAAAGTTACAGTATAGGGCACAAATACTACAGTTTAACTTTTCTTATCTGGCCACCCTTTATCCGCATTTTTTATTATATGGCGGATTATAGTGTTAAATCCTTGACAACTTTTATCCAAACCGACATGGATCACATATTACTTTCAACATGTTTAACATACATTACATCATATTTTGTTCCGAATTGTTTTCCTTTGGACATTTCACATTCCCAAACACCATACCATCAAATGTAACAATGAAAAGGTTACAGTATACACATTAATACATGTGGTAATACAATGGGCTATATCAGTACATTTGTATGTTATGTTCATGTATAAAGCATTGAATTTCCTGCATTTGGCCAAATCCCTTTTCAGGATGTGCTCTGTTTTGTCGTGTTTGGATATGAGAGTTTCAACTGTACATACCATCAATAAGTTATACATGTATATAGTATTGATTTTTATTCGAATTCCTCTGAACCCACTCTGTTTATGTTTTAAAGGAGGTTTTACCAGTGTACAATTACGAAATTACCATTAAGATACCAAGGCTATCTTAAATCCCAACACATAGCACAGGCATCAATCCAAGTACCTTTTGTTTACAACATATGACATTGGCATAAATCTTAGGCATGGGGGAATTTCCTTTAGTGTAGGAAAAGAGAATTTGATAAATAGAGAATGGAAAATTAGATTTATTTTATTTTCAAATACTATCAGGAACAACATATTTCATGCCTTTTAAAAAAAAATCTATTTCAGAAATTTCAAAACCTTTAGTATTTATAAAGTGGAAGACTGTGAAACTATATAGCGTTATCACTTTTATATATCAAGGGTTACGAGTTTTATTGATTCATAGTATGCGATATTTTAACCTGTTTTATGAGTTTTCTAAAAAGGCCATTTATGTAACCATGTATTATACTATGCTTTAAAATTTAATTTTTTGGTTTACTAAACGAGTTGATATTTCAATCAATTAGTGTTGTGTTTCACTGCAGAGCAACAGACATGTTCTACAGGGTAGGACTATGATATAAACAAAAAAATATCATAAAATTATAACACATAAAGTCAATATTTGGTCATGTCTTTATTCATGTAACCAATTGATTTAACATTTCTAAATGGAAGTAATTGATCATAAAGGGGAATTCCAAAATTAGTCCTTTTATTTAGTAGTATTTATTCTATATTTCACAGATGTAGTTGAATATATAGAGAAAAGTAATTTTTTTCACTAGAATTATTGTTAACACAACATAATACAAAAGATGTACATGTAATGGCAATGATAACAACACATTTGACGTAGAACGTGTCCATACTAACCCATCATCCTTGTCTGATATTGCCTCTACTTCCCCGTCCTTGCTGGCAGTGTTGTCACTCTATATATAAAGAAATCACAAATACGTGTATATTTACAATTAGTATTATTCAAAAAGTTATACCTTTAATATATTGATGAAAAGTTGTTAACATACAGACATGTATCACTAGCGTTATAGCTTGCCTCTCTAGTGCCTGTCATCAATCAATTCGAAATGCCTATGTCTATTTCAACACTTTCACAGACAAAGTTATAGGAACAAAAATGACTTAACGGACAAGTTCACCTTCATAAACATAGGGATTGAGAGAGTGTAGCAATATTAGTAGAACACATCATTGGAAGTTTGAGGGAAATCAGACAATCCGTTCAAGAGTTATTTATTTTTGAACTTTTTGTCCCATACTCGCTGGATGAGAAGACTACTGCAGTGTATGAATAAGTTAGATGTCACATGTGTACAACACTATAAGGAAAATATAAAGAGATTTCCACAAAATTCCATTTTTTGATAGAAGCACACATACCCTTGAGTCGTTACCGACACATGTTATGGGTAATAGTATTCCACCTGCGTTTTGAAAGAGGCAAGTCAAGTGCTCTTTTATTATGCGAAATAAGTGAAAATACGTTGTATTTTTTTAACATTTTCTTTATACTGTTGTACGCTTATGACCCACAAGCTGTAGTAATATTCTAATCCAGCGGTTTCAACACCAAAATTTAAAAAATTTATAACTTTTGCATCGGTTGTCCAATTTTCCTTAAACTTTCACTGATGTGTTCTACTAATATTGTTGCATTTTCTCAAACCTTATGTTTATGAAGGTGAACTTGTCCTATAATCTGTGTTTTGGTATAGTTTCATTAAAGCACAATAAAATTATGCAAACAATATAAATAAAGAATCATACTTTTTTTGAACTTTTGTTTTTCATTGTTTGTCATTGAAAACTGATGCTGTTTAACTCTAGTTAGGCCGGGGTGGGGTGGTATTCATGGAGGCCCCTCTCCCCCTACTTCCCTTCCCCGTCGACGTTTTGCGATCGTAAAAAGCTATCGCCGTGAGGTTTCATGACTTTGTTTTTTCGAGTTTTCCCATCTTTTGACACTAAATTTGGGTCGCCTGGAGGCGCGGTTCCGAAGTTACGCATAGATATGTAGATGCATGTCAGACAAAATGTTGCTCAAAAACGTTACCTTTATACAATTTCAATGCAAATTGAATTACAGACAGATTTCATAAAGGCATGATTATTTTGGTGTTTTATTGATGTAAATC
This sequence comes from Diadema antillarum, assembly GCF_040938485.1. NCBI lineage: Eukaryota > Metazoa > Echinodermata > Echinoidea > Diadematoida > Diadematidae > Diadema > Diadema antillarum. The sequence continues at coordinate 2,254,089 of NW_027271028.1, forward strand.
AATGAATAACATATTTTCTAGTTTGGAGCGATGTCGCAAACAAATATCATCGAAAAAATAATGAAAACCATAAAGTCGAAAAAACAAAGAAATACATGAGAAATTGTCAAAAGCAATAAAATACGTAACAATTTTTTGTGTTATCACAATTTTTATTTCATTACATTTGCTAAGGACACTGAAAAGAATATTTTCACAAAATATGTGCCTGTTTTGAGCTTTATTTTGTGATTTATACCAAATAGTGTGGTTTTATGCATTATCATGCATACATTAGCATAATTTAGCATAAATGATGATTTTTGTGAAATAATAACTTCATGGTATTTGAAATTACATCATGGGCAATGTGTGTGCCCATTTTTGTCACAATCGCGCGGTCAACGGTCGAGGTTTGGAGGGGGCCTGGGAGCCCCACCCCCCTCCCCCTTTATAAACTTCCTTAATAGCTTGTCCTAGTTAGGGTTAAATACTGTGCATTATGTTTTTTCTTTCTCAATTCCTTTTTATTTTCCTGGAAATGTCTCGGTGTTGTCTATATTAGGTATGCTTGCAAAAGGTGTGGTCTGTATTTAATACCAGATTGAAACACCAATTTGTTTAACAGAAACTATTTTTTAACAACTGTAACAATATATATTCTTACAGAAATTGTAGTGGATGGGGATGATGTTAGAACACCATCCCCCAGCACCTCCACTGCATGGACTTTCACATTGTCGTGGATTCCAACACCTTCACAATCCACATTCCAGAGGTTCACTGTCAGGCTACGCCCCACCTCATCACCTTCTTCGGCCAGTTTTATGCATTTGAAGCCTCTGCTGCTTGTAGTTACCTAGAAATAAAGTATTCAAATATAGTGGAAGTTAATAACAGTGACTAATACCGTGGAGCATAATAATGTTTAACTGTATTTGTACAGTTGAAAGTACCATCCTGAATAACATCATAGTATTGATGTCCATATACAAAAGAGTGTTATTACAAAAATCTCTTGAATCATGCATTACGTTTGTTAACACTTTCCCAAGAAATTGGTACATGGACAGTTTCACAATATGTGGGGCACATAGGCGGGACATTCAGACTGCAAATGAAGTTTTGTTGATTAAATGCCATTTTATTATTCTGATGTAGTGGGATATGTGTTCTGCCATAATTAAAAACTTGAAAGATAAGTTAGGACCATGTTTTGTTTCTACTGGACCTTGGATTATTTGTTCACAAAAGTGGAGGTTTCTAACATGGACAGACATTGGTCCTTTTCAGCAATATATTTTATTCATAATTTGATGTAAGCTGTAGTTAATATTTTCAGGTACCATGCACAATGGAAACAAAGTTGATCATTTCTGTGATACGTACATTATTTTATGAAATTTTGTGATATGTTAATTTTGATTAATTATACCATTTTTTACATGTTTATTATAATATTTCTGTTAAGCCAATGTGGAAAGCAGGGGTTTTTCATAACAACTTTTGTTATTTTTTATATTGTGTATGAATTACTTAAAGTAAATGTCTTACAATGATATACAATTGTTTAAAGTTACAACACAATGTTATCCATGTGATTAAGGACTTGTGTCATTGAAGGTGCATACATGCACAGGCGTTTGTCCATGCTTTTACCATCAACTGTGTAATGTTACAAAATTTTAACAAGGGACAACTGTAAGCTCTGTTCTGCTAATAAAATAAGATCATCACCTGATGGATAATAATCATGAGGGGAATCTGATATTGAAGATACGAACATGGACAGACTTTTGTCCATGTTGGTACCTTCATATGTGGAATCATTCATACTTTCTTATTAAAACCATCTGTGTCCTTTATTCTGCTAGTATAAAGTGTTTGACATGAAATGAAAGTATCCAGATCATGTTTAATTCTATTATTAAAAAGGTGTCACCACTATTTGTACGAACATAGACAGACAGATGTGTTTACTGTACAGGTTGTGTGTCCAGACACGAAGGAATTATTTACCCATATTTTTGAATATTCCAGAAAGGAAAGTGTTTCAACATTGTTATTTTATGATGTTTTTCTGAGGCCATTAACCTTGATGACTTATTTTTCTGTATTTTTTATTATATTTTATATTGAATGAAGATACAAACACTGGTAAAGGTATGTAACAAGTGAACAGACAAGTTTTTTGCTACTGACTGTCTTGTCACAACAGGAACTTGTGGGACTTCTTTAGAGTGTGGGTGTTTTCTGATTATGTAGATGCTGGTTTGGCATGTTTCATGTATCCAAGCAACTTCACTGTTATGGCTTATTTTTCAAAAAAATGAGTCTCCTTCAAAATCTGTTACATTCTTTCAAATAATGGGCAGACAAAGCAGCACTTAAGTTTGATTGACAATTATATGTATTTTGCTTTCGGATATGTTACTTTTGGTCTAAACATTTCAACTTATCCTGTATTGAAAGTATTTAATCACCAAAACCTTGTTCTGCTCACTGGGAACAAAAAACTAACAGATGAAGGTACGTAACGGGATGGATAGACATGCTTATTTCATACAGACTATAACTGAAATCCATTTTCATTTAATAAATGAAGTATATCTGAAAGGTAGAGACCTTTTTCTATTTCAAATCTGATGTAGATTGTACTATGGAACTGTTCTGGGTTTGGTTTCATTGCTAATTTTTTTTTTTTTAGATTACTGTTCAGTTTTCTGGTATTTCAAATGTCTTGTCTTTTATGCCTGTTTTACTGTTTAAATAGACGTTTAGTATGATATAACAAAGTTTTGCCCATTGCGTGAACTCGATGTTATCTTTGCTATCTGTCACATTTATTTTTTTCAAGAAATATATAAACATATGGAGGCAAATCTGAATTAATTTTGCGTCAAACCCCAAGTATCAAAAGTCGAAAAGGGAATAGTTATTGTGGGTTGCCTACATAAATATTATAAAATTGTATTATGTAAAAGTCTTCTTTTTTTCTCATACACTGTTAACACTGCTAACTGCTTTGGCTGCTATCAATGTCATGTCGCATAGTCGCATTCAGACAAAAGGTGACGATCTTGCTTTGTGTTTGTTCCTATTATTCCTTACGTGAAGCTATCTGAGTTGAAGGACAAGTTCTTTTTCATAGATATGGATTGAGAGAATGCAGCAATATTACAATGTAGTAAAACACATCAGTGAAAGTTTGAGGGAAATTGAGTTGCCTGTTCAAAAGTTATAAATATTTTAGATATTTGGACAGTCACTGGTGGAAGAGAAGACTGTTACAGTGTATGTTGTCACATACGTACAACCATATAAGGATAATAAAGATAGAATTTCACAAAACTTTACTTTTTGAATATAATGCAAATTTGTCTGAGTTGCTACTGACGTATGTTAGGTGTATTATTATTCCTTTTGACTTCTGGAAGAGAGGAGTAGAGTGTTTTTATGTTATGCGAGGGAAATGTATTTATGTTGTGTTTTCTTTATTCTTTCTTATATCATTGTACTTATGTCACATCACAAGCTATTGTAGTCTTTTCATCCAGTTGTGATTGAGCAGAAACTTCAAAAATTTGTAACTTTTGAACAGATTGTTTGATATGCTCAAACTCTTATTGATGTGTTTTAGGCCTAGTAATATTGCTGCAGTCATTAACCCACATGTTTATGAAGGTGAACTTGTCCTTTAAGGTCCAGTTTGGAGCCAAAATTTGTTATTTTTCTTTGAATGATGTAATTGAATATTAAATTTCATGAAACGTTTGGATATGGTTAACTTTGACATTTCTGATACTGATAACTACAATGTGTTTTCATTGACAAATTAAGGAGGGTTATCAAAGGATAGGAGTGCGCAGCCTAGTCGCTGTACGTAGCCCAGTAGGTATGTTGCGATTCGCATAACGTTTTTACAGCATTTGGTTGGTTTTGGTAGTGGTGTGCATATACACAATTATCCGCATCTGTTTTTCAAATGACTTCCAAAAATGCGTTAACTCACCATTGTTGTTCAGTAACGTTAATACTTGCATTTTAGTGTGGTTGCGCTGAAGTCCAGTAGAAATGTAATTTTTAGCATTTTGCCACTAGTATTCTTCTTGGAGTAATCTTGATGGCAGCTACTCGCTCGGTGATAACTGCGTTGCACTACAGGAGAGCAGACAGTGCAGCGAGCAAAGAGCACGATGTACACGTGTTTGAGGAATCACTCTAAAATTTTCGAGTGTTCTCTGAGGTCACTTTCAAATGAGTGAAATTGAACATTTCTTTTTCAAAATTCACTCTAATTTTACTTTAATTCCACTCATTTTTGTATTCATTCTTTTAAGAGTGGATGTTTTCACTCGATTTTTTTTTAGAGAGTATTGTTTGATATTGTTACAAGGATATTTTGTCTATGTCAATATGTTGTACTCTTATACCCCGGAATGGTGTCGGAGGAGTCGAATAAAATGTAAATTTTTTATGGTGAGTTGAGGTCCAGCATTTTGACTTCATTTTCATATTACAACGATAAGATCATTACAAGTACACAAGGTATAGTAGACCGAAGTTCAGTAGAGTCTACCTGCTGGCAAACTGATCAGTTTATTAGATGTATCCGCGTGATTGTATGGACGTACAGGGTGGTGTGTGTGCAATGTGATCGAGCTTTATATTGCAAGCGAAAGTTTAGGGCCAAAACCATTAAAAATGTACAATTCAGGTTTTGAAATTTTGAAAAAATAAAGTTTTCTCAAAAACATTCTGACAACGAAAAATTGCTAGAGGATACACTGAATTTCAACTTAAACAAAAATGAGCAACAAATATTGCAAACTTTTTATGTTGTGAGATTTGAAGTTGAACATGAAAATTTCACCACTGTAACTTACGTTACTGCGCTTATTTTTCTTTGACCATATTCATTCTGTTTAGGGATGGACAATTTAACTATCCTTCTATTGGTGGATAGTTTCGAAGATATGGCCATTCTTATTTCAATGTGCCTGCTATATTTTCCATTCATTTGATGAGTTGCTGTAACCGTGAATTAAGATATTGATAGATATGATGGAGGTTGTTAACTATGTAAAGTTAGATTGTTTCCTGTGGTTTTTTTATTCGTACACATAGAACTTGCAGAAAACTGCCAAATGATTTTAGATGGATTTGTCCTGCACATATTCTCAAACAATCTCAGTCACCATATGACAAATGAAAATGTGACTGTTTAAACCTTGGTAACGTTTGTTACGCATATGAGTCACGTATGTTACATGAATATATTAAACACTAAAAAAGAAGATAAATTTTAAGAGTTCTAATAAATATCAAAAGTACCAGCGTTGCAAGACCTTCAGTACTTCTGGAAGCAGATTTATTTAATTGTCGTCTGATTTTATCGTCCTTATAGTATATACATTTGGCCAAAAATGAAAATTGGAATACAATATTTAGATTTCAAGAGTTTATTTTGTCTGAATATCATGCCGTTTCACTGCAAAATTACCTGTTGAAGTGCCCTGTTTAAAACCAAAGGAATGCATTTATATAAGAGTCACAAAAGACATTGTCAAGAACCCATAAAATGTATCAGTGTGTACTATAAACAATTGTAACGTATGTTTCAAATGTTTCCAGATTGAAATATTAATCACTCGAAAGTGGAGATGCATTGGAAAGTGCATTAAAAAGGAATGATGCATCGCTAAACAACATTGCACATGTGTGAGTGCACAAACTGGTCAGCACTTAACTGTTTAGCATATTAAAGTTTACATCAATAAGATATATCAGGCATAAGAGTGAAAAATGTGAAATAAATCACATCGAGCCTATGAAGTTTAAAATGCAAACACCAGCACTGCTTTATGATTAATAATGCATGATTATCACGAGTTTCATTAATGAGCAAACCATGCATTATTGTTGCTTAAAACGTACAGATTTCTTGGCACATTATTCAATAATGTGCTAAGAAATCTGCAAGTTTTAAGCAACAATAATGCATGGTTTGGGTAATAGTCACAAAAATACAGAATTATGAACAATTTGTAAGAGTGGTCACGTGAATAGACAGCTTTCTCACAGTTTTAGATTGAGAGTATAACTGACCTATGACACACTAGTCTATAAAGACAACAATGATAAACACAAAAAGGCGCACCTTTCATAATTTGGATACCCCCCCTTTTTTTTGGGGGGGGGGGGAGAGGCAATGGAAAAGGCATAGAAATGTCAGAAGAACAAATTGCAGTTCTTCTATTTCCATTACATAGAATAAAAGTTCGGTGACCTATAAAATGTTTTCAGTGGACATCATTATAAAAGACAACTGTAAACTCACAATCTAGTATTTTTCTGCAAAAGGCAACTTTCAATAAAAGGCATACTGGGTAAGAGCCAGTGTAGGAGAGAATAATGCAAAAGTGGCGAGTTGTATTATAGTGAAATTATATAAAAGTTGGTATAAGAGCGTTACTATGACGCTTTCTTCTATTTTCTTGGTTAAACTTCATATTTTCATTAATATCTCGGAATAGTTAGATTGGTAGAAATTTTCATGGATGATTTTCGGTGCATAAACAAGGAAATTTACATATATTTCATCCTTTCAATTTGATATCTACAAGCCAACACTTTTATACAGTACCTTTCATTGTAAAGCATACATAAGTATACATCATTAGCAAATTTTTAAATTTGTGAATCAATTTCCTTGTCAATCCTTGTCAATCAAGTCGACATTATCACCTTCATTCAACCTTTGCTGAGATCGGTTTAAGTCTTCTTTTATTTTCTTGCCGAACGCTCTGTGCTTTTTAACTCTTTCATTTTTTTTTCTGCGCTCTTGTTTTTCCCAACTCTTAAGATTTTCCACAGGAACGTAATACTTTTTTACACGTTGTTTCTCGGATTTACTCTCTAAAAAAAAAATCGAGTGAAAGTATTCACTCTTAATGGGGTGAATAAAAAAAAAGAGTGAATTTAGAGTGAAAATGTTCATTTTCACTCTTTTTAGAGTGACCTCAGGGACCACTCCTAAATCTTCGAGTGATCCCTGAGGTCACCCCAAAATGAGTGAAAATGAACTTTTTTTTCACTCAAAATTCATTCCAATTTTACTCTAAATTCACTCTTTTTTTGTATTCACTCCATGAAGAGTGAATATTTTCACTCAATTTTTTTTAAGAGAGTACGGAAGGCTTCTTCTCCAATCTTTTCCTTTTTCCTTCTTCAGTAATCGGCCTGAATCTTGGCTCTTTATTTCCCCATTTTGACCTCTAGGAACCGAAGGAGTAATGATAAGATTCCCTTAACAGAGAAATAAGAAAATCCATACTGCAAATCAGTAATAAGACATTCTTACATAATTACGTAACCTACGTTACCTCTAATTACAAGGAATGAAGTGTCACATAATGAATTTGGTAGACTACAGTCACTATAACTTTGAAGTAAATGATATGATAATTAAAATGAAAACCATTATTTTCATCATTCATATATCATTAACATACATATTGGATTGATTTTGATAGAGTGATTGAAACCTACGTTACCAGGGTATTCAGGGCCTCATTGACAATGATTATCGCCAAAAAGAATGGTTAGTGCAAGCGTAAAATTGAAATATGTTTTTCATCTGTTTATTTATGGATATTAGTCTTTTTTAGGATAAAGCTTTGGTGAAAAGTACGACAGTGTACATGCAGATGTAAAATTGAAACCTACGTTACCTTAAGTGAAACCTACGTTACAATATTGACCCTATGTTTAAGTACCTGAATGTTGTATAAATATCTGAGTGTGATGTAAACTTATTATTCTCCTCGATAAAACAAACACCAAAGTACTTGCTTATAGTAAAAAAGTACCAATATTTGAATGTGATTACGCTAAACATGACTTTGAAAATATATATACCGTTCGCTCAGATACTTAAAAAGATCTCGTGCAGTCCATTCCCTGTGAGTCGTCAACGTGATGCGCCATTTTGTCGCAAGGACTGTTTCTATGCAACTATGGAGTAAGATGGCTCTAGATAGCACTTGTTATCGACGAATGGTTGCAATGTTAGTGAATCTAATTAAGATTATTTTTTCGGGGGTAACGTATGTTTCGGTAACGTAAGTTACATCAGACCTTCGATGTGACTTTTTCAAGCGATTAGTAATGGCTCAAAATTGAAAACTCAGTGGAGAGATTGGGGTACCGTATGCCTATGTTTGGCATCTTCCTTGTAACATTTTCATTTTTAATTTTCCATAGCGGTGGTAACGTATGTTTCATTTCTTAACCATACGGTCTGACACATATTAGTGCTTGAAGCTTTTTCTCTGCAGCAGATAACCAGGTGGCACAACTATTGTTTACAGCATTGGACGAGACATTTTCTAAGTTTTTAGGACGGATAATTCACAGTTTCAACCCCAGGGAATGTTTTAAAGGAAAACTTGAAATCATGGTAACGTATGTTTCACAGGCCTTTGCGACAAATTTGACTTGTAAAATAATTCAACTGAACAGTTTTCAATTATATTTCTTTTTATTCTAACGTGTAGGCAAATGGCTTAATTTGCCTTAGAACAAGTTTTAATGAAAAAAGATCATGCTTTCATTTGCATAATAGTAACATATCGGCAAAACTATTAATTTGCGACATGCTGTTTTTGGCGGGTTTACCATCTTTATGAATGCATAACTTCCGAAAGAATTATAACTGGATGTTCAAATTCTCGGCAGTTCTCGTTAACAATGTACTAACGGTAACTATTACCCGAAACTTATGACAATCGGTCGTTGCTTTATTTTTTCTTTGGTAAAACTATTGCGACAAGTATTTCACTAAATTGTACATATTTAGTGGTTTTGAACCTTTAGTATTTTCCTGCATGTTGTTATTAGAACCCCATTGTGTATGTTCATACACAACACACACACACACATAGACAAAAGCACACACAGAGACACACACAACACATACATACAAACACACACACATGCACTTACACAGTCATGTACTAGTCAGGGGCGGATACAGGAGTTCTATAGGAGGGGGGTGTAAGTAGATTTTTTGGTGCTTTTTGGGTTTCATTTCATTTTTCTGTTTTTATTTCTTTTATATTAATCAGAAATAAAGTGGGGGTCGTGCGCTGGTTGCGTTCTTCCTCTCCCCCCCCCCCCCCTCTCCTCGCCCTTTTCCCTGTTTTTGCCACTGCTATTAGTATTATGACTGAAAGTTTAGTCTGTATTTGTTCGCTGGGTTATGTTTACAGGCGCGGAGCTACGGTGCTATTATCTCGCGAAAAGCTTCACTGCAGTACTGCCTAATTTACATAAAGTAGGTAATCAACTTATTTACGCGAAACCGCTACAAAATGGTCGCGGCAAAACTGCGATATCTCGCTATAGAAAACACGAAATGAAGTAATTTAAACGTCAAAATAAAGGAGAGAGATGATCTCACCTGTCATTATAACCGTTTTGGGATTAATCTTGATTTGATATGTGAAAATTAAGCCAAAACAAGGCACTTCTTTTTGTTGTTTTTTTTTATCAGCACACAGTGCCTTATTTTTCATATTTCTAGTGTTTGCACAAAAACGAAACTTCAGGATATTGGACAGCAAAGTATATATTAGATCTGTTCCAAATATCTTTTCATGATTTTACCGCGAACGGTTGTGTCGGGATAAAGACGAAAGCTATGTGATTTGCAAACCGTTGAACGTCCGCGCTGCACGTAACTGAAAACCGCACTGCCTGCTAAGGGCAGTCCCACGCACGGTTATGTGTGTAGGGTCTAACAACGCTCGGGCACTACATATCGTCGTTGTATTCACGTCGTTGTATTCACGACTCAGTGTATTGATCAGTGCACTCCGTACCCATCCTTGATCGAGTGAGGGGCAAGGCAGCCTGTACCTGATTAGTATGACCATCATCCAGCGTGGAAACCTTATAATACAATGGGCAATGCAGTGTTGCGTCACAATCAATAACTGTTCGGGAAACCCACTCACAAGGAGGGCCCCTCCTTATAAGTAACCCGTCTCCCTTATATGTAACCCCGTCCCCGTTATAAGTAACCCCCGGGGTACCCCTTATAAGGGGTCTCCACGCTTTTCTGCAATGCAACGCGAAAATGGAAGGACTGCGGCAATTCGCTTGATTATATCCATAAAGTTTCACAAGTTTCCTAGTTACTCACGAAATTTGAGCAAAATTGGTTTGTGACATCATCTCTAAAATCATGGATTTAAATGCGATGTCAAACGACCCATGCGAATGCTGAAATGCGAGCGGTTACTGGCGTGAGTGTCGCCAGGAGCGGCGGCGCGGTATTGCTTGAGTGCAGACGTGGCGACTGAGTACGAAAGTCTCCGTACTCAGTCGTCACGTCTGCACTCCAAAGCATTGCCGCGCCGCCGCGCCTGGCGATAATCACGCCAGTAATCGCTGGCATTTCATTCGCATGGGTCGTTTGACATCGCATTTAAATCCTTAATTTTAGATATGATGCCTCAAACCGATTTTGCTCAAATTTCGTGAGTAACTAGGAAACTTGTGAAGCTTTACGGATATAGTCAAGCGAATTGCGGCAGTCCTTTCATTTTCGCGTTGCATTGCAAAAAAGCGTGGAGACTACTTATAAGGGGTGCCCCGGGGGTTACTTATATGGGGGACGGGGTTACTTATAAGGGGGACGGGTTACTTATAAGGAGGGGTCCCCCTTGTAAGTGAGTTTCCCGAACTGATAACACATGCACTACGAGTAGGAGAACGAAGTCAATTCAACTCAGTCAAGGCATGTACAGAAAGGACTTCTTTTGGTCAAAGATTTGGATAACATTCAAGAATTATTGTTTTACACTCACTAAATTTCTTTCAATAGCATATAAAATGGGGACGAAAGGGGTGAATTCGGTTGTAAACTTACTTGTTTTTTCTCCAAAAGCACGATTCAGTTTCCCGCACGTTGCAGCAATTTCCCGCACGATGCCTGTGTTTTGCATACACTGCACATGACCGCTCGCACTCTCACGAGGCTTTGCGCATGCTCGTAATGTTCGACGCGTTTGCTTCGTAGTTGCTGTTTCCAAGCGTTTCTTGCAAAACCGCCAGTTTATATGTCTTGTTTTCGACATTATATTTCATTGCACAAACTCGAAACTCCGCAGAGAATGAGTCTGAAGTCTACAGTCTAGTAACATGGGGATTATATGCATATACATCTTTCATGTTGAAGCAGACTTGTGTCGGGAAGTAATCGGAGCCTGTTTCATCAGCCCTTTAGAACAGGGAAGTACTGATATCTCAAAAAGTACGCAACATAATTAGCCAGAAATATGTATGTAGCATTATATTGCCATTCTAGATGTGCCGTGAAAATTTCGTGTCTTTTGACCAACAGTTTTAGGAAATACGCGAGGTTGAAATTTCGGGGTTTTCAGCCCCTCACTTCTAGCACGGCTTCGATAGCCGTTAGGAATTCAAAAGCTTTTACGACTTTTGGGGGAGATAATTGCACCGTAGCCCCGCGCCAGTCCATTTATTGTGTATAAGTTGGCTTAGTCTATGCGTTTACGCATTCCAAAATTTAGCTCAATATTTCATGTCCTCTAGTGTTGTTATGTACGAAAAAATATTCGCGGCGTATTACTATTAGCATGACACTGTTTTTGATTAAGCCTGTGGTCGTAGGACGCCCTTTTTGGTCATAGAATTGTGCAACGCACGCTGGATGTGGAGTAGAGTTGGGCTAATACGTTTCGACTACCTAATGTTTATTTGCTTGAATTGAATATCTAACACTGAAGTACACGTAAAAGACTTGACTTATACGTGATTGGAAATATCCAGCTCCATCAAATGCCTTTGTTCTTTTTTCGATTCAAAGTTTCAGTGCAAAATTATCGCCGACGAACTTTCGTGGCCTTGTTTCAGTTTCCCGCAGTAAATCGTGTTTAATTATGATCAAGCCTTTTAGGAACTTCGATAGGCGCATTACATTGTGCTGTCATTACGATTTGATGAAAGTTATCATTCGATATTTTATCCTTGATAGAAACTATTAAAGAGTTGTGTATTATCCCGTTTTCTTACATCATTCTTATCTATATTCAAAAGCCAATTCATTTTATATGCTTTGCGTGAAGAGGAGTGTGTTAAAATTCAGTGTGCGAATTAACGTTATCGGTTTTGAAGATGGTGGTCGATATGTAATGGGCTACCATACTGTATTTCGTGGATGGATTTTAACTTGCCTCACCGATACCAAATCTAATAGAGAGTAAATACTGGTATTTAAAGGTATCATTAATGTAGTTGTCCATCTGGTGTTACATTTATTAATTCCAGATCTGTCACACTATTTCAAAAATAGAAACATATAACACATTTAAAAAGTAAGTAATGCAAAGTTATTTGTCAACTGGTACCGTTATAGGCCTATTGTCAAAAAGAAAATTCAAAACACACAACTATGTTTGTTGCATCTACTGACACTGTAGATCAAAACCATATAGAAATTTAAAGGCTCACCTGTTTCACTATCCCTGCAACCGATACTCTCCTTTTTTTCGGGCTGCCCCGAATGGTGTTGTGTGACATCACCTCTGGTTTCACGTACGCCGAAACGACGTCCTTGTCGGCTGTGAAAACGGCACACTTCTTCATGACCTATATTTAAATCAAAACGATAAACAAGTATACGCTACGGAGTTGTTTCCTATTACCGAACATTTTTTGTTTTATTGGTGCAAACGGGCAACATTATGCAATAGTTTAGCCAAAAATATCCTTATAGATAATTGAGACGTTATACATTTAATTGTTCCGAAAATACTTGAAAAGTAAGCCAAATTCTAGAAGAAAATTATTTCAAATAACTGTTCCACAAAAGTTGTTTCTCTTTGATACCGACGCAAATCGTATTGTAATTACCGAACGTGCGCCTTTTGTATGTGGACATTTGTACTTTGTATTTTCGGTCAATGTTTATTAACGCAGGACAACGAACATCCAAATTTTAGCAGTTATTACGTAAATTTTTAGTACATTACGTTTATGTTTTGTTTTCTTTGCCGCAGTTTAGCAATTTTAGGCACTGGCCGCGTATTCGAGTTTATGTACGCGCACCATTGACAAAGTACACAGAGACTCCAACCCCAAGCACCTTTTGATCTGGAGATTCTGCTGCCTGAAACCCCTAGCAAACGCGCGATTCCAAGTTGATGTGTGCGAAGCGCGAAGTTCCTAGGATTGTAGATGTTCTCTGGTGCTATCTAATTATTCTAGGGCTTATTTTTTCAACATACGATAGAAATAAGTAAGAAATCCTTTCCACCGGGAGACACAGAGCCAGGGCGGGAGAAATCAAATCTCAAACGGGAGAACGGGAGATTGCGCACAAATGGGTTTTCGGCGGGAGATCTCCCGTCGAAAACAGAATAGTTCGGAGTCTCTGAGTACACGTTGGGTAATACTAATAGGATATTGTTCGATAGTGAGATACCTGATTACTGTAGTAGTGGTTTCTTACACGGTGGTTTTATTTTCGTGCTTTTCGCGCTTTGAAGTTTAACCGCGAATTTAACACCACGCGAGATTTTTTTGAACTCGTGGGTTGTTACAACGCTATATCATTACCGCGAGAAAGTCGGCACCGATGGAAACCGCGAAAGTTTTTGTACGCGAAAGAAACCACTTTTACAGTATACATACATATAACATTTAACAAGCTCTTATAACAACATCGCATTTATTACCTACGCCAAGGGGGGAAGTTATGTTTTCGTTACCGTTGGTTTGTTTGTTAGTTGGTTTGTTTTGCCGTTCGTTTGTCTGTGTGCATAATAACTAAGAAAGTAGTTAAATGGAACGTAAACCCAAAGATCAATATGGATTGAGTGAAATCAGTAGTATTAGTAGAACACATCAGTGAAAGTTTGAGGAAAATTGGGAAATTGATGCAAAAGTTATGAATTTTAAAGTTTTGGTGTTGGAACTGCTGGGTAAGGAGACTGCTAGAGGTTATGACGTATGAGTGGACTACAATATAAAGAAAATGTAAAGGGAATTTAATTAAAAAAATCATTTTTCATGAAAATTGCATGTTCCATCAACTTGATACTGACATATGTCAGGGGTAGCACTTATTCCTTCTGCTTTCTAAGAGCGGCTAGTCAAGTACTCTTTCATTTTGCTAGAAAAGTGAATTTTTGTGGAATTCCTTTTATATTTTCTTTATATTGTTGTCCACACATACGTCATAACCTTTAGTAGTCCCTTCATCCAGCGGTTCCAATACCATAACTTTAAAAATGCATAACTTTTGCATCCATTGTCCGATTTTCGTCAACTTTCACGGATGTTTTCTACTAATGTTACTGCTTTTACTCGATCCACATTGCTCTTTGGGTTTGTGTTCCCTTTAACGGGTTGTGATGACACTTACAGGAAAGATTTAATATGACACAAATATGAAACGATTGACTTTTGGCAGTGATCCGAAAATTTTTTGTGGCATTTATGAAGGGTTTTTTTATATTTTGGCAGGGAGAGTTAATGAACTGGAGTTAAGACTTTTCTGCGTATTTGAGGTTTGATTGCGTGCTCTATATTGCGTGCTGTAGTTTTTTGCCAGGACGAGGCGCGCAGTGCAGTTGCGGGGTTTGTGACGTAACAGAGGTTGCTATATTGGGAAATTGGGCGGTTTTTTGCATACAATGTTCAGAATACGTATAAATGGAAATCAAAGACGCCTGCTACTATCTTTGGTATAAATCACTGGTCATTGTGAAAGAGCGAGATCTGTGCGTATGGAAATGTTGGCTGCATGCATGGCTATGGTTTCGCTCTCAGAGTGTTTCTCTAGTTACATAAGTACACTGCACAAAGTAACTCTACCTTTGAGTGTTTACACACTCAATAAAGCAAATCAAAAGTCTATGGTATCTATAGCACTATACATGTACCTGATTGGTATACCCGGTAGTATACATGTATACCTTGAAACTTGCGCCACTCTTCTAGATTTTTTCTCTCGTTTTATGAAATTATAAATTTTGTTCTGAATTTATCCTTTAAACTACAGTAATGACATACCAATTTACAAAGTTTTTACCTTTTTCTTAACACAAAATCAAAATTGCAATAACGTACAAAAATGACTTGTGTAGTAATAGCAATAACAATATAAAGCATAAACAACAATATTTTACTATACCTTGGTTTCCTGCGTACAGTTTACAGCAGTGCCAGTTGACGAGTCACTTAGTGGCCCGCAAGCGAATTGTTCGCCTATCTTGAGAAGTTTGAGGGCTGTCACGGTAGTGTGGTATTCACTTTTGCAGTACATCTCCACAACTTTGTTGTTTCCATTCTCGATCACGCTTCCTCTGAAAAAGCTACTTCCGTCTCTCTTTGTCCTTTCTTCAATGACCTCTACAATTTCGAAGCGTCTTGGCCTTGCCATCTGAATAATACCAAGGATTACATTCACCACAGATTTAACAGCAAAAAGATAACATTCAAAACTGTTTAACGTTGTGATGTATTAATTCAGAAATAAAAAAAAAATGAAATTATTCGTGTGACTTGTGTCACTATACTTGGCATTATGGGGAAAGCATTACAGACTTTGTGTAGTCAAAATAACACATTCACTTTAACTTTCTATGTAAATAATACTTAGCGTCACCCAGCACAATAATTTTATTAGAGTATTATCATGAGTCACCTTGGTATTTATGTTTCCAAATATTTCAACCAGTCTATTAATATAGGAAGTATGTATACCTTTGATATTTATCAGAGGAATTGGAAGTCAAACTCAAAGGTTATGTGTACGGAGAAGATTTGCAAGAAGTTTCACATATCGTATTTGCAATGTAGCTATATAGTCTTTCGTTAGATCAATGTTTTTTTATGCCATGGCCATGGTTCTGCAAACATAAAGTCAGTGCTACTAGTGATGACATTATCCAAATACAGTTCTGTATTTCAATTTGTATAGTGTGCTACAATTCTAGTGCTAATATAGTTTACCTTTTAGCTTGTTACTTGTTGTCTGTAATCTCTATACAGGCTGGTTTAGACCACTTCACTCTTGCGTGCCGTTAGACGTTCATTTGAGACGAGACTCCAGTGGCAAATGAGAGTTGTTGGGGGTGTTATTCCCATTTATCGGTCCTTGTTTGAAAGGTTGGGCGAAGTTCAATGTATTTGCCCCTGCCAAATAACTTTCTACTCGGGCGTGGCAAACCTGCAGGCCAAGCCAGGGTTTAATGACTAAAACAGTTATCAGATTACGTAAGAGCATGATAAGGTTATTTGCCTGTGGCAGATCATTAGAAGTGAACTCAATTTTTTTTGTTCTTTCTATAGTTTTGTATGTTATATTCTTTTGGGAAATTATATAGTTATCCGTTTTGAATTTTGAACGGAAAAATTTGACCCAGTAATAACGAAAATACAGGATTAGAAAGGAGCATTTTAAAAGTTTGTCGACACACACACGCACCATCCATAGTTACATAGCCCATGCCAAAGCCAAAACAATCTCCGATATTTGCGGGTGCCTCCCCTCCCCCTTTTTTTTTCCTGTGTGACGGTGGCTGATATTTTGATTAGGCCAGGGTCAAGAAACAGGTGTTTTATATCTTTGGTTTTTAATTCCTTGATTGGCAAGATATACACTAGCATTGTTTACAGGGGTATAGTTTCTTGGAAGGAGAGTTTTGCTTCATGGAGCATTACAAACTGTAGATAAACATGCATGGTTTGTGTACAGTATGGTACGGAGTATATAGAAGCAGGGAGGTGTCACCTCCCTGATAGAAGCTACGCTAAGTGGGTGTTATTGTGTCTGTACTAAACATTGTATGTTTATGTATTAATTTGTAGATAGACACAATAATATTGTGTCTATTTATGCTGTTAGTTATCAACATGTCCCATTTATTTCATCATGGACCCTATTCTAGGGTCCATGATTCCATAGTCATTCATGTCACTGTCACTCTTCCACTTGCTGTCAAATTCTTATTGTCATTCTGGTTTCCTTCTGACATCGTTGATCTTTGTTACGACGACAACATTTTCTGTTCCCAGTTTTTTCCCGCTTCCGTCGTCATCTTTCTTAACCTTATCACACGATATGAACAAAGTAAATGTAAAAACATATGAAGGCCACCGGGAATATTTTGATAATATGTTTACAGTCATATATAATGTTAGTGTGTTGGATCGATATAACTGGAGAACAATAGATAAAGCACACTTGCGTTCTAACTTTATAGACAAGCAGAGTATACCTATTTATTTTCCTTCGGCGTCTTAGATATTTGTATCATCATCCCATATAACATAGAAATGGCAACGTAGTCGAGGTTTGGATACATGTCACAAGTATGCCAGATCCACTCTCCACAGAAGCCCGATTCGCGAGAACGCGATGACCACATCGAATTTAACCCTCACGATGACACGCACCGTGACTAGTTTGTAGGCACAAACCCTTGTTGGTCGTATAGGAGTCTGTATGCGCCAAGACTAATAGACACACCACTACACTGCAGCCTCTCCCTTGTTGGGAGAAGCTTGAACACAGGGCCTATATAGTTTGCAGGCACAAACCCTTGTTGGTCGTAAAGGGGTTTGCGCCAAGACTACTATATGCACCACTTCGGCACTGTCCCATAGGCCCTGTGTTGTAGCAGGGAGGTGGAGTTCTTCCACCTCCCTGGTTGTAGCTTCTCCTAACCTTGTTGGGAGAGGCTGCAGTGTAGTGGTGCGTGTACTAGTCTTGGTGCATGCAGACTCCTATACGATCAACAAGGGTTTGTGCCTGCAAACTAGGGCCTGATATGGGACAGTGCCAAAGTGGTGCATGTAGTAGTCTTGGCGCAGACTCCTTTACGACCAACAAGGGTTTGTGCCTGCAACTACACCGTGACCGTGACATTAGACCGCTCCGCAGCACAACGGAGTTGTAGAGTTTCGACTGTCGCACAGACAATCGCGACCACCAGACATGCAGGTTTACATACTTTAGATCAGGTGCAATCATGTGAACACTTTTGTGAACGATAGTGATTGGATGCCTGATTCGTTAACTAAGTGCATTGGTGGTTATATAGGAACATTGTGCTGAGAACTTGTATCAGTGCCACAAGAAATGTACATAACTGTAAATAACTGTTAAAATATAGATGCTATATTGTTGGACTTTTGAACAATTAGAACTCGAACAGAAAACAAAAGGCTTAATTAAAGAGGATTCGATAAGAAGTCTAATGTTGTATCATAATCTTTGATCGGAATGTGTATAGAACGTAACCTTTTACCATTATTATGTTTTTAAGATGTGTATTCACAGGCTATGTTAAGACAACTCATTATGACCTTTGTTTTTCATACTTATAATGAAATTCAGATTTTTATGTTGACATTTTATTTGTGTATTGTCATACTATCGGATGTATTCATATTATGTTAATAAAAATATTTGTATTCACGTGTGATAGCAGACAAGAAATGCAGTTTTCGTATATATTCTCATGTTTGCCTTAATTCTATCTTTATTTTTACTCTCTATACTCTATCTTCTGTTTCTATGGTAACGATACGATGTATATATGAAATTTGAGATATTTAACTTTGTTGGTGGACCAAATTCAAGTTTGCATGGTACACATTCTCATTAAGCTTATAAAGTACATTTTGATATATTAGTTTCTGTTTGCACAAGTTGATGAAGTAAGGTATTTCCACCTTCAAGTAAATGTATGGTGCATGGATTTATATTTCAGTGGAGTTTTACACACAAAACATAATTTGTTTCAGTTTATCATGACCGTATTCTGGTATAAAATCACTCGAGATTGTTTCGTTTATTTCTATGTCTATTGGTCTTGTGTTGGCTATCATTATATTTTCATTTACAGAGAGATTTTGCGATGTGTTTGTTTTCCAAAAAGTGAAAGGATTTTGTGTCTGTAGAAGACATGTATATATCAGATATGCTGTCAGTAAACAGCATGTCTTATTTATTCCATAATCATCTATCTCACTGACGTCACCCTTCCATTGTCAAGTTCTTTTCGTTGTCTAGTTTCCTTTTGTAATGAGCTGTCATCGTTGATACACCGACAGCCACTTTCTGTTCCTATCTTCTTTCCGTTCCCCCTTGTCACTATTTTTACCTCATCACATGATATCAGTGTTGTAAATGTAAACAACATCGGAAAGACACTGGCGAATATTTTGAAAATAATATGTGGCTTATTTCAAATGTAAACGACGTGTTGAATTGCGTACTGGAGAACAATGCATACGTTTAAAACACACTTGTTTTTAAACTACAGAGCCAAGTAATCATGTCTACTTTATTCTTTTCCTGTGTCTTTATTAAAGTATCTAACTTCTTGTCACAAATCATAGAAGATGTACTGTCGCGATTTTGCACGCAAACGGGTGTAGTATGCCATGCAGCCCCGCGCGCTATACTTATTTGAATTAAGTTAGCTAGAGTCATGTGTAAGGTCTACGGCAGACTCTACTGGCAAAATTGGTCTGAAACCTAAGACTATAGAGTATCTACCCAATTACAAGACAAATTGAGTTCGAATGCATTCCAAAATACTCGTAGGGGTGATTAAGTGTGGGCGATAGGACATATGTGGACGTGACACCTGAGGATTGCGATACGCCGAGAACTATACCCGCACAGGAAGAGTTCTGTGGATTCCCGAGAAGGGTTTGACTCCCACTCACGGTTAGTTTGCAGGCACACACTCTGTTGGTCGTAAAGGAGTCTGTGCCAAGACTACTTCATGCATCACATGAGGCGCTGTCCCATAGGCCGTGTGTTGTAGCTTTTTCCCTTGTTTGGAGAGGCTGTTAGTGCAGTGTTGTATGTATTAGTTTTACTTACTTACTTACTTACTTTACTTTTCCGGAACGATGTTGTAGGACAGAGCCTGTTCATCGATCAGGTAGAGTTATCTCTTGATGCTCTCCTTCCAATCAAGCAATTGTCCAGCGCTGTTACCCTTCTAATACAATTAACAGCTCAACTTCTATTGCGTATTTGTGTTATTACCAAAAATGGCCTATGGCAGGAGTTGACAGCTACTGGAGACCAAGAGCATGTATTATGTACCAATACACATACATGTAATGACTATAATCAGTCATAATCAAACACAACACCTTTCCATTGCTTGTCTAGCCTATTCTTAAAGGCATTTACGGAACAAGCAGAGACCACTTCTTCTGGGAGAGAGTTCCACATATCAACAACTCTGTTAGCAAAGAAATACTTTCTGACATCTAACCTTGCAAACCGTTTTCCCAGTTTCATGGAATGAAGTTTCATGGAGTTTTGGCGCATGCAGAGTCCGTTATGATTAACAAGGGTAAAGTCAGGGTCCTGTTTGAAATCTTGTATTCGTTTTTGCTCTTTACTCCAAGTCAGTTTGTAAAGTATTGACCGACTGTGTCACAGTGGTAAAAACATCGCGATATGACGTTGCCCATGCCAAAAATGGACATTGTGATTATTATGGCGTCACATCTGAGGATTGGTCCATGACCGTTTCGGGTTCGTTGAGGGTCTCAGACAATTTTACGTGGCACTGAGCGCAGGGGCGCAGTCCACGGTGTGTCGCAGTCATGCGGTGTCTTAGCCGACCCCCCCCCCCCCCCTTTCCGCCTTTCCCAATACCCCACGGGCAACATGTATTAGTATATCGTGCACTTATCGTAAATGTGTAATGATTAAGCAAGCAGTACTTAGCGCACTCAGTTGGACAAATTTGCTCCCAGTCGATCAGATGCAAGGATTTCAGTAGCTTTTAGTATTTGGTCAGACCATGGAGCTCCATGTTCAGACGAAATATCTGACAAAACGGTTCATGTAATGCCTTTTTAGGTTGCATTTTATGGAGGAACTTGTCGAATGGGATATTTCTTAAGTCAATTATATTCGACAAGTTTTGAGAAATTCTGTAGTCGGGGGGGGGGGGTGTTTCATTAACAGGTTCGTTGGGGGTTTTCACTGACAAATTTCCTATCAGCCAACCAAACGCAAGGATTTTAGTAGCTTTTAACATTTGTTAGTGTAAATCATTTCATGGAACGGTCCCTCTTGGGGGCATTTCGTGAAGCGGAATGTCAGATATTTCGTCTGACCAAGAAATGTTAAAAGCTACCGGGATCCTCGCGTGTGATTGGCTAAGAGCTAATTTGTTTGACAAGTTTTTGGACAAGAGAGCTTTATGAAATGCCTCTTAGTCTAATATGTCTGATCTTGTATGACATTTTATTTGACAAGTTCCTTTTATGAAATGCACGCATCTTTGATCCGTGTGAAAAAATGGGAAATTTTTATTGCATAAGTTGTGCGTACGTATATGCACGTGTGCGTACGTGTTTGTCCAATATTTTCGGGAAGTGGTCAATGCACTACATGCTAGCTACAACCAGGGAGGTGGAATCCACCTCCCTGCTACAACCATGCTACAACCTAACCACTGTATTATTAGTATGTATACGACGTCACATACTAGTAGTGCACTGCGCTGCCCAACCTAGCCATATACCAGTGCTACAAATTGCAAATTATTGTCAGTTGCCTTCATCGAACCCGAATCACGCACTTTTTGCATCTTTTCGCGTGACATTTTGCGACTGCTGCAGACTAAAATAAAGTACGAATTGTGAGTTTAAGCCGTCTGTGGTAGGTATATTGGGCTTTACAGAATTAGAAGTCTTTACTTGGATTTTTTGACCAAGAGTAGAGTCTAAGAGTTTTAAGACAGTCGGTGACGAATTGCATATCTGCCTTATTATCAGTATGAACATCAGTAATTCCGTGGGCTTTGCTCTGGTATACTAGAAAATAATGGTGCATCGTACAGTGTATTATGACATGGGTAATGTCGTTCCACTTCTCTAGCGATTGTAAACGAAAACTGTGCGAAAGAGCATTATGACCTTTTTAGGAATTCGTGCTCAGTTAACCTGTTTTTTTTTTAATTACATGAAAGCTAAGTTAAGATTATGGTCTTGATAAGTTAAAGCAGCAGCGAAGACATGCAACAGCCTCTGACATTTATTTTATTTGTCAGCTTTGACTGTTATGCATTTCGCATGCACTTTAATACAATGTATGATTGGGGCACCACCTAACTGCGACCAGCAGCCCCAACGTACAACGTAGCCGCCTTACGGCGGGGTTCGAGGCTAGGGCACCACCTTTCGATCGGTAGGGCACTTTCCCATCGGCACCCTGCGTATCGTGGCTGTTTGCGTATATTGACTAGAACGAATGGTACCCGCAGGATAAGTGTCATTAGTTATAAAGACAATAAAAACGAAGAAACGAAAACAAACCAAGCTAAAAATTACACATCCGTTCAGTAACGACGCATGGCTATGAAGTTCACGTGTATTACCTATAGGTTGTGGCCTGTGGAATTCACGTGTATTACCTATGCTGTGAAATTCACGTGTTTACCTATGGAGGGAAGGGGTGTCGATCGCGCGGTTCCCTTTTTAGCTGCGCGAAGATAATGGATCGCACGCATTGAAATTGCGCTATTTTAAAACGGAGATTCATAATCAACGAGACGGTCACGATATCTAAAACTGCAGTATTTATGTCATATTTGAGGTAGGAATTAGGCGGATTTGTGTTATATTTTTAGAATGTACAGGCTAATTTTACACATCCTTGGCTTAGTTTAGGGTGACGAATATGTGGTACCTTCAACCTAACTGCGACCAGCCCCAAACGCAGTGTTGTGCGTGTTGGGGCTCCCACAGTGCGTAGCTGTGTATACGGAGCGTCCCGGGGTTACCCCCAACCCTACATGTAATGCTACATATGCAATCATGTCTCGGTGCCTGGCCTGGTTGTTGCAGTGTATTGATATACCTTGTAGTGTTCACCATGCTTTATGTTCTATAATCCACATAATTTACCCCAGGATATTTATCTGGCATGTTGTCAAGACACAATAAATATTACAAGTTTTTGAAGTAAAGAAACAAGTCACAAATTCTGCATATAGGGCCTTCTATTAATGTGTTACAGTTCTAATTAATACTATAATAGAGTTCTATATGTGTTGCACTCAAGGGCAGGCACCAGCCTGCCTTCTGCACATTCACCTGTATTGACTTGTGTTGTTGGGCTTCTGGAAAGACAGTTAGTCTTGTATTGCCTGCCCACTTTTAGCAAGTTTCCACTGTATGTCAACCTGATATTTTGTTTATATTGCACTTGCAGTAGTGACTGAGAATGTAATTGATTGACTGAGTTCATGAGGACTTTGTACTTCTTTGACAGGAGGGCATCTATCCCTGGCTTGAATCTGTTGAGTCTAGTTCCTTCACGGCTGTATTTGGCAGCATGTCCCAGTGAGCTACTACCCTGTGAGTAGAATTATTTGTCCTGATATTTAGACAGCATTCCACAAGTTGTGACACGTGAAATTGAAATGTTTTTAGTAGCGGCTCAACATTCAGATGTGACGCATTGACATACTGTACGCTTGCACTTGACGTCACATTGTCACATTCACCCAAACAAAAACTCTATTGAAGAATAATAAGAACTTATGGCAGGTGTCAGTGGCGTATATAACACACACTGTGATGAGGAGCTGTAATGAGTCCTTTACACCATATTTATAGTCAATATTATAGTTGTTTATCCTGTAATTATGGGGTATGTTTTGTGGTTTTTTCTAGGACCACATTCGCAATGTGATGTACAATGTACTTTACTAATATGACTAGTAAGGTTTTGTGAGCCAGCATACGATGGGATTGAGTCTCCTTTGAGTCAGCTTAGATGTGTTGTTGTGCACGTATGTCACTTCCTTGCGCAATCCACAATGTTTTTCAAAATATGGCAACGAGTAGTAATAGTAAATAATCCTCTTGGAATTATATGCTCTTTCATATTTCATAAGAGGTTTCTCACTATCTCACCAAGAAATGGTAAAAACCTGAAGTTAAGGCTCAACCACAAACTATATGATCCCTTTAAGAAGATATTTATTATTGTTTTGTCTTTATGCAGGATCTGGGAGTGGCAGGCTGTGGATAGAGATTTGTTTGTTCTTGTTGAAAGTGTGTTTATATTTGTGTCTGTTTTATGTTGTATTGTTTTCTTCACCCACATTTTTCATTTCATACCATTACATCTTCATTCAGTGAATTCCATTGAAACTTCATCTGAAAAATCATCCAAGCCCTTCATTCCAGGTTACCATACCTGAGATATAAATTCAAAATCCAGGTTACCAGGCCTGAGATATAAACTCAAAATCCAGGTTACCAGGCCTGAGATATAAACTCAAAATCCAGGTTACCAGGCCTGAGAGATAAACTCAAAATCCAGGTTACCAGGCCTGAGAAATATACTCAAAATCCAAGTTACCACGCCTGAGAAATAAAGTCAAAATCCAGGCTACAAGGCCTGAGATATAAACTCAAAATCCAGGTTACCAGGCCTGAGAGATAAACTCAAAATCCAAGTTACCAAGCCTGAGAATTAAAATCAAAATCCAGGTTACCAGGCCTAAGAAATAAACTCATATCAAGGTTAACAGGCCCAAGAAATAAACTCAAAATCCAAGTTACCAGGCCTGAGAAGTAAATTCAGAATTCAGTATAGAAGGCCTGAGAACTAAACTCAAAATCCAGGTTACCAGGCCCAAGGTATAAAATCAAAATCCGGGTTACTAGGCCTGATAGATAAACTTTAATTGAAAATTTAACTGAATTGTAAACCAGAGAGAAAAAGCAACAAATTTCAAACCTCTGAAATTGAAGTTGTGTGTCTTTAGTTTTTATACGAGTTTTAGTTTTGAATACACATTGAGTATTTGGGAATAAATTGTAGTACATACAGGTCAAGATTTATTGTGTGTGGAGGAAATTTGATTGACTGATTGATTTTTGAAAGTGCATGTGAAAACATCGATTTGAAAATATAAGTGAAGTTTTTGAGTGACTGCATTAAGGAAGCTTATTGCAAGGGAAACACTTGAGCGATTTTGTAAATTCTTAACTGGATTTTGTAGTCAAAATTAATTCAGAAAGCTATCAACTGGTTGAAGCAAAATATAAAGTAGTTTAATAGGAGGGTATTTCCATTCACTAAAACCAATAAATATACTTGCAGTTTTCACAGTACAAGCTTTGGGAAAGTAATTTGTAATGATAGATTACATTGGAAAAATAGTTTGAGGAGACAGTGTGATTGTGAAAATCCCCTTAGGCACTGAATTGTATCTTTAATTGTATCTGAATCTCATCTCAAATCGTATCTGAATCTCATTTGGAATCCTATCTAATTCATATTTCCAATCGTTTCTGAATATCATTTTCAGTTGTATTTGAAACTTGTCTTGAATCATATCTGGATCTCATGTGTGTATATTTTTTGCTATTATCTTAATACCATTGGTGCGTATTTAATAGTTAAATTGTCTTTATTTTTCATCAGATATTGTATATTTTATTTTCATTGCAAAAAGTTTTTGAGTCACAGAGTTGTGGTTGACAGCCAAAGTGTAATTATTAGACTCTGAGAAAAACAAAGATAATTGAAGGAAACACAGAGAAACTTCAAAAATTAAACCAAAAAAGAGTTTGGAGAAAGTATATTAGACATAATTTTGAGGATTAAGTATTAAAGAAGTCTTGATTTTGTGGAAGAATTGATTGACTTTGGCCTTGTACATGTACATGTGCTTATAGAGAGATTTACCTTGTGGGGAAAGAAAAATATTGCGTGCAGTTCATATTCACTTTCATTTTAAAGCGATTTGACTGATACAAGTAGTGTATTGTTATTGAAGCTATTTTTATATAAACATAACAAAAAAAAATCACACCTGTTATTCTGGTAGCAAACTCGGTTAACACAAAAATACACAAACAAGTGTGAGTGTAGTAATCACATTCTTGCACTTGCCACAGTAACTATTACCAGCACGTAACAGACAAAGAGCGCTACATGTTGGTAGAAACAAATCGCTTCAGTGTTATTGATTGACTTATACAGTGAAGTACAAAAGGAATTTTGAGTACATAGCTCTAGCACACACATTTTGCTTGGTAGACAAAAACGGCATCTGTTGGTAAAAAAGGACCGGGTGTTGTATCATTGCAAGCACATTGTACAGTTAAGTACAGTACACATATACTAGTACATGCAAGTTTCAAGACACTACAGTATACGCAATATTGCTAAAATATAATCATAATACTAGTGGAGTAGTCGTGATTCATACAGGTATACGGATTCAAGAAGTATATTAATTGAACAGTTAATTGATATATTGTAGCATAATCAATGTTTAAAGATTTAAGGCCATATAGTTTGACAATGGAAGCAAGTGAATTCAAGGATATTATTGGTGATATTCTAGATATCCTCCATAGTTGTGACATGATGGGAAATGTAGAGGTCAGTGAATGTGATGCATGTTGCAATGTGGTTAATGAAAATGAAAGCAGAGTACTATGTGAGGATTGTGGCAAACAGTTTCATGTGATGTGTACAGGAACCATTTCTGAGTCTAGACTGTGTGATGCAAGGTTGATTTGGATATGTTCAGCATGTGGAAGCAATAATATTGCCCATCGCATCTTTGACAAAGTTGGCATTCCCTGTCATTTCAACAGATATGAGCTTCTTGAAGACATTGGTGATGAAGATTTTGGTGTTGATATTTCACATTCATCACGCAAGAGCAGCCAGTGGAAGAAATCAACCAAGAGACTGAAAAAGAGGTATGTGAAGAGGAAGGACAAACTTGGAATTTCAGAAATGACAAATGTGTGTATGCAGAAAAGAGCAGATTGTGAGAGAGATGAATCAGATTCGACATTCATTACAAATTTGACCAAGAGGCAATTCCAGCCATTAGAAATTGCAGTTGATGATGGTTGGACAATTGTGAAATCAAGGAAAACAAAAATGATTGAGAAGACAAAAGTGACAACATCCCAAACAATGACTGACAATCCCAAGACCAAGACCACTAACAAGAGTTCAGTGAGATCAGTAAATGGTGTGATTCTCCAACCTGGCGTGACCTACATTGGCAAAGCAATGAAAGCCTACTATCTTGAAAAGCAGAAAAGAGCGAAGACTAGCAAGGGCAAGAAATCTAAAGTACAAACAAGGCAAAAAGAACCTGGTAAACTTGTGAAGCGAAATGTGAATGCAAACTTGGACACAGAACGAAATGATAGTCTGCAGGTATATACTGAATCTGTGTTGAATGTATATTCAAAGTGTGTTCAGTCACCTCATGTTATGGCAAAATACACTGAACAAATCTGTGCGAAAACACAGAGAAGTTGGGCTGATGTGGCTAAAAGCACTTTGAATATGACTAATGAATGTTGCATACCGAATGGTGACCAAACTATATGTGCCTCTGTCTCTTCCACAGACATTGAGAAAAAACTGTCTAATGTGACCATGCTTTATGGAGGTGGGAATGCACGGCAACCAAGAAAGAAAGGTCGTTTCACCAAGATCCGCAACAGACAAATTGTGGCACCGATGAAAAATGTTGACTCACAGGTGCGTAATGATGAAAAGGTCCAAGATGACATTCCTGAAGGGGAACATGTAGCAAAGATTGAAAAGCTGTGTAAGAATGTAATATCTGACTGTGAGGACAGTAATTGCACAAGTAGAGACAGCACATGCTCGAATGATATGTCCAAAGTGAAGTGTGACAGAATCCACAGTGTGCATGAACTGAACCCATGTTACAGTGAAAGAAAAGTTGTTAAAAGTGACAGACAAATATCAGTGGAGGAGTTGTTCCCTGTGAATTCTTGTACAGATGTTAGTGTTCAGTCTCCATGTCACAGACCTGTTTCAGCTACACAGTGTGCTGAAGTTTGTAATGAATCAATATTCTTGCCTGAACGTGAACAAA
Organism: Diadema antillarum; assembly: GCF_040938485.1. Taxonomy (NCBI): domain Eukaryota; kingdom Metazoa; phylum Echinodermata; class Echinoidea; order Diadematoida; family Diadematidae; genus Diadema; species Diadema antillarum. The sequence goes on from NW_027271028.1 coordinate 2,282,051, forward strand.
ATACTAATCCATTTGACTGCATAATAATGAATGATGATTCTGCAAAAAGTGCTAACCACCATAATTCATATGATGTACAGGAATCAACAGTACATGTATTAGATGATGAATCAGCTGCAAGTGATTTAGAGACTGAAGAACGTGTCTGTAAGCCTGTTTCACTCTTGAGTTCTGAATGTGGTAGAGGGCAATCATATCCCATGACGAAAACAATTACACAAGGAAATTTTAATCAAGGTGATCAACGTTTTGGGTATACTGCTGGCAAACAATGTGCATGTAATTCCCTTGTGGCTGTTCTGTACACCCAAACAAAGAATGGAATTGAAATGAGACCTCGTGATCTTGATCAGATTTTGACACTTGGGAATGAGTTGTATTATTACATAAAGAAGGATTCACCATTGAATGAAGAGCTTGTAATGATAGATGAATTACCCAAGGAACTTCATATTTTGGATGAAAACTTTCAAATAGCTTATGCTGAGTCAAAATATGGAGTGTTGGATGGAAATCAAAACATTTTGTCCAATTTTGGTGCTTTGTCATTGAGCCAAGCTTTAGAACAAGAACTGTGCAGATATGATGCATGTCTTATGAATTTTGCTGAGAGTACATTTGCAATCATTACACATGACAACGGTTATTATGTATTTGATTCTCATTCCAGAAGTCATGATGGATACTTGGTACAAGATGGTTGCAGTGTCTTGCTTAGCATTTCATCATGGCAAGGTATACAGGTACACTGTTTGAATTTGGCAAAATCAATGGCATGTGATTTACGTACTACTCAGTTTGAACTAACCGGTCTGGCATTACAATCAAATTCTAAGAAAAATGCATTGACCACTAGTGGCTCCAAGAGATCAAACCCAGTAAATACTGCATGTAAGAATACAAATGATCAAAATAGCAACATTACAAAACATTATGATAATGTTAAAGGAATTAACAATGTTCGCTGTAAGACTCAAAATGAAGCAAAGAAAAATCGAGTAAATGTAAACAGTGATGACTATGGAAATGAGAATGAAGTTGAATTTGTTTCAGTTGACAAGACAACAGAAAGAAGAGATCGAAATTTCAATTTTGTGCCGATTACGTACGTAGACAAGCAGTCTTTGTGCAATAAATTGAATTTGATTTACAGTGGTACTGCCAATGAATTAATGGAGGATAGAAATGATAGTTTGTATATTGGGAAACCTGTAAATGTCAAGAGAGTTATGGGTGATGGCAACTGCTTTTACAGAAGTATTGCTCATGTAGTTACTGGCAGCGAAAGAAACCATTTCATGCTCAGGAAATCCAATGTGGCACATTTACTGGAAAAGGGTGATTTATTTAAAAATGTAATAGATACAGTGAAATATCAGAATGTCAGGGACTTTGTATTTCAAGAGAAATTGATGGATTTAGGAACATGGGCTGGTCACACTGATATTAGTTCAATGGCACATATGCTAGATCATGATATATATGTTTATGATGATCGAACAAAAAATTGGCAAATACTGTCTGCAAGGAAACCTGGATACTACAACAAAGTAACAACTGAGAGAGGCATATATATTCTGTTCACTGGAGGCAATCATTTTGACGTAGTGGAAAGTGTAACTACTGTTCTGTCTGGTACTTTAATTGAGAAATTACCTGTATTTCATGTGAATTCAGATGCCGGTGTTGAAAATAAGAAGGAAAGCCATGAGCTATCATCTAAGGTTACTAAAACCCAAACATTAAAAAATTGCAGTGTGGGAATAGGGAAAATGACATCAAAACCGATAATGGTATCAAACCTGCAGGAGACACAAATTCCATTACAAAATACATGTGAACAGACAGTAAATGTTGACATTGGTGCATCTGAGGTGGAACAAGTGGAAGAAAAAAAAAATATTAATCTCAAGTACAATCCTGTGAATAAATCTGATGTAGAGAAGTTTTGTTGCAAATTAGGTATAACAGTTAATGACAGATATAGCAGTATTGATACAGAAAAAGATGTGGTTGAAAACGATGATATTACTATCCTGTCACAACCATTGTCTATCTGTAGAATTACTGGTGATGGAAATTGCTTTTACAGAGCTATATCATATGTCACATGTGGTAAGGAAGATTCACATCGTGATATTCGAAAAGCAATAGTTAAGCATATTTTACGAAACAAGGGAGATTATGGAGGCCTTTTAAGATCAGGGTACACAGATATTGTAAAGTACATTGGAAAGGAAAGAGTATTTAACAATGGCACATGGGCTACAGAATTGGAAATAATGGCCTTATCAAATCTACTAGATACTGATATTTATATATATGAAGAGAACTGTTCGAAATGGATATTATTTGGTGCAAGCAAACTTCAGTTTGGAATTGTTACATCACAAAGAGGTATTTACTTGCAACACACAAATGGCAATCATTATGATGTTGTTGAATCTGTGTGTCCAAGGATCCAAAAATCAAGTTCGTATCAAAAGCTGCCAAGATCACAAAATATTACTGAAATGGAAACCCCTGTGACAAGAAAGAGAAAACCTACAACAAAGAGGAAAGTTACAAAACAAGTCAATGATTTTCAAACTAATGTATTGAACGATGAGCTATTAGAGGATGACATGGAACCTGCAGTTAAAATGGGAAGGCACCCTGGAGAATCTGAAGATGTTAAAACTACTATGGAAACTACAAAAAGGAAAAGAAGAAAAAATAGGAATGCTAATGTTACTCGACAGAAAAATAGGGATCGAATGAGAGCACAGAGAGAAAAGAAAAAAAATGAGCAAAGGCAGTTAGAAACAGATGTTTTATCACATGATCAGCCTTTTCTATTCCGTAAACTTAAAAATGCAGCCGCAAAAAAAGTAAAATATCAAACAGATGTAAATTACAGGTTAGAAAAGAAAGAGAAAATGAAGGTGAGACAAAAAGACAAGTACTCCTTGGATCTCACTTACAGAGAAAATGTCAAGAAAGCAATGAGTACAAGGATGAAAGCTAGATATCAAAACAATGCTTCATTCAGAGAAAGGCTGAAGAAAATGAGAAGATTTTGCTATAGAACCAATGTTCTATATAGAGAGAGGCTTAAGAAACTTCGGAAAGCTAGATATCAGAACAATGCTTTATTCAGAGAGAGGCTTAAGAAACTAGGGAAAGCTAGATATGAAAACAGTGTTCTATATAGAGAGAGGCTTAAGAAACTGAGGAAAATTAAATATGAAAACAATGCTTTATTCAGAGAGAGGCTTAAGAAACTGAGGAAAGCTAGATATCAAAACGATGCTTCATTCAGAGAGAGGCTTAACAAACTGAGGAAAGCTAGATATCAAAGAAATGCTTTATTGAGAAAGAGGCTAATGGAAATAAAGAGAGCTAATTATCAAAACAATATTATATTCAGGGAAAGATATAAGGAAATTATGAGAAAAGTTGCCAAAATTAGGTACAAGACAAATTCTGTGTACAGACAGCAAGTTGCAATGAGAAACGTGAAACGAAAAAAGCAAGAGAAAATTAATATGAGAAATTGTGATCATGTTTTGAAAAAGTTTAGGGAAATTGTTTCATGTGGCCCTGAATATGTATGTTGTGTATGTTTGAAATTATTATTCAAAAATCAAGTATTGAAGTGCTCAAAAGCTAAATATAATGATACGAAATGCTTAGAAGAGGAGTACTTGCACACATGCAATGATGACTGTGATGTTGACTGTCAAATAGTAAAGTCACCAAGAAATTCTTTATGGATTTGTTACACTTGCCACAGGAAGTTATTAGTTGGTAATATGCCTGCTGAAGCTAGCAGAAATAATTTAAAATTACATGCTATTCCTGCGGAACTTGGAAATCTGAATCAGTTGGAAACGCATTTGATTGCTCTAAACATTCCATTTATGAAAATTTTGAACTTGCCTAAAGGAGGACAGTATGGAGTACATGGCCCAACAGTTTGTGTACCTTCACGCACAGATGAAACTGTAGAGATATTACCTCGACCAGAGACTGATGATCAATTGATTCGCGTAAAACTGAAGAGAAAATTGTCGTACAAAGGACATTATGAATATCAGTTTGTCAAGAAAAAGAATGTGCTAGTTGCATTGGAATATTTGAAGAGAAACAATAAATGGTATTCTGATATTGCTATAAATAATGAATGGAGTTCTGACTTATCAGAGGAAAATAGTAAAGCAGTTTGTGTTAAACCGTTGGATTCAAGTGAAATTAATGATGATGACGATGATGTAGAGGATGATCAAGTTGAACGATTACAAGGCATTCAGTTAGACACATGTTTACAGAAGATTGATATGAGACAAGAAGTGCTTGATCAGTTTTTCGATGATATTATATGTTGTGCACCTTGTGAAAAGAATAGTCCTGTATCGCTGTTGATGGATGAGAGTAATGAGGCGAAATGTTTTCCTGCTCTATTTCCAACAGGCCAGCCAACATTTCATGATACCAGGTACACTGAAGTAACACTTGGTCGTTATTTACATAATCGCCTGATGCATGTGGACAACAGATTTGCGAAAAATACAGAATATATCTTTTATGCTCAGTGTATTTATGAACTGCAACAAATACTTTCTAACGTTTCTATAGCTCTCAGAAAAAGCTCAGAGGAAATAGATAATTCCATATCGATGCAATGTTCAGATCTAAAAGATACAAGAAAACTTCGTGAGATACTTGATTCAAATAAAGGATACAAATTTCTGAAACAAATACGGGGAACACCTCCATACTGGCAATCTACGCAGAAAGATGTATTAGCAATGGTTAGACAACTTGGAAAGCCTACATGGTTTGCATCATTTACATCAGCTGAAATGAGATGGCCTGAAGTTATTAATACATTGCTAAATCAACAAGGTGATAGAAGAAAAGCAAATGATCTAGATTGGACAGATAAGTGTAATTTACTAAGGTCAAATCCAGTGACTGTAGCTCGTATGTTTGACAAACGCTTTCATGCATTTTTGAATAAAGTGATTCTTTCTCCGGCAGAACCTATTGGCAAAATAATTGACTACTTCTACAGAATTGAATTTCAACAGAGAGGATCTCCACACACACACTGTTTATTTTGGGTCGAAAATGCACCTAGCTTGGGTATCGACAAAGATGAAAATGTAATAGAATTTGTTGATAAGTATATTTCATGCAACATTCCATGTGAGGATGAAGATGAGGAACTATATGAAATAGTGAAGAATGTTCAGATTCATTCAAAGAAACATTCAAAATCATGCAAGAAAAAGGGAACTACCTGTAGATTTAATTTTCCAAGACCACCTTCTGAGAGAACATTTGTTGTGAAGCCTGATGATAATTTGGAAGTTACAGATGAAGCTCAAGATATTCTGTCTACAGTAAAGAATTCATCATGTATGGAACGGACATATGATAATGCTAAACAGCTCTTTGAAGTTCTTGGGATGTGTCAAAAGGAATTTGAAGATGCCTATAATGCTGTAGCTACAAAAGAAGATATAGTCATGAGAAGAAATCCAAAAGATATATGGGTGAATCAATATAATCCATTCTTACTCAGAGCTTGGAATGCCAATATGGATTTGCAGTATATAACAAATGAGTATGCCTGCATTGTTTATGTTGTGTCATACATGTCAAAAGCAGAAAGAGAGATGGGTTTGCTCTTGAAAAATGCAGAAAGTGAAATGAAAGAGGGCAATGAAGATGCTGGGAAAAGTATGAAAGAAATAGGACATGTGTATATGCAAAACCGTGAAGTTTCAGCGCAAGAAAGTGTGTATCGTGTTTGTAGCCTGAGACTGAAAGAATGCTCAAGAAAAGTAGAGTTTATACCTGTAGGACCAAACCCTGTGAGAATGAGTTTACCATTGAGTGTTATACAGAACAGACGAGACGATGATGATAGGAGTCCATGGATGCCAAACAGAATTGATAAATATAAAGCCCGACCTGATGATTTTGAATTTGAAAATATGTGTTTAGCCACATTTTGTTCAAAGTATAGACTACTCAGTGAATCTGATTTGAAAGGTAAGAAACAGAAACAGAATGTATTCAAATTGAGAGACCAGCTGGGCTATGTACAAAAACGATCAAGAACGAATGATGCTGTAGTGAGATTTCCTCGTTTTTCGTTGACTGTAACCCCAGAAAAATATTATCAGAGTATATTGCAACTGTATTTGCCATTCCGCACTGATAAGCAGTTAAAACCTAATCAATTTTTGTCATATCAGGAATTTTACGAAACTGGATCTGTACGAATTTATAATAAGAACCTGAAAAGTGTCAAAAGTATTGTCAATGAAAATCTCAGGCAGTTTGAAAAAAATGCTGATATAATTGATCAAGCACAAGAATATCTTGAGAAATTTGGTCCACAAGAAGATGCATGGGGATTACTCTGTCCAGAAACAGAAATTGAAAGACATGAAACAGCTAGAATCCATGAAGAAGTTGAAGATGGTGACAATGAATTTAGAATCCCAGATCTTGAGCCCAAATCTCAGGAAAAAGAGTCATATGGCATAGAATTCCGATCATGTAGTATTTCGAGAGAAGATAGTAATGTCTTATTAAGATCTTTAAATAGCAAGCAGCAAAAGGTGTTCTACAAAATACGTCAATGGTGTCTTGACAGAGTTAACAGAAAAGAACCTACAACATTTCAGATATTTGTGACAGGTGGTGCTGGAACAGGAAAAAGTCATTTAGTGAAGTGCATATGTAATGAAGGGACAAGAATTCTTAGCAGAATGATGCATAATCCAGATGATATTTCAATTATGAAAGTAGCTCCAACGGGAATTGCAGCTCACAACATTGGTGGTAGTACTATTCATAATGCTCTGTCCATACCCATTTCTGCTACACTACCTTACCAACCTCTTGGAGAAGAAAAGATAAGTCATTTACGTAATCACCTGGGTCAACTACAGATACTAATAATTGATGAAATATCCATGGTTGATCAGAAGCTGTTGTGGTATATTCATGGACGTTTAAGGCAAATAAAGCAGACACGTGATGATACTCCATTTGGAAAGGTTTCAGTTATTGCAGTTGGAGATTTCTATCAGTTACCCCCTGTAAAAGGTTCTCCTTTGTATAAAGACACACTGCAAAGTTCTTTATGGACAGACAACTTCTTTATAATTAACTTGGATGAAATAATGAGACAAAAGGATGATGCAAAGTTTGCTGTTCTTTTGAACAAATTAAGAATAAAAGGAAAGACAGATGAATTATCTAGTGATGATGTAGCAGTTCTTCAATCATGCCAAACTGGAGAACAATGTGAGGATATATTGCATATATATTCTTCAAACAAACAAGTAAATGACTGGAATAAAATAATGCTTCACAAAAAATGCACAAATATCATATGTGTGAATGCAGAAGATTCTGAACTCAGTGATGAGGGAAAAAACAAAACATGTGACAAACCACGGAGATGTACTAAAGCTTCCTTGCCAGCATATCTTTGGATTGCTGAAAGTTCTAGAGTGATGCTTATCAAAAATGTGAATGTGAGCAAAGGTTTATCAAATGGCTGCATTGGCACTGTAACTAACATAGTAAGAGGAAATGTAAATGCAAGACCTACAAGTGTGGTGGTAAAATTTGACAATGAAAAAGTAGGAAGTCAGTCAGTAGAAATGCAACAGGAATCAATTGGAAAAAAGTATACCAGGAAACAATTTCCCTTAAAATTAGCATACGCATGCACAATACATAAAGTACAAGGCATGACAGTGGAAAGAGCTGTTGTTTCTCTGAAAAATATATTTTTGCCCGGGCAAGCATATGTAGCTCTGAGCCGTGTTACATCATTATGTGGATTAACAATTGAAGATTTTGATCCAAAAGTTATGTATTGCAATCCAGCTGTTAAAGAAAGTTTAGAGAACATGCCAACATTTGTTGATGAAACGCACATTGACAATGATGACTCCATTGCAACTATGAGTATAGTGTTACACAACATTCAAGGTCTTAAAGCACATTTCAAAGATATCCAATCAAATTTCCTATTTAAAAATTCTGATATTATTTGTCTAACTGAAACTTGGCTTAATGATGACATTTTTTATGTGAATTTAGATCAGTTTAAAATGTACAATCAGCCACGGTCAAAATCTTATTGTGATGAAAGTCCCTTATTTTCTGCACTGAAAAATCAAGCACATGGTGGAGTTGCAGTGTATAGTAAAATCAAATCTATTAGTAGGCTGGATTTACATGTCAATAATCTGGAATATATTGCATTTGCAGTAACTTGTCCTTCATGTCTCATTTCAGTGATATATAGACCTCCTAGATATGACAAGAAACAATTTTGTAAAACACTAAAGAGGTTACTTATAGAATTGCAGCAGAGAAGTACAAAATGCATAGTTATTGGTGACTTCAATGAAAATCTCAGACAAAATTCAAGTGATTCATTTGTGCATAAATTAATGTGTTCTTATGGATATCAACAACATGTTCTTGATGCTACAACAGAAGGTGATACATTGATTGATCATGTATATAGCACAGGTATCGATACACTTCATGCTGAAGTTATTCCCCTTTATTACAGTTACCATGAAGCTATTAGAATACAGTTTTGATGAGTGCCATTGTGGGTTTATGCAAAGTAATGTATATTCTCAAATCAATTAACATTTATTTTTCATTTGTCATATTTCCTTTTATAATACAAAATTAGTTAAACAGAATAGTGTTATTACAAATGTAGGAAGAGTATACGACAATAAAAAAGACAGTTAGGAGTAGTGATACATTATAGTTGATACCGAAGTGATTGAAGTAAAATATAAAATAATATATATGCTATGAGCAAAACATGCAAAGCATGGAGGGATTCACTGAAATGGTCATGCTTGTGAATATGAAACAAAACTTCAACAAAAGTAAGAATACTACAGAAAAAAAGTGACATAACAAGACAAAGAAAGTGACAAGACGATTGGAATATTAAGACATCAGAATAGACAAAAACATATGACACAGGTAATGACTCTGACAGTTTGTTGAAAGAAATATTGTGATGCATGACAGTGTGAAACGAAAAGATGAGTATTGTATCATTCAGAAATTACTTAGTGAGAGACTTTAATCTTGGCTGTACAATTGTATGTGTGTTTTGGCAATAGTGCTATTAATAAGATATTAAGTGGCAGTTGATGTAAGTAGGAGATGAGATTTACCAATTTTGTTTCAAAGCATTTGCTAATGACAGTTTCTTTAGATCTCAGAAATGTGGTCATCACAGCATATAGTCAATACAATGTAGAACAGAAATAAAATGAAATAGAACAGATATATGGAATTGAAGTAAAACAAAGGACAGACATGAGACAGACACAGAGCAGCAATATAACATAGCCTAGAAGATTATTGTGTTTACTATAGGAGCTAAATTTTGCAAATTGATAATTTAAGGAAATGTACTGTATATTAATGCAGAAAGTTAAATGCTAAGGAAAAGGTTTTTTTGATCATGTGATAAGTGTCAAGAGCAGTAGCAAAGCTAGGCAGGGGGGTGCAAGGCTCGTGCCCCCATAAACGTATATGGAATTTCTGGTCTGCCTCTGATAAGAAGAGGAGAATCAAGCGCAAGCAGGTAATGAAAATGTTTGAATGACCCTGAACAAAGTATGAGTTGTATGTGTATGGAAGATTCTAATTTATATTCATGCGTTGTAATTCATATCAATGAATACTTCATAATAAAACACAGAGTGACGACTAAGACTCATCATGTTTTTAGCACAACATTCCACTTAGTCATGTATGTGGTATATACCACAAGTTTTGTATCCTTCCACACATATCATTTTAACTAGTGCTCAAACCCTTGTTTGCTTAACAGTTCGTATTGATTGATTGCTATTATTTATTAGTGTTTGACAGACATTGTGCAAGAAAAGAACTGGCGAAATAACATATCAGTCTTGGATTATATCCATTTGATCAATATCCAATGGCTTTTCTTTTGCCTGTTGAAGGTTGAACTGGCATGTGTTTGTGCTTGACATCTCCATCTTTTCTTCCAAGTGTTGCAAAGGTATGTTTTTTCTGTTCTCAAATCTTCTCCTTTTCATCACTCTCAAGGCAAAGGCTCAAGTGAGTTATTGCAATCACTCTTCATTGACATCTGTCGTTCATTGTCCATCGTGCGTCATGCATAAACTTTTTACATTTTCATCTTCTTGAAAATACCATGACTAATTTTCACTGAACTTGGCTAAAACCGTGCTTTAAACCATAAACAATTTATATGGAGCGCCAAGTGTTATATAGCCTAATTTGTAACAAAATACTGTAAAACATGACATATTCGCGGCGCAAAATTTTCACGAATAGGGGCTAATGGCATTCTTTTTGCATGAAATTTTCGCTAATTGCCAGTGACGTTCAATTCGTAATACTAGTATATAAAAAATAAAATTCGTGAAATTAAGATGCACGAGAACATTCCTCTTTTTGTGGATAACGATAGACCATGTGACACTTGGTGCTCCATACAAATTGTCCATGGTTTAAAAGCATGATGTCAGTTGCACCACCTTCGTGAATTCGGGCCAATGTGTTTGAAATATACACAAGAAAGTCATTCGAAGTTAATAGTCTATAACTGGCAACAGTTATCACAGTGATATATGTTTACTTTTTTCCAGTACACACCAAACATCATATTTATGCTAATATTTGAACGATATTGAAAGAGGAATTTCCAGCATTGGTAACAGTAAGTCTTTCAATTTTTTTTTTTTTTTTTTTTGCCACGCCTTGCTCAATAGAGAGAACATACCAGCTTTGGATTATTCTTTTGATGTGAAACAGGGACTAGGAGTCTACTGATTGAAGGCCCAAATGAATCAGACCATCTGTGGATCACATCTATCTCTTCTGTGAAGATGACTTTCAACCCTACATCAAACTGCATGGCATGCAAGACACTCTCACTCACCTTCTGTCACCATGCCCTGAATGTAGCTGGGAAAGCATCTGCCAGAGTGTGCCTTCTAAGCAGACTATGCGGTCATGACTGGGGAGTTGGTTTTACCACTCTCCGCTCCACCGCCCTCACCCTTATCTACGCTTCAGCTAAATAGTGTGTCTCTGCCTGAGGGCATAGGTGCCATACTAAGAGGGTGGACGCTCAACTCAACTCTGCTCTCTTCACCATCACAGGCTGCCTGAAATCAACCCCCACCCACCACCTCCCTGTGCTAGTGGGCATTCCACCCCATCACCATAGAAGAGAAGCCATATTTATTACATGTACATTTTAATTTTCTTATGAACATATTATGTATAGTACTGCAGTTAAGGGATAATTTTGATGAATTGTGGAAAAACAATTGTGAAATTCAGTATACGGGTACATACTACACCTCTGTGGAGACTTATATACCCTCGCATACACAAAATATAAAAGGTGATATGTAGGAATCAGCGTGTAGTTGGTCCGGGGATGTGTTGCAAATCTTGCATCATAAACTCCTACAGTTTTGAGGTAAATTTAAATGAAACTTAGGGTACGTTATGACATTGAAATCTCTATGTGCAAGACATGTACTTTGTGTTTGTTGCAGAAAGTGTTGCCATGGTAAGTACAATTTCTGAAACCTTTGTGGAGTGAACAACTCCCACGGCAAGGTTATCTATTAGCAATTTTTTTCATATTTGGTGTGTATAGTGATGTGTAGGTGGAGTTATGCTTATTAATCACAACTTGGACTGCTAAACTGAACTCTGGTGCAAGGGCTGGTGATGTAGATGTTACTGCCAACAGCCATGTTGTGATCTGAGTAGTATTGCAGAACGAAGAATTATGTTTCTAAAGGATAATGAGTGATGAACTGTTTGTGACATTAGTAGATGTGTAGAAAATAAAATGGTTTGTTTATATGGAAGATTTTAGTGGAGATTCTCATATTGCTAAATTACACATACTATCACATGTATACGCAGACAAATATTTGCTAGGTTTACACACAACATGCAGCAAGATTATCATGTGTATGGAGTCTGTATTGTTTTTTTTTTTTTGTTTTTTGTTTTTTGTTTTTTGTTTTGCCTGAGCATGAAATACCTTTTTGGATATGACTATTCTGAGAATGCACACTAAGTTGAATAACAGGAAAAGGTTAGTTTGCTCTAAGAGTTGTACTCATCCGTAGTTTGATATATTTATAATAGAGGTGTTGTGTGTACTGTGAACAGAATCAAGCAAAGAAAGGTTTGAATAGCCATAAGAGATACCCACATGTGTATATCATGTTTTATATAAAGTAAGGAGTTGTTAACTTATCAATGTCATGTAAAATGTATGAAGCATGCCAAGAGTATGGTAGATATTGACCGCCCTCATTGAACATCAGAAACGCATGTAGTTAAATCAGTTAGTTCAGTGTGGCCACAAGTGAGGCCTGTAATTCTTTGTGTTATGATGAAAAAGAGAAAAGTGCAAGGGTATTGTTTTTAACAGTGACTTATATTGTAAAAAAAATTGACATGTGTGCTTGTGCAAGTGCCATAGATTGTGTCAGACACCTGTTCAGTGACAGGTCCAGAAAGGGGGGGGGGGGGAGGCGACAGGGGAGTGTGTAGGAGCACACACCCCGTTAGTTTGAAATAGCGATTCCGTCGGCTGCGAGGTTGGATCCACTGGTCCGACCAACGAGATTGGGGCACCCCTTCAGATGGCTGGCGCATTATGTGGTATTTTTATTTAAGAAAACATAATTTCATTAAGTTACAAGGCTTCTCCTATTGCTTTTGACAATGTCAAGGCTTTGATGTAGATTTCAACACAACGACAAGTTAATTAATGTGTGTACTTTATAAATGTCGTAGGTATTCAGAATGTATTGTTACTATGTTTTTATATATGCCTTGGCAGTATGCAGTTTGTACAGATTTTTTTGTTTGTAATAATTTGTTATAATCTTGATTTCTTTTGCATGGTCATGACGTTATCTCCACAGAAGAAAACTTATCACAGAGTATACACAGCATCCAGATAAGTTAAATGTCCATATTTCTATTGAATATCACTTTATATGCTTTATGAAATACTCTAAATACAGTATAACGCTGTGAGGCTGCCATCGCAGAACCACATAGGCAACATGACATGCAATTTTTGTGTCATACTTTGCAGATATGATTTGTTTGTACTTATCATTACAGATGTTTAGATGTCTATGTTATATCAAGTCTATGTTATAATGCATTGTTTTCTGCTTAAGGCCATTGAACCGACACACAGTTTAGTCAGATCAATCATAATTATATTTTACAACAGTTTTATTTGCTTTTTACAACCTGCATACTCAATTATGTATGCATTGATATTTTTTTGCAGCAGGTAGTAAAACAGTGTACATACGGTTATTTTTCATTTTTGTCCTACGTCAGTGCTGGTCAGGACTTAACTACTGGGGGAGGGGGAGTGGGGCAATACCTTGTGGCAGCATGTACCTTGTTAGTTTGACAATAAGTCCCCGGCTGAAAGAGTGAGCTACATGTATTTCCATTGGTATTAGTGTGATGTTACTCTCTCTGGACGCTTCGCCAATGGCAAAAAGAAACAAAAGAGGTAATTTTTGCTGACCAGTCCTTTGACCACGGTTATGTAAAAAGGTACACGTAGGCTTATCCCATAATACTTGCCACGTAGCTCCCTCTTCCCATCATTAACCGTGGACATAACTCTTACTCTCACTCTGGCTCCTCAACCTCCAAAGGAGATGGACATAAGACCTTTGCTCTCCTGTGTCCACTACGAAAAGGAGATGCAATTTTCCAGAGTCAATTTCACTCCCTGTTGCGGCGGTTTTGTTATACAATGTACTTGTAATTCTTGAAAATCATACATGTATATATTACACCACATTGGTGAGGTGATTGGTTCCAGCAACGTTTAAATAGTTTTGGAACAATTAGTACAGAGGAAGAGCTGCGTTCCTGTCACACATGTGGGCGCTAAGGCTATTGTTTCAGAGATCGACAAGCATGCAGCTTCTCTCATTCGTCAGCCCCGTGTTAATGACTGAGGGTGAACTTTATCCATTTCCAGCTCACAATGAATTCCAGATAGCCTGAATGTGAATCTCCCAGATGAGATCGAATCATTAACATGGCATTAATGTCAACGCTATGTGAGTTCCAAGCGACGACCAGATGGCGAACACCCGTTCCAGACGTACAGTACATGTCGGCATGTCGACCTGGAGCTCGTCGGTGGCAGTGCGCACTACAGTTCACGATCACAATCGAGGCCTCTTTGGAGAGTGACGTGGCCAATATATTTCACCAAGGCGACCTGGGATTCATCTCGGACTGTCGCAATGGCTTGTACCTTGTACACCTATTTGTCATTGCCGCACCTTCACTATTATGTCCCCTCAAGCTTAAAACCTTTGTTTGAGCAGATACAGGTGATGCTGTTATATTCTCATTGAGAGTTGTATAGTTAACTCACTGATTAATCAATAATTCTGTTCAAAGCCCCTCATAATTATCACCTGCGTGTGATACATAATGTACACGACAATAAAACGTGCATATTCATAATTGAACGTAATATTCAATTGTCAACAACTGTTATTAGTAAATTGAGTGATGTGTCATACCTCAGAAATTTGGAATATGGCTGTATAGTATGATAAGAGTGTGTTTGGTGCACAATCCAGTTACATAACGATAAAAGTATCTTCTCACATATAACCAACACGAGGCCTACCTTCCAAGAAGTGCATCAGGCATGTGATCCCTCTTTATTATTTGATGAAATCTTTGAACGCTTCCATGGTGGTAGAATGTTGGGTGGTAGAGGGTTTCGCAGTCCACCACGTATTGTTTCTAGGATAAGCGTGTGGCCCTGAATCTCCACGTTTCGGCAAGCATGTTCTCACCATTCTCAAGGGAAGGTTATTTCTTGTTGATAAAAAAGAAAAAAATGAACATTCCCCATTTAGTTTTCAAAATGATCCCCCTTTTATGGAATTCCTGGATTCGCCCCTTCTGTTAGTGTGCACCCTAAGATCAGAGGTCTTCAAATTTGTATGTATCTAAAGAAGGAATAAATTCTGTGTAACCAGTGACATAAAACAAATGACTGCTTTTGACTCATTTTTGTGACAGCAAGTACAATACCTAATGATTATCATGGCTACAGAAAGAGGTAAACCTTTATTACAAAATATATTCAAAAGGACAGGCAAATGGAACACATTGCTATACGTTTACAGGCATTTTGCTTTGTTTGGTCACACCAAATGAGTAGAAGTAAAAACCAGTTTCTAGCATAATTGGGATTTTGTGTGCAGTAAATAGATTGCATTCTGACATTGATATGCTGCACACGTGAGCTCTCACTTTACCAATGACACTTGATCATGAGACGTAGGAAAGTGAAAAAAAAATCCACCAGTATGAAGGATTTTATGCTTGTGGATAAAGCTGCTTGTTATGTTTCTCAAACAGTTTGTGTGTGTGTGTGTGTGTGTGTGTGTGTGTGTATGTGTGTGTGTGTGTGTGTATGTCTTCCGTGTACCATCCACAGCTAAACGTTATTTTGATTAAGACCAAATAACAAAAGTGAACTTGCTTAGAATGAAATATACTGGGGAAAAACTCTACGAATTAAGATGTTACTAATGTTAAAGGGTTCACTGATTGAAAATCCCGTAGACATGGATGTAAAAATTCATTCGGGTCCTGATCGCAATAGGCATCACCATACAGGTTTCATCTGTGTTTAGAGATTTTGGCTGTGTGTTGTTTGGATTCCCATTTTAGAAAAGGGAGTCATATCTGCCATCTTTGGTACCAATTTCCGTACATACTACAGTATAACGACGATACAGAATTGAAAGAAGTACATATGACCTTTGACCCACATTTACACTCCGAAGATGGCATTTGAGAAAAAAGTGGTTATTTTGTGAAATAATTCTTGCAACATCGTCTATACGTGTGTAAAATATGGGAAAGATAGGACAGGTACGGTATTCACCAAGATACAAGATGAAACAATTATGACCTTTGACCCTAATTTACATAGCCAAGATGGTGTCCGATCAAGTAGTTGTTATTTTATGAAATAACGTACGTGACATGAACCAAACATGTGCAAAATATGGGAGTGATAGGGGCTGTTTTTCTTGAGTTATTGCAAAGAAAGGAGCAGAAAGAAAGAAATGTCTCAATACTCCGAAGAACCAAGTTTTTTAACGTGGTCCAGACATTGTATGAAAAAAGAAGAGGAACATTATCGATAGCGCAAAGTCTCAGCTGCAACAAATGAAAATCTGTTAAAAATTCACCGAAGGGTAAGTGAGTTATAGTGCTCGATAAAGACAATTATATCAATTTTCACATCTAGAAAAATTCCCTCCCATAGAGATAACACGTCATAGCAAAGATACAGAAAGAACTACATATGACCTTTGACACCACTTTGCACAAACAAGACGGCATCTGAGTAAAAAGTGGTTATTTTGTGAAATAATTCTTGTAACATAGTCTTTGCGTGTGCAAAATATGGGAAAGATAAGACATGCATTTATCAAGATACAGGATAAAATATTTATGACCTTTGACCCTAATTTACATACACAAGATGGTGTCCAATTCAAGTAGTTGTTATTTTATGAAATAATGTACGTGACATGAACTAAACATGTGCAAAATATGGGGGTGATAGGGGTTATTTTATTTGAGTTGTTGCAAAGAAAGTTGTAGAAAGAAAGAAATATCTTGATATTATACATCGAGATAAGCCTTAATTTCAGCCAAAATTTTTAACATGATCCTGACATTGCATGAAAAAACGGAGGACACTCACAAGATAGCGCAGTCTCAGCTACAACATATTAAAATGTAGGAGAAATTCACCGAAGGGTAAGTGAGCTAGTGTCAGATAAAGACAATCATTTCAATTATCACATTTAGAAAAATTCCCTCCCATAGAGATAACACGTCATAATGAAAAAAAAAAGAAAGAAGTAGGCCTACATATGACTTCTAACCCCACTTTGAACAAAGAAGATGGCATCTGAGCAAAAAGTCGCTATTTTGTGAAATGATTCTTGTAACATGTTATTTGCGTGTGCAAAATATGGGAAAGATAGGACATATGTATTCACCTAGACAGAAAGATCCGTCTGTCCGGAGAACTCTTTTATATTTTGTCATTAACGCTGTCCTCCGTAGACAGACGGAAAGTACCAGTACCCATTGCTGTGTGGATATTCTTAACCACTGTCTCTATGGAAAATTAGGTGAGGTACCTCACCCTTCTCGATTGCGTCTAATTCACGGTCCTAGGTCGGCAAATTTAAGCTTGTACAGTTAAATCAACTACTCAAGAATATACTTCACACACCACATTAATGAATAATCCAACATTTCGGTCGAATTTTCAACGTAAAACACACATCAACCAGCCTGTTGCGTCGTCACGTTCAAACTTGTTTGAATGTAAAAAAGCTGTCAGAAATTTGGTTTACAACGACGTTTGATCTGTGCGCGATGCTCCACACAGGAGCCGGGATCATTGACTTCTGTCTGTATGCGGAGGGGATCCGTGAAGCCAGACGTAGTGTGCGGGGAATGCCCTGACGGACAGATACAGACCGATCTTTCGGTCAAGTATTCACCAAGATACAGGATGAAACACTAATTTACATACCCAAGACGGTGTCCGATCAAGTAGTTGTTTTTTTATGAAATAATGTACGTGACATTAACTAAACATGTGCAAAATATGGGGGCGATAGGGGCTGGTTTTTTTTAGTTATTGCAAAGAAAGTTGCAGAAAGAAAGAAATATCTCAATACATCGAAGATAAGGTTTAATTTCAACCAAGTTTTTTGACGTGATCCCGACATCGTATGAAAAAATGAAGTGCACATTCACGATAGCCCAAAGTCTCAGCTACAACATACTAAAATCTGGGAGAAATTCACCGAAGCATAAGTGAGCTAGTGCCCGAAAAAGAGAGTCATGTCAATTTTCACTGCCAGAAAAACTGCTCTCCCATAGAGATAACACGTAAACTGGTCAAATTTGACAAGGATACTTTCAATCCATTTTTACGAGGTGATGCCGTCATCCAATCAAAATGTTGTAATGATATTAATGAAAGATCATTTAACAAGCTACAACATACTGAAATCTGGGTGTAAATTGGCAAAGGATAAGTGAGATACGCTCGAGTGAACTTGAAATTTGATGACGTCAATTTGAAAATTTACTTTTTTTACTTTATTAAGAAATTTGATATCTTTTAATCATTTTGCTAGCATCGCCAACCCATGAAATAACATGTCCAGCCCATCAGCTTTCAGAATATGTAAAGAAAATGGGGGGTTACCGTCCATCCTGACGAGTAAAATCGGATCTAAAATTGGCGTTTTTTTGGCATCGTTGCACTGTAAATCGCCATTGACGCGCGCGCGGAATTTCAAATTTGACGGGCCCGTATGACGTCATATTGAGTCGGATTGACTTGAAACTTGGTAAAAATATTCCTTGACATTTTAGGCATCCGATAAGTGTAAAAAAACGGGAAATTTCCATTGCATATGAGCTGTGTGTGCGAATATGTGCGCGCGCGTACGCGTCCGTCCGATTTTTTCAATTTTTCAAAAAATGCTCCAAATGGTCTAAAACGTGTGCAAAAAAAATTTGAGCTCGATTTGAGCATACAAATATTTCAACGCGCGCGTACGCGCACGTTTTAAGGGTATAGATGAATTTTGAAAACACAAGTAGTATCAGCTTGATTTGAACTATATGTGACGTAAATTTTATTGAAAAATTCCATTCCATTAATGAGATATGAATGAGAATGTGTTTTCATATAATGACGTCATAGTGACGACACGGTCGACTGATCACTTTGATTTTATAAAATCTGTCGTCTTTGGGACATGATACATATATGGTATGATTTTGAAATTGATAGGAAGAGCACTTTCTGAGCTAATCGATGCACAACTTTTGAGGAGAAATAAAGAAGAAGAAGAAGAAGAAGAACCAAAGAATCCGTACAGATACAGAAGGTGATCCGAGAGGACACTCGGATCACCTAACAAAGAATCAGTACAGATACAGAAGGTGATCCGAGAGGATTCTCGGATCACCTAAAAAGAAACGAGATATGAAACTCGTCACGCTGACGAGTTAGGTGATACGCTTGGGGTCATCAGGTGTCGGTCATCTGTGATCGACAAAGAAAAGAATGTGATATAGGCACCTTGAAGTTATATTGAGCGTGCATGCAAAACCGTTTCTCTAACCACTCGGCCACGGGACATCCCCGGAAATGGTAAGGCAAAAAAGAAATGTATAGATATTACAGGGGGAAAAAGTCAATGCCCACTCAACAATCGTGGCCGCGTGAACATGTATTGCATTGCTAGACGGAAAAGCGGCCTTGTAACGACTGAGGTCGCTATGCCATTTCTGGCAACTTGGGAAAAATACGTCCCGCAGACATAAAACCTATAATCGGCTGGTTTTGATACCTTGCCTTTAATCACAATTTTCAGTGTAATGACGTCATCAAATTACAAAACAATGACATCGTCTTGAAAGACAATTGTTCAAAGTACAACACCTCAGTCGTCGTCATTACATACTATGATCGGTTTGACAAAGTCAACCTGCAAAATTTGCTGCAGTCGAAGCAATGTGGTCTCCAACACACAAAAAAAGAGGGATATGGCGTGTGTGTGTGTCTGTGTGTGTGTATAGGTGCGTTTATATACGAACGTGATTTCTACATGGACGAATATGTAATACAAAATTGAAGAAAAAAAAACAGTAAAGTAGCTAAGTATTTTGTTTCGTGATCTTGTGGGGTTCGAACCCGCAACCTCACGTCTCTGAGACGTCGCCTTTAACTACTCGGCCACACGTCTCGACGGGAAAATATGAGGAACGTTATGGACTTGAAAGACAGTTGTTCAATGTATAACACATTCATCGTACGTTGTCAGTTTGCTATTGACATGACAATCTATCACACGAATATGAGGCAGGCATTAGTACCTGTATGAAATTATTATAGGCATGGTTATCAAATTGCCCTAAAATTTCCTTATAGTTGCCTTATTTTTACACACAGTTATGCTATCCCTTTAAACTCGTCACAGTTTAATTAGAATCATTAACATCATACATTAGTACCATATTCAATTCCATAGCTGATAACGTTTGCTAATCAATTAAGATTAATTGTCTAGAATGTGTCATATGGCCAACCTGTATACACACGTATATATACACACACAATGCTAAATGTATGTATCAAACATCTGTAACACAACTTTGAACTAACTGTAGGAAGTATCGCTGCACTTATCATCCATACTTTTTATCACTATCTGAAACTCCACAAAAACCACTAATTGACAAATAATCATCAATACAGAAGACTGAATACCTTTTTTACAATGTATAGCTTGTTACATGTATAAATCAGCACAAAGTAACCACGACTACATTGTGTTACTGAATTGATATGAACAAATTTCATTTTATTACAATATACTATATCAGTTTGAAAGCCCAGCCTGCAAAGTTTTGCAGCAGTCGAAGTAATGCAGTCTCCAACGCAAAACAAAGGTATACTGTGTGAGTGTGTGCGTATAGGTGTGTTTACATGCAAACGTGATTTCTACATGGACGAAGGTGTGGTACTCCATTGAAGAAAAAAAGTAAAAATAAAAATTATATTCTTTCGTGCTCTTGTGAGGATCGAACCCGTACGTGTGCAACCTCACGTTTCTAAGACGACGCCTCTAACCACTCGGCCATACGTCTCGACGAGAAAATTAGAGGAACGTAAACTTATGTACGTGAAAGATGAATCAGGAATCGTTTGGTCCGCATTCCATTCTCATTTTCAGTTTTAAATTGCAAAATTGTCAACCTCATGAGGAGATTTCAAAGAATAAAATGCATGATTACTGCAGCTTATTGTCACATCTACAACATACTTAAGTTTCAAAGGAAATGAAGCAAAATCAGCTGAGATAAAGGTGCTTAAACGTTGTCAAGTCAATGCATGGTTTCTAAAAAAATCACCTCCCATAGACATAACACGTAAACTTGTACGATTTTGCATCTTTACCTTTAAACACAATTTAAAGCATGATGACGTCATCAAATTTCAAAACTATGACATGGACTTGAAAGGCAAATGTTCAAAGTACAACATATCTGAATTTGGGATAATATTTAGCTTAAACAACAGAGATACGAGCAAATGAATCTCAGAAACAGTACCTTAAAAAAATTAATTCCACTTTTTTGATTTCAGATGACGATGTGATGACGTCATAATGTTTTATGGAAATAATGATACTTGAAACGTTATGTCCAATTTATATGCTTTTGTAATATGCAATAAAAACATAGGGTAACCAGACGTTTTAAAGAGCTATGGCGAAATAAACAAAGACATGTTTTTTCACTATATTTGCACATAGACGCGCAGGCGAAATTTGAACTTTGACGCAAGTGCAATGCTTTGTTATTTGTCAGAAACGATCAGAAATCAATGGATATTGTTACTCAAAGTATCAGGAATCCAAATCAGTCAAAAAAAGTGCATTTTCATGTTACTGACGCGCTGTGCACGCGAAAACGCGCGGACGGACGCGCACGCGCAAAATCGTTTGAAACGCTTAAATTTGTCTGAAACTTCGAGATTTCCCATTGGAAAGTTGTTTTGAGCCTTTTAAAAGTTTGACGCGCGCTTACGCGTCCTAGATGACGTCCTAGGTAATTAGGATCAGAGAAAGAAAGATAGAACGTGACCTGAACTTTATGTCCACCGAAAATGATACAGAAATGACCTTTAGTTATGAAGTTATGATCGATCATGTAACATGGTCCGAAAATCACAAAATGGCGCCTAGATGACGTCATAGATATGTTACTGTCATGAAAACCTTATTGTGGCTAGATATTGTCATGAGACATGTTCCCTGAAAATGTCATGTTATTCCGTAATGTCATTCTTGAGATATTGATGACACAAAATTGTCCAGAAAGAAAGAAGAATAAAAAGAAATAAAGAGAGATTTTGACAATCACAATAGGTGATACGCTGATAGCGTATCACCTAATAAAGAGAGATTTTGACAATCACAATAGGTGATACGCTGATAGCGTATCACCTAAAAAGAAAGAAAGGAAGATTTTGACAAACACAATAGGTGATACGCTAAAAGCGTATCACCTAAATAGGAGTGGAACTACTATTTACTCTAATTGTCTTCTTTATGCTCGATACTCCTTAACACTTGGGCCTGGCCAAGAGTTGTGCCCCCATGCCCAAATATTGGTTGTTTCCACTAATGGCCGCCATCCGGTTTGCATCCAATGTGTGAATCAGGGTACGCTGGCAGCGGGTAATATCACCTGCATGATCCGGTTAAGACTCTCTGCCAGCAAGTGATGATTTAGTGTAACCTGCTGAAATTGGTCTAGATCTATACCCTCGATCTCTTTCAAGACAGGGCAGCATCTGCGTCTTCAGTGAAGCACGCGATTGAGCCTACGTACATTGCACAGATCGGCACACAAATCTCCTCCACGACTAAACTGGATAGACATCCTGAGGTCAGACCAGCGTTCTTATAGGTGCACAGCCACTGTATGCGATCATCAGAATCTTCCAATGACAATATCTAAACAGTTTGGGTGAAGGCAAGCTTGTCTCTATGATGAGTGCATTGCACATAGAGTACAGGGTGCACGAGATGATAAGAAAGCTTCTTTTTGACTCGCGGGATAGGCTACAATCCTTTCTCAGGCAGAGGTTCTGAATTATCGGGTCGTGCTCAGTCTGCACACAGTGAGCTGAACACCATATCAAGTATAAGTGTGTAATGATTGTGTGTAATGATATGGGAAAAATGCATGGAAAAAATCAAAATACATGTTTATTATTTTACGAGGAATCAGTTCCTGTCTGTTGTCTTGGAAGAAATGCATTAATCTTGCAATGTTGTTGTTTATTATTTTCCATCTCCATCACGAGTATATATGGAAAGTGTTGATCAAAGTTTTTGTGATGTCGGAAAATTGCAGGTGGCCTTCAATTTGTTTTTCACAGTATATTGGCATGTTTAACAGACTGTAACTCACCAAGATGCCTCTTGAAATGTTTTGAAAAACTTCTGCTTGATTTTACATGGGCGGATGATTATCAGTTGTTTTTCTGCTTTTTCATCTTGTGTGAAACAAAGTATTGTTTCTCTTCAAAAGATAGCGTGCCAATTAATCTGCACTTACTGTTGGTGCTCTATCGGCCCTATAAGACATTCAAACCCACCTTCAGCCTAGACATCCGTAGGCGTTGTGGTGTCTAGCGGGATCTGAACATCTCTCATGAAGCTTGAGTTCTTTTTTCTTTTCTTTTCCCCACAAACAATGTGAAACAAAGATATCCGTAGGCGTTGTGGTATGTAGACGTGGTAGAGCGAGACTTCTCTTCTCTTTTCTTTTCTTTTCCCCACTAACAAACAAGTTTAGCAGGAAACACAGAAGCATTCGCACATACTGTTTACATTTCCCATCACATGCTTTTAACATCGAAATTTTCATGTACACATTTTGCCTGGAAAAGAAGTACCATGAACTTTTCAACACAATACATGTTCAATAGAAGCCATTTGGTTCATATATAATTTACTCGACAGAGTGATTTATAGGGGCCTGCAAACAGTAGAATGATTTGCCCCTTAACATATCAGACTACTACATCTCTTGAAATGTCTTCAAACGTAAATTAAAGTCATTCCTCTTAAATGATTACTCTCGGTCGACGAATGAGGTCCTCGTCTGCATGTCATTGTCGATCTCTTCAGTGTGACTGGGCCGTCCGTTGAGCGGTCTGCCGTCACGCTGTCAGTATTCTCTTCGTCACCATCACTCTCCACTTTGTATCAGTCTGACAGGGCGCTTCAACATCTCCGATGACACCAGTTGACTGTTTGGAGTTTGTAATTGCACTCCAAATTGGCGTAAACCAAAGTTTTGTCTTATCGTGACTCATAGTTTTTCCTAATGTCCTGCTGCTCGCCGGTTCAGTCATGACAGTCAGATCCTCATCACATTCACAGCGTAGGTCTATGGTGCATTCAGCGTCGTTAAAGATTAGTTGGTTGACTTGGAGGGGGGGGGGGCATGATGTACCAAGAAAGGGGAACTCCTGACTTTATCTCTGTAGTCTCCAACTATTCTCAAAGTTCCTCAAAATTCCAAAATACTCTGCTGCCTTTGCTTCACTACATAGACTTAGTGTGAAGCCGCTCCCACTGTGCTTGCCACTCTAACTTATTTCTCGGCTGAGACATGTTTTTTTATAACTAATTTACTAACAAAATTCCTTTCCCTAAAGCATTTCATTGGCTCAATCTTATAATGGGGTGTGGCGTTCACTAGAAATTAATTCCTAACTGGTCAAATGTTCAATTTGCTCCTCCTATTCGTTTCTGTGAAAACTCAATTTTCTATGATTCATCTCTAATTCTGATTAACTCGCCCACTCTCTTTTAGTTTCTTCATTCACTTGTTCTCTGTAACCACTGGTAAAGACTTTATTGTTTCTTGGATATCAAAATGATAAACCAAATGAATATTAGTGTCCTTAGGCTATGGCAACCAACGTCATCGTTGTTCTGGGTCATTACCCCTGAATTTGTCTATGGAGTTCCTGTTTGACCCACTCCACTAAACAATAAATGCTAAAATAGAGGGATAAATTCTGGCAGGAGGGCCACCTTCCAGCTCAGAGGGTCATCTATGTTTGGGGATCAGAGGGCAAAAACATGTCATCACGTCATTCCCCGTAATTTGGCGCGGGGCTTTGGGATGGAGAGTGCTGACCACTAGCGCGGAAAGTAGCCAACATCAAATTCATAAATTCCTATGACCATAGAATTTTCTTGGAAGAGGTGGTTTTGACCAAAAAAAGAAAAGAAAAAAAAAAGAAAGGAAATAGCTGGAAGGAAGATAAACGGTTTCGTAAACTCCAAGAAGGAGAAAAGACTGAGCATATATTGACCTCACAGGGTGTCTAGGAAAACGACCGCAGTGTTCTGTTTTCTTTTACTCTCTATCCTATTCTATTCTATTCTATTTTATTCTTTATTATAAACATGTGCTAGTAGCCATCTGGGCTACAATTGTGTTTGTTTTGTACATCCTCTAAAGATCACCAGAGGTCAAAGGTAGAGCCCTATCTGTGCTCTTTGGAATGTAAAGACAATTTCTTGTTAAACAGGTATGCTTGTTTTGTACATCTTAACCATGTTTATCATTAACTAATGACACTACAGATCAATATTATGATATTTTGAGGTCATTGACCTCTAAAAGGTCACCAGAGGTCAGAGTTAGAAACCTGTCTTTGCTCTTTGGAATATGAAGACAGTTTCATTGCAAAACAGACATGCTTGTTTTGCACATCTTAACCATGTTTATCATTAACTAATAACATCACAGATCAATATTATGGTATTTTGAGGTCATTGACCTCTAAAGGTCATCAGAGGTCAAAGGTAGAAACCTGTCAATACCCTGTGGAATCAGAAGATTTGTAGTACAAGTGCATATTTAGTGCAGCGTAACCAAGATCTAAGCCTATCATTCACAAATGCCTCCAAACATCAATATTCTGATATTTAAAGTTCATTGACCTCTGGAGGTCATCAGAGGTCAAATCAGACTTACCTCCTGATCTTAAAATGAATCTTATGGTATGTACTAACACTGGTGAACGTTTCATACTTTAGTCAAATTTTGCACAATTCTCATGATTTTGAGGGTTTAACCGCTCTACTACAACGTGCAGATAACTCAACTTTGTTTTTACGGAACTATTGGGCTCCTATTCTGATTTTGAATCCTACACCTACGTAAACCATACACTGTTCTCATTTCAGACGAAAGTGTACAGATACGGAAGCTACTGTATAGTTGGAGCCGCCGCCGGTTTTCCACTTCAAGCACGGTTACTATTTATCGACATCGACATCGTCAGCTTCAACTAAAGTAAAGAGAGTTCTACTTCTAGATTTGTTGCAACAGAAGGTGTATTTTAATCATCGTGCTCTTGTAGGTGTTTCTTCGTCGCGAGATCGAACTTTGCTGAGATGTTTGTCATTGCGCCTGAAATTTAAATTACATGTAGGTCATCGTCGAGGTAGGGCTGGACACATCTTGTCATCATCGTCGTCGTAAACAGGTAGGCCCAGGGAAATCAGGAACATGTAAATCTAGTCTAGCCGCCGATCGAGCTCTTCACTGAGCCAAGCTGGAACGAATTCACTGACATCGTGGCACCTTTCCAGGCCATCATCCTTCTGATCAACGCCACCAACTTGGAATATGGAATAAATCAAAATTTCTATAAATGTAGGCTATATCGAACGGATCATCTTCTCATCTATGTACTTTTTAAACCTATCGCAGACGCAGCTTAACTCTCCTAATCACGTAAGTGAGTTTCAGTTACTTAGTATTGGACGTCCTGGCTCTATCATTCTCGAATCAAAGTCTAAGGACTAGCAGACTTTCAGACTAACTCTCTAGTTTTATCACACATCGGCGGTCTCTCGCTATAGAAATAGACAACTCTGGCCCCGGGCACTATAGAACCCTATTATTGAACGGTTTGCTTTGATTTTCGTCCAATTGTAAATTGGTTAGCTTTATTTTTTAAATCCAACTGTAAACAAACGCATGCTTGTAACAAAGAATAAAATGCAATGATCACGATCAAATGTTGAATTTCTTCTGATAGAATTGTAGTGCTAAATAAATTGGGAGAGAAACGAATACTTTGCAGTGATTTGTGTGCTTTTGTGTTAGTTGTATAAAACTGAAATTATTTTTACATTTTACACTAAGTTAAAATCGTTATTCTAATCCCAGGAAAACTGATGTACTTATCTATTCATAATCATTATCTACAATTACAAGTCATATCTAGAATCATAACATCTTTTGACACACGCCCACTTTCTCCAAAATCTGCATAAGCAGGAGGGAATCATTGCAGAGCTGATTCTTATATTTTGGTATTGATCACTACAAAGCATACAAATTACGCCAGTGATCGATGATTCTTCAAGACTGCTTGCTAGACTCTAAATGTACGCTTTCGTTTTCTTTTCTTTCTTTTCAATGATCATGGAATGCCGTATCATGTTGATATGTACTTTACATTTTGCTCTGGGTAGAAAAAACAAATAAGCTTCATGTAAATCTGTTTATCAAATTTGATGTGAAAATTTGACATTTGTGAAAATAATTCGTCATTTTTGGCTTCCCATAAAAGGTCGGATTAATGACCCCGCAAGTCATGCGGGGTTATTTCTTAAATGACCCCGCAATCATGCGGGGTCATCCAGAAATGACCCCGCGACGGGGTTGAATTCTAACCCCGCCGGGGTTAGATTTTAACCCCGCTGCCGGGTCATTTTGGGTGACCCCGCAATGCGGGGTTAAAGTGACCCCGCACGGGGTTAGTGCATAGTTGACCAAGTATGCGGGGTCATTTTCAACCCCGTTCGGGTCACTTTTAACCCCGCATTTTTTAGTGTGTGTGTGTGTGTGTGTGTGTGTGTATGTGTGTGTGTGTATGTGTGTGTGTGTGGTTTATTTTGTATGTGTGTGTGTGTGTGTTCCCGACACCAAGACATCATCTCCCGAAACATAATGGCAAGTGAAAACATTTGCATAATTTTCCTTTGGTGCTAGTTTCTGGTTGCGGAAAGTGGGCGGAAAAAAAAAAATCCGCCTTTACAGTAAAGTTAAAAGGCGAACGCAGATGACATTCTATGGTATGTTGACAACATGAAATCAATTTTTTTCTTTGTTTTGTTTCTTTTTCTAAGAATAACAAACAATAAGAACAGTTAACAGGGATCGACAAAAGCGGGATGGACAGCTGAAACAAGTTCTTCAGTCGAATTCCCGTTTGAAAGCTGAACGGAATCTCTCCTCCCGCTCTAAAATTTTACAGGACGACATGAATTTTAACAATTATATTGCAACCATGACGAAGGCCGAAGACCAGTTGAAGTAAATGCCGCAACAAAGTAAAAAGGTAAACCTGGTTTTAAAATACACAGATTTGATTCAATGATGTGTCAAAGAACACAGAAATCAATGTATTCTATGCAGCTACAAAAATGACAGAAGTCAACGGAGTTTAACAAAGAATGACAACCAGCTGAAATAAGTATAAGAATGTTAGTCTAGTTCCCGTTTGGAAGTCGGACAAAATCTCTCCACGTGAAGCTTAACAATTAATTCGATAACAGTCAAGTTTCCTTACAAGTCGTCGTAGCTACCATCAACCATCTTAGTGACCAATTCTTCGCACTCAGCCGTGAAAGAGAGTTTCGTATTTTACCGAAACCAAGACATCATCTCCTGAAACATAATAGCAAGTGAAAACATTCGCATAATTTCTTTTTGCGCTAGTTTCTGGTTGCGCAAAGTGGGTGGAAAAAAAATCCGCCTTTACAGTAAGGTTAAAAGGCGAATGCAGCTGACATTTTTTGGTATGTTGACAACATGAAATCAATATTCCTTTTTTAGCATAACAAACAATGAGAACAGTGAGCAGGGATTGACAGCTGAAACAAGTTCTGCAGTCGAATTCCCGTTTGAACGCTGGACAGAATCTCTCCGCCCGCTCTAAAATTTTACAAGACGACACAAATGTTAACAATGATTACAACCACGCGAAGGCCGACGACCAGTTGAAGTAAATGCCGCAACAGAATGAATAGGTAAACACGTTGTTAAAATACAAATATTTGATTCAATGTTGTGTCAAATAACAAAAAAAAAAATCAATGTATTCTACAGCAAAAAATATGACAGAAATTGTCGGAGTTTGACAACGAACGGCGACCATGAAATAAGTTTTGCAACGATGGTCAAGTTTTCGTTTGTAAACCGGACAAAATCTCTCCGCCGTGTTTCCTACGCGTAAAGACAAGATAATACAAATTCAATGTCTATCGACTGCGGTCAAGTCTCCTTTCACATCGCCGTAACTACCATTTCCACAAAAGACGGAAAGTCAGCCTGTTATTCACAATTATCTATGGCAGCGAGAATACATTTTTTTTTCTCGTGAAAACACAAAACTTTCCATTCATTATCGTATTCGGCATTGCGAATCATATCACCCAGCGGATTAGCTGTAGCCACGCGTTTTGGACGTTGCTCGACGATGGAACAGAGACGGAATTTCGGTGGTACAGTAATGGTAATTCGTCGGGACGATATGCGACGTTTTAGATCACACGGATAACAGGCTTTATGCTGTGACAAGTAAAGCTGAACAAAACATATAAACTTGAACACGAACGGCATTGAAACGAAGCCATATAGTCAGGACGTTTCCCGACGGTTGAACAATGATTCGTCGGGAACGATATGCGACGTTTTTAACAAAAGAAACGCAAGGCACAATAGAAGCCGAACTTTGAAAATAGCTAGTAAGTCGGGACGAAGAGCGACGATTAGTGAAAGGGAATCCTTTCTCTATCGTCGCTTATCGTCGGGACGAATAAACAAAGGTATGAAAAGAAAGTACGTGTATTCATATGCACGGTTGCTTATTCATATGCACGTGACGCCTGTTCATATGCAAATCATGAAACATGCACAATGCGACATCGTCGCGACGAAGATATCTCTCAGTCAGGTTTTTCTGTGGTGCCTAAGTACTTAAAGATGTATACAACGATGATACATGTACGTGTACATGTATAGGCAATTCACACATATAGTTGGATAACCTGTCTATAGCGGCCACCTGTCTATAACGGCCACTTTTTTCGTTTCCCTTAGGTGGCCGCTATAGACAGGTTTGACTGTTATACAATACAGTATATATGGAAACTGTGCATGTGAGGTGGTTGTATAGTGGTAGTGGTTTGTTTGTCTGTGTGTATACGTGTACCTGTATGCGTACGTACGTGTGTCTGTTGTGTTTCTGTTTTGATGTTTGTGTGAACGAACTTTTTGAGCAGCAGGCAATACTATATGGCAATGAAAATGCAGAGTTCACAGCGGCGTTGATTTGAGTATGGGTGTGGCAATGTCAGCGGTGAGGCGGGCTAGGAGAGAGAGACCGAGAGAAAAGTCATATGAGGGAGGTACCCTCCCTAAATGTTATCTGTCTTTGTTCATTTTTTTGACTGCAGTCATATTCTTCCATCAGTCGTATCTTCAACTTCCATATCACTTTTGTTTGTCCCAGATGTTTGACATGCTTTATGCATGAACGAATAATGTCGACATGCCGTAAATGGTTTCTCAATCGTTAGTTGATTTTAGCGGAAACGAACTGCCATATGCACACCGCAAATTAATACACACGTATTTATAAACAAACACCAACAAACAATCAAACAAATCCTCATAACGCATATAAACCACCTTAACACTTTTTTGTTTTTCCTTGATATTTATTAATTTCATTCAAATAATTCATAATTCAACTCATTCTGGGTGTAACATGAACAAAAACGGTACAAATGCAAATCAAGACACAAACATGTCCATTTTTGTCGATTTATACTACAAATAATCTCACTTCAACATACATAACTCGATTATGAATCAACCCTACTAACAATTTCTTCACGAGAAAGTTTTTACATGTACCAAACCTATATCCCTTGAATATATTTGATTATGTAACTCCTTCTCACTTACACGGGCATATACATAAAAACAAAAACAAAAACAAATAAAAAACAAATACATTATACAAATCTAGAATGAAATCATTCATAAAAAAACTCTTCCCCTCCAAAGCAACTGAAACAAAAAATATACATCTATCATAAATATTAAATCCTGCCAATATCTGTCATACCATTTATAACTATCCTTCTTCAAATCAAATCCCCATCCCACCAACCCCCGATTAACCAAAACCTAAATCATCTCACACACACTCACCCGAACCGATACCACCTTCCTTCCTGATGAAACGACTTCCCAATGTTGATACGTAAGACATAATGGACCGTATGCATAAAAGCAGCATCCGCCCGCACGCAAGCACCACTCCGAATTCAAATACAAATCCGTCAAACTCGTCAAAGTCAAAGGTGCTGATAAAATCAATACAACGTTTATGACAGCAACAGCTTACCCCTCCCCACGCGCAGCCAAAACACATAACTAACACATTCTTCCATAATATACAATAACACACACACACGCACACACACGCGCGCACGAACGGACACTCAATTATGATGTGCGCGTGCACATACACACTTCCTTGAAACCTCACCGTGACTTTTTACATGGCTTGTTTGCATGGATGTAGCCATGTAAGTTATGTTTTGGGATTTCAATGACTAGCCTATGTCAAGAATGATATTACCCAGCAAAATGTGCTTCGAGGGCGGGCGACAATTTTAGCCGTCAACCCTGATCATAAATTGTCGCCAGACATTATTTATGGAATTGATGTGTGGGGGAGTAAATACAAATCTTATTTGAATTGCCCTCGCCTTAGTCAGAAGATGGTCATGAGAGCTTTTACCTTTAATAGTCCACTCAGAACACCTACTGATCCCCATCCGAAAACTGAGAGTTATGGATATATTTGAACTATATAAACTTTCAATATGTGCATTTGTATTTGATTCATTTAAGGGAGATATGCCACATGATCTGGTAGAATATTGTCAAAATATCCAACATTCTTATATTCAGCAAGGGTAAAAAAAAAAGAAGGCTTGCTTTATTTACCAAAATGTAAAACTATGTATGGTCAACTCTCATTTTCTTATATCAGTTCGACCTCGATTATCCGGCCATGTCGGGACCGGCGCTCATCCAGATAAGCGAATTGGCCGACTATGGGAGACAAATGTTAATGTATATAGCTACCGTCCAAGCTGCCGTCCCAGTGCACTGGCAGCTGGGCAGGTAGCGTACCCCGCAACGGTGGTGTAATCTATGCTAGCCTGCACAAAATTGTAGTCCCTTCTTCACAAAAATAAAGTTTATCTTTATGTGAAAAATCATACATGTTTTACCTCATTAGATATTGAGAAACCTATCATGCACATCTTATGAAATTACTGAAATAGATCCATGAAAAGATGTTAAAGTCATTCTTTTTCTCAATTTTTGGATGAAAAAAAAAGTCATTCTCTGCGTGAACGCATCCGGATAACGGAGATTTCCACATAAATGGAGGCCGGATAATCGAGGTCGATAAAATAGTAAGGAAAATTTAAACCAGGAGATATTTGCGAAGTAAACTATCAAAAAAAAACCCCATTAAATCTGTATAGACAAGGTACTACAAATCGATAACGCTATAAAAGCATGTTGATACAATCATCGTTTGCTCATTACGTAACACGTGTTAGAGGAAAAACTAACACTTGTGCTATCTCTTGGTTCTTTTAGCATCCTCATTGTGTAGGCCTGCATTATTACCATCAAATTATTGTATGTTTAATGTAGCTCTCTTTTGATAAATAATTTAAGATTACTGGTCTTGGTCATTTAATCATTATGTATTTGATACGTTTCTTAGATTGTTTAGACTGTTAAGCAAAGTATACAAATGTTGATGTTAACACAAAAGTGTAGTGTGTAATTACCATTATGTATTGAAATCCTCTTGTATATATGTTGCCGTTTCAGATAAAATAATCTCAAACTCAAACATATTCGCGGTATATAAATAACAACTAGAACGTATCTTCACACGACCGGTGTGTCATCTTTCATTGGGAAATTACTGTAAATATGAGAAAGAACGGAAATGAGTAAAAAAGAATACGCCTTTATTCACAAGATGAATAATTCATTGAAGTAAAAGACACTTTAAAGGGGAGGAAGATTTCGGCAATTCTATTTTATTCCATATCATGTATATCTTTAGAAGGTTAATAATGCAAGTGGGGGTCTCACCATCCGTGGTCATCTTTGGTGAAATCTTAATAATGTTCCAATGATCTTTGAGAGCAGCATCCGCCTCCCTCTATAACTCTTCGTAGACACAATCCCCTACACCGGATCTTTGCATGTGGTCCAACTTACTTTGCAATCTACCAATCTCAGCACGATCAGCCTGTTGTGACGACATGAATCCATATCTTTCTCTTTTCAGAGCCTTGGGGAAATTGGAACGCAGATAAAACGGTTACAGTTTGTTATTCCGACGGTTCGTTAATCCGAAAATGTGATAAGGTTTGTTATTCCAAAGGTTCATTAATCCGAAAATGACGCAAAGCTCGTTATTTCGAAGGTTCGTTACGGACCCTATTTCATTTCGGATCAACGAACCTTCGGAATAACGAACCTTCGGAATAAGGAACCCTTTTTCATTTTCGAATAAACGAGCCTTTGGAATAGCGAACCCTATTTCATTTTCGGATTAACGAACCTTTGGAATAACGAACCTTCGGAATAACGCCACAAATGTTTGGATTAATGAACCCCTTTTCATTTTCAAGTTAACGAACCTCTAGGTATAGAGAATTTGTGTGTTTCTCATAAACGAACCTTCGGAATAACAAACCTTCGGAATAACGAACAGCACCCGATAAAACATCCTTACCTCGTTGACATGAGGAAGTCCAGGTTATTTGATTTGATTTGAATGATTTTGATTGGATTTATTCTCATTATGCTTTTTTTATGTACATTAATTTTCTGCAATTTCATTAAAGATGATACAAAATGACGAATAGGAAAACAAAAGCAAAAGTACGTTTCAAAGTAAAGTGTCCCATATGACAAGTCCATATTTTGATAGGAAGGTTTAGGAAAAATACAACTCTGAATGAACAAATTCTGCAGTTCTACATACGTCATAATCAACACCCAAAGGTGAGG
Organism: Diadema antillarum; assembly: GCF_040938485.1. Classification (NCBI taxonomy): domain Eukaryota; kingdom Metazoa; phylum Echinodermata; class Echinoidea; order Diadematoida; family Diadematidae; genus Diadema; species Diadema antillarum. The sequence goes on from NW_027271028.1 coordinate 2,316,014, forward strand.
GTAATATGTTCAGCTACACATTTCTCTTGTTGACTTATTCAATTGTTTACCATAATCTGACATGTTTTCACAAAGGGATGAACCACATGTGGCTATTTTCTCTTTAATCAATCCTTCCATATTATAGTATGCTTTAACTTACCATTAATTCGTCTTTGTGTTCTTTCTCGGTGGTGAGCAGTTCAGAAATCCTCTGTTGAGGAAGGAAGGAAGTTTTCATTCACCTTTTCATTCATTTGCTTCCACACATTTACTTAAAGACAACATATATGCTTATTAACAAGCAAAAAAATAAGAGTGCATTCCTTGTAACATAATCACATGCAGAAAGACGTCTTGTTTCATACTAGACTAGAATGACAACAGAGGTGTTTAAATGATTCAGCCCTCTCAACTACGACGATTACTGATGTAGACGATGTATGTACACAAGGTGGAAGAGTCAATGATGACTCAATGAAATGTCATTTTAGGCATGTTAGGTAAATTTGTTATAATAATATCTCAAGCATGTAGCCTTCTTCATATAGTTCCTCAGAATTATTTGGCTACTAGAAAGGATGGCAACAAGTGATTGAAGTCTATACGAATAATGTGTCGCCAGAGCATGTGCGGGTGTCTTTAGCCTTATTGATACTCTTTATCAGTTTGCTTAAACATTGCTTATCCACATTAAATCCAAAGTTGAAGTAGAGTTACGTCAGATTTTTTTTTTCAGCCTATCATTCCTTTCTGAAGTTCATTTGTTTTTATGCGTCTACAATATCGTATATACCCACTACTTAAATGTTCTTTAAATTCAATTGTCGATGGGAGTTAAAGTGTGTCTGATATTCAGAATCTTTAATCCATCTATTTCGTTGACGGTGATGATTAAATGTAATAGAACGTACATAAGATTCCAGGCATTGTCTTAGTTAAACATTCATCGAGAAGACCTATGAGGATTTTTTTTTATCTTTATGTGAAGGACACTTTTTGTTCTACTCACGGAGCTTAGAGTCAACCTCACATGCAATAGGAGCCTACTTACAACATTATTTCCTGCCAATTTGACTTGACGTTAACCACAGCCCTTCATCATAATTATAATTTCAAGGTAATTCCTTATTAAATGTATCCAAATTACCTGCCCCTTGTGCTCTGAAATACCTCGCAAAGTATATTTTCACTGACAAATGTAATGTAATGGAAATTGCAACGCTTTCACTGACAAATGTAATGTAATGGAAATTACAATACTTTCACTGAAAGTATGTAATGTAATGGAAGTTGTTGATAAGTGAATAAAGCCATGATAAGTCGACTTACGATGTCTTTCAGTTTAATCTCTGCCCTCAGTTCCTCGACCATAGAATTCTGAGCGGTTTCAAGATCGTTCTCGACATCGGGACTACAGGGTAGTTGGGTAAGTCAATTCAAATAAAGTGTTCACAAGAAATATAATCTGATAATCGAATGGGCATGGACATGTAAAATAGTTTTGAGAGAGTACCAGCCACGGCATTTAGAAAAAAAAAAAACCACAACCAACAAGCACATAAGAAAAAAATGCAAAACAAGCAAACGTAATATGAATATAGATGGATTATTACTTGAAATGTGGACCAATGTTGTTGATAAGTGAATACCACTGAATTTTAATGATGCCATAGGGAGCTCAAATGACTTTGTGGACGTCATCTTATTAGATCTTCGAAGATGTGTTCTGATATCGATACATCAAACAATTATAAAATCCTAAAATATGCTGGTAGAACCCCTTTACTGACATAAATGAAGTGTGCTTGAAAGGTGACTGAACTTTGGATCATCCATTTAGGTTTTTTGATTTAAATAACAATTATCCGTACAGGGCATAGCTTAGTTGCGTGATCTTATGGGAGCATTAATGGACACTAACCTGCATGGTTTGTCAGGTCTGGCTGATAAACGAGGGACCCCTGGAGCTTTGCTCGCTTCTTTTTTTAGAGTGGAAATCTGAATATTCAGGTTCTTGATAACATTCTTCAACTTCTTCTGTTCTTGTCGGGAAATTCTTCCACTCTCTTTCTTTCCTGCAAGGAGAGTGCAAAGCTTACAATTTGTTATTCCGAAGGCTCGTATTCCGAAGGTTCATTTATCCAAAAGGGAAAAAAAAAATGTGTTATTACGAAGGCTCGTTATTCCGAAGGTTCATTTATCCAAAAGTTAAAAAGAAAAATGTGTTATTACGAAGGCTCATTATTCCGAAGGTTCATTTATCCAAAAGTGAAAAAAAAAAAAGTGTTATTACGAAGGCTCGTTATTCTCAAGGTTCATTTATCCAAAAGTGAAAAAAAAAAATTTGTTATTACGAAGGTTCATTAATACGAAAATGAAATGAAGTATATAATTCTGAAGGTTCGCTAGTTTCGGTAGTTAATTTCATTTTAGTAACGAAACGGTTTACATTTTCGTGCTAACGAGTCTCCGGTATAACGAATCTTATTTCGTTTTCAGATTAAAGAACCTTTTGAACAACGAAGTTTCAGAATCGCCCGAGTTTAAATGGGGCTCAAGGTGACTGAAAACACGACAAACCTATATCCATTAATATAACTATTTATAAGAATGAATATCCACATTGTGAGGTAAACACACTACTTATGAAATAGGGGAAGAGCTTATGATGAGGCGTCCATTCATCGATAGTATCGCATTTAGATCAGATTTAAAACAAAAAACAAAACAAAAATAAAAGCAGACAGGGGATATTCTCGATTAATTTTGTCTTCTTATTTACAATATTACACGGACAGACCTTTCGGGGAAAAATGTCTGGATATCAACTGGAACATCCTAAGTCTTTCCATCTATCTACGTGTATATATCTGTCTTATAATGTATCTTTTTATGTATCTTTATTATATGTGATAATTCATAATAATATATTATAATATAATACATAACACTATACCTCCGATATCTGATGAATAAGTCAATAGCCAACGTTTTTTGTTTTTTTTTAAGTGATGGTTTAGGGTCAGTATCATATTGATCTAACTCGTTTTGATTTCTATTTCTTTAAACCTTCCATCGGCTTCGTGTGCTTCTCGTTTACCATTGTCTCACGTACCTTCGTGGCTTTTGGCCCACTGTTGAAACACATCCGGTATCGGCTTGGGTATGGGGCACATTTCAACAGGTAACCTGGGTTGGGTAATATCTACCACATCCCATGTCGCGTTCACATGGTTGAATACGGCCGGTAAGAGAGCTCGCATCTCTTGAAACGTCGCTTCCACAAGGTTAAATTCGAAAGATGAGCTGAGGGGTATTGATAGAAGGGTGTTGTCTCTGGCACGGGCAGTGATGACGTGATAGTCGGTGTAATGATGATGCAGCATTACAATTCCATCTTTTGAAGTCTTTCCGGTGTCAGTGTTATCAGTGTCTAAAAGGCGGAGGCGCTGATGGAGTATCATTAATGAGACAGTGAAAGTTGCAGAGACCCACGGTGAGCGCTTGACAAATGTAGATTATGCACAACATCTCAAATTGTCTTCAAACTTTCGTTATTTAATGCTAACCAGGTCTCTTTGAGATTCAGATGGTATATACTTGAAGGTACTGTTTACCATTGGTGCCAGTTATCACTGTAACACGTATAATTACTGAAACAAAATAAAACACCACCTACCGGACTTTCTTAGAGTGAACAACAAAACTGTATTCCTCCCCTCGAGCGCCATAGTCCCAAGTCTCAAATATTCCTCTACCCCCATGTGGGCTGAACAGTTATACAAGTACTTAATACTTTACATAAATGCATATTCATGACATAGCGATTTAGAAAATGATCGAAATATCACATTTGATGCATATAAGTGTAGGTCGGTTGTTTCACAAAACATTCTACCATAATATAAAATTTGCAATAAAGCCTAAAATGTAAGGAGCTAGAAATGTTTTTCTCAATAAGCCATAGCTGTAGACGGTTTATTCTAGAAACAATTCCATTATATTTATTGCTCACATTTTGTATATCTAACTATACATAACATTGATTACACTGATTTGAATTTTTACATAGGTTGTTTCTATTCATAACTCACATCTAAGAACTATTTTACGTCATTAAAGCTTGGTTGTTTTTTTTTTCATCTTCATAGTATATGGTAAATCACGCCAACTGTACGGCATTGCGATAAGTTGCTCCGTAGGCCTACATTTAAGGGCCCACACCCATGAATATTTCCCCATGGGGATGTGTGTTAAAAATCAAATTTCAAAAAATTCTGTAAAATAGCTGGGAGAAAATGAGGTGTTTCAGCTTCACTAACCTGGATAAGTGAGATATGCCCTTTCATCCATCAAATTTTCAGGGTGGGTTCTTTGGCTCAAATTCTGTCCAGGGGTCCTCAAAGCCAGACTACGAGTTCTTGTCACTCAAAAAAATCACCTATTTTCCGTACACGTACCCAATGAAATATGACTTGACTTACTTGACTTAATTGCATAGGACAGTGTGTCCCTTTGCTCTCCTACGAGTGATCCTTCTCCAGTTTGGCCTTCCCTGGGCTTGATATTCAGCCTCTTTTAGGGAAATGCCCAAGTCTCTTTCAATTTGGTCTCTCCAGCGGGCAGGAGGGCGTCCTAGTGGTCTTTTCCCGAGAAAGTTATTCTTGAAGGCTTGGAATGGGATCCTATGTGACGGCATACGAATTACATGCCCAAACCACTTCAATCTTCTTTTGGTTACTTCATCACAGATGGTGTTGGTGAGACGAAGCCTCTGTCTAATTTCCTCATTTCTTATCTTGTCAATGAGCCTCACACCAAGGAACTCATGTCAAAGGTGTCTAATCGACGCTGGACGGCTTGGCGTAGTGTCCACGACTCAGCACCGTAGATGGCAATAGCGAGGATCAGTGCTTTGTAAATTCTCACTTTAAGTGATCTGGGGATAATCTGGTTCGTCCATATGGTGCTTTTCAGTTTCCCAAATGCCCAGGCCGCTAATCTTTTATGACGATTCACATCATTTGCCACTGTAGGAATGTTGCTACCCAAGAATACAAAATCATCAACTTTCTCGATGTCTACTACATTCAAGGACATGTGACGTTTGTCTTGTGATATGACTTTGCATTTGCTGGGGTTGATTTTCATACCCCATCTGGTGCAGGCCTTTTCCAGTTCGTTTGTTTAGACTTGTAGTTTCTCAAAGACAAGATCCATCAGTGTGGTGTCGTCTGCATATCGGATGTTGTTAATGCACATGTCGCCCATCCGGATTCCACTGTCTAAATTTTGGACGTCTTTCATTATAAATTCAAGGAACAAGTTGAAGAGGCTAGGGGAAAGGAGACACCCTTGTCTAACTCCTGTCACTACTTGAAACCATTCTGTGATCTTTCCGTTGACAATGACAGAGCATTTTGTTTGATTGTACATGCTCTCAATCAGGTCCACCATTACCTTGTCTACGCCAATAGAGCACAGACATTTCCACAGGGCTCCTCTCCAGATTGTGTCAAATGCAGCCTTAAAATCCACGAAATTCCAGTGAAATGCAACATTGCTTTCTTTGACCTTTTCAAGGATTTGCCGCACAACAAATACTGCATCAGTTGTGCCACGTGACTGCCAAAAGCCACATTGTTCTTCAGTCAAGTAGCTATCAATGGTGTCCTGGATTCTGTTGAGGATCATTCTGCAGAATACTTTCCCTGGGATGGAAAGCAGGGTGATGGCTCTGTAATTACTTGGTTTGAGTCGGTCTCCCTTCTTGAAAACTGGAGTTATGAGGCCTTTGCTCCAGTCTTTAGGTGTTTTTCCTTCTGCCCTTGCAACGTTGATGATTTTGAGTAGCATCTGCCTCATTGGAGCTCCTCCTGCTTTCAGGGTTTCCGCCGCTATCCTGTCCCATCCACATGCTTTATTAATCTTGAGAGATTTAATTGCACCTTCCACTTCTGCGAATGTAAATGGTTCACAATGGTCCTCCTTGCTTGGGGGGTCTGGGATGGATTGGAGCACATTCTCATCCCTTGGAAACTGTGTATTTAGATGAGTGCAGAAGTATTCCTCCCAACACTTTATTACCTTTTCTGGGGGCGTCATAAGTATGCCATCGCTGTTCTTAACTGCCGGAAGTGTTTTATCTCTGTCACCAGCAAGCTTATTCACCCTCTTGAAGAGTTCTAGGCTGTCATTTCTGGCATAGGCAGCCTCCATGTCTTCCACGTCTCTGTCAAGTAATTTCTTTTTCCAGCTTTTCACCCTGTATTTTACATTTTTGTTTAATTTGCGATATTTTGCCTTACCACTGAATGTAGGATTGTTTATCATGAGGAGACGAGCTGTCCTTCTCTCCTCACAGGCTGTGCGGGCATCCTCAGGTAGGCCTTTCACTTGTTTTGCTCTTTTATGGCCAACAACGTCTTCTGTGATCTTGTTGGTAGTGTCTTTGAATCTAGTCCACAGGCTGTCCACATCTGTATCAGGCAGGTGGAGGAGTGGCTCAAAGGCCCCACCTATTCTGGCACAGAATTCTTCTGCAATAAAGGGATTGCCAAGTCTGCTGACGTCATAATTTCTTGGTAGAGACTTGGGTCGTCGTGCTCTACTTGGGAACAGTTTGACATAGGCGTCTACTAGGTTGTGATCCGAACCTATGTCAGCTGAGCAGTAATACGATCTGCAGTTATGAAATGTCCTCAAATTCTCCACTTGGGTGATGATGAAGTCACTTTGGTTTTTGTACCGTCCATCTGGAGATGTCCACATGGCTCGTCTGCATTCTTTGTGCTGAAAGTATGTGTTGCAGACAGCCAGCTTGTGTAGTGTGCAAAATTCCAGAAGTTTCTCCCCTCTGTCATTGGCTTTCCCTAGACCAAAGTTGCCTAATGTTTGGACCCAATCACTGTTATCTGAGCCAACTTTAGCATTGAAGTCTCCCATAACTGTCAGTGCTTCCTTCTTAGCAACTTTCTGGATATGTAGCTTAAGTGATTCATAAAAGGCATCACTGTCTGCCTCACTGTATGTTGATGTTGGGGCATATACTTGAATGATATTCAGGATGCCTTCTTTCATCTTGAACTTAGCAGTCACCAATCTTGAGGAGACTGTTTCGAAGCTCTGCAAACACTGCGCAATTCGGTGGGATATCAGTATGCCTACTCCTTCTCTATTCAGACCATCCTTTCTGCTCGACAATATAATTATATAATTGTATATTCTTCTTTATTCACCAAGGTTTCATTGGTAGCCAGGTGTGTCTCACATAATCCTAAGATATCCAGGTTAAATCTTCTGGCTTCACTGAGGAGTATATCCCAATTCCCTGCTGTTCGGAGGGTTTTCACATTCCATGTCCCAATGTTTAGTCCAGTATTGACGCCATGCTCCTTCCTATCCGTCACAGGTTGGTGAAATGTCTTTTGTTGGGTACTTGTCATTATCGGTGTAGTCCTACTTACATTGTTTGCTCGCTCCATGTGTATCTTCCTCGTTGATGTCCTCTGCTTGCAACTCAATGGTGAGAGGTTGCTTGAGTTGATCCTGGATGTTGTCTTTACTGCTTCCTCCATCGTTGTCCTCCTCGGTGTTGTGTTGCGTAATGAAATATAGTCCCCTCAAATTCCATCAGAAAAGCTTTCATCTTCCAACAAAAATGCAGTTTCTAGAGGAATTCATACTCAATATCTACAGCTATTCAGTTTTTTTTTGCCAAACTACATCATTCATTTTTAATTTATTTTTTCTTCATTTATTTTGGTATCTTTGGTACGAATTTGTGAAGCGGTCTGGGACATTCCATTTTATTTACGGGTGTGAGCCCTTAACCTCATTGCTGTCACTCAGCTTATAGCTTTGACGCTCATCCACCATGCCGGCGACATGCATAGCTTGCCTAGTCTGATAAAAGTGACTGCCACCAATATCACAAACACATTGCTGTCGAAAATGCCATAACTTTCTTGTGTCATTTCTAATTTGAATGAAACTTGGACAATTCTGTTGGTCTATTATTTTTTCCTGCTCTATGAAGTCGACTAAAACTGTGCGTTGCATTCCGCGTGAAGGACTTTGGCGGGCTCGGTAGATTCAACCACTTTGGTCACAAGTAGGTTGATGCCTCATTCTCTCACCTGTGGCATGTCATACTTGAGCAGCTCGGAAAGTGGAAGGTCATCAGCTATCATGGTCGAGTAGGTAGCCATGTCCATTGCTTCTGGAAACCGGACCTCGGCACGCTGTTCGTCGATTCCAACCAGTACCTAGAGTGTATGAAATGAAAAGCTCACATATTCATCTGCGTGTGTGTGTATATATATATATATATATACGCACGCGCGCGCGTTCGGGAGGGGCTGGAGTAATGTAATATGAAAATCAATAAATAAAATGTTCAGTCGCAGGGTAACTTTAACAGGTAAGGTTATCGATCTAAAGCGTAGGTCTTCGGTGTGATTTAGTTTACTGTGACATTGTGACATTAGAGGCAAATCTTCACCTTCTGCATAGGACACAGGGGAAGCATATTAAAGATCTTTGAAGTTTGGAGCAGTGTTGTTTTCACAAAAAAAAGTTTCAGGAGATAGCTTTCGATCTTCAAAATCCTGACCTGCCTGTCCTACAAACGTTTTACATATTTTCAACACTTATAATGATAGTCCTCAGAGAACCTAGGCGTATTATTATGCATTCTTTAGGCCTGCACTCAACGACATCTTAAACAATCAGCGATAGATAGGTTGCTCTGAATAGAGGAACTCACTATTAAAGTCAATTTGCATGGCCGTGCATGGCCTTATGACATCTAACAGTCTCATAATCTTCATATGTTTCAGAGTACTTCGTCTTTATTTTAGAAATAGAAATGAAATGATTTCATTTAGTTCCTCACGTGGAAAGTTGTTAAAGATTATGGAAACATTAAATAGGCTACTCTGAATACTACCTTCGAAGACCCACGGCACATCAACTTTGAAACAGATACTCTAAAACTTAGACTTGTTTTTGTCATTCTTTGTGGCTGTTTGTTTATTCATTTGTTTATTTTTGTTTGTCTCGTTTGTTTGTTTGCTTGCTTGCTTGTTTTTGATGGGTAGGAAATAATCCCCAGAAATCCACTAAGTAGGTCATAGTCTAAAGTCTAAGTCATCAGTGGCGTATCTAGGGAAAACGGCGCCCGGGTCAAGCGCGAAAATTGCGCCCTAATTTCTGGAAGTGTTCAACACCAACCCCATCCCGTCAGGGACTTAAAAAAAGTCAACATGACCTGATTTTTTTAAGCACTTAACAGGGGTCTTTTTGAGGGTGATTTAAAGGTAATAAATTAGATAAATTTTGGCGAGCGAGCCGAAAATTTTTGTATATTTCCGCGTCATCATCACGTTTTGTTCTTATCTTTTTTTTGTGATAAATTTTGGCGAGCGAGCGCAGCGAGCGAGTCGAAAATTTTTGTATTTCAGCTTACAAAACATGGAATTCTTGTCATTTTATGCTTATTAAATCTTACAATTCCAATCAAGATATGATGACGGCCGTATAGATAACGATTTATACCAACAAACTGAGGACTTGAAAAAAATACTCCAAATTAGTACGCACGAGTGAGCCGAAATTTGTATATTTCCGCGCCATTATCACGTTTTGTTCTTATCTCTCTTTTTTGGGGATAAATTTTAGCGAGCGAGCGCAGCGAGCGAGCCGAAAATTTTCGTTTTTCAGCTTACAAAACATGGAATTCTTGTCATTTTTTGCTTATTAAATCTTACAATTCTAATCAAGATATAGTGACGGTCTTATAGATAACGATTTATACCAGCAAACTGAGGACTTGAATAAATACTCCAAATTAGTACGCACGAGTGAGCCGATATTTGTCCGCGCCATAATCAGGTTTTGTTCTTATCTTGTTTGATTTGGTTTTTTGCGCCCCCCCCCCCCCGTATGTTCGACACCTTTGGCGCCCTCGTTTGATCCAATGGGCGATCGCGTCAGAACGAAAGAAATAAAATTGCAGCCGCTGCTCCGTGTAACATTTTGCCTTCTAACGATGGCATGTGTGAGGACAATATACATCGTCATTTTGTCAGCGTCATCATCACGTTTTATTTTCTGATCTTCTTTTATATACATATATATACATTTTGGTGAGCGAGAGCAATGAGCGAGCCGAAATTTCAGCTCACAAAACATGTAATTCTTGTGTGAACACAATAAACATTGTCATTTTTAGTTTTTATCTTGTTTGATTTGGTTTTCTCCCTTCCCCCCTCCCGGGTCCGGGCGAGGTTTTTTTGTTTTCCTTCTTTATTTTTTCTTCTTCGTTTTTTCCACCCGTCTTTTCGTTTTCGGCGCCCCAAAGAGTGGCGCCCGGAGCACGTGCCCCCCTTGCCCCCCCCCCCCCCCAGATACGCCACTGTAAGTCATATTTCAAATCATCAGCGTCCATCGCCACAGCCACAACCCTTAGCTGAACATCACCGTCAACGCCATCATGTTCTTCTTCTCCGCTCCATCCTCTCACTCTTTTTTTTCAAACTCTCCGCTATCACCATCACTGCTATAATAATTGAATTCAATTTCGAGCTGCATATTAGCGTTACAAACGAACATGTAGCATTAAAATACAAATGTAAATCAACCCAACGCTTATAGCGCATACGAGTACACCATTTTTTTGTTATTGTGTTTTGTTTACTACTGATGAGATGTTGTAAAAATTCTAATCCGTTCCAAATATCTTTCCCTCTATATCACAAATTCTCACCCACTGCAAAACCGTCAGTAGGCCCAATAAAAATCAAATATAGGACAAGAATTAGTTCATTAGTCCTTGAAAATTGCGCTAATCTTTACTTTGGCAACGGCATGAACGCTTTGCTCATTATACATGTTTTTTTATATTTTATCATAGATTACTGCAATGTATTTATTTATTTATTGATTTGTCTGTTACTGTTTAACGTAATACTTTTATACTATTAAGGTTATAACTGTGCTTGTGATTTTAGTTGTAATATTTCATATATTTAATTATGTTATCATAAGTTAGATTGTGTCGTTTTATGAAATCACTTATTTTGATAAACAATATTCCGTTTGTGATATTTATATGTATTGTCACTGTGTATACTTGCCTCTATTCGGCCTTTTGGCTGCCATGGTGGTTGTCTTTATACCATCACAATAAATGAATGGATGACAATAAACAGATATCAATGCTCTCCATCTGATATGATTCCAATAGGTGGAGTCACATATAAATACATTCTGCTCTCTAGTTATTACCCTTTCTTTTCCTCTCTCGGGATGGTTCTGGACATCGACTGTTCGAATGGTGATGACGTCACCTGACGACTGGCTTGCCATTGGATCAACGAAGCCGTACTGCGCATCAACGATGCGCACTTGTGCAGGACGAGGCTTAGCTTCAATTAAGGCTTTCGTTCCACGGTATAACTTATCGTCCAGTCGAGGATCTGGTGTAAAGGAAGGCATACGAAAATGATAGTAATAGTAAAGAATCATAAGATAAAGATGTATGAGATCATGTGTCAATAAGTGCATTTTACCTTCGTCACAATTATTACTTTCCGATAACGCATCTTTTACGTCATTACTGTCCGAAATCCATGACTATAGTCATAGTAGCTGTTGTTATAGTTCAAGTTCAAGTTGATTTATTTCACTTCCAACAAACAAATAATAAGAAATACAAAGAAACGCTCATATATACACAGACGTCATGAAATCAGTACCACAATACGATGAACAGAATAACATTGTAAAAGAGATACAGGTAAATTATCAACAGAGATACAAATAACTGTTACGTCACTGTGGTAAATGCATAAACAATATTGCTGGAAATGGAGGGGACTGCTAAAAAGCAGAGCTTGTAGAATGCAGTCCCCTCATAGAAGAAAAAAAATATAATTGCAAAAAAACAACAACAACAAATTTCCCTAAGTGGTAGCAAAAAAAAAAAAAAGACAGACAGAGTAATACACGCATACATGCACACATACGGACGCACATTAACACATTATACATCCAAGTGCCTCAAGGGAGCAAAATTGTTGATACAGTCACAATGAAGAATCATAAGCAAATACAATTGCTGACCTTTCGTCTCACCTCGCTGCCTTCATTATTGCTATCTCTGTGCTATTCCTTCATTCAATCTAATAATACAAGTATTGTAATTACCAAACTAAATCAACAAACCAACGTTTGAAAGCCAGAATCAAAATGTTTCATGTTCATAAATGTCTGGTCGACAGGATACTGTCTGCACAAATAGTCTAGTACATTATATCGATGACTAAATCTGAAATGAATTCAGAGGCAGGAATTTCTATTCACATTTAGGGCCAATTAACTATGGGGTGCTACTAGATAAGTATGATACGATTAATATTTGTTGATACAGAAAATGTAGCTTCTGAAAACAAAATGCGCCATATAAGATTTAAAGAAAGGAGAATATGATAACTCATAAAGCATTCATGTCATTATCCAACTATAGGGCCTATATGCAAGCAATTCTTCAAAATACTAATAGATAAACCTAAAATCAGAAATCCAGTTTGGTAGAAATCTGAATAGCTCCAGATATTGAGAAGGAATTCTTCTACAAACTTCGAAATTTGATGAATGATAGGGTATATCTCACTTTATCAGGTTACCGAAAATTAAAGATCTCATTTCTCATTTTTACAGAATTTTTGAACTTTGAATCTTACGCACGACACTTTGGGCAAATATTTAACCATGTTAGCGCCTTATTGCAAGTCGTCGCTGTCCAAAAGGGTTTGCAATTTTCAAACAAAGGTCGTCGTAGATGGCGCTATGCCAAGTTTTTTTATTTGATGTGAATGATGACCCTGTTGATGTTTTTGAAATTAGTCTTAATATTAACAAAAAAGTGTACCACTTAGTGTCAGTATCTTCAAAAATGATTTACAATATTTTTATTGGTACAATTGAAGATTCTTTCCTTTCCAAACACCCAGAAGTATTAGCTTTAAACATGGATAGATCGGCAACTGCAGTTTAATTCTCTATTCCTAGAATGTCATCACTAGACTGGAAGCTGAGAGAATTCCAGTATAAGCTCTTGCTTTTACTAATCGTAAAATTGGAAGAGCTCCAACCTGTGAAGAAATATCTAGGGCAATTGCCACCTCAAACAGTTTGAATATGAAAAAGCAACATTAAAGGATGAATTGACATTACACTACATGTACGCGAATTGGGAAAACTATACTTCATGAAATACCGAATTTAACTATTGCATCTTGTTAAGATATATTTTTTGTATTTACCTCAGCGAATCTATCTAGAATTATTCGAATCTCCTGTGTTTTCAGCTTTGCCCGCTCCACTTGTTTATTTTCTCTGATCCTCATATCATTAAAACTTAATCAAATATTATTTGGTTATGAATCTCCACTTGCATAAGACCCTGCGAGATATTAGTCATTATGATATTCATAACTGGTGAATAGGATACATTTCAAAGATTTTGAAAGTCCATCACCTCTCACGTTTTTTGTATTTGTTTTAGATGAAATCTGTATTCAGACTGGTGACTCCTATCCTCGAGTAGGAAGGCTGAGTGTCTTAGAATTATGTATATTCCATTTCTGTATGAGGTGTTTATTGTACATTCATGAATCATGTCAAATGTGTATACAATTTATGTATGTTTTATCTATACTACTTTGCACACAACCTTTTGCTTTCCGTTAAACATTGTATTATAGTTGCATTTTGTGTCATTACAATGTAACAATTTCATTTGATTTGTCTGAATAAAGGCTATAAAAAGCGTCAAAAATGTGAAGTAGGAAGGAACGGGCACCAGTATCATCTTTCGAACGTTGAATTTAATTCATTATAAAAAAAAAATCTTTGATGCACTATTAAGAAATCAGATAAAGGAAATTCCTTTTAGGATAGAGGTTTGAATTCATTGTCTGACAATTGTTTAGGGCCATCTTCGACGGCCTCATTCCACTAAAAAGAAAAAAAGATAAACCCGTATTACTTTGAAAGATTTATTTAAAGGGTTCCGCAAGGCAAGTTTGTTTGTTTGTTTGTTTGTTTGTTTGTTTGTTTTTTTTTGGGGGGGGGGGGTTGTTTGTGTTTTTTTCTTTCTTTTTATTGCATAACAATAACCCTGTATGACAAAACCAACAAAGTCTCAAGACATGGATTTCAAGTTAAGGGTAAATTCTTAAAGAGCAAACTCTAAGCTTTAGAATGATGTATATAGCCCAATACAAATGGACTTTCCCAACGTATCTAAATTATTGAAAGAAAGTACACACTCCGGAGGAGAGTTTACTAAGAAAACAGGCTCTCAAGTTTAAAGTCTATTCAAGTGCCTAATCCCGCATTAAACCGTACTATGCAGTCCAAGCAAGTACCCTGTGAGGGATAAACCTGAAATACCCTCTCAGGGCTATTCAGCGGCTCAACGAAGCGTTGCGATCGTTATCTCTGTTCTCATTGCCGGTCGTTCCGATTTATGACTGGAAATTCTGCGGATTTTGCTGGCTCGTGCGAGCGCTGCACGCTCGCCGTGAGCTGGGTGGCCTTGTACACCCACATGCAGGCCGGACAAGTCGCAGCGTCACGTACCAGCGTCACGTACCAACCGGGGAGATACCAAGGAGGTACTAGGCTCGCCTAGTACCTCCTTGGAGATACCACACACAGTCTTCACATCCACCAAGTATAGTAACCCGCGCTAAGATGGGTTTAACAATTTGCACAAATCGAAAACTACACTAAGTGCACATAGTCGCTGCAGGATGATAACAAATAATAAAATAAAGATAAAAATAAACAAAATACATCGTCCCCCACACTCACGTACGCACACAAGCACAAGCACCCACAGCAAAAGCAACAAGGGTGTCAACAACATCAAAAGCAAAAACAAAACAAAAACTGGCATCATTCAGAACGTGTTGAATTCGGAGTATCAAGATACAGTTGTGACTTATATCTTGAGAAGAACGTATAACCATTTTTTCTTTTCAAATCATGTTCATGATGTATCAATTATTAAATCTGTATTTAATAGTCACATCCAGTATCAAACCGTATCACTCTGTGACTGAGAAAACAGCCATCTGCAGTATCTATGATATAAGAGTAAGAACATCTTCTATAGACGATCAAACGCAATTTCAAAACCCAGTTTTGGCAACTGAATGGATTTCGTTCTCCTACCTTCCCGTGGCCGGTACACTTGCCGAACTGTAAAGACGATGGTATCACACATCTCCTCAACTGGAACTACAGCTGTATTTTCAGTTATGATTCTATCACAGTCCCAAGTAGATATAACACAAAACGCCATCTTAGTCTCCAAAAAATGTTATCGATGCAGTCATGGCAACGTATATTCCATACCATCAGGGAGGTGGAAAGAGAATTGAATAATTATGCCTAGTTAGTGCACAGGGATAAACTGTACCGTGCTAATGGTCTCAGTGGCAGCTGACTGGAATCCAGGAAACCCGACTAAGGAATTAAGATAAAAACACAAAAACAACATCACTCCCCCACCCCCACCGAAGAACCCTGGATGGTATGTGTATGTGTTTCACAGTGATTTTCCACAGCAGACACTCTGCCGAGCGAGACTGCCTTTTCAATGTCACAGCACTTTCCCAAGATCAACGCAGGGACGTGATCAATGCACATTTGATTTTTCTGATAAACTGCGTTGATACCATCTTTTAATGTCTCCTGAAGATCATACTATAAAGATGTAAGCATCGATTTCATCCTACATAATGTATTTCCAAAATTTACAGTTGTGATTACATGTACATTATATCAAATGTGAGATGAGTGAGGTTCCTTCGTACAGCAGGCCCAAAACCACTTTTTCGGCACAATTGGACAATCACAAAACGGGAAAATTAAAGTTGTTAGAACAGGTTTCATTTTTATACCAATCCACGAGACAAATATTCAATTTTGTAGTTTAAAAATATGAACACATAATTTTGCTTTATTTTTGTGGTGTGATAATTTCTTTCATGAGGCGTAAATTTCATCATGTAACATACGTTACCAATGTCATTCTATTTCAAATGCTTTAAGATTGGTGACTACAGTCTATGATTGAGATAATTATATAACTATATAACAATAATCACATTTGTGGCACAGACACTATGGGGCCAGGTATGCCAAGAAAATTGAACGGAAAGGAAGATATGCAATCGGCGCCACAAAAAACATAACGACAACAATAACAACACAAAACACAGAAATAACAGAACTTGAGGAAATGCACTCAGACAGATACTAGACAACGAAGAACGAGGAAAGAGGAGCAGGGAAGAATAGAGAAGGAAAAGGAGAGGGATGGAAAAGGTCTATGGACACACTATACAAAATCTCAAGGACAAGTGAAACATGACGGGTTTTTTCATTAGACAAAATTAACTGGTATGTTTAGAAAGCAAATACTTTTTTTAAGTTTATACTTAAATGTAATTAACTTCACAGATTCTTTTAAATCATTATCCAAGCTATTCCAAAATCTGGGTCCGGCGTAAACAAATGTATTTTGAGTGTGTACAGTTCTCACTAAGGGAAGATGAAATTCTTTAGATTGTCTCGTGGGATAATTATGTACGTGGCTGTTACGGTGCAATAAAGAATACAATATTTTGGGTAAATGGATGCAGTTATAATTAAACATGAATTGACCAAGTTGAAACAAATACAACTCTTTTATTTCTACCCCATAACACAACAGTGAGACAGGCTCCCAACGTTGTTTTTTTTTTAACTTTCTGGTTCAGCGCGTTCATTGTTCTCGAAGAGCAGAGAATGACTCCACGATTGTATTGCAGCCCTTTGTCAAGGCCGATGTGACTTTTGTTAGAATCACGGCCTGGTAATGTAGGTGCCACTTCTCAAAGTCGAATGTAGGCTATGTACATAGTGACTGCAGATCCCTTTTCGAGGCGTGGGAAAATACGTTCTAGGTGCTTCAGCGAACGATAGCCCACGAAAGCGGCAACCAAGCAAGCAAGGCGAGACAGAGAGCAATACGATCGCCATTCCACGTGGGCTAACTGCACGGAGGCACGCGGTGTGTGCGCGTTTTTCTCTGTTTCAGTAGCGATAGCCTGACAAATTCAGGCCGGATTGAATGAGGCTAAGTGGACAAAATTTTCGAACATGTTGTGCTATGAAAGAGAGCGTGTGAATTTTGCTCACCGCGGATTATCCTGCAAAAGGGTCTATGAAAGGAAAGAGTAATAATCTTCACTCTGAGGGAAAACGAGCGCAAGCCGCGGTGAGCAAAATACACCGTGTGTGTTTAAACACACGCATGTCGAAGCGGTTTTGCCGGTTCCCATAGACTTTACACGTGAAGGCGATTCGCTTGGCACTGAGCCAAGTTCGGCGAGCTCGCTCGGTCCTCCCCTTTTATCCTCTATAGGGTATTTCGGCGTTATCCTTCACAGGGTATTTGCTTGGACTGCTATGTGCGGTGAATTGGACAAGGAACATAAAAATCACAATGAATAGGTTATCAGTTCAAGGGGAAATTGTCCACACTCTATTCATTACCACATTCTATTCATGAGTAATTCCAACTTTCATTGCAAGAGCAACATCACTTTCAATGGTACTAGTATTGAAAGTGAAGACTGTGTAAAGGGTTTGTAAGAAATGAAAAGGGGCTTTTAAAAAACTAATCACGATATTCTATAAAAAGAAGTGTTCTATAGATTAACTGCTATAGAAAATCTCATTCATTAAAATTTCCCAACGTTAACATTATGTAGAACTGATCTTTATCTCCTTGACAAAATGATATATATATATATATATATATATATATATATATACATTTTGTTATATATATATATATATATATATATATATATATATGTATCATACAAAGGTTGACCCACGTCAGATTTTTGAGTGTGCACGTAAAATCAGGGCATGTGACCTAAATACAAACAATATTTATATACGTATATATATATATATATATATATATATATATATATACGTATATATATATATACATGTATATACATATATGTATATATATATATATATATATATATATATATATGTATATCTATATATAATATGTGACCGTGCACCTCAAAATGACCATAAAGTCGCACACACTGATTTTGCGTGAGGACTGAAAATAAGTGAAATGGGTCAACCTAACCGAACTTGACTTTTTCATATTTTCTGAAAGAGCGGGTCTTCTTTTACATTATGCTAAAATTTAGTATCATAAAATGGGCAGGAAAGTGTGGTTTTTTTTTTTTTTTTTTTGCAGTTTATCTCGAACATTTTTAGTAGAATAGTGTGATTAGGTGTGTCTTTAGAATCCCGTTTTCATTTCTGAAAAACCTTGTCCACACTCTTCACTTTCAACTCTAATAACTTTTGAAAGGATGATACTACTGCTTTGAAAGTTTGCATTAATTATGGACAGAATGTGTTAATGAGGCATGTTTAATATCAGTTTAATCTGATAATCCCTTCATTGTTGTTACTCTGGTGGTTTACATCCTGTTTTTTGTCCCATTCATCGCACAGCCAGCACAGCGCTTGAATAGACACTGTACTTCAGAGCCTCTTTTCTCAGTTCACACTTTTCCTGAGTTTGTGCTTTCTTTCCAATATTTAGATAGGTTAGGAGAGTCCATTTGATTTGAGTTATACATCATTTTAAAGCTTAAAGTCTGCTCTTTCAGAATATGGTCTTAACTAGAAATTCATGTCTGTCGACTTTTTGTTTGTTTTGAGGTGCAGGGTCACATATGTAATTCTAAGGCTTGTGGCTACAGCAAAACACTTTTTTGTTGAAAGTAATGAATCATCCCAAAAAAAAAATCTCCTTGCCACTCCTTAATATTGGTACATTGGTTGTAATTCATATATAAATACATAACTTTGATTCAATCTAAACAAAAAGATACATAATCATTTCTGAAGTTTCAGTTTTCTTTGGAATTTTCTTCACATTAGATAATTATTTCTGAGTAGTCACTAACAGAAAAGAAGAAATCTCCTCAGTCTCTCTACGTTATATTGAGTAGTGGAAATTGTGTGTTTCTACGCGGTCCACCTACGAGTTATACATACATTGTATTTCACTTCCTTTGATAACAGAGAATAAGGTAAAAATAACATTGTTGAATGAAAAGACTATACAATAATTGAGGAGCACTATAGTAATCATACATTGTAGTAATAAGGAAACAGAAGTGTTCGATATAAAGTATATGTATAACCTTGCGTAAAGTTCGAAAAATGGAGGGACCCTCTAGTAATAAATGTAGGTCCCCCTGGAATGACAAAAGTTATGGGACACGGCGAATGTTTGGCTAGCAATACGTGAGAATTTAGCAAGCAAGATTGATACGTGCAGTTTACCTTTGGGAGCAGTGATTTTAAAAATCTTCAAGATATCACATTTGATGCATATGTGTAGGTATGTTGTATCACAAAACATCCTACCATATAAATTTTTCGCAATAAAGTATAAAATATAAGGAGATATCATTATTTTTCTCAATAAACCGTAACTGTAGATGGTTTAATCTGTAAGCATTCTTATTATAACTATTGTTCACATTTTGTGTATTTAACAATACTTAACATTGATTATACGGATTCAATTTTTTACAGTGGTTGTTTCTATCCCTAACTCACATTTTATAACTATTTTAAAGCACTAATGCTGGGTTTTTGTTTCATCTGCAAATGGTAAATTTTGCCTTTAACACAGAAGCATAAGCGTTTAACGCAAGTACAGCGGGGGCTTTAAACATTCAGTCACACAAAACATTCTACTGACGAGTATGTGTCATGTGCAAAATCTGCAAACATGGACTTTAAAAATGAAACTCGTAAATGGGGCCTTTCAAGGTTCACTGTTGTAATCACACTGTGTTTCTTTTTGTTCTTGTACAGAAATAGGCGGTCGGATATACACGAACTGAATGATTCCATGCAGTGATCCGATATTAGGCCAAGTAAAAAAAGAAACCAGTTTCTCGTCCTCGCGCGCATCGATTTTGGCCGCCGCATCGATTTTTTTACTATTTACTATTTTCAAAATGGCGCTGAAAATACCAAGAAATTCATAATTCTCGTCCCAGCCCGCTACCCGCCCGCATCGATGTTCAGTTGCCGCATCGACTTTTTTGATATTTACTATTTTTTCGGCCGCCGAAAAAAAAAAAATGACAATTCACCTACCAATCGTGATGTCTCATTTCTAATTACGCCTTGCGTCCTCTACTTAGCTGTAGTACAGCTGTAGCTTCTGTAGTGCGTATGTAATAACGCATGCATTTCACACTGCGAGCTCGGCAAGATCAAGAAGGAATGACCCACAAAGCAGTCGAACTGTAGTTGGATGGGCGCGGGCGCGGGCCTGGGCTGTGATGTACAGCGCACTCGGTACGTCGTGAACGCGATAGCGGCAACATTTTTGCGAACAATCGCTGATATTCCACGCATATTTCGCGCATTGTTCGTATTTTTCCCCGTTTCTCATATTTTAAGCGGATGAATTGTACTGTACAAATGCTTGTGAGGATTGTATCGAGTTTGTATGTGTACATTTTCATGTCATTGTGACTATGTGCATGTGTGTGCAGTGTCGGAAGGTACGGTGCCAGTGCAGTGGCCGTGCCGGCGCTTTTGCCGCGTATGCGTGTCTGTAGCTAGCTGTCAGGGTCCCCATCCCCTGGGGCCCGTTGCATAAAACTCCAACCGGATTTTTTTCCGGTTGAAATCACAAAATTCCGGTTGGAAGCTCCCAACCAGAGTTTTTATGCAACGGATTTTACCTTCTTAGGTTAGCAACCTTAAAAACTTCAGGTTGGGCAAATCCCAACCTGAAGTTTTTAAGGTTGCTAAAAAAGTTTTATGCAACGGGACCCTGGTCTGTCAGCTGTCTGCACGCACGCATGAACACATTCGAATGTGTAGAGGCCCGTACACTCTGCTCTGTAACGTTGCATCTGACGGCGATGTATTGTTCTATTTTGAAGAGAAAATGAATGCGCTTTTCCAGCAAATTTAGAATTATTAAATGGGTGTATCTACAAAATAAATAACTTTTCCACGGATTCTGGTTTGTCTCGTATTTCTGCGGGATACTTTTCTTTACGATGTAAATTCACGGACACGGCCGTGAGTCGTATCACCTGGAGTGTGAAACAATCATTCATCATCCAAATGATGAGTGATTATCAAATGTCTTTGTAGAACATGAAGAAACATCTTTAAATGTTTAATGCTATAATGCCATATCAGTATCATTTTGACATCCATCTGCAATTATACAAGCCAGTTTCCAGTTGAGTGTGCAGAGTGCTACAATTGTACTGTGAAGAGATGCAGATACATACATACCAGCTGTGTGGACACAAAAAGTCACAAACACCAATGATAAATAAAGCAGTGTTTTGAATATCATGGAATTCATTTCAGTCGTACATTTGTTGATAGAATGTTTTATACCTGTTTTAATTAATAGCACAATACATCAGAATTGCAAGTACACTGGTATCAGAAATGTCATTACAACAGTAAATACCAGTATTAAGATGGTCATTTTCCCTTGGCATCTGTAGTGGAAAGAAAAAGCAAATGTATTTCTGCATGCATAAAGTTTCATTTCAAGTATGGTACATAATATATCTATTTGTTTGAAAATGCACAGAGTGCAGGCAAGACATACACTTGGGACCTGGTCTCTCATAACACAGCTACCACAGTGATATTTTATTTCATAAATTGGATATAGAAAATAGTAAAGCCCTCTCTCGTTACCTTTCTCAGAATTACCGGACGAGAAACACATATTGCTTTCATTTTGACAATCCTCGAAAAAATAGTAAGATATCAAATAGTAAGGACCTCCCTCATCGCCTTGCTAAAAAAACCCGGACGAGAAACTACTTTCTTTTTTTACTTGGCCTTATGTTGAACCCTGAAAGGACTTGACGCAAGCCTCCACAAACCACATGTAAGATAACAATAGTCACTGAGAAGAGACCAATAAGGGCGGTAAATGAGCGAGTTGAACTCGTACATGCAGTATGCATTGCCATGTGAACAAGGCTAGAAATGTAGCGTTATATGCTGTGGACAAGAGAAAACTATGCAAATGGCGCTGTCACACTCACAAAACAAACAAGACGGCACACCAGGAAACCAAAAGCTATTATACTTTAATAGTGGGCTAACATAATATCTTATCAAAACTCTTATGACTCATGAGACTGTGTGTTTAACCATGCCAATCTGGATTCATATTACCACTGTCATTATATTATTGTCTGCATCTACGTCATGGCTAGTACAGTGACAATTGCATATTGATACATACGAAAAGAGTTGCATAGGCTTGAATGTACATTTCGTAGATTAAATCGTCTACACGATAGTACTCAAAACGTGAAACCACTTGATGTGTAATCGTTACGTGCTCAGAGGGAGGCATCAAAGGAAAGTGGCGTCGTTTTTATTGTACAATTAACAAGCAAAATATTATTACACTGTAGGGGATTTATTACACTTATTAACTAATGATCCTTATTGGACGTATGTAGGCACCAATTATTATCATCATTTCAGTGATATACAGCCATGACAAAAATCATGATCATAGTATACTCGGATTGGACTAGAACCAACGATATCCTGATCACTAGATAGGCGTATACGAGTAGTCATGATAGTATCCAATGGACAGACCAAGAAATGGATTGCGCTCTCACCAAGAAGGGGACTCCACGGCGACTTCAGCGACGTCTCAAAATAAGATGATAATTTATTCGTTAAGGAGTCTTGGAGACGTCGCCGCAACATCTCCGACACGTCTCCGAGACGTCTCCGAGGTCACCAGTTGTAGTAGTCGTAGAGACAATTTGGAGGCCTTGCGAATGAAATAAATCTCCAGCTGGAGATTGGAAAGAGTCTCCGAAAAAAATCGAACAGGTTCTATTCTCTCGCGATTTCCCGAGACTAGGCTACATTCCAGGAGATGTTGAGGAGACGTTGTTGCGGAGATGTCGCGGAGACTTCTCCGCGATGAGGGATCCTCGAGTCTCCAGCAGGTCGCCAAGTGCTCTCCAGATCCATGCGATACAAACTTTATTTACGTCGATGAAAGACAATCAGTCAGTGCCACTCATAAATTAATTAATTTGAATAAATATGTTTCATGTTGTGTGGACAGACTGGGTTGACAACCATTTGTTCACAAACACTTTAGCGAACTAGAAAGAAGTGTTATAGACTATTTAGTTCCTATTTTCATCTAGATAATCATAAACACTTATGCGTCTCTTTAATGAGTAACGAAACTATCACTACCACCTTGTATGCTATAGTACGATACTTCATTATCGTGTTAATGAAGTATGGTATTATACTAATGAAGTATGATACTTCATTATCGTAATTGGATTTTTGACATATGGAATGAGAATATCATTATACCGATAACTATATAAAAAAAAGAAAATGCCATTGATTAACAAATTACCCTATATCGACGTAAATGGCTACTACTAAACTGTCATGTCTGCTAAAAAAAAACATCCCAAACTGATCAATTAAGTGCTGATTTACGTCAATGTCGTGAACATAGCGCAAATTTTCAGTTGCAATGAAAATAAATCGACGGACAAATTTAATGAATTCGAAGAGAAACAAACTACAAATAACCTGCTACTATTATCACCATTTATAAAGATAACAAACATTTGCGAAGCGGTCATTCTTGAATGAATTGATTGTAAATTATTAAATACATTAAATGTTTATACACATAGATATGATGTAAACGATGATGTTCTGTTTACTGGTGTATTAATTTCATAGTAATATTTCCCCAGTGGCAGTGTTTAAGGATAAAAACTCACCAAGAGGTAATTTTTCGTAGAGTTGATTGGCATGGATAGGAAGCTCGTAAGTGTTTTTCCCCATTGTGACGTGCACTTTTTCCACATCTAAGACGAAGCACAAGAGGAGTAGCTCTCCGCTCTTAAAGGGTACTTGGGAATTCTTAATTGTGAAGTCTTTTGCCAGACGTATGGTGACAGGTAGAGTGTTTGTGCTGACGACACGGGCCAGGGTGGACGTCCGCTCTTCAACTCTCAGCTTGTTGAAGTTAAGACAAACGGAGCCTGGTCCGGTGGTTGGAGTCGCGGCTCCTGCAGGCTGCGGCTCATCCGAAGGTTGAGGTTGCAACTGAGGCGTTTTGTTCTTCTTAAATGTCCCCACATGTCGACTTAGCATATGCATGATGATATGAGGTGTTTTCCACTCCAGGTAATTGCTCTCCTAGTTAACGATACGTCAGTGAAACCATTTTAGATGTGCACCATTGAACCGACAGACAACGACACCGTATAGTAGCCTACCATATTATAATAACGACATTTCTCTCCACTATACTTCCGCCTGTGTGAAACTGTGCGTCGATATGCACATTGACATTCAACAGCAACATGCGCACAAGTCCAAGCTATATCGTATAGGCCTATATATACCAAAGTTTTCTGATACATAACGATATGTAAAAAAAAAAAAAAAAAACCAGCAATACACGAAATTTTGTGCTTGGAGCGAGAGTACTGTACAAGGTGATTGCGCCATTCCATAATAATAATAATACCATCATCGTGTTGTTTGTCACACGTAATACTATTGCTGATGTTTGCCTCTAAGACTGACTTTAGTTGTCACCACACCTACATTTTTTTTTCGGATAATCTTCATAAACATTCATTGATTACATTCGTTGTCTTTATAATCATTTATATCTCACTTTCCAAGGCCACGTGGCAGGCTTCAGAGTCACGCGTGTCGAAGTTTATTTGCCAGACTTGCTTATGTCTGAGATTCACTTCTAATTATTTGATGTCTGCTCTTCGTGCGGTTGTCACGTAAGTGACTTTTTTTTTTTTCTCTCTGCTACTCTGACACCGAAATAATGGAAATTCAAACTGTTCGTATACAGTTATGTTCGAGTTTAATCTTTCAAGTCTTTGTAGCTTTCTCGTTCATAACAATACATTGAGCATAAAACATAATATGAAACAAATCACAAATACATAACTTAAGTTATCTTGGATGACCTGAACTGGTGATCCCCTCAGCTTGGCTCAGTCGCCATCGATGCCGGATACACTCGTCGTCGACCTCGGGACAGTCGCTTGGCTTGTCTCTCGGAAGCACCCCTTGACTTGGCCACTCAGCTAGACGCTACCCTATCGGCGGTCCTTTCAGCTCCTCGGCCTTCACTAGTCCCTGCTACCACGCAGACTCCTGCCTCGACCTGCGATGCCCGAGCTCAAACGACGGCGAGCAGGCAAATGGAGATTGAGCTCCGTTCCAAGGTTCGGATAATAATTGTCCGAGTTCAGTTTTATCGGCAGCTGGAGCTCGCATCTCACCGACGTGGAAAACCCCCAGAAGAACGACTGCTGCCTAAGCGGAGATCTATGCTGGATGTCTGATTAAAGTGTTTCTCCTCGATCCTCTACATTACTGAGCTTTTTATTAGCTTCCCTAACCATAGAGATTAACACTAAAGTCCCTTACACTCCCATACACTTGCTTTTTCATGCCTTTCCTACACTAAAGAAATCATCCAATCATCATGCTTAAATATAGCCCTATTGAAACTCTACACAATATGTCTAGCCATCGTCTAGACTGCTGTTACATAACATTTTACTCATGAACTTGTGAACAATAAGCTACAACCAACACCCTAGTGACACTGACATAGCTGAGTCTCAACTGAGCTAGAGAACATTCCTAGCCACCACCTGGATGGGAGCTATTACATAACACCTCTATTCACTCAATTTCTATAATCTGAATTAATACATAATACTACAAACCGGGCATGCTGTTGCCATGCTATTTCTTTAACTTTTGCTTTGTCTCATTTCATGTGACTGCCCTGTCTGAATTTGACTGATCTAGACATGCTGTTGCTATGCCAGTTTATTCTGTAACTTTTACTTTGTCTCATTTAATATAAATTTCCAGACAGTCAGTCTCTTGCAGTTTGACCTAGTGGCTTTCTAGGACAAGTTCAATTTCACTTCACTGGCAAAATCAAAGATAAATTTCTCTCCTGACAATATCCCCCACCTTAAGATATAATTGGGATATCAAAATTATATCCTACAAGAAATTTATGCAACATACTACTAGTATTCAATCAACCAACATACTATTCACAATGCATGCCAATATGCATTGATGTTCAAAAGAGAGACTGATAGACCTCAATATTACCAGCATATATACATCATGCATTACACTATCCTTTTCCTTCTTCTGTCATCCTTGTTCTGAAAAGAAACAAATTCATAATCATCTCCCAAGCCTTTTAACAACCAACTTTTGCTTTGCTGGTATTCCTAATAAAGGCCTTATAGCTTACTTAATACATCATCTTCAAATCCTGCTCGAGTATAAGCTTTAAGTCTTCTATAACTAAAGCAGAACCATCGAGCATGTATACATAAAATCTTCATTGCCTATAATGATACCTTTTAGCAATAATATCTCTGCTATCACACATTCTTGCTCAGATATCCTAATATGTTTGTGCGTGCTTTGGCTTTCATTTCCCTATACTTCCATGTTGCACAAACCTTACAACAAAATAATATTGTTGCTATTTACATGTTTATCTGGATGAAAATCTACTGAAATGTAATCTTGCTACCTGGTTAACACCTGCTACCTCTTAGTACGCCTAGTGTTCTAATACCTCATATATACTTGAATACGTACACTGTAAGATTTAACCAAGCCTTAAGCATTACTCCCTACTCTTAATCCCTTTACATCTATATTGTAATCGCGATTCGCTGATCCTGTAAGAGAAATAAGAGAGTGAGAGAAAGGCTTTTGTAGCATTTGCACTTACATGAGTATTATTTTGTTCATGACAATTCAACAAAATTAATATGTGTTTCATCATTTATGTTCCTCTCTTTCTTTGAGCTTTACCTCGTCAACATGTAATGGAAAAGCAAGGACCATTACCAACAACAACAATATAAACAGTTATAGTAGTCTACTCATGAGGTCAGCAGCCCTATTTTCAGACCCCTTTATGGACACCAGGCGAAACCTATACTCCTGTAGGCACATACTCCACCTCATGATTCGCTTGTTTGTCGACTTCTTTGTTTGGAGGTACGTGAGGGGTTTGTGGTCAGTGTGGATCTCAAACACTCTCCCAAACAGATAGTAATCAAACTTTCTGACCGCCCAGACAATAGCAAGACATTCTTTTTCTACCGTGGAGTATCTCTGCTCCCTAGGAAGGAGTTTCTTGCTAGCATAGGCCAACGGGAATTCATCCCCATCATGCTCCTGCATGAGTACCGCCCCCAGACCACTGTCAGAAGCATCAACCTTTAACATAAAGGTTTTCTCGAAATCGGGCAACCGCAACACTGGAGGATTTGCAAGACACTCCTTCAGCTTGACAAATGCACTTTCCTCCTCAGGCCCCCACACAACATCTCCAGGCCTACCTTTGCGAGTCAGGTTAGTAAGGGGTAGGGCTATGTCTGCATAATTGGGTATGTAGTCTCTGTAGTAGCCACAGAGTCCTAGGAAAGACCTAACCTGCCTCTTCGTCTTGGGCCTTGGAGCTTTGCGCACTTTGTCTGTGAGCCTATCGCTAGTGTGAATCACGCCTTCTCCTAATGTGTGTCCTAGGAATTCTATGGTACTCGAACCTACGGTGCATTTGGATGGCCTAGCTGCCAGATTGGCATCGCGCAGTCTATGCAAGACTTCATCTAGAACCTCCACATGCTCTTGCCAAGTGTCCGTGTGAATCAGAATATCATCGATGTAATTCACAACATTCGACATTCCATCTAGTACCTTCCTCATCATTCTAGTGAATTGAGCACTGGCTGTCACAAGCCCAAACGGCATGTACTTGAATTGGTATTGTCCCTTAGGCGTTATGAAAGCTGTCTTTGCTTTATCTTCATTCCTCATTGGGATCTGCCAATACCCTTTTGTCAAGTCTAGTTTTGTGAAGTACCTACTGTCGGCTAACGACGCAAATAGCTCCTGAGGATTGGGCATGGGCTCTGGATCAAAGACTGTGACCTTATTCAATCGCCTGAAATCTACACAAAACCGATTAGAGCCGTCCGGCTTCTTGACTATCACAATGGGATGACCGTATGGAGAGTTAGAAGGCTCGATTACTCCTAACTTCAACATGGAATCAACTTCCTTGCTAATCTCCTCTTCCATAGCCTGAGGTACCCTATGAGGCGGAGATCGCACTGGTTGATCAGTCGTCAACGAGATTTCACATTCAGATATGGTTGTCTTCTTCGGGATATCGGTGAATACATCCTGATATTCACAGAGGATCTTTTGCACCTGAGTCCTCTCACTATCCTTTAAGACTGGATCTACTGTTACCATGTCAACAAACTCCATCTGCACTACACTAGGCATACTGGACATCTCCCCATTCCAATCAGAACCAGCCTCTGCCATATCTTCCTCGTCAGCCATGACCTCAACAACTTCCTCATTACCTTCGACCCCCTCAACCTCAAAGCAACTGGCCACTGGTACCTCTTCACCTCGACTATAGTACCTCTTCAACAAATTGATGTGATACGTTTTGGCAACACCATCAACGTCGACCACATAGTCATAGTCAAACTCGTACTTGAAATTATCAACATGTCCTCTTTTCTGCCATAGAGGGCGCAACGACTCATCATCTTTCTGTTCCCTTAGAAATTCACTCGACCGCACATTATCAACAGGATCTGCAACAGTCAAACCTTTACTAGGCCTCGAATCCTTCACCTTTTGTGCAAGAGTTTGAACAGCCATCCCTGTATCATCCAGCTCACCTGGGATTGCGACCTCGACGTCCTGTTCTACACCATCATTTGAACTTTCTAGACCCACATCCGGGGTTATGACCTCTACATCCGGGTCAGACACAACACTCTTTGGGACCCAATGTAGATTGGGGTCACTCGGTTCACGAGCCCCTTCTACATTCCCGATAACTACCTCACTCAAACAATCAGGCATGCACACGGCTTCAACTTCCCCTTCAAAATATGGCGAGTCAACAGCTACCTTAGCCACGGGAAAACGCCTAACCGTACCGTCAATTAACCTCACTGCCTGATGTTGACCTGTTAATTGGTCATTTCTAACCAATTTCTCTTTCACCACGCACGTACTACAACCTGTATCACGCAAAACAGACACGGGTGTATTATCTGGCATCAGTCTTCCAGACACAACCGGCATACGATTCACCATCGCGGCGACATCATTGTGTGCCATTCCTACTGTGTCAACCACTTTCATTTTCACATCCTCAAAGTCATCGGCCACTCTCTCAATGGGGAAACAACCTGCCGTCGAACCAACAACTCCCGGCTTAGAATCACCCCGAGACACCTCATTCGCCACATTCATGTCTACTTTTGGGGCCGTACCTTCCCCAGCACCCATCAAACCTTGAGCTGATGCAGGCCTAGACAACATGGGACAATCTCTTCTCATGTGATTTGGGTTTCCACACATATAGCAACCTCTGCCCTGAAAAGTCCTATTTCCCATAGTCTTTCCCGCCTTTGACCGAGCATCAGCCGGTTTCTGATACGTACTAGTCCTTTTGACCTGATTTTGTTGGGGCGGTTTGCTTTCCGGCTTTGAATCTGATCGGTTTCTTTCCGATTTCTGTACACCCGAAAATGCATGAGGACCGTGAGCTTCTACATAGATTTCTGCACAATCAACTACCTCGTTGAAATCTTTACATTTTCGTTCCTTAACAAACCTAACTACTTCTCTGGGACAATCTATCAGAAATTGCTCTTGCAAAATCAAATCTTCTAGATCCTTTCTAGTATCCCCGATCTCAGCCTCTTCCACCCAATGATCAAAATACCCCTTCATTCGAGTAGCAAATTGTTTTGGGCGCTCAAACTTCACTGGCTTAGCTGATCTGAAACTCCGCCTATACCCCTCTTCAGTGAGATGATAATATGACATCAACTCATGCTTCACTGTAGCATAACTCTGGCGATCATCAGCACTCATCCGATTCACAACATCTAACGCTTTGCCTGTTAGATTGGAAATCAAATACAACACCCACATGTCTACCGGGATATTCTGACTTTTCATCAACATTTCGAACTTTGTGACATAAGCATCAAACTTATCATGTGCGTCATCAAATCGACCTACTTTCAGCTTTAAGCCAGCTAACTGGGGCCTACCAACATTCGCTGTTCCTTCCTCTATGCGCAACTGTGCTAATCTTATTTCATGTTCGCGCGCCTTTTCTAGAGCTTCGCGTTCATGATCAGCTTTAAGCTCTGCTTCAATTGCCTGGCATCGTTCTGAAACAAAGCTACTCAATTCACCACCACTAAGGCCCATTTCTCTGCCTAATGAAGAGAACTCTCTGATTTGCTCAACACTAGCCATACTGACTATGTAACTTCCCGACTAAGCAAACGTGTAGTCGTACAAAACAACAGCTGACTAGCACCTAGCTATCAAAGTCCGACAAAAGTACTACCTTGCAGCCAGCGTACTTAACAACAATTTGTATCTCCGAACGAGCATACAATTGCAAATGACAAACAGCTGAAATTCACTCAACAAGTATTCCACATACCAAACCGCTAGTACCTTGTCAAAAGCGTATTGGAATGCAGGCAATGTGAAATGACACGAGTTCACTCAACAAACATTCCACATACCAAGCATGCCTTGTCAATAAGCATACTAGAGCTGTATCTCCCAATGAGCATACAATTGATTTGGGACTGTACAAACCCCACACTACAATCCACCAAACATGCCTATACCTGGCAACACCAAGGGCGTAACCTTGTATAAAATAACACTCCGCACAGATTCATTCATGCATGCAAACCCCGAATCTATCACACTGCCTCTAACCGGCAATACCAAGGGCGTAACCTTGAAAAAGGAGTAACACTCCACATAGACTCATGCACACAAACCCGAATCAATCAAACATGCATATAACATGCAACACCAAGGGCGTAACCTTGAAAACGGAGCAACACTCCACACAGATTCAATACGCGAATCCACATCACACATGTGCCTCTAGTAGGCAACACCAAGGGCATAACCTTGGGGAGAAAAACTTCAATCAGACTGTCACGTAAGGCGACATACTCGTACGATTCTCACTGTGGTAATGTTTTCGATCAAACATACGAAACAGTTATCATATCGACAATAAAAACATGCAATATATGACGGTAATGCATACGATTGAGCAATGAAACTTCAATCATGAATCAAACACAAACATCGCATTTAAGCCTAAAGCATGTTAAAAGAGTATCTGAATAACTTTTTTCTAATCAGGTAGCAGTATCTCGGTGGGACCTCCAAATTGTCACGTAAGTGACTTTTTTTTTTTTCTCTCTGCTACTCTGACACCGAAATAATGGAAATTCAAACTGTTCGTATACAGTTATGTTCGAGTTTAATCTTTCAAGTCTTTGTAGCTTTCTCGTTCATAACAATACATTGAGCATAAAACATAATATGAAACAAATCACAAATACATAACTTAAGTTATCTTGGATGACCTGAACTGGTGATCCCCTCAGCTTGGCTCAGTCGCCATCGATGCCGGATACACTCGTCGTCGACCTCGGGACAGTCGCTTGGCTTGTCTCTCGGAAGCACCCCTTGACTTGGCCACTCAGCTAGACGCTACCCTATCGGCGGTCCTTTCAGCTCCTCGGCCTTCACTAGTCCCTGCTACCACGCAGACTCCTGCCTCGACCTGCGATGCCCGAGCTCAAACGACGGCGAGCAGGCAAATGGAGATTGAGCTCCGTTCCAAGGTTCGGATAATAATTGTCCGAGTTCAGTTTTATCGGCAGCTGGAGCTCGCATCTCACCGACGTGGAAAACCCCCAGAAGAACGACTGCTGCCTAAGCGGAGATCTATGCTGGATGTCTGATTAAAGTGTTTCTCCTCGATCCTCTACATTACTGAGCTTTTTATTAGCTTCCCTAACCATAGAGATTAACACTAAAGTCCCTTACACTCCCATACACTTGCTTTTTCATGCCTTTCCTACACTAAAGAAATCATCCAATCATCATGCTTAAATATAGCCCTATTGAAACTCTACACAATATGTCTAGCCATCGTCTAGACTGCTGTTACATAACATTTTACTCATGAACTTGTGAACAATAAGCTACAACCAACACCCTAGTGACACTGACATAGCTGAGTCTCAACTGAGCTAGAGAACATTCCTAGCCACCACCTGGATGGGAGCTATTACATAACACCTCTATTCACTCAATTTCTATAATCTGAATTAATACATAATACTACAAACCGGGCATGCTGTTGCCATGCTATTTCTTTAACTTTTGCTTTGTCTCATTTCATGTGACTGCCCTGTCTGAATTTGACTGATCTAGACATGCTGTTGCTATGCCAGTTTATTCTGTAACTTTTACTTTGTCTCATTTAATATAAATTTCCAGACAGTCAGTCTCTTGCAGTTTGACCTAGTGGCTTTCTAGGACAAGTTCAATTTCACTTCACTGGCAAAATCAAAGATAAATTTCTCTCCTGACAGCGGTCCATACGAAATATTCCTAAAACTGTCCGCAATCTTCCTTCACAATTTCCGATGAACACACCTTTGTCATGAAGACTCGCACAATACTCGTATTGCTTGTCTTCAAGTTTACAATTTGCCATCAATATCTATACTCACGCTTCCAAGAACCATTTTATAATGGTTTGCATTCACACCCATTTCAAATAGCATAAATGTGAATTCCGAATTTTCCCAAGTGGGCAAGTCACAACCTGGTAGTCTGGCATTCATAGACAATGTTTTGAGGAATGTTAAAAAATCTGGGGGTGCAAATGCATGTACAGGCCTGCAATAATTTGCTTGCCGAGCTTGCAAGAGAATGGACACATTAAAAAAAACGGAACAGTTCAATCTATACTCCTATGAAGTGTTCTTTCATGTTTGTATGTGTGCCTACATTTGTAATTATATGCATGACTATAGGATACGCGTACTTCTTTCAGGGAGGTGGGATGTCTCTTCCCACCTCCCTGCTTCTTTCAAGAGAAATGATGCAGTACCCATACACATAAGTTGAAGATTTCGTAGATTGCAGTGATCTCATCGAACAGGTTTGCTGCTGCTCCGAATCTGTAACACTGATTATATGTAACATTTCACATGTTGATGTCATGTTGTATTGTTGAAGCATTATGACATACAAAACAGTGTGGTATCCACCCGTAATTAATAACACCAGTGTTTCCTGCAGCAGATCGGCAAAATATCCCAAGAGAAAAAGGACAATACTCATGGGCGCCCACTGCTGGTAAAAATGATCGAGTTCAGCACTGATTTTTATTTTAGCAGTTTCTATAGGCCTGGAGGAGACATCAAGCAGATGAAAAGTGGCCCTTAAAGAGGAAATCCACCCCCAAAATAGATGAATTAAAAAAAGAAGAAAAATCAGACAGAAAAAAATGGCAAAAAAAAATCAGATGAAAAATAAGGATGATCTGAAGTTTCACTTTTTCGAAAAACATTTCCTAACCAGTCGTTATGAATATTCAAATGAGCGAGTTGATGATGCCAAATCTTCACAATTTGCCATGTAAGTTTATAATATATGAGATTCGGGAAAAATGTCAGTTTTAGCTAATATAGTTTAACATATATCCCCATTCCGAAATACATCACAGTTAACATTTGTTCATATTTATTTTGGTTGGTTTTAATGCAAGTTTTATATTCATAGAGGTGAAATATGAGTTTTTTACTTTTGTCATTTCTGTATATGAAAGGAATAAGAAAAATGCGAGAGCATGACATCAGGGAGGTGGGAAGAGACCTTCCCAACTCCTTGATGACATCATCGACTTGCTGATTTGAATATACATAACGACTGGTCAAGAAGTATTTTCCGAAAAAAAAGATTGAAATTTCAGAATGTCATAAGTTCCTTTCTTATCCGATTTTGATCATTTTTTGAACTGCTATACAAAGATTTTTTCCCTTTCTTATAAAGTTGATAAAATGCAACTATTCAACTGAAATGAAATTCATTTCAGAGTGGATTTCTTCTTTAAATACAAAGTAATAAGCCAACACACACAAATGTCATGATTTCGTTCAACAAAATCATGTGCATTTACTGCTGTCTTGAACCATAGCATATTGGGAATATTAGGAACGAGGTTGGTGAAAAAGAATTCCACAATATGTCTGTTCTTGGGATGTGAGAAGAAAGATGGAGCTGGGTGTTGGACCTAGAAATGTATTGACCGCATAGGGGCGACTACTCGAAGATCGAGTTATGCGTACATTGATTTTCCGTCAAGACTGAGTTACTAATATCTCAGTGAATGGGACCATGGGGAAGTGAGAGTGACGTGCAAACTGTTTATCAAAGTGTTTGATAAAGGTCCTCGACCAAAACTTCAGTCCAGTTTTTGTTTTTGTTTTGTTTTGTTTTTGCTCCTGCGGTGTTTTAATTTGATTTCCAGGTTCTTACTCTTGATATCTATTATATATGTATATATACATACATATGTATAAAGACGATGAAGACAAACAAGTTGACATAATGCATTAGATTACAACTTCATTTATTTGTAAACCTAATTTTCGACCCTTGCACGGATCTTCCTCAGGGTAACAGTCTGTTACCCTGAGGAAGATCCGTGCAAGGGTCGAAAATTAGGTTTACAAATAAATGAAGTTGGAATCTAATGCATTATGTCAACTTGTTTGTCTTCATCGTCTTCATGCTCTTATTCCAACACGCGGATAATGATACCATATATATGTATATATATATATATATATATATATATATATATATATATATATGTGTGTGTGTGTGTGTGTGTGTGACCCTGCACCACAAAACAAACAAAAAGTCGCCGGACATGAAATTTTAGTTAAGACCATATTATTCTGAAAGAGCAGACTTTAATCTTTAAAATGATGTATGACTCAAATCAAATGGACTCTCTTAGCCTATCTAAATATTGGAAAGAAAACACAAACTCAGGAAAAGTGCGAATTGAGAAAAGAGACTCTGAAGTACAGTGTTTATTCAAGCGCTTAATCTACACCAAACCGTGCTGGCTGTGCGATGAATGGGACAAAAAAAAAAAGAGGAAGTAAACCACCCGAGTAACAACAATGAAGGGATTACCAAATTAAATTGAAATTAAGCATGCCTCACAGGCCCGTAGCCAGGATTTTTCAAGGTGGGGTGCGGTCACTAAAAAAACGGACCTTCGGTACCAATACCAATGATGACACACACAGACACAGACACACAGACACATACACACACACACACACAATTATATATATATATATATATATATATATATATATATATATATTCTTTGGACGACCGAACTACAAAAGTTGTATAAGAATTTGCGCGCGAAGCGCGCCGCAAATTGTGAATTTTGACTGTTTTAATGACGTTTTAAAGTCTCGAGGAAATTTGTATTTTTGTCTGTTGCATGCAATCGCGTTACGGTATTTCATCTAGGAAACAGTAAAAACTCATTTTGCCAGGAAGTTGCAAAGTTTAACTGTGTTCGAGACTCTGCGCGCGTAGCGCGCTGCAAAATTGAGAATAGTGATTTTCCTGGTGTTGTTTTAACTTTTATTTTTTCTATTGTATACCCGCGTTAGCAGGCCTGAAGCCAGGATTTTTAAAGGAAGGGGGGATTGCGTTAATTAACAAAACGGTCCTTTGATACTGTCCCGGGAGGGGTAGCGACAATTAAAAGGTGGACACCATGCTCATACATGGACTTTCAAAATGGCCCCTAAACGAGTAATGATCATATGATTTTTTCGGGCCTTAAAAACAAGTATTCCTTAAATGTTTCCTGCACCCTAAAGAAGTACTTCATCATGATTGAACAATATACCATTTTCCCAAATTTCGGCCTTTTTGATACCCTTTGATTATATACGCTCGTACATCACACTTTCCATCTAATCCGTGAGAAAAAACGACCCCTATTACGCGTTTTCTTAAGCGAGTATGGTCACGGTGTCCACCTTTCAGTTGGAGTTTTCCATCCCATTGGATGCTGTTTGGAAGATGAAACATTCACTTTACTATACAGTATATCAGCCGTTGGTTTGCGAGTTTGTCAAAAACGAAAATAAATAAGAAAATTTTTAAAACAAAATGAATTGTATATGTGAACCATTTATATTTTGCCTCCTTGTGGTAGGATATTTCCAGCATTTCCGAACTTTCAAATAATCATTTTAGATTTAATAATATTAAAGGTAGTAGATCCGATTCGCAAACATCTCCAATATCAGTCAAATGTCATATTAACCATCATGCTAAGAAGGTTTTCTTTGTGAAATTTTGAGGTCAGTGAAATTCAAAAATTAAACATCCGTTAGCCATTGGAAGAAGTTGAGTGCAAATTCAGACCTCAGGCTTAGTGCTCAGATGTTTTCCTATTTGATTTGATCTGTCTTACTGTGCACACTAAGATACATACTGGAATGATTATTTCTTATTTATTAAATCATAGTAGCATATTTGGTTACTAGCTGTCTCTAGGCATTTTCGAATTTGGGCTGCAAAGAGATCCACTACCTTTAAGTTAGAAGAGAGATAAGTAATGATAAAATAAACAAACAAAAAAGAATGAGTT
This sequence comes from Diadema antillarum, assembly GCF_040938485.1. NCBI lineage: Eukaryota > Metazoa > Echinodermata > Echinoidea > Diadematoida > Diadematidae > Diadema > Diadema antillarum. The sequence continues at coordinate 2,352,852 of NW_027271028.1, forward strand.
TCTTTTGTAATACTATCTGACAAACTTTTTACTTTACCATTTTACTTCATAGCTCAGCACTTTCCATTCTCTCTCATACCCTCTTACCCATTACATTTAAATGAAATACAACTAAAATGAGTTTGCGTGCCTGCATAATACTCTTTGGAAATTATAAGTGAAAATGTTCTTAGGTTTTGGCTCACTTTAAAATGAGAACCAATAGAACTGTCACAACATGAGAAAATGTATAAGTAATAATCAACACTACATTTCCGAATTTGGCCTGCAAAGAAATCCGCTACCTGTAAGTTAGAAAAGAGATTAGTAGATAATGATAAAATAAACAACAAAAAAGAATGAGTTTCTACCGCCGTATCCAGAACAGAGCCTGAAACGGTGCAGGCTCAAGAAATCGTTTGTACTATAATACGTCTTGCAGTACTGTGTGATACTGTTGACTCAGACTTCTACAAAGCTGTAAGTGAGAATTGTAATCCAATCCGACTCATTACCTGAGATATTTATGAAAATATATCAATGGAGAATGTAAATTAAATAACGATGCGTCACAATGCAGTCTAACGCTCTCACAATGCTATCATACATAAGGTTTTTCACTGACTGTTTTTACTCCGGAGCTCTTGCAATATTCAGGCTTTTGTAATACTATCTGATAAACTTTTTACTTTACCATTTTACTTCATAGCTCAGCACTTTCCATTCTCTCTCATACCCTCTTACCCATTACATTTAAATGAAATACAACTAAAATGAGTTTGGGTGCCTGCATAATACTCTTTGGAAATGATAAGTGAGAATGTTCTTAGGTTTCGGCTCACTTTAGAATGAGAACCAATAGAACTGTCACAACATGAGAAAATGTATAAGTAATAATCAACACTATATTTCCGAATTTGGCCTGCAAAGAAATCCGCTACCTGTAAGTTAGAAAAGAGATTAGTAAATAATGATAAAATAAACAACAAAAAAGACTGAGTTTCTACCGCCGTATCCAGAACAGAGCCTGAAACGGTGCAGGCTCAAGAAATCGTTTGTACTAATACGTCATGAAGTACTGTGTGATACTGTTGACTCAGACTTCTACAAAGCTGTAAGTGAGAATTTTAACCCAATCCGGCTCATTACCTGTGTTTTTTTATGAAAAATATGAATAAAGAATGTAAATTAAATAACGACGCGTCACAATGCAGTATAACGCTCTCACAATGTTATCATACATAGGGTTTTTCCCTGACTGTTTTTACTCCGGGAGCTCTTGCAATATTCAGGCTTTTGTAATACTATCTGACAAACTTTTTACTTTACCATTTTACTTCATAGCTCAGCATTCTCTCTCATACCCTCTTACCCATATACATTTAAATGAAATACAACTAAATTGAGTTTGCGTGCCTGCATAATACTCTTTGGAAATTATAAGTGAGAATGTTCTTAGGTTTTGGCTCACTTCAAAATGAGAACCAATCGAACTGTCACAACATGAGAAAATGTATAACTAATAATCAACAATATATTGAGACAGGCAAGTAATCATCCAAAATAGAAAATGATGATTACATAACAGGAGTTAGAGGGGAGCATTTGCCGGTCCTTTGAATGTGCACTTGTGCAGTGTGATCTTTGCTTAGTCTTTTTCTAGTCTTTAAGCATTGTTTGAAGTTCCAGTCTTCTGGGATGCTTTCTGGCGAACAATTTCACCACCCTCTCGTTATCAACGTCAAAGTTGTAATGGATATGCATGAGTGCCAAAGCAGACAGCCTGTCTTGTGTCATGCTGGCCCTCAGATAGGTGTGCAGTCTGCGTAAGGCACTGGCGCTTCTCTCGCATTCGCAGCTGGTTGTGGGGATGGTGCAGCATATTTTTAGCAATGTAAAAACATTTGGAAACATGTCTGCATCACACTGTTTTATTGTTTCCGCTGCAGTAGACGGACGTTCATTGGGGGGTTTTGTTTGGTACTTGTGCTTCCATCGGAACAACTCCTGCGGAAACACTTCCGCTGATGGCATAATGTGTGTGTAGGCGACAGAAATCGGGTTAAATCTACAGTTGAAATGATATAGTCTATGACCTTATCATTCCTTTACAACATTATTTCAGTTGATTACCTGTGTACAACACGTGTATATAAGCGCCCGATTGCAGACAACAGGTGGCAAGGTGACCGTTGCAACTACTTGCATTATTACCACCTCCGAAGGAAATGCACCAGTCCGACTACAGCCATCATCGAAAAATGAGATGGAATGTGGAATGTATTTGGTCGTTTTTGCTCCCAAACTTAACAGTTATGTTGTCAATAAGGCTGCTACGTATCTAGATAATGTCTCACATACAACTGTGTCTGGATATTGCGTTGAAAATGATATTTGGCGAGAAACAAAAGCTTGAAATCACAGGAATTCACACTGCTGACAACGGCAGACAGTGAAGGTCAACGGCTCAAATTTTCGTTGGTAGTCTCGTCACGTGATAGTTCTGTATGGATTGTACACGTTCCCTATAACAGCAATAGTGAATGGGTAGTCTAGCTTTACTGCAAATTTGCGTCAGGACTGCTCAACAAATGGACAAGATTCTTATGTCACAAAAATGGGCAGAACCTCTACTTTCTGAAACCGTGCGCCCCAAGTTTGTGCGATCTTCCGTTCTCGAGATATCCCGTCTGGAAGAATTGCAAGACGGCAAAATATGCTCAAATTCGTCAAATTTGGACTGTTCGCCATAGACAATTCTACTCATAAGGCACTTTTCTGATCTAATTTGCGTCACTGCTACAAATGTTACAATAAAGATATATACACATAAATAATTCCTAAAGTGTCCACTTTCAGAATCCGGGCGCCCCAAGTTTGCTTCTTAAACAGTTTAAAAGTTATGGCGGATTTTGTGGAAAAATGCGTCGATTTTTGACCCGTTTTACGTGTTGTAGCGTTCGCGCGGAAGCGCGGCTTCGCAGATGACCGAAAGTTTTCAATATGTAAATAGCTCGCACAAATTGATACATAACATTTGTGTTTGTGTGCATGGGGACGATCCGATGGTTCATATAACAAAAGGGTTTCGTACAATTATTTTTAACATTGTTAAACGTACTCTTCCACATTTACGTAGCATATAATGTGTCTTTATATTTATTTGGATTGTTATCTTGAGAATTGCTAAAAACCGTTATTATGAAAAAGTGGACCTTTCAGAATTTGGGGGGGGGGGGGTGCGTACGCACCCGACGCACCCCCCCCCCCCCCCCCCCCTGGCTACGGGCCTGCCTCATCAACACATTCTGTCCATAATCAAAGCCAACTTTCAGAGCAGTAGCATTATCCTTTCATAAGTTATTACAGTTGAAAGTGAAGAGTGTGTACAAGGTTTTTCAGAAATGAAAAAGGGATTCTAAAGACACATCTAATCACACTATTCTACCACTTCTACCACACTATTTCCTCTTGAATGAGTAAATTGAGGGGGAATTTTTAATATCGGGATGCATGGAATTCCAATAACTCGGGCCAGTATAAACAAATGTGTTCTTAGCTAAAATCGTACGAAAAAGAGGTAAATGATATTCGTTAGAGCGTCGAGTTGGATATCCATGAAATGACTGTTTTTTTAGGAACATGGAATGGAAAACATCAGGAAGAAAGTTATTGTTATACATATATATAAATTGTCCTAAATTAAATAAAAACAAATCTCTAAATTTTAACAACTTATTAGAGGCAAACAGTGCATCTGTATGAGAACGTATGGGAGAATAACAAATAACACGAAGAGCTTTCTTTTGCAAAAGGAACACTCTATCTAACAGATTTTGGTGCGTGTTGCCCCAGACTAAAAGTCCATAATTAAGATAAGGCAATATCAATGAGGAGTATAACATAAGTAATGATTTTTTGTGTAAACACAATTTTAGTCTATCAATAACGCCTATATTACGTGAAATTATATTACAAATATAATCGATATGCGATTTCCAAGAAAGTTTCTCATCTACAATAACCCCAAGGAATTTAAAATGTGAAACTCTTTCTAAAGGAGTGTCATCCAAAACTATGTCAGTACTTAAAGTGCCAACAGTATTACTAAAGTTATATATATATATATATAAAACTTCATCAAACATCTTGTCTTTGCCGATTACTCCAACATTATCTTGTCACAACATAACCCCCCATAGCAGCCTTTCTAGATAATTATATAATGAATAGAGTTGTCAGATCAAAATATGGATTCAATCAGACCGCACATTGTCTCTCAATGTAATAAAACAAAAACAACCAAATACAAACCTAATGGGTTTCTTTTTTCCCCAATGCCATACCTGGAAACATAAGTAATGGTCATTTAATGCACGTGAAATTTTCAAATACATTAGGCCTTTATATCGACCATGTGACTTAAAGGAAATATGAAGTGCAAATGCATGCTGACTTTCATGATATCCTGAACACTATTTCATGTCTGCAAATGAAATACGTGTCATATATTCCATGACAATTTTCCACCAATTTTTCCCCAAATTCGTGGGATAGACACACGCACACACAAGCACCTTTCAAACCAATACCAGTACTCTGTCAAGGACATCATCTGTCAGTCATTGGTTGTATACTTATACGATTAACAAAAAGAAAAAGAAAAAAAAAAAAGGTTGGAGTACACTCTCCCCTATAGACTGAGCGAAACTTGCCTGTTTGCATTATTAATATGATTAACAAAACCCGATTTCTTGTTCTCATACAGATTTTTCAATCATTTTATTTTCTTTGGAAATTAATTCCTGTTAAAATCTTAATTGAAATTGTTTTCAAGTAATGTTTATAATTGTGTCAACTATCCGATCACGTACGGCTTGACACACGTACTATACATGAGTTTCGGAAAACACATGACTATGTAATTTCGATTGTTTTAACCCCCCCCCCCCCAAAAAAAAAAAAAAAAAAAAAAAAACCCAGCCTCATTTCACTTTCACTTGTATAGTTAAAAAAAAGACGCATACAAAAAAGCAGTCATATTTACCTGACCCAAATTTTGGAAATTTACCTCTGTTGGCATAACTAAAAAATCGTGTAGTACATGTATAATTTGCCTTTTGTCTCATCTTCATTGTAAGACGTATTGACATTGTAATTTTGTTCCTGGGACTCGCAGCTAGAATCTCCGCTTTCATCGTGGTTTTATCATTTTGCTATTATATTTCATATCATCAAGGAATCGTCAAAAAAAAAAACACACACACAGAACGATTTTCAAAGAAAACAGGCACTTTATGTCCCCTACTATGGAATCGAACTGAGCAATTAAGTGACATTGCTTAACACAAAATTGTGTGATTACCGTGGTTATGCAATATAACAAAGACGGATATTTGTGCATATTATGTATCAGGACATTAATATTCACAATTGGCTTCCAGTATTCTAAAAAATAGAACTTCAATACAATATTAGGATAATGTTTTTGACAAAACCATAGCCAACCGACCACTTCAGTGGTATTGATGTCTTGTGTTTGTCTATATGACAAATCAAACTGAAACCCTTCTATTGATGGCTCTCTCTCTCTCTCTCTCTCTTTTCCACAGCAAGGCATACACAGGTTCAGAGATCAAATCCCGTTAGTGTTTACAATGAGACAGTAAATACAGTAACTGCAAAGAAACTGCTAGACATGCAATAATTGAAAGTTTCACATGCTAGAATGGTATCTACAAGGTACTGTGTAACGTTGGTGTCACATGGGGAGACTCAAAATGAAGACTGTAGCACATTCCACCTTTGCAATATTTACAATTTTATTCCAGGATAGCGGCAATAAGTGTTTTTAACAAATTATGAGTTTATGACACAAAGGAATTGTAGTGTCCAGTTGTCACGTGAGTGACTTTTTTTTTCTCTCTCTCTGCTACTCTGACACCAAAATAATGGAAATTCAAACTGTTCGTATACAGTTATGTTCGAGTTTAATCTTTCAAATCTTTGCAGCTTTCTCGTTCATAACAATACATTGAGCATAAAATATAATATGAAACAAATCACAAATACATAACTTAGGTTGTCTTGGATGACCTGAACTGGTGATCCCCTCAGCTTGGCTCAGTCGTCATCGATGTCCGATACCCTCGTCGTCGACCTCGGCACAGTCGCTTGGCTTGTCTCTTGGAAGCACCCCTTGACTTGGCCACTCAGCTAGACGCTACCCTATCGGCGGTCCTTTCAGCTCCTCGGCCTTCACTAGTCCCTGCTACCACGCAGACTCATGCCTTGATCTGCGATGCCCGAGCTCAAACGACGGCGAGCAGGCAAATGGAGATTGAGCTCCGTTCCAAAGTTCGGATCATAACTGTCCGAGTTCAGTTTTATCGGCAGCTGGAGCTCGCATCTCACCGACGTAGAAAACCCCCAGAAGAACGACTGCTGCCTAAGCGGAGATCTATGCTGGATGTCTGATCAAAGTATTTCTCCTCGATCCTCTACATTACTGAGCTTTTTATTAGCTTCCCTAACCATAGAGATTAACACTAAAGTCCCTTACACTCCCATACACTTACTTTTTCATGCCTTTTCTACACAAAAAGGATCATCCAATCATCATGCTTAAATATAGCCCTATTGAAACTCTACACAATGTCTAGCCATCGTCTAGACTGCTGTTACATAACATCTTTACTCATGAACTTATGAACAATAAACTACAACCAACACCCTAGTGACACTGACATAGCTGAGTCTCGACTGAGCTAGAGAACATTCCTAGCCACCACCTGGATGGGAGCTATTACATAACACCTCTATTCACTCAATTTCTATAGTCTGAGTTAATACATAATATTGCAAACCGGGGATGCTGTTGCCATGCTATTTCTTTAACTTTTGCTTTGTCTCATTTCATGTGAATGCCCTGTCTGACTTTGACTGATCTAGACATGCTGTTGCTATGCCAGTTTATTCTTTAACTTTTACTTTGTCTCATTTAATATAAATTTCCAGACAGTCAATCTCTTGCAGTTTGACCTAGTGGCTTTCTAGGACAACTTTAAAGCTCTAAATCTTTTGCAAACTCAAACAAATTCGATTTCACTTCACTGGCAAAATCAAAGATAAATTTCTCTCCTGACACCAGTCTTGACTCACTCATCTTATGCCACATGCAGCGAAATCAATATAGCTGAATTAAAGGGAGAAATTGTTGTTTGTTTGTTTTTTGTTTTTGTTTTGAGGTTTGCTACTATCTCATTTTGAAAAGGATCCTGTTCTGATCCAGTGTTTTGATCCAGTTTCGCGTCAAGACATCTAACTTTTCAGCGTATCCACACTTGACAGGTTTGTGCTAAACTGGATCTGAAGATTCAGATATTATGTGAAGATGAGAAAACAATCTATAAATGCTTCTTTGAATAGTGGTAGTCAGTGGTGGTATAGCTACTTTTCGCCGTCCCTAGTTCTCATAAAAGAGGAGCGGTATATGCATATTGGCACATGGATGGGTATATACGCGAATAAAGATCAATGAAATGAAAACAGAAATTAATCAGTTTTACATATCTTTACACAATCCGACATACAGATTGGTAGAGAATTGTACTTGAAGATCAAACCATAATTCAGTTGCATCTGTTGAAAGTGATCAGAAAAATGATAAAATCAGTTTTTGCCTGTTCTCCGCTCTTTAGAGCCGCAATGACCTTCCGTGGGATCATGTTTTCGAATAATTCTTTTTTAAACAACTCAGCGATAACCTGTTCAAAAGTTGGTTTAACATTAATCGTTTCATTCTGTCTGCGGTGAAGGGGAAACCTACACAATGATACCAAATTATTTAATATTTTAGAGCGCCTTTTCCACTGGATTCAAAGCGCAATAAGATACCCCTGGTCGCTATAGGAGTTTTACAAAAAACAAAACAAAATAAACTTCACATTTGCTTGAAGTAATCAAGTGTTGATTTCAAAAGAGGAGGGAGCCTGTACCATAGCGTGGAAGCAGCGTGGTTGAGTGAAGGTATACTTGATACTGATGATGAAAGACGAGTGCGCCTAGAGTGAGCATGTCGTACCAGACACTCTCCAATATACACTGCAGATCTATTGCTGACTACTTTGTAGATCCCAGTACGAGAAGCTTGAAATATATTCTTGCCTTGGCTGGCAGCCAGTGGAGTTGATGTATATGAGAGGAGTGGCATGCGAACGTGAACGAACATGGTACAAAAGTCTAGAGGGAGCATTCTATACTCTCTGCAAGAGGAAACATTCTTTACTCTCTGCAAGCAATCCACATCAGCCTGACTCATTCGACAAGAAGAACATTCTTAAACTCCGCCACAAAACTGTTAGAACGAGGTTCCTAGCAGTCAATAAGAATACACTAGACGCAACACCATTCCAGATAGCGAGTGGGTGCAGCGGAATTTCTGCCTTCCCAAAATTATTTCCGAATTTAATGAAATCGATATCATTCTGCGCATGATTTTTTTTTTTACTTTCTTAATCAAAGTTAAATTGGACACGGTATGGAACTATGCATTCACTCCAAATTCATCATAATTTCCATTTTGCTTGTCAATTCTTTTACTTCATCAAGAGAGTATCGTTTCTTTTGGGTGAAGGAACAGAAGGAAGGAAACACCATACAACACAAGCTTACACACACACACACACACACACACACACACACACACACACACACATATACACACACGTAAGATCGTTGATAGTCCAACGATTCTACCATAAATGCACAAAATCGCACACGTTTCACAAGTGGCCAGGTGCGGGTCCAGAAGAAGACGAGAAGAAAAGGCAAAATAATGTGTGATGCCGTTATTGCAATAATCATGGCAACATTACGTTTTCTGAAGATCTTGATTTGTTTGTGTGTGTGTGTGTGTGTGCGTGTGTCCTATTTGTCAGATCTAATCATTTTCTTTTTCACAGATTATCATGAAGACGACTCTGATTGTCTAGAGATATGTGCTGTAAGACGTCTGGCGTCAAGCTTCCTCATCTTCAGATCTTCGACCATCATCTCTTCGTTGATGGCCAATAACATCAGTCCATCGATGTCCTCTTTGTAGAATATATCGCAGTATTCGGACAGACCAATGTGACGAAGGAGATCCACCGTGTCTTCAAGATAAAACAGAAAAGAAGAGGAACCACAAATTCCAGGTAAATGAATAAGAACTAAACGGCATCTTCAGTTAACGACGACTAGGTGTGTCCTCTTTCATTTTTAAATGAGAAAGAACGGAAATGAGTGAAAACAAGATAAACAGGGGCGGATCCAGGAATTCCTTAAAGGGAGCACCTTTACAAAAATTTAAGGGGGCGCCCCCCCCCCCATTTTTTTGTTATTTCTTTGTTTATATTTTTATTTCTTTTGATAAGCCTTCATCACGTTGACTGTTATGATGGAATTAATGGAAGTGGATAGACAATGAGAAAGGGGTGGTAGTTAATGGATTTGAATTTTCTGCCATGTATATATTCTAAAAGGTTAGTAGTAATGAGAGTGGGGATCGAGCCTACCAGCAGTGGTCATCTTCGGTGAAACACTCTTCGCTAAGGATAGTGGGTTGCAGTATCCGTCTCCCTCGAGGTCTTCGTAGACACCATCGCTACCGTATCTTTGCATTTGGTCCAACCTACTTTGCAATCTACCAATCTCAGCACGGTCAGCCTGTTGTGACGACATGAATCCATCTCTTTCTCTTCTTAGAGCCTTGGAGAAATTAGAATGCAGATAAAACGTTCATACCACGTTTATATGAGGGAGTCCAGGTTTTGACAAATTGGAAAAACAAAAGTAAATGTAAGTTCTAAAGTACAATCCCGCGTTTCGACCCTTCAGACGGTCAACCGTACACATAAGGTCTTTCCACATCTTAAAAGATATCCCTTTAAAGACGGAAATTAGTTCGGATTTTGACACCATATCAAGAGCTTTAGAAGGGAAGCTTATATACTAGCGTACGGATAAGTGACGAGACATTATTTGCAGCGCCATGTCCTGCGAAAAGAAGGCCAGCCCGGCATGGTTTGCTGCAAAACATTTTACAGCAAACATAATTCATTCTGGATAATCGAGGCAAATACCAACAAGCTGCATTAACCCTGTTTCGTAACTTATTGTTATCCGATATATATTTTCAAACTACAACTGTATTAGGGATCAGAAGTTGGATTTTTTTTTTTTTGAAAAACCTAGTACATGTTTCTATTGTTTTCGGTTCATTCAAGTGTTCAGCATATAACGTACACATTTTCACGAAGGAACGAACGACAGGGAACTACAATGTATTTTCCTATAGAATTTGACCCTTTCTACATTCATCTACGTCAAGATATTTGAAATTGAAGCCATGATATACCAGTAGACGGTATCACGCCTGTGACGAGGACCACTTCGATACCGTGTTACTTCAAACTTACCACTAATTCGTGTCCACACTCTTTCTCGGTGTTGAGTAGTTCAATAATCCTCTGTAGTGATAGGTTGGATGGATGAGGTGGAAAGGGCAATGATGAATCAAGACAATGTAATTTTTAGGTAGCATTTCTATACATCAGGCACGTATAGTCTGTTTCATTTAGTCTTGAGAAATATCTGGATACTCATAGAGGACATGCCGATGAGTGATCAAATTTCCAACAAACATTTTCATAATATTTAGGCAGCATAATTAACAGGTACCTAAAGGTCTTAATCATCGTTTCACTTGATAATACTTAATCTAGATTTAAATTCGGGCCATAAGAGAGTAAAGATATATTTCGGCCTATCATTGTTTCCTGAAGTTAGCAACTGTTTTGATGTTACACCAATATCTGTTACGCCCAATTACTGTTCCCTAATCCCTGTATCTTATAGAATCACGCGATAGTGCTTAAGTGTATGGCCTGATTTCATGTTTTGTTCAAGTCAAATATTTATGGAGAAAACTATGGATATACATAATAGCTGATAGCTTGTGTAGCTTTGTGTTATGGACGTGCTGGTAATTAAATCAGAAAAAAGGGTATCAAAACTACCTGTCCTACACATATTTAATTCAAAAGTACCTGCCACACGTACTCTGCAATGGTTTTTTTTTTTTTTTTTTGGTTAAGTCTCTTTTCACTAGTAAATTTAAGAAAGAATTTTTGAAAAGTGAATAAAGCCAATGTCTAAATCTATACTTACGATGTCTTTCTGTTTAATTTCTTTCCTCAGTTCTTTGATGGTCTGTTGAGCGGTTTCAAGTTTGTTCGCGACATCGGTACTGCATTTAAGGGTATTATAGTTTGGCAAATCAGTTCATAAGTGTTTATAAAACTTGCAGTGGAATGATTATGCTTACCTATTCAGATGAATTCAATTATCGTCTATTTCCATTCAACAGAGGGGTGAAACAAAATACAAAGCATACATTTCACTGTCCATATTGTTGTTTATTTAACTAATTCAATTTGCAGGATATACATTTTGCAGTGTACCAGAAAGTATATGATGAAACATAATTATGTGCAATTAAAGGACAAGTTCACCTTCATAAACATAAGGATTGAGAGAATGTAGCAATATTAGTAGGACACATCATTGAAAGTTTGAGGAAAATCAGACAATCTGTTCAAAAGTTATGAATTTTTGAAGTTTTTGTGCAGTAACCGCTGGATGAGAAGACTACTGCAGTGTATGTATAACTTAGATGTCACATGCGTACAACAATATAAGGAAAATATAAAGAGAATTTCACAAAATTCCATCTTTTGAAAAAAAGTACGCATTCCCCCGACTCGTTACCGACAAATGTTATGGGTAATGTTATTCCCCCTGCCTTTAGAAAGAGGCAAGTCAAGTCCTCTTTTATTATGCGAAAAAAAAGTGAAAATATGTTGAATTTTCTTTTACATTTTCTTTATACTGTTGTACGCATATGACTCACAAGCTGTAGTAGTCTCCTCATCCAGCAGTTCCAACACAATAATTTTAAAAATTCATAACGTTTGCATCGATTGTCCAATTTTCCTCAAACTTTCACTGATGTGTTCTACTAATATTGTTGCATTCTCTCAATCCTTATGTTTATGAAGGTGGACTTGTCCTTTAAAGGGGATGGCGAGTAACTGATCAGTGGGAATCAGTGGGAATGCTGGGACATGATTGTTCCAATTCTTGTGAGATTCATTTAAGAGTGCATATTGTTGTGTGAAAATTATTTGCTTCAGAGCGGTCTCATATTCAAGCAATGTGCAGTTTAATGCCCCGTCACTGTACAGGCATGGTAACCTGGAAACATTAAACCTCACATAACTTGAATATGAGACCATTCTGAAACAGAGAAATACACTTTCTTCAAATATTTCAATAAACATTGATCGCCGTACAATTTTTGATAATGGAATTTAGTTGGACTTAGTAAGCTCTTACTCTCCTTTGACAGATTTGGGTTGTTGTTTTTTTCGGAAGATGTCTCCATTTACGTGTCACTATGTAGTTCTCTGTAAATGTGACGTACAAATCCGTTTAAAATCGATTCTTTTGTAATATTGTGCCTTGCAATATTGGCAGAAGAATGATTGTTCGATTGGCACGTGTCTTGTGTTTCTCTCTCTCTCTCTCTCTCTGTGTGTGTGTGTGTGTGTGTGTGTGAGTGTGTGTGTGACAATATATGTATTACCCCTTGCCATATGCCATGTTTACCCATGCATCAATTTGTCATACCATATCCCTGTTTTATACCTATGGCCATGTGTATGTAGGTATTATGTCATTTTTAGTGTATCCATTTGCTGATTCACTTTACTGATCCTGTCAGACGTCATGTTACTGATCAGTGAACTTAGTATACCAATAAGCAAATGATGAGACATAATAGTTAGTTCGTAAATTGACAGCGTATCTTAGCGTATCTTTAAAAATTAACAGTTCCTGTCTCTAAACATCTCAAATTGGCAATTTGGTTTTGCTTTTGTTTTATATATTTTGTGCAACTGTAAGGAAATGAACCAGTTAAATCTATAACATGCCGTAAAATTCAGAACACGAACATAATGATGATTAGACGATAATTCTTTTTTTTTTAAACTTCCCCAAATGATGATGTAAAGGGGATTTTGCCCAAACAGAAAAATCATAATTATTATGTTTTCTTGCTACATATTTCTTTCTACATGCCCGAGAAGTTGTAGTTTCCGTGAACAGTAGGTCTTGAGTTATTTGAAAAGTATATTACCTAGTTTGACCTCTTAAGATTGTTCTTCCATAATTTTTATCATTATTAGTACCTTTTGAGGGGGTTAATAGGGACAGTTTCTTCAAACGTATAATTACGATACTGGCACAATGTAGAGCCTAGAGTAGAATTATTCCCGATAGTTTTGGATAGGAATACCTAGCAGATTACAATCACCCGATATTTTTTATATGCTTGCCTCGCGATATTTTTGAGAATGAAAATCTGCATACCTCTGATTACACAAACCCTCGCGGCTTACAGCCAAACAAGCTGGCCTTCATGTAGGTACCGTCATACTTCTTTTTGATCTATCCCATTTCGATTTTGACCAGTAATCATTACATGCAATTATTGTGTTATCACCATGAATATTGTTTGTTTTCTGCACAATGTTTGTTTACAAGGTAAAACAAGTTCTTATACAGGATTTGCGATACACCAAACAATCATATAATCGCAAAATCCCGTCTATTTATTTTTGATAAAGTGTGTTGAACTTGGAAATCATTCCTCCAGGTATTCTGTAATAAAATAGTAGGGAGCTTTAGATTTTGACGTGCGGACATTTGAGACGACGCTTGCGCTGGACGTTCTACTCTCCCCTGCGTCGTGTTGAAAAGTAGCTTTATAGATTACGCTGGGAAGCAACGTATAAAAAATAAAATGGCGCCCCCGTATGATCGGTGCATGAAGTAGTTTGCAAACTGTGCGGACGTATAGCCCAGTAAGCGTAGTGAAAAATTCAGGCGACGCAAGCTAAAACTAGATCAACTTGAGGCGAGCTTCTGAGCATGCTGAGAACATTTTTTTTCTTCTCCTCTGAAGGTCCGCGCGTCAAAATCTAAAGCTCCCTAATAACGTGTACGACGCAGTAGATTATAGCGTGCTCTCGTGGAAGAGTAACATTAATGGACACTAACCTCAATGGTCTGTCGGACCTGGGCGGTACCGGCGGGCGCGGGGTCTCTGACGCCTGCCTTGCTACATTTTTTAGAGTGGAAATCTGCACATCCCTACTCATGATAATATTCTTCAACTTTTTCTGTTCCTGTCGAATAATACTTCCGGTCACTTCCTTTCCTGCAAAGAGAGTTTAACAGGAGCTCAGAGTGAAAGAAAACACGACAAATCTATATTCATATTACGATAATACAAGATTATATCCATATTATTGTGAGTCAAACACACTACTCAGAAGATAGGGGAAAGAGCTTATGGTGAGACGTTCATTTTAAAATCAACACTCTTAGCAAAAGAAAAAAAGGATTGAATATGCCACTGACGGCAATCGCGGAGGCCATTCGACTGGACATAAGCGAACACAATTTTACTCATGATCACTCCCTCATGATCGGTCTATCTTTGTATCTATGCTCGCGTACACTGTATATACATAAACTTATGTATCACCCTGCATTACAAAACCAAAGGAAAGTCACCACACATGGATTTTAAGTTGAGGGTGTATTAAAAAAAAAACCAGACTGTATATAGCTTAGGACCTTTGTATAACTCAATTCAAATGGACTCCCCTTGGCTATCTAAATACATGAAAGAAAACGTGTACACTCTGGAAAAGCCTGTAGAGAAACTAGAGACTTTGAAGTTTAGAGTTTACTCAAGCGCAGAGCCAAGCTCTGTGCAATGAATGAGACAAAAACAGGATGTAAACCTCCTTGGCAACAACATTGAAGAAATTGTTAGATTAAGCTGAAATTAAGCCGATTTAAAATGAAGAGTGTGAAAAGGTAGGTTTTAAAAAAGGAGCAGGTGCTCTGCTACATACCTTATCACATCATTCTATAAAACAGATGTTAAAGATAACCGATGAAAATACTATTTCCATTTGTCAAAAAGTCAAGATTGACTGTAGATTGATCAGTTTCACCTATTTTGAATCTTCAAGTAAAACCAGGGCGTGCAACATTTTGCTGGTTTTGTAATGGATTATGTTAGTAAAAGTAAATTCTCATTATCATTTTTATTGGTCATAATGCTGTGATTTCTGTTTCTCTAAACTTTACACTGCCTTTACATACCTCGGTTTTACCGTGGTCTCACGTACCTTCATGGCTTTTGGCCCACTCTTGGAACACATCCGGTATCGGCTTGGGTATGGGACGCATTTCAGCAGGTAACCTGGGTTGGGTAATGTCTACCACATCCCATGTGGCGTTCACACGGTTGAATACGGCCGGTAAGAGAGATCGCACCTCTCGAAACGTCGTTTCCACAAGGTGAAATTCGAAAGATGAGCTGAGGGGTATTGATAGAAGGGTGTTGTCTCTGGCACGGGCAGTGATGACGTGATAGTCGGTGTAATGGTGATGCAGCATTAGAATTCCATCTTTAGAAATCTTGCCCGCGTCAGTATTGTCAGTATCTAGAAGGCGCAGGCGCTGAGTGAGTATTTGTGACAAGATACGGAAAATTTCAGAGACCCACGGTGAGTGCTTCAGAAGTGTAGTGACTAGGCAAAGCTCCTCGAATTGTCTTTAAACTTTCAATACTTCTAAAATAATGGCAATTTTCTCTTTTCGGCATTATGTTAGTATATGCAGAATTAACCACGTTACACGTCTCAGGGAGGTTGATTCTCATTCTCTCACCTGTGGCATGTCATACTTGAGCAGCTCGGAAAGTGGAAGGTGATCAGCTATCATGGTCGAGTAGGTAGCCATGTCCATTGCTTCTGGAAACCGAACCTCGGCACCCTGTTCGTCGATTCCAACCAATACCTGGAATACGGAATATAAAAAAGCTTGCCTTTCATCTCATCTCACCAAATAATGACCTTTCATTATTTTGTTTTGTGTGTGTGCGTGTGTGTGCGTGCGTGTGTGCAGGGGTAAGAATAATGTGATGATAATGAACGTGATATGTCCACTCACAGTGCATAGTGTGTTGTGCGAACCAAGCGAGAAGGCTATCAATGGAGATAGTGTTGCGTCTACGATGTGAATTCGGTTATTACTGCAACGTGGTGCTTCAGAAAGATATTTACCTTCATGTGCACAGAATATTTGAGAAGCGCGTAAAGATCTTTGAATAAGAGTTGAATATTGTTTTAAGGGGCAGAAGATTGGAGTAAAGAGTACTAGTAGCTTTCGAGTACAAGATCTTCAAAAGCTGCTTAGTATCCTTCTTTGACGTATTTTATAGTCTCTTTGTCTTGCCCTTCATACAAAAAACCTGACCAGGTTATTCAAGCCTGCTGTTCATGAGGTATCTCTTTATCCACAATCAAATTTTATGTGGTGTATGTTATATTTACATGTGCAGTATGGCATCAAAGACAATCAGTGGTAGACTAGAAACACTCAATTAGAGCCACTAGTACTAATCATTGGTATGAATGGATTACATCATATCGACACAAAATCTGGACATACATTAGAGTTTCTCACTTTTATGTTGACATTAAAATCAAGATCAGTTCTCTTCAAGATTCACTCATTGGAAGTTGTAAAAAATCATGGTGCCGTTTTATATTCTACTTATATTCTCCTTCGCAAAAAAAAAAACCACTTAGGCCTAGGTTTTGGTACGGATACTCCAAATTTTAATTAACTCTATGTAGCCCAGATGGCTACTAGCACATATAATAAAGAAAAGAATAGAATAGGATAGAAAGTTAAAGAAAACAGAAGCATTACAGTTGTTTTCCAAGTCACCCTGTGACGTCAATATGAATCAGTCTTTTCCCCTTTTTGGAGTTTATGAAACCCTTTATTTTGCTTCCAGCTAGACTTTCTTTTTTTTTGTCCATTCTCCTCTCCCAGGAAAAGTTATTGGTCCTAGGAATTTATGAGTTTGACGTTGGATACTTTCTCCTGCTAGTGGTCAGTTCCCTGCACTCTCCATCCCCAAAGCCCCCGTCCAAATTACGGGAATGACGTGTTTTTTGCCCTCTGATCCCTAAACATGAATGACCCTCTGAGCTGGAAGGTCGTTCTCCAGCCAGAACTTCTCCTTTATTTTGACGTACTTTAGGGGAGCCGGTTAGACAGGAATTCCAAAGACAAATTCAGGGACAACAACTCAGAACAATCATGACGGTGATGTTGGACGTTATAGGGACACTAGTATTCATTTGCTTCATCATTTTATTATCCAAGAAACAATAAAGTCTCGACCACTGGTTACAGAGAAAGAGGAAATAAAGAAACTAAAAGACAGTGGGCGAGTTAGTAATCAGAAATGGAGATGAATCACAGAAAACGGAGTTCCACAGAAACAAATGGGAGGAGCTAATGAAAGATCTGACCAATAAGAAATTAATTTCCAGTGAAGATCACACCCCCAAAATAAGATTTAACCAATGAAATATTTTTAGGGAAAGGATGCCAACAGTAAATTTGTTATAAAAAACCAAGTTTGAGCAAAGGAGAGAAGTAAATAGAATTGCAAGCATCATGGGAGAGGCTTCACACTATAGTGAAGCAAAGGCTGCAGAATACTTTGGAACTTTGAGCTACTTTGAATAGTTGGAGACAACAGAGATAGAGCCAGGAGATCCCCTCCCTTGTACATCATTCTCCCCTCCATATTAATCAACTAAACCCTATCGACGCTGTGATTGTGACGAGGATCTCGGTTGGACTGCCCAAGAGTTAATGAGTTAACCGGTGAACAACAAGAAGTCGAGAAACGGTACATGACGACAAGACAGAACTTTGGTTTACACCAATCTGGGTGTAACGAACTCCAAATAGTCGACTAGTGTCATCAGAGATGTTGAAGCGTCCTGTCAGGTTGCCCCAACGTGGACGGCAATGGTGATGAACTGTTTAAGGAAGCAGTGAAAGCAGACCAGTTAAAACAGACGCCCCAGCCCTTGGACGAGCTCGACATGCAGGCGAGAACCTCATCCCGCGACCATGCCGATGTGGAGATGAGTGGCCACACCCACTAACATCATTTTCCCTATTAACCAAACCCCTCCCTTTCCCATAGATTAAGATGGTAGAATATGAAACGGTCTCCACAGGTATAGAAGAGTTAAGCGATGAGTGATGTGTTCAATTGTGTTGTAAGGAAGGTAATTGGTGTTTGTAATCAAGTATCTATATTTCAGACCTACGAGAAGGCAGGTCGGTGAATAAATATGCTGTGAGCAGCATTAATATTATCCATATAAATTTTAACCTCCCGCATTTTATATTCACTGTTGTTGTGAAGCAATATTTAGTCTCTTTCTAACTTTTGGAAATTTGTTGATGATTGGTGTCTATGTGGTTAGCTATTACCCCCGACCAGTACAGAGAGAAGCGAACAGACCAGACCAAAATCTTATCCGCCTCTGTACAACATTGGTCGGCCCCCTTGAGACAATTACGGATTTGGGGGGTTGCATCTATAATGAATCATTTTTGCATGCCTTCGACATTCTTGGTCACTTTTGATAGCCCTATTTGTTTGCTTGCATGTTTTTGAAGGTTGGGAGGCAATAATGCCTGCAAGATATTCATGTAGGATTCCAGATGCTTGTAAGCCACCGCCGTATGTAAAGTCATCACCGTCCATCATCCCAGCCACATGTCGTTACTATATCATGGTTTACTCTGGTTCACTGCTTGTGGTTCATAAACAGCTAATCGAACATCACCGTCAATGCCAACATTTCCATCTCATACATATGTACATGCATTCCCGCTCTTTTGTTCAATCTTCCCAACATATCTACCGCTGATGTCAAAGCTTTATTCAATAATATATCCGTATATTACATTTACAGTGGACAACTCGGTGCTTTCAGCATACTGATGATGTCGTTCTGACTTTTTTTTTTATTGCTGTTGAGACGTGCTGGAACCTCTGATCTGTCCAAAATATCCTTTCCTCAAAAATATGAAGTCTCGCCCGCTCGAAACAAACAAACAAACAAGCAACAAAAAAGAAAGAAAGCATTGTGAGTAGGCTTACAGAAATGTTATTCATCTGATAGGACTCCATGGTGTGACGTCATATATCAATGCATTCTGTTGTCTAGTTATATTACCCTTTCTTTCCCTCTCTCGGGATGGTTCTGAACATCGACTGTTTGAATGGTGATGACGTCACCAGACGACTGGCTTGCCATTTGATCAGGGAAGAGCTGAGCATCAACGATGCGCACTTGTGCAGGACGAGGCTTAGCTTCAATCAAGGCTCTCGTTCCTCGGTATATCTTGTCGTCCAGACGAGGATCTGCAAACATAAAACAAAAACAGTGTGAGACTATAGCGTTATCCTCGAGGTAAAAAATCACCGTCTGAAGATAACTAATAACTGCTGGCCTTTATTATTGCTATCGTTGTGATATTCATTCATTCAGTCTGAACCACTGTGTATACAGTATGTTTGAATGTGATTTTTTTTGTATCTATTATAACTATGATATTATTCTGTTTATTTCAATGTATAATCTTTGTATATCTGTGTAATTCGACTTTTAGTTGCCCATTCAGATTTTTTTTTGAATAAAGACCTTTTAATCAGTCAATCAATCAATCAATCAATCGACCAATCAATCAACCAATCAATGTCCCCAAAGGTTGTAGATAGCAGGGTTTGCGTTACTTTATCATCTAGTTGATCATGTTTCATTGTACAGAATGACAAGGGGAGGGGGTTAGAGACTAACGTTCACCTCGTATATTGGAGTAGACCAAAGAGAACAACTCCAGAAATAAAATTTCAGCACTGATTGTTACGTCCGTTCGTAAACTGCGGTTGTTTCATACAATGCTGTAAACTCTACATGTCATGTATACGCTCCGCCAAGAGCAATTGAAGCAAAGTCCAAGAGCGGAATGATTCAAATGGTACTTAAGCGATATAAGCATGCAAACAATGAATGTATTCATGATGAAGCTAAAGTCCGTTATTTATACATACGATTATTTATACATTGGTCCAGGAAACTAGTTGTGCTACTGTATGTTCAAACTGTATATTACCATAATATCTCAAAGACATAGGCAAATAAAGTTCTTAGACATACAAAACCTAATGTCAAGCATGAAAGCCAGAGATTTTCATTGTTTATTTTTGCTCTTCCTTTCCCCCTCCATTTAGCATAATTTGTGTTGTTCGAATATTGATTTTTTTTCTCTCTTTTCCCCACTTCCCCAGTTTCCCGCACTCTTTGTAATTGTACGTTTTCACCCCCATTCCCCCCCCCCCCTTTCCCTCAGAGGTACCTACATGTTACAAGCTTAGTCTTTGAGTGGGTACCTCCACTTTTTTTTTCTCAGAGTGTATAGAGTGTATGTATCTTTATTGTACTGATCATGTAGACACGAACATGTTGTTAATCCTGTCTGGTTATGTATATTTTCAACGATTCGCATGTCAAATTCATAATATTGTTTCTTGTACATTCTGTTGAAAAAAAGAAAGTGAAAATAAAGTTTGAATTTGAATTTGAATTTGAATCCTATACAGTCATGATGACAAGTACAGCTCATCTCAAGATCAAGCATTGAGTGTGGATTGTGGTGCTGATATACTATGATCCCGATGCTTACCAGAGGCCAGGCGCTAGCCCACGTGTTAATCAACTCTCTATCGTGAAATTGTAAAAGGATCTAAAATAAACAAGGGTGTTTACTCTGAGGCTATTCTGATCTATTTCACATCTAAAGTCGGTCAGCCGTGCAACCGAAAGTCGTCTAGTGTGCGATGGTGTTATAACGAGTTAACGATCGGGTGATGAACCAGTTGTCAGCATAGGACGTGTCCTCGTGCAATTAATTAATGTTTTTATATAGTGAACGATGTTTATGGTGAATTCCCATAATCACTAAAGTTTTGCAACTGTTGCTGAGAAACACATACCATGAATATTCGTCCAATCAGTAAAGCAATTGTTAAAGGTGAAAGAAAGGGTTGGTCTTGGCTGCATACTTTGTAAAAGTATTATAGAGTATTCCGTCTGCAATCAGTGATCATACTTGCACTGCAATCGTTTGTATCCTGCATTTGCGGCAGTTATTCCAATATACTTGTAAATAAACAACAATTTCATATTTGTTTTGTTACTTCATATTTAAAACTTAAGAGCCTGAAGAAACACACTCACACACGTCACTCCTCGTCTCCCAGATTGAGTCAACATGAAGGACCCTCAGAAGTAGATGATTACTAAGCATAACAAAGTTGTGATGGTTGATCCATTGCCTAGAAACAATGTTATCGATTTTCCATATCTTCTTAACACAAACTGTGATTGAAACATATCGAAACGCAGTTTGAGTTTTTAGACACATTGTATTGTCATGAATATACATTAAATATTTGTGGGTGTGGTCATCAGTTCGGCCCATGTTGGAGAAAAAAGGTGGATCGAGATTGTGGACTATGACGCTTGAGGGGAGGGGAAAGGAGGAATAAGGTTTTATTGATCTTACTCAAGTTTGGTAAGGTGGTGGTGATTTGTTTGTTGTCAGAAATGTGTGACACGTTGTCGTGCCATATTTGCCTGCTTTCGGTACTAATTGGGGGCTTGTCCGGGAACTGGAAATTCAAGTCATGTTGTGTTTTGATGTTGAAGGTGTCGTTGCGGAGACGTAATTGGCACAGTCCCATCAGCTACGCATTTTGATGCGTGAATAGAATGTAGTTACGTTTTCGGTCACTGGTATGCATGGTAATCGTTTTGTGGGGCGTTTGGTGTAATATGCCTCCGCTTCTAGGATAAGGTGAAAACTTTGTGACCTGGAGCTGGTTGTATGCATGTTGCTGCAAAGTTGTTGAAGGTGACGCTTTGTGACTAAGTCCATTTGTTTGGTCTCCCGAACCCATTCTGGTCGTTTCAAATAGCTTTTCGTTTGCTTTGACATTCAATATTCTGTGGTGCCCATTTTGTACGGTCGTACTAACGTAATGGTTATCATGGCCAATTTTGATGTAGACCAATTCCTTAGCCAGGATTTGATAGTGACCAGATTGAAAAGGCTGGTCAAGGCCAATTTGAGCACTGTAGGCAAGGAGTAGATTTGACCGATTGCATACGCAAGGCAGAATGGTTTGATGCTATAGTAAAGCAGGAGAAGTAGAGCACCGCCCAAACTGTTAAACTTTCAGACATGAGAGTAAAACACAGAAATATGGAGACTGGGGGAGATGACGCTTGAGGCCAGGGAAGGATAAAGTTTTCTAGTTACTTTAAGTCTGATATGGTGATGGTGGTGATTTGTTTTGTTGTCAGAATGTGTGACTCTCTTCCGTAATAATAGTTTCGTAATTTTGAATAGAGCTAATAGACTCAATTCAGTCACCGATTAGTTGAATGACAGTGTTTCCTAGCGAATCCGAAAGTTGGACAGAAGAAGTACTCCGATAGATATTTGTGAGCATTGAAGCCATCCCTTAGAAATGATCTACGTTGAAAGTTAAAGCACAGCAGTGTCAGGCACCATGTTTGTATCAGGAGCTGAGCAATGTAGGCCTATAATTCTCGCTATCATCTTCAAATATTCCTATTACCTACACTCCTACTGCACGGCACACTTATCATAGCATACGTGTACTTGCGCAGCATAATTCTAGCCAGAATTATGTACAGTCACACAAAGAGTCGTATTTCTGTTTTGTTGTTGTTGTTGTTGTTGTCGTTGTTTTCATTTCATTTTTTTTCATTTTGTGTGTGCGTAGGTGTGCGTGTATGTGAGATAGTGTGCAAAGTCACTAAATAATGACATGAAGATGATACGCATCAACCACAAAAACCAAATATAAAGAAAGAACTCCGTGGGAGGGGGAGGCTTTTACAGTTCACTTTACGTAAAGGAGACCTCCGGATGATTTTCAGACTTTTACATTTTGAACAGCTATAAATTAGCCATACTGGGTTCAGAGTTTCAGAATTCTTAGTGATTGGTATGAGGAATAAGAATGTTTTCAAAATGTAAAGCAAATCGCAATGAACCAGGACGATGACATGGCAGCCTCACCAGAAGACTGTATGACTTGGGCTCAAGGAAGCAGAACAAAAGAAGAAAGCATACATATAAAGATATAAACAGGGGAACTTGTTAAACAATTGTATTGTAATGGAATTACACTGCAATATTACTTAAATATGTGAGCCTCCTATAACATCATCATTGTTCAGGGTAATTTCTTTAAGTTTTTCAAAGTATTGGTTTCTCTGAGGACCACAATACATTCAACTATTTTATGCACTACATAATGTGAAATTATGAAAATTGTCTAAAATGCCCCTTTTATCACATAATCCCTCTTTTTGTAGAAAAAAATGATGTACAAAGTGCATGGTCCAATTCAAAAATTTGTGTTGAATCCCATTTAAACCAAGAAGCGAAGCGTAATTGTACTTCACAAAACCATTGGCACGATATCACATGCAAACTAAAAGGGGTATATTAGAAGAGAACCATACTCAACTTGCGATAGAGAACAGGAAATGGGGATCGCATATGCAGTATGCTTTGCCAATGTGAACAATGCCAGAAATGACATTATGTCAAGGACCAACGATGACCAACTATGATCAACTCTAAAAGAATGGAGATGTCAAGCACGAAGTAAACAAAGAAGCAGGCAAACTAACAAACCAAAAGCTATTTGCATAGTATAATGCAATGAAATGATGCCCAGTCAGGAAACTGTGTGGATGGTGATAATATGGAATCATATTTATACGTTTTCTACACGGCTTATGTCTATACGTTATGACTAGTTAAATCAAATATGTTGGCCTGCTGAAGGGCTCGTTCAGTACCTCTTTGGTTATGATCAATGTCAATTCAGACATAAGAAAAGAATAACTAATTTCCCCCTTTCAAAGATTAGGGCCTACATCATCTGCACGATGGTACTCAAAACATGAAACCAGGTGATAAGTGATTGTTATATACAGCATGTGACGAGGGGGGGGGGCAAAAGAGTAAAGTTCTATCGCTTTATAGCATGCTAAAAAGGCAAATACAGTTATGCTATCGCCTTGCATAGTTTTATGGCGGATACTAGTCCAGATTCTGGACGTTTTCTTATCATTACGCATCCACGCGCGCTCCACAGCTTATCGCGCTATCCCCTGTAACCGCTCGATATCGATGAGGGCGCCAACAAACCTGTCCGAGGTCGAGATGCGTGCGTGCGCGGCAAATTAATACAAGAGCGTACGGTGGGGCATACGCGTGCTGTAGCGGTGTGTGCGCGCGGTAAATGATCACACAAAACAGTCCAGGCAGTGGACTAGGCGGATACATGAGATTAACGCTATTGGTCCCGCTGGTAACATACGTATGTATATATATAATACATGTTCATCGTGTCACTGCCGGCAACCAGGGACAGCCTGGTGGTAGTGTCGCTGCCCGGAAAGCAGTAGATGACAGGTTCGAGTCCCACTGGTTCCTTTTTTTCCGATATGTTTGTTAATTTACAGATCAGCAGTTGCCATCTTAACAAATTTTCATTTGTAGAGGGAGACAAACTGAAGAAACTCAAATCTGAGCCTTCACCCCTCTGAATAATATCTTTCTTTCATTTAACCAGAATTCAACATGTTTTCATATCTCTAGCAAATTGCAAGAGCACTTGACTTGCCTCTTTCAGAAGGTAGGTGGAACAATATCATTTCCCCTAACATGTGTTGGTAAAAAGTTGAGGGAATTATGAGTACTTTTCATTAAAATTAAAATAATCAAATGAAAATACACTAGAACTATACCACCAAACAAGAAGTGTTTGGAATAGAGCAAAAGATATATAAAATAGACGTCATCTAAATGTATTCATCCCGAAGTGAGTCACTTAGCCATTACGCAGAATGACACAAAAGAAAGGTATATAGCTTTTATCTAGTAGAATGTATATGACGTAATACATATAAGTATTCCGTTACTTCTATTCATTAAACGGGAGGAAAACTTTCGCACGAGCAAATATCTTCCCTGAGATAATGATGAATTACTATTACTAGAAATTGTAATGGTGAAGTGACATCCCGTTTGTGTGTGTGTGTGTGTGTGTGTGTGTGCGTGTGTGTGTGTGTCTGTGTGATGTATCATGTTTTTATGTTACGTGAACCTGGCTCGGCATTTGGTGATTCACACAATAACGAGTTGATTAAAGTCGGGGAGCTTTCTAATTGTAACCAACGTATCGACTGCTTTTGACTTCGTTCCTTGTAAAACAGAATGCATATTTCCTGGTTTCATGTTAGAAATAGTCACAAACACATATAAGTCTGTTGAATGAGTAATATAACAATCACTTATATACTCAAATCATCGTGCGTCACTCTCGTAATCGCACAATTAAATTTGAAATGAGAGGGTCGTTATGACAAAAAAAAAATGTAGTCCTATGGTAACCATCATGACGGTGAACTTCTGTTGAAGTCGTTGTTCCTGCATGAATTGATTGTTAGTTGCTTTCATGACAAAGACATCATGTAAACAGTAAGGTTATTGTTATAGGCATTATCTTATGAATCAGTGTTTGCTGAATATTTGGCCATTGTCAATTAAAACTCACCTAGAGGTAATTTTTCGTACAACTGATTGGCATGGAGAGGAAGCTCGTAGGTGTTCTTCCCATCGTGACGTGCACTCTTTCCACATCCAAGACGAAGCACAAGAGGAGTAGCTCTCCGCTCTGAAAGGCTACCGGGGAGTTCTTTATTGTAAAGTCTTTTGCAAGATGTATGGTGACGGGTAGAGTGTTCGTGCTGACAACACGGGCCAGGTTGGACGTTCGCTCCTCGACTCTCAGCTTGTTGAAGTTAAGGCAGACCGAGCGCGGCCCGGCGGGTCTTGCAGACTGCGGGTCATCCGTAAGTTGAGGGTGCAGCTGCGGCGTTTTGATCGTCTTTGAAGCCGCGAAGTGTCGACTTAGCCTGTTCATATTGATGATATTTGTTGTGCTTTTTTGCGCCAGGAACTTGCTCTCATCGCTACCGATTGATCAGGTAAACCAAGCCAGACGCTTGCTTGTGAACGAACGGGCTAGTACACTGATTGTCATCGAAACACTTATGTGCATTATACTTCCGCTTTCAGGACTCCCTTTGTCATTACGCACATTACATGATGAAGTCAGCCGACACATGCGCATGCGCAACAAACAAAGTTATCGTATAATATAGACGCATATATTCCCTAATTGTGTGACCTTTTGTAATATAGCATGAAAATTAGATGATTAACGTACAATTAAACTTCCATGATTCAGAAATTTTAATTCAGAAATATCTCCAACCGTGTATTTTAAAGCAAGCATGAAGGGATATGTAATTTTCGGCAGTCGAAGACATTATTTTCTTTGTGACAAAGGCTAATGTCATTGTTTTCCTGCAAGACCTTTTCAAACTGTCCTCAATCTTTTTATTGTTGTTGTTGCTGTTGCATATATATATATATATATATATATGTCTATACTGGATGCAGAGTTTCAGAATTTATAGTGATCGGGATAAGGAATAAAAATGTTTTTAAAAATGTGACAATGAACAAGAATGACATGGTAGCCTCACCATAAGCATGATAAGAATGCGTGAGTAGAGGGGCTCAAGGAAGCAGAACAAAAGAAAGCATGCATAAATTCTAAACAGGGGAACTTAAGCACCAGGTATTGTAATGGGATTACATTGCTACATTTCTGAAATATGTGAAGCTTTGTTCAGTGTAATTTGTTTTTGGTTTTCAGAGTATTGATTTTTCTGATCAAGGACCACAATTAATTCCACAAATCTAATCATGGAGCTGTTTGTTTATGTACTCCATGATGTGCAATAATATTATGAAACTCGTCCGAAATGCCCCTTAAAGGGATGGTATATAATATTGGTTGAAATGAGGATTTGGGTTTTTAACTTTTTCAAGATACCAAGAAACTACTTATGAAATAGTACAGGGGATACCATTCTAGGAGGAATTCAAAATTTGTTATATGAAAATCGGTTATGGAGTGGCTGAGACATCCAAAAACAACGTATAACGAACAATCATAATTAAAGGTGGGTCCTACCTTTTATTAGGATTGTTCTGTTTTAGATACCATAGCCATTTCAAAACCAATTTTCATCAAATGAATATTGAATTCCTCTTGGAATTTCATACTCTTTCACACTTAATAACAGTTTTCTTATACCTTAACATAACCTAAAAATGATAATCCATACAAGCAAGCGGAGTGTTATATGCTTCATTTTTTTTTAATCACCGTTTGTGCAAAATTGTATCCACTTCCGCTAGAAAGCCTCTATGAAAGAAAGTTATCTGAACTATGATTAGAACTATGAAATAAGGAGCCGTAGACGAAGAAAATATTACATAAAACATGAACTGTGCGATTAAGTCATTGAGCTTCAAGATAAACTGGCTTCAAAGGAGATCTAAAGTTACGTTGTGAATACGCATCGACATCAACGAAGGCGTGAATCCCAGGGTGGGAATACTAGCTCTTATGAACTCCCAACAACGCAAGTCTATTACATACTTATCCTACTCGAAAGAATGAATTAGTTGCTTAGCAACGCATTAACCATAACAATCGACCAGACATGGCACAGTGTACATTGAATATGCTACTTAAGTGATCGTCTTATATGAATAGAGAAACATGAAACCAGAGTCATCCCTGTAGAACGTATGAATTGCACATTAGGTGTGTAGGCTTTTTACGCTTGGTGTGTATTCTTTCATGCTTGGCAGAAAGTTCAATATTATTGCAAACCAACAACAACAACAAAACGGTCTTCATTTTGATTGTTCTTTCACTGCGTTACTCACGCAAGGCACTTAATTCTCACTTTGGGAAAAC
Organism: Diadema antillarum; assembly: GCF_040938485.1. NCBI lineage: Eukaryota > Metazoa > Echinodermata > Echinoidea > Diadematoida > Diadematidae > Diadema > Diadema antillarum. Next base: position 2,380,855 of record NW_027271028.1, read on the forward strand.
TTGGACACGATAATAGATTATTAGTAGCAAACATGGACACAGCATGAAAAGGATAATTTTACGGGTGTATAGTACACATGTTGTCGGGCATTTTTGTGTATCGTGTTGTGTGTGTGTGTGTGTGTGCGTGTGTGTGTGTGTGGTTGTTGTTGTTGTTGTTTTTTTTTTTGGTTTGCTTGTTTGTTTTAATTTATTGGAGGGGGCGGGTAAGGTGAGACAAGATTCTGGCTCGTATCTGGTGATCTGGGAGGGATATAGATTCAAAGTATTTGTCACTCTTGAATGCAGTCCAGAGATGTCCAGAGATTGAGAGTCCTCTATCGAACAAGTACTTAGTTTCGCCTTTTAGTGGGACCCTCTATTTCCACTCCCATCCTTGTTTAATTTGAACTATTATGTACATATTAAGAATATCATGTTTTCTTGATTTTGTTACTCATGATGACATGTATTTTGTTAATTTACGTTTGTGCAATGATTCAATATGTTCTGCTTGTACATTGTTTATAATGTTCTCTGTTTATTTGATGGAAATGAAAAGAAATTTGAACTTTGATGTCCCACCACGCTGCATGCCTCGATAATTAGAACCCCCGTTGATAATGCTAATGCAGCTACGTCTTCAGCTACTTTCCGTGTATCAGCTAGGACCCTACAGAAAGTAGAATCTTTTTCTCCGTTTAGATTCCCTTTCCCCAGTACTGCAAGGGACGACAGCATTAGATATTAATATGTCTCGTGCAGGCAACAGTGAGTGCTTTGTTATTATCGGAAACAAGACAAGGAGTTGCTAAGCTGATGCACGCTTGCTGTGTGCTGAATCATCAATATGATATCGAAACAAACAATATTATGGTATAGATGAAGCGCTTGAACTTTCAATACCTTTTGAATGAAAAACTATACCAAAATATAGGCTGTGTCGATGATCAAGCTTGACTGTGTTAAGTGTTGTTTTAGGGGCATTATTCTAGGGGACGAAATTGTATTTTTGTAAAGGGATGAATAGCTCAAAGACAGTCTTTGCAATTCCCTTTATTAAGAGATAGCTACAAAATCCATGACACAAATAAAGACACGTAAATTTACATGAGCGGTAAGTCAATCCAGACATATGAATATTACGTACGAGTATACCACTGCCATGTCAATAATGGTTTGCATGCCATTCAAAATAATGTTGATGTTGTTGCAGTTTCTTATAGTTTGTATGTAAATGTCATTTGTGCAATAGTTCGTATTTCCTTAAAAGAAAAGAAATGACAGCGATTGTTTCTAGAATGGCAACTGTTCGTAGCAACAGCCAATCAGGAAGCAGTATTCTTCTCATTACCATGACATTTGCCATTGCAGCTTGGGTTGCTATCAAAACAACCTTTTTGATGAACTTGAAATCCCAAAAATTACAGAAAATAGAGCTTACATACTCTGATGCACTGAACTTGTAAATATCCGTCGGCTTGTTTTGGTGTTTATTGTTTTGTGATGCAGGTGTTTTTGTTTTTGTTTTTGTTTTTGTTTTTTTTTGGGGGGGGAGGAGATTGGCGAAATCAAGACAGAGGAGTTACACATATACACAGATATTAATCAGACGCGGATCCAGGAATTCCGTAAAGGGGAGGCGCCTTTACAAAATTAAAGGGGGTGGGGGTACGCCCCTCTTCCATTTTTTTAAATATTTATTTGTATTTCTCTTGTTTTTGACACACGCAAAAATAAATAAAGAGGGGGCGCGCGCGCAGTGCGCCCCCTCTGAATCCGCCACTGTTAATCGCATCGAACTGCTTCAATTAAGGAACTAAAAAAAATGTAGCATTTACCTTGAAAGGACCGCAGAGTTATGCACTAATCTTCAACACGAGCTATGAATGGCCCTCTGATGTACAATATCTTGAGGTAACCCGTTCATTGCCGCCCATCCAATATGTATCTACATGTATGTGACTGAGCATCATCACAAGGGCGGTGAGGTGGCTCAGTCGGTAGCGCGTCTGCCTCCGACCCAAGCGACCCGCGTTCGAACCGAGTCTGGACTTAGCAATGTTGTGTGTGAACATATACGGTCCCCTCTAGAAAGAGGCAAAACACTCTGTCCCTCGGATAGGACACAAAATTGAGGTCCCGTGTGTGAGTCACAACTCATGCACGTAAAAGATCCCTCTTGATTCATCGCAAAGAGCAAGGTTTTTAGCCCGGTGAAGTGGTCCCGCCTCACATCCAACTGGACCCCATGGATCTTCTCAGATGGAAAATGAACAAACAAACAAACAAACAAACAAACACAAAACCAACGGAAAGTCGCAAGCCCTGAATTTAAGTGAGGACTCAAATAGGTGATAACGGTCAACCTTCATGGTCAATCTTGTGTTTTTCATATTTCTGAGAGAGCATAAAACGAACAGGAATTTGTGTTTAAGCAGTTTTTTTCTACATTTTTTTTTGTATAGAATACTAGTAGTGCGATAACGTATATCTTACATTCACCTTCTCATGATTTAAAAACCTTTTAGACACTCTGTACTCTTCACTTTCAACTCTCATAACTTTTGAAAGGATAATGTTTGTGCTTGAAAGTAAGTATTAGTGTCAGTAGTTGAAAGTTAGTATTAGTATTAGCTACAAGCTTTTCAGTGGGTCCCCCATATCCACCCTTTGATTGATTTATCATTATAATGCTTATTTGTATGATCCCCTTCTAAAATACCCCTTTTTATTGACTACTTATGTTGAATTTTTTTTTTAATTTTTACTGTGCATAGTAGTATATAATGTTATTGAAAATGTTGCGACGGAGAAAATAAAAATAAAAGGAATGAATGAATGAAATTAGTGATGGGTTGAATGTCTTAATAGAGCACGCTCAATTTCAGCTATCTGATAATCTCTTTGGTATTATTGCTATGGAAGTTTACATCCTACTTTGTTTGTTTGTTTGTTTTATGTTCCATTCAATGCACAGAGTACGGCTTGGAAGAACTAATTAGCGATTACTAGACCCTATGGGCCTACTTCAGAGCCTCTTTTGTCTGTATACACTTTTCCAGAACGTATGCTTTCTTTCTAATATCTAGAAAGGTTAGGAGAGTCGATTTGAGTTATACAGCATGTTCAGAATATGCCCAAGCTGAAATCCTATGTCTGGCGACTTTTTGTAAGTTTCATGATGCACAGACCATTATACTGTACATACGTACCTACATAATACACACATATATTATGTATATAATACAAACACAATAGTACATCCATTGTGAGTGTGCATATGTGTGTTGTGCGTATATACATGAACTTTAAATTGATCTTGAACTTTCGTTTATCAACATCAGAATTGATAATTAAGGACCAAATTAATCAGTTCGTAGTTCAACATGACAGTCTTTTATGTGATATTTCTTTCAGTAATAGTTATTTTCTGTAGAAATTACATCAAATATCTGCAAAATATGGCCATAGAAATGTATTTTTAAGATACAACTAACACACACACATTCATACGCTGTAATGTAGTGATAAGACATTCAGGGAATAGGCAATGTTCCATTACCATGGACCGGATTTATGATATACATTCATTACAGTTTAGATTCTCTGAAATTCATTATTTCAAGTGGAGGTCTGACTATCATGAACACTATAATTATCTCCATATGGATTTTCACAGACGTATTATAGACTAATCATTATCATTCCCTGTTAGAGCTATATAGGAGGGTTATATACAAGCGAAAATCCATGTGTAATACGTAGATTTCATCCATTGTCTGTGATTTAGTCATGGCTCACAAACAAAAAGAAAAAAAAATGTTCTGACATCTTTGAAGCTAATATCTTGAAAGTGACCTTTCCGAAGCAGTGTTCGGGCACACAGCGAAGTGTCTCTCAATTGTCATGTCATACAAGAGAAATACAAAATGCATCTGGATTTACAAAATGTGCATGACAGCAGGAAAAAGAAACATGTAAAATTTCAGTGGACTAAGTACACCATGTCTTGTATCCTCTTCTTACCATTGGCTTCCATCAAAGGCATTTTAGGAATAAGATACGCTGTTGAGGGCGCACTATAATGAATGTAAGAGTGGCCGTACTCTGGACTCTGATGAGCACCATTGCCGAGGAGTTGGTTTGACCATCCAGGGAGGTACGATAGAAGGAGCCACAACTACTTATGTGCCAAACTGGATCTGTCTCACATATCATATCTCATTGCATAATGACCATGCAGCCACTCTTTAAGAAAGATACATGTCTTTACGAGGGTATAATAGTTTCCGCCATCCCTGCTTATAAAAGATGAGTGATACATTAAAAGGTTAAGAGAGAGAGGTGCGCTAATAGAGATTGCTCAAAGATTGATAAGATAAGATGACCAAAAAAAAAAAAAATACTTGACTGGGCATTTCAGGACACGAATCTGATAATCATATCATTAGTTATGTCGGAGTCAAGTAGAAGGGTGATAACAGTGGCTTTCCATATGGGTACAGTTTCAAACACTTTCAAAAAATACAGCCCTAATTTACAATTTTGCACATATATATACTGAGCAGAGCTAACATGAATTGTTTCACATTAATTTTTGTTACCAGTAGGTGACATTATTTCTTTCATTCAATGACTAAACCAGCAAAACGTACTCAGCATAATCCTTCACATTGGTTAGAAAGTGGACGACTTCAATCATCAACAAAGGCACTAAGGCACCTGTAAAGTCTTTTTGTCACACTCATAGAAAACTGACACCTGATGACACCCAATAATGATGTCAAAGCCAGCTGGAAATGCAGCTCTTGAACCTCTTTGGCTTGTCCAGCTCCGATACATTTAACAGCGGTCAAGACGTTTAGTTACAACGCCCCTTGGACAGTTGGACACAGGAGACAAAGAGCTGTCGTGCAATGACTGGTTGATAATGAGAGCAGTGCTGACACATACGGCTACCCTGCGTAAATATGCCTATGATATATTATAAGTTTCTTCAGACAAACAGGAAGAGTAACGTTTATTTCAACATGCCACATGAAGCACATTGCTATTTCATCTAGAAAATCCTACAATTCACAGCAATAGAATTCAACAGCACCAACGCTGGAAGAAAAATTACTGTTAGAGCATAAAAAAGAAAGCTTTTTGCGTGTTCTTTGTTTGCATATTAATGCTCAAACTGCCAAGATCCATCAGCTTTTATCGGGCAAAATGCTTGTGTCAAAGTGTTTTTTCTTTATTGTTTAACCTTACGGATATGCAGACTATGTACGTAAGTAAGCTATTATATATTATCATATTCATCATTTCATATTCTTTGATGGTTTATTGGTTGACCAATCTCTGCACCTGATAAGCATTATGTCCAACAAATATGAAAGCGCTCTTCTCGGGAATTTACAACGTATTTTACTTCTTGTATCATGAACGACTTAATAGGAGTTACTGCAAGGGCCGGCGAATGCGTACACAGTGACGATAAATCATCTATTTTCTGTCAAACGATGAAATCCATGAAAAACACTTTAGAATCATGAAAACACCCGGGTGTGGCATATATACGACTTCATGTTCAGGTTACAACCAAGGGTCCGCCAGGACCACGCTCAGTGTATCCATTACAGTCTATTAGACTTTGGCAAATGGTTGCGTTTATGAGAAATCCCAGGAAATGGGTTTGAGTAGGAACATCCGCGCATCGCATTCCTGTCGTCCTTATTAAAGGAGTAGTTCAAATCTTCGCGTTTGTCACATGTAATTAGGTGATCCGAGTATCCTCTTTACTTTTTGTTGTTGATCTACATTGATCTTTGTCACAAGTCCTGGTCAGATTTCCACTGTATAGGATAACATGGACACCTCCGCTATCAAGATTTCAGGCAATTGCGCCCATTTCGTAGACTTAAGTGGCAGGCAATCCGCCTGAAATTTTAACCTTCAGTTTGCGTGCGTGGAAAGCGCTCATGCCCAATTCCAGAAAATGCTGTTCCTCCAAATGGACCAGTAAGGCGCCGTTCACGACTTCGTCTGCGAATCGCTTGGCGTACTGTTCAAGTCCGAGCTTTAGAAGCAAGTTTCTGACCCCGTCAACGCCGAGCGATTCTACGTCCTGCCTGCTCGTCGATCTGGGAAGCGTGCTTGACGAGCCGATGGGCAGAGGTCGTTTCTCTGGTATGATCGGGGTGAGGTACTCATGGCTGTCTTCGTAGTCATCCTCCACCCTCTCCTCGGAAGGATTTCGAGAGGGGATATTTACGTATCGCCCTGGCGATCTGGATAGCTTGTCTCTCAATTCCAGATTCTCCTTTGTCAATTTCTGCAAAGCATATAATTGGAAAATTAATCAAACATATTGCTTCGAAGATACTGACCTACAAAGAACACAACTTCTTAACCTTATCAAAAAGGCAGCTAGACCACAGGAAATACACGCTGAAGCTGAATCTCGTCATGCTCGTCAGTTGAAAATTAAAGAACGACTGAGGACAAAATCTTTCAAGTACTGTCTAAACCTTTTTATGGGTGAGATGGGATTGACAAGTTTGTCTAGCAATCAATAATGCATGTATAAGATCATGACGAGAACTTTCAACACAAAATTTCATGGCCGTTTGATTGTTTCTCATGACTTTCTGGTGTCATCCAATATCATTACAAACAATCAACGAATATTTTGTTTATATAAATGTGACCCCTAATCAAACAAACCTAATACAGTTCCTGATCATGCTATGTTTAATTTTATTTCTATTGGCCATGTTAAGCTTTCCAATGATGCATTGCAATGCTACAAGTCATTCCTCGTCGTTTTTCCAGCACCTCATTGCTACAAAATAGTGTAAAAGCTAGCAACAAAAGTCTTGAGCGCCCTCAGAATGTTACGAAATCGACCAGCCCTTATCATGCTTATTTTAAGAGATGATGTAGTCAGCTTAAATGGGATTATGCTGCATTTATATTTGTACATTAGGTCACTTTCAAATACAGGCCTCATGCGCGTCAACCAAAAAAGGTATAAAACTTAGAATATTCTGACAATATTCTGACACAAACGCAAAGTACAGAGCTAAATTTTTCTTGCACACACTGACACAATACGTGGTTCTGGTATGTGCTTCTTTGCTTTTGGTTAACGTTACGCCATACTTTCGATGATATACTGACCTCGCATTTCTGAGCCAGAAATTTAGCTTCCCTCCTGACGTCCACGAGTTCCTGCAGGTTTATCACAACAAAAGATGGTGCCGAGTTACACGATTAGAAATTGATATAACTTCTGTGATAATCACTATGTTGTTTGACGAAATAGCATTAAGCCACGTGACAACAGCCAAGAAATGAGAGCCCCCATCCCCCCCCCCCCCCACACACAAACAAGTCGATGTTGCGGCACATTTTATCCTAATGCTGTACATTTTTGGTGATGCGATTAAATGACATCACTAAGGGTCAACAAACGCGTGACGACACATCATTTTGGGGTATTCGGAACCAAAATGATGCGGGGCAGGATCAGGTTGTCGAAGACATGTAAACAACGTTGCAAAACATTAAAAACATGGAAGATTGAGTCCTTTAAGCCTTTCTTAATCAATTGCCAACTGTCACTCAAACGATGAAGATGACATAAATGAATTCATGATTATGTATGATGAGATCGCACACTAATCTCCTTCTTGAGACATCTTTTTTCATATTTCATCTTCAGATTTTGTTATATTTATCAAACATGACAACATACCTCACGGAACGAATTAGGCTTAAAATCTGAACTGCTCTTTAATATCGCTATTATTAATAACGCACATTATACGAATTTTAACTTAATTTTTGTAAAAAGCACGAAGTGATAATGTAATAATTGTAATAATTAGATCAACTTACATTTTTATTTCTGATATATTGTTTTCAATTTATTAACATACATCCCACACACATGAGTACATTTCTCACTTTAAAGAGATAATGAAAGAAAAAAAAAACAACAACAACCGTGTAAAGGTTAAGTACAAACAAACACTTTGTAAATCCTGTTACATATGTACCATCCCTATTATCCAATAACGATTACACTCTCAGAACATAATAATGTAGTTTATTTTTCCTGCGTCCATTCGTCGTAAGTTGTAAGGTTATGCTTAAGTGAATTAAAGTTCATCGCATTAGATAGTAAATCCTCCAAAATAAATAATCTTCCAAAAAAAAAAGAGAAAACATTTCCTACAGAGCGATACAAAAATGACAAAAATCGAATAAGAAATGATAAGGATGATGTGACATTTTGAAATTTCACATTTTATTCGGAAAACATTTCTTGACCAGTCATTGTAAATATTTAAATGAGCGAGTTGACGATGTGATGCTCTTAAAATTTCGAATTCTGTTCATGTACAAAAGTAACAAATATCTCATATTTCACCTGTATGAATATAAAAATTCTCTTTTACAAGCCACCAAAAATAAAAAGGAACAAATGTTAAGTCTGATATATCTTGGTATGGTAACATGCTTTTACTTGCATTACCTAGATATAACAATTTTCCGAATTTCATTAAAAAAAGAACATACATGAAAAATTTCGAGGGTAAGCATCATTATCTGAATATTCATAAGCACTGTTCAAAAAATGTTTTCCGAAAAAAATGTGAAATTTCAAAATGTAATATCTTCCTTATTTTATTATCCGATTTTTTTGTCGTTTTTGTTTCATTCTGTAGGGACTATTTTTCTATTTCCTTTGAAATTTATTTATTTTTGGAGTGGATTTCTTCTTTAAACTAAAAAATTAAAAAAATGCCCAGTTTTCTTACTATTTCTTTCGCTGCCAATACGCTGTTCACGTGTTTTGTCAATGTTTGCGGGTCCATTGATTCGGAAGGCTTGGGGGATTTTTGTGAGTTCCAGACGTGTTCGTAACTGGCAAAAAAGAAAAAAGTGACACAAAGAGATGCGAAAATATGTAGATGACATTATTGACTATATCATAAGTCTATTATCATATTTCCAAGCAGCAGACTTTCTAAACGAGGACAATTATGATATTTTTTCTTTTTTTTTCTTTTTATTCACCTTAGCCTGGTTATCATAAGTGAATACAATAAGGAAAAACCTTGGTTTCAACGTCTGAATATAATATTATATCAACACATAAGGGATGATATTTTTTCTGGTGTAAAGGTTAATTTAGTAGAAGAAATTGATAGTTTATAAAGTACACAGGAAAGAATGAACCAAACATGATTATTTCAACATTTCTGTTGAAGTGGTAGAACGTGCTAGAATTCACTACGATGCATGCACTAGAATGAAATCTGCATTCGTTTCCCATAAAACCCATCCACCACAACACATACAAACACACACATATACACAAGCACACACACACGCACACATTTTTAGAGGTATTTATCAATTTCAGCTCAATTGTAATAAGAACATATTTCTGATACATATCTAACATTTCTGTACAACCTAACAAAAATTTTCACATCAGTTGGACACTTGGGCAAAAATAATAATAAAGAGTTTCTTCCTGTAATAGTAACTAAAGGTTGATAACGAACACACCGAGCATTTCATTTGTTTAATTGATAACAATTGTAATGAAAATGTAATAGTTTACCCATACCACATCCAACCACACACACACACACACACACACACACACACATTTTACTATTATCACTTACACTTCATCATTTTGTAGCTGGTCGTATTCCCCTTTATCTGATGTTGAGAGCTTCCTAAGGGTAGGTGGGCGTGGCGGTAGAGAAGGAGGCGTTGGTTGTGCCGGTGCTAACCCTTCTTTTGCGGGCCGAGGGGGAGGCGCGGGAGCACCGGGGGATCTTCTGCGCTTCAGAGCGTTTAATTCAGCTTTCATTTGGGCCATCTCCTTGTTAGCCTCACTAACCTTTTCCTCGAGATCCTTATTTCGTCGGTCCGCTGTTGTCGCTGACATATTTTTACCTTGAAAGATAAGGGTCAGCAGTTACCAAGATTATTGAGCAAAATCAGGAACTCCTTGAATACCTTTGTGTACGAAGCAATGGTGTGCAGTGATGAAATCATCATAATCACCTCATTTGCATACATTCTGTTCCGACCATTATCACTGTTTCGAAAAAAAAAAATATGTACAAACGTGTTTGTTTTACAACCTGATAACTCTTCAATTCAAATTCACCATCTCGGTTGTTTTTTTTGTTTTGTTTTGTTTTGTTTTTTTTTTGAGGGGGGTTCGTTTATGCTTAAAAAATTCTCTGTGCGTTACAGTCAATGAGAACACGGACTACTGCGCCATTGCACTATGATAGTCCTCGTGTTACCCTAGGGAAGGCACCTTTCTTTGTATTTTAATTACGAGAAAACCACACATACACATACGGTGTATATTATCTCCTCAAACAGCTGGAGCTGCAATTGACGAGATATATACATTAAGGGGAAGGTCTTAATTTGACTTGTGTAATCTCTAATCATTTCTACCGTCCTAAATACTCAAGTAGATCGGATCAGGAGTGAAATTGGCTAAATCCCACAAATCAGCAAAGCAATAGAGTTGTGTTCGTCATTTTTTAAGATTTGACACACACACACACACACACACACACACACACAATATACGGAAAGATATGGAGCCCTACATTCGCAATGCTGTCATTACGTATTTCCATGTATATGATCCATTCGTCAACGCCTTTGTCACTTCACTGTCATGATTTTCATACTTATAGCATAAACCTGACCTGGATTACAGTAATACAGAGGGCGACTGATCATGCCAGAACACAGCTGTAGTTTTTACAATTGTAAATAATTCTCCATGAAAACACGTTTCAAAATAGTTATGACATAATTAACATAAAAGATACATTTTTTTCTGGTTTCACATCATCAGCTTGTTTCAATACGATTCCTAAATTTACGGGGAGGAGGACTATGGTGCAAAGTACATTACCATGTTAAAATTGTGCGTGTTTTCTGAATGTATCCCGAAACAAAGTGAAACAAGTTGATTACTATAAAAAAATCATCATATGAAATACCTTAGCAAGTAAAAAACAAAATTGTGCAAAAAGAGCAAAGAACCCTTTGAAAATTAAAACCCGTAAATAGTAAGTTGCATCAATAACTGGCCCTTATGTGTAAACATGACCAAATAAGTTTACTAAAATCGTATGTCTAAGATGTCTTATATCAAGGAGAATTAACAACTGCAAAAAGCAAACAATGATATGAACCAAATGAGGGAGGTGATAAGTGATATGATAAATAAAGTAAAAACACATCATCAAATTGACTATATAAATGATGAAGAATTAAACAGTCCCCCTGAAATTAAATAGTTGAGAACACCCTTAATAAATAGCAGTTTGGTTGTAAAACCATATTCAACTGCACGTTATTGTCATATTTATAGACTTTCGTAAGGCGGTTGATACCATTGATCACAAAACTCGTCTTTGTAAAAATGATAAATATGATGCACGAGTTCCAGCTTATTCTTTGTTTAAAAAAATGTTATATGGTATAAGCAACAATGTGTTCGTATACTACGAGATTTTAGATTTCGTTTGCGCATTGTATTCTTTAAAGAAAGAGTTGCAGGTGTGATAAGGACGTGTCATTCACCTTCAGCACTTTTCAACCACGCTTCGAGGACTGGGGGTAACGGCTGCGGTATGGCCTCCATAGAAGGTGGGAGAGTCGATTGGCTTGGGTCCACTAAGCCCCAGGTGTGGTTGACGAGCGCGTACATCGGTGGACATAGCGCTCGTGCGATCTCCGCAGTCCCCGCTTTGGGCTCGAAAGAGAGGGGCGTGGTCAGGGGTATCTGGTAGACACGCTTGTCGCCGTATTTCGTAGCCAAGAGGTGACTTTCCATCGAGAATTTGTGCAGGACGAAGACCTTCTCGCTCTGGATGTCTCGCTTGGAGAAACCTCTGCTGAGGTCAGGAACACGAACGCGCTGATTGAAGATATAACGATATTTCATAGCGTGTGTGAGTGAATGTACATATTGAAAAAGTACCATCTGCATACTGACAGTGATGAATAAGCGAAATATCAGCGAAACCACGGAGAACTAAAGAAAGTAATGTCAATTTTATAATGGATGGGCATCAATGAAGAAACGACATCCTCCGGGAAACATCTTGACCACGTTGCTATGACACCTAGTTCTGATAATATTGCGTATTGATGCCACACTCATACTACTCAAAACACCCCCCTGCACACGCACACACTCTCACATACACACACACACACACAAATACACAAACACACACACAAACAGGCACACACATATACACACAAAAACAAACAAACAAACAAACATAATGCCATTAGAAATTACTGAATGGTGAGTTTTACTCTCACCTGAGGAAACTTGCGGTCTTTGAGTTCCGACATGGTATGGAAGTCTGGAGACACCATGGTCGTATAGCGGCTTGTGTTCATCTCGGTGGAGTACCGAAGCTTGACTCCGTCGCAGCTACCCACCAAAACCTGCGAAGGGGGGAATAGTAAGTATGATCATACGGTTCTACTCACTATTGACGGACAACATGCTCGGGATAACATGCGATACGCAGATTCGGTTTATAGATGTGATATCTTATGGAGCTCGGTCCTCAGTCATATAGAGACCTCGGACCACATTTATCGGGGACGGGGGCATTTATGTTCGCTAAAATCCCTCTTACGATAACATTCGAATTAGTAATTTTTGATATATTCTTGTTACATAGATTGGCAAGCAAAGCACAATGAAACAGCGCCCCCCCCCCCCTTCCCGAAATAAAATGCATGGAACATCATCTATCAAAAACCTTTAGGTGTATGATTTCGATATAGGATCAGGCACACCTATCTTTCAAAAGGAGGAGCAGAATGACAAGAAAATATGTCTATATATTCTTCACTAATGTCATGCATACACGTCAGAATATCGAATACTCTAAACGTCACACATAACTATATGGGTTTGGGTGTTTATATTGATGGGTAAAATCGCCAGTGTGTTAACAGTCAAAATGTGAGCAAATGTTATGGTTCTATGGGAAAGCGAATGAACGAATGCATGTCACGAATTTCAAGAATTGCAATTCGAAACCTTGCCGCGCTCCCTGTCGACCTCCACCCGGTCGATCTCGATGACGTCATCGGGTTCTTGCGGCTCTTCGGGATGGCAGGAGCAGTGTGCGTCGAGCACGCGCACGGCACCTGGCAGTGGTTTGGCGTTGATGAGTTCCTCGGTGCTGTCGTACTCCACGTCATCAAGTGCTTGGTCTATTGGGAGAGAGGGAGGGGGGAGGAGAGAGGGGGAGGGGGAAGGGAGGTGAATTGAGAGAACGGAAATACCATTATCCAAACTGACCTCATGTTTTCTGCCGTATTGTATAAACATAGTATAAACATGTTTGCATAAATATATCAATTGTAATACTGGATGCTATTCTGATTTTGTATGTGAGTAATAAATCTTTAAGTTAATGTTATACCCAGTTCACGTATTTTCTCCCGGACCCCTCGGCAGAACATCTCCGCCATTAGGGCGGAGCTGAGTAGGGCCATCCAGCCGCATTTTGAAGTAGGCCTACTTGCGTGACAATTCCTTTCTATCATTCAATACTGTATGTAATGCAACACTACTTATTTTTCTTTTTATAATCTTAAAGAAACAAAATCAACCAAACAAATCCATAACTTCTTGAGAAAATGTAATACTTGTATAGAGTTTCTGGGATAAATTTTATGAACTTCTTATAAGAAGTAAGAGAGAGATAGAGGGAATGGTTAGTGTAGATAGATAGATAGATGGGGGTTACTGCCACTTCAATTACTTTGAAACTCAGAACAGATAATGCACTAACAATTTAATGCTTATGTGTGTTTATCCACCAGACATTACTGATAATAATAATAATAATGATAATAACAATGAAGATGATGAGGATACCAATAACAATAATAATTACAGTAATAATAACAATAATGATAAGAATAATAATAACAATAATAATATTAATAATGGTGTAAAAATTGGACAAAATATGGAAAATATGCCAAAACCATCGTTGGAATCCCCTTTCACACAAAGCCTTTAGCTCACTCGTCCATTCAAAATATTCCTATAATCAATGTCTTTAAAAAGAGAACTTTTTCAGTTCAGCAGTTTTTCAATATGGTCCTTGGAAAGAGGTGACCTCAGAATCACTATCACAATACACGCTATTTGCAAATGATGGAAAACGGAGCGGGAAAGCCAGGTAGCTTGATTCCGTCTATTATGCGCTTACTCAGTAAAATCGCAGAGGATTCGTTCTCATTTTTGTGGGACATCCCCTAAACTCGCTAAAATGACGTATGAGTCATTTGTCCTTCACGGATCAGGAAGTAACAATAAAACCAGCTGAAGTTGAAAAAGAAAGTTGCCGGCCAAAATCAGCCCAAATCGGGAGGTCCACAATTGGCAATAATACATTGTGCAACATTGTATTATTATTATCATTATTATTATCATTATTATTATTATTATTATTATTATTATTATTATTATTATTGTTATTATCATCATCATTATAATGTTATATTTTGTTGTTATGATCTATGTTAGATAATTTGGAATAGCAACAACAAAACCCATCACTTATAAAGTTACCATTCCCAAATAAATACAGCAATACCTTTATGAAAAGGATATATAAGTTTTTAATGTTCATTTCAGTTCAATAAAAATGCAACATTAGCACCGGGGAAATTAGTGAATCGATGACATCTTCAACTCATTCCATATGGCTGCGAATAGTAGCACTGTAACGTGTATGTCTGATCTCCAAACTGTTATTTCGTTGATTTTACTTCCTGATAATCAAATCAAGTTTATTTGAGAGTGGGATGGAATGGCACTGAAGAGAGACAACTTTTTTTCTTAGCAAACATCTGCACGTGTACGTGACTATGTGAGGTTTGTATAATTCACGAATAAAAATCTACAAACCGAGTATGGAGACGATGCATTAAAAATATGTCGTCAGCAATAACAATTCTTCCTGACAAACACGGAAGTAATTTGATGTTATGAATCACGATATTCTTATATAAGCTTCATCCATTGAACTGAAGTTGGGAAAGGAAGTGGTTTCCACATAATTATAGAACTACGTCCCTGCCAGAGATGTGTGAACATGTGTGAAACTTTGATTTCGAAAGGTCTGAGTGAAATCCTAATGTAGGCCACTTCGGACATCAACAGTATGGGAAAGTATGCGGATCTCCATCGATCAACTTAGTAATATACCGACCACTTGATACTAATGAATATTGTGCAAAGCACCCTATGAGACTATCCTAAACTAAAGTATTCTGTCATAACTGTCAGGCCCTTTTGTTCGGACGACAAGAGGGGAGTGTTTTCCCGAGCAGATATTTCCTCCTCAGTTTAAGTGCTGTGTTTTGTTTTTTTGTACTTTGCCTGTGATGGCTCAACAAAACACTGACAGCAAAATTAACAATTCGTCTCTCCTTCCCATGTGTAAAATGATTTTATATTACCATAGATGACAGATCGTACGGAGACATTTGATTTTATAGCGATAAAGATATAACATGATATTAATTGGTTTTATAAGCATCGTCAAAAATCTAAGATTGACATCACTTCAAGAAAAGGTTAAAGTCAGACCAATCTGAAGGAAATTACATAGCACGAGGTACATCAGCCGAACTTCACTCTTCCTCTCTTCGCGATGTGAAAGTAGTCACTTCCTATATCGTATCCAACGCCAAAATGACAAAAATATGGTCGTTTGTATAAACAGATGGAACTACCATTGGATTTCTAAGGGATTTCCCAAAGTAAAACCAATTAGCTGTATCGTGAGCAAATGCATGAAAAAGTCAGCGTTTTGCAAATATTCGCACAACTAAAAACAGACAGACAAACAAACAAACACCGACTTGTCCATGAGGCGACATATTTATCTGAGACTTTTCGGTCATCATCATAATTTGTGTGGATTTTAGAATATCCCATTATCAGGGTCTCCTCCGGTGGCATTTTCATTTGCATCTATTCTATTTAGTCATCAGCTCCGTTGAAAATTTATTGTGTTATCAATAGTGCATATGGGAGTGAATTGATTGACTAGGTACGTGGTTTCCTAAAATCACAATCGTACATAAATTGTTTCTTCCCTGTCAACCATATCAGTGCACTACAATCAAGAACCATTAATGTAATACCGATGTCCATAATGTCAGAATAAGCATTATAGTATACATGAAATCTTAATACAGTATTTTTTCTATTTAAAGTTTTGCAATGCATAATTATAGCAGTGTTGCTTCCTTCGGACGTTCATGCCGACAAAGGCCACCCCATACAATCCATTTTCTCTTTTCACATCCAACATATTATCTCACAAAGAAATACCATGTCTTGAATATGAATAGAGAAAACGGATTGTGTGGGTTGTCCTTTGTGGGAGTGACCAGGTTATCTAATAGGTGGTCATGTTTAAGGTTGTAGACTATAAAAAGTAAAAGCTGTAAACACAAACCTGCAGGCTGGCCGATTTACTAGATCACTTTCATTGACAAATCTCGTGCATTTCAGTGAGAAACTCAATGTTCCTTCCTGATAATGCTAAAACTTGGAAAAGGTGCAACATTACATTATTGTGTTCAAAGTTGATGTGCTCAGTGAATCATGACATTTGTCAACACAACTAGGTATCAATAAAAGAGAGAAAAAATGGTTCCCCTTTCCTCACAACCAACATTGCGCCCTTCATAGTTGACATTTATGGAACAGTAGCCCTCTAAAGTTGGATTACCTCTTTCTTTCTTTCTTTCTTTCTTTCTTTCTTTCTTTCTTTCTTTTTTTTTTTTTTTTTGGGGGGGGGGGGATACGCACAGTATTATCCTTTCATTTCCTTTGTATTACAATGTATTACTACCATAGTACGCGGCATCATTTTTCTTCCGCTGGGATATGTATGAGAAAACGATGAAATGCAACTCCGACGTCCTTAAAGGGACATTCAAGATGATTTATGAAACTTCAAATCATGTAGATCATAAGTCGAAGTGCCATTACAGACTTATGGAATTTGTTATCACAGTTGAGCACATAAACCAACTCTAACCCAAATCATACACGGAAGAAGGATGATGACACAGGAGGCTCACATATTCCTGACATGTATATGGAGCAATGTAATTCCATACAAAACCATTATTCTGTTCAACAAATCCACCTGTGTATTTACTTAGGTATTATTTATGTACATTTTCGTCTTTTGTTTTGTTTTCTTGTGCACCCAATCATACATTTTCAAGTGAAGCTGCTATGTCATCACGCATCCTCGTTCCTTGTTATTTGTTATGGACTTTGAAAACATTTATATTCCTCGTCCCAGTATGCAGCCAGTATGACTAATCAATGGTCAAATGCAAAAGTCTGAAAATCATCCGGAAGTATCCTTTAAGGTCGGCAATCCCTGTAAACACTTCAGTTAACCACTTCAAAATAGTTAATGTAGAGAAATAGTACCTCTTCAGGATTCACCTTTCTTGGCGCTTTCTCTAATGATCCCATGAGCTCATTGGATTAGTCATGGTTTCGTGCTCATAAGTGTTTTTCAACCTTTTGACTAACACGAAGAGAAAAATACGCTCTCCTTTTATTTTATCCTTTCTTTGCATTAAGTGTTATATCATCGACTCGTATAAAGCCTTGTTTTTCATTGATAAAAAAAAATCATAGTATGATTACATTTTCGTAAATCATGTAGATATATTATCTTTAAATTTGAAACAGAAACAACGCAAGTCAGTTGATTCATTGTCTGTTTATGAAATACTTTGAATGTATCCCCATTTCTGTTGATTTGTCACGTTGCCATTATAATTTGAATAAAAATATAATCAATGGCGTAAAATATGCACATTTAGGCGAACATCCGCCTTTCTCCGGGTAATTTTTTCAACTTTTGACTTTATGAAAGCGGTGATGTTCCTGTGGTGCACGTAACGGCTTTGACAAGCAAAAATGTATGATAACATAAAGAACGTTCTGTGGAATGTTTCGGAGGATAATAAAGACTTGATAGCAAATACTATAAAATCATAAAGAATATTTCGTTGTTGTGTTAGTTCCTTATTGGTTTTGATAGACACGTTCAGATTAGGCCAGAATGTAAGACTGCTGATTTCTTCCATGTCTTTCCTTCGACTTATCTTGCGGTGTTAGAAACCGATTATTGCCAATGAAGAGTATTATCATACGCACTTATACCAACTCGATATCTTCTAATCTACTAGAGTAATTGTGGCACTGTGCCAAATGAAAGCCACTCATCAGAAAAGAATAAAGCTTTCGAGATGAGATATTATATAAAACATAAAGATGCAAACATCTAGGATAAAACAGGACCTCAAGGAGAGAGTTCAAAATGAATTTGTCTTTGTACTGGTTCCATGACATTTGGTCCTGCTATAATTGCTACTAATGAAATAAGACCTGACCAATAGTCAAATATTATTGTCGCAGGAGCAAATGTCGTGTCACCACTCAGACTAACCTAGTGGAAGAATTTCGTAATTCTGACGCGCGTAGACAGGCAGTCGTACGTTCTTCCCCATATGGTTGGTGGCAAAGACGGTTGGATTCTTGAAGATGTAATGCAGCATAAGAATTGCGCCTTTTTCGAGTTTGACGTCACATCCCGGTATATTGTACGATTCGGTCACCTTGATGCACTGCGGTAACACGTTCTCGCACACAAACTTCGTCAACTTATTGCTGCGCTCCTTCCCAGACACTTCTGACGCCAAGTTTAGGGTACGTGGGTGCTGTTCGGGAGCCTCACATGGCGGCTCGGTACCCGGGTTCGGCGGGGGAGGGCGCGGCTTCCTTGTCGGTTTTGCTGGTTCAGGCAACATACGGCCAGTCTTATGCACAGAATCAATTACTCCGGACATCACGACTCAGAAACAATGATTGTCTATGACATGTACCTTGAGTCCACAATCAATCATAATAAACAGCGCTTGTTGCCCATAGCTTTCATTTATATACAGTCCTCTCCCAACATTCCACGAATCTAGAATAAACGAGAAAACACAAAAACACAAAAAGAACATCACAATTGAATGAGGTGTTCAAGACGTAACACTGTGTAAGCAACATTTGATAGAAATGCTAGAAACCTTTATCCACTTCTACGCATTTCTTCATCATGGATTTGTGACATCAAGTACTTCAATTTATAGTGGGGATAGTGTTTTCCGCTTACCAAGTGTTGACAGACGGGCTTTCTCTGCTCATAGTTTCGACGTTATTGTCTAGATACAGGCATTATACTTGTATAGGCCTTATTTATGTATTTTTGTATGGATATACATATCTGCATACATACACTTAATTACACACATACAAACCTTCATACGAATCATAGGTACAACTGTATGCACATGTGTACTTATACATAGGGGGCCCTACATTACAAGCGTTCAAACATGCATGAATGTAAAGAGACCTAGAATATACTAGCATGCATTTTCGTACATCGAAAGTCCAGTCTTATAAACTGGTTTCTTTTTTAGCTGGTAAGACCTATGAAAACTTCTAGTTTCCATGCAGAGGCTCCATTTCAAGCTCCCCCCCCCCCCCCTTTATTAGCACTGGAAAAAAATAGGCAAGTAGTTTTAAACAAAACTAACCGTCGATCACGTATGTCTCTACTCGTGGAAGCCTTGAAAAACTATAGCTCATATATCATCGTATACTTCCTAATGAAAAATGTCACTGCAAAGAGGAAATAATACGTAAAATATTTAAATTTGCGCAACGTGAACACGGACTGCAGTTTCAGGTTTCACACAGGATAAGATAGCTATGCTGAACTGTGTACTCCATTGTTTGGTTACCTAAGCGATAGAAGTAGACACAGTAGTCAAAGGTTGCTGGGGTATCTGAGGAGACGTGACGATCAAAAACTAAGATACCATATTCTTTTATTTTTTCTACCAGACTGAGAGATTTTATAGCGATGCTCCATTTACATTCATGTACAAAGTACGTCACATGATCAGTCCTTATATTACTGACATTCAAAATAGAAACACATCTAGCTCATCAATACTATGGCTCAAGAAGGAATGCAGTCTGAGACAGGCAAATAAAAGTCTTGTTGCTGTTGTTGTTGTTGTTGTTGTTGTTGCTGTTGTTGTTGTTTTGGGGTGGGATATTCAATCAAGTCCACACGAAGCAGTTTTCCTAGTTTGGCTGGTACCAATGGTTTGCGTCAGGTTGCACATCAAAAGAGTAAGAACCACAATCTGGACTTCAACCTGTCAGTTATGTTTACTTTAATGGCGGTTTGTTTGCTCAATCGAAGAGATCAAATGATTTGCCAAGTCTTAGCATTTGCGTAACTGCTATAACATTATGTTTGCCTGCCTCTGTTGTTTGCCTAATCCTCACTCAGAACGAGATAGATAATAGAAATATCAAAACTTCTCCTAGGAAACCATCTAACCACTTGCACACAGTAGCAGGGAAGGGGGATGCTTACGTTACTTTATTGAAAAGAAAAAAAAAAAGGAAAAAAAGGTGAACCTGCACGACCACTCAGAACACAGGAGAAAGAGAAAGATATATATATATATATATATATATATATATATATACATATATAGTGTCCATTGTAACCCATGTAACAGTCTGGTTTAATAAAGGCTGATGGAGTGAGCGCTTTACCTATAATAAACCACTATCATTTGTATCATTATCATCCTCAATATCATCCTTACCATGTGTGTCACATGATAGACCTCTAACGTCTGAAGGCCTATTATCTATTTCGGCAATTCAAAATACCTTTCAAATTGATGTCATCCACAGGGGCCATATCTCTGTAGGGCAAAAGCGTTGGTTTTGCTTTTTCAACGATTTGTAACGGATTTTTTTTTTTTTCTAGTTTAAAAAACCTCCGAAAATTAGTTTCGGTTGGTTTATTTACTTATTTCTGAATATATTGCGAAATCAGTTATAAACAGTATGAGGTTTGAATCTGAACATTAGGGTTGAATTTTCTTCTTTCTCTAACCAAACTTGACAATTTACTCCTGAAAGCAGGAGTTCACTACGAGTTTGCTTCTTCGGGAATGTCCCTCTCAAGTGTTTCGCAATTCAAATACAAAATCTTTACTTGTGTCTCTTATGCATAGCAACATTTACAATGCACGCAGTGATAATAAACGACATCTGCTTTTGTATCTTCGACAATTATTTATAGGTTTTGTTATTTCTTTTCTCTCAGCAGTATTGTATGTCCCCGTCAAATGATAAAGAAATTAAATCGTATTCATTTTCATCTTCCTTACTGCCAGTCTGACTGCGGCAAGGTTAAGCACGATAGCCGAATGAAATCTTCGTATATTACATCTGTCAATAGTGGATTTTTTTCACAATAGTGACAATTCACATTTGAAAGGAATGCATATTGGTTCGTACTTTTTATCAAGGGACTTTCTGTGTCGAATTTTTTACACATTTTACTATATTCAATTTTGATTCATGCCGGTAAAGGCCACGAAAAACAAATAATACCATCAGCCTGCTCTTATATCTTTATGAGGGACTGCGGTACTCTCTGTGAGCAAGCATTGCGTTTGTTAGTATCTATACAAAATACATCCTGATGTACGATGTATCAGTGGGAAAGTGAAAATTACAGTCAATGTACTGATTATTATTTTCGTCAACAGTCTTATCCTTATTGTTGCATCTACTGTTTGGTTTGGTTCACGTTATGATAAAGGTAAGGTAACAAAAATATAAACTGAGTTTAAACAAATTATGCAAATCAAAGAAGATAGACTCATTATGTATAAATTGTAAATTAGAGAATTTGTAAATTAATAAACAATTGTCCTTGATAAAATTCAATAACACGACACAGAAATGAGTAGTCAGAAAATAGGGAGGAAAACGTCACAAGATTTCCATCACAAGACTTGGATGGTGGTTCAAACAAATTACAAAAGGAAATGTCCTTATTCATGTTATTTACTTTACCGTGCATAATTATCATGGTTTAAAAAGCGAGACGAAATATTGCACTATGACAATTTTCTTGTAAATGTGTAGATGAGTGTGGGGGAATGTCGTTTCAATATAAATCAGTGCGTTGTGTGAGAATGTATGAGAATGTATGCCTGACAGTGTAAGATTATGTAAACTCTAGAAATGTATAAATTAAGTGTAAATTTTGTGCATATATAGCTTTGATAGCTTAATGTATAGTTGCCCTTCCATATTTTTCAGGAGTACGTTCTTGTACGAAGCCGGTTGTTATTTCATTTTCGTTCAACGGTGACCAAAACTCGAAAAACCTTTCACAGATGTTGTGTTGGCTGGGTAAATACCTTTTTAGATGAATCTATATTCGAGTCCAGGTAGAAATGTGTTGTATAACAACGGGGAAATTTCTTTTTCCGTTACCCCCATCCACAGAGATTTTATCTTCTTCTCTCCCTTTTTTTTTGACATCGTCAACGAATCAAAACATTTCGGTGAACATGAGAGTATTAATCATGAAGCATTATAGTTACATAAATCATTTTTAATAAACATATTACAATCGATATGATGATCTGTCGGTATCAAATAAACATATCAAAATGTAACATATGAAATATGTTTGACATGTGTAACAAAAGATAAATGCTTGTCACATAAATTGTGACAATAAAAAAAAATATTCAAACCGATCCACTTTCTACAAAAAATAATGTAATTACCTTTTCAGGGAGATATAGTCTTCATTTCTATAATAATTGGTGATTGATGATCTGAACTGCAGGAGGTATTGTGCTCTATTTCAAAATATATCGCATTAATACAGTAATATACTTTATTATATTCCAAGCGTATTCCGCAAACGCTGACAAAAATATGATTTTTTTTTTCAGAAATATATTCTGTTGTCTGTTTTAACTCAAACCTTTTTCTCCTGGATTTGCCCAAATGCGAAGGTAAAAGTGATATTCATAAAAAAAACCCCAAATGCACAAGCGTTTGAATATATAAAGTACAAAAGCAGCAACGATTTTCTTTGATGAAATTTGATTTGCACAGAAGATGATTGATGAACAAAATCTCACGCATTTTTTTTTCTTTTTGTATTGGAACCAACGTTAACCAAAATCCAATGTACAGTTAAACGTTTGAGAACAGAGGAGTTCTCCAATTTGGCGGAGCTAGTCAATCACTTCTCAAGGTGCCCCTTCCTGCTGTCAAATAGTAGAACCTCTCTCGGAAGAGGGCCATTCCTAGTAGTACTGGCAGTAGGACGAAGCGAGGCCCTTCCCCCGTTGCCAGGAGGCAGACCACCGCGTTTCTTCCCCAAGCAGAAGAAGTCTTACTTGTCTATAGTCTTTAATCTTCATCAAAATGCCTTTTCCTTTTTCCAAAACTTTTACTTTTTTCTACTTCAAGGGAATTGTGTCTGTTCGTGCATGCAAATGTCTTTGGGTTTTAATGTGTTTAAGTAATGAAACAGCATCTGAGTGTATGATTTGAATATGTGAAAGTTGTAATAATGGCAATAGCACGCTATAGAACTGAGAACATTAAAATCTAATAGGAAACAATGTGTGGGTAAACTGTGATATAGTATCTAATGTTGTATTGAATGAAAAAGGAATCATTTATTACATTAAAACCATTATGAGATTTTGGATACTTCATTTTTGAAAGATTAGCAAAGGGTCTGTACATCGTGAAGTTAAAAAAAATACTTGTTCGGTCAGCAATACCAATGAAAATAGTAACTGTATATAATTATATATATATATATATATATATATATATATATATATATATAAAGAAAGAGTCTCAAAAATGCCACGGATCCAACAAGAAGGTTTCTTTTTATTACAAAATTTTCAGCCTGCCTGTGAGGCAGGCTGAAAACTTTGCAATAAAAAAAAACTTTCTTGTTGGATCCATGGCGTATTTGAGACTCTTTCTTCTTATAATTACAACATTCGAAGTCCAACATGTGGAAAGTTACACTATTATCTATTTATCTATCTATCTATATATATATATATATATATATATATATATATATATATACATTTATAATGATAAAGAACCAAAAATAGAAACTTGTACTTTTAGCCACTCTGAGGGTCAAAGTGACTCAGTTTTTAGTACTGCTGACGGCTTTGCAAATGATTTGTTAACTAGAACAGATTTTGAGCCTGACCTACACTTCACGACTCGTACTCACTGATATCGCATGCTTTCTGAAGTTAATGAATAATGTTATGCCCATATTGTTTTCCGACAAGTGTATGAAAACATTTCACCTATTGGTCGAACATGAATTGCATTACCTAACAGATTGAATGCTTGCTCCTGAACGCAATCTTTACTTCATACAAACAGATAAAGTAATGTGTTTACAAATTTCTCAAAAAGTTAACAGGATACCTCCATCAGTAATTGCTTTACAACTTGGAATCATTTAGAATATTTGACAACTACGACGAGTTCGGAGATTACCTTATTGAAAATTGAATATCAAAAGAATGAACTAAGGCTGCCATGTAATTAATAAATATTTTTCATGAATGAACTGTAAACCAATTTGTCTATTTACTTCATTCAGTCCTTGGACAATGTTCACAGTAATTTTATGCTTAGCGGAATGACAATTAACACATTAACAAGAAACTTTCGCATAATGGAATGCGAATAGTTTGTAAAGTGGGTGGTTTTTAGATACATATTGAATGTTTAACTCGGAGTTAGCATCTTAAGTGTTAGCGATCGGGGTATAATTCTCGGTAATTGTCGATGATGAAAATGTGGGCATGTTGTACTCTTGCCTTCATGAAGAAATCGTTCATGATATTGTTATTGTGATTTACTATTACGAACATTTATATCATCATAATCATCATACTTCCATCATTGGTGTATCATTTCCTGTCATGTTTTACCAAAAGTCAGGATTTGAATACACCATGCAGCATGCCCCTATCTTCACACTTGTTTGGAGCTTCAATATTAACAAGATTTCAAGATTTGTTGGTCTCGAGAACAAGTGGGGAACACACCCTACGAGCATTGTTTCTTCAGCATTCCTCCCCATCTCCTGCATTGTCTAAACTTCAGAATGGTCTTCGTGCTTTTTTATTTTTCACCTAATCATTTCTATATTCATAAATTTCACATTTGTCAAATGTCATATTTTGTAATGTTGACATATTATGTACTTATATTTTATGTGAAAAATTTGTATTTACAAGTTCTGTTGGAAATGGAGAAAATAAATGAATAAATGAATGAATGAAAGTTTCCGTTATGTGTATCTCTCAAACTAACTGAGCAGTCCCTGCCCTACCCAAATGATTTCGCGTCGAAACAGTGTCAACTTACAGAGACCAAACTTGGGTGCTTTTTATGTAAATCCTGAAATCTCTGGAAATCACAAATCATAATACTATGAAACACACACACACACACACACACACACACACACACGCTTCAATCATTTTCGTTGATGTCACATGCAAAAGCATCAGTTTGTTTATAAGTCTCAGTTAATCATAACAGGACTAGTTTTTAGTATACTGGTGACAAAATCGTGATCCTGGCGGTCTCGCGTACTAGTATTAAAAAGCCCATCCAGCTATGCCACGGCGGCAGCATCAGATTACCCGTTCTGAGCGATCATACCAGACCAGGAATGCAGGCGGAGTTTATTATGAGCGTAAGCCTATAGTTTCCAGCTTGTAGAGCCAGCTCTTCAAAAACATTCACATTTATCTAAATCTGTTAGAGAGGAAAGAAAAGAGAAATGAAATAGCAGAAGAATCCGTAGGAAAAATCTTTAAAGGTGATTAAACTTACCTCGGTGGAGGGGTCCAGCTTGACAGATATTGTGACCAGAAATGCTCTAAAGCGTATCCTATCTCCACACAACATAGAGCATTGCATGTAGTGTGCAGGAACACACCGCTCTCTGTAACGAGGCGTAGGGCACAAAGGGGAAACGATAATGGCAAATACTACTGTGCATGTGCAGTCATACACAACCGTGACACAAGGCAATACTATACTGCTCAATATCCAAGATATAATGGAGGCGACGCAAACAATGGAATTGTTCGGATTGATCGAAAAAGCTTGAGCAGGAATGGAGGATCCAAGGAGGATCTGCGTGCCATTATTTCTGAAAAAGTAACCCAAATGATCTCAGCTTATCAGTTGTTCGTAAAGGTGTCATTAAACTGTCAGAAAAGTATCTGTACTGACTGCAACATACTTCAATACCTGGAAAACCGATAATATTGCATCAAACAAACGATTGCAGCTATACAGCATGTCCAGTTCTAATCATTCATACGGGTGGGTCCCTGATTAAATACTTCCAGTATTTCTTTTGCCAAGCATTCAGTTCAATAGCATTATTGAAAACTTTTAAAATATGTAACATCTCCTTAAGTTGGTTGATTATGTTTCTTTTCCCCTTTCGCCTTTCTCATCGCACTTTGTTTCACTCTCTTTCTGTACATGAAGTATTATATTACCCCCACTCACACACGCGCGCCCACGCACCACACACACACGCACAATATATATATATATCTATATATATATATATATATATATATATATATATATATATATATATTGTAAATGATAGAGAGAGGGGGAGGAGATGTTGAATACGTTGACTGTTTACATAGTGATTATCTTTTGATGCATACGAATCTGTTAATTGAAAATTATTTTAATGTTATTGATATGACTGAGAGCATAAATCTCTCTTTTATTTCTTTCATTATAAACAATTGAAAAAGATGAAATAAAACATTCTCGCCCCCCCCCCACTTTTTGTGCACCATAGAAAGGAATACATAGGGTGTCATCACTTTGGCCCCCCCCCCCCCCACTTTTTTAACCCGAAAGTACTTAAGTGGCACTAAATAGAAATAGATCTATAGAGATCTTGAAGTGTGAGCGCGGTAAGGTTATGTTTTTCTGCTGAAGACCTTTTTTTTTTTTTTTTTTTTTTTTTTTTGCTTGTCAGCTGAAGAAACCCGGAAATGGAAGGGGAGATAATGAGCTAAGGACTTTTTTATTTATCTATTCATTTATTCATTTTTTTTGCTTGTGAGCTCATGAAATCCGGAAGAGCCCCCCCTCCCCCACTTTTGAAAACGCTCCGCCGGCCCTGAAGAAGGAAAGTGCATGGGGGAGCTGTTTAGTCATCGGCCCATATGACTTTCATCGAGTTGCGGGTTGAATTTCACCATTCACCATTTTAAAAAAAATGTGAAATAAACAAGTGCATTTATAGTATATCAGATTACATGTCACATGTCTGAATGTAATAATCAGATGACAAATCATCACATATTTTTATGCTGTTACCAACTACAATTCATTTCACCAGTGCTATTGGT
Source organism: Diadema antillarum (assembly GCF_040938485.1). Taxonomy (NCBI): domain Eukaryota; kingdom Metazoa; phylum Echinodermata; class Echinoidea; order Diadematoida; family Diadematidae; genus Diadema; species Diadema antillarum. The sequence continues at coordinate 2,408,338 of NW_027271028.1, forward strand.
TTGGCGCTGCCATTTTATCATTTCATTTTCTTGCTGTTATTGTTGTTGTTGTTGTTGTTGCAACAGAGGTAACACTAGAAGAAAATGCTAGTTACGTCTACATCGCGTTTATAATAATTATGTAAGCAAATGCACGTTTTGACATATTTTATACATAAAATGATAAGTACGTTCAATATGTTGGACACACAATCCAAAATGGAATGGTGGTAAGCTATCAAAGTGGTATTGATAATTGAACTGTACCTACAGGCACCAAGAGCACAGTCACCTTTTTGTTCATTACGATAATGCTCTGTCACATGCACGTGCATGGTATTCTTTTTTAAACTGCAATGCCGATATTGATCTAAAGACAAAAAAAAAAGATCTGTGCCATCATTCTCAAAGAAAAAAAAACCGACAACAACATGAGACTTACATAAAAGAGAATGTTTGGGCAAAGTCTCTCTCGAAAGATATTGGAAAATGTGAATTATCATATAATCCACTTCATTTCTAGGTCATTCACAATAACAGTGTGAGTATAGCCCATTAGGCACGTCTTTCTTTATCACATATCTAGTGTTGTGTGCGATTTTTACATTGTACTGCATGAAAGCACCTTCATCTCTCTGATGAGGAAGGGGGAGGGGGTGGCTCATTCGATAGTTCGTCCTTCAGACATCTTGTATCATTATTCCTGTTTGTTATCTTTCACGAATAGAGCAATGTATCTAACCCCCTCCCCCCCCCCCTCCTTCAAGACTAGCCAACAATAAGAGATCCATAAGAAAAAAAGCACAACCTGTTGGTACGACGTCTTTAGAATCGTCTTTAGAAACCCGCACGACAAAAACTCGACAGATGAAGAATGCTATGTATCAAATCCATAGTTTTTAAAAGACACCATGCAATTATGAAATGTAGGAGCTGAATGTCACGCAAAGTACAACAAATGTTATGCACACGTAGCCAACAGCTGCAGCTTCCCTCTGTTTTCGTAAAATCAATGAAAATTTAAAGAATTTGATATAACCCTTTAAAAATGGGAAAGCTTGCGATGCAAACACTGAGAAATCTGTATGGACTAAACTACAATTAAAATAGCAGTAGAAGGAAAAAGCGTTTACAACAGCCGTTGGAGGACATGATTATAATGGCTTATTGACTCCATTATCCGCGTATGGTCCTATTAATCCAGGGCTCACATTTTGCCCACAAAAGTCTCTCAATATTTAGGGTGTTAGAGTAAACATACTCTTCCCCGTCCAGACTACACTCCCATATTCCTTTGAGAACTGCTGAGACGTGATTACACGTACATAACTATTTCGATGCCAAAGTTAATTCAATGCTACTGCCGAATGCCGTTGACATTGACGACTTTGCATACGATTTTTTTCCATCGTGTCCCCTCCTTTATCGTGTAAATTAGATTAACCTACAAATAATTAACCTATAACTTTAAAGGGTTGAGTAGACAACTCATCTTGTGCATGTAGGAAATGTTTTTCCAATTTATTTCTGTCTGTGTTATTCATCAAGTTACCTAATATATTAGTCTTTCCTTGTTGGTATATTGGTTGTAAAATGACAATCTCAAAGGAAATTATAATGGTCTTCGTCCTTGCCCTTCGACCTTTCACCATGTTTATATACATATGTATTTATATATATATATACATATACTGTATGTATAATTATATGATATAATATGCTGCCAATTATTATCTCTGAATATTTTGGCTTGAAGCTTTGCTAGAAAATAATATTTTGACCGTTAAACTTATCACTGGACGTTTCTTTGCAGCATTTCGTGGACATAAGTATCAACTTATTTAAAACATGAATAAACTGTAATACAAATAGAGAGTCCTAGCTTACCAGTAACTATACGGCTATAGCAAAAGCTCACTGACCTTTGATTTTTCATAATGATGTAAAATAAGATCAAAATTTATTCAGTAGAGTTATTCATCACATAGCATGAATTTGCGAAGTATCGTGAAAACTCATCCGACGCCTTTTTTTATCATTATTATGTTGTGAACCACGACAAAAAAATTCATAATCAAAATTGCTCCTCCGTACTTTGGAGCTGAGACACTGACATTCAGTATTATTATCAGCGAAAGAGTCATACACCAGTGGGCGGCGGTTTTCTATGTTTGTTTATTGGCGGTGCTATTCAGAGGCAGCCACAGAAGCAAAGGAACACAAAGGTTATTCGTCTGTCTTTACACTCGACTGATTCAGAGGGATTTCCCCATATCACCGACACCATTTGTGTTTTGATATGCTGCATGTGTACACTGATAGGACCTGTGTATAAGCACGTGAGTATGATGAAGGCGGGCTACTCCAGTTTGTGACCTTCTGTGTTCCGGGTCGATTTGGTCTTTTTTGTTCGACTGCTTGTTCTGTTATTCTTCTTTTCTGTTTTTTTTTCTTTCATTGAGAGAGCGTGCATTAGATACCTTCTCAAATCATGCACTATGTTTTTCATCTTCTTTATCACCTTTGATATATAGGCGAGTTCACATTACTTTGTTATGTTAATCGACTCAACTAAACTTAACAGCAAAACTAAACAACGAAAGATGCTGCCATTTAATAGATATTTTCATACTCTCTAAAAAATATCGAGTGAAAATATTCACTCTTAAAGGAGTGAATACAAAAAAAGAGTGAATTTAGAGTGAAATTGGAGTGAATTTCGAGTGAAAATGTTCATTTTCACTCGTTTTAGAGTGACCTCTGGGATCACTCCAAAATCTTCGAGTGATCCCTGAGGTTACTCCAAAATGAGTGAAAATGAGCCTTTTCACTCAAAATTCACTCCAATTTCACTCGAAATTCACTCTTTTTTTGTATTCACTCCTTCAAGAGTGAATATTTGACTCGATTTTTTTTGAGAGTTATACGACATGAAATATAGTCAAAATATAAACAAATGAAAGAAAAAGTCATTCTTTTCTTGGGGAGGGGAATCCTATACCTTTTTTTGCATAATCACAATTATTTTCAAAAGCTTTGACAAGTGATAGATAAGAATGCCTTCGTGTCTTGACACTTTGTGGATAAACGGTTTCAACGTTGATTGTTCCAGATCGATGTTGTGTTTTTGTTAGATTGTTGATCTTGTTTGTTGTTTGTGTGTGCGTATGTGTGTGTGTGTGTGTGTGTGTGTGTGTGTATCAGACGAACAGCCAATTTATCATAAATTGCAGCCTTAAAGGGTGTGTACAGTTCTGGTCGAGGTGAGGATTTAGCTTTTAACATTTTGCGAGATATTCAGAAACTACTCTATGAGATGTCACAGAGCATGCATTTCTAAAAGGTATCAAAAGTTGATTTGATGAAAATCGGTTTTGAAATGGCTGAGATATCCAAAAACAAGGTGAAACAAAGCGATCCTAATAAAGTTGTGGCATGTCGCCTTTTATTATCATCACTTTTTTGGATATCTCGGCCATTTCAAAACCAATTTTCATCAAATAAGCGTTGAATCCTCTTTAAAATTACATGCTCTTTCATATTTCATAAGAGGTTTCTCATTATCTCACTTAGAAATGTTCAAAACATGAATCCCTTACCTCAACCAGTACTGTACAGTCCCGTTAACGGCGGGTTACGTAGATCTCTTTTTCCTTCTCAATGCATCAGTAGGCTACATGTATGATGACTCACAGTCAAAATTTGGATCTCCTTGCGTTTCCGAGTTCATACCTAGATTGTTCGTATGACTAGTAGGGATGGGATATGCAAAACGGAGTGGTACGGCAGGCCCAACAGAAAACGTACAAATGTCATGTTCATAATTGTGAATGAGGAAATATCACCCCTTAAAGGGGATGGCTAGTAACTGATCAGTGGGAATCAGTGGGAATGCTAGAGGAGGATTGTTCCAATCCTTGTGGGATTCATTTAAGAGTACATTATATATCTATCTCATATTCAAGTAATGTGCAGTTTAATGTTTCCAGGTTAGCGTGCCTGGTCAGTGACGGGGCATTAATCTGCACATGACTTGAATATGAGACCGTTCTGAAGCAAATAATTTTCACACAACAGTAGATATATAATGTACTCTTAAATGAATCCCACAAGGATTGGAACAATCATCCCTCAGCATTTACACTGAATCCCACTGATCAGTTACTAGCCATCCCCTTTAACTTAAATTCAGCCTACCATGCCATTTACACGTCTACAGCTTGACAAAATATAGATTGTTAAAGAGAAGTTATGACGAGATAAACTTTAGTCTGAAATGAATGAGTAAAATTCTGCAAACACAAGAGTAAAAAATTAGGAAAGTTATGAAATTCTGTTTTTTCACAAAACCGTCCCTGAACAGTTAATATGATGAATGTGAAAATCCCCAATGAGAAAAAAAAGAGCCAAATGGATTGCGTAACCAGGGGTTGAGTGAGACTTTTTAGGTGAGAAATCTCAGGTTACTTTTGAACACAGTTACCCCCCCCCCCCCCCCCCTATTGAAGTCAACGGAAGAATCAGTTCCCAGTTCGTACCAGAGTGTTTCTCATGGAAAAAAGTTTAACTCAACAAGCCACAGATATCTTAGGCAACTCTGTCATCCTAACTCTTTCATCATCAGGCACTGGTATAATACCGCAAAATGAAAACGTTCATGGCTCGCTACACTTTCCCACACATATACCCGCACATCTTGCCCTTCCACAGAAACAAACATGATGATGAATGTAGAAATTTTTTTAAAAAGCATCACATCTGACACGGAATCAAGCGTTTTAAACGTTTATCTGATACAGATTTGCGTCATTTTTATTTCACCACTAATGAAATCCAGGTCCAGAGGCACTGATAAAAGTGACGTTACATGGATTTAAAATGTGTTAGGAGTGTATGATACATAGAATGGTACATTAATAAGCATACGACATTGTTAGCCGTTACATTGATTCCTGGTTCAAAAAGTACTGTTGGTAAAGTATGTGCTAATAACGATGAATTTTCCTGGTTCCGATTCCATCAATAACATATCATGGTGTTAAAAAAAAAATGAATGCATAGACACGCATACACACACATACACACACACATATATGTATATATCTACGAGGTAGCACTGGAAACAGCCCAAATCTCCAGCCTAGAAGTGAGACGCGAGGAGTTGTCTATGAAATTTGCGCAGAAATCGGCAAACTCTGTGTACTTCCAGAAATGGTTTGTGCTGAATGCGTCCTTTCGAAACTCAGACACACACAAAGCGCTAGATGGAAAAAAGATGTCGCACTAAGCGTTTCGAGAATAGTGCAATTCCTTACCTCACAAGGCTGTTGAATTCACATCAATGTAAATCATTTTGAATTGTTATCCCGGGTTAAGATGACTGACAGGTCTCTGTCTGGTCAGAGCGATGGCACGCCCCTCATACTCATTCCTTACAGTTTTTTTTTTCTCTCTCTCTCCTTCAGCCTTTTACTTCTTTTTCTCATCATTTTAACCTCCTCCTTTCCTGTCCAGAAAAGGTTATCAAGGTCATAACCTCTATATTATTACCCTATTGCATAATACAAATGAGTTTCATTATGTTACTTTCTTAATGGATTACTTTTCTGATTACATCAATATTGGATTCCTGAGTAAAGTTGAACATGCATATGGCTGTGTTTGTTTGTATACGTATGTGTGCACACACACATTCACGTAGTCCTTCTTTGTCTCTCCTTCTCCCTCTCTATCTTTACTAGACCCCTCTTTTACCCATTCTACCCTGTTCTTCCAATCTACTCTACCAGGTAAAAGCTTTCATTGACTCTGTTTTTATTTTGATGGGGCCACCTTCCCTATCACGTTGCTGTATCTCCTTATCTTTACAATTCTTATATGTGCGGTCCACGATATGTATGTATTTATTCTTGTGAAAGTTAAATAGGATATAAATTTGTTATTTTTTTCATTTCTGCACCCCATACAAACGTCCGTATTTATGTATGCACATACATAAGTCTGTGTATGTACGTATGTATGTATGTGTATACCTGTATGATGTATTATAAGCACATCCAAAATTTGCTAGACCCTCTTTTTTATCCAATTTGTTTTGTCCTTCCCATCTCCCCCGGGAGGCGAAAGCTTTGACTGATAATGTTATTATTTTGATGGAGCAACTTTTCTGACTATGTTGCTGTTCATCACCGGGTATCTTTCTATTTTCCCAATATCTATTAACAAATATGTGTGGTTTATGATATGTATTTTACTGAGAAAGCTACGCAGAATATAAATATGTTATTTTTGTAACCCTGCCCCCTTATACAAAGGTTTGAACATGGTATGTGAGTACATGCAAATGGCTGTGTATTTGTGCGTATTGTGTATACTTGTATATGTATTGTATACACATATCTACTTACATGCCTTTATCTCTCCTTCTCCCTCTATCCCTCTCGTATCTCTATATTCTGCATCTCTTCCGTAGTGATACTTGCTTTGAAAATCACCCCCATAAAGCAATTTTTTCCTCATAAATCTGCAATTCTGAATGGAGAAATATGACATTTTTATGTATATTTTTATGTATATTTTTTGGACCGTTAGAGGAACTATTCTGTGAGTTTGGTGTTGTTATTTGGATTATGTTTAAAGAAGAATGTGGGTCACGGGTATTTCTAGGGGTCGGGTGAGAGTGCTAGGGTATATGTTTCATCTGATAATCTAGTCATTAGAATGAAATTTGGTTATTGAATATTAAAAAAAAAAATAGTTGATATAATTATATTGGGGTTGTGCAATCACATCTTTAAATTTTTAAATATTTTATGTTTGGTTATCATCAATCATGCAAACCTGATGTTTTGTGTATGATGTTATGTAGTTTTATTGGAGTAGAGGCAAACCAGCCGTCACAGTATTTTTTATATAGTTCTGCTTGTTTTGACAAATGTGGAATATGTTCTTATCTTGCATGATATATTATATAGGATAATGCTCAACTTATTGATTTGCGTACTTGTGATATTTTCCCACATAATTCTATCACACGTGCAAATGCTTTACTCTGTAACCGTCTGAATGTTTGAATTTTGTATGTATATATTTTATGTAATATTATACGCAATTTAGCCCTCGGGCTACGAGATGTGATATGAATAAAATAATAAACCTTTCAATAAATAAATAAAACTATATTTATGTATATATATATATATATCTTGGAATTTTCCACGTGTGGGACTTCGAATGTTATAATTATAAGAGGAATGAGTCTCAAATACGCCATCTGTAGATCCAACAAGAGGGTTTTTATTTACAAAATTTGCAACCCGCCTCGGGCCTTCGTCAGTGTAGTGTATACTAGGACAAACCGAGGTGGGTTGAAAATGTTGTGAATAAAAACCTTCTTGTTGGATCTACAGATGGCGTATTTGAGACTCATTCCTCTTATATATATAAATATATATATATAAATATATATATATATATATATATATATATATATATATATATACATACATTGTACATCATGATATGATTTTGCGCATGATAATATCATGATTAAACTACATATACATGAAAGACACAGTTCACAGTTACAGTTACAACTGTAATTTTCTTAAGCCCATAAGCAATAACACACATTTATACACACCAGCGCATCACGCTGAAGTGTGAATACAATCACAACAAAATAAAGCAAAAAAGTGTTTGATAACATTAGATGTCACTTGACCAATAAATTGGACACCGTTCAAGTGAAACACGAAGGATTTCCCGTCTGAAATTGCCAGTATATTAACAAATATTGATAATCACGGCACACGTACCTTAGTTTGATATTTGTGCATGCATGTGTATTAGTGAAACGTTGGCTGTGTTGACAAGAAAACTGATTTTACTGATTTGTGAACTCTCTTTACATTTATCAGAATAGACACTGTAACAAAGACATCTTTAATGATTGTAGCTTACTTTGCTTTGTGATGGATTCGATGTGTATACAGTAATTATCGTTTGAAAACTGAAGGTTTTATCTGGGTCACAGAGTCTATCTCAAGGGATTTAAAAGAGTCAGGATCAAGCTGAAAATCAGTATTGCTTAAAGGGATTTCTAACCGAGCAACTCAAATAGCCGAAACCTAAGTCTAACAAAAGGCATGGTGTATCCAGCTCGACAATGGACTCTACAACAGTAAAGATTGAATCAGTTTACATATTGCAGTTTTACACAGAAGGAAATCACTCATGAGGCAGGTCGCATATCAGTGAAGTGCCTATACATGGAACAAATAGGAAATAGAGTATACTGTTTCGTACAGAGTCAAGTAGGCCTACATAATAGTACTCAAAACTGACCCAAGTATTTAGTATACTGTAACTGGTCCCCACTCAAAGACTAGCTACATAGTACAGCTGGATATGGGTTATCCGCAGCCATCTTGTCAAATGAAAAACCAAAACGAACGAACATGGTTCAGTCGAAAGTCAGGCAGAATCGCTCACAAAGCACAAACACCGACCTAAACGAATTTCAAGGAAAGACATGGTATTTCCGGCTCGACAAGTAGTGATTCTACAACCCAGACACTGGGTCAGTTACCATGTTTCAGTGTGGTACTCAAAGAATTAAACCGCACATTCTTATTTAAGATAGATCATAATCATTTCTGGGCACGTGGAACGATACCTATTCACGTACGATATGATAAGGTCAGGGGTAAAATCGTTAGTAGGTCAAGGGTGTTCCCAAGCCTATTAGGTGGATATACGCCATTCTAGTGCGGTTGTTATTTTTTTCTGAAAAAGCGCACTTCATCGTAGGACAATTTTCTTTTGGGAGTCCAAAAAGATGGATAGACTACATGAATATACAGTATGGGAATATGTTACTTGTTCAGGACAGGAAAATATTGTTTAGACTTTCATCATATTTTCAGACACTCATATTTCCTGTATTGTACTATAGCTTACTTCTTTCAATTCTTTTTGGATTTTTTGTTTTGTTTGTTTGTTTCTTTGTTGTTGTTGATGTTTTGTTTTTTTTTTTGGTCTCCAAGACATAGAAGAAAGATCCTGCAATTCACGGATTAAGATGCTGCACTGAATAACAATACATCCCTCACGATCTGCTTCGGGTTGCCGTTACGAATTATACACGAGAAAAGCAGCATTTTTGGTGAAGAATTAGACTAGTAACAGACTGGCGGTGATCATAATTATGGAAGCATATAGCAGTCCAGTTCCGTGTTTGTGAGCACGCAGGTTTCGTTTTTGCTCTTATATCCTAATGTATAAGATCCACAGTATAGCCATAACCAGTGTTTTGTTTTTCTTTTGTGGGTTATTATTATTGTTATTTTTATATCTGTGTAATCATTCTGATGGTGGTGAAGTGAACAGATATCGTGTCTGATGGAATGTGTACAGTATCTACAGTTTATGATTGACGGCAGATGACATGAGTTATAAATGCCAATAGAATCTCTAAAGCGATCCTAAAAATGTTCAAAAATATCGAAACCTGTTGGAGACCATAAATCACGCACAAAACTGATTTGGGTATAATCATGATCAAGCGTTTACATAGCGAATTCGTGTGTTTTTCGTCTGACTTGTAACACAATGGCTTTTAGAATAAATGTCAGATGTTTGCTCTTAATTTTCGAAATGATTAACGGTAATGTTCGACTCCATATGATGCCAAAATAAATGTTGGATGTTTGCTTATACTTTTGGAAATGAATAACGGTAAGAGTCAGCTCCGTATATAATACGGTGCTTAAATTAATGTCAGATAATTGATTTTGCGTTCGGAAATGAATAAGGATAACATTCGGCTCCAGGAGATGCTGAAATAAATGTCGAATGTTTGCTTTGACGTTCGGAAATGAATAATAATAATATTCAACTCCGTACGATGATGAAATAAATGTCTGATGTTTGCTTTTATGTTCGAAAGTAAATAGCAATAACATTCAGCTCCGGAAGATGCTAAAATAATTGTCGAATATTTGCTCTCACGTTCGGAAATGAATAACAGTAATATTCAACTCCGTACGGTGATTAAATAAATGTCGGATGTTTGCTTTTACTTTCGAAAGTAAATAACAATAACATTCGGTTCCAGAAGATGCCAGAATAAATTTCAGATGATTGCTTTTACTTTTGGAAGTGAATAGCAGTAACATTCTGCTCCATACCATGCTAAAACAAATGTCGGATATTTGCGATTACATTTCGAAATGAATAACTGTAGCATTCAGCTGCGTTTGATGGTAAAATAAATGTCTGATGTCTGCCTTGACGTTCAAAAATGGAAACAGTAACATTCGGCTCTGTACGATGCTAAAATAATTGTCAGATGATTCATTTCACTTTTGGAAGTGGACAGCAGTAACATTCGGCTTAGTAGGATAATGAAATGAATGTCTGATGTTTGCTTTTAAATTCTTAAATGAATAACAGTAATATTCTGCTCCGTACGATGCTAAAATAAATAACAGATTATTGATTTTACATATTGACATGATTAACGGTATCAATCGGCTCAGTTAGATGCTGAAATAAATAGCGGATGTTTGCTTTCACGTTCGGAAATGAATAAAGAGAACATGCAGCTCCGTAAGATGCTAAAATGAATGTCGGTTGTTTGCTTTTTACATTTGAAAATTGTTAACGGTTACATTCGGCTCCGTAAGGTGCTAAAATACTAGTAAATGTTGGATGATTGCTGTTACAATCAGAAATGAATAACGGTAACTTTAGGCTCTTTATAATGCTTAAACAAATGTCGGATGTTTACAAACGTCTGCAAATGTTCCAACTTTCTCATTTCAAACGTAGGTCTTGACCACCTAAATAAGCATCAACTTTTGTAATAATCTATAAGCCTATTTGATAAATCTTAAAACTCAGAATAATAGTAAGATGATTGAATTTTCTATTCATTTATTTCAGACATGGGTACCTGTATCACTTGAGCAATGCTTAATATTTATTTTTCTATGTATAGTAGGACCGATTTAGTTTTTCTTATGTTTTTCTTGATTTTTTTTTTCGGGCCACCAAAAAATAAAAGTCAATGATTTTGGTGGTCCGATCGGGCCACCAAAAATAAAAGTTAGTGTGTCATATTTCTCTTCAAACTACATCATTTCATTGAAATGTGACATCATAAGACTGATTAATGTTCTTTACAATGATAACTCACTTGTTTACATTATGCATTCCTGGAATGCACTGTATGACTGAGTATGAGGAAAGGTCAAATGTGAAATGTTGCAAAATAGAGCAAACGTGTTATGTCAAACAGTATAATTCCCATTTGCTTTGTCGTTTCAGGGAATGAATGTGCTTGAAAAGAATGCATTGTGAGATTGTCATTAGATTTCAGGCTCCATCCATGAATTAAAAACTGCAGCAGTATCTGCAGATTAAAATCAAACATAAAGGTTAACCAAACAGTCATCCAATGTCTAGGAAATAGGAGTTTTTGAAAGTGCTCTCATTTCAAACATATGAAAACATGCAACTAAATACAAGTATAACTGATTCGTTAGGACATGTTTGTAGGATATTTTTATAACGTCACGTCGAGATACAGGTTTACAAAGTAAGGTGGGGCTATATCATTTACTATTTTATAGGCCAATATACAGTACTGATATTTTAATCTCTTTTTAATGGATTGTAGCTTAACTTGATGCCCGATAGTCAGCATTTAGTACCAAATGAGAATACTTGTTTTGACACCTCTGAAGTCTATAAAGATTCTTTTTCGTTGAAGATCCCCTTGTACAACAGTAGTCAATGTGAGGCGGGTTGACATTGCTCTGTTAATGTTAATTCAACTGAATTATAAGAAAAGGGAGGATGTCAAAAGATGAATTAACAAAGTTTCTTACGACACTGAAATCGTCAAATGACTAAATGAAACATTTAGTTTACTTTTTCTGTACCCTTTTATTGAAAAAAAAAAAAACTTCCACATTCTCTGTGAAAATTGAGACATGTAATGCCTCCATGTCTTGGATTAACATTAACATGTTAATGTTGACTCAACTAAAAAAAAATGGACGACAAAAGACACTACCATAATACATGTACAGTGAATACCGTTTCATACGACATCGAAATAGTCGAATGTCTCATGGAACATTTAGTTTACTTCTTGTGTATACCTTCGTATTGTCAAATCTTCCACATTCTCTGTAAAATTTGAGGCATTTTATGCCTTCATGTATTGGCACGTTGTGGAAAAGCGGTTATGATATCCAGCATCGCTTGAATTCTTCCACCAATGTTACTGCTATATCATACGGTACTAGTCTATCTGTACAAATGAATGTGTGATATTGCGAGAAAAACTACAACTATTCTAATTGACAAAACATTAATGACGATTCACAGCAAAAACTAACGACTTACTCCTTACGATATTACATTTAAAGCCACTGTTTACCATTGGGAGCAGTGATTAAAAAATGTTCGAGTAATCACATTTGATGCAAATGTATAGTTCAGTTGTACCACAAGACCTCCTACCATATAAAAATCTTCAAATAAAGTCCCAAATATAAGGAGATATCACCAATTTCGTTCTCAATAAACCATAGCTGTTGACAATATATTCTAGAAACGATTTTAATTAAATTATTGTTCACATTTTGTGCATTCAACAATGCTTAACATTGATAATAATTACACTGATTAATACTTTTAATTTGGTCGTTTCTATCCCTAACTCACATTTTAGAACTTTTTTGAACCACTACAGCTGTTGGTTTTTTTTCATCTGCAAATGGTAAATAGTGGCTTTAATAGCACAAATACTGTACCCACCGTATATAGGCCTACTACTTCAAGATTCGAAAATATATCTTTGTTTGTGATTGCTTAAAATGGTCGAACATCCTCACGACAACCAGCAGATTACTGAAAGCATGCAGGCAAATTCGCGTTCAGTTCGACATCATTTGGTCTATCTTGGTAGTTAGTTTTCTCGCCTGGAAACTAGTCATGCCAAGGTTCACCATCATCATATCTTCGTCAATGCCAAGCAATAGACTGCCGTCCACGTGCTCGTCCAGGAATTGGTCTACGCAGTCCGCCATGTTGAGACTCCTCAGTAGCATAGAAACCTCTTCCTTGGAGAAACTCCCCAGGTCCTTCTTGGGTAGGGCCACCCGGGTGGGGGTTGTTGATGGTGAACGGGGGAGTTCCGGGGGTATCGGTCCGGCCTCGTTCCCTCTGGACGGGAGGAGATATTCATCTTCGTCGGTGAGAGAGGAGATTGATTTTGCCAAATACAGAGAATGGCTTTTGAAGGGTGGCGACGAGGCCAACTGATCACGTGATTTGGCAGACTGCAACAGTGGGGCGAAGAGCGACGCAGGTGAACTCTTCTTTCCTCGGCCTGGAAGCGTCCTAGCTTCTACACGCGGTTTGTCGGTGCTCAGTGGTTTCGGCAGGGGAGGGACTGGACGCGTCACAGGATATAGACCCTTTCCTTTCTGTTTTTCTGCAACCGAAATTAGTTCGTATTCGTCCTTGTCAGACTCTGTCTCTTTTTTGACAATGTTCGCTACTGGCTGAGAGGGTGTCTTCGATTTTTCCGGTGGCGAGGGCGGAATGATCCTCTTCTCTGGGAAAGTGAATGCGGTTTTTCCCTTGGCCTCTCCACTCTGATTTGGGTTCGGCGAGAGTTTTCGCCTCACTGTGTCTACGGTCACTTTGGAGGAGGCGGGAGATGTTGGCGTCATCACGGGCCTCGAATACAAATCTAACTCATCAGTTACTTCGTCCAGTTCTTGTCTCGTTAAGGCCAGCTCTCTCCGTCCCTTTGTCAGCTCTGTTCCAAGTTTCTACACGATAAAAATGATGATGATGATAACAATGATGATGATGATGATGATGATGATTATTATTATTATTATCATTGTTATAATAATTATAATGATAATACTGATAATAATAGTAATAGTAATAATAATTACAATAATGATAATGATAATAATAATGATAATAATAATAATGATAATAACAATAATAGATACAGCTTTAGTAGGGCGTCTTCGATGTAGAGATTTATGTTGTGAAGTGCAGAGGGGCATAAACGAATTATATACAGGTGTACATATTAGAATTGAAAGGAAAAGGGAGATATGTATAAAGTCAAATCCGGTAAATATTAAACCAAAACAAAATACTAACATATTGACTCTGATATTTTTGATTTTTCTATATGGTGAACGGATCCTAACTACATGCATGTGGAAGAGCATTCCAAATAAATATGACCTTGTACATTCATTTTATTCTGTTCTAGCTTTGCTCGACAGAGTTGCCACATTAAGAGCCCAAAGGCCTGCTGTCCAAGCCAGACCTTACTACTTATACCAAATATAGCAATTGAGCAGTAAATTAAATTACAAATCAAAACAAGATGATCACATTGCATTACCTTCGCCCCCCCCCCACAAAACAAAACTAATTATTATTGATGAACAGACCAAAACATTGGAAGTACGATATCAACACATCACCTTTCAGTAAGCAAGGCTGATAGAATTATGAAACGAAGATGTTGCGATAACACAAAAGGGAAACACAATCGTAACAACAAACTCAATGGGAACTACTTTAGGTGAAACATAGTAACGAAACAAACGAACGTGATATAGGCCTAAATATCTCCTGCTTGTTACCATATGATATAAAGTGAATATATTATCTGATCGCCTACGTCTTTTAAGTACTTCGCGAGAAAAAAAAAGTTTAAATTGAACGTAGAAAATTGTTGAAAAGGAAAGTAAGAAAGTATGGGTTTTGGTATTCTGTTTTTAGGCAAGGGAATGAACAGTGGGCACGACATTTTGTCGTGTCTAGTTTCATACGTGATTTGATGCAGTAGTACTCTGACAGGTTTGTTTCACTTTTAGAAGCAAATAATAACTTTTGGGGCTCTTAATTGCGCTTTCGTCAGGTCCCATACTATAAGACTATCGGTGGAATGTACATCATTTCATTTCTTTCTTCTTCTTCTTCTTCTTCTTCTTGTGGTCAGGATCAAGAAAAGTTTATCATCTCTGTTCAGTGAGTGATAGATTATTGCAAGGGAGAAAGCATATTACTGCCCCCACTTTTCACTTTTTGCTCTCCTCACAACCACATATGTCGCTTCCCTCAACCTTCGAGCAACACATATATCATTGCAAGTTGTTGGAAATGGTTAATCAAAGAATTGGCAAATCAGGGATCTTTCAGCCATGCAAGTGAATTACGGAACATCTATAATCATGAGTAAAGTTATAATTTACCCAAAATATTACTACATTTGTACGCTGTATCGACTTTACATCTGATGCGCCTTCCGTCCATGATCTATTGACTGTAGTTTTCACTCAGGGACAACCTTTTTCCTAATCTTCATTCGTACATTTACAAACATTATTGTTTGTGTTTTTTTTTTTTTTTTTTTTGCAGAGATTCTTTTCTCTTTCATTCTTTGATTTCCCAATAGCGTTTCGATGAAAAGGATAATTCATACTTACCCTGCACTCATCCTGTAGTGACGTGTGTTGCTTCTCAAGTTTATGTAATTCCTGTATAATTTTATCATGATGGAAGAAAAGAGAGAGACATGAGAGACAGGTAATAAATGTTGATATATATCAATTAAAACAAACAAACAAACAAATGCGATTCGCCATCACAAAGTTGCCTACATCTGCCATGCAGTGCAACTACGGCCATGACGGGGAGAAACAGAGGTTGAAATGAGATTCCTACTTGAAGAGGCATGGACCTAAAAAGTGTACTTGTAACACAAAATGCTGCATTGCAACTGATTCAATTCAGTGCTTATTTACGTCGATGTTGGGCAATAAATTGTCAAATAGTTGCAATGAACACATCTCGACGGAAGAATTTCCTAATTTGAACAACAAAATGCTGCAGTTGGTAACAGTTTTATCTTCACACACACACACACACACACACACACACACACACAAACAAAATAAAGATATTGTGATTCCGAAACTTCAGAGGCTATGTAGTTTGATGTTGCTTTGATATGATCACGTCAGTAGCATCTTTTTAAACTGTGAGGTTTCCCCGACTTCGATAATGTTCACGACTTTATTGGGCCAACTGAATGGGTGCTCCGTAGAGCCATTATGACACCTTTTTGTTCGGGTCCCTTCTGTCTGAGAAGAAATTTTCTGAAAAATTTGAGGGGAAGCGATAATAGACTCACAACGTGAAAAGTTATTGTTAGAGGTAATATAATGACAAAAAAAAAATACGGCCTGAATAAGTGCGTGGAATAGAGTTTGCGCCTCGAACAATATCCTCGAAGAACTTTCGTCACATAAGAAGTCTCAGAACGCTATTTCCATTACTATATGAACTGAATTTGTTCTGAAGTGTCTATTTCCATCAACCAGATTATATACTAGTAGTCACAAGGACATCAAAGTAAGTCATATAACAAAGCAATTACTGATAACCAATTACCTCATAGGACCAATAAAAGAATCAGTCATTAAAGGAGGGATCGAATTACGTCCGCTAAAATTAACTTTTAAAAGCAAGATGTTGGGATTGAATTCGTGTATAAGCAACATAATTGGCGTTATTTTTAGAAGCTTTGTTGCTACTGTTGGTTAGCTATAATTATGTGATACTATTATCATATAACACTTATTTGTTGCCTAAGGGCATTAGTTTTCTTTCGATTTTGAATATCTTATTCTGCCTGAAATGTCAGGTCATTAACGTTATTATTACCATATAACATTTACAAATGCTGTGAGCTTTCCTTACTTCTTTGAATGTCGGTAGCATCAGATATGCAGTCTTCAATAATATGATATAATGTTACATTTTGTCGTACAAAGTCGAATACATTACACTGAACTTTTCCCGCAATCAGCATTGAATCTGTAAAGCATGACAAAATCAGTGTCCTTCTCTGATGGAAAGAAGACGGTGTCCCACACTGTGAAACACAATGTGAAAACACAGTATGAACATACCGTGAAGACAGTGTGAAATCTCTTCACAATGTTAAAATCGAGGAGTTTAACATTGTGAACACATGTGAATCCTCAATTAACTGTGTGAAACAGATCATTGATTATGTAAACACTCTGTAAAAACCACACCACAGTGTGAAATCATTTTGACACTGTTGCATTCGAGTGTTTTCACGTATAGTCGAATATGCGAACACACTGCGAGCACACTGTGGGACACTGCTCTTTCCAGGAGGGGATTAGCTTTCTCTGTTTTAATAGGCATCGATCGTGCTCTGCTCTATGACAAGACTCTGGATATGTTTTCGTAGGCGTGAAAGGGTGGGCTTGGATTACGGAGAAAACAAACCATAATAACTAATCAGAAGTATGACCCCAAATCAAGGAAGTCAGAAAAAGATGCATGCGGATGGGAGATATCCGAAACTCACATATTGCCTCAAAGGTGCCAACTATTTGACTACAAGATATATGTCCAATGAACAAAATTGAGTGAACACGCCATCATACACAGGCTCAGTTATGAAGATGGTGGATGAACGAATGTCAAGACTAAAGTACTAGCTGTATACATAGATACATACATATAACATACATACATGATTTTGTCCGACGACGTACATTATGCAATTCCAAAAACAAAGGGGTGTGGTAACTTTTACTTTACTTCCATGTTTATAGATTGTGGTGTGCTGTGCATGTGCATTTAGATATAGAGTTTGCATATTAGTATGCATGGATGAGTGTGTTCATATATGCAGGTACGTATTTTTCTTCAAGGTATATAGTGCTAGAGAAATCTACATGGACAAACCTAATCCATGTATTCATTGTCTAAAGGAGTATTAAAACTCGATGCCTATTTCACATTCATTTTAGAAACAGACTGAGATCTATATACTAGGAGTGTCAGAAAAGTTCCAGGACTGGTGTCATAAAAGATTTATTTCAAATCCAAACTACAAACTACGAGTTTTCACCTTCAAAGTAATCTATCTTGAGTATATATTAAACTGTGATCTTAGCTCTCTACAGCCATATTTTTTTCTACATAATTTTATATACACATCCTCTGTTTCACATCGTTCCGTAATGAGCACAAACAACAGACAAACTTGAAGTTTCTTGTAAGATTAGGAAACTCTGTAAGAAGTGCTAAAAGTGCTGCAGCAAGTCTACGAAGACGAGAAGATGTCACGCTCACGTGTTTTTGAGTGGTGCAAGAGGTTAAAGAAGGATGAGAGGACGTGGAGGATGACCCCGGGAGCAGAAGGCCCTCAACGACCAGGACTGAGGTGATGACTGGTAATGACTCTCCCTAGCAAGTCTGGTTTGGTTTCAAGTTTCAAGGCGCTTGATGATGTCCTGGCAAAGTTACATGCGTTGATTCTTCTGGTCATCACTCGGGTGTTTTGGCACCCTCTTCGCGCAGATTTTCCGCAGGTCTAGATCTTCAGTGAGAATCTTCCAGACGCTGTCCCAATTCATGCCTAGCTTATTTGCCATTATTCGAAAAGTCATCCGACGATTGCCACGCACCATCTGCCTGACACGCTCAATGTTGACTTCAGTCCTGGTCGTTGAGGGCCTTCCGCTCCTATCTTCCACATTTTCTAATCCTTCTTTAAACCCCTTGCACCACTCCAAAACACATGTGCATGACTTCATATCACCTCCGTAGACTCGCTGCAGCACTTTCAGCACTTCGGCAGAGTTCCGAACCCTACCAGAAATTCAAGTTTGTTCATTGCTCTGTGCTCATTGCGGAACAACGTGAAACAGAGGATGTGTACATAAAATTGTGTAAAAAAAAAACCTGATGGCTGTAAAGAGCTAAGATCACAGTTGCATATTCCAGATATATTACTTTGAAGGTGAAACCTCTTAGCTTTAAGTTTGGGTTTGAAATAAATTTTCTATGATACCAGTCCTGGAACTTTTCTGACACACCTCGTATTGTGTTCACAAAGTAAAATAAGACCCTAAATAATGACCCTATCTATACTGACATAAATTCGAAAGGTCGATCAAATAGAGACTGAGCGATGAATACGTTCGTTACGTTGCAATGATACTTGTTCAAACAACCCTTCACAACTTTTCAATGTAATTAACTAACAACCAACGGGCTTGCCTACAAAGCTATCACCAGTGATCACGAAAGGAGGAGTATACCCTTTAACCAACGAGATAATTTTTTATTTGATTAAGAGGATAAAAAACAAAAAACAACACAAAGTATCATATCATAATACTTTGTTTTTTAGTGCCTCGAATGTCAACATCCCATTAAATGATAATGCAGAAGGTCTAGAAACGGAACAGATATCATTATTTTCTTTGTATATATATGTATATATATATATATATATATATACATATATATATATATGCTGTAAAGCAGAGCATATATGTATATGTAATATGTATATATATATATACGTATATATATATTATATATATTATATATATATATATATATATATATATATATATATATACCGTTCCTTATATGAATATGTATATTTCTTTTTCCTGTATACAATTAGCGCCTGGTGAAGGTAGCTGAAACTGAAAAAGGCTTCTACAAAGAAGATACTAGCTGACTGAATTTCATCCCATGTGATCTGACTCTTGCAAGTGTTAAACCATGAAGGGACGGCACGACAAACGCAACAACTTAAATTTAATACAACTGAAATTAATAATTCAATGACTCTTGATTAAACAGTGATTGTATGAAAAAATGTCAGTTTGAGGTGGTCTGTTTCTACTCTTTATTACGATTGATGGGTGAGACCTGGCTGACCAAGTTGATAAAGAGGATATTATAACACTTTGTTTTTATAGTTGTTTTTTTCTAGTCTGGTAAAGGTGGCTGAAACTGAAAAAGGCTTCTGCATATATATATATATATATATATATATATATATATATATATATATATATTTATATATATATATACACTCAGCAAAAAAAAAGTAAGTTCCCCCCTAACATTTTTGGATGTATCTCAAAAAGTATTTTACGGATTTTCATAATTCAAACGGGAATGGATAGGGAATTTCATTACTCAAAACATGAATGGCATATTATTGCCACCAGATATTATTATTGGTATAAAAAACGCACTTTATGTCAAAAAGCATGGGGAAAAAGTTGCACTTCAGGCTATATGAAGCATATTGTATACATTTTCTATGTAAGTTAGCAAATGACCTTTTTAAATTGTGCAATTCTCAGGAATTTCTTCAGGTACAATGTGTTTCCCTATTAAACAGATGTTATGCATACTTTTTAAACAATAGCCTTTTCAATATGAAAATGTCAGTAGAAGCCATGTGATTTGTAATTCCAATCTGGGTTGATCACATTAATGTGCCTATGTCCATTTTGCATCATGCGCTCAAGTTGTAGATCAGTATGTTGAGGGAAATGGCATCGAACGTATGGAGTGGCCGTGCAAGATAGCCTGACTGTAATCCAGAAGAGAATCTTTGGGATGTCATTAAGCGGAAAGCGAGCAAGAAGGTGAAAGATGACATTTCACTGCAAGAATTTAAGCGCATCTGCAGAGAGCATGGGCCAACATTGAGCAGTGCCAAGTAAACTTTAGTTAACAGTATGAGGAAGAGATGCCGGCTGGTCATTGAAGCGGATGGTGGACATATCAATTATCAAATACTTCACTGTATGCTCATGAAAAGAAAGAGATAGAGAAATATGCAATCAACCATGCTTAAATGTTCAGAATCATGAGTGATTGTTTGATTATTTGTGTAAAAGTCATTGCAAATCACTAAAGTGCAACTTTTTTCCCATGCATTTTGACATAAAATGCATTTTTTCACACCAATAATAATATCTGGTGGCAATGATTTGCCACTCATGTTATGAGTAATAAAATTCCTTATCCATTTCCGTTTGAATTATGAAAATTGGTAAAACACTTTTTGAGATATATCCAAAAATGCTAAGGGGGAACTTACTTTTTTTGCTGAGTGTATTATACATATATATATCATATATATATATATATATATATATATATATATACATATATATATATATAAATATACATATATATATATATATACAATAAATGTATACCGTTCCTTTCGTGTGATGAAATATATATTTTCCTGTACATAACAAGCGCCTGGTGAAGGTAGCTGAAACTGAAAAAGGCTTCTACAAAGAAGATACTAGCTGACTGAATTTCATCCCATGTGATCTGACTCTTGTAAGTGTTAAACCATGCAGGGACGGCACGACAAACGCAACAACTTAAATTTGATACAACTGAAATTGATAATTCAATGACTCTTGATTAAACAGAATTGTATAAAAGAATGTCAGTTTGAGGTGGTCTGTTGCTACTCTTTACTACGATTGATGGGTGAGACCTGGCTGACCAAGTTGATAAAGAGGATATTATAATACTTTCTTTTCATAGTTGTTTTTTTTTTTTTTTTTTGGGGGGGGGGGGCCCTCGAATGTCAACATCCCATTAAGTGATCATTCAGAAGATCTTCAAACGGAACAGATATCACATTGTATATATATATATATATATATATATATATATATATATATATATATATTGTATATAAAATGTATACATACATTGTACATAATTAAAATGTATATATATAAATACAATGTATACCGTTCCTTTCGTGGGATAATAATATATATTTTCCTGTACATAACAAGCGCCTGGTCAAGGTGGCTGAAACTGAAAAAGGCTTCTACAAAGAAGATACTATAGCTGACTGAATTCATCCCATGTGATCTGACTCTCGTAAGTGTTAAACCATGCAGGGACGGCATGACAAACGCAGCAACTTAAATTTGATACAACTGAAATTAATAATTCAATGACTCTTGATTAAACAGTTTGTATGAAAGAATGTCAGTTTGAGGTGGTCTGTTGCTACTCTTTATTACTATCGATCGGTGAGACCTGGCTGACGAGGTTTCATATTTGTGACTTGATGGAGTGCAGATGTCCTTTTTGCGGCTGCAGTCTCTGCGAGGAATATGTCCTCGTGGTAATAGGTTTTGAGCAATCGAGTTCGTGTGGATTGTGCAAAATCATCAGGTGATTTCTCAGTTTGATAAAAAACAATAAATAAATTAAGTACTAAATTCCAACCAAATGAAAGTGACCGTCCACAATATATATGTGCTGGAATACATAATCTAGAGACAAATTACCCGCACACACTCCGTGTTATAGTTTCCCGACGCTAGGCTCTTCATGAAACTGCAGTTGCGCTGGAAAAGACAGAAAACCCGTGGAACAACCTGCCTTATTAAGTTTAGCTCGGTACCAACCTGCCAACTGCCATTGTGTAACCTCCAAAAATTGCACAAGTGAAATAAAAATGAACAAAAAAACAGTAACGCATCAATGCATAAAAAAAAAAAAAGGAAAAAGACGAATGAAATCTCAAGAGCCAGATTCAGGGAGAAAGAATACAAACATATCTACCGGGTCAAACATTACAACCATAATTATTCAAGAGGAACTTGAGACGTAATCATTATACTCCCTACAGTATCAGTGGCATCCAGATAGGATACAGGACAAGAACTGGGCTATAACTATAACCGGCATATAACAATGTATAACCGATGTAATACTCATCTTGTCCTCCCATGTAAATCTTAATGTCACTTGTGCTATCACCTTGCTCAATGTCATCCATTTAGATTTTTGTAGCTTCAAGCAACTGCGGTCTGCTCACCCATGTTTTTTGTTCCAAGAGCAATTTTAGCATCTTTTCAAGATCAGTCTCCGCCGCGGTAGCAAGCGCCTTGGTTTCCTCCGCCCCACCTCCTTCGATCATCGTTCTACGTGAGCAACACAAATAATCATCCGAATAACATTACTAGCTACACATTGAATAAAAATAAAAGACTGATTCACATCGCAAAGGCTGCTATTGCATTTTTTACCTCTTGAATTCGAACTTGCACCACGGCACTAAAACATTAAAGGGTAGCCCAGGTGATTTTCACAATTTCACACCATGTAGTACATAAATCAACAGCTCCATGTGTAGATTCATTTTGTGGAATTTTGTTGCAATCACAAATGCAAATTACATGAGTGACAATGTTATTGCTTCAAAGGTCTTGTTTTACCTTTAAAGGCATAGTTTACCATTTTGGAGATTAAACAAAAACACAGCTTTAGTGCTTCAAAATTTTTTAAAATGTGAATTAGGGACAGAACCAAACAATGTAAACATTTGAATCAGTATAATTAATGTTAGATATTGTCAAATACACAAAATGTCAACAGCACTTATAGTAAAAATGTCTCTAGACTAATATCTACAGTTATAGTTTGCTGAGAAAATGGCATAGTGTAGGATTCATTGCAAATTTTTGATATGGTACAGTATGATGTTTTGAGATTCAACTGACCGATACATTTATGCATCAAATATGATATCTAGAAGCTGTTTTAAATCACTGCTCTCGATGGTAAACAGTACCTTTAACACTAATGAATTATAATGACATCAATGGAAGGAATTATATTCGTCGTTTAGTAAATCAATCTTCGTTATATTGATATTCTAGGGTAACAATAATGCAGCAATGATGATGTGGATTTAGCAGGGAAGAGATCCAAGCATAGTTTAGTATATTCAAACCACTGGGAGCATTGTGGTGTAATTTGCCTCAAACAAATTGCTTCTAAATGCAAGAAACATATTATACAGAGGGTGAGGGTTCAGGTGCAAGTTTCTTTACTTTGTCTCCCTACACAAATTAAATTTGTTTAGGCTACGGTCACAACTCAGAGCGGCGACCAACCGATTTGTAGCCTGCTCGGTCGCTGCTGAAATTTTGGCACCGCTCAGCAGTTTTTGGAGATGCTGAACAGGCTGTAAAACCCTAGCGATGGCCGAGCAGTGCCCTGTCGATTTCCCGTCGGTCACCAATCGATTTTCAATAAAATTTTGGCGAAATATGGGGATCTGCAACGCGCAGAGTCCGAGCAGTCACCGAGCGATGTCCCATCGGCAACTGGACGATCTCCCACCGGCCACCGGCAGATTTTTACGAAATCGCTCAGCGACCGACGGGTGATCGACAGGTCATCTACCGGTGACCCATAAGCGCACCAACGGCCACCCGCCGGTCTCTGCTAGAAATTTCTCACGAGCTTCCTGTGTTTATTAATGTACCAATGTGATCTGTGATGTGTTAATTAATTAATTAATTAATTAGATAAAACTCGAGGCAAAAGATCTAAGAGTTGAATTATCAACTAACAAACCTCAGCTATGTGATACCACAGATAACTAGAAATTAGGAAATAAAACAAAAGGGAAGAACACCCAAGATGGAACAAAGATTAGAATAGATTAGATTTTCTAAAATATCCTGTTTACTTCTATACTTTACAGTATTTTTATATTCCTATTTAATTTCAGATTTTAATTTTCTCCATCTCTTGACATTCATTTCTTCTTCAATCAATAGGCCTTTACCATAATGAATGATAAGGTAACCAAACCATACTTTACTACGTCAACATAATATCAACACTAACTTTTAGCTTTCATTTCTTTTGCCCCAAAGTGGCTGCCTCTGACTTCCGTGTCCCTCATGTTGGTTGCCGAGATGTTGAGATGCTGAGTTGTTATGGGGTTTCCTTGCCTCTTATCCCTCCCCTGCTTCTTCCAAATTACGCTAGATTATCTTCTCCATCTAGTCCCTGGTTTCCTTCAGTGTTTCTGTCATTTTTATCTTAACATTTTTAGTCTCTAAATCGCTCGACGGCGACCGCTCGATCTATTCCCTTGGTCTTCTTCTGTGCTGTTGTCATTTTTGTCTCTATTATTTTCGTTCCTTAAATCGCTCGGCAGCGACCGCTCGATTAGGTCAGTGCCTGGCGGTTCCCTCTCGGACACCGAGCGTATTTTGGGCAGCTAATGAAAACTGGTCGGTCGCCGCTGAAATTTTAACTCCGCGTTAAAACTTCAGCGGCGACCGACCGATGCCCTGAAAGTCAGTGGCGCCTGGTCGGTCACTGGTCGGTCACCGGTCGTTGTCCGACCGGTTTTGGCAAAACACTCGCCGACCGGTCGCCGAGCAGGCTGATTTTGGGGGTTGTGACCGTAGCCTAAGATCGCAACCGCTGATCTGTAAGATATTAACAAACATGTCAAAAAGAAGGAGTCAGTGGAACTCGAACCTGCCATCTACTGCTTTCCGGGCAGCGGCACTACCACCAGGCTGTCCCTGGTTGCCGGCAGTGACACGATGAACATGAAACAAATACCCAAGCTCCTAAATCCCGACATTGTTTATTAAGTAGTCCAAGGCGGACAAGACATATTAAATGAAAGAAAGGTAGTATCCTACTTTGAATTATATTGCAACTGAATATCATTGTTTTAAAGTCATGTGAAACATCAAAATCAAACTTTTTGCATATTACTTACTGTCTCTTTACCGTTTGTTAAGGATTACTCTGCCCAATAAAAAAAAAAGTACTGAGTAGAACTTTTCCAAGGCAACGAGTAATTCCTCACTTCCAAACACCTGAATTACAAATTAAGGATGTATGGCGTTGAAGCTAATATCCACATCGTGTGATCGTAATATAATATTGCAAGTGATGTAATTATGCGGTTCCATCGGTATGAAAACCATTGGTGTCTTTTGAAGAAATAGCGTGTTTTACCCATCACATTCTTGGTGAAATCTGCTGGAAAAACTATTTTCTTGTCATGATTGAATTGGCACCAGTACATTTCACTGCTATATCATATTGGATAAAGATTACAATCAGATGATAAGCGCAAAAGCGGAAAGAAATCTAGAAAAAAAAACCAATGAAAAGAGGAATTGGAACGTTAATATCCAATGCAAATTAGACAGGTAATAATAATTCTTTTGCAGTCAGGGGATTTTGAGAACTGTCCGACCGTAGCAAACAAAAGATGGCAAATATATAGCATCAACCACAAAAAATATGATTCATTACACTTAATGGGTGACGGGCAAGATAATACATATATTTTCCACATCAATATATGTAAACCGGCACATTTATGGAACATGAAGACTTAATGGATGGGAAAGTTACAGTTACAGGAACGTCCCTCAATGTATGCTTTACTCTGGTTAATCTTCACGCACTAAAACATTCACACGCGGTATAAAGCGTAGCTGGATTGTTATAGTTTTATAATCTTATGTATAATTCAGCGCATTCAGCTGAATTATCTACTAGGGTCCTTAAATCAATTTCCTGTTGTCAAAAGCATCACAGGTATTAAGTAGGGGAATGACCAGTGAAATCGTTAGAGTTGCGAAATTCACGAATTAATCTAGATGCTATACAACTATTCTGGGTCGTACTACTTTGGAGAAGCGGGGTTAAAAATAACGGGAGACACTCACACATAGTCATAGCGAGCTTCTTCTTCGTCTGTACTGGTGTCATCCCCAACACTTCCTCGAGCCACCTTGCCAGGGCGGGTCTGCTTGGATCTCGAGGGCGGTTTTGGGGGTCCATCGTTTGTCTTTGACCGGAGCTTCTGGTTGGCTTCGTTGAGTTTTTGTCGCATGTCGGCTAGAGTGTTCTGCAGATCATTTTCAGAACTCTCGGCAACGGCTGCGATCGTTGCTTTACCTGTGATACACAAAGAAGAGGCACCCAGTGGACTAACGCGGCTATAATTGAGAGACCCTGTATAAAACCAGTCTCGCGATTCCACAACTATAGGCCTATAGGAATTTCGATATAGTAAATATAGGTGTGGGCACTCTGCTGTTTTCCTCATTATAGCCGAGAAACTTTGCTTTATATCAGTATGAACAACACCCACTGCACAAACATACAATAGTATGCCGGTGTGGACTAGCTGGTCAGAGCTGACATTGGAAAGTCTTTCCGTTTGTGATATCCTTTCAAATATTGGTTTTCATAACCAATGATTAGTTTTTCTATAGTCCATTTTGTTATTCTGAATGTAAGCCACTTTAAAAGTAAAGTAGTGCTCATGAAGACGAATTGGTTGTATCGTTTCTTATCTTATATTTTTTAAAGAAATTTGTCATTTTCAATTTTATGAAATTCTTCCGTCGAGATGTGTTCATTGAAACTGATTGATAAATTGCAATGAACAAGGATAATGACATGGCAGCCTCACCAAAGAATGCATGAGTTGGGCCTCAAGGAAGCAGAACAAAAGAAGAAGGCATGCATAGATTTTACTTAAGGGAACTTGTTAACAAGCGGTATTGTAATTGAATTGCACTGTTACATTTTTTTTTTTGCAAATATATGAGGCTCCTATGTCATCAACACTGTTCAGTGTAATTTGTTCAAGATTTTTCAGAGTATCGGTTTCTTTGCTCAAGGACAATTCCACGAATCTGCGACATAGAGCTGTCGATTTCTACACCACACGATGTAAACTTATGAAATCGTCTGGAATATCCCTTTAATCGGAGTTTATATATGAGATTCAGCAGATCTCATATACAAGAGAAACGTTTAATACGTATAGCGACCGAGTTTATTTCCTTGGTAACATTCGATATCTCGTTATATCAGGATTCTTTATTTGGAACCGCCAAGCAGAATAGATTCTGAACAAACAAAATTTCATCCATAATAAGTTCCAAGAAGATACGACATCTATGTAACGGGGGGGGGGGGGGGAAGAGTCCCAACCAACTTTCTTTATTCGAGGATAGCCAAATGCTACTACAAAGATGCTGACTGATGAAGTGCTGTGCTACCTGCAGAGCTCTCAAGCCAGCTCTCTAGCGCCGCCTTGAGAGGCAGTGGGGAGGCCTTCATATCGTCCAGCAGTAATGCTTCCGTTATGTCCTCGTCACACACAGATGTGTTTACTATTCTGTAAATCGGCCGTAACAGGTCCATGAGCTCTCCGTAAGAGGGCCTGATCTTCTCCACATGAAGGGGTGTTTCCATTGGAATAGTTATGATTCTTTCCTCCCGAGTGTCGGTGGCAACCACTCGCGTCATATCTACCACTCTATCCAGTCGTAAGTTGAGTTCGAGTTCCGGATGCTGCCTGAGGCCGTCCCTTCCTAAAGTTCGAACCCGCTTTCGCAGCACAAGAGAATTACAAAAAGTTAGAATAAAACTTTAAAGATCGTTTTGCAAGATACTTCAAACATGGAATTAAGAAGTCATGAAGATCAGCCTTCAAACACAGTCACTTGTCTATTTTAGTTTACCCACATTTGCCATAATCGAATCAAACGATATGCCATACTGATTATAATAACAAACTGACAGAAGGTAAAAGAAGAAGAAACTTAAACATTATGACAGTACCAGTAAACAAAGGTATGGAATCATAATTGGCGACAGCAAAATATGTAAAAGAGATCTACAAAACCGCAACGGCACTATAACAAAGAATTCTCCATATTATTTTATATCTTATCACCTTTTTCGAACTTTTTCTAATCATGTTCATTTAGATATACATCTTGCACTTGAACAACAAGAGGGATTACACTTTTGAACCAAACTGACTGAGGATATCGCCACCTAAGTAGACAATCGAAACGTACAAACACAAAGGAGCTATGAAGGAAGACAAAATTCTGAAACAATTCGAAACAACCTTTGCAGCGCCCACCTTTGGAAGACCAAGATCGATGATTTGAGATAACTGCATGGGTTCGGAAAACGTGTCAGTGGTATAAATGGCAGAATCTTCCATGGCCCGGTAACGAACGGGGTATCCCCGACATGCGCCATAGAGTACCTTGCGGTGAAGAGGAATAAAGTGCACATAAACAATTATTACCTATACGAGGTAGTTTTGCGAGGTAGTTGCAGTTGTTATTTTGCAGGGTCAAAGGTCAGCAGTCAATATTCGTTTCGCAACGTCGCTGCGTGTCGGTTACACACGCCGTACGTTGGTCTTTTGCCTCTTCCCATTTCGCCATTCACTTTACACAGGGAGGTGGGAAGAGAAAGAGTGGAGTCTCTCTCCCCACCTCCCTGCTTTAAATGTAAACATTCCGATCAACCACGAAGAAAACATTCCAGGACGTCAACTCATACAAGGTCGACCACTTCCAGCAGTGCTAAATAATAATAACAATAATTGCATTTATATGGCGCTTCATACTGACGTTTCTAAGCGCACTTTTGCTACCCGTAGACTAGAAAACACAATAACATTAACAAAATCAGCGTTAACAGTAACAAAAGAATAAGAAAGAAAAGAAAAGAAAAGAAAAGAAAAATACATGTGATACAATGGTAAAATGATTGATAACTGTGTGCGCCTCCAGAAAAAAAAGTGCAACTGATTAAACAGGTGAGTTTTGAGAAGAATTTTAAATGATTCGACAGATGATAGTACGGGCTACTATGTCGAAATATTGGATCCCGTGAGATTCTCGTGCCAAAATTGATTTTTTTTTAGCTAACTTGGTCAATTTGGGGGTGCTAAATCCAAAAAACTTTGGTCCCATTTTTTCCGACCACGTCTTCAGCCGCCATTTTGAATTTCAAAATGGTCGCCACAGCAAACTGTATTTTTACCCAGTTCTCATAATGTGAGCATCATAGAAGGTTCAAATTTGATGCAAAATGCATGTTTATGATGTCAGACATTCTGATACCCCATTTCCTGATATTGTAGATTGTTTTGATATAAATTGAGGGCTGCCATCTTGAAATTCAAAATGGCCGCCGTAGCTTCATGTATTTTTACCTGTATCTCAGGTTGTAAGCATGGAAAGTATGAATTTTGGGCAAAAAGCATGCTTATGATATCAGACATGCTAATATATACATTTTTGTTTTAAATGATGGATCATTTTGGTTGGCCGCCATCTTGAAATTCAAAATGGCCACCATAACAAATATAATTGGGCCTATATCTCATATCGTATGCAGTGTGTAAGGTTCTAACTTGGGGCAAAGAGCATGCGTATGCTATCAGACTTTCCGAAAAATCTTTTTCTGAAATGATGGTCAATTTTGATATTATAGGTGGCCATCTTGAAATTCAAAATGGCCACCATACCAGAATGTATATTTTGACCCATATTTCATGTTGTAAATAATACAGAAAGTTCACATTTCGGGCATAAACTTGGCTGATGATGTTGAACATTCAGATGCACTTTGATCTCCTCCCTAAAATTGCAGATCATTTTTGAGGCTGCCATTCTATCATTCAAAATGGTTGCCTTTCAGCTAATATCTGTGGTTACATGCAACATTCAGGTATATAAATGTTTATGGTGGTGTACATTGTACATTCTTTTACAAACACAGACACATACACATAATCATATACATTCTGTAATAATGGATTATTCGCATTGACTGCCACCCTTGAAATTCAAGATGGATTTCGACCCATATTTGGTGCGGTAGAATCTTTACCCTGCAAACTCGAGCATGCTGGAGAACCTTCATGTAGGACCTATATGTCAGTCAATTACTTCAATAAATAGTGTTAATATTGCATAGGCGGGACTGCTTCCTGTAGGTACACTGCCAAGTTGAAATGCAAAATGGCTGCCATGGGAAACATTCCTTTAAGAGCATTACATTTGGGCAAAACCTGTAAATGGGAAATCGTGTGATTCTGGTGTCAAAGCAAATGACTTTCAAAAGTGCCTCAATAGCTGTGTCTGAGTGAACTATAGATGCCCCTATTTAGACGACTTGGTTGTAGAGTTTAATAATATTAGCCGTGTACTAGAAAATTTAACGGAAATTTACTTAGTTAATTCTTCTAGGCTCATTCCCTGCATGTGTTTTTAAAGTCACAGCACTTGTATAGGGCTGTACACACTGGAGAATTGGTTCTAAATTCTTTAGAAACAATGACTTCTGCATTTCTTGCCATAATGAACATGATAATGAATTCTGTGACTACCGTTGGTGTAGGAAGCTCAAAGCATTTAATTGCACAGTTTATGTATATCCGCTGAAAATAACTACAATGTACCATATCCCCTGTGAGTAGAGGCACAAAATACAAAAGGTTGTGAAGGTTTACGAAGTTTGTTCTCTGGATGTGTTGTATCAAGACTCTACGAGAGCAAAGCGGGAGATTGTCCAGGTTGAAGTCATCCACGCCCAACTTCTGGAAGGCATGGACTGTGTCATTGCACATTCTGTATGATTCAAGGCTTAGATAATTCTTCATCCATCTGCTCTTTGAGACATCCTCAAATTGTCAACTTCAGCCTGCGCCATTAAACGCATGACCAAGCAGACCTTTGTCTTTTTGCAACAACTTGCAGAACTTAATCTCTCAACAATATCGATTGTACTTTATCATCTTTGTTTCCAGTGATGGAGCAGACAACATGCGATGCAGTATCAAAAGTAAAGCAAAGATCCATGAGGAGAATGAAAATGTCAGTGTCTATACGTAATAATCAACCATATCTCTGAAATTCCCTGTTGCTCTTGAAGTAACATCCAATACATGCAATGGAACAAGGATATCTGCTTCCTCGTTGTGACGGGTGACAGCTCCCATGGCATTCTTGATGAACCCTTTGTTTTGTTTTTTCTCCGTTCTGTGTCAGATGGAATTGACTTACTAGTATTTCAACTTTCAGGCTGATTATTTGGCTCAGTTTTTGGGGTTTCTAAGGCATGGGTATGAAACATGAACCTGTTTGAGAGAATGAGGAGAAGGCCATAAAAATGTCAGATGAAGAGTGATTGTGGAATTACTTAGAACAGTAGAACTTATTACTTCCTATCATTGTATCGTCCAGTAATGACTGGATAATGACAGGTCTATCAGACTGTTGTACCGGTAGAAGTGTTATAAGAACGTAGAAGTCCTCTTAAGCTTAATGACTTTTGATCCAATCTTACACGGTGTATTTCAATTGCAAGAGCTGAATGTCTGGCCTTTGTCATATTAGACAGATTTTTTTTTTGTTAATATATACTTTGAAATTCATTCTGATACAAAATCCTAGTACAGAGCATGAAACTTCCCTTTTCATCTCTTTCTAGAATATCCTCCTTGAATGTGTCCGATACCTGATTGCCAAACACCACATTCAAAAGTTTGCAGTGACAATTTTTGAGATTACCCTCGTGTGATGGTGTTCTAAATTGTTGAGGAATTCTGATGTATCCAAAGTGCCACAGAACTGAGGTATTATTGTTCCTTTGTAGTTTTAAAATGAATCATTGGCGGTACAGCAGTAAGCATCTTGGAAGTCTCGACAATTGAGGATGACCCACACAAGGGCAATCAGAAGAAAACTTACTCATTGGCATTCCTTATTAATTCTGTGTTATTCCAGAAATACGTCCAGCAATTATGAGCTACCTGATTAGTTGTTTCATTTTGTGGTCAACAAGGAAGCTTGAATGGGATGCCTGGTCGGGTGACCATGGCATTTCTTGCAATTGCGAGACTTTTCCTTGTTTGTTTTCATTCTCTTGAGGCAGCATCAAGTTTTTGAGATCACCTTTAATCGTATCAATGCTTGCTTTTGTAAATATATTCAAAAACTGCGATTAGATATATAACTATTAACGAAGTTCCATGACAGCAAATAATGTTTTGCCTGAGAGGCAAAAACAAATTACATGTACGCGAATCACATACCCACTTGGCTATTACATGATGTGGGATGTAACGCTTACACGCTTGCCCACACTTATGGGAAGTGGTATGGAACGCAGTTTTTGCCCCTCGGGATGGCTTGATGACGTCATTGGAACCTCGGCCTTACAGTCTGAATTTATGGCGGCCATTTTGAATTAAGAGATGGCTGTTCTGCATGACATGAAAATGAATTCGGTCTAACTAGGACAATTTTGGCAAATTCATCTAAGGCGATTTCTGAGAAATACCAAAGTATTATATGTTTTTCTATGTCCACCATCTTGAATTTCAAGATGGTGGCCTATCTAATGGTCCACAATAGGAAACAGCTGTACTGGAACGTTGAAAACCACAAGCATGTGCATTACTGAAAATTTGATGCTCTCACAATAATTGCAACATGAGATATGGGTAAAAACGCTTTGGCGGCCATTTTGAATTTCAAGATGGCAGCCTATAAATTGTATCAGAACAATCCACAATATAGAAAATGATATAACAGAATGTCTGACATCACAACCATGCATTCTGCACCAAATTTGAAGCTTCTACCATGCTCACTGAATGAGATATGGTTCAAAATACTGTTTGTTATGGCGGCCATTTTGAAATTCAAGATGGCAACCTACAAATTGTATCGAAACAATCCACACTATCAGAAAAAGATAAACCAGAATGTCTTACATCACAACCTCGCATTTTGCACCAAATATGAAGCTTCTACAATGCTCACTTAATGAGATATGGATAGAAAATACAGTTTGCTATGGCGGCCATTTTGAAATTCAAAATTGCGCCTGAAGACGTGGTCGGAAAAAATGGAACCAAATTTTTTTGGATTCAGCACCCCAAAATTGACAAAGTTAGCCAAAAAAATCAATTTTGGCACAAAAAACTCACGGGATTACATAGTAGCCTCTACTATGAGGCATTCTGAATATAAAGAGGGAGTTTATTCCAAAGAGTGGGAGCAATGGAAGAGAAGGCTCGGTCACCATAACGGGTTTTTGTACGTGGGCCATGAAGTAATTGGAGAGAAGAAGATGAACGGAGGGGTCTGGCAGAAGAGGAGGAGCGGAGAGAGACTAGGTTTTGAAGACATATGGGTGCAAGATTACGTGTGATTTTGTACGTCAGAAGTAGGATCTTGAAAGTAATACGGGAATGGACTGGAAGCCAATGGAGTGAGCGGAGAACAGGAGATATATGGTCATGTCTCCTACTAAGGGAGACTAATCTAGCGGCTGAATTTTAGATACGTTGGAGAGGGGATATGTGAGAATGAGGGAGGCCAGCAAGGAGGGAGTTGCAGTAGTCCAGATAGGAGGAGACGAAGGCATGGACGAGCCGCTCAGCTGATGATTGATCAAGCAGACGCCATGATCTTCCCTATTTTGAAAATACCCCATGATGCAGACTTACAAATGTTTGTGATATGGTGTTTAAGAGTTAAGTGTTTGTCCAAAGTAAAGTCAAGGTCTCTAACACAGTCAGAGACCTTAATAACCCCATCCCGAATAGTTAGATCTGGTAGAGGAACTGTGCTCCTAAACTGTGATGAGAAATGGATGAGTTCAGACTTGTTTTCGTTCAGACGGAGTCTGTTGGCAGTGGACCAGGCTTTGATGTCGTTGAGACATTCTCTCAGTGAATTAACAGCAGCAATCCTATCGCCAGGTGACATAGTTATGTAAATTTGCGTGTCGTCAGCATTTGTATAGCGTAGTTGACTCCATGATGACAATTGATGATTCTGGTGAGTGGACCTGTATAGAGGAGAAAAAGAAGGGGGCCGGCAACGGATCCTTGCGGAACTCCGCAGCTGATAGGACTAGGACGTGACCAGGTCCCATTGATTATCACCCTCTGTGTGCGATCTTGAAGATATGACTTGATCCATTGGATGGCAGTGCCTGTGATGGAATAGTCATTACTAATCGTTGTAGTAGCAACGTGTGGTCGAGCGTGTCAAACGCAGCCGAATAGTCAAGAAGAAGAAGAGCAGCCTCATTGCCCTTGTCGACAGCAAGAAGGAGATCGTTGAGCACTTTCAAGAAGGCAGTTTCTGTTGAGTGGAGGTTGCGGTATGCTGACTGGTTTGTAGGAAGCAGATTATTACTGTCAACATAAGACATCAACTGTGTAGACACAATCCTTTCAAGAAGCTTACTCACAAATGGCAAATTGGCAATTGGTCGGTAATTGCTCAGGACATCGGGATCTACGTTCGGTTTCTTCAACAGAGGGGAAACAAGAGATGTCTTGAAAGGTATTGGAACTATACCGGATGACAATGATGTGTTAATGATGTTTTTTTAGAACCGGAAGCAGCTCATCAAAGCACTCTTTGAGCAGCCAAGTTGGAAGAGGGTCCAGACTGCAAGATTTTGGTGGAGATAGCATGATGAGACGTCGAAGCTGTGTATCAGTGACCGGATTAAACTCGCTCAGGTTGCAGTTCAAAGAGTTCTCAGGAGCCTGGACGGATAACTCCAAATGGTTCACGTCAGATACAAAGGAAGACACAATATCATCGATTTTCTTCATGAAAAATATACTGAACCTGTGCGCCAGTTCTGAATCAGATGAGTGTTCAGGATAAATAGAAGAGTCAGAAGGGGTGGACAGTTTCTTCACGAAGTTGAACAGTCGTTTAGAGTCAGCTTTGGCGATCTCTTTTCTCAGGTACTGGGACTTTGCATCGGTAATCAGACTGTAGTACAGCTCACAGTCTTGACGATACAGGTCCATGTCAGTCTGCATGCCAGACTTCAACATGCGACGTTCAGCACGACGCCGACGCCTCCTGGCCTCCCTAATCTCATCAGAGAACCAAGGGGCATTGGGTCTAATTGTCACAGTCACGGTTTTAACAAGGGCATGTTTGTCCAACAGATTACTCAGCATGTCATTATACATTGAAATTGCTTCTGTAGGACAAGATGTACACTGGGAAGTCAACAAAGCCTGTTTAATATCATGGCGGAAAGAGTTGGTGTCAATATTGCGAAGCTTTCTAAAGCTAACTTTCCTTCTAGGATTTGGTGGGCTTTTAAGATTAATGGCGGAAAGAATGGCGGAGTGATCAGATGGCAAAGATGGCAATACAGTGATATGGGAAATAATATCTTCAGATTTCCTACTAAAGACGAAATCAAGTGTGTGGCCTGCTTGGTGAGTGGCACCCTTAACATGTTAATGAAACCCAAAGGCTTCAACGGCATTGAGAAAAGACTGAGCGAAACTATCAGCAGAATCGTCTACATGTATATTAAAGTCACCAAGAAGAATGGTTGGATGAGCATCAACAGCAGCACTCTCGAGGAGAGTTAAAAACTCATCAAGAAAGTCGTTGCTGGTAAAGATGTGACGAGAGGAATGGGGTGGGCGATAAATGCAATAAACCCGAACAGTAGATG
Organism: Diadema antillarum; assembly: GCF_040938485.1. Lineage (NCBI taxonomy): Eukaryota > Metazoa > Echinodermata > Echinoidea > Diadematoida > Diadematidae > Diadema > Diadema antillarum. Next base: position 2,444,398 of record NW_027271028.1, read on the forward strand.
AAGAAGTGAAATGAATCGTAAAATCTAGCAGTTCAAAAGACAAAAATGTGTGTGTGTCATTGACAACACAACACGCAGCAGACCTATACAGGACGCAGATACCACCTCCTCTAGATGTCTTTCTGGGATGATTGATGATATTGAAATTTGGAAGGGATAATTTCAATTCAGCAAGGGTAGGCTCATCCCTCTGGTCACCTGAAAGCCATGACTCAGTGATGACTAACACATCAATATCATTATTTATGATCAGAGTTGACACTGCATCGACTTTATTCGTCAAGGATCTTGCGTTCCATAAACCAAATTGAGACCCACTGGAAGCATCACAAAGGGACTGTGACCTTGGAATCCTCCGCCTGCGGCGTCCCCTGTGCGTACGCTGCGGCGTACGCACAGGGGACGCCGCAGGCGGAGGATTCTGCTGCGCAATCCCAAGATCACATACCCTTCTCCAAACAGTCAAAGGAGGTAGATGACTGGGCTTCCCGTTGAACTAATGGAGGGCATGTATATCATATGTAATACGATTCGGTTGAAAACTTCTGCAATACTCATTAGCATGTTGTGTTACATCGACTTCAGTACATGGACCTGGGTTTGTGTGAATGTCACCGGACAGTAGGATGGCTAACTGAAAACATGCACATGTGTTGCTATAGTATGCAACAGGTCTACCACAGTGTCTGACAAGCCTGTGAACAGGAGAATGTAGACTGTGATTACAGTTACAAGCATCAGTTGGCAGCATGAATACATGGTTCACGTTCAAGAGAGATACAATCAGAGGTATACAAAAAAAGAGATTCAAGGGACGCCAGATCTTAATCCCCTCCATTGCTGTGGAGGTGATGCTATTGACATACACATGTGAACGGTGTGACAACAAAAGGTGCTATTGAAAGTACAAAGGAAGTACACATACAAGATGCATGAAGCAAGTGCACAACACTGGACACTGAAAATGGCAACACAGAGTAGGCAACAGTATAAAGATACAAAATGCAACTGCTTAAATATACAGCTAACTTACCAACAAAACGGTCTAGCAAGATCCTTGACACAAACAGAATACAATATAAACAACCATACTGCAAAAATGCAGCAAAAACCTGGTAAAAGAAACAATGTAATCAGAGCCCTAAATGAGTGGGGCTACCTATGGAGGCGCACACACACACAACAAAAAACGCGTCAAACAATGACTAGTCCATTTGTTCTCAATAATTACACAGTGACCATCAGTTTTACAACTCTCCAAATTTAAAAAGAAGTAAAAATAAAGTGTAAAAGCGCTCAGATGTTTCGCCTGTTACAACTACATATCTTTGAAGTTGGCGTTGAATGATATACATTGATGAACAATTTTTCAATTATTCGACATGTTGATGATCTACAGGTAGTCAAATGTGGCTTGATCTATATCTTAGTGTATAGCCGTATTCACATATTTTCCTAATTTACCTAGGGGATAGGTAATAATTATGATATTGACTGGCCTTGAGGGAGAAACCAGATAGATATTGCCCGCACTGAAAGAATATTTTCTGTTATCTCCCTCGAGGCTAGTCAATATCATATAAATATTATTGTCTTCATCATCCATAGATCGAAACAGATATGATATACTGAAACGTCTAACAAAAACGTCAAACGGCTGAGGTATATTTTCCACGAAAACAGAATCAGAAACAGACACTCATGTTTGCAGTTTGACTAATTTGGCACAAGATAAATTTTGCCGGTACCCTATTGTGAAATAAGTATGCAGAAAAATTCTTAGATACCTTTTGTTGTATACATTATAAGTCAAGATATATAGAAATATGATGACCGAATTCCCATCATGCTCATATGAGGGGAAACTTCACATGCCTCACGATGAACGATCCTATGACTAGTGAATAGGCATATCTTTCGAACAGGGGGGGGGGGATTTATGAAGCACTTTGTCAGATATTTCGTCTGACAAAATGTTAAAAGCTACTGAAATCCTTGCATCTGTTTGGTTGAGAGCAAATTTGTCCGACAAGTCACGTACGTCACGTACTACAATGTAAGTACCTGCTCGCTCAATGCTAAGTTCAAATTCCGGCAAAGGGTAATCGCTGAAAATCTCTTTCCTTGTTGACTAATAACAAATTGTTATACTTGAAGACGACTAACACCTTAATACCTTATAGTCTGTTTGGCAGAAATTAATATTTTAAGGACGTGTATCTCCACATATTAGAACTATCACGCTACAAGCTCTTCAATCAGTAAGTTTAAACTTTTTGAAAGGAACAATTTCCGGCTTGTTCCCTGGCAGAATATAGAGATCCTGTGCATGAACGCTTGACAAGATATTCTATCTTTAACCTCGAGGATAACAGTAAATAACATCATGCCACTGTCAGCGATAAACTCTTTGGCTTCATTCCTCTTGATTTGCTACAACATTGTGATTCGATCTCCCTGATGATATCCTAACCTTCTGCCCACGTTCATCCTTCTCGATCCTACTAATGTAGAAGACGTCGTCGGGTTCTTTAGTATCCTCCGCTGTATTCCCTAGGTACCCTTCGAGGACTTTGACGAAAGTTGGGAGTGGATTAGCATCAATGAGAGCAGCTGTTCCTTTGTAGGTCTTCACATTGACCTCCGGATCTAGAAATACATGAAATCACAAGAGAATGAAATTCTTTCGGTGAAAATCATGGAAAGCTTGTACAGGCCTTTGTTTGGCAATTGCCAAAGAATCTTGGTGATATTTCATTAAAGAATGGTAATTGACAAAAAAAAATATTTAAAAAAAACACGAAAAAAAAAATAAATGCGCTAAATCTAACTTCTTTCCCAAGTGAGAGTAAGAATCTCCAACACTTTGTATCCTTTATTTTCTTAAGTACTGGTCACACACTAGGGAAGACCAGTCGCCAATCATCCTATACGACCTCTGAAACCACTGGTCACAGGTCTTAAAAAGCGTGAAAGTCGGCAAATGGTTGTCAATGGTCTATAACCGATTTTGGTCGGCTAGAGGTCTTTGATGTTGCATCGAGGACTTTTGCCGATCAAACTGTACGGCATTTTTTTTTTTTTTTTTGGTGGTGTCTCTAATTGGTGGGTAAATAAAGTTCAGTAACCAGCCGCCCGCTGGTTGCTGACCTCTCCAGGACTGGTCTGCAGTACTTTATACATAACCCTTAATTGGCATGAATATTTTGGTCGTCAACCACTTGCCAACCAATGGCCGACTACACAAAGACTGATCCCTAACCATTCGCCAAGTGGTTGCCGACCAGACTGCATGGTTAAAAATTATACTCCTGAATACCTTTTCTTTTTTTCAGAGTGTGCACGTTCTTAGACATTTGAAATCCTGTAGTAGCTGTTGCAGAGCCCTAAACGGAAATCATCAACCAATCGGGCAGCCAATTTCTAATGGCCTTCATTAAGTCGCCGACCATTTATCGATCATTTGCTGGCCATTTGCTAACTTTTCTACAAGCAGTCGCCCATTCATCATCATTTTTGTCATTCGCAAAACGTTCACCAAACCGATCGTCAAATGATTTGCAAATTGTCGGCAACCGGTTGGTAGACAGTCGGTAATCGTCGCCAGAGGTCGGCGACCAGTCCTGGCGTATTTTGGACTAGGCCCTATCAAAAGAAAAGAAAAGAATAATAAAAGGTAGAGACCGTTGACAAAGCCCGACAAGACCCAAACCCCGAAATTCTCAAAGTAGTTTTGGTGTGCAAGTAGTTGTAGATCGGTCATCGACCTGTTGCCAACCATTTACAAATCATTGCAGACCAGTTGCCGAGCGTCATGCCAAAGTTATGCGGATCATCAACAAAACCTGATGATGACTGCTCACAGAGAGGGTGGAAGATAGTTGGCAACTCTCCGGCGATTTAAGGAAGACCACTAGCGATTGGTCACAGAATGATTGAAATGTTTTTTACTGCCTTCGGGATACATTTAAAGATTACCAGAGGGTACAGACAGAGGACTCTTCGGAAGTATCAGTATTCCACAAGCTATCAACGATAAAATATGTCAGCAGATGGTTCTACCATTTGTTCTTCGACGAGTCCACTCCATGGCTTTAATATCTCTTACAGCAGAGACCAGAAGAAAGAGCCATAGACAGTACAGTACTGCTGGATGCCATGGATCTAAAGGAGGCTGCTGTTTGACTTGAACGTCCTGGAACAAGGTGTAAAGGGAAGCGGTTATACTCTGAAAGATGGTCTTCTTGTCCACCTAATCTTAGCGAATTTTAAGGTCGGTGTCAAAGACATTTTTTTTTAGTTTGTTGTTCTGGATTTTGTGGATCTTGAGGTATGGCCCTGAGGCCCCTGACAATGTAAATGAATGGTTTCAGAATGTAGTAAACGCCAATCAAGTTATGTTTTGGCGCGCAGATGTGTACACTCTACAATAAAAAGATCATTTATTAATACAGTAGTATTGGGGTTTTTTCTGATCGGCGACTGCTGTGTAATAATTGGTACTGGTCAGCAACTGGTTTCTGACAAAAAAAAAAAAATGTTGAGCGCCAGCCATCTCTGAAAACCTAACCTAAAAAGGTCAGCTTGACCAATCGGCAACCGGTTGCCTACCTTTTCACGACCAACTAAAGACCCCGAAAACCTTTTGCCTACCAATTCGGTTCCTATCGATATTATTTTCAGATCGGAATAATGGCGCAAAGTAATCTTGTTTGTGTGTACTGCAAATGCGTATGTGTTCAATGTGACTATTACTTAGTGCATGGGAAGAAAATAACCCTGAAAAACAGCCACTCCAGTAGCTGAATTCAATAATTTGTTGGACTTTGATCGTCTATGTGATGGTTGGACTCCCCTGTGTGTTCAATGTAAATCCCACTTAGAATATGAAAGGAGATAAAAACAACAAGTAGGTCTATATGACAATGAGTAGCGAATTCTTGAATTGAGTTGCTATTTGCTGAAGTCGGGACAGAAACATTGCGTACTACGAGTACCAAACCAAAATGTCGTCCATCATACACGTATCATAATTCTTATGGCAGCAAGCCAAAAGTAAAAATTCCATGAAATGAATTTATGTATACATACAGAATGAACCGAAACCTATCACCGGACACGGAGAGCGCAACTGTTGCCATCTTTTAGGCTGCATCAGCAGAAACGAATGCGGAAGTGATTCCACTTAAATACGTCCGCTTGCGTGGATAAACCACATTGAACAACTTTCATGGGAAGGCCAATTATTATCTACTCTAACTGCTAGAGTTTGTATAAGAAGAGAAAGGATCACCTTAGAGATCGTCGCGCAACTAATACAGATGCAGGCCTTCTTATGCCATAAGTAATTGACAGTCATTGTATTATTTTACCTCTAATGAATATACAGATTATCATACACTGATAATGAAATCCCTTAAATTTAAATGCTTCAAATTTGGCGCAACACAAACAGCGTACAATCTAAAACAAAATAAACCATAGTATCACTGATGCGACAGAAAATCATAAAGTCCGCTCTTTCAAATAAAGCATACACTATACCAGCACATGAATTTGTCGTTAACTATCCCTCTATGATAAGTCATAAAAGTTTATTGGCCCCAAAGTAATGATTATATACCATTTAAATGGCAGACCGTCTTATAACACAAGTTGATTTTAATAATTTCTGGCCCGCGGGGGCACCAGATATAGATGTCGGTCCAACACTTTTAAAGAAATGAAATATATCATTTTGGTGACCGGCCCACCAGAAAATTGTGTGTATTCACGATTCTTTACGTGTTTTTCTCATCCAGATTATAGGGGAGAATAACTCGCGGCGCATATTCCTTGATAACTGCAGCATTAGCTGAGGACGGACATACAACTGAGGACGGACAGTCGTCAACTGTCCGAAACGTTGAGTCTCTTCTATTCTTCTATATTTTCTTGGTTCACAGTCCTCTCAGGACTACGCTCACTCCAGAAAGAATTCTTTTTCTCAATTTCTCACCTCTCATCCGAACTTTCCTTCTATCTTTCTCCTGTCATTCCAACAGTCCTTCTAAGGACTACACATGGTGAACCGCAAACCAAGTGTATCTTGTATACCACACCAAGCAAACATCTTCTCTCAAAAATCATCTATTTTAAGAGTGTATGCATATGTGAATATAAAAAAAAATCATTTGTTACTCATTTCACATGTATTTGTAGATTCACGTTTTTGCAATTATTACAATATGTTCTGCTTGTACATTGTATATAATCTATCTGTTTATTTGATGGAAATGAAATGAAATTTGAACTTAAAATCTATCGTACATCCAAATTTGGCCATTTTTGTTTCCCTTGCGGCCAAATCGTTTCATTCTTATAACAGAACTGGGTATACCTCGATATTTGATACGAAAACTTATCATGAACATTAGGTGTCACAGAATCAATGTAAATGCCTCATTTCGATATTGATTATGTTGGACGTAGTGAGCTGTATTTGATGATACTAGCCCTTATTATACCTTCCGATTTCCACATAATTATTATGATTTATGATTGCATGTATTTCAGTGTGTTTATTTTATTTTCTCACTGTTTTTCCAACATACACTCTGACATAAGTCACAGTATACGTCGTATACAAAGCTTTCATGGTACCTACTAATTCTCACATAATTCATCATTATTTCAATTTTCATCAAATAATTTCATCTTTTCATATTTTTCGTTATCCTTTTAGGCAACCCCATTTCATTAACGGACAAACAAAATGGAAATTTATGATTTGGTGGCCCAAACTGGCCACCAGAAATAATTGCTATGTAGTGTCGAGGCTTGCCTTTAAGCAATGGAAGCTCTTGGACGATAACGTTATGACAAAGTTTCAACATTTTGTTTGTCATTGGTATGATAATAATAATGATAAAAATGCTAACAATGATGATAATAACAGTGATGATAATAATGATAGTGACAATCATATAATGATAACTATAATAATGGTAATGATGATCATAATAACAGTGATGATAATAATGATAGTGACAATCATAATAATGATAACTATAATAATGGTAATGATGATAATAATGATAATTATAGTAAGTATCATTGTTATTATTATTATTGTTGTTATCATTATTATGAGTATTTATCTATTTATTCATTTCATTCATTCATTCATTCATTCTTTCATTCATTCATTCATTCTGTGTTCCGTACATGGTAGTCTCTTCAGTACATAAAACTGCTTTACAAGAGAGCCCTGTATTACATAATGATAAATACAGCCTTATAATGATAATCGTCATCATCATGACATCATCATTATTGTTGTTGTTGTTGTTGTTATTATTATTATTATTATTATTATCCTCATCATCATCATCATCATCATTATAAATGGCGCATTTTCCGTCATGTTCAAATGCATTTTATAATGGAATTACTGATGAAAACAAGCGAGTGTTAGGACGTTCTTGAAAAAGGTTGAGGCATGGCTGGTTGGAGAGAGTTAAGGATATAGGCATCATTGATGTATGGATGCTGGAATGTCGAAGACTGAATTACAAAGAAAATTTTACTCCGTACGTGTTCACTCAATCGCACATCTGCGGCAATGCCTGAAGTGTTGTACAAAAGGTTCTTTTCCTTGCAGTATCATTGCAACGGGAACTACTGAACAAAGTCCGCATTGCACACATAGGCGTGATCGTCATCTTTGGATGGGTTTTGGATGGGTTTTACTTGAGTGGCTATTCATTTTCGAATTGCAGCCCAAACATTAATCAAGGTACAATTGCCTCGAATCGATATACTCGGAGCAAACTACTCGGCGTGACACTTCGGTGGTTTCGGTAATCTTATTCTTCGGACATGCAGTTTTAGCGTAATAGATTAATATCTGTAGTTTTGATTGCCGAGTAATCCATAAAGACAATGGCATGTGACAACCAAACATGAAAGGCCAACAAAGCAAACACTCGTATTAAACATTAAAAACCCAAGTTTGGGCGGGATCAAATGCGATTATTGTCTCGCACCGCGATTCTTCACAAGAAGGTACACATTACGTGAACGGTGGAGGTTTAAGTGCCTTTGCCGTAGGTGATGATCGAAGGAAGCTTTTGGGGTTTTATTTTTACATCATTTATCCGTAAACAGAAATTGAACAGATAAACACATCAAATGCATAAACCTTAAATATATGCTCATAAATGGTTAAATGTGTTCTCATGACGAAAGGAAGAGCAAATCCTATCACAAGTGGTGTCCTCTTCTTGTTTCAGCTACCATGTCGTGATTCGTGATTAAAAAGGCATTAATAGGACACTGGAATTTCATAAAAAACTTACAGCATTCAGGAAAAATGACTATAGCTTTAATGATTATGTTTGGGAAATTTTTGTTCTTCACCAGGTATGCGCTTTCTGTTTGTTATTCTTTCGTCGTTCTCATGTTTCTCACATGTATTTTTCTTAAAGCGCATGAGCACCGAAAGGTGGACCTATGCGCTGTACAAGTAGCCACTATCATTTACAATTTTATCACAGTTATTATTACTATTACTATTATTTACTATTATTACTATTATCATTACTACGAGAAGCACGCATAGTATATGGGATTTATCATGACATCATTTAATGGACCTAATGTAGATAGGTCATTATGTTAAGACATTACACAAAACTTACGCGTCATCATTAAAATGTTCATTGTGCTATCTTTCTTCACTTATGGCCATTTTTGTACAATATGGCTACTATGTTAGTCCGGCTGAACGAAGAAAGTTTATACCGGTTTTATGTAAGGTCAAAATAGATTTCATATTTACCTATATGGGATCATTTTAAGGCTCTCATCAAAGAACATCTTTTTAATTAATGTCGAACAAGAAATACACTCTGGTGAATAATACTTATCTTACCTATTGGAAGGATTTGACACATGGCTGAATAATCGGGGTCTTGTTTTCACATTATCCTCGAAACAGGCGAGCGAATAGAATTATGTTTCCCCCAAAACAAATAAGAAACTCGGAAAGGAATAATGTACAGACCAGGGCTAAAAATAAAGGTTTGTCTGAACTCGAAATTTTGATTTCAGTAGCCACGCTTATGTGAAACAAGACAGTTATACACTCAGCAAAAACAGAAAGTAAACACTTTTTCAAGTTAATATTTCTCATAGAATATTTGGCTAAAAATTAATGTGATATATACCACATTAGGAAAGGTAATTTAATTGGCTGTCGACCTGGTAGGTCAATGAATAGGAAAATTTTACACATGAGTGAACACCTTTGTTTTTCTTTTCAAAGACACAAAAGCAAAAATTGCAAAGATGAACAAGATGTCATTCATGCGTAAATGCTCTTCCACGTAACATTAAGGACAAAAGATAAATTAAATATAATAAAAACGTGACTTACGTTGCACCAATAAATCTATGATTCTCTTCAATTTTGAAGCCCAAAGATCAATAAAGGCTAAAACAATATTGAGGAAAATGAAGATTCTTCGGTTAAATCGAAATTCAAACGAAACGAGAGAAGACGCCATACAAAAGAATTTTAGGAATTTGAATTGATTTCTCAAATTAGGAAAAAATTTATTGTAAATGATATATGGTTCTTAGAGGGGATGGCTAGTAACTGATCAGTGGGAATCAGTGGGAATGCTGGGGGATGATTGTTCCAATCCTTGTGGAATTCATTTAAGAGTACATTATACATCTATTGTTGTGTGAAAATTATTTGCTTCAGAATGGTCTAATATTCGAGTAACGTGCAGTTCAATGTTTCCTATTTAGCATGCCTGTACAGTGACGGTACATTAAACTGCACATTACTTGAATATGAGACCATTCTGCGGAAGCAAATAATTTTCACATAACAATAGATATGTAATGTACTCTTAAATGAATCCCACAAGGATTGGAACAATCATCCCCAAGTATTCCCACTGATTCCCACTGATCAGTTACTAGCCATCCCCTTTACTTTTTCTCATGAATTCTTAAATAACTATATTAAAAAACTGAAATACAGATATTATGTTTATTTCATTATCCTTACTTACACCTTTACTCCCATGACACTTGAAGTTTGAGTTAACAGAAATGTCTTATTTTCCCCTTTTAGTTTTCCACTTTGATTTTGTTTGAGGTTATAAAGAGATAAAAAGAACGAAAACTCATTTTTTTTTCTATTTCACTCATGTCTCTCATTGTGTTAAACTGGTCTTTTGTTATCATTGTTATTTTGAAGGGCATTTCCAATTGAAAGACAATAAATGTCCATTTTTGCGATTTTGACTTTTGTGCCTTGGAGGACAAAAGCGAGTGTGTTCACTCATCATGCGTAAAGTTTGTTTTGACCCATTAGGTTGATAGCTAATCAAATTACCTTTAATATGCTACATAATACATTGGTTTTCATCAAAATTTTCCATGAAAACTATATGAAATCGATATATATCAATATATATATATATATAATTATATACATAACATACTATTTATATGATTAGCCAAATACAGAAGATGAGCTCATTGAAGTGATGCAGGACGTCACGATCATATACGTCCCAGATCCTGATGAAGGCCTGATGACAGGCCGAAAGCTTGATTTAATGGAGAACAAGAGAGCAACTTCCGCCTCAAGTCTTACAGGTTTTATTTCTTTCACTCTCAATTGTATACAATAACATTTAAGACAAGCAAGGCCTCGATACCACGATAACAACTCAGGTAGGTGCTGACAATCGCTTCAAGTTCCATGCTTCTGACACTATCTGAAAATATTTGTTTCACCCATCATTTTTTCTGTACTGGAAACCCTTATCACATTCAAGATCACAACGGAAATTACTTTATTAACGTCATTTACTTTAAATACGTACTTCGAAACCTCGTATTCTTCGACTGTAGGCTTATATTAACCTCTCTATTGCATCCAGGGAAGACGTATGTTTATAGCCTATACATACCCAGGCAAGTGACAAGAAATTTGAGAGTACAAATTATCAAAATAACATTATAGTATTTCAAATTGCCTCGGTTTCATCAGTTAATTTTTGTGCATCACACTAAAAAAAAAGACATCACATCAGCGCCAAAACGAGTTAGACGTGGCTGATAGCTGAATTCAGCCTCCCATCTTCTCATTTCATCAGCCATATTAAATCTGTCATCTGTTCCGATTTCTTAATTTGAATCACTTAGGCCCCAATGGGACCAAAAACATGTGAGGGCAATGGTAACAGATTGCGAAAGAAGACGTTAAGGCAATTTTAACGTTTATTCCCCTTCTAGGCCTACTGTCAAATAATGCTCCTTATTCCTGAGAATATACTCAGTATATTCCTTGGATAGACTCAAAGTAACATTACTGAAATCAGAGAGGACTTAACAACAAAGCCAAAGGCCCTACCAAGCTGCAGTACTTCGTAGAGTTGTTTTCCAGACAGTGGTAAGAGATACTCCTTCCCGTTTTCATCTGTTGCCGCCACTTTTTCCACGTTCTCGGTCATGTGTAGCATGAGTACATCAGTGGAGCGGAAAGTGGTTGGGGCTCCCTCCAAGCTATATGGAGTTACCACTTGGACACAGGAGGGCAAACCCTCGCGACACACTGTCTGGAACGTTCCACGTGGGGATTTAGGTGTGGGAGGCGGTTTCCTACTCCGCGGCCGATTCGGTACTGGCGGACCAGGGCTTTTGCATCGCTAGCCATGTTCCAGTCACGTTATGATGATCAGCTGGTTTCGCAACAATCGCTCGGTGTCATCCCTCGGTACAACTCTTCAGCTGTCAAATAAAATCTGAGGAGAAACTACCAACGAGATTTTGTATTCTTGTTTTCTTGTTCGTTACAGATTCATACACGCTTCCATGACTTCTGACTCTATGGAGTCAGATATGCGAAACCATCCACAGAAGTGGGAGTAGTACTGTTATTCGCACTTCAGTAAGTCTCGCGAAATATGAAATGAGTAAGGCCGTGCGTATACTTCACCCTTGCATTAGTGTCCCTTGCAAGACTGTGTCACTTCCTAAAGATGTGAATGACCATCCCCTCCAAAGATACTCAGCGTAGTCTTCCACGTGAACATGATCGATGGGCATAATGCACATAATCTGGGACGAAACTCCACTACCACAACTAGAGGCAGTCAGAAATGGGACGTGAAAGGTGTCAGCATTGCTCAAGCACGTAGGACACACACGAAGAGAAAATGCTATGTGTATTGCACACAGATTTCATGCATGCTTTGTAAAGTAGGGGAAACGATATTGTACTGAGGAGTGGCGCGCTACGGAACTAATACACTCAACTTGCGGTAGAGCTAAATAAGTTTCTGAAAAAAGAATTCATCGACCTTAGCAGCCCGAACGTTTCAGGAAACTGAAATTGAAGCACAACCTGCAGTTAAATTGATTCTGAAAACTCGACAGTGAACTTAACAGAACATCGATTAAGTTACATTAAAATCGGAAAGGAAATAAGAATATTTATAGGAATTTTTTTTTTTATATTTGATTTCGTTTTCTTATACTTCCTTCTGTTTTTACATATCCCTGATGTATTGCAATAATTTATAATTCCTTACATGTGGGAAGTTGCTGAAAGCAACTAGATTCGCATTCGCAAAAACCTTAACTTTAACCTAAAGTTATCAAGAAGGCATGACACAAAATGATGGTTTTACGAAAACGCGTCAACAGAATTTGTATATTGTGAATTGTATAATTACACCCACTGGCAATGCGCCAATCGTTCTTTTGTATCAATTTAAGGCATCCTGCCAAAGGCTCTTTAAGTTTGTCATCAACGAAAAAATGGGATTTTCCCTAATTTCCCAAAAAAAAGAAGATAAAGAATATAACACTGTAATTTCCGGGGTTTGTGTCATGCATAATATTACAGTGTTTTACAGAATTATAAGATGTGTTTCATACAGGTTCCTGAAATCCTGCGTGATGTCCTTAATTCTTCGTCTACACTACAAGGATTTTTATTGTATGTGTGTGAGAGTGACTCTTAGTCTGTCTGTCTGTCTGTCTGTGTTTGCGTAACTTTAAAGAAGAAATCCGCTCCACAATTAATCAATTTCATAAGAAAGATGAAAAGAGATTCCGTGCAGAACAGTGCAAAAATGATCAAAATCGGATAAGAAATATTTAAAGGAAGTTATGACATTCTGAAATGTCAATTTTCTTTAAACACTTAATTCTTGACCAGTCCTTATGAATATTCAAATCAGCAGATTGATGATGACGTGCTGTCACAATTTCTTATTCATTTCATATACAGAAATGACAAAAATCTCATATTTCAGCTGTATAAATGTAAGACTTGCCATAAAACCCAAAATAAAAAAGAACAAATGCTACCTCTGATTTATTTTTGGTATGGGAATATGCTTTTACTTGTACTAGCTAAGAACGACAATTTGTTTTCAACATTTCATATAATAAACATACATAAAGTATTGTGAGGACGTGACATATTTTTAAAATTCCTCTTTAGTCGTTATTATTTCATCCATTGTTTTTGTTTTCTTAAATATGCTATATTGTTACAAATATATTTGATTTACAATTTGCAAATTATTGTATAATCTATTTCTCCATTTAATGTTTCATACTTTATTTTTATGCTTACGTTGTGTAATCCATTTGTTCATTTTTTTTTTTCATTTGACCACTGTACAAAATCATATACATCTGTTTTTTCTTAATTTGCTGTTATGTATAGAGATATTTACGTTGTATTTGTTCATTGTTCTGTTTGTATACGCTGTATTCTTACCTGTACGTGGACCCCTTTGGAAAGCAGCCTTGAGCTGAAAGGGCTATCCACCCTATGAATGGAAATGAATAAATAGATAAAACTGGTCAAGAAATGTTTTACGAAAAAATGTGAAATTTCAAAACATTACATTTTCCTTAACTTGTATCCGATTTTGGTCATTTTTTAACGTTCTGTATATCAGATGGATAGGGAATTTTTTCCTCTTTCTTTTGGAGTTCATTTTTTTTGGGGGGGGGTGGATTTCCTCTTTAATACTCGATTACTGTCGTAATATAATTATTCTCATGACTTCGAGCATGGACTTCCTGTCTCAAGCATTGGCCGTGAAGACTTTATACGACGAAGAATACGCGGATACGCTAACTCGTTTCCTTGCACAAGGAAAGTGATGTAAGTGAGAGGCTGGTAAATAGTTGAGCAATGGATAGACAGACAAACAGAAAGAGTGAGTGCAAGACAAAACAATAAAAAAAAAACTATAAAAAATGGAAGGGGAGAAAATGTGTGCTAACTGAAATATCTTACAATAGATTCTTCCTGACCACCCGTCTTCAGTATGGGACTGCATGTTGACTGCACTGAAATAAATTAGAACTTAATGTGTTTTGATGAGCAATTTCAAGCATACATGATTACCAAAGAATTTTCATATTTGTATTAATCCTTCCACACGAGAGAAAAAAAAATCTTTGTTTTATTGTTTTATTGCGTTTTTGCCAGAGACATAAAGTCATGACAAACTAGAAATGCTGCTTTTGAGACTGGTATGCCTCGATTCGCCATGTCGCATTGTTCTCCTGCAGTAGGTCTACAGTGCATCTTGAAATGACTGTTCCACATGATTGGCACTAAATGACATGTCTTACAATTGGCAAAACCACAAACGTGTGGAGTGTTTACATTCCTTGAGCCATTGTTTTTGTTTGTTTTTTAATGGCTATATTGTTTCAGAGAGCATGTGTTCAGGAATTTGTGCATGCAAAGTCTTAGGATGATCTGAATCTCATCATGAAGATTGTTTTAAAGTTTCCAACTCCTTGTTTTGTGTGCATATGTAATGAAGAATAAGGTGTGCGGTTAAGATAGACACCAAAGCCATCGGCTCAAAGGTGATATACTGACTTGAATATAATTATGCTGTCATGAATATTACCTAGATTGGCATTATAAAGGGTGCCCAAGCAAATCGACACACTTTTAAAATGGCCCCAAAACAAATTTTTTAGCGAATGTTGCAACGGAGAATTATTATGTGTATATGGATAGCTGAAAGGCTCTCCGATGTTATAGCGCCAAAAAGTCAGAAAATGTTATCTGCTCGAGTGAGCACCACCCAGTTTTAAAAGGATGTGAAAATTAGGTTGCACAGAAATTTATTATCTACTCTGGATGACATGACAATGGTGTGTGTGTGTGTGTGTGTGTGTGTGTGTGTGTGTGTGTGTGTGTGTGTGTGTTGTATGTGATGCATCATGATTCTTAGAGGCGTATACCATAGATACAGCTCCACTCCTAGGTATTTTGCTCAACTCCAAACCATTCATCCCTCATTCCTTGCCCAAAACTCTACCATTTTCTTATGAGGGCACTCGCTGACACAGGTCTATGCAACTCCTCCAGCCAACATGGATAGGAAATTCCTGCTCAGTCTACTTTTCATGTCCTTCATGAAAGTTTGCAGTGCTCATCCAGGCATTAGATATTTGTAGACCTTTTGGTGTCATTTGATAGAAGAGACTCTAGCTATCCAAAACTATAATTTTTTCTAACGTTTGGTGGTTGTTGTTTAAAAAGTGTATCGTTTTATTTGGGACACCCTGTAGATACAAATATTTTTCTTATGATTTTATAAAAATTCAAGCATCTCTTTACAAAACATTACCTTATTGTTCTATGATCTTTTTCTATACTTTTTTATCGTCGATACAAAAGTCAAACACGCACGCGCGCGCACACACACACACACACACACACACACACAAATGGCAAACTAGAAATGTTGCTATGGAGACTGGTATGCCTCCGCCATATCGCATTGTTCCCCCAATAGGTTTACAGCACATCTTGGCATTGTGAGATGAGTTTCACATGACTGGCACTAAATGGATTGAAATGTTTAAAAGTTGGCACAACCACAAATATGTTAAGATTTCACACTCCTTACGAACCAATTGTTTGTTTGTTTTTTTGTTTTGTTTTGTTTGTTTGTTTGTTTGTTTGTTTGTTTGTTTGTTTGTTTGTTTGTTTGTTTGTTTGTTTTGGTTTTTTTGGATGGATGGATGGCTATCGTATCAGAGAGAGCAGGTATTCAGTATTTTGAGCATATTAAGTTTGGGGATGATCTGATAATCTCTTCAAAGTGATTGTTTTCAAAGCGTTCAGCCCCTTGTTTTGAGTGTCTGTGTGTATATTCCATGAACAATACGTCGGTGCGTTTAAAATAGACATGATAAGGACCATGAGCCCAAAAGTGATGTGTTGACTTGAATGTGCTGTCAGTAATATTAGCTGGATTGGAATTGAAAATAGAAGGATAATGATGCAGGACAGAATGGATCGGTGAGAATTGTTTAACTTTGGAACTGTTTAAACCCACGAGCGCAGCGAGTGGGTTTTAGACTGTTCTTAAGTTAAACGAGAGCATCCAATTCTCACTGATCCACGAAATAGGCCTGTGCATCATTTGTGTTATAAAATGGGCCTGTAAATTCATGAAATACAACCATTTTCCCCATCATGCGTCCGGTACACCTACAACACTATACAAGACTTGTTCGGATTTTACCGGACGCATGGCTCAGTGTGGATCAGTAAAAATCAATGCATGACAATTGACCAATCAGATTGCAGAGATTCTAATGCCCATTTTATAATGTATTATGATTTCATAGAAGTACAAGCACCTCCAAACAAAACATTACCTAAATAGTTATAATTCTTATTTCTTATATTTTGTATCATTGAGACACGTCACGCATGTGTGTGTGTGTGTCTTTGTCTGTGTTAGATGAATACTCTATAGTTCTAGCATATTCTCACGGCCTCGAGCATGGGATTCCTGTCTTAAGCATTGGCCGTAAAGGCTAATTTATATTACTAGTTTGTTTGTTTGTTTTGGCTTTAATGTTTCAGAGAACAAATATTCGGGAATTGGAGTATTTTCACTTGGACTTTGACCGTTACCCTTTGACCCCGTGGTCCACAACTTTCTTCAAGTAATAATTAACTTGAAATATACAAATTTAATGACAATACTGTGAGCTATTTCCAAAATATGGGGAAAATAGTAACATCCTAACATTATCAATTGGCCTATGACCCCAAGGGCCAAATCTTTCCCTTCAGAATCTTTGTGAAGTCATGTATGTACATAAGTTTTATTAAGTGTATGCATTAATTAATGTCCAAGCTATGGAAAAAATAGTGTATTTTTAGCATTAAATGATAAAATATTAAGGCTTCTTACTAGACCTTCGACCCTTGAGCCTTGACCCCAAAATTCTCAAGAGAATCATTGCCAGGTAGTACAGGCATCGATATGCACTATGGTTCATGAAGATACTTTGATTTTTTTTTTTTAAAATGAAGAAAAGGAACAAAAGAGTGAAACTTTAGCATTTCCACCTGCTATTAACTTTGACCCCCGACCCTTGACCCCATGGCCGAAAACTTTTTCTACAGAATCATTATCTGGTAATCTACATTAAAGTTCATGAAAATGCCTTCAGGCATCACAGAGATATAGGGGAGACAATGAAATTGCAAGAATTAGACCTTGACCTTTGACCATAACCGCATTGTGACATTACTAGTAGCAGCGTGTTGTGCATGCAGGATTTTTTTTTAAATGCATTTTATTGTATTTAACTATTTCAATTTCTCGTGATTTTTTTTTTTTTTTTTTGGGGGGGGGGGGGGCACTTGAACTCACAATTGACATAACCTACGGAGAATTCCTTGTAAGAGAAGTTGAGATAATTGAGATGAAACAGCAGCGTATTTTTATTCATTATTATTATTATTTTTTTTTTTTTTTTGGCATGACAACGTGATCGCAGTTTACATGGTCTATGTGGAAGAGGGGCTAACAGAAAGTCCCCAAACCAATTTGTTTATGGTTTAGCTGAAGCTTGCTTTGGTTTTTAACTGTACTCAAAGGCTACAGAAGTTGATATCCTTATAGGCTGTGCATATACTTATTTGGCCAACTTTCAGTTCAGAATTTATTATGAATACAAAGAAAATGCGCATTCCTATTGTTCAGATTTCAACTACAGAGACGGTTCCAATGGTGGTTCTCTTTCTCCCAATATATCCTAATATAATATATATATATACATTGTACAATGCATGTATATATATATATATATACACAAGTGTATATAGTGTACAATGTATATACAATGTATACATATACATAATATATGAAAAAGTGTGGCATCTTTTAATTTTTGTAACAACATTTTTCATGAGCTGATTTGGTCTGTTACTACACCGTTTTATACAGCAACCAAACTGACAATTTTGTAATTGATTTTGCTATTTTCATTGAGGAAGGTACTATAGTAACAATAACAATAATAATTCTAGTAATGATAATCATCATAATCGCCATCAATTATCAATATCAAGTATTTTTCATTATTGTATTAATAATCAGTGACAATGCAAATATTTTCATCTTCATAATCATCAAGGTTTTATAACCACTACATTTACTACGTGCACATGTACTGTGATAACCAAAGGTATATGTTGTTCAAAATTTCAGTCTTTCAAAACTCACATCAATACATGCACAAACAGACAATAATACGAGAGTATTCTCGCCTTTACATGCTATTTTATATGCACCCTGTTTTGTTTTGTTTTTTGTTTGTTTTTTAGGGGAGAAGTTTAGTCGATGAAAATGATTTTGAAATACCTGAGATATCCAAAAACAAAGAGGTCCTAATAAAAGCTGGGACCCATCTTTTATTGCACACATTGTTTTGCTATGTTTTTTGGATATCTCCGCAATTTCATATTACTGATTTTCATCAAACAAACTCTTCATTCCTCTGAGGCCCGAATTCAAGAAGGTGGTACAAATGAAACCATTTTTTAAACCAAGGACAAAAACCATGGAGCGCCAGGTGTCGCAAGGAATATTTCATTACGAAATTGGTCATTTCTTCGACAAAATTTCCGTATCATTAACGAAATTATCATTTTATGCACGAAACGCTCATTTAGTTACAAATTGCTGTCATTTTGTCACAAAATAATCTATTATTGACAAAATGACTGATTTCGTAACAAACTAGAAATATCACTTAAGGTGATTAATACCCCCGCCCCGTGACGACAGTCTTACCCAAGGAATGATCTTTCCTTGATCTTCTGCCATTTATATGCAATTACCATGGCAACACAGCTTCCGACACGTCCGAAAAATATGTCTTCCACATCTTCCCACCAAGACTATTGTGTGTGCCACATTTCATAAGCTTTTGTCAAAAACTAAGGAAGTAGTTCAATCCACAATATCTTTCCTTGATCTTCCACCATTAATATGCCGTTACCATGGCAACGCAGCTTCCGACACGTCTAAAAAATATGTCTTGCACACCTTCCCACCAAGACCAATGTGTGTGCCACATGTCATGAGCTTCAGTCGAATACAGAGGAAGTAGTTCAATCCGCAAGATCTTTCCTTGATCTTCTGCCATTTATATGCCGTTACCATGGCAACGCAGCTTCCGACACGTCCGAAAAATATGTCTTCCACATCTTCCCACCAAGATCAAAGTGTGTGCCACATTTCATAAGCTTTGGTCAAAAAACTGAGGAAGTAGTTAAATCCGCAAGATCTTTCCTTGATCTTCTGCCATTAATATGCCGTTACCATGGCAACGTACTTTCGGGTACTGTCAAAAAATGCGTCTTGCACATCTACAACCAAAGGCACACATCTGTACCAAGTTTCATGGAAATTGGGCAAAAACTGAGAAAGTAGTTTGCAACACAAAATTTTCCATCATTTTGGCTCATAATATGTGAGCTGTTACCATGGCAACATACTTTTTGTCACTGTCAAGAAATGTGTCATGCTGACCTATATCCCAAGACAAACATTCAATATGAATTCCATGAGAATTGGAAGAACACTGATGAAGCAGTTTTGCCATGAAGCATTTTGCCCTATATTCTACCAATAACATGCCGTTACCATGGCAACGCACTTTTTGCCACTGCGGAAATATGTGTCTTGCACATTAACATATTCAGACGAACATCTGTACCTAATTTCATAAAAATTGATCAAAAACTGTGGGAGGTGTTCGCGACGCAAGATTTGTACCCATTTTTGCCCATAATATGCCGTTACCATGGCAACGTACTTTTGGGTACTGTCAAAAAATACGTCTTGCACATCTACAACCCAAGGCACACATCTGTGCCAAGTTTTATGGGAATCGGTTGAAAACTGAGGAAGTAGTTCGCGACGCAAGACTTGCAACGGACCGATCGCCCGACCGCCCGACCGCCCGACCGCCCGACCGCCCGACCGCCCGACCGTCCGCTGATTCCTATATACCCCCTTCAAACTTCGTTTGGCGGGGGTATAAATATTCCATGCGACACCTGGTGCTCCATGGTTTAAACCATGGTTTCATTTATACCACCTTCGTGAATTCGGGCCTTACAGTTGTATGCTTTTTGATATTCAAAAGTACATTGTAGTTTCCTTTCAAACACTTCCTCACACTTTTGTAAAGAAAGGAAAAGGAGCAAACATGTTCTGTACAAAGCCTGTACTACATTTGTACAACACATGCTTCATGAGGGATTTGTCCATGGACAGTCTGCATGTCTCACTCAACACAGTTACCAGAACACCACAGATAAACAGACTGCAACAACACATTACTAATGTCATCTTCATATATATTTCACATTGTAAAAGTGATACTAGAGACAAGAGGCAGAAATACATAATTCAAAATATCTTGTCATATATACGATCAAAGTCCGCACTGTGGACTTGATTCACTTTCTAAACCACTTCACACTTTCCTTCCGGCCACCATTGAACGGAGGCGAGGTCTTTGTGTGCAAAGGGAAAGAAAGAAAAAACAAAAGAGACTTGTAACGTAACCTACAGGGCTGTCGCTAAGGGACACAACTTCTCCTTCTAGTTGACACGGTCGAGTTGCAGCACATCCCTCACTTCACCCATCAAATTCCAAGAGAGAATAATCTTATGGTTTGGTGACTACCGGTATCTTTAGGTCATAATTCTTACCATTGTTGCTGGTTCACAAGGAAGAGAGACACATTATTATTTTTTATTGTTCAAGTTCAGTGTTGATCATTCATAATTATGTGTTTCAGTTACAGAGTTTTCAACAGTGTCCTGATCACTAAATCTACTGCCGATTCTCAAGTTGGCATGGCCACACAATTTAGAGATCTGGGCCCCATTTAATGAAAATCTGATATAACAACTCTCGCTCGAATGGCAATTGTCATGATAATGAAAAGAACCCAGCTTCCTGATTGGATGTTGCTACAGGAAGTTATTATTCCAAGCAAGGGTTGACATCCTAACAGCTTTTAAGAAACGGGGGCCTGAAGTTTCTGATTCTTCTCTCAAATTAACATTATTTGTTGCAAATTCCCTTTTGATTTTGTAAGATCTAATTCAAACCATTTTATGCAATCTTTCTCTAATAAAGGATATATCAAGTGATGCTCAAGGGTGCCAATTTGGAGGGAAGAATTTCCGTCGCAAAATTGCCCTAGGACTCGAATCGGTTGATAATACATGCACTTGACATACTCCAGACCCAGCCAGCAACAGACGCTCACGAAAAATAAATACTGCCATAAGCTTGCATGCTCCAAAACGTGCAATAACGCATTGCTATGCAGTCAGAGGCTGGGTTAGCAAGTTCTGCAAAAGTTTCACAAATTTTTCGATACAAACACTGATGCTTTGACACCCATTTTTGTGGTTTTCTCTCTCTCCCCTCTCCCCCGCCCCCCTTTTCCTCTCTGTTCAAGCAGAATATGAACTGAGCATGGCACCAATCATCAGAATAGAAGTCACTAAAACTTTATATCAAAGTGTCATCTAATTCTACAGAAGAAAGGGTGCACCTGGCCATTTAAATTATTTTCCACTACCCTTTATCGGACTTCCTCCAATCAGTCTCAAGAAAATCCACCCTCTTGGCTGCTCAACTTTAAATTGGCCCAGTGAAAAACCTAAATCACAGACAGGTGAGGGGGAAAAAAAAACCAAACTTCACTGTGTGGTTAAAATGTAGGGATCAGCAGAGAGCAAATTATTTCATCGTGAAGCAGTTCATAAACAACTCCTAATTCACATCATACACAAATTTCATCACAAATTCCTTCTTTCCCCTTCCCCACTCTAATCATGTTCAACTTATGGCATGTAAAGATGAATACACTTGTGCATGAACTCATCTTTATTTCAGAGATCTCCATCACAGGAAAAGAGTAAGAATGAGATATTCCAAAAATAAACTCCTAATCTTGTTAATTTGACTACTGCCCCATAAAAACCGATGGACTTCCGCATTTTCACATCTTCATTCTTTGCCAAACTTTGTTCTCATCTTCACTGAATGTGGGATTTTTTTTTATTTGTTATGAATGGCTTGACACGGAGGTTTGGGTTCTCATCACAATAGCATGTGAGAATATTGCCTCATTACCATTCATCAAACAACAATGCCTTCGACTGTTGAGTCTTCAACATATCCTGACACAAACACGCACCAAATGGCTTCAGTATGTACTCACTCAGCAAATATGGTTGCGCCCCCTCGCCTCATGAACCGAGGACGCTTTTCATGTGTCCTCATCAACTTGAGACTACATTGTATTCAAACGCTTTTGTAGTTTCAGTTTCCCCTCGAATTCCTTCTACACACCAGGCACATGAACATGCCATTCAAACCATGCAATTTGCATTCAAGATTGTATATTGATAGGACACTACGAGACATAAAGAGAGGGGTAGGGCAGGGATAAGACTGTCATAACTACAACCTTTTACATGCCAACAGGGGACCCGCATAGCAAAATATGTCACCTGATGAACAACAGTATGAGATTGGCAGAAAAACATAATGTCACCTTTTTTTTTTTTTTGGGGGGGGGGGGGGGGAGTGGAAGAAGAAGAAGTCTTTTTCAAACTCATGCATTCATCTACAGATGCAAAAACATGCCACACACACAAACATAGAACAAACACATGCGATTTATGCATACATCTTTATGTTGTCTGACCAATCAGGAAGTTCATTGAAATATTCTATGCCACACCCTTAACCTCTCTGCTTTGATTTGTTACACTGCTGACATAAAATCATTCAAGCATGATACCGTCACAGCAGAGAATCAATCTGGTTTCTTTCTGCTCCAATAAACAGCATGACAAACAACAGACGTGTCTTGATAGTCATATTGAACACATGATCTGCATCCTTTCAAATTACACTGACGACCCATTCTCATCACTTTGAATGATGTTCAGAGTCAGAGAATCTGATCACCACATCCAAACCTCCTCTTCCATCCCCTTCCCCCACCCCCCACCCCAAAAAGGGAATGATATTCAAAGAAAAAAAGAAAACCTGGAAATATAGCCACATGCAAACCTACTGTTAAAACTTCATAATTAAATGACATGGCGTATGTACATGACAAATTACTGAGATTTCTTTCTTTCACCACAAAAGCCTCTCCTCAGCAAAGACCCATTGGGTTATGAAAGAGATAATTCTTAGCTTTTTTTTTTTCTTTTTACAGAATAGTTGTCCAAACAGAGGTCGAGTAAACACCAAAACTTTACCCATCATACACATATCTGGGGCAGTCTTTCTACCAGACAACAGGAGGCTTCCAGAGGGATGCTTCCCGTCCACAGCATTTTCTTGTATCATATAGCTTAACCCATCGAGGACGAGTCCCGAGTATACTCGGGCAGGTGTCTATGGGAATTGCCTGTTGTAGCAAAATCTAATCGTCCTCAATGGGTTAAAAAGGGAATTCCAGAATAGTTAAAAGCATGTCTGAAAGGAAATAGTCAAATTTTATAGGCACAGCAGTGAAAATGTTATCAAAATCAGATTAAAATTAAAGAAGTTATGGAATCTTAATAATTTTGTCATTTTGCATTTGAGTTCTCAAACAGTTAATATGAATGAGCAATAATTTTCAGATGGATCGCGTAGAAAAATATGATGAATATACAATTTTTCTGCTCTGAAAGTGTAAAGCTTAATGTTACTTGTGGCTGAATAACTTCAAAATAATGATCAATCAGACATGTTCTTGAGACTGGGGCATAATTGCATTTGAACAAAAACAAAAAATTTCAAGATGTCACGTCCAAACTACATGCCAAGTTGTGAGGTCACCAACTCACCATTTTCATATTCATATTGACTGTTTAAGAATTGTTTTGCAAAAATAAATGAAACTCCACAATTTCATACCATTCTTACGTAAATATTATATGATTGTGATCACATTTTCGAATTGTTTTGCTTGTAAAATCTTATTCTTTCAGACTTTCTTTCAAACTCTTTGAGTGCCACAGAGTAAACCCAGAGTGCCACATTATTCTAAGAATGTAATGCATGAGCACTTTTGGAAAACATTATATTTCTCAAAGTAATGTAGCTTTTCATAGAAGCATTAATGCTAGAAATGCAGTACAACAACGTTGTAGAGAAAATTCCAAGCCTTGCTGTGATGAAAATTGTACCAAAAAAAAAGATTATTTTCCTTACAAATGGCCAGTATTCAAAACATAACCCTAAATCACACTGCAAAATTGTATTCTTGGTAATGATAACAAGATTTACTCAAAAAACCCATACGAAAAACTGCTATTCACTCACCACAAAATGCCAGCTACCTCAATCTGTGTGAGGAAATGTAATCATAAGTGATGTTTTCATCGCTCTGTGGCATTTGGCAATTTATCTATCGATTTGGGCGCGGTTGTGCATTTGAGCAAAATATGCGAAGCTGGCAAGCCGTCAACTGAGGCGGGCGTGCAAATGTGGCATGTAAAGAGCTACTCTGGTCCAGAATTTCCCTTTAATGTATCACGGCGCAGAGAAAACTCATAAATTGACACATGGCAGCTCATGGAATATAAGCACACTGCCCTCTTGTGGCAAACTGACATTCAACTTTCTACTGGATGTTCTTGATGGATTTTCAAGTCTTCACAAGCACACTACAAATTGCACCAGTGGGCAACATCTCCAAGGCTGGTATCTCTTCCGTTGGATCTTACATTTGGGGACTTTCAAAGTCTACATAATGGAATCCTTGTAAAACACTTTTTTGAAGTTAATGGTGAAATAGCATAGAGGCAAATTCCCTCTCTCATACTTACAAAAATAGAATGTCACACTATCTATCCTACATTTCTCAACAATGCAAAAATAAACATCACACCATTTTCCCGTTCCACACTGTCATATACCCTTCAAGTCAGTTCTTCAATGCTACACAATTTCTTTGCAACACAATCTTCTTGCACCTCAGACTCTGACAACATATAGGACCAATACCATCTTGCCAGAAGGGGTGAAAATACTTCAACTACACAGTGTATTGCGAATCATAAAAGTGAATGAGGAAGTATGCCTCTTCCCCAAAATTCATGAATCTGCAGTGATCACCTACATGGGCAGTGCGCATATTAGCAAAAAGTTAACTAATAATGCACTTTTTGAGCATTTCCTTCAAGAAATCTGACTTCATTCTGGTATTGCACAAAATTAGCAAGTCTGCATTACTGCATTATGGTCCTGTGTGACCTTTTGAGCATTCTCAACACGTGAGGTCCCTCATGCATCAATTCTATCCCTTCATCACAACGGGAGTGACAGCCAAAAAATTTACTGAGCCCGTTTGGCTCATGCCAGTGCTGTATATAAAGCGAGTCTGGACAACTACTAAATTGGACGCCATGTTGTTACTCAGTCAGAATATTACACTTTAGAGGGTTAGCTTTCCCCGCACAGGAATATATATTAATTTATATTATAATTTATATTATAATGAAAGTAAGCCAAATAAGAGGTAGTGAACAATGGGCACTGCGCCTGAGTGCAATTTGGTAACGACACGGGCCAAGAAGATCACAAGAACTTCAAAAGAGCTTCAAAACTCATAAGCCAAAAAAAAAAAAAAAAAAGGTTGGCCAGACTCACTTTATATACTGCACTGGCTCATGCCATTTACTGTTTGATGAAGGATATGAACAGAACCTCTGAGCATCTGACGTGATGGTTGTACAAATCTGCATAAATATCAGATCCCGCTACATTTGGAGTGTGTCTTGTCCAAGAGCTTGGGCAAAACTTTCATGGATGAATTCCTGTAATACATTCTTACTTTACGTCTTTTTCACTTAACAGCACGAGGTCGGTGATGATCAACCCTCAAAGGAAAAGTACACAATTACACAATGTCTTCTTAACCTACACTTTAGACTTTACATAATTTTGGCTGGGCCTGATCCATACGTTTAATCAAATAAAACCTTGCAAAGCAAGCAACTTGGGGCATTCACATCATTGCAAACAATGGCCTACCTTGGAGGGTGAATAATTCTAATCATATTACAGCAGCAAAACTGCTTGTGCTATCAATGACAACAGAGGGCTCACTAGACACAAAGAGGAGCAAAAATAATAGAGGCAGTGGAGGGTTGAGGGACTGCTCCCTAGCAGCCACAGCACGTTTCCCTTACCACATCCACTCCCGAAGTGGTATCTACACTGCCGGACGATGAGGACAACGATGACGACAGAAGTATGTTTGGTTCTAGTAGATTGCTACCCGCTTGTCTCTCTGCTTGCTCCTCACCTTCGTCCGAGCCTTGAATGCTGCCGAGTTGAAATGGTGCTGCACAGGAGAGGATCAGGGAATTGTCGTTAAACAGAGTCGCATCCACACACACCTCAAACAACCACAAACATTTATTCAGCCTAAATTCCCATGGAGCAGGACAATATCAAGAGATCAACAGAACAAAGCATATGAGCAATATGAACACAGGAATCATGCAACTACTTTGCACAGCACAAGAGGGCCAGCACTCATGCATATCAAAATGAAATGAAATGATTGCATAATCTAAGAACATACCAATGTGGGTGTGTCTCCCAGATTAAAGTTGCAGGCAACAGACATACAGCAAAAAATATTGTTGACACTGACATAAATTGCACAAATTTTCTATACGCTCAATTCTCTGGCCTAACATTCTGTATTTTGGATGGCATGATGCATAAAAGTCAAATTGAGTGTCATCAGTAACAATTGTGAAGAATCATTTACATAACCTGAAATGCTCATTGTCGTCCAACAGGTATGTATCTCGCTGGACCAAAATGATTTCTACCTCACTTGGAAAATGTAATATGAATCACCGAACCACTGCAATTCAGATTTAAAGGGACTGTACAGTACTGATTGAGGTGGGGATTCATGTTTTGAACATTCCCAAGTGAGATAATGAGAAACCTCTATGAAATATGAAAGAGCATGTAATTCAGGATTCAACGTTTATTTGATGAAAATTGGTTTTAAAATGGCTGAGATATCAAAAAAAGTGAAAAAGTAAAAGGCGACAGGCCACGCCTTTTATTAAGGTCTCTTTGTTTCACCTTGTTTTCGGATATCTCAGCCATTTCAAAACCGATTTTTATCAAATAAACTTTTGATACCCCTTAGAATTGCATGCTCTTTGACACCTCATAGAGCGGTTTCTGACTATCTCGCAAAACGCTAAAAGCTAAATCCTCACCTCAACCCGAACTGTACACACCCTTTAAATCAGATATGAATCAATCACAACCATGTTTTCTGATACACTTTTCCTCTACTGTGAATCCAATCACTTCAAGAGTTCTAGTTTTTAATATGACAGGTAAAAGTAGTACACCTGTCAAAAAAAAATCTTCAAACTCACCCTTTCAGATTTAGAGACCTTCTTGTAGCCTCCTACACCGATGATGACAGGAGCGCCAAGGCTAAAGATGTCCCTCAGAAGGGGGTTCTCTTGGAGGTGTGTGTTGGTTCCTGAGCCCAAGGACTCCCTCAGAATGGCATACTGGTGGCGCCGAACCCACGACTCAATCTCAAGGGATTCCACCCCAAACTTGATGAGCTCTTGCGGAGAATACCCTTCCTAAATGAAGGAACAAGAATTGACATGTAAATAAGAAAGTTGTATGAGAATGTTAGGATAGAGCCTTACTGTATACATACTGTACACCAGAAATTTTTGTCTGCATGAAATTTTCACAAGTTTCGATAGGAGCCAAGATTGGTAAAAGTTAATTGCCAGCAAAAGTGTTTGTCTACACAATGCACTGAATGCCAGTGGATATTCCAAAGGGTTTCATGTCATTAACAAGGCAATCGCCGAATTGTGTCTCGCCCATTCGCGTACAAGGAATTAATATTTTTATAACTCCCACAAGTTAATTGACCTGCTTATGACCTTTGACCTTGTGGTGACCTTCAACACCCTAAGGGACATTCACCATCCAAGTTTGGTCACAAACGGACAAAGGGATCAAAAGTAATGAGCCATAATCGAAACGCGCCATAAAAACTTAACATTGGGCCCTAAAAATTTGTTGACCCCTTTCTGTGACCTTTGACCTTGTGATGACCTTTAACTTCCCAGGGGACATCTACCGTCCAAGTTTGGTCACAAACAGACATAGGGATCAAAAGTTATGAGCCACAATCAAAACGCGCCCTAAAAACATAACATTGGGCCCTAAAAGTTTGTTGACCCCTGTCTGTGACCTTTGACCTTGTGACGACCTTCACCTCCCCAAGGGACATCTTCCATCCAAGTCTGGTCACAAACGGACAAAGGGATCAAAAGTTATGAGCCATAAACGAAATGCGCCCTAAAAACTTAACATTGGGCCCTAAAAGTTCGTTGACCCCTGTCTGTAACCTTTGACCTTGTGGTTACCTTCAACTTCCCAAGAGACATCTACCATCACCCAAGTTTGATTGCCATTGTAGCAACATGTGCTGAGTTACGTGTGATAAGAGAGTCTTGCAAGTAAACTTTAACGTATGACCTCAAATGACCTTTGACCTTATCATGTGACCTCTTATGGCACCATAACATGAAGGTACCCCCAGTGCATCCATCACCCAAGTTTGATTGCCATTGTAGCAACATGTGTCGAGTTACATGTGATAAGAGAGTCTTGCAAGTAAACTTTAACGTTTGACCTCAAATGACCTTTGACCTTATCCTGTGACCTCCAACGGCACCATAACATGAAGGTACCCCCAGTGCATCTATGACCCAAGTTAGGTTGTAATCCAAGCAACTTATGTGAAGTTATTTGTCAAAAGAGAGTCTTGCAGGTAAACTTTAACATAGAAAAGAGAGTCTTGCACATACTCTTTAATATATGACCTCAAATGACCTTTGACATCATCACATGACCTCTGACAACACCATAACATGAAGATACCCCTAGTGCTTCTATCACCCAAGTGTGGCTGCCATTGCTGTAACAGATGCCAAGTTATGCATCATAAGAGAGTCTTGCAGGTAAACTTTAACATTTGTGACGGACGACGGACGGACGACGGACGGACGACGGACGGACTACGGACGGACGACGGACGGACGCCATTTGGATCCCTTAGTCTCGCCTTCACCTCCGGTGGGCGAGACAAAAAGGACATCAGCTCCACTTCTGCACAAGTTTCATGCCACAAATGTTTCTGGTTTTACAGCAATCATTAACCACAATGAGACAGCACCCTTTTCACTTCATGCTATTTCAACAGTACTTTCAGTTTCATTAGTCGATTTCTACTATGCATATATTACTCAGTATTTCAACAGTAATATTCATGATACCATAACATATGATTTGCATAGTACTGAGACAGTAATTTTAGCATGTCGGTATTGGTGACCACACTACTACCACATCAAAGCATGCAAGCATCTCAGATGAAAATGCAGCCACATCAAACGTCTAGTACCTCGATGGTGTGTATGATGTCACGGAAACTTGACCTCTGCTGCCGTCGGTCTTTCTTGGCGCGATACTTGTTGCTGTCGGTGGCGAGCCCTCTGAGCTGCAGTATTAGCTCGTCAATGTCGTCCCCTTCAAACTCCTGTGCGGGGAAAGGACAAGGAATCATGGCGCTGCTATCAGTTCCATCATTGTCAACGTCATCCAACACCACACACCATTACTATCATCATCGAGGCATCATCTTCAAGCACCATCACCACATCATCATCATCACCATTATCAACATCATCTTTGTAGAAGCAATGGGCTGCAGCATCATTCTTTTCAGTATTCCAAACTGTATGTATGACAGGGATTTTCAATATTAAGAACTCTCTGGCTATCAAATTTTTAGAACACTTTGTTACTGAAATTAATGTATGGTCTCTATGGCTGAAAGCCTCACTGATTTCCAATTTATAGATTGCTTTTTATATGTTTTTGTTACGTTGACTTTCACCAAAATTCTAATTCTTGAGTAAAGTAATACCTACTTTAATTATCTCAGCGTGTGACTGTTAGCTACAACACAACATGTGATGAAATTTTTTGCATCAAGTTGTTTTTATTGCAGCTGTCAAACTGCACTACATCAACATATTTTTTTTTAATGTCAATGTAGGGCAATTGATAATCAGTTGCAACACAACATTTATTACATATACAAAACAGATTTTCAGTTTACAGTTTTGTCACACTTTTACTTTCAAAACTGGTTTTTAAAGTACAAATGGAAGAAACAAAACCCCCTTTTACCAACCAAAGTCTGTTTATGAACACAGGATTATGTTATGGTCAATCATGGTCTGCCATTATATCAATCTTAGCTTTGTCCAGTACTGATAAATCTAAGCATACTACTTGCAAATGTAGAAACCCAATGGATATAAACATCCCCATTCCTCATGAGTAGTGCATGAATCCCCACTAATCTTCTCTTCACACATGAAATACATGAACATGCATTTCTATTTGTATCAATTACTTCAAAGCATTCTTACCTCGTCCTCTTCTCTGGCGAGCTCATACAACATAGCTATAGCTTCTCCTGCTACTATTCTAAGGTTGACGTCTTCACAAGACAATAGATCTGGGAGCTTAGGTAAATGCCTGGGCAGAGACATAGGAAAAAGGAATACAAAGACAAACATTTCAACACACAATCACCAATGGACAAAGCAGAAAAAGAAGCAACATCTTATATCTTATATCTTATATCAACATCTTGAATCTTATAGGACAGGAAAACTGGCCTTTACCTAGGGAAATACTGACGTTACTTGATGTAATCAAATTACATAATTTTCATGTACTGGTCTGAAAAGTAACATTTGCAAACCTATCAATCAATGCACAGTTGACAATATTGCTTAAGACCAGACAAATGCAGAGTGCCCGAAAGTATACAAACATATTACACTAGAAAGCACACCAAATAGCAAGGACTTCTCCTTACTCGTGAGATTAGTATCTTATACATCTTCTCTGGGAAGAAGACAAGCTGGTACTGAAAATTCCGTGCTCACAGCAAATGAACATATTCAACATGGTGACACAACATATGCTCCTGCAACAGTTGCTCTGGTTTTTCTCCAAAGACTTAGGGGGTAGGAGTAGGGTTGTGATAGGGTTTTAAGTTTAGTTTGATGTGACTGTAGTGAGGATAGGGATTAGGGTTAGGATTATGTTTGTGGGCAGGTTTAATGTTTGGCTTAGGGTGCAGATATTTCATGGGGGCAATTGTCGCAGGAGCAAATGTCATGGAACCATTCAACAGACGGGACAAAAAAAAACGAACAAACAAACTCACACACACACACACACACACACATACTAAACTATCAATGATGCTGAGAACTGATAAACAAAGAAAGGTGTTACAGTTGGATGTCAAACTCCTAGGACCAAATCTCTGTCACAGATATGATCAATAGCTCTACTGTACATGGAAAGGATACTTACGTGTCTACAATGTGGTATATCCTAGAGGGTGGGGTGATGGACAGTAATAACATCCAAGCGCTGAGGGCGGCTGTGTGAAGAGTGGAGACACCAGGCTTGTGGGTGGGGCTCGAACCATCTCCCTTTAGATAGGACTGGCTGAAAACGTCCTCAAGAGCATTCATACAGCTACACACGGTCTGGTAAAGGGCACACAAAAAAATAATAATATATGTAAACCTTTCACTACTCTCAGTAATGATTGCACGTAAGGCTTGGAGAATGACACCAAAATATATTTTGTCGGCAGGGTTTACAAGACCTTGTATCTCAAATTTTGGTGGAAATCATTTTTTTTTTAAATTAACATATAATCATTTAAGGGATGTTCTGTTCAAAGCCTATATGTCTTACCCCAAACATTGAAGCCACCACCGCATGTCAAAGGAAAGGTGATCCCATAAATATGTTGTAGTGCTTTGGCTACCATGTTTGTTTGTTTTTTCTCTCTTGATCATTTACGATATTTTGACAAATGAGGTCTTGTCGCTACAACAGCAATACGAGGATTGACTGAACACAGCAATATTGGTAGAATGCATCAGAGAAGTTTGAGGGAAAGTGGATAATCTGTTCGAATGTGAGGAATTTTTAAAGTTTCATTAGCATAATGTGACACCACAAAAGACTCACCGCAAAGTCTCCAGCAGCTATGAAAGTGCCCAGTCCCAAAGCTGTGGCACACTGGTGGAAAAAAAAAAGAAAAAAAAAAGATTGACAATAGTATACAACTTAGCTATGAAAAAAAACAAGAGACCCGCGGGTCTAGCGCTCACCTGAGTATCGCAAGTTCACCTTTCACGCAGTCACTAATCTAAATTATTCACAGCTCTACCAAAATTTGACCAGGCACTCTCAAGTAGAAGATGAAAATGTACAATAAGGTCCCATTTTTTTAAAGATTCCTTAATTTGGGGGGATTGGGGCCCCCTGGGGCCCTCTGGGTGGGGCATGGTGCTCATTTTGATAAATTGTGATCCTGATCCCCTAGGGATGCTACTTGCCAAGTTTGACGAAAATCCATCATGAGGTTTTCAGGAAGAAGATGAAAATGTACAATTTAGGCCCCCATTTGGACCTTCCCAACCACCCCACCCCCCCCCCCTCCCCGAGGGGCACCCCTGGATCTCCTATGAACAAACTTGAAACTACAGTCATTAATGTACTCACTCATAGTATTATCTTAGCTCTATAACTTCTGATACTAGAGAAGATTTTAAAAGATTCCTTCATTTTGGGGGTGTGGGCCCCCCGGGGGCCCCCTGGGTGGGGCATGGTGCCCATTTTAACAAATTGAGATCCTAACCCCTTAGGGATGCTACCTGCCAAGTTTGGTGAAAATGGGTCATGGGATTCTTAAGAAGAAGATGAAAATGTACAATTTAGGCCCCATTAGAACCCCTCCCCACCCCCCTCCCCTGGGTCCCAAGGGGGGCACCCCTGATTCTGCCATGAACAAACTTGAAACTACAGTCATCAATGTACTAACTCATAGTATTAACTTAGCTCTATCACTTCTGGTTCTAGAGAAGAAGATTTTTACAGATTCCTTAATTTTGGGGGGTTTGGGCCCCCCTGGGGACCCCCTGGGTGGGGCATGGTGCCCATTTTAACAAATTGAGTTCCTAACCCCCTAGGGATGCTACCTGCCAAGTTTGGTGAAAATGGGTCATGGGATTCTTAAGAAGAAGATGAAAATGTACAATTTAGGCCCCATTAGAACCCCTCCCCACCCCCCTCCCCTGGGTCCCAAGGGGGGCACCCCTGATTCTGCCATGAACAAACTTGAAACTACAGTCATCAATGTACTAACTCATAGTATTAACTTAGCTCTATCACTTCTGGTTCTAGAGAAGAAGATTTTTACAGATTCCTTAATTTTGGGGGGTTTGGGCCCCCCTGGGGGCCCCCTGGGTGGGGCATGGTGCCCATTTTAACAAATTGAGTTCCTAACCCCCTAGGGATGCTACCTGCCAAGTTTGGTGAAAATGGGTCATGGGATTCTTAAGAAGAAGATGAAAATGTACAATTTAGGCCCCATTAGAACCCCTCCCCACCCCCCCTCCCCTGGGTCCCAAGGGGGGCACCCCTGATTCTGCCATGAACAAACTTGAAACTACAGTCATCAATGTACTAACTCATAGTATTAACTTAGCTCTATCACTTCTGGTTCTAGAGAAGAAGATTTTTACAGATTCCTTAATTTTGGGGGGTTTGGGCCCCCTGGGGGCCCCCTGGGTGGGGCATGGTGCCCATTTTAACAAATTGAGTTCCTAACCCCCTAGGGATGCTACCTGCCAAGTTTGATGAAAATCGGTCTTGGGGTTTTCAAGAAGAAGATGAAAATGTAAAAAGTTTACGCACGACGCACGACGGACGACGGACGACGGACGACGGACGACGGACGACGCACGACGCACGACGGACGCCGGACGAAGGGCGATCGCAATAGCTCACTTGAGCCTTTGGCTCAGGTGAGCTAAAAACCCAAAAAAAAAACCCCAAAAAAAACATCCATTGACACATTAACACAAAATTAAAAAGTGAACCAATGTTTCAAGCAGCTATCATATCTTTTCATAATTTTTTAGATACTATAAAAAAAAAAATCTGATTATTGATGGACAAAGCATGTCAACACTAAGCATGTCAACACTATGTGAGAGTTCTGTGAATCTTCCATAGTACTAATTCCCTTTTGTTCTTTCAAATTCATTTCATCTGCTGAAGATTCCTACTAAAGGTATCACATCCTCATGCTGTGCTACTTGGGGTGCCCAAGGGATGCATTACCTGATTCTTTTTGCATCTTTGTATATTAGCGAATATATCGCTGCACCTGACTAGTGTTAGAATATTCAGTATGTGGATGATGCAGTGATGATGCAGGAAAGACCATCAATGCCTATTTTATAATGATAACTGTTTTAGTTATAAATGTTGCGTCAAGGTATTATGTTGTCATGGTGTATGTCAATACCTCTCTGTTTCACTTTCAGTTGCTCTGTGTGATATGTCTTCGGGGCCACGTTTTATCAAAACATAAAATCGATTTTAAATTTCCTTAACACACAGGCAGGCTGCCATAGACTTACAGTTGAAATCAACTATATAATCAATTTTAACTCTTCATAAAACAGGGCCCGGGTGTACTTGTAATGTATATCCTGTATTTTTGTTGTTATACCCAATTTAAGAACAGTTTCCATTTTGGACAAAAGAGTAGAATTAGATCAATCATCAAGAGGAACATCTGCAGATGACTACAAAAGTATTTTAGAAACTGCCAAGAGGAACATTTGCAGATGAAATTCAGACTGAGGTAGAACTGGGGAGGTGTGTGTGTACAAAATGGCCCCTTATCCTCTGGGACTTCCCAGGCGCTACTCACACTAGCCCTGGCCGCCGGTGCAGCCGTCTTGTCCTGCAGCTTGGTCAGCAGGATTGGCCTCAGGGCAGCGAACACCTCGTCACACTCTGCCCCCGCCCCCAGCTGGATCCACAAGATGTTGGCCACCTTTGCCGCCAGCGCCTGCTCATCAGCTTTGCCTGAGAACAGATAATCAATGAAAAAAAAAAAAAAAGCACTATCAAAATAAGTCCAGCAAAGTCATTGCAAAATTAACTGATTGATATTTACACAGTACTGGCTATCAAAACTGGTATTTGCAATGACAGTAGTTAGTGACATAACCCTTGTACCGTGGTCCATAAGAAAAGCATCCCATCGAGCATATTAGAACATTTTCAGCTACTGTCCAGGGCAAGGCAATTAATCTAGTCAAGTATTAGGTCCACGGTTGAAATGGTACTGTTAGGACAAGTTCTGACATTTTATAAGCACTATTTCACAAACTTTGTTTCATAACATCTTCATGCATGCTTTGCATATATAAAGAAAAAAAAAGAAAAAAAAGACAGAAATACAGAGACAAACACAGGAAAGAATCATATTAACACAAGAGCTAAGAGAGTGGGAAAAGAAAAAGATAATGGAATTAGGCAGGGACTTGTGACATCAGTTTTGAAGATGACACAGGCATTACCAGAGCTATGTTATTGAGCTTTAAGAGGGGTCCTTTTTAAATCTTTTTCATCCCTTTAAGATAGTGTTTCATCCACGAAGCAAATGAATCAGACTTCTTTAGAATAACCTCAATTTGATATATTAACTTCTACAGTTTGAAAAGATCTTCCTTCTATGATACCAACACCTTAGATTGCGCATACTCAGTAAAATCAGCACTAAGGGGACATAGAAAGGTTCTACAGTTTGAAAATATCTTTCTTCTATGATACCAACACCTTAGATTGCGCATACTCAGTAAAATCAGCACTAAGGGGACACAGAAAGAAACTTTAAGAAAGAACTTAAAACTGTAAATGCACAAAAATTACACTTGGTTGATTCTTTGGAGGACCATCTGCCCTCATGGAACCCACCTTTTCTGCCAATCTACAATGTATGTCTCACCTTTCTTTATACACTTTTCTAGACAGTCTGCAATGGTGATCTTTCTGCTGTCTACAAAATCAAAGATGTACTTCCTAGCCAAGGCTGCTCGAATACCTTCCAAACAGTGTTTTCGGCCAGCAGCACTGTAATAAATGAGGACAGACAATTCAGACTACATGTACATTGTATCAAGGCATGGCAATCTCTCAGCATACTGCAGAGCGAATTTTACTTATGTTACAAATAACATGGCGCACAAATCTAAATACGAATACATTTCAGCCATATAAAGCTGTACCACACAAAGAAACACAAAAACCTTCATAAAATTATATTATAATTTCTTGGTTCTTCTTCTCTGGGTGTCTTTTTTTTTTTCCATTAAAACAAAACTGATTTTTTTTTATATGCCATAAATCTACACAGCGGCAGAGTCACCTCTAAAATGAAATAATTTGCTTGCTTCTAGCCAATGTTCTATTTGAAAAGAAAAGGGACATGATTGCAATAAAGTGTAGGTCAAGGGTGAATTCTACAAATGTCCTGTGGTAATCTAAGCCCGGAGACTACCCCATGTCATCTAGAGAACAACAGTACATGCTGGGGAAGGCATTCAAACAAGTCAAATATATTTCTGTGGCATGAAATACGGCACAAGTTGTGAATGACATTGTGCGTAACATTAATAACTGAAATTTCTCTACACACTCTTGTATTTATAACTATATAAGCATACGGACATGTGCAGAATAACAAAAGAGCTGGGTTTTCATTGTAACAATGGGTACCTTGTACATGTATATCACTTTCCCTCACAATACATTTTGTCGGTACACGAAAATTGTCCAATAAATGGTAAATTCATTCCATTTTTTTTTTTTTTTTTTTTTTTTTTTTTTTTTGTTAAATGGGGATAGAGATCCAGCACCATCTGCTCTCTCACTACTGAACTGGAAGAAGGATACTAACCTTTTCTGGGTCGTGCCATCGATGAACTCTCTTATCTTCTCCTCAAAGGCATCTTGACTGCTGCTCTCATCCACTTCATCTAGACCATGACTTGCCACAGCTGGATAAGTGAGGGCATGGGGGAGGGGGAGAGAAAGGTGGAAGAAAAGCGAGAACAGACAACATGCAAGTGTTACTTCAAATACTTGTGTACATGTATCTCATATATATTTCTACAATGCTGGTAAAACAACATACAGGGTACCCTACACTGTAAAATTGACAGCAATAGTACACATACATGTATACCTTCACAGTACATTCCTTGGGATGTACAATTTTAAGATGAATATCCCCAAATGATTACTGTACCCTTTACTTGATTCTCACTCAAATCTTTCTGAGCAGAACTGTCCCTATCTCTTATCCTCCCGTCCCCCTCATTGCAACCTCAACATCTGGATTGCCATGGCCCGTTGACTGTCATTATTTGCCTGCTGTAAACTCTCCTTATGACAGTCAGTGACACTTCCCTTCTTCCCCCTTCTCTTTCTCAGGTCTCCTTTCTCCAAAGAAGAGTCCTTTGAAGGACTACTGTGCATAACCTACATTGTAGGGTGCTATGGCTATTAAAACCTCTCTTATTCATTTACATTACCATGCAAACATTTAAACACATAGCATTAACACTTGTACAATGTATGTATGAAGAGTATGTAAAATACTATTTGTTCTACAAGATTCCTACCAATGTGTACAATGTACATATACACTGTAAAAATATTTGTATGTACATTGTCATGAATCTCTCACTCCAAATCACATATTTACTGAACATACATGTACAGTTTGTATATGTACACTGTGTTTGTCAGGTGTGCAGTATTCCTGCATATTGTGCACATCTTATTTTGCTGGTTTATTGTTGTTTTAGAAGCTATTCATTCTTCAATGAGACAAACGAAAAAGAGTTGTGGTGGTTTACACCTTCCTGCTAGTTAAAGTACGTACAAATGTACATTTGTACTGCATACATGTACATACATTGGTGTACTATACAGGTGTACTTTGGCAGTACTGCGTTCTCAGCAAGCATCTCACCAGATGTATGACATGGACTGATGTCTGAAACGTGCATATGAATTTCTTATCAAGAAATTGGATGAAATGTTTGATGATACACTGCCTACAAATGTACTTAAACACTGTGTGGTACCTACTGTAGCAGCACACCGAGAAAGAGAGCAGTAAAGAGAAAGGAGTAAATTCCATGACTATAGCAGCACTTGACTCTGTTATGTCAGCATTTACAGTTTGTGTCCTTACAGTGACCCTATCTCGTGTCTATACACGTTATTTGTATACCATTGCACACATGTACCGTGTACATGTACATGTACAGTGTAGTTAGTACTGGTGCCTTGAAGTACCGGTATTAGACAATGTACTTCAGTAGCAGTATCCTACATTGTGCAACAGCTGAGCAGCCATATGTTTGACTACTGGTCATTATGTGTGTGTGTGTGTGTGTGTGTGTGTGTGTGTGTGTGAGCGCGCGTGTGTGTGTGTGTGTGTGAGTGGATTGATCATATTCTGCAAGTACAGTGTACTTATACTACCATATCTGTGCACTTCATGGTGTGTATTTCTCTTGCATTTCTTACTGTTAGTCTAAGCAGAAATCAATTGAACAGCATGCATACATGGAGATACATTGTAACGGGGTACATATTGTATGCTTATTACAGGCAAATAGGCTGTACAAAATAAAATACACAATTAGAGTAGAATAGAATGTGACTGGGCAGGACAGAAGAGGAAATAAAAAAACCTGTTCATATTTAGACATCAGCTAAAATTTGTCACTCTAACATCTCTCTACACATAATGTTTGTAAGAGTCTAATACAGAAATTGTAATTCAAATTTATTTTCTTAAAATATGTCATTACTATCAATTAATGTTTAAAGATCTTTGCTTTCCCTTTCTGATTTCCCACAAAAACTGGAAGCATTCATCATCCAGTTCAAGTGACTAAACAAAAGAAATACTAGTGGCACGTGGCAATTTAATATCCTCATTATTCACACATCCGTCACTCCATTTCATACACCCACGTTGCTGTATGTGTCCTGTGAGTGGCATCCAATGAATGCTTGTTTTGGAATCAACAACAAAATGAAGACCTTTGGTGTCACTCCCCCGCTGCTGCGTCATTGAGAATGCAGCCTGCAAATCAGAGGACCAGTGTGTGTGCACTGTTCTGGTCTCCCTGTCAAGTGTGCGATGACGTGGTATAATGAAGAGGTCGTCACTGACCCTTATTTCCCCATGGACATCTTGGTATCTATTTCAAGCTTCTGTGAGATACACATGTACTGTAGGCATACTGTGATAAGACAGCATCGATAAAGGTCACCTCACTCATCCCAGCTGCTGCATTATCACACTCACCATCCCCGCTGAAACACATAAATTATGAACTCTTTTGCAGCATCATACAGTACACGTTGTACATTGTACATGTGACCCCTTAAACAGTGTACTGTAGACCTTATTGACTATTGTAGTACAGTACAGGAGTTTTTCATACACAATATCATAACTAAATGTACATGTACAAATGTACATGTGTATCTCTAACAAAATAGAGCATGATTTATTTTCAGGGAGCTGTCAAAATTTCTCAACTTTCTCCCAAAATGGAATATACAGAGAAGTACTGTGATATGACATGTAATTAAAGTATCTGTATGAATCAACATCAACAAAGAGATCACTGAAACAGGTGTTTCACTATAGCATAATGACAACATGTGTGCAGTTCTCTCGGCTCTGCGAAAATTGCATTTCTGCCTACATTGTATTTGTTATTACCGGTACATGTACTGTACATTGTAAGTCTGTTCTGTTGATTGTCTATCATTTGACATTTTAATGCAACTTTAAAGAGTGCTACACTTACACATAGTACCGGTACCAGTGTATACAGACCACTGTCAATTAATAACGTTTATTGATAATCAAAATAATAGAAATAAAGGATAAACAATAATAATAACAGAACCTACAATGTACATTTGTACCTGTTGTTTGAAATTGCAAGTACCAAGCAGACAAAACAGAATTGAAAGCCCAGTGACATTGCAGGGCTACCTACTACACTGTTACTGTAAATATGCATGCCAGTATGCATGGTAATCTTCAAACAAAAAGTAAATAAAAAAGAAAAAATCAGTTCACTGCCCTCAAACACACACACTCAAACATACATGTATTCACTCATTATTTACATGTATGCACATACTGTATTATGTATCAAATCCTCTTTACGTACATGTATGTACACACACTCCAAGAGTGATCTGACAATCATAATGAAATACCATATCTCTTCTGAAGGTAAAATAAAATGTACATACTTCAAAATGTATACTTGCCATTGGAATAATACCTTTTCACTTAAAATATTATAAAAAAATAATAAAAAAACATCAAGCGATGGGCTTTAAAGCTTTCCCTACCTTCTTCTATACTGTCTGGTTCGGACATATGGCTGCTGGTCACACTAGCTGTCTCCTCCAGTAAAAAATATGGCGAGTGATCAGTCTGACAAAACTACACAGTATCTCTTGGTGGAAATTGGTCAGAAGGCAGTGGCAATGTACACAGTTTTTTGACAAGATGGGTTGTAAAGAATACCATATGCCACATGACAGTCTCTCACTTCAAATGTCACATCATTCTGCTATGGACAACGTGATACAAAACAATTAGTGTGTATCACCTTGGCTAATCTAAAGTAGCAGCAAATCCATCGGGTAAACACTTCACACCACCTGCCATTTTTCACAGCAGACATCTCAAATCCCCAATCCAATTGATATCACTACAGTATGTACATTGTATCATGTACATGTACAGTACATACACAAGGAGTGGTAGCTCGGACAGGACATTACAGTAAATAAGCATTTCTGCTGTCCTATCTGTGTAGTTTAATAGATTGTTGCTATTAAGTTTCTTCTACACTTGTATGTACTACAACATACATGTATAACAGTAGTTTTTTGTATCAAAACTTGATATCTTAATCTGATGATTAAGTCATCACTGTAAAACTAGAAATTTTTGTAGATATTAATTTTTGCAAATTTCAAGAGGAGCCAAGATTCGCAAAAAGTAAAGTGCATGTGCAAGTTTTTGCCTACAAATTGCATTAAATGTCAGTCACTGAAAAAAAAAAAATAAATCTGCTGGCTCTAATTCACAAAGGTTTCATGCCCTGAATATTTGTGGGTTTTACAGTACATTCAAGATGGTGTAATGTACAAGTGTACATGTTGCACTCTTTGTGAACATGACAAATCTTTGATACTTGGGCTCAAAACATCAAAATTTGCAAATTTGAAGTAATAGAGTATTAAAAAGTTTAATGATCTCCGTCTTGATTTACACGCTTGTATTCTTGGCAAATACGACAGCAAGACTGGCAAGTCTAGAGGATAACCAGTTTCTATTCAAACTGTGCAACATTTTCCCAGTTTGATTTACTGTATAATAAGCTCTCTTTTTTTTCCTGCTTTACTTCCTTTACTGTGCTAAAAACATGAAGAAAGATGACAAACAGCACACATTTTGTCTGTGTTTTTACGAACTGGCACAGTGACGCACGCTAAGCGAAAATGCCATTCAGAGTTCCTGTTCAAAGATTGTATTAATTTCAAGACATGTTCGGTGATTGTTCTTGTCTTGTTTGTGAGACATTTTGACAGGATGATGACAGAGGAAGTTCTTCTTGCTATTCATGGGGGACAGTCCTAAAGATGACACCATTTGCAAAGCTTTCCTCCAAATGAGAACCCCAAGCCCGCCTCAAGCCAAGGAAAATAGAGGAAAAGACACCACAAAGTATAGAGCATTGAGAGTATACATCATAGAAGACGGCAGTTTCATGAAATTCATACGTGTGGAAAACAAGATGAATTAACAGAAGACATCTGGAAAAAAGAAGGCA
The DNA here is from genome assembly GCF_040938485.1 of Diadema antillarum. Taxonomy (NCBI): domain Eukaryota; kingdom Metazoa; phylum Echinodermata; class Echinoidea; order Diadematoida; family Diadematidae; genus Diadema; species Diadema antillarum. The sequence continues at coordinate 2,486,742 of NW_027271028.1, forward strand.
CTGAGGAATGAACGTCAACCATGACCATCCGGCATCACGACAAACAGGAAACTTTTTCCTCATTCACGTAACCATGACAATTTTAGTGCCAGCTACGATGACGACTATGATACAAATCCGTGTTGTGCGTGCAGGAGAAACACCCCTCCAAGGCACAACAGGAACATCATCGAAATTTTCACACAGGTGGCCTGTGACGAGCCAGGATGCATCATTGGAGTAGCAGAAGTATTACACCGAGCAGCAAACGTATATATGTACGGAGAAAATGATGACTTCAATGCCCTTTAAAGAGAGAGAAAACTAAAAAAAAAAGTTATCAAATTTAAATACATTTAAAAAACATAAAACGTATCTAAGTGTACCTCGTGTGTATTCAATATATTTTGAATGGATGATGAGGTGAAATAGCAAATAGCAAACATAATTTTGTGAAATGTTGGTGCTTGTGCAATATTTCTAACTTAAGATTATCAATAATGTATGAGAGTGTGTTGTACAATATGCAAAAGACCGAGAGGCATGAAAGGTTGTAACAACAAGGCAAAACAAAAACAAGAAATGAATGTGAAAAAAACAATTAACCACTCATTCAATTTATCTCAATTATGATTACAAGATTCCTACTGAAATTCAATTAAAATTCATCAAACAGTCCTTCAAAAAGTGATATTGCGGGTCAAGGTTTTCAAATATATTCAAATAGAATTGAGGGGAAAAAATGACGGCTAGAAAAGAAACAACAGCATGTTGGAAACGCATAATTTATATGCGCTTTATACATAACTGTGTACAGCTGTATTGTCAATGGGGGGGGGGGGGTTGGTTTCAAAGTACAGGGCAACCGAGTATGGAAAAAATAACACCCCATGCATTAATTCGAAGCCGCCAGCAGGAGACTAGATGTTTGGTAGAGCGCGTACAAGTACAAATAATGTACCTCAGATCACATGTTCAGCGAGTGAGCGCTTGTGAATCCGGATTATTTTCTCCACATGATGTCAGTAAAACTTCAGGCAAATCATGATTTACGTTTCCATTGATAGAAATGAAATTAACGTTAGGGTGTCGATGTGTTGGACACCCAACCATACTACGTGCTGCTTTCATTCACTCAATCAATCCACTTACCCTAAGCTAACGATAATATCTTTTATAATTTTAGACACATGCATACGCGTGTATTCTGTATTGTGTTGATAATATGGCTTACCAGTTACCATACAAACTTGTAACTACCATAAATTGAGCGCAAGCATTGCCATGGACATGGGTCATGGCACGAGCATGATTAACATGAATGAAATCATAACTTGATATCAAGATAAGCATGACAAATGGCATAACCATACAAACATTAGCATAATATGTGGTGTATCAGTGGGAACCGTATCAGTATGATGATGTCACTGACACTGTTAAACCGTAACGTGTCGTTAGATTCAAATCGGCGCAGCTGTGAAGCAGTGAAATAGTGTTAGGTTTTAGAGTTGGCTTTCTTCTTTTTTTCCCCCCTTTTTCTTTGCTCTCTCCCTCCCTCTCTTTCTCTTTGAGCAATATTGGCGTATTACCCTGAAGGAAGAAAACACTATATTTGTGGCTGTCCCTTCTCTGAATTATGCGGCAAAAGTCATTCATTCCAGGCTTATGACACAGGCAGTGCAGTGCAAGGTGGATGAAAAAGCAGCACACACATATCGCCACATGAAGGTTTGATGGCAACAGCGCGGCGAGCCATGCATACGTGATCGTGCAGTTGATCACGTTAACAATCCGATAAATATCTTACCTTTTTTCCTCTTGTTTGTCCGCGGCATAATGGACTCCAATAACTTACTCTACTATAGAATAAACTAAGTTTCAAGATGTAGGCAGCTGTTGTATACTTCTCGCGTATTTATCAAAAAATTCGGCAATAAACCGGAAAAAGAGTGAGGAGATTGTTGTCTGTTCGCCGTACATATTTGTGTTTACCCCAATAGCATTGACTTCGAGTTAGAAGTGCGCGCGCAAGCGTTCGACTCCAGCATGTATTGAATGGGAGAATCGTAAAGCATTGTGGGAGGGCATTTTACCGGCAATCGTAGTGTACAAGGTACATGCTGTGTTCAGTGGTTGTGTTCATGTGTTGCATGCATTGGTGCAATCATGCATCTAGTGAAGTACGTACTAGATGAGCATACTGTGATATAATTCTGCGCACAAGAAATTTTGTGCGGTATTTTAGTGACTAGTGTACCCAAAAACACGCACGCACGAAAAGAGAAATTACGTCATTCATCTTGGTAAAAACGTATTTACAGTGTATTTCTCTTCTTTTTTTTCACGACAGGAAATAGTAAATTAACAGACAGAATGAAGAAAGCTCACACGTGGTAAGCAATCTTGAATGTAGGGAATTCTCATGTTAGACCTGTTAGACATATTAGACGAAAGGGATGGATGGTCTCTATAATAATGTATATGATTCCCAAAGTATTCCCTAGAACTCATGTTAGAGTATAAAACAGTACAGAATTTGATTTCATTCAATTTCAATTTCAATCTATTTTCACAAACCATTCACAAACACAAACGCTTGTGGGGACAAGTACATAGTTTTGTATAATTACAACAACAACAAAAAAACATTGAACGAGGTTGATGTTTACATGGAATGTTGCGTGGGACCTTGAGAAAGCACAGCTTGTAAAACAAGGTGTAATCTTGTTTTCTTGTCCTAAACAAGTCGATTTGCCGAGTTTCAAGAACTTGTCATTTTGACTTCTTGTCCCGAATAAGTCGACTTCCCGAGTTTCAACAACTCGTTATCATGTCTTATCGTCCCAAACAAGTCGACTTGCCGAGTTTCAACAACTCGTTATCATGTCTTTTTGTCCCAAACAAGTCGACTTCCTGAGTTTCAACAACCTGTCATCTTGACTTTTTGTCCCAAGCAAGTCGATATTCCGAGTTTCAACAACACGTTATCATGTTTTCTTGTCCCAAACAAGTCGACTTTCCGAGCTCCAAGAACTCGTCATCTTGTATTTTTGTCCAGAGCAAGTCGACTTGCCGAGTTTCGGCAGCTCATCATCTCGTCTTCTCTTCCAAAACAAATCGACTCAACAACTCAGCTTCTTGTCTTTTTGACATAAACAAGTCGACTTGCCGAGTTCCAATAACTCGGCTTCTCGGTATTTCGCCTGTCTTCTCGTCTTCTTATCTCGTCATCTGGTTGGCACTTTTAAGCTTCCGTAGAAATGACTGTTACCGGAAATTGCTCAGTCGTCTTCTTGTTCGGATCCACTATATTCACCTATTCTTCCTTTCATTTATTGCTTTGTTGTTTGCCTTCTGTTTCTCAATTGCAGGTTTAATGGAAACATTTTTAAAGGTGGAAATCCATTTGAGAGAAAATCCAGTATATCTAATCTTTTGGCGATTGCAGATCCGTAATGACAAGTAACCATTCCCCTGAACAAAAGGGCCAAACATGACGAGCGCCATCACTATACTGAACATGACAAATGAAATGAAGAAAATCATGGGACAGACTGCAATTTTTCTTTTAAAAAATGACGCCCCCCCCCCCACACACACACACACACAGACACCGTCACACACAAATACACATACATAATATATACACCCACACATGAGATCAGAAGAAATTGTTCAAAGAATGCTGACTGCAACACTGATGTGATTTAGTGAACAATACAGATGATCAAAGTTTAGGAAACCTGCCTTTCAGCATTGTGCCATACGTGGCGTCTGGTTTCAGGGCGACAAAAAGCAAATTGTTCCCATTCTCCCGTCACCGAACTTATTCTGCTTCGTTATTGTGCTTCAGCTCAGGCAACCCCAAAACAGCTTCAGTCGACCTGTAGGGACCTATTACGAAAACTTCTCGATTATATATCAAGAGCTTTTGGGCCTTTGTTCTCTCAGAGAGGTATTGACGGCGCTTTTTATCAGTCATGTCAGGTAAGACATTGTAAGAGTCATAGTTTTGTTGCTATCATTTAATAACAGTATAAGAAAAAGAATAATAAGAAATGTATTCTGTTAAAGTGAGAGGGGAATATTCATCCCATATTGCCAGCATGCGTGATAGCATTTATAGGCATATCAGCTTTGTGTGTACGTGTCTGTCTTTGTGTGTGACTCTAACTTCTGTCGGCAATTTACAGACTAGCGGAGAGAAATATGGTTTATACTGACAAAAAAAAAACACATAACAAAAAGAGACAAACAAACAAACAAACAAACAAACAAACAAATAAGGACAACATCCAGTCAAATCTTTGGGGCTCTCCATGCATTATAACATACTGCTGTGAGATGGTGTAGGCCTGTATAGATACTATCGGCCGTTAGCCTGCATGCAAATTATATTTTAGGGTAGCGCTAGTACAGGCCACGTAATTCATGTTTTCTTAGAAAATTCTTGATGTTAGCAATAATAGCCTAATGAAGATAGTTCCAATATCAGCTGTTTTTATGTGGGACTGGCTTCCCATTATCTTCAAAATGCTTTCCCATCGCTTTTCAGAAAGGATGAAAGATGATTCTGTGCAGACTTTACATGTAGGCCTACTTCCTCTTTATTGAGGTGTAAACTGGAAACTTAAGTCAGCTGAGAATAATTGCAACAATGCAATAATCTATTATTACACATAATAGGTTTGTTTTCTGGCATTTCTCCTTCAGTGTTAATCATACTTTAATTTACCTTATATTTTGCTATGTTTGATTCATTTCCTGGGTTACACAGCTTCTCAGCATTCAGCTCCGCTGAGGGAGGGGTCAGACACGTCGGTACCAGGCACCACTGTTCCAAATCCTGAACCAAACAGTGGGCGGGCACAATATTCAATCCGGAACCCATCTAAACTTTATATTCCAGAGGGGGTAGACATCGTTATCGTAAGAAACTGTTACCCTTTTTATTTCTACTAATAGCATAGGTGAATAAAGGTTATCAGGTTAAGAGCAGTATACACTGTAATTACACTGAAAAAAAGAAAGCAAAGACTTTTTCCATAAGTACATATTTTTCATAGATTTCGATAAAAATCATTATGTCATAAGATTTTATGCATGAATGAACACATTTGTTCTTGTCATTAAAGGCACAAAAGTAAATATTGCAGAAATTGAGAGTTTGTCATTCATTGCAAATGCCCTTCAAGACAGCAATGATTTTAAAGTCCGTGTACAGTAGTGTTTGATTGGAATGAGAGACGTGAATGAAGACACCAAAATAATTTTAGTTCCATCTTCTCTTATAGTCAAGCAAAAACAAAGTGGGAAACTAAAGGAGAAAATAAAAATTGTCGACTCAAACTTCAAATGACATCCGTGGGGAAATCCGTAAAGGTAAAATAATGTAAAGAATTTCTTTATTATATTCTTTTAATCTAGGAATTTAAAAAATTAATGAGACAAATTCAAGAACAAACTATCATTTTCAATTTTCTTGATTTGAAATGATATTTCCGTTTCTACCATATTCAATATTGCTTTTTTTTTAATGTCATTTGAATTTGTGTTAGACAGAAGATTCTTAATTTTTCTCCATTATTTCTTGCCTTTCTCGAATATATCTTTGGGGGCTAAAGATAACAGAGATTATAGGTTGATCTTCACAAATTGATTCGTATTAGATTGTGTTAAATTTGTGCTATGTTCTCATTTATGGAAGAACACTACGCATGTATGACAATTTGTTCTTTTGTGCAATTTTTACTTTTCTGGGGAAGAGAAAAACAAATATGTTCACCCATGCGTAAGTTTCCCTTTTTATTGAACTACCAGGTTGATAACCAATTATAAAATCACCTTGAATATGGTATATATAAACATTAATATCTAGCGAAATATTTTATGGGAAATATGAACCTGAAGAAGTGTTTACTTTGTTCTTATATATCCTATGAATGATATGAACAAAAATATCATTTTGTCAAGTTCTGAATAAAAAAAAAACTATTACCTGTGATCTGTTGAAGACATTTTCAGATCAATCTCCAGGTTAGTTATTTTTCTCTCCACTAATAGCCTATAGATGGCAGAAGGCGTATACATTAGCATCATGTCATCTTTTTTTTATTCTGATAAAACTCATGTGATATGCTATGCTGACATTTCTGCATACGGATCATCAATTGAAATGTACATGCATATGTGTAAAATCTATTACAATATTTGAATTCCACCTGGGAAGACAATGCCTGATGGTCATGATTAATCTATACTAATGAGACACGATAATATTATATAAACCATAACGAGGTTTCCCCTCAACGTTTTAAACTGTATCTGATCCCATGCAGTCAAGTCTTGTTTTACCGCTGATAAATTACCACTTATACTTTCAACCTGATGATCACAAGTTTATCACTTTAAACGTCGCATCAAAGCAATATATTAAAATATTATGACACCAATAGTTTCTCTTGAAACTGTCTCTGATCGAATTGACCATTCTGATATTTTTTGCTTGTATTCGTTTCATTCTAGACCACACCTGACGGGAAAGCCTGTCAAAGGGCCATCAGAAAAAGGGCAAAAAACGTTGCAATGCTTGTATCATATGCATCGTTGGCTTCTGCCCCTTCAGCCCGCCAGGATGCCCCTATGACGATGAATATTTCAAGTATCACGTCTCTAGATGGAATGCCTCTTCTTGTGACAAAACGCACAAGAATGAACGGGGTAAATTTCAGATAAAGGAAAAAAATTGAAAGTGCAATATAAGATTTATAGTTATTACGTATGACGATTCTAAATTCAATTTAATCCAATTAAATTCGATTTTATCGCCCATTTCTGGAAATTTGTTTTGTTTGCATGCATACACGTTACAAAGATACATACATATACAAAGTACAAATGTACACGTATAACCTACGTGCGTAGACGTGATAGACATACAAGAGATTTATAGACTACCATTTCAATATCATTATCAAAACACGAAAAAATTAAAAGAAAAATCATCTGTATGAGCTAACATTATTTTGGGTGTGATGTGCATATTCGGGTGTGTAAATGTGTATCAAACCGGCTATCAAACCGATGATAACTAAAAAAGTGTTTTGAACAAATGAATGAATGCATTTTTACGTCTAAAAGAAAAATTTTACAACTCTCCCCCCCCCCCCTGTAAATCATGCGGGTTTTATAACATTGATGACGATTAAAAACTCTTTCCATTATTAATTGAAAATGATTTTTGGCTGTTTCGGCCTGGATTAACAAGACAGGTATCTTTTTTTCTCTCTTTTACTAATGGTTGACGAACACAAATCTTTCATAATTGTCCTTTTTTTCCGTTATTCAGTGAAAGAGAAACCATGTGTCGTGTCATAATCTTGGTACTTTTGCCTATATACTATCAACAATCATGACTCTGTATTGGGAGTGTAGGGGTATATAGCTCATAATGGCAACCAAAAAAAAAAAGTTATCTTTTATTACAGCGTTTTCGAAAGTGTGGGGCCCACTTTCGGGTTTCATGAGCTAACAAGCAAAAAAAAAAAAAAAGGTTTTCAGCTCATCTCTCCCTTTCATTTCCGGGTTTCTTCAGCTGACAAGCAAAAAAAAAAAAAAAAAAAAAAATAGGTCCTCAGCTCAAAAAACAAACAAAACAATACAAAATAAAGGTCTTCAGTGAAAAACTTAACCTTACCTCGCTCACACTTCAAGATCTCTATTTCTGAAACGGGCGACAATTGTGCAGGGGCGACAATTTGTGCCGCAACACACGGGGAGAAACTGCAACAGTGCAATAATCATACTCATACTTTTCTATGTTATATCTTTAATACCAAGCATTTACCCACATATCATTTTGTTGTTTTATTTCATTTCCCCCATGTGGATTGCACATAGCTTCTGAGCATTCAGATCAGCCGGGAGCGGAGCCCACCACAATAACAGTTCCACCTCCGGTTGAGACAATTAGTGGACGAGGGCAATATTCTGTTCGGAACCCATCTAAACTGTACATTCCGGAAGGGGTAGACATTACCATAGTAAGAAATTATCACTCTTTAATGCAATTATAATTCATATTCTTACTTTGACTGAAGGATGCAAAGTTATGTAGTTAGAAGCATCAGTATTCATATTGATTCATTACTCAATTTCCTATATGAGGAATATGAAGAAATTTGTTTTCGTCGTTTTGTTTTGCTCTTTGTGTGTGTATGTGTTTGTGTTGTTTGTGTGTGTGTGTGTGTGTGTGTGTGTGTGTGTGTGTGTGTGTGTGTGTGTGTTGTCTTTTACTCCTGAAATACACTTCTGTCACCTGTTCAGCGTAAGTGGCTCAGTATGCTCGGTCGCCTCCTGCAGAGATCGGTGGGGGTGTATGGACGGGGTCATCCCACGACACCGACACCCACGGGTCATACGGTCCACGAGACCGACGTACGTTTAACAATGTTAAAAATAATTGTACGAAACCCTTTTGTTGTATGAACCATCGGATCGTCCCCATGCACAGAAACACAAATGTTATGTATCAATTTGTGCGAGCTATTACTATATTGGCACTGCATGCCATGGCCCTTGGCGCGTGTGACCGGTATTTTTTTTTTTCCACTGGCCGCCCGAGTACGTGTGATTCGTGGATGACATTGAGGTTGACACTTGCATTTTTTCACAGGAACAGAGGTAAGTGGATGAAAATCTAATAGCCTCAAGTTTACATATATGATAAAACTTAAAGAAATTTCCTCGAAATTACTATAATCGAAAACCTGAGACATTTTATATCTACGTCTCACAAAGATATAGTACATGTATATATAAGTACATGTTGGCATGATAATGCCTGGGGATAGATTATTATGTCAACTATTTTCCATTATGAATGCATGCTCCAATCAAATTGTGAAAAGGTGGTCATGAATTAGCATTTCTTACGAACGATCAGGAGAGACAAAACAAAATGAAAGGCCTGTCTTACTCCAGTTCTCTATTAGTTATACATTTTCTCATGTTGTGACAGTTCGATTGGTTCTCATTTTGAAGTGAGCCAAAACCTAAGAACATTCTCACTTATAATTTCCAAAGAGTATTATGCAGGCACGCAAACTCAATTTAGTTGTATTTCATTTAAATGTAATGGTAAGAGGGTATAAGAGAGAATGCTGAGCTATGAAGTAAAATGGTAAAGTAAAAAGTTTGTCAGATAGTATTACAAAAGCCTGAATATTGCAAGAGCTCCGGAGTAAAAGGAAAAACCCTATTTATGTATGATAACACTGTGAGAGCGTTAGACTGCATTGTGACGCATCGTTATTTAATTTACATTCTTTATTCATATTTTTCATAAAAAACACAGGTAATGAGCCGGATTGGGTTAAAATTCTCACTTACAGGCTTTGTAGAAGTCTGAGTCAACAGTATCACACAGTACTTCAAGACGTATTAGTACAAACGATTTCTTGAGCCTGCACCGTTTCAGGCTCTGTTCTGGATACGGCGGTAGAAACTCATTCTTTTTTGTTGTTTATTTTATCATTATTTACTAATCTCTTTTCTAACTTACAGGTAGCGGATTTCTTTGCAGGCCAAATTCGGAAATGTACTGTTGATTATTACTTATACATTTTCTCATGTTGTGACAGTTCTATTGGTTCTCATTTTGAAGTGAGCCAAAACCTTAGAACATTCTCACTTATAATTTCCAAAGAGTATTATGCAGGCACGCAAACTCATTTTAGTTGTATTTCATTTAAATGTAATGGGTAAGAGGGTATGAGAGAGAATGGAAAGTGCTGAGCTATGAAGTAAAATGGTAAAGTAAAAAGTTTGTCAGATAGTATTACAAAAGAAACTCATTCTTTTTTGTTTTTTTATTTTATCATTATTTACTTATCTCTCTTCTAACTTTAAAAAGGTAGTGGATCTCTTTGCAGCCCAAATTCGAAAATGCCTAGAGCATGGCTCGACACTAACTTTTTTGTTTGGTGGCGCGATGGGGCCACCAAAATCCTAAATTTCATATTTTTGGTGGCCCGAGAGAAAAATTTGGTGTCCCGAAAAAAACCCAATAAAAAACATTGAAAGTCCTTTTTTTTAATGAGTCAAATATTTAAGATTTATGATAGTAAGAATTAGAAGTTGGACATATCTACTCATAAATAAACTTCGACAAACTTGAAACACTCACTCTCAGGCATTCAATCAGTCCTTTTCATCCATCCTTTGAACAAATGTAATTGCTAATTTCCGGCGTAAAAAGTTACGAATTTATTCACATACTTTTCAAAAAATTTTGGTGGCCCGAGGCGGGCCACCAAATTTGCCCTTTTTTGAAATTTGGTGGCCCGACTTTCATTTTTGGTGGCCCCGGGCCACCGGGCCACCGTTAGTGTCGAGCCCTGCCTAGAGACAGCTAGTAACCAAATATGCTACTATAATTTAATAAATAAGAAATAACCATTCCAGTATGTATCTTAGTGTGCACAGTAAGACAGATCAAATCAAATAGGAAAACATCTGAGCACTAAGCCTGAGGTCTGAATTTGCACTCAACTTCTTCCAATGGCTAACGGATGTTTAATTTTTGAATTTCACTGACCTCCAAATTTCACAAAGAAAACCTTCTTAGCATGATGGTTAATATGACATTTGACTGATATTGGAGATGTTTGCGAATCGGATCTACTACCTTTAATATTATCAAATCTAAAATGATTATTTGAAAGTTCGGAAATGCTGGAAATATCCTACCACAAGGAGGCAAAATATAAATGGTTCACATTTACAATTCATTTTGTTTTAAAAATTTTCTTATTTATTTTCGTTTTTGACAAACTCGCATACCAACGGCTGATATACTGTATAGTAAAGTGAATGTTTCATCTTCCAAACAGCATCCAATGGGATGGAAAACTCCAACTGAAAGGTGGACACCGTGACCATACTCGCTAAAGAAAACGCGTAATAGGGGTCGTTTTTTCTCACGGATTAGATGGAAAGTGTGATGTACGAGCGTATATAATCAAAGGGTATCAAAAAGGCCGAAATTTGGGGAAATGGTATATTGTTCAATCATGATGAAGTACTTCTTTAAGGTGCAGGAAACATTTAAGAAATACTTGTTTTTAAGGCCCCAAAAAATCATATGATCATTACTCGTTTAGGGGCCATTTTGAAAGTCCATGTATGAGCATGGTGTCCACCTTTTAATTGTCGCTACCCCTCCCGGGACAGTATCAAAGGACCGTTTTGTTAATTAACGCAATCCCCCCTTCCTTTAAAAATGCTGGCTTCAGGCCTGCTAACGCGGGTATACAATAGAAAAAATAAAAGTTAAAACAACACCAGGAAAATCACTATTCTCAATTTTGCGGCGCGCTACGCGCGCAGAGTCTCGAACACAATTAAACTTTGCAACTTCCTGGCAAAATGAGTTTTTACTATTTCCTAGATGAAATACCGTAACGCGATTGCATGCAACAGACAAAAATACAAATTTCCTCGAGACTTTAAAACGTCATTAAAACAGTCAAAATTCACAATTTGCGGCGCGCTTCGCGCGCAAATTCTTATACAACTTTTGTAGTTCGGTCGTCCAAAGAATATATATATATATACATGTATATATATATGATATATATATATATATAATTGTGTGTGTGTGTGTGTGTGTCATCATTGGTATTGGTACCGAAGGTCCGTTTTTTTAGTGACCGCACCCCCCCCCCCCCCCTTGAAAAATCCTGGCTACGGGCCTGATAAAGGCCCACCCGAGACCGACAGTGTGCAAAAGAGGCTCACGAGACCAACACTAGACAAAGAAGGCTCATGAGACCGACACCAGGCAAAGTTAGAAGGCTCACGAGACCGGCACTAGGCAAAGAAAGCCCACGAGACCGACACTAGGCAAAGAAGGCTCACGAGATCGGCATGATGAACAGCGCCATCTACATCTACCTACAGGGTGTTCCACGAAGGGAAAACTACATACTGGCGGGTGCTATTTCGTCACGCTATCAAGCGAGAGATTGTAACTAATTGAACAGCACCACTAGATATCAACGACATCAAATAACTGTATTTTTACGTGTGTGGCTTTTAGAGGGCAGTTGTGTCACGCTACGGGGGGGGGGGGCGACATTGTTATAAATCTATTTCTTTTTTTTTAATAGAATTGTACTCTTCATAGGGACACCCCCCAAAAAAATAAATGAATTTAAAAAAATAAATATATATATATATATATATAATAATAATAATAGAGGACAAGAACGGTGTATGGTTTGAGTTTATATGCTTTCCCCAATTCCTAAATAGACCGTGGACAGGATGTAAGTTTTTTTTTTCGCTCTTTTCTTTCTCGCTTCACTGGTTAAATATTCCTTATCAGATATCATATCCCTCTACTCATACGGGCCTGCTTTCCGGTTTTTTGTAACTATAATTAAAGGACGAAAAGGTTTTATATGGCAGCGATTCACGTTGATTTGTGGTTTGTATATTTGTAAAATCATTCTCAAAATGCTACAGTTTTTAATGAAATAGAATACAGTAGCTGTTCACGGATGCATCTTCTTTTTTTCGAATCCTTAGACGATTATATCATTTTCTGTGAATTTGTTCTAAATCAACACCTTTGCAGATGACTACTCCCCTCCCATAACATGCAAAACAAGTTTGCGCTGCAACATTGACCATTTTGTGAAATATTTTCTTGTAAACTTCATTTTACACCTGGAAATTATTCTAGTTGGTTGATCTGAATGTCCACACCATTTCTTTTTCTAAGCAGATGTAAACCGGTATATGTTTTGCGGAAAGGACGGTGTGTTGGCATTTTCGAAATTAATGTTCACACATCTGATGCACTTTTACTAAATTTTGTTTATTTTTCACAAACACTTTAACATACAAACACACTTAAAAACCTTGAACAGTTGAGGGGGCGAGGGAGGGCTATTGACGGGGTAATCCCCTAGCAGCTCCCCTTTTCCATCTCTCATCTTCCTTATGGCATGATCTGGACACATTATAAAATAATGGTCTATAGGTGGCGCTGTTCATCCTGTCGGTCTCGTGGGTCTTCTTTGCCTGGGGCCCCCGTTTCATAAAACTCCAACCAGATTTTTTTTCCGGTTGAAATCACAAAATTCCGGTTGGAAGCTCCCAACCAGAGTTTTTATGCAACGGATTTTACCTTCTTAGGTTAGCAACCTTAAAAATTCAGGTTGGGCAAATCCCAACCTGAATTTTTTGAGGTTGCTAAAAAAGTTTTATGCAGCGGGACTCGTAAGCCTATTTTGCCTAGTGTCGGTCTCGTGAGCTTTGTTTGACTATTAGTGTCGGTCGTCGGTCTCGTGGGCTTTGTTTGCATAGTGTCGGTCCTGTGAACCTTTTGTGTGCATGTAGTGTCGAACTCATGGGCTCATATAACTCATATAACTCGTGGGCTTTATTTACTTGATGTCGAACTCGTGGGCTTCATTTACTCAGTGTCGAACTCTTGGGCTGTATAACTAGTGGGCTGTATGACTCGTGGGCTGTATGACTTGTGAGCTGTATGACTTGTGGGCTGTATGACTCGTGGGTGTCGATCTCGTGACGTGCACCCGTATGGACTGGGGAGCCTGTCACGTTGTGTCATATTACATTCAAAGCTGAGATTCAAAATGGACATAATGGGCGAGCCGCACCTTTTCTGTGTGTGACTAGTTTATATAGGTTTTTGTTAATTTACATGAAAGTTATACAAAAATATCTCATGAGTAACCTTTTAATTTTTTTAATAATTTTTATTTCTATATTTTAACTTCAAGCAACCAAACAGTCTGCCTTGCGTTATACCTGATGTTTGGTCATGATTTGAGCCACACGAGTGTTTCTGTTGTTTTGTTTATGTTCTTTTTTTCATTTTATGTTGTCGCTTGTCATGGATGTACTTATGTTTACACTCAGCTGTTAATTTATTCCTCTCAATCCCTTTGTCTTTTCCCGCTCTGCATATGCAAATATATGTTACTTCTCATATAGGAGCCAGTGCTCCATATTCACACAATCCTGACTGTAATTATGGCACAAGTATAGGCAATTCTCAAGTTTCTAGATAATGATGATTTTATTAACTCTTTCGGAATTCACCATAAGGATCAGCAAAGAAACAATAACACATGTAGTTCAGAATACCGCATGGAGCAGATACTATTAATTCTTTTTCAACAGTTTGAATATGAATGAAGATAACATGTCGTATCAAAGTTTGTTAGTTTAACAATTAATCAATTTCAATCTTTAGAGAAATATATTGAAAGATGATTTTTCATTGATGAAACTGAATGTCGTCTAAGTATTAATTTTTATCATTTATCACTTTCATCAGGTAATTCTCATGAGACTTAATTTTCTGTTATTGTGTTTGGAATACTGACCAATGGCTTAGTCAAAACTCTTCACATTCTTTTGCACCTTCTGGTTATGACCTTAATACAAATAGAAGAATTAACAAGTTAGGAGGAGGGCGGGTTGCATTTCATATCGAATAACATAATTTACGTTGCTTTGCTCACATCGAACTTGAGTGAAATTGTAGAATCTCCCATTATTGAAATAAATGTGTCATATAAATATGGAATATTGTAATCACATTTATCTATACAGATCTCTTAAACTCGAATAGTGAATTGTTTCTGAAATTTCTACAGGACCTAATCTACAACCCATTTTCTTCTTCTTCTTCTTTTTTTTTTTTTTTTTGGTTAACAAAAAGTGTTTTATCATGGGTGATTTTAACATAGACATTTCTAAATGTCACACATCACAACATACCTCAGAAATTACTTGATAGTATGTTTTCAGCTTCCTTTGTTCCACACATATAACTAAACCAACCCGAGACGATTAACACAGCCTCTCTTGTCGATAACGTAGTTTGTTATGTCATCCTAACTCGAATATTATTCTGCGTGATATGTCGACCATTTCCCAAGTTTCACTTCTGTCCCATCACCTCAAATCCCATTATTACTCTCACTAAACACATACTGCTAAAGAAGCATTTAGAATAGTAACATCTGATAACTTACAGAATCTGAAGAATAGTTTTAACGAAGAAAAATTGGAGAGAAGTATATAACACTCACCATACTGGTTTGTCGTTTGATGATTTTATGAAAACTTTGAAATCTTATTGAGATAAATATGTTCCTGTGGCTAAAGTTAAGTATTGTGTTAATAAAAACGATGGTAGATTTTAATTGACACCGAAATCTATTTCACGATTTATTTATATAACATATATATATATATATATATATATATATATATATATATATAAAGTATGTTTTTCTTTTAAATTCGTCTTACATCGAATATTTTATACTGATATATTTGCTTGTATTCTTTTCAAATAAGACGGCTGGACCTGACTTGAAACCTGAAAATGTAACATCGCAGGAGGAGGAGGGGCCAGATGGTTGCCATGCGTGGACCATGCTCCTCCTTGAAAGCATCTGCTGCATCGTTTCTTTGGTCTCATAGATACAGTGGAGGTAAAAATTTTCACATCTGTGCATGGAATCGAACTTCTCGAGCCTCATAACTTCTTGTGACCAAAATAGTCTGATGAGAATTTAAAAAAAAAAATGAAGAATCAAGAATTGATCGGGGCAAATTTAGGGAAAAGAAAGGGATGAAAGCTTGATAAGAAGTAACTTTCGGCGTTTATTATTGTATTCGATAAAAACTCTCCTCATCAGATGACAGAAAGACGAATCGACAACTTGTACCGCTTTGAATCATGTTTTCTTTGTCTTTCTTGATGATGGAAATAAACAATTGAATTGAATTGAATTGAATTGAATTGAATTGAATTGAATTGAATTAAATTAAATTGAATTGAAAATCGGAAGCAAATCTGATGGACCTGAGCGGGCAACCTATGTTATAAATTCATTATTTCATTTTTCATATACTTGTATTCTTCCAGGTGAAATACTGTTTTTGTTTATGTCAAATCATGCATAGCTGTCACACGTCTGCTGCCCTTTTTATCCCATTTCCATTGCTTAACTTTAAAGGACAAGTTCACCTTCATAAACATAAGGATTGAGAAAATGTAGCAATGTTAGTAAAACACATCATTAAAAGTTTAAGGAAAATCGGACAATCCGTTCAAAAGTTATGAATTTTTGAAGTTTTTGTGCAGTAACCGCTGGATGAGAAGACTACTGCAGTGCACGATGTCACATGCGTACAACAATATAAGGAAGATAAAAAGAGAATTTCATAAAATTTCATCTTTTGAAAAAAGTACACATTCCCTTGACTCGTTACCGACATATGTCATGGGTAATATTATTCCCCCTACCTCTAGAAAGAGGCAAGTCAAATGCTCTTTTATTATGCGAAAAAAAAATGAAAATATGTTGAATTTTCTTTACATTTTCTTTATACTGTTGTACTCATATGACATCACAGCTATAGTAGTCTCCTCGTCCAGCAGTTCCAACACAAAAATTTTAAAAATTCATAACTTTTGCATCGATTGTCCAATTTTCCTCAAACTTTCACTGATGCGTTCTACTAATATTGCTGCATTTTCTCAATCCTTATGTTTATGAAGTTGAATTTGTCCTTTAAGCTCTTCTTTCCTTTCAGCTCCAACTTTTCCTTCTGTTTTTGGAACAGTAGATTATTTGAGGGGTTAGACTCTGCTGATGATTCTTTTGTTCAGAGCGCAACTTCCGTGTATACCGTTTCGTGGGGTTGTATGAATTTTGGTTTGGTGTATAATAATCTTGTCTTTATTTTATTGTCTGTAACCAATACTGTGCATGTTGTGTTTATGCGTTATCTATATATTATGGTATAACTAACCAAACTGTTCAAGTTGCAGCGAGAAAGTGAAATGATTATAAATAAGGTGTATTTAAGTTATAATTAAGATCAATTAAAGAACGAACAACAGTGTAAAGACTTTGATTGCTGGGCACGAAATATTTTCGACAGAACTATGAATGCAAAGTGAATATTTTTAAGGTCTTAATGCATGTATGATATTATTTTCAGCATATACAGGATACGTGCATATACAAGTGCGTCGATCATTGTGTAAACACTTTATGTACGAGGTTATGATAGCATTTATAAGAATACTCTCTTACTTTGTCTTGTTGAGGGGTTTCAGCATTTTAAGAGTGAATCTTACAAATGATTTGGCTACATTCCTGCACTTTTCCACCAGTCTTCCATAATTCTATGTCGACAATTTTCTTTAGATCTAAACTAATGAAATCGATTTTGTGAACATCATAGTTTGATTGAGGCAAATAATCTTGAATATCAAAATCGTTCGTTGTTTATTACGCGCATCAATTACTTTAATTATTTGGGGGGAAATGGAAGACAGTTCAATGTGTTCAATTATTCCATGCAGTTTATCAGTCCTCAAGATGTATATTTAGTATAGATCTTCTTCTGTCGTGTTATCATGTACAAGTAATATGTGCATGTTGATCATGCCAACATGTCAAAAAAGCAATGACATTAATAGAATCGCTAGAAAAGACGATATCATGTTTGTATAGGTTTTTCGTGACATTTCTTTTAACGAAGTTCTGACAGTTCTTGATCATTAATGGATTTTGGGTCATCATATCGCAGATGTTTTCTGGAATGTTATTTTTCCAGGCATAAACCCCTCTTTATCCGAAATGCAGATATTACTTCCCCTCAAGGACAAACAACGTCTAGAAAAGAAGTCATCTACAGAGAAGTCCAATGTGAAAACATTTCATTAAGTAGCTCTGGAACAACTTGTTGTAAATTCTGAGTCTAACAAGTTAACACATACAGTAACTTTTTTGACCGTCTTAACATAGTACTGGTCTTAGCTCCAAACCTCTAATATCGTTTTTCGTAATTAATTTTTGTATTCTCCATCACAGAGATATCTCTTTCAGACGGGCAAGCAACAATCTCTCTTTAAATGCACAATTTGTATACCCTTCCCTTTATTTAAAGCACCTTTATTTCTTTTTTTATTTTATTATGTCATAAACGTGCGTATTGCTTATTTCGTTGTTATTATCATCATTCATATTTATTATGAATACGTGAGACGATGTTCATTCCGCACTTCAAACGTCATTTGATTCGTATAAGATTATAGGAATACATTGAAATTATCCCTGGATTAGTTTAAATCTATATGAATTTGACGTTTTCTTATTGAATCTAATCTGTCTGGAATGTGATAACAGTTATTATTGTTTTGTTTTTGCTAGATTCTTCTGTGACATATCATTCAAAACAACTGCGAGGCTATGTTTTATTGTGAATAAAGAAATGTCCTAATATTGGAAGATATGAACGAATTGAATGTGTTTATTTTGATGTTGTTCATTCGTCAACTCCGACAGAGTAATTGTGTAGATTTCTCCGGATTTTTTTTTTTCATATATCATTCCGGAAATCTGAATTTGAGTGAAGATTTTCGCCTGCGTGTGCCATGTGAATTTGAATGTACATTATTGAATTGAAATGACAGAAGTATGAAATTTACCCGGAAAACCTACTACGTATGTTTATTCATTCATTTTTCCATTTCCAACAGAAACACATAAACATTTTACTGAAATTGAATACATAAATTTCATCATATTACATGTATAATAAAGGAAAAGTTTACAAAATATTGTAAGTATACCGAAATGCTGGAAATGGGCAGGAATACTAAAACAAAGCAGGTTTCTTTTGGTGCATTCCCCCACGTGTAATACAACGAATTATGAGTGATAGACTGATACATAAAAAGTGGAAAATCAAAAGAAACTAAGACATGGAGACTTGTAACTAACCTAACTAACCCGAAACAAACACCAAATCCCTGCACTAAGTCGCTGTCATGCAGGAAGACAAAAGAAAGAGAGAGAGAGAGAGAGAGAGAGAGAGAGATAGTGTGTGTGTGTGTGTGTGTGTGTGTGTGTGTGTGTGTGTGTGTGTGTGTGTGTTTGTGAAACTTGTTACGGGGTGTGATGTTATTCTTGGAAATATTTAGGATTTCTTTCTTCAAATCATTCTTAGAAGAGCTTAAAATTGGGGACGCCTTTAAACTGTCACTGAAAAGTGACAGAGGTTATTTTAATAAGTCCAGCAAACGTAAATATAGATTTTGTAAAAATAGTCCTAGTTAAAGGCTGATAAAATTTATCAGATTGACGAGTCGGGTATTTAGGGAGGGAGCTTTTCCTCGTGAACATGCTGGTGAAAACGGACGGCAGTAAATTAGTACTGAGTTTGTACATAAATTGGCCAAGGTGATGATAATAAAGGTCGGTGATCTTTAGAATTTTGTTTACGGAAAATAAGACATCGGTATGAGCTCTCCAAGATACGTGGCAAGTTATTCGGGGGACTTTTTTTTTCCTGGAGACGGGTCTGTCGAGATGCTAAAGTGAAATGAGTGTTCCCCCGAGCTATGATACCATATTTAAGATACGGTAAAAGTAAAACTGAATATAACATTAAAAGGGTTGGAGTGAGAATTAATATTTAACTCTATCAATAACACCAATATTTCGATATATTGTGTGACAAACATTATCAACATGTGACGTCCAAGAAAGTTTATTATCAATAACCAAACATAAGAACTTCATTGACGAAACTTCATTTGTTACTATATCATCTATTTTTATATTATTGGGGAGAATATTCTAAGTATTACTAAATAACATACATTAACAGTTTTTAGAAGACTTAAAGAGAGTATATTTGACCTTATTAAACATAACTTCTTTTTTAAGTTCAGAATTTAATGTACTAGTATCCACCAGAATGTGAATATCTCAATGGCAAAGAAAAACATTCGAGTAATCAGCAAATAGTACAATAGATAAAAAAACAATAATGTTAGAAGCATTTGTTATATCATTTCTGTAAGGAATGAACAAAAAAAGTCTCAATAAACTACCCTGAGGAACACCACAGTTGACAGATTGGTTGCAGGAGTGAATGTACATGTGCCTTCATGACATTCAAACCTTCGAATACGAAAGATGTTATACAGGCTGTATGTGTGTATATTATGTGTGTGCGTGTGTGTGTGTGTGTATAGTGGGATGATGCTGATACCCGTACCGTACGCCTCTGTCATCTTTATTGTCTCGATATATTTACACACACACACACACACACGCACACACACACACTCACACAGCCGGCTCCACGTTTTCAAAAGTACATGGGGGGGGGGGCACTTTATCTCTACTGTCATTTCCGGGATTCATCAGTTGACAAACATTTTTTTTTTTTAATGACGAAAGACAACATTTTTTTTCAAGTATGCATCATTCCTCAATCACAATAAAGTGAGTGAGGAGCTGTTTGCTCTCTCTTTAAATATGCCCCTTACACAAAATATGGAGTCTCTTCAGTGTTAAAAGGTCAAACCTTAATTTACCTTATATTTCTTTCTTTTTTTCAGTTTTATTTCATTTCCCCAATCTAGATTACACAGCTTCTGAGATTTCTGCTCCTCCGGAACCAGGGTTGGACACACCAGCACAAGACATCACTGTCCCAAATCCTATTGGAACAAGCAGTGAGCACTGCAACCTGCATAAACAACCCATCTGGGGCGCTATGGCTGATTTATAGTGGCAAGACTTTCGACTCCGCCAGGAGTTCACCAGATTGGAGGACCCGAGTTCGGATCCCGCCCAGTGCTTACGTCCTTGGACAAAATATTTTGCTCACTACAGCATGTTCCTCTCGACCCAGGTGTATAAATGGGTGCCAGGCAAGGCTGATAGGGTAATAATAATGACAGAGCCCTTTGGTAGAGCAGTGGCAACACTGAAGAGGCTACCCTGTAGAAATAAGACCGTAAAATTATCATTTATCTAAACTGAATGATCCAGAGGAAGTAGACATCATTATAGTAACGAAGTTATCACTCTTTTATATACTATTTTACCTCTAATTTGACTTAATGATACAAGGTAAAATCATCAGCACAAAATACATCACTTTATTTCCTATGTTATCATAATGAATATGAAGATTTTTTTCACTCCTCGAACACAATTCTGTCACCTGTTATCTATTACTTACATTTGAGATCAATCTTCGCCGTTTTTTATTCTCTAGCAAATATAATCTACGTGTTAGATAGCTTATCAGCAAATTGTTATTTTTCTGTGATGTGTGTGTGTGTGTGTGTGTGTGTGTGTGTGTGTGTGTGTGTAACTCCTATAATATGCTTTTGTTTACAGGAGCATGATCAACATTTCTGTGGATCATCAAGCATACATTACATACGTATAGGGTTGGGCTTTAATGTGAATTTGCAGGACCGTGATCCGTCAACATTTTGCCCCTGCAATCTCGATAATCCATATGCAGAGCTCAGAAAAATAATGTAGGGAAAAATATAAAACTCAAAAGCTTTATAGCCTGTAAATCCTCCAACATGTCCAAAACGTGGGTTGGTTTATAGGATTACAGGTTAAACACAACAAACATAATTTCATGCACGCTGTATGAAGAGGTGCATCACTTATTTTAAATCAGCACGAAGGAAATGCTAGAAGCATGATCATGCCAATTGGAATAATCAATTTGATCATGATCCACCTATGTTCTCGCCCCTATCGTCCAAGACAGGGATGTCGACTCTCTTTATGATATTTCCACAACTGTTTCTTTATAATTTATTTCCTTGTCATTTTTCACGCGTCTTATTGCTTTTTTTCTACACACTTCTGAGGAAGATCGCGGTCTCTGTTTTGCATTTTTGTCTGTTGTGTTGTCTTAGTGTAATGGTAGTCTTGTCTCATTCTGTCTTGTCTCAGTCTTTCCTTTCATTGCCTTTACTTGTAATTTTATTGTCCCAATCGTTTCATGTTCATCGTATAGTGTGCATGTGTGTGTTTGTTACTCTTTCTTTTCAGTAGGCTTCCAGTCTTTTTTTTCTGTGCATCAACTTGTTTTTATAGGCCTGCTAATGTTCCTTACCAGAGGGGCCCACATTCTACAGGTTTTATCTTTTTAGTGGGTCCCTCCATCTTTCGCACTTTTCATATTGTTTGTTTCATTTTGATCACTAACAGTTTTCTTGACAATGTGTGTTTACTATAAGGTTCCACAATATTATTATAGTATACTCTTTTGATTTTACATTGTTTTGCGCATGTAACTTTATTCTCTGTTATGTTACCAAAGAAACTGGAATGTGTAATGTTCTTGTCGAGAAATGAAATGAAATTTCAATTTAATTGAATTTGAATTGAATTGCAATCTGTCCATTTTTACCTCCTCCTGTAGGGGTCATTGAAAAATAAGCCGAATCTTGGCGAAGGCCTGCTCTCTTGGAGTGCTCTTTAAAATGTATATATATATATATATATATATATGTTCTGCATAGTGTTCTCCATAGTGTTTGATTTGTTGAGATTTTGTGTCCGTTATGGTTATTTTTCTGGTATAAGTAGGCCTATGGTTATATTCATTTTCTTCTCTTTTTTGAAAAAGTCTAATGATATCCATATTTTGGGATGAACAAGTAAAATAGAGAAATGCATAACTGTTTGATCAATTTTCCTGTTGACGAGTGATGTCATTTTGAATGGAAGTTGCTTCGTTACTTTGACATCAAGTTATGAATGACTGAGGAACAAGTAAACAGAAACTTTCTATTGAATTTGCATGTTTGTAATCAGGACTACATTTTGTTTTTATAGAATGAGTCGATCGTCATATGATTGTTTAAACACTCAGTATAGTTGATGTCGATATGATCACAAATTTGTCATGTTTGTGTTCATTTTTGCTGTTCCATCAAGACAATGACGATATTTTGACTGTAATGGGTGTTGTTCGTTACTCCAAAGGTTCGTTAGTCCGAAAATGAAATAAGTTCCGTTCTTCCAAAGGTCCGTTAATCCGAAAATGAAATAAAGCTTGAAAAAGGCTATGAAAACAACAACAACAACAACAACAACAACAACAACAACAACAACAACAAACAAACAAACAAGCAAACAAGTGTGTACTAATGGACATTCGAAATTACAAACCTTATTTCGTTTTCGGATTAACGAAACTCCGGAATAAGGTACTGTAACCGATTGTAATATAGCATCTATTTTCTTTCGAAATTGTCCCGAATCGAATATTCCGTGTGTATTCGCTTCTATTGTTTTCATAGGATCACCGTACCTTACTTGAAACCTGTAAACGGAGTATCAGAGGGGGAAGAGGAGGCAGAGGACAACCAAGAATGCTGTCCAGCGGGTATCAGGATCATCTATGATTGCTTCTGCTGCGTCTACGATATCTTTTCTCTCATAAGTTATTGGTGAATGGGCTACCCTGACAAAAGATAATTAGAAATAAATAAATAAAATAAATAAATAAGTGCCTTTGTGATTATAAAGAAGATCATGGAGATGAGAATTTCACGTCTCATATCTGTACATGAAATCGACCTTCCCTTATAGTCTAATCATTTCTTGTGACCAAAAATAGTAGAGACCTATACTGATACAAGGATGAATGGGGGAAATTTCGGAAATAGAAGGGAATGAAAGCTTGTAAAGGACAACAAGTAGCTACGTATGACGAGGGTACCAAATTCCTGTTTACACCATAATGGAAGATTAAAACGCTTTCAGTTAAGAAGAGGAGAATCTTATTCCTTGCGTGGATTCACAAAACGTGCATTTTTCTTAATGGTTGGCAAGCAGAAATCTTGATGAAGAATGTTCCCTTTTCTTTTTGTCATGAAGTTAGAATATAAATCATTATTGTGTCCTTTGTCATGATGTTATAATCAAAATGACAATTATTTCGCATTAAGCGATCTCTAATCGAGGTTTGAGCAGAACCCATTGCAAATTCAGGGCAAAATGTACTGAGTACAAAGCTTAATGATAATCATAGTTAATGAAATCAGGCGTAATCCATGAGATGCTTCATTTCTTTTTATACCTAAGAGGTGTCTCTATTAATATACGGGACACTACATTTGTGATTCTGGTTTTAACTCTTATGATCAATTTCCATTTGAGAACACGTCCCAGACGTGAAAAATACAAAAAACATGAAACATGAAATATTAAATGTGTCTCATGAAATATTAAATGTGTCTCATGATTTGTGTCATATTTGGGCATGATGTTATCATCTCTTCTGACTCATATTTCAGTTTCTGGTTTTCTTTTGTTTCCTTCCTGTCATTCTACTTTTTTTTCCGTTTACTGAGAGTATCGTCATTGCAATTGTTACAGAAACTTTATAGGTTCATTATAATTATATTATGTGTGATTACTCCATCTCATATACAATGCACCATTTAAAGTGAACTGTTATTCTTTATCTCATGACAAAGTTACGATGGGGCTTTGTTTTCTGATTGTAATCTCAAAAGTTAAGGCATATTTTAAACCTACAACATCAAAGGAGTGGCATGTCAAACTTGCACATGATGCAGCATCAGAAGATATAACATCCACTCTTCCTGAAAAGGCCCCTTCTAGGCGCCATCAATATACATCCTGTTTAAAAGTCAACTAGTGTAACTCTTCGTAATCACTGATTGGCTCAAAGTGCAATTCCAATGCATAACAAGTAAAACATAAAACGGCATTATGAAACTATCCGCATGTTCCGATTCAGATCTTTCCCTGTTCTGATTGTGTCGGGTCATCTCTAACAACCGACGCTGTTTGAGATTAAAAATAAAACAACAACAATTCAACCACTCAACTTCGGGCAACTGCTGTCACAATCGATGTCCAAAATCGCTTATAGGTCATACAGTCATATGAATAAGCTTGTCACAGTCTCTGTCTGTAGATGATATCTAACATATCTAATTTTCTTTAAGTTCCATTTGTTGTTTCCTCACACGTCCATCAGTCTGCGCCAAATAATTTGTAGTGTCCTCATCATACACTTGCATAACTTTGTTGAATGTGAGGTGGCATATATCTAATGATCAACATTGTGAACTAATAGTGTGGCTCGCACCAACACAGCTACTTCGTTGAACGTAATAATATTAGATGAACTTATTCAGTATGTCCCCCCTCAAAAAAAAAAAAATACAGTGCGATTTCCGCATTGATAACTTTCGATCTGATCATTTTTCAGGGTTAAAAAAAAATATAACATCTAACCTATATTTTATAGGAAAAAAAAAAACCCATTCAATGTGGATCGTTGTAAAGCATGTCATGGGTCTGTTTCTTCCAAGTTAACACTTGGATGATCTTGGAACTGCATATCGTATGTGAACACAATGGACAGAACTTAAAGGGAAGGAAACGGGAAAATCCCTTTCTTTGTTCCCATAATTCTGACAGAATAAGAATAAGAATAATGAAAAAATATGGTAAAGATTACTATTCTTAATCAATGACGGGTGTCCCTCAAGCACCCACACATGCATACTGAGAACAACAGAAATTGTCCAAAGCCTGCTGGACTACTGTTATATGACTGGGTAAACACGATGTTCAAAGTTTACGAAACCTGCATACAGGGAGGAGTAATTTAGGAAGAAACAATCAGTTTAATTCAATTCGATTTTATTGTCCATAGCTGGAAATTTGTTTTGTTTGCAAGCATACTTATACACCGAATAATACATACATGTACAAAGCAAAATATAACATAGATACATAGACATCACAGCTGAGCTGTGACATGATAGACATACAAGAGATATACAGCAATACAGTATCAATGTCATAGTCAAAAAATGCATGATATTAAAGGAAATATTAATTTATATGATTGAAAAAAATCATTAAAATAAAAGAACAGGAATCCCTCCTTTTTTTCCCATTCCCAGTTGGCGCTCCATCGCAGGTGTTCATAGATTTCCTCGACAAAAGACAGCATTTGTGTTTAAGTATCCTATGCATCATTCCTCACAACAAACCGAGCGAGCAGCAGTCCCTCTCCCATATTTTGGCAGCAGTTGTTTAGTGCATAGCGAAAAGGACACGAGAACAGGTATTTAGTTTAGTTTAGTTTAGTTTAGTTTAGTTTAGTTTAGTTTAGTTTAGTTTAGTTTAGTTTAGTTTAGTTTAGTTTAGTTTAGTTTAGTTTAGTTTGGTTTAGTTTAGTTTAGCTTAGTTTAGTTTAGTTTAGTTTACTTTAGCTTAGTTTAGTTTAAGTATCAGTAATCTTAATCTGTAAAATGCTATTAACCACGACCCTTTACTGAATCCGAAGGATTTCACATTCAGGAACGCAACTATAATTTAGAGGGAACAAAGTTGTGGGCAAAAATGTGCGCAAGATGATTAAATGTTAACTTTTTATGCTGTCATAATTATTCCTTTTTTCAGTCTTGGTGTATTGATAACAAGGAGATCAGAACAGTGTTGAAGAAAAACTGAAAGAATTTGTCCCAATTACTGAAAATTTCATACTGGATTTTAACATTTCCTCTGAAATACAGTTTAAAATCGTTAAAATCAAGAACCTCTTCTGTAGTCTTCATATCCAAACTCTACGGTAGAGCGGCTTGGAGCATCAAAGCCAGTGGAATGTTACGCCTTATCATGGTATTGAACATAATAACACGCATAAGTTTGCATAAAAATTTGGAAGAGATTCCTCTCCTTCTCTGTAACGCCTCCTTTCTCGCATTGGTAGACCGAGGTTCGGAGTATAGAGAAAGCATTGGAGGGGCCACTGCCGAGGGGCGCAGTTCTAGTATTGTTTGTAAACAATGTCTGCACCTCTGATGCTTTGTCAACTTCGAAATTCGGTCCGCTGCATATTGAAATTTAAACATTGTTGTGCAATACCTGACGTATGGTTTAATGGCAACTAATCCTGAAAAAAAAAACAAAACAAAACAAAACAAAACAAAACAGCAAAATAGCCGAAACAGTCGCTGGCCGCGTACGAAGATTTCTTGTTTGCTACAAGGCTCTCTGCTTTGTCAGTCATGTCTGGTATAGAGTGCTATAGCTTTGCCACTAATAATGATATCATACCGTCATTATAGTGAAATGATAAGAACAAAATCCTGTAAACGATGTATCTGTTATTTGTAAGCGAGTGATATAACGGCTTTATACCCCAAATTGCAAGCAGACTGCATAATGAATATCACTTGAGAATTTAGTGACTGCAACTTCCGTCATCAATAAATTCATTCATTTTACATACAAGTCAAGACATGCAGAGAGCAGTATAGTACTATCAACAAAATTAAATTGCGCAGGACAATAAAAATTCAGTCATTGTTTGCTATCCATATGCAATGTATCATGTAGTTTGTATGATGTAGTTTTTTATGGAATTAAATAACCTATTGAATTGAGTTGAATGCAATTGAATTGAACTGAATTGAATTAGATTCAATTCAATTAAATTCCATTCCATTCAATTTAAAAAACTTCGGTTTGAGAATATCCGTATGTACTATCTCTCATATCTCTTTAAGTTTACAATTGTTAGCGAGAGGAAATTACAGGGCGACGGTATAATTTCTCGATAATTCTCTTGGAAACGTTTTGATGTCAGCAATCATTTCAATTCCAATTTTCAGTTTTTCATCGCTTTCTGTTTACATAAGTTTTCACCTAGATTTCCGTTGCCTCCATACTACATAAACCTTATCAAGAAGGATGGAAGAGAGTTCTACAGACTTTCTTTCAGTGGCGTATCTAGGGAAAACGGCGCACGAGGCAAGCGCGAAAATTTCGCCCCTAATTTCTGAAAAAGTGTTCAACCCCAACCCCATCCCGGTAGGAACTTTAAAAAAAGTCCACATGATATACCTTTTCAAGCACTTAAAAGGGGTCTTTTGAGGGTGATTTAAATATAATAAATTTTGATAAATTTTTACGAGCGAGCCGAAAATGTTTGTATTTCAGCTTACAAGACATGGAATTGTTGTCATTTTTTCTCATTAAATCTTACAATTCTAATCAAGATATAGTGACGGTCTTATATAGACAACGATTTGAACCAACAAACTGAGGACTGGAAAAAAAAATACTCTAAATTAGTATGCGAGAGTGAGCCGAAATTTGTATATTTCCGCGTCATCATTACGTTTCGTTCTTATCTTTTTTTGGATAAATTTTGGTGAGCGAGCGTGGCGAGCGAGCCGAAAATTTTTGTATTTCAGCTTACAAAACATCGAATTCTTGTCATTTTTTTGCTTATTAAATCTTACAATTCTAATTAAGACAATAGTGACGGCCTTTAGATAACGATTTAAACCAAAAAACTGAGGAATTGAAAAAAATACTCTAAATTAGTACGGGCGAGTGAGCCGAAATTTGTATATTTCCGCGTCATCATTACGTTTTGTGTTTATCTTGTTTGATTTGGTTTTTGCGCCCCCCCCCCCCCCATGTGCGACACCGTTGGCGCCCTCTTTTGATTCAATCGGCGATCGCTTCAGACAGCCGCTGCTCCGTGTAACACTTTGCCTTCTAACGATGGCATGTGTTAACACAATTTACATTGTCATTTTGTCCGCGTCATCATCACGTTTTGTTCTTATCATCTTTTTTATATATAGATTTTGACTGGCGAGCGCTGCGAGCGAGCCGAAAAAAATTTGTATTTCAGCTTACAAAACATGGAATTTTTGTGTCAACACAATGAACATTGCCATTTTGTCCGCGTCATCATCATGTTTTGTTTTATTTTTCTGCACCCTGACATTGCTCCGCCGACATTTTACTCCGCAAACTGCGACAAGTGCTCCGCCGATAATATTGCTAGTCCGTCGGCGTTTGCTCCGCCGACAATTTCCCCGCCCACATTTGCTCCGAAAATATGGCATTTGCTCCTCTGACAATGTTGCTGCTCCCAGGCTCCCACATTGCTCTGCCCAACATTGCTCCGCCGAACTGCATTTACTCCCATATAGTGCTTCGCTGACTCTTCAGAAGATTAAATTCTCAATTGAATTTCTACGCGCTTTTGATAATAATGATATTTGCTTTTTATTAATTTTGTGGACTTGAGGGCAACTTTTAAAATGTTTGTAGGGCCTTCTGTTAAAAGAAGTAATTTCCATGCATACCCAGTGATATCATAGTAAATCATCCATAAAACTGAAATGACGTGCGTCGCATTACTGCATGGAATGCGAGTGTGTGCGCGCTCCTGGGGACATTTTTCATCAAGCGTTTTGTCAGGTTTTTTTTCTGACAAACAGGTTTATATAAGGTACTGAAATCCTTGCACATGATTGGCTGAGAGCAAATATGTCAGAAAAAAATTAATCTGACAAAATGCTTGATGAACTGCCCCCACCCCGTTTTATGCTGTCAGTGTGTCAATTTCATTTGATTGCTTTGTAAGTCAGATATACAGTGTAGTTTGCTTTAATGAGATATTATATATTGTATAAACTTGTAATGCTCAGCATGATAATTATGTCATTATGTATCTCTGAATGTGATATGCAAGAAGAGTATAAGAGTGAACATCATTTCCTCGATTACAGGAGTATAGATTTTCTAAACGAATGAAAATAATGAAACAAAAATATGCAGGGGACAGATTGCTTTTTTTTGTCATTAACGATGGGTTTCCCTCATGCACATACACCCATACACACACAGGCATGACAGGAGATCTGGACATAAATTTTTTCAAGTCTGCTCGGCTTTAACACTGTTCTAAAGTGGATAACTATGATGTTCAAAGTTCAGGAAACACACCTTTCAACATTATGCTATTATTCATGTTATTCGTGGCGTTTTCTTTTATGGAGACAAATGCAAAATGCAAATAGTTCCATTTATTGTCCGGAATCAATATTTGCTCTACTTCCTGCTCAGCTTGTGCAGGCGGCAACCAAAAACAGCTCCAGTCGATCTGTATACGAAGACGTCTTGATTGTATTAAGAGCTTTTTGGGCCTCTGCTCTACCAGAGAGGTATTGACCACGCTTTTGTCAGTCATGTCAGGTAAGAGTCATATAAGTCTTGTCGTTAGCATAGATCACGATATAAGTGAAAGTATAAAAACAACTATTCTCCTATTTTGACTAGGGAATATCGCGACTTCGCCCCGAATTACAAGCACGCATGGCAGCATTATAATAAGCCCATTACTTTGAGAAGCGTTATGTGTGTGACTATGGTCAGCAATTTACTCTTTTCACATTTATAAAAATAAGATCAAGACAGACCATCGTAAAGCAATGTGGCACTGACAAAAGAATGAAACTGCGCATGTAGGACAACATCATTCATTCTCCATGCATTAGTATAACAATGTAATCAGATATACGTGTATCACCGTGAGAATGGTGTGTACCACAGCTGTTAGCCTAAATATAATTGTTATGACTTACAGAGGATATTTTAGGGTATAAACGGTAATATCTCTACATTACTCTTGAAAAAAGTTTTGTTGTCAGCAATAATTATCACCTTGTGTGGATATACTTCCGATATCTATGGTATATCAATAGCGCTTTTTATATCGCTTTTCAATTTTCTTTTAAATCTATCTCCATCTCTTTCCGTTTACATAAATATTCATCTAAGATTTCTTTTGCCTCCACAAAATCGATATGCCTTCAAACAAGATGGAAGAGAAATATTTGCAGACTTTCTTACTTCCTCAGGATTGAAGTGTAACTAAAAAAAAATAGAAGACTTATAAGAAATTGCAACAATGCAAAAATTATACATTCAATTCTTTTATGGCAGCTCTTCAATTAGTGTTAGTTATACCTTTACCTAACATTTTTGCCGTTTCATTTCATTTTCGGTCTGGATTAAAAAGCTACTGAGCTTTCAGCTCCGTCAGGGTCGGGGTCAGCACCAGGCACCACTGTTCCAAATCCTGTTGAACCAAGCAGTGGGCGGGCACAGTATTCAGTCCAGAGCCCATCTAAACTGTATATTCCAGAGGGGGTAGACATCGTTATAGTAAGAAATTATCACTCTTTTTTATGAAAGTTACAAAGGTTATCATGTAAGGGGAATCAGCACTAATAATGATTCATCATATTCCTATGGTATATGAATATGAAAAAAATATATATTTTTACACGCTCGAAATGCAATTCTAGGATACCTGTGACCTTTTTACATCAATTTTCAGGTTATTTTTTTTTCTATACACTGAGTAGGGCCTAGCTTATAAGTTTCAGAAAGCTCATTTTGGTTAAAACTCACGGAATATGCTATTGGTACTTAACCATATAATATCAACATTTCTACGGGTCATCAATTGTGATGTATAATTTCTATGTATATTTTGATTCCATGCACCTAAAGAAGACAATTTCTGGTCATAATTACTATATTAATGAAACACCATAATTATAGACCCTAAGAAGACATTTTGTGTCTTCCTATCGTTTTGAAATAATTATATTTTGTCTTTTGCTGCATTCAAGCTGTGTCGATTTACTGCTGACATATCCCACACGCTGTCTCCCTATCCATAGGTGGATCCAAAAATTCAAAAATCCAAAACTTTTATAGCCTATATCATTCAAATAAAATCCTCGCAAGCATGAGTTTCCGTGAATTGAGCCTTGACAAATCAAGTGTGACAACTTTACAACCTCTGTCCTACTTTCCGTATCTATAGACTTTTCATGTTTCAGATTAAAGATTCAGAATTTACATGGCTACAGAGCTATATGTGAACACCTGTAAGAGGTTTCTTATCATTCCATGAAGGAAATGCTGGGAACATAATCATATAATATACGAATTGCACTCTATCCACGCTTAAGAGGATTTTCTGCATACCTTTGTATTTGATTTGATGAATATTTTCATTATATTTCTTGTATCATCACCATAGTTCTTTTTTTTTGCAAAAGGATATTTAGAGTATCAATAAGAATCGTGAATGATATACAAATATATATATATATATATATATATATATATATATGTATATATATATTATATATATATATATATATATATATATATATATATATATATATAAGCAGATTATTATGTATATGTATTCATGCACACATGGGTGCATGTGGGGGTGAGTGTGCAGCAGTGTGACCCTTCGACACTTAATTACTCCTTCATGGTGCTAAATTGGAGACGCTAATATCCAGAATATATTATGTAAGAACTTCAGTGAAAAATACAAATCCCATATTTTCATAAAGATGGAAGAGTAGAGTGTGAAAATTATAGTCATCAAACGAATTAGAATCTAAAAATGAAGGAAAAATATACAGGATAGCTGTACATATCACAATCTTCTTGTTGACGAGTAATGCTATTTTGTTAAACCGATGAGAGCTGTTTATTGACATCGTTGAAGGGTTCAGCTAAAGTTATAAATTACTGAAGAATGAATACAACGGAAATTTCTATCGAACCCTTTCGTGTTTGGACTACAAGCAGGAAAGTGTTCGCTTTGAAAAAAAATCGTTATATGATTCAGTTTCACGCTAATGGTAAAAAGTTTATCATTTCAAATGTTTCATGTAACTAAATGACAATATCAGTTTGTTTTTTTATAATCATGATTAAAATAGAGCAGAGATGTATCTTTTGCAATTGTCTCATATCGAATTTTCCATGCTGATATATTCGCTTGTATTCGTTTCATACTATTAATAGACCACACCTGACGGGAAGCCTGTCAAGGGACCATCAGAGGAAGGGCAAGAAGGTTGTAATGCATGTATCAAGTGCATCGTTGCTTGCATCTGCTGCGGCATAATAAGATAATATGTAATGCAGTCCCTTTTGGAGGTGTGAATTGCCCATCTCACATCTGTGCATGGAATCGACCTTCCTGAGCCTATAAAACTACTTCTGGTGACCCCACCATACAAAGATTAATCGGGGGTTAATATATAATGAAAAAAAAAAGAGAAAGGAATGAATGATTGAAGAACTAATCCCTGCTTGAAAGAACACAGTGTCCCACAATGTGAAACACAATGTGAAACACAATGTGAAAACACAATGTGAACACATTATGGACACAATGTGAAATCTCTTCACTGTTAAATTCGAGCATTCTAACATGTGTGACACATTAGGAGTCGTCAATTCACAATGTGAAACAGAACATTAATATGTGAATACCCTCTTAAAAACCACACCAAAGTGTGAAATAATCTTCACACTTAAATTCGAGCGTTTTCACATAGTTGACTACGAGTATGTGAACACAATTTGAACACACTGTGGGACATTGTTCTCTCCAGCAGGGATTATAGCTGTACGTTACACGATGATTGCAAATATCATAACTTATGAACTTTGTACAACATATTGAGGAATAAATCTCTTGTTGTAATGAAGATTATTTATGCCCATTCTGACCTGGATTCACAAAATGGTATTGTTGCTGTTGTTGTAATGGTTGGCAAATACAAATCTTAACTAAGTGTCCCTTTTTGTCATTCAGTGAGAAAGAAATCTCGTGTCTTTTACATCAAATCACATAGGCAATGTGGCAACTCTGTGATCTACTTAATCTATGCGTGTTGAGCAGCTCCATAGATTTGTTTTGTACATAACGTTTCACTGATTTTCATTTTTCTTAAATGTTTGGGGAAAGACAGAACTTATCCGCCGAGGATTCCACGCATAAACTATAACATTACTCGTAAAATGTTCCTATAACAGGTCTGGAAAGAAAAAAAACTGGCTTTACCGGGAGAAATAAGGAAAGCTCATAATTTTCATACAGAAAAAAAGACATCATATCAGGATGAATTTTTCCTTCAACCCTTACCAGGCCGGGCTTTGGGGTGTTCTGTGGCCGAAGGAGGGTTGATTCACACCCCCCCCCCCCTTGAGATTTCGGCCGTCTATCGCGCAATCGCCATGAAAATTGGCACATGCATTGCCTGTGGCGTAATCTACCTCACTGAACAAGAAGAAATGGAAATTTTCATTATACTTTAATTAATATATGCTAATATTTGCATAAAATCATACATTTTGCTCTAAATCAGACAGTAAATCTCCTAGAATCATCATTTTTGTTGATAACATTCTTTGTAGCATTCCTAACAATATACTTGCAAAAAAAATCTGGTATCAAACTTAATTTCTTATGTATTTTATTGTTTTATGAATGTCTTATGTTGTCTGTGTTTTTCGACTTTTTCTTTTATCATTTTTTCCACAAAACTTATGACAGAGCCTTTTCAAGCATAATCATGCTAAACTTAATGGATTTCAGCCTATGAAAGTGACAATAATCATATCTTTATGAATAAGGTGAGAAAATTCCATTTGCATAGACTTTATACACAAAATCATGTGTTTTAGCCATTTTCGGTCTGACAGGCATGCATGTAAAGGTTGTGCAGCGTTGTAACAGTATTCGCGATTTTCGCGAAAATGGTCTCAAAAGATGTGCGAGACTGGAAAGTAAAAATTCAGCGAACGGCGCGGTCAAAAAAAAAATTCACGCGGTGGAATAGTCGCGAAAAATGTCGAGGTGGGTGGGGGGGGGGGGGGTGGGAGGGTGATTCACCCCCCCCCCCCCCCCCCCCGGCCTTATGCCACTAGATGTTCAAGGTGGATTTGATGTACATGGTAATTTCATACAAACAGACATGGTCAGATATTGCGCCAAAATCAGACACGCAAAAGTAAAGTTATGGATTTTGAAGTTTCACATGTTGTTTTTTTTTTTACTTTTGTATAAAGCTAAAGATGATGGCATCGCCTCATAATGTTCTCATACATAATTATAATCAAGATGACTTTTTGTTGGCATTTATGCACTATAAACCCCTCCCTCCCTATAAATAATTCTTAATAAATCAAGTATACCAAGACTGTATATAGGCAGGTCTATACTCTATAATCACTTATAAAGAACTTGTCACTGCTTTCGAGGTATTACGGGAACAGGCACCTAATTCACACCACAGGCACATCACCTAAGTTGCCGATTACTAGTAGGTCTTAATGAAGGGGTGATGTTTGGCAAGTTTAAAGGCTAATTGGTTAATGAATTCTATCTGATAGGCTCCTATATAGGTTTTTATATAGTCCCTTGTGGTGTACTCTTAATAAGCGTTAACAAGTTATGATAAAAACACATCACAGGTGTGTCACCTAAAGTTATTTTTGAATACTTGTTAATACTTTGTTGACTTTTTATTCACTAATTTGCGGTTTTTTATATCATTAATTTTTTAGCCTTAGTAACATGTAATAAGTATATTTCATTGTATTTCATTTTTTCATGATTAAACTACGCAATATATACTCATAAGTTCAGCAATTTATGCTGTGTGGTTGTTTGTGTCGTGAAATTTTCAAGGTGTGTTTGTTTTGATCTGAGAGCGTGCGTTGTGATGGTGTTGTTTGTGAATTTTGCATGTATAACGTGTGTGTTCAGCTGTATTTTTCTTTGATAGTAAGTATATAGGTTTTTTATGGTATAGTATATTTTGGGATTGATAAGATCGTTGCGTAACATGGTTGTGGTTGATTGGTATGCCTGTTTTAGTGTGTGTTTGTGTGTGGGTTGGTGTAATGTTAAAGTGAGTGATTGTGTGTGCCCTTACATTCCTTTTATCAGTCCTTTTCAATAATGAATATGACACTGACAAGTCCACCTTCAACCGATGTGGATTGTGTGAATGCAGCTATTTCATATGTTGTAGAACACATCAGTGAAAGTTGGGAGGAAAATCAGATATTAATCCGTTCAAAAGTTATGATTTTTTTTTTGCCAGTTTCTATATATACGCAGTATAGTTGCTGGATGAGAAGATTATGATAAATACAACAGTTTATGATGTCACATGCGTAGAACAGTTATAAGGAAAATATATAACGAGAATCACAAAATTTCAATAACTAAAAAAAAACAACAACAACACCCCACACATTCCCTCGACTTGTCACTGATTAAAGGGACCCGTCAGAGCACTGGTTGAGGTGAGGATTCGGCTTGTAACGCCAAATTTACGAGATATTACCAATCTATGAGCATATACAATAATTCCATTCTAAGGGGTGTCAAAAGTTTAGGCTATTTGATGAAAATCGGTTTTGAAATGAGATACGGCTAAAAACAAGGTATAAGGCCTACAAAGAGATCCTAAAAGTCGGGGCCTGTCAATTTTATTAGGATCGCTTTTTCATATCATATAGCCATTTCCTCCAAAGTTTTCATCAAATAAACGTTAAATCCCTCGTAAAATTGCGTGCTCTTCATGAGAGGTTTCTCATTATCTCACCCCCCCCCCAAAAAAAAAAAAAAATATTATAAACCTGAAACATTTAAGGGTAATAAGGTATTCTTCCTGCCTTTTGAAGGAGGCAAGTCAAGTTCTCTTTTATTATGCGAGAATAAGTTAGACGGTTCATCCCCCCCTTTATTATTATTATTATTTTTTGGGGGGGCCCTTTTTGTGTGTGTGTGGGGGGGGGGGGGGTAGAATGTTTACCCCCTCCCCTTTGGCTCTTTTCCGTGTTTTTTGTTTGTTTGTTTGTTTGTTTGTTGTTTTGTTGTTGTTGTTGTTGTTGTTGTTTTTTGCTTGCGGTCAGCCGATTTTGATATAGACAAGTGGCAGCCCGCCAGAAAATGTGAAGACATGCTATTTTATTTTTTTTTTCTTCTTCTTCTTGCTGGGGGGGGGGGGGGGGGGTCATCAAGTGACTTTTCATGATGATAGAATGAAATTTGTAGAGAAATAACTTTCTTTGAATTTATCATGACAACTGCAAAAGTGAAGTTGCGCCGTCGGCCTTGATTTGGGCTACTTTTTCCAATGTTTTTGATCATTGTTCCGTTGATTAGGCGCCCAAGATCATATCATGCACTGGCGTAGTGCAAGTGAATTATCGCCGTATCTACGGACGCCATCATGTAGTGGGGTGGCTTAGTGACAAATATACTGATAATCGTGACACGCCGGACAAAAGTGTCATTTTTTCCTCAGACATTGGTATATATATGAGGATCAAAATTAGGGGGTGCTCCAAGAAATCCGCTAACAGAAAAAATGAGAAAATGCCCTTAATTTGTACATAACAATAATGTCTGAATTCAAAGACTATACACAGGGCATTCGCCAGGTTTCTGTACAATGCAATGCAATGTACATGGTTGCTAGTCTTAAAATTCAGACCCATAATACGACATATTATGTGCATGTTTACAGTAATACACCATTTTTACTGGTTTTCCTATGGTAACAGGTGGTTAGTCTGTGTTGCAGACCTGAGGGAGGTGTGTTGGAATAGTCCAGTTTTCTTAAGCACCTTTTCATTGAATAATTTCATATAATTTCTGGTAAAGGATTTTTTTAGTACTGTCTACCTCCTGTAGAGAAATGGCAAAGAGTGACATGTGACTCTGGCTCAGATACTTTAAATCTTGGGCAATGACTGAGCCAGGTGTAGGACTATGTCACAGTTCATTTTTTCTCCCAGAACTACTAGTTTACCAGTAGAAGAGCTGCATATTCCATTGAGAACTTAAGGTTTTGGGTATTGCCCTACATATTTCCTAACAAATTTAACCCGTTTCCTCCAAGATTGTGCGAATTCCATAGGTTTAGCGCAGGGATTACCTGGTTCCCGTAAGCAATTTTTATAGTCCGCACCTCCCCTCTTTATATGTTTCTTATTTCTTATGGGGGTTATTCAAATGTTTAAAAAAGTTAAAAGTCTGCTTTCATAGATAAAGTTGAATTTAGACAATTTGAATATTTTTAAAGATATATTGATATTTGTAATTTCACTCATAAAGACTTAAAGCGGTTTGAATATTTTTGGTCTGATAGCTATGTATAGACATGTTATTAAAAAGTAAAAGCAATGTTTGATTGGTTCACATTATCCAAAGAGGGTGGGATGTAGTTGGCTGGTGAACAAAGTCTATGGGGAAGTTTAAAAAGTTGATAGAAATAAAACAAAATCGGCATAGAGCAGAATCTAAATCACAATATGATATGACAAAATTCCCGACCCCAAAGGCGGTTGATTCTATGATGCTTTATGTCAAAATACATTCCACCCAAAAATACATGTGATTGATAGGAGGAAAAAGTATAGCACATTAAAAACAATATAGTTCAACTAACCCCATTAGTCCAGCAGCATAATGAAATGATTGTTAAGTTTTATCGCCTTGTCAATTGAAGATGATGTTACATAATGACAATTATCAAAGTCAGGTAGATCTACTAGTATATCAAGAAACCAAAAAGAAGGGGTGGGGTGGGGAGAGAAGAATGAAGTAAGTTATTAGTATCTGTAGTTTTGGTTTTCAGTATATTCATTTTAATTTCCTTAATTTCCGTTAGGTCATCATGGATTGGAGCATTTGTGTACTAGTAATCTGCCAGGAACAAACACAAGAAAAACTTAAAGGTCCTATATATACACTTTTGGGAGAGTGACTTGAAAAAAATGTTCAGGATATCACATTTTATGCATAATATGTGTAGGTCTGGGGGCATTTCATGAAGCATTTTGTCCGACAAGTTGTCGGACAAATTTGCTCTCTGCCAATCAGATGCAAGGATTTCTGTAGTTTGTAACAGTTTGTCAGAAAAATATCTGACCAAACTGCTTCATGAAATGCCCCCCTGTTGTATCACAAGACATCCTACCATATACAGTTTTTGCAATCAAAGCAAACATATAAAGAGATATCAGTATTTTTCTCATTAAAGCATAAATGCGGACGGTTTAGTCTGGAAACATGTTATCATAGAAATATTGTTCACATTTTGTGTTATTAACAATACTTAACATTGATTATACAGATTCATTTTTTTTTTTTACAGAGGTTCTTTCTATCCGTAACTCACACTTAAGAATAATTTTCAAGCACTAATTTTGGGTTTTTGCCTTTAATTATCCACAAAAAGGAGGACTCAATGCATAAAAGGTGTATGCTTTATTTTTGGAAAATGTTGAGGAGATCAGGAAAATAATATATATTGATGTAGATTTTGGACCTGAAGGAGCAGTTGAAGCATTTTTAAGAAACAATGCCTTGTGGCATCGTTCTTATCATCAAAAATTAATAATGACAAACTCAAATGAAAATTGGAGGGGGGAAGAAAAGATGAACATAATGACATGAGACAGCTTGGT
Source organism: Diadema antillarum (assembly GCF_040938485.1). Taxonomy (NCBI): domain Eukaryota; kingdom Metazoa; phylum Echinodermata; class Echinoidea; order Diadematoida; family Diadematidae; genus Diadema; species Diadema antillarum. Next base: position 2,525,801 of record NW_027271028.1, read on the forward strand.
AAAGATTAAACGCTAAAATAGACAATGCAGCCTCTTTTCTCAGTTCATACTTATCCAGAGTGTGTGCTTTCTTTCCAGTACCGGTATTATTATTTAGATAGGTTAGGGGAATCCCTTTGAATTGTGTGATACATCATTTTAAAGCTTACAGTCTGCTCTTTCAGAATCTGTCCTTAAAGGACAAGTCCACCTTCATGCGCACGTGGATTCAGTGAATACAACAATATTAGTAGGACACATCACAGAAAGCTTGGAAAAAATCGTACAATCCGTTCAAAAGTTATGATTTTTTAAGGTATCTGCACAGTCGCGGCTGGATGAAAAGACTACCACAGTGTATGATGTCACATGCGCACATTCTAAGGAAAATGAAATGAGAATTTCACAAAACCATACTTTTTGAATAAAGTTCACATAGTTTCTTTGACTTGCTAGTGACGTATGTCAAGGGTAATATTATTCCCCCTGCCTTCTGAAAGAGAAGTCGAGTATCCTTTTGTAAGCGAAAATAATTTATGTTGAATTTTCTTTATTCATTCTTTATATCGTTGTACACATGTGATATTACAAGGTATAGTAGTCTTCTCATCCAGCCTCGACTGCATGAGCTGAAACTTCAAAAATTCATAACTTTAGAACGGATTGTCCAATTTTCCTCAAACTCTCACTGATGTGTTCTACTATTGTTGCTGCATTCACTCAACCCACATGCTATAAAGGTGACAAATCTTTGTCTGGCGACTTTTTTGTTGATCAATAATACCAACCCTGATGGAAATCTCTTCAAATTCATAAGTTCTGAAGTCTCCTTTAAGTTTAACCAAAATCTATATATGTAGTTGCCATGGCAACATACCACTTAACACTAATGAAAAGTATTTCAAACCTCTATACATCCCGTTGATCAGTTGTACCTATTCAAATGGAATCTCTTCCAAACTGGAAAATAGCCTCCTGTAACTAACTTCAATTAAAAACCCTAGTTTTGGGTTGCCATGGCAACGCACAAATCAACAATTATATTTGACCCCTGGTTTATACTCTTGGTACCTTCTATACAACGTTCATATCAAATTTTGTGAAAATTGAATCTTCCTACCTGGAGAAATAAACAAAAACATGATTTTTAGAAAAAGTTCATTGACCTTTGACCTTTGACCTTTGGAAATTTCACCCCAAATTCAATCAAAATATTTTACTTGTTCTCAATATTCTTCCTGCCAAGTTTTATCCAGATTGGATATTCCTGACCTGAGAAATAGCCAAAAAACCTATTTCACAAATAAAGGTCATTGACCTTTGACCTCTAACCTCCTTCCCAGCATCAATTTTCTTGGAGCACCCTATTTTTTGAGAAGGTACATCATGAAGTACCTTTGGTGAAAAAATCATGCTTTTGTCCGCCGTGTCACGATAATTTCACTAAGCCACCCCACTAATGCCGGTGTAGGTCGTGTTTTGTTTTTGTTTTTGTTTTTGTTTTTTTCTTCTTTGTATCTCACACATTCCGTCACGATCGCTCGCTCGATCTGGTTTGGGCGCCTGTTTTGTGTGTACATAACATCACGTACATGTACATACACCACACCACCGCCGTCCCGTATACTACATCGATCGTACGTGCGTCCCATTTTGCCCATCCAGTCCAGATACAGAGCTGCCTCGAGCATTCCGGATCCCTCTGCTCTGGACAACGACAAAAATGAAATGTCTTGTATGAAATTGATCTTAGCAGATGTGGAAGTTTAATACAGGCGAAGTTTCCGGCTCAGTCTGTACGAGAATAATGGTGAGTATTGATGTTTAAAAATTGTATTCTGTTTCTTGTCCCCATCATCATCACCACACATCGGCCGGCTCCAGCCTGCCCGGCGCCGCCGGGCACGTCAACGTTAGAAGAAACCTGCCAGCTCGAGCTCGACCGACCAGTCGACCACGGCCTGCTCGTTGTTTGACGTAGTGTCTAACCGTGTTATTTGTACATTTGTATTTACAGCGACAGCAGGGCTGTTTACAAGAAGATGGTGGATACATGTTGAACCAGGGCAGGGAGATGGAGGAGAGAGCTCCGAGTATCTTCCACCTCCTAACGTACCGGTAGTAACGTTAGTTTAGAATACGTAAATTTACATTTAACACAGAGCTTCCAAGACAATAGTTCTAGTCTCCTCCCTATCTAACACTACATTAGGCCCTTCTTGGCCGTGACTGTTTTTACGGTTTTAGAGCCTTGCCCTTGCCTTCTGAAGTTTGAATGTAACTTTAATGTTAGCAGATCTGTGGTATCAGTGAGGAAAGGCTTCCTTGCATGCCCCCCCCCCCAACTTGCACAAAATAAACAAATTACTAGATTCTATTCCCTTTCACCAACAATAAACTAAATACATTTTATCAAAGGTTAGTCTATCCGCCTATGCCGTTTATGAGAAGACTTCCCATAACCTTTATTTAGTTTACCACCAGTAAAAAAAAAAAAAAAAATAGTAATCTACCCATTTTGCACAAACTAGTGGGGGGGGGGGGAATAAGGAACTCTTTCCTCAGTGGCAATAATTGTCATCTTGGAGTTTGGATAAGGGAACCACACACTAGCGTTGCATAGATCACCAGGCCTATGTGGTCTATATGACTGTATGAGAAATCTCCTTGACTTTGGATTGGAGATGCTTTTTAACCTTTGTTGTTTGACTGAGATGCATAATTAGTCTCTGTCGACTATAGGTGCATTCGAGCACTCTACAATGTATGTAAAGTGAACCAACGCATGCTGAACTGTACTGTGTTGGATTTGAAGCATTTCAGCGCTCAGTGGGGAAAGCGTACCTGATCATGAGATATTTTTTAGAGAAAGTCACATAGGTTGTACTTGTATTGTAGCAAGAGGATTCACCTGGCACACTTATAAAAAACTACAGATGCCCTGAACAAAGGGAATGAAACTCCTTGCATGACGTATGACTTTAATATGTGCATGTTTGATAATAAAATATGTAAACTTTGGGTACGCTTTTGGCAAATCTTTTATATTTTACCCTTTTGGAGCACATCGCAAAGTAGTCTATTTTTATTTGGCACAGTTCACTACGGTATACTTTAGGACTCATAGGAGGGTTTGAGCGCTCCTCTAGCATGGGTTTCGTTGATACGGTTCAGTTCGCTTTAGGAGAGCGCTCGAATGCACCTTCTACTATTAGTAATATTACACAGACCTGTACATTGTATCTGCCTGATTGCTCTTTGGAATCTCTGATTTGAATTTTGGTGGGTGATGGAAATGTTGGCAGCCCTGCCAACATTCTTTGTACATTATATGCCAGCTTTAAGGAGATAAACTTACATTTTAGACCTAGACTCTTAAAGTATTATGCAGTTATCAGACTGTTGCTGTTTTGGCGGATGAGAACTGAATTGTTATGGGTAGAATAAAGCAGGCAGCCATATAGGCTATCCTGATTTTGTTGTTGTTGTTTTTTTTTTTATCCATTTTTTTTTGGGGGGGGTATTTTGGTGGCTTTGGAAAGCCTAGGTTTCTAATACTTGTAGTGGAAGTAAAGTAAAAAAGCATTTATTGACTGCATGTAGATTCTAGCTGTTTCTATAGACAAATATTTTTGTAAATTTTAATGAGTGTTGTCATGTCATGTACCAATGTATGTGGTCAAATACTAATGTAGATTCAAGAATCTGCTGTAATTCTTTGGTGGATGTCCACTTTGCACCAGTTCCCTCATGATGGCCATGGTGTGTGGAGCCAATATCAGCAGAACATCTATTGAAGAAACGGACTGTCACATTAATTGATGAATTAGATTCCATTTCGTGATTTTTCATTTCGAGGTCTGGTACTGAATTGGGAGGTTATGTCATTAAACTCTCTAAAGGAATATAATCTACTGTAGTCTGACAAATGTGCAGAGAAAATATGATACAGACAACAAATAGAATCATTTTTGGGGATTGCACATAGACAAAACTACTAGCAGTTACTGTACGAGCTGAAATTTTCGCGGTGGTTTTATATCCGTGAATTTCGCAAATCGCCTTTGAACCGCAAAAATAATAACATGCGAAAATGACAACGCTCGAATAACTAAGTTCAGCTAGACCCTCGCAACTGCTAAATTAACAACACGCAAAAATGTCCCCCCAGTAGCTATTCGCGAAAATATCTGTACGCGAAAATTTCTGCTTGTACAGTATTTGAGTGGTCATGAGTTTGACTTTGCCCTTTTTTTTTGGGGGGGGGGATGACCAACTTCTATTTTTAGAATTCTCTCAGAAGGCAAATCTCTTTTCGATATTCACATTATGATCATGCACTAAACAAGACTAACTGCGTGTTATTCTTTAAGTCATGTGCAAAAACTGGCCATTTTCTGCCACTGTAAGTGCTTCCTGAGTGCTAATGACATGACATGATTTTAAATTAAACAAAAGAAGTTAAGTCTGTTTGTGGCACTTTCCACTAAAAAATGTAAACAAAGTTAATGTTGTGCAGTAACAATGTACTAAAGTGTTATTCTAGAAATCCATCATGATTTGTCTATTCATCTTCCTTTCAGGTTCTTACCAGGGGGGAACAGATTCTCAACAAAATGTAGAATATGGGCTAACAATGAGACAGTAGTCTTGTGTCCAGTGGAGATCCCCAGTTTCTGGTCAGTCACTCTGAAGCAGGACTGACCTTTAACCCGGCAGCTGGACTGTGCCCCAGCTGCCCCTACCGGAACCCTTTATCATCCAAATGGGAAGCGGGTCCAGCAGCTCTCCGAAGAATTCGCAGACGATGCCGGAACCCACTCCGCAACCGAGCCGCGCCAAGCGCGCTCGGGGGCGACAGAACTTTGAAGAGGTGCAGCTGGAAGACCCAAATGCACCCTCAGCCTCTCATGGTCAGCGGGGCACTGCTCAGAATACTACACATGGACATACGAACAATGCAAGAAGTAATGGTGACAATGATTATGCGTCAGGGCTAGGGGCCGGCTACTCAGGCCATCAACCCCATGGATACAATGGCCCGCAAGACATGTGGCAATATGGGACCCGCGCAGTACAGCAACAGGAGCGGGTGTTGAACTCACTGCAGCCCAGGTACCAGCAACCACAGCCGCAGCTGGTGCCCCAACCTAATCAAAACCCAGATGAATTTCTGTCAATGGCCCTGCAACTCCAAGAAATGGTATGTCTATGAATTAATGTTTTTGATTATGTTTGCAGTCGTCTTTAGTAATATTTTTACGCATGTAAGTGATTTCGGATAATGTACATAATTTAAACAGTTAATACTAGTTTAAAACTAGAAATTTTTGCTTGCATGTGTACATGTTTGAATGCATTGAATGACAGTGATGATTTAAGAAAGTTTTATGCTGCAAAACAGGCTGTCAGGTCCAATTCTCAAAAGTTTCATGTCACAAATGTTTCTGGTATTAAGTACATCTGCATCAGTTGGATCCATCAAGGTAAGTTAATACTGTTAGTAACTGTTTGTAAGAATACAGTATGTAGGTGCCCAGAGTGTAGTCATGATTTGAAGATTGTTCAGGGGCCATACATGTTCATGTAGTTCTTGGAGGATTAATTGAATGACATACAGTGTACATACATGTACAGCTGTACATACAGTGCCGACCGCGGGAAACGTCACGCAAACCCCTAGGGCAAATGCGGGAAGCCCTTTCGTCCGGGCGTACTAGTTTATACGCGGGCGTTTGGACGCGTACAGACGAGGGAAGTCGCCCGCACTTTCACGCTCGTCTAAACACCCGCATTTGCCCGAGCGCTCCAGCGCGGAATTAATGATATGAAAATCAAACTCTCCCGTCAACCATCGGCTACATGAAGGAAATTAGCTGAAATCGATCCGCGAAAATCTTTTGAAAAGTATCAGTACTTTGCCGGATGTTTGCTTTTACGTTCGAAAGTAAAATAATAACCATAACATTCAGCTCCCGAATATGCTAAAGCAAATGTCGAATGATCCCTTTGACGTTTGGAAATGAATAACAATAATACTCCGTACGATGATTAAATAAATGTCGAATGTTTGCTTTTACTTTCGGAAGTAAATAGCAATAACATTCATCTCCGGAAGATGCTAAAATAAATGTCGGATCTTTGCTTTGACGTTCGGAAATGAATAACAATAATATTCAACTCTGTACGATGATAAAAATAAATGGCGGATGTTTGCTTTTACGTTCAAAAGTAAATAACAATAACATTCAGCTCCGGAAGATGCTAAAATAAATGTCGAATGATCCCTTTGATGTTCGGAAATTAATAACACTAATATTCAACTCCGTATGATGATTAAACAGATGTCGGGTGTTTGCTTTTACTTTCGAAAGTAAATAGCAATAACATTTGGCTCCGGAAGATGCCCAAAAAATGGCAGATGATTGCTTTTTACGGTTGGAAGTGAATAGCAGTAACAGTCTGCTCCATATGATAAAATAAATGTCGGATATTTGCTATTACATTTCGAAATGAAGAACAGTAACATTCAGCTGCGTTTGATGGTAAAGTAAATGTCTGATGTCTGCCTTGACGTTCAAAATGAAAAACAGTAACATTCGGCTCCGTACGATGCTAAAATGATTGTCGGATGTTTGCTTTTAAATTTGGAAATGAATAACGGTAATGTTCTGCTCCGAACGATGCTAAAAATTATAAATAACAGATTGTTGCTTTTACATTTGTAAATGATTAACGGTATCAATCGGCTCAGTTAGATGCTAAAATAAATAGCGGATGTTTGCTTTCACGTTTGGAAATGAAAAAGGATAACATTCAGCTCCGTAAGATGCTAAAATGAATGTCGGTTGTTTGCTTTAACATTTGAAAATGATAAACGGTAACATTCGGCTCCGTAAGGTGTCAAAATACTAGTAAATGTTGGATGATTGCTTTTACGATCAGAAATGAATAACGGTAACTTTAGCCTCTTTACAATGCTAAAACAAATGTCGGATAAATCAGATAATTTTGCTTAACATTCGACGTCGTGCGATACCAAGTTGATTGCATAAACCTTCGACACTTCGTTGCTGCTCAATTTTATTTGATCTCGACATTATGGACGCTATACCTATTTGATTTAATTGTCCTTATTTTATCAACCTTCGACATCAGCCGCTACTTTATAGTTTTCTCGATCACTGACGTCGGACGGTATTACCTAATCAACTTTGGACATTGGTCGCTATTTAATAATTTCATCAACCTTACACATCGGTAGCTATTATTCCGATGTTCGTTATTCCGAAGGCTCTCTAGTCCGAAGATTCGTTATTCAGAAGGTATATTGTTCCGTTAATTTCATTTTCGGATTCATGAATCTTCGGAATAACGAACCTTCGGAATAACGCCACAAACGTTCGAATTAACGAACCTGTAGGTTTAGGGAATTTGTGTGTTTCGAATTTAACGACCCTTCGGAATTACGAACCTTCGGAATATTACGAACAGCACCCATCCGATTATCAACCTTCGACATCGATCGCTGCTTACTGATTTTATCAACCTTCGACGTCGACCGTAAATAACGTATTTGATTGACACTTTCGACGTCGATCGCTGCACATTAGATTGGCAAACCGTCGAAGTGTCGATCGCTGCCTATTTATTTACTGGTTCCCCAATATCTGACTTAGTTACTGATTTAATCTACCTTCAACATCGGTCGGTCATTATATTTAAGTGGCCACTTATTGTCTCGAGCTTGATATTTCCCAATGGCGTCCACGTCCACACACACACACACACACACACACACACACACACACAAAAGATCTGAGTCTTAAAGGTCTAACGAGGCGTGAAAGTCATTGTGTGATGCTTTTAATTGTGTCATTCACAATAGTGTCACGGTCCCTAAGATGGATGAAAGAGGCGCAGATCTTAAGAAGCCACTTGAGTTGAAGTTTAACACCGTCTGTCTATTCTTGAAGTACACGATTTGTAGGGAAAAAAGAAAAAGACAAAGAGAGGGAGAAAACAAAGAAAACGTAGGAGAGAGAGAAGGGTATGGCGAAACCACCAGAGTGGCATTATGTAATCAACAAAGCTGCGTTTAACTTCCCCGAGAAGTGGTACTACACGTGCATGCATAATGTTTATCTTGGATACATGTACTGTAGGTACCCTTCTCTCCTTTCATGATAAATTGTTTATACGTATCACATAACTATATCAATGCATGTTTACGTCGCAATTTGTCCAATCGGGGTTTTCCCTCTTTAAGGAGTGCTTGCTTTCCAAGAAAAAAAAAAGAAGGATGAAATTAATGATTATGAGCAAAACTGAATGCATTTAAGCAGCGGAATCGCGCTACATCAATAGCACTCCAAAATCTTCGAGTGATCCCGGAGGTCACTCCGAGTGAAAATGAACATTTTCAGTCAAAATTCACTGCAATTTCACTCTAAATTGACTCCGTTTTAAATGTATCCACCCCTTCAAGTGTGAATGTTTTCATTTTTTTTTTTTTAGAGAGAGAGAGAGAGAGAGTAGGCCTACTGTGCATTGGAATACGAATCTCTGCTGTGCAGCGATATTATGATCGCTATAAAAACGATCAGTTCGATGAGCAAAGCACGTGCTTGCCCTGCCAGCAGTGAGTGCGCCATGTGGTTCCAACATACTCATCTTGTGTGCCCAGCGTGTTTTTATCACAGAACTCTTTGTGTGTAGAGTTCTGTCGTTTTTACGTTATGGTCAATTCATGACGTGTGAGTGCTTCGACTTGAGGCCTGTGAGATTGACAGGTGCCGTTTACGAGAATAAAAACTGTCAGTAGTGACTATCAATCCCAAAATCAGTTGCTATAGTAATCAGACTAATTACTTAAATGTAGAGTTACATGTAGTTATGTATTTCGAATGACAATGCGCACATCCCCTTTATCATCACACTTTTGATACGGCGGACAGAAGGCCGTTAAATTTCATTGCTCTCAATGATTCGATACAATCATAGCTTTTAAAAGGTCCAATTAAACAAATCGGACATGAAATCACGGTTACAGCTCGTTATTCCGAAGGTTCGTTAGTAAGGTTCTTTAGTCCGAAGGTTTGTTAATCCGAAAATGAAATAAGGTTCGTTATTCCGAAGGTTCGTTAATCCAAAAATGAAACAAAGCTCGACTTACTTCGAAGGTTCGTTACGGACCCTATATCATTTCGGATCCTATATCATTTCGGATCAACGAACCTTCGAGATAACGAACCCTATTTCATTTTCGGATTAACGAACCTTCGGAATGACGAACCCTATGTCATTTTTGGATTAACGAACCTTCGAAATAACGCCGCAAATGTTCGAATTAACGAACCTTTTTTCGTTTTCGGATTAACGAACCTCTATGGTTTAGGGAATTTGTGTGTTTCGGATAAACGAACCTTCGGAATAACGAACCTTCGGAATAACGAACAGCACCCGAAATCACAACGTCTTTATCTTGTTAAGATATAAGACAAAAAAAAAGGTCTTTATACGGCAGTGTCAAACATTCTTTACGAGACGCTGTTGCCCCGATTTCGTTGCTGTTCCCACGGCCCTCAGTTCATGAACTTGCGATGTTTCTTTATTGCGTGTGTTTCTAGCTTGTATTTGGCACTCACGGAATGAATGCGCGTACAGTATGGTAGGCTACATACTCGTGCTCTTGTTGTTGCTGAACATTTCCCCTTCACAGTGATTGTGTGGCATGATCGTTGAGTATGTTCAGATGGTGTTAGTGCGTTGATTAAAATGTTACCACAATAGATGCACGTGTGCTATAACAACGATCTGAGGTCTTTGCTCCGCGCTGCTTTCTTGTTTACAAACATTGAATCTTGGTGAACTTAATTCACTATCGTCCCCATGCTAACATGCAAAAGAAGAAAACGCTTTTGTTCTTGTTTATGTGTACCATGCAGTGAACAGAAGGTAGACCTGTAAACTGTGCCGCTAGGCCCTAGCTGTAGTTTGCACTTTGACGGATTGTCACTGCTCGTCTACTATTCGAAGCGAAATGAAAATCAAACTAGAGATCTCGTGCTGTATACTTTCTCGTACTGTGCACTATATATACCATATTTAAAATGCAATTTGTGGTAGTACTTGTCAACGCTGTGTTTTTGGCTCAAACTTTTCTCTCTCAAACTTACTTGGTTACGCAGGAGCGGATCCAGGGAGGACCGCAACCGGCGCCCGCCCCCCCCCCTTTATTTTTTTTTTTTGTTGTTGAAACAAAAGAAATGTAAAAAAAAAAATGGGGGAGGGGTGCGTGCGCCCCCCTTTAATTTTGTAAACGCGCCCCCACTTTACGGAATTCCTGGATCCGCCCCTGTTACGGGATAATACCTATCAGAATCTTCATGTAGTATTTCTTGTGATTTTGGTGCAAGCTGCATGGCAGTATTGATTTTGAGACACTTCTATGGTCCGTCAGCACCTGATTCTCTTTATGTGACGATGTGCACGTGAAAAGCATTCAAACTTTCCCATGTTTTTGCTCTTGCATTAAAGGCGTATTAATTCACCACGTACATGAAACAAAACCCCCATAGCTCTGAAATGTGAGTTATAGGGATAGAAACAACCGCTGGAAAAAAAAAAATTGAATCCGAATGATCGAAAATACAGTACACAATGTGAACGGTTACAGTTCGCTATTCCGAAGGTTCGTTAATCCGAAAATATGAGGTTTGTAACTTGTTATTCCAAAGGTTCATTTATCAAAAAAATGAAATAAGGTTCGTTATGCCGAAGGTTCGTTAATCCGAAAATGAAACAAAGGTCCTAATTCCGAAGGTTCTTTACAATCTATAAAAGAAATACTGATATCTCCTTATATTCTAGGCTTTATTACAAAAAAATATGTAGGATGCTTTGCACAACGGACCTATTATGCATCACATGTGATATCTAAAACATCTTTTAAATCACTGCTCCCAAAGGTAAACATATGACCTTTGTGTATCTACTCGTTTGTGTGTATGTGTGTGCGTGTGGGGGGGGGGGAATAGTTTCCTTCTTCTTCTTCTTTTTTGTTAGAGATTATCTTAGTTGATCTTGATACAGTGTACCTCTTTCGGTGCGCCCTTTCTCTTGTTATGTCACTTCATCTGTTTCTACATTTTGAAGCAAAGTAATTTGTTCAAGCATTGTGTATGTCCTCGTAACCGTAATGTGTCATTTTGCGGCGATGAGTTGGTTCTAGTAGGCCCTATTATCGCTGTGAGATGTAATTTTTGTAATAACGTGTTGAGAATAACAGATTTTTGTTTCTGAACGAAAGGAAAATGACGGAATTGTTTTGATAACCAATGTGGATGACGTGTTGAGAATTCTGATTCCTGTTTCAGAACGAAAGGAAAATGACGGAATTATTATTTTGATAACCAATGTGGATGACTACCTTCTATAAGTGATTTTGGTGTGAAAAGAGAGTTTGCTCAAAGAAACGCTTCTCATGAATGGTCAACGAAACAAAATACATCATACAATGCAACGTGACTCGCGTGCATTTAGCAAACGAAATGTCTAGACCTCCTTTAAGTTCAAGTAAAATGCATAAAACACAGAATAAGAAAGCAGACAAACTAACAAATATGGAATTAATGACCGCAGACGTAACGTATATAGGAAAACCTGACACCTATGCTTGAAGAAATTCCCACAAAAGCAGAGCGCAAGATAAAAGAATACATGTGCGTAGTCCATACAGGTCGTGATGCGCTCGGTCGAAATGCGTATGTCGCAGTAAACGAAATTTTAGGCATGTCTACACATGTACATATAAATACTTGAATTCTACATACATTGTATAGTTTTATCTTTACAATAATATATAAAACAACCCCTTTCCGCATCCCTAGAAGTCATAAAAGAAAAAAAAAGAAAATCGCCCTTAAAGTTCAGGTTATGTTCAAGCTCACAACCCGTTCCCCCCCCCCCCCCCCATGATGCAACAGTCCTGCTTAGCGACGGCGTTAACGCTTCATCGCACACACATAAATGGCGACAGCTTGGGTGTGTGAGAAAATTCATTCTTAAATGGATGCACCCCCATGGCACTCAGGATTATCACTGACCCTCCTATGCCTTTTGTCTATCCACCCTCCTGCTTTAATCCCCCTCCCTTCACCTGTTGGCCTCCTTGCCCATGACCTCCCATCCTCTCCTTTTGTTTTCTTTGTTCCGTGTCCCTAGCCTGTCCCTGACTGTTCGTGTTGTGTGAACTTCTTTATAATGTGATTGCTTTCCCTGCCTGATTATCATTTTGCCTCTGACAAATATTCTTCTGGAATCAAAAGCTCAGGCCCCTTTAGAGTATAGACTCCATTTTACTCCTTTGGCACGCCACTGATATTCGATAAGCAGTTTTCAGCATTTTTGTGTTTGTTTGTTTTTGTTTTTGTTTTGTTTTGTTTTGTTTTGTTTTTGCTACAGATAATTAGCCAATCACAAGACAGATATAATTCGATTCTAACCAATACCAAAATACGGTTGCCTGAATGTAAACTTTGGTGTGTTTGTGTGTGTGTCGGCTGCAGTGTAGTTTGAAACAACAGAAACAGAAAAAAGAAAGAGGCACGCAATGTGTGCTATATACGAAAAGCCTCATTTACCGAGAAAGTTGATCGCTTCCATTCTCCTCCCATGTTGTTGTCAATGGAAGCTAAAGAGAATGCTTTTAGCAAGTATACCATACCTAAAGAGGACCTGAGGAACCCGTTGTTTTGAATGCTGTGCTCGGTACGAATTCAAAACGCAGTCGAAGTTATCAGAATGCCATTATAATAGAACTGATAGCTCTATAGAAAACTTGTTTAGGTCAGTAAAGGTTGCCGTAATGCAATCTTTGTGGAATTGACTCATTACATCTGAGCATTTTGAAAAACGTGTAGAGTACTTTCGTTTTGCATATAAATGTTAAGAAATAGTTTGAACTATGAAAATAAAAAAAGTATGGTTACTTCAACGATGTTGAATAGTTCGATTAGCCGTGATGCATAAAGTGAATTCATGAATTCATCTGACTAATCCTTACCGATTGATGATCACTTCTATAAGCCAACAGTTAAGCTGAACTGCTTTGGAGTGATAAGACGCCAACTAACGAACAAAATGCCACATAATCGCGCGATTTTCAAACATTTTTGTGAGCGTCACCCGACCAATTTCAAGTGACGAATGTAACACTATTATATTACTGTATAATAGCAGACTGCTTTACAATTTGTAAATATTACGATCAACTGTTAATAAAAAAATAAATAAAACGATGAGGCAAAGATGAGGCAAAGTACGGGTAATTGCGTAAGGGTGTATTCCCGCCTTTTCTAGACAGGTAAACGATGAAAACTTGGTACATGTTGTATGCTATTATAATTATTATAAAATCCTGTAGCCAGAACTGATTTTACGATCATCTTTAACCTTTCAGAAAGTTCCAGTTTTCAACTTAAATAGTAGCGATAGCTTGTAAGAGTAAATTAGCATCCCTCTGACTATTTTTGGTCAATATGCATACTCTTAACCCTATTCTAACTGGGGGGGGGGGTCAAATTGACCCCCCCCCCCCACGTTTCGCGCCACGATTCTGCAACGCGCAAAGATTTTGCCGCGTCGTTTCACAACTTTTTTCATTGAAGTCTTCTGCATATTTTGAGACCAAATTTGCGACGTCTGAGTACACCGTTCTGAAGTTACGTAATATTATGCAAATGCATGTCAACCGGAAAACAGCTCAAATTCATGATATCGTGTGCAAATTGAATGCAAATTGTGTTTTTTGGGTTAAATTGTTATAAATTAGAGTATTTCATCTTTGAACCATTGAAATTAATCAATTCTAGTGTAGATAAGCCTGAAAAAGTGCCTGCAACAAATTTTGAAAAACAACAGAAAACAAAAGGTCGAAAAAACAATAAAATACATAAGAAATTAACAAAACAATAAAAAACAAAAGAAATTGATTTTGATTGTGCTTTATTTTTAAATGAAAATTGGTTTATATGTCTTGAGGAATTTTGACACAAAAATTTAGCAATACTTCAGTCTTTTTTATGGAGTTATAGGTGAAAATATGATTTCATGCACAACTTTGCATAATCAATTTATTAAAAATAGAAAGGCAATATTTTTCTATTGTATGACCATGTAATGTTGTAGTTGACATCCAGCTCTATCTTCAGGAAAAATTTCGCAGCGATCGCGCGATCGGTGGCCGAGATCTGAAGGGAGGGAAGGGGGGGGGGGGTCACCCCCAGTAAAAACTCCTCCCAGTTAGAATAGCTGGACAGAGCGATCAATGGGCGCGATTATCACCACGCGTGGTTAACCTAAACAATGCTCGGCCGGCTTGTTCGGTTTCAGTGTTGTTTTTTTGTTTCTATTTTCCCCTTTTAAAAACGAAGGTTCCTTAGTCCAGCTATTGTTTTCGCTTCCTGCTCAAGACATTGAACAGTTCAGCAAAGCTGAAGTTTAGATCACTAAACGGCGACATGAACTCATGATGATAATAGGACTTAGATCACAGCCGAAAGTGCGCTCCTTCATTACTCTAGAATGAGAAAGAATACCCTGTCTGTGTTCAAAGTTGGGTTACGGACGATGAAAAAAAAAGGTTTGAATCATGAATTGTCGGATGACGTCGACAGGTTGATGATATAAATATTAGCGTATCATGGGAAAGATTAAGTAATGATGAGCCCAATGATATCGCAGGGCTCCAAACTAATTTTTATTTTTTGACCACCAAAATCATTGATTTCTATTTTTTTTTTTTTTTTGGTGGCCAAAAAAATCAAGGAAAACATAGGAAAAACTAAATCGGTCCTGCTAAAAACAATTATTAAACATTACTGACGTGACAGGTACCCATGTCTAAAATAAATGAATACAAAAGTAGATCATCTTATCACCATTATTCTGAATTCTAAGATTTAGCAAATAGGCTTATAGATAATTATAAAAGTTGATGCCTATTAGGTGGTCATAGCTTACTTTTGGGATGAGAAAGTGGGAGCATTTCCAGATAGTTTGTTTTAGCATTGTAAAGAGCCGAAAGTTACCGCTATTCATTTCTGATTGTAAAAGCAATCATCCAACATTTACTATAGTATGTTAGAACCTTACGGAGCCGAATATTACCGTTAATCATTTTCAAATACACTGTATAAAAGCAAACAACCGACATTCATTTTAGCATCTTATGGAACTGAATGTTACCCTTATTGATTTCCGAATGTGAAGCAAACATCCTCTATTTATTTAAGCATCATACTGAGCCTATTTATACCATTAATCATTTTCAAATGTGAAAGCAATAATCTGTTATTTATGTTAGCATTGTACCAGAGCTGCCAACCGTTCCGAAAAATTCGTATACGAAAAATCGAAGGAATACGACAATATGAAAACGTCCTTAGAAAGTACGAATTCACAGTGGGGAAAAATAATGGGTAAAAATATAGCAAACGCACGTCGCATGCCATGACACATGTTATCTGTATTCAGCTGGGATATCGATGCAACGCGTACGCACCGTATGTGGAAAGCGCTGAATAGAAAAATGTGCGCACACGCATATCGCTGCTTGCGTACTGTGTACACCAAACAGAACTTCGCGCGCGTGAATCCCTGTCGCCTACGGACCCTGGACGTTTACATGGATCGCCGTGGTATCCCCATGTGTAGTCAGCTGCCACTACAGTACCGTATGAGGCGGGGTGAAAGCGTCCCGTTGTGCAATGTCTGCTTCTTTTTCTCTTCTTTTCATCCTCTTGTCCCTTGCCTCCCAAGTACGAAATGATTTTTAGAGTGTTGTGTGTTTTTTTTATAACGCTATTGCATCATTTTCTGCGAGGAAGTTGTAGAGGTGAGTTTCTGTTCGTGTATTGATGACTGATGTGCACTGCCCTCTGCAGTATATGTGCAGGTGAAAAGCGTTCGAACTTTCTTTCCCGAGTATCGTGGAAACTCGATTATTTCTAGGCCTATAAAAGGAGATCTCATATAACAGAATACTTATAACAAACTATTTTCCGGTCAAAATGAATCAATTTCCTTTGTTTTATATCGTTTATTGACTTGATCCCATAGGATCTCGTCGCAATACCGAGTTTTATATGTGTGTTTATTTTCGCGTAGCTTTCGGTGCTGCAAAACTTTTACTAGGGCCTAAGCTTACTACTAAACTTCGTTTTATTTCCGTCGTTTCTCACACCTCGTTTAGTACGATTTCTTCCCTTTTATATCACTTTATCCGTTCCCTTTATACTTTGAAGTATTTAAACGTAATTCTCTTAGTGTCTCGCACTGTTATTTTCGTAACGGCGATTTCTCCGCTTCGCTGCAATCGAAGCGACGGAGTTTGATCCCAGCCGCTTCGATGTGCTATTTGTTGTCTTTTCTAAATGTTTGTGTCGTTGGGAGGTGTTGATACTTTGTATTTATTATTGAGTTTCCTAGGTATTTATCTCGAGGGATTATGCGTGTTTCTTAATGTTGATCATAGGAAAAGGCTAAAATGATCTTGAGTGATGTCTGATAGTGATGATAACTATGCTGGTGACTGGTGTAAAAAGACGGCTTCCTGTGAATGCTTAGCGTACGTGACGTTTGTTTTATTTCCCTTTCCCTCTAGTCTTCTTTCCCCCTTACTCTTCTTTCCCCTCTCAAGAATGATTAAAAAAAAAGAAATTACGTACACCTCACAACAAAACGAACCATGTGCTATAGCAACTTTCGTAAAGTTAAATCTAAATGTTCAATATCAGCAAAGAATAAGGCGAAAACACGAATGACAATAAATAAAAGCGAAGAGATTGTGTATGCAGTCTCTTCGGCTCGAAGAAACTTGACACCCCACCCCTCTCCCTTGTGGAAATTTCCACAAAAGCAGGTGCCACACCCAGGTGCGTGCCAGACGAAAGAATGCGCGCATTGGAATAAACGGCGTGTAAGTATCCTGGAAATATCGATCGAAGAACCAGCTCATTAGTTGAATTAAAGGAATAATTCCAAAGATATCATGATTCTATGTCTATAGCCTTGCTTTTGGCGCATAGTAGGGAACATCGAACAGTCTATTATAGTGTACTTGATCGAATATCTAATGTTCCCTGAACAATAAAAAGAAGAATTGATTATTCAGTCAATTAAAAATGCAATCACAAAAATACATGAAAGGTCTCGTATGCCCAGACAAATTCACTACGAGAAGGTCCAATGAGATGCAGTCATCACCCGGTAATGACAATTAATTTCAGTTCACGCGCATCAAAACTGCTTATTACTTTTCAAAGTTTTGGCTATCAACATTCGTTCGTGGGTGTAGTTTGTTTGTTTGTTTGTTTGTTTTGTGTGTTTTTCCCTCGTGAAAGACGTAATGATTTCTTCATATCGAACGTAAACTGCATGTTTACCGTAAACAAGCCATTCAGCTCAGCTCAGCTATGGCGCATTCGATCCATCGAACTTGCAGTAACCTCTTATAGGCAGGAGCACATGGCGCATTCATTTAAACTTGAAAATGAAGCCACGTGTTTGCACCACATCGGCGCTTCCACACACAGCGCGGCATTTTGCGATCATCGTTATAGCAGACTTTCCGATTCCAGTCAGGGGAAAAGGAATTGGAATACTTCGAAAAATACTGATGTTTAAAATCCAATAAAATGAAAAAAAGCCTGAAAACAACGCATGATTATGTTTTGATAGTACATAATTGGAAACACAGAACAGAGTTTTGCATCTGCTCACACAGAAGCTCTCTTGAGAAGATCAAGCATTCCCCGTCCCCTGCTAGAAAGTGGAAGCTTCCATAATCAGCCCAGAAAGTTTTTGGAGGTACAAACTTGCACTTGTACACATTGCGAGAAAGCAATCAATCAACGCTGAACATTGCGTAGTTTAGAATCTTTATCGTGCTGGTGACCAGCTGGATGCTTCGGCATGTGTCATAACGTTATGTTTAGAGCCTGTAGGCCTCATAGCAAAAAGAGGGAGATTGAAAAAATACGAATTCTGGTGGAAAATACGAATTTTGGAGCTGCTGAGTACTAATTTGTGCTTCGAAAGGTTGGCAGCTCTGTCGTATACGGAGCAGAATTTAACAGTTAGTCATTTCCAAATATAAAAGCAAACATCCGACATCTATTTTATCATCGTACGGAGCCGAATGTCACTGTTGTCCACTTGCGAAAGTGAAATGAGTCATCTGACAATTATTTCATCATATCGTACGGGGCCGAATTTTGAACGTCAAGGCAGACATCAGAAATTTGTGTGTGTGCGTGTGTTTTGTTTTGTTTTGTTTTTGTTTTGTTTTTTACCATCAAACGTAGCCGAATGTTACTATTCATTTCGAAATGTAATACACATGTAGCAAATATCCGACATTTATTTTAGCATAGTACGGAGCAGAATGTAACTGCTATTCACTTCCAAACGTAAAAGCAATCATGTGACATTAATCATTTTGGCATCTTCCGGAGCCGAATGTTATTGCTATTTATTTGCGAAAGTACATAGCAATATAAATTATAAGCAAGCATCCGACATTTATTTAAACATCGTATGGAGTTGAATATTATTATCATTCATTTCCGAAAGTCGAAGGGAGCTGATTGTTATTGTTATATTTCGAACGTAAAACCGAATATCAGACATTTATTTTATCATCGTATATACGGAGTTATTTTGGTTATTCATTTCCGAACGTCACAACAAACATGCGTTATTTATTTTAGCATCTTCCGGAGCTGAATGTTATTGCTATTTACTCTTGAACATAAAAGCAAACATCAGACATTTATGTTATCATCATATACACGGAGTTGTATATTATTGTGTTCATTTCCGAACCATCGAACGCAGCTGAATGTATAGTGTTATTCATTTCGAAATTTAAAAGCGAACATCCGACAGTTATTTTAGCATCGTATGGAGCAGAACATTACTGCTATTCACTTCCGAACGCAAAATCGTATATACGGAGTTGAATATTTTTGTTATTAATTTCCGAACGTCACAGCAAATATTCAACATTTATTTTAGCATCTTCCGGAGCTGAATGTTATTGCCATTTACTCTTGAACATAAAGGCAAACATCAGACATATGTTATCATCGTATACACGGAGTTGAATATTATTGTGTTCATTTCCGAACCATCGAACGCAGGTGAATGTTACTGTTATTCATTTCGAAATTTAAAAGCGAACATCCGACAGTTACTTTAGCATCGTATGGAGCAGAATATTACTGCTATTCACTTCCGAACGTAAAATCGTATATACGGAGTTGAATACTTTTGTTATTCATTTCCGAACGTCATAGCAAACATTCGACATTTTATTTTAGCATCTTCCGGAGCTGAATGTTATTGCCATTTATGTTATCATCGTATACACGGAGTTGAATATTATTGTGTTCATTTCCGAACCATCAAACGCAGCTGAATGCATACTGTTATTCATTTCGAAATTTAAAAGCGAACATCTGACAGGTACTATAGTATAGCATCGTATGGAGGAGAATATTACTGCTTTTCACTTCCGAACGCAAAATCGTATATACGGAGTTGGATATTTTTGTTATTAATTTCCGAACGTCACAGCAAACATTCGACATTTATTTTAGCATCTTCCGGAGCTGAATGTTATTGCCATTTACTCTTGAACATGAAAGCAAACATCAGACATTCATGTTATCATCGTATACACGGAGTTGAATATTATTGTGTTCATTTCCGAACCATCGAACGCAGGTGAATGTTACTGTTATTCATTTCGAAATTTAAAAGCGAACATCCGACAGTTATTTTAGCATCGTATAATGGAGCAGAATATTACTGCTATTCACTTCCGAACGTAAAAGCAATCATCTGACATCTATTTTGTCATCTTCCGGAGCCGAATGCTATTGCTATTTACTTTCGAAAATACAGGCAATCATCCGTCATTCATTTTATTATCGTAAGAAGTTGAATATTTTTGTTATTTATTTCCGAACGTCAAAGGGATCATTCGACATTTACTTTAGCATCTTCGGGAGCTGAATGTTATTGCTATTTACTTCCGAACGTAAAAGCGAACATCAGATATACATTGCATATTTTATCAACGTATATACGGAGTTGAATGTCATTGTTATTCATTTCCGAACATCAAAGCAATCATTGAACATTAATTTTACCACCGAACGCACCTGAATGTTACTGTTATTCATTTCGAAATCTATATAAAAGCAAACATCCAACAGTTATTTTAGCATCGTATTGAGCAGAATATTACTGCTATTCACTTCCGAACGTAAAAGCAATCATCTGACATTTATGTTAGCATTTTCCGGAGCCGAATGTTATTGCTTTTTATTTTCGAAAGTAAAAGCAAATATCCGTCTTTTATTTTATCATCGTACGGAGTTGAATATTTTTATTATTCATTTCCGAACGTCAAAGGGATCATTCGACATATAGCCTACTCAAGCATCTTCCGGAGCTGAATGTTATTGCTATTTACTTTCGAACGTAAGAGCAAACATCCGGCATTTATCTTATCGTCTTACGGAGTTGAATATTATCATTCACTTCCGAACGCCAAAGCAAACATTTGGTATTTATTCCAGTATCATACGGAGTCAAATGTCACCGTGATTCATTTCTAAAATCAAAAGTAAACATGCGACATTCATTTTTGCGTCTTACGGAGCCGACTGTTACCGCTGTTCATTTCCAAAAGTAAAGGCAAACATCCGACTTTTTTTGTAGCCCGATTGGGCCACCGAATTTTCAGCAATGAAATTTTGGTGGCGCAGGTCGTTAAAAGTCGTGAATAGCGAGATGATCGTAACTGATGTCGATATGTTCTAATAATTATTGATACTTGAGTGATGAACGCATGTGCACAACTTCCGCAGGTGTACTTCTTTAGAAAGTAGCGAACAATCAAGGCAGTGGACATCAGAGTGTGATTAAATCGAAAAGAAGCCCCTGAAATCGGAATTTGATGAAAATGGGCAAAGTCGGAACTCCATGAAATGTATTTTGATTGAGCGGTCAAAATAAAGCTTAACGGGAATGTGCCCTTGAATACCCTCGTCCACCCTCGTCCACCCTCGTCCAACCCGCGTCAATCGAGACGCATATTCCCGAGGATGGATTTTCCGTGCGGGCGGATGGACTCGTCCACTGAACGCGTATACCCGCGGGTACCCGCGGGGATACGCGTCAGTGGCCTCGTCCAGATCTCGGAAAAGCGTGACGTTTCCCGCGGTCGGCACTGTATCTATCACAGCTACATTGTATTTAATTGCAACAGGCTGGTTGCTAGCACTCAAATTTCACTGTGCACTGTACTTCTGCAATGATGATAATGATGATGTTGTACATCATCATGTATCAGTTATTGTTTAATAGAATGTACAATGCATATGATCATTGGTACATAATTTACTTTGATCACTAGAACGTAGAAGTTGTATAAGCAACAACCAAACATTGATAAATGATGAGTCATAGAGATGCAGAGGAAGCATGTCAGAACAATAAGAGAAGACTGCAATTTAATTACTTAATTTGTAACCAGGGAAACTGCAGTTCAACTTTCACTTGTTTCTAAATTTGTAGTTGGTTGATATAGCAGAACTTTCATACTGACCATTCACATGAACAATAATTCTGAACTCTGGTTTTGTAGAAGAAATGTGACACATATTGGGGAAAAATTCCTTTTAAAAGGAGAAATTATTACAGATATCACAGGATGTATGATTTTTTTTTTCATCATGCTATTCACCTATGGTGATGACAATATGCTGTGTACTCAATTTTTATTGTAAATATCGTCTGTTGAGAATGAGAAGGGCGTTAAGTTGCCACAAAACCCATAGTGTTCAAGACCACTTAATGCCCTTCTCATTCTCAACAGACAATTATGTGAATATTCATGAACTGACTCTGTCATTTTGATTACATGTTTTCTGCAAGACAAATGTTGGTGCAGTCACTATTGAAACTGAACCATACTCCAAATTGATACTGAGAGTGTGTCCAGTTTGAATAGTGCAAATTAGCATTTTAACTTTCACTTGTAGATCCATATTTGCAGAATTTCTCTTCGAACTTTATTGTTATTAGAAAAAAAATTGTAAGACCTCTGCTACATGTACATCCTGTACTTTATAACAAATATCAGCTACTGTGCTAATTATCATGCATAAAACAAAGAGGGAGACCACACAAGGATGATATGTTTTTGGGTTTGCTTTGTTTTGTTTTGTTTTGTTTTGTTTTGTTTTGTTTTGTTTTGTTTTTTTTTGTCTTTGTTAATGAAGCACATTGCAGCCTTGCAAAGAAAGGAGAAAGTAAAAATGAAGGGTTTTGGATGTCATAGTGCATCCAACCATTCAAATGTGCTCAGTCACTTTATGAACTATTAAAGCTTACTTGTACATGTTTGTAAAGTAAAACTTGCTTTGGAAGTTGCGACAATCTAGGAACTGATTGAAGCTCTACTGGGGTTACATGTACTATGATTATACTTTTATGTGTACAGCTGCTGCACATACCGTACACTGTATGTAGTCAGGCATTTGAACTCTGGTTCTACAACATGTATGTTCAGATGATACCTCTTTTGATTTTATTTTTTATTTTTAAATACTTTTTACAGCAGCTGCCAAATTAACACCCTCTTCAATACCTTTCCTCTTTTGGGGGGCATTGTACAAAGGACTAGTGCCTATTCATAGCTGCATTTCAGTTCATTGATTGTATTGATCTGTTCGGACTCGGTCTCCAAAATACTGCAGGGAGTATCCAAGACTCGGGTGACTGAAGACAAAAACAGGACTTGATAATACAGTCATTCCTGACTGGCACAGTACCCTGCCTCTGAGTGGGGTCGCAGCAAGATGAATACTGCTGGCTTTCAGTAGTCATCACGTGTTAAAATATACTAGTACATCATAAATGAGGAGGGATGTAAGCGGGCTGTCTCCCATGGAGTTGAATATCCATCACAACAAATTTCCATGGTAGGCTTGCAAGTGGGAGTTATAGTTATAAAATGCAGAATACCTGTATACTTTTTTTTTCTCCTGTATATATTTAAACATTATATTTCCCTTTGTTTCTCACTCTGCCTCTCTTTGTTTTCATCAACTTTCTTCGACGACAAGATCGCGAATTCATGCTACAGCAATGCCCAGAAAGCAGAATTACAATGTTCTTCTACTTCACTACATTACAAAATGTATGATTTTCTTTAATACTCCTGCAACTCATGCTGCATGATGATTTCTTTTTCATCATTTAGTAGTGAATATTACGTAACACAAAGAGACCTCCCATACCGAAGCATGTACATGTATAGTAGTGACTGCATTCACTGTAGCACCACTTAAAGACTCTTAGACCATGCAGTGTGACAGTTTCCATGGTTACTAGCAGTTTCCATTAACCTGTTCTGCTGAAGAGAGAGTGCAGTCATAGTGGTACCAAGGGATACCTTGAGAAATTGCAGTCCATTATCCCTTGATGTTGTAAACTACAGCAGTGTGTAAACATGGATTGAATAAACAATGTATACTTTATAGTTTCAATATTAACAACTGGATACTACATGTACAAGCTCACGTGGTTGCTTTTGTAAGGCAGGCTAGAATTTGAGCACTGTTTAGGGCAAATGGGATACAGGAGAACATTTTCCCATCTGGGGTATTATCAGTAGCATACTATCAATAGCGTTTTGAACGTTTCCCCAAGTGTAGCTCTTTACTGACTCGATGACCATAATGATAAAGCAGCAAGGACTGTTGGCACTGAAATTACATTTGACAGTGAGCATGAGGGTGATCTTTGTTTGAGTCACTATCTATTGCTGTTGGTGATATTTTTAATTTTGCAACAATTTCTGTCTTTTGTTTAAATTGTTTTGTCCTTATTTTTTTGAGGGGAGGGGGAATTCTGAAGAATGATATTATACATCGTAAGATGACTAATATGGTAAGATGACTCTGTTCTGAAGCTCCCTGGTGAAAGAATTATGTATCACTATCAATAAGCCTTTTAGATAAATTTTAGCTTGATATAAAAGTGATAGTGATGTCATTACCTCACAAAAAAAAAAATAGATAGTTATTCAATCATTATGATCATAATTAGGAAATATTCCCTTTCTCCCTGAATGTCATCATTGATACACAATGTAGGTTGGATTGTAAATGACTGTCAACAGCGTGACAGTGATCTTTTCTTATGAATTTTATATGAAAAAAAAAAATGTATGGTGTCAAAAAGGATAATTTATAAAAGATATAGTGAGAGGTCATGGGAGATTTGTGAAGGTATGATATCACCTCCAATAAAGATAACTTTACAACTCCATAACTGTCTTGGTGTACATTCCAATGTTTATACAACTACTACAATGTACATTTCTCTTTGTTGATTTGTATTCCATTCCAATGATGAAGCTGGTTTGGTATTGCACTTTCCATAGAGCATCTTTGATGACCATGCTGGGCAGACGCACACTGTCTGCCTTGTGTAGAGTACTACATCGCTCTGCAAAATACAAATTTATGTGGCAAAGATGCGAGTAATGTACGGACTGATGGCTATGCATTTTAACAGCATTGTTGTCATGACGATTTGCAAGGTTCCTCTGTCATTCTTGTGATGAAATTTTGCACACTTGATTGGAATCAGTGAGCATGGCTATTTGCCACATGCGATGCAATTAATTTCAGTCCTTGCACAAATGCATCGCGCAAAAGCTGAAGATAGAGAGAGAGAGCAATCTCATTCTGATGGAAAATATGATCAGTTTGGTATTTCTGTGTTCATGTGAATTGAAGTAGGAGTTTATTCTTAACACACCACTGGTGTAAACCCATCCTGTACACTGAATATCTTTTTTTCCTGTGGATTGAATTGCCACACTCCTTGTTTCCCCATTCAACAGAGAATAACTATTCTGAGACATAGGACCATGAAACTGTATGTGTTTATAATGAGATCATTTTAAAATGCTTGCAAAATGACTTTTTAAAAAAATCTTTACCTCTTGCAAAGACTGGCAACCATTTCATGACACGCAATTCATAGCTTATTTTTGTAGCTAATATAAAAATGTATTTGATGTACATGTACATGCGCATATAAATCATAGTAGAAGTTGAATTTGTAGTGTAAAAACAAACAAAAAAAGCCAGTAAGAACAATCAGAATATAGAATATTTACTAGTCTGTGTGGAAAAAGGAAGAGCAAACTTTTACGTATCATACATGTAGAATGTTTTGAAGAAGTTTCTTGATAGACATGCTTTGAAGATTGTATGAACTTGTGTTTACAAACTGGAGGTACATTGGGGCAAATAAGTTCACTTCCAAGGTATGTTCTGTATACTATACACTGTACCTTGGGGTCGTGACTTGCTGTACGAAATGAAACAAGATGAAATCATTCTCATGAGTAAAGTCCATTCCATCATAAAATTGGAATGCCGAGATAAGGAGATCTTAATAGGTAGATCAACATGGACTAACTGTTTATTTTGACTTTGAAGTTTAACAACATACAGCTCAATCCAAAATTCCATTCCTGCTTTACAAAGTACTGTATAAAGGGTGGGTACATTTGTCTGTTTGATCCTTTTTATATTACTTTAATAGACATACATGTACAATGTAGTTCTTTCTAGTTTTATTTGGTGTTTGTTTTCTGTTTTTTATCATTTAAAGGGTGACGATGACATTGTCTTTGAGACATTCCATCACAACAGTGGACGGACCTACACCTGTATCAAGCAGGCTGGCCAGAGGCACTATCTGGATAGCTGGGACACACAGGTTAGTGGACATAAATTATTGTACTAACTACAATAATAATGTGTATAGTGGTATACCTGAGCCCTGTTTTATGATGTGTTAAAATTGATTAATATAAAGTTGGTTTCAACTGTAAGCCTATGGCAGCTTGTGCGGTAAGGAAACTTCAAATTGACTTTATCTTTTGATTAAATGGGGCCCTGGTATCTTGAAGACAGCTGATATCTTGAAAAGAAACCACACTTCTACATTCTAGGGGTTAGCTGTATCTTTTTTTCTTTTTCCCCTCTCTTTCTCTCTCTCTCTCTCTTGATACATTGCCGGTATCTCATTTGGTAGAGTAAAGCTTTCCTTAATTTCATTCACGTTTTGGTCACAATATACCTAGAGCTGTTTACCACGTATATTGTTGCAGAGCTCCAATGACATGCATCCTTAGGCCTCTAAATTGTTTATAAATACTACATTGTGCCTGATCCTTAAATTGGCAATACATTCAGAAGATGTGAGTTAATGTTTCTTTCTCAAATTTTTGTAAAGAATTTGTGTTGGTTTCGTGCAGATTGAATTGTTTTTATATCATCACCCGTACTTATTTGCTTATTATATTTACAAGTTTATGTGGTTGCAGCTTGAATGATACCTTTGATGGAAGTATGAAGTTTAATATTCCAAATAACTTTCTCTTGGTAATTTTGACATTGATGAAGCTTCTATTTACCCCTTTTCAAATGTGTTCCAATCATGTTTTTGCAACATATGTATTCCAGTTGTCCTAAATGTGTAAGACATCATAGACTTGCATTTGCTGGGTATATTTTACTTTGTACAAATCATTTTTGTCTATTTGTTTGATTACTTTTACATATTTTCTTCCTTCCTTTCCATCCTTCCCATCCTTCTTTCTTTCTTTCTTTCTTTCTTTCTTTCTTTCTTTCTTTCTTTCTTTCTTTCTTTCTTTCTCTGGAGATTAAAGAAGATTGCTTTTATGCCAGATAGCTCATTTGTATAATATGAACACATTTAGGTTGCACTCAGCCTTTGCCACTTGAATTCTTCTCTTTTTTCTATGTGATTTTGTTTTGTTTTGGGTTTTTTTTTTTCACGTTTAATTGTGGGTTTTTTTTAAGGTGGGTGTGAGGGGAATAAATCAATGGGATGATATCTTAAATCCCAGCTAAAAAAGCCAAACTGATGATGGTCATGTAAATTAATGAGTAGTTTAGATAACACCAGCGTGTATGGAACATGTCAACAAATACATTATTCACTGAATTGTGCATAGCAGATACATTGTACAACACAGAATTTGTAACAAAACCAAAACCACACTCCCCAGTATTTTTAACCCGTTGAGGGCGGTTTGATTTTGCTACAACATGCATTTCCCATAAGCACCTGCCCAAGTGTACTCAAGACTCATCCTCAACAAGTTAATATGAAGTTTTTATTTCAATTGTAAGACACTTATATCTAAGATTGAAGAAAAAAAGAAGAAGAAGAAGATGAACATTGTAGCTTCAACATCCCAGGCATAATCTAGTTCACATGTTTTTTGACACTTAAATACTGGCATTGCTCTGAAGGTTCTTGTTAGGTTTGAGAGAGGCAGCTGCATGCTTATTCATAGCCATTCAGTAGCTTCTATTTTTTTTTCCTGCATGCTTTGCCCTAAGTGCAACACTGACATAAATGCCCAATGCAGTATTGATAATGAAATACTTGACCTTGCATCACAAAATCAACATGATACTGCTAGTTTATGTCATGTAGTTTAGGTCAGAGTTAAACAGAAGGGATCGATTCTCAGAGCTCTTAAAACTTAAAAAAAAAAAAAATCATCAACTCGATTTTATTATACCAAATGAAATAGGCACGAAAGTGACATTTGCGAAATATCTTTAAAGTGAGAGAAACAAGAGACCGTGGCCTCTAAAAAGCTTTGCCGAGATGTGAATGCATTGCACAGAAATTGCATCCACCTGCTGGACTGAATTATTCATGCAGAGAGCGATTCACAATGCAAGAAATATATTGCATCACTGTGTGCACTCTTTGAAAAGCCGTAGAATGCAGTCTGAAAAGATGTAAGTTGTGTACACAAACCTAAGGTGTCAGTAGACTTCATGATAGGGAAAGTGACAGTTTCATTTTTTTGAAAGCATTTAAGATTTCAGAGTTTAAGATTCAACTTGTAAGCAAATTTATACAAATTTAATATTATCTTACTTTGCTCATGGAAGCAAACTAGAATTTACTTTTATTGTACCATTAATGTGTTGTTTAAAGTGTTGCAGTTAGTCTGTTACAATTATGCTTTAAATATGGATGAGTGGTACTGGTATAATTTATCTGGATTACAGACATATGCTCATAATTTTCTTGTGCTTTAATTATTGTCATTTTGAACATTCAATCTGCTTGAAACAATTTGTAAATACATGTTTCAAATCATCAATTAAAGAGTCTAGATGTGTGCTGATAGTTATTGGTATGAGTACGATAAAAGTAAATGAATCTGTTGCATACCCACATTGATTATTCAAGCATTCTAAACTACGATCAGGGGGGTGTTTCATAAAGCTGTTCGTAAAGTTACGAACAACTTGCGAGCGACTGGTGATCAGTTCTTGTGCTGAATTATGGAAATTCTTATGTAAGTATAGCACATCAGAACTGATCACCAGTCGCTCGTAAGTTGTTCGTAACTTTGCGAACAGCTTTATGAAACAGGGCCCTGTAAATATTTCATTGTACTTTCATGTTTTCAAAAAGAACAATTCATATCAGATCATTCTGAGTTTTAGTTACGAATGAGTCTGTCACATCAGTCTATTCCCATCATTATCAGCAGTACAGTATGCTTAACACTGCATTCAGATGATCCCAAACTTTACGGGGAATGTCCTGTTTGCCAGGAGTTTCCCCTGCATCCCCATCATGTGAACACTCAGTGGGACATTCCTGCTCCCAGGCAAACTTTTCGAGTCCGGCAACAAAATTCTGGCGGGGGACTGACATTGATTTCTTGTACAAACTATACCAAATAATAGAATCAAGATATTCTTTTTCAATGTAATCAGTACACAAGTTTTCCCACTCTACTCAGTGGTCATTTATAGGTGATGATGAAGGAAGGACCAATAATTTGCAACTTGTATGTAAATGCGATTCATGATAGCAGTGCATACATTGTACATCCACTGTACTTTTATCAACAAAATTGAGCATGCCTACTGGGGACTGTGCACATGACTTTCGTTATGTTTAGTGATGATGCATCAAAAATGTCCACCGTAGAACATTTAAGTTGAAGATACTGCATGTGATCTTTTTAAGTACATGTTCACCTGTGCACGCTTGTACTGTACATGTACATTGACTTACTAGTAAGATGTATTAAACAGATGCAGATGCCTTTTGTTGTTATATACAGGGGAAAGAGAATTTGAAATGCGGTTTCAAGGAGGTCAGAAATCCTACGACATAAAACCTCCCTTAATGGGATTTCAAACCCTGTGGATAGAATATTGAGTGTGTTCATTCTCCCACCCGTGTGCTCACTCGCAAAATATCGCACTCTTCTTTAGGAAAATTATAGAAAAACTCCTGTCTGTAAACAGTAATTCAGCTTGTCCCCGGTGCATCTTATTCATTTTTCATTTGGCCTTTTCCTCCACTGTAGAACTGGCAGCCTTTTCCCCAGCAGTGGATCGGCCAGGGCGTGTTTGTCCGTGATGGTGACCAGGACTATGGGGAAGGGGGAGCAGATGAGGCTGGCGGTGGATACGGTGAGCATGGCGAGAGCAGTGATGCGGCAGTCTCCGGAGGTCTTGGTGGCACCAATGATGACAGGGCGGGGTCTCTTCAACACCCTACCCGAGGAACACTGCTCACATACATATTTGAGGTAATAACAAATCTACCAGTAGACTGAGACTCCCCCCCCCCCCCAATGCACACACACTTTTCCAAAGAAGGAAAAAATTGTTTGTGTGTAAAATATATCATCCCACCCATAATACAGACAGGCACTTTTTTTAGGTAAACTGTATGGTTTTCAATTGATTTGCAATTCATAGCATTACACAAAGGATTCCGGCTCAGGGTGAATTGCATAATCAAATGTACAACCGTACAAGTACAAGTTGTACCTGGTAATTTGTGGCTTTCATTTCGTGAATGCATTGAACTGTGTATAGTTTTACATTCTTTGTCATTCAAATTTTTTGCATGATGAAACCAGGTCATGCAGTTTAGATCTCATGAAAAGCAGACATTTCATAAAACCTTCAGGGGGAATCAGGGGGAATTTTCACATAACACAGTCAGTCTACCAAGTTTCATGCCTCAATTGGTCTTCCCACGCTCAGCTCTAAGTAATTTTCTCATGCCTCATCTGAAGTAGTAGGTGTATCAATATTAGATTTTAAAAAAGAAATAAAAAAAAAGAAGATGTAAACGTAGGCCCAGAAGCTAATGGGAAAGGGGATGAAAGGTAAATATTTGTACTATTTTTTTTTTTAACAATGCAACTTCCACTCCAGCCACAAGCCTTACAATGTACACAATGTATTTAACTTGAATTCCCACCAAAAAGTCCATTGCTTTTGCCACCGTGTGTGGTACCTGTTTTTGTTTTAGTAAATGCTTTTATAGGCGCATACATAGTGGTAGATCTACTTGATGACAAGTATACCACTATCTAAGGCATTTCTATCCATCAAAGATGACCTTGTGAAGATTTGACAAAAGTATAAGCATATCAAGAGCATGTGTATTTGCATGTTGACATTCATTCCTTGATAGTTCAGTGATATTTTTTGTGTGTGTTGCATTCAAAATGTAATACTCTCTGTACATGTTGAATAAGGTTGCAATAAAAGTCAAGGCAAATAATTTCAAATCATCTTCTGAATGAATCAGCAATATCAAAAAAGAGACTTTACATAGAGAAAAAGTTATCAATAGAAGATATGTGCATATAGAAATACAATTTGAAAAAGAGCAAGAAATTTATGGAATACATTTTATTTTTGTCTGAACAATTATGGCTCTTCATTTTAATTTTCATTGTACATGTATATTTCTCTCAACTTTGCTCCTCAGGAGAAGCGCAACATCCACTGTTACTTTGACGACAGCTCCGGGATGTGGGTGAAGATGCCCATTAGCTGGGAGCAGCACACAGACTTTGTCAAACCAATGATCAAGCAAGTCAAGGTATTTCCCTCTCTTTTCTTAATCCATCTCCTATGGAGTACCAGAAGATACCTTTTTGCAAACTTTATAAATTCACCCTTCTGTGTGAAGGGTGATTCTGGTGTGAAAATTTCTTGTATTCCTGACCATTGCTCCATGCTTGGCAACCATACCAACATACTACTCACTATTTTATGCTAAGTGCAGCAACCTCTTGTTAAAACCAGATTTGCTGGTATTGAAGGATGAATAGGTACATGTATTCATACAGTATGATAGTTTGGTATGTAGGTGATTCCATGACTAGTGAGGAGAGGCTCCCTACAGGGAGGTTCTTTTAGATTCTGTGGTATAGAAAGTTGTGGTCCTCATAAAAGAAACATTTAACTATGTCTTTCCCGTACATATGCATGACAGCATGTTTTTTCACATGTTGATGAATGACAGGACCAAGTTCCGTCGTGGAAGGACAGTTACGACATCCTCGCGGCACTGCGAAAGAGCAACTACGATCTCGACGATGCCGTCATGACGTACCTGACTGTGGGTGACACGGGATGTATGGACACGCCAGACCGGCTCAAGGGATTCGATATGAAGATTCTGAAGGAGAAGGACCAGAAGATTGCTGTCATGCAGGAAAAACTTGCCAAAATAGTAAGAAGGGGAGAGAATTATGGAGATTATAGAGCAATGACTATAGAAATTATATTGCCCAGTATTGGTGATCTAGTTACATATTTTCATCTTATCTTTTCCAGTGGAGCTGTTGTGGTTCTGTGGATAAAACCACAGACTCTCAATTGTTAGGTTTCCGGTTCATGTATACTGTTTCATTCTGTCATTGTGGTTCATGATCTAAAATTGAACCACAGATACAGTCTGCCATGAATTACAAACATGAATTATTAAGTGTTATCGCTATGAGTGCCTTGTATAGATTTGACAAATTGTTTAGTCTTGTTCTCCTTGGCTGTATGAAATCGGTGTGTTAAATGTACAATATTTAATATTTTCAATATTGTATCACAACAGAGTGGTATGTCATTCTATGCGTAGAGTTCAAATGTCCCATTTATTTGGGAATATACAGTTAACAACAAAATTATTCATACCCCTGAAAAATTATTAGATCTGAGCAAATTTCTTACAAGTGAAGGATGGAGTGATGGTGATTGAGTGTTAACTTTTTACTCTTATTTGTCCTCTGTAAGTTGACATTGATTCCAGTACCACCTCATTTGCAAAACAATAGAAATGCTGAGCTATAACACCTAGTCACCATCACTCCATCCTTCACTTGTAAGAATTGTGCTCAAAACTAAAAATTTCCTTGGGGTATGAATAATATTTTTTTTTTTTGCTTTTTCCCTAACAGAGGTATTTCTACATTGCTACAAAATGGAGTGAGAATTTGGTTTCTCTTCTGATAAATGTCTGTAGGACCAAAATATCAAACTGTTGGTGCATGTTTACACAGTATATTTGTAATTGAAACTTTTATTTTTTGTATTGCAGTAGGGGATTATTTGTTTGGAGGATTATGTTTAAGGCAGGTATATGATCAAATTCAGGCTATTGTGAACTAGATCTTCCCTTAGAAAAAAAATGATAATGATAATTCCTTTCATTTGTTTGTTTGACCTACAGCATAGGAGCTATGACAAGGTTATGCAGAACAACAAGAAGATGAGAGCTGATAATGACAAGATGCAGAAAGAGGTAAATTGTCCCACCCCCCTCAAAAAGGCAAAACTGTCACATGTAAAAATGTGTGGTATTCCACGAGCTGTGCCGAAAATTGCTGAACAAGCTGGAAATAGATGAGAGATTGCAAATGAGTCATATGTGTCTGCAAACTTTGTAAAAAAAAAAGGATGCTTGATGAGATTTTTATTCTTGAATTACTGCTCATTCACTGTGGTCATTTTTCTCCCCAAAAATTAGGTTTAGGTAGCACAAGAGAGCATCTAGAACCCTACGGTTTCCAGGGCCAAGACCCTGACAACAAGGGACATGGCGCATGTGACATGTTGCGATTAAATACCAGTATTAGAATTTAGATTTGAACTAACATCACACAATCCGTAACATTCAATTGCGTGTAGGATATATGCAATCCAGATGTATATTACAACTTGAGAGAAAAGAACCAAGTAACAAGCAGAGTTTGTTGTTCCTGTTATTGGTATAGCAATGGAGTGTGATTTCCTGCAATGTTTGCCTCCGGCAGCTGGATCAGCTGAGAGAAAAGGTGGCCAGCCTGGAAGTGGAGGCAAAGACGGCCAATCACAAGCTGCTGGCGCTGCAGAACGAGAGACCAAAGACCGCCAGGGCCAGAACCTCCCTTGCAGCTGAGCCCCCTGTAAGTCTTGCCTTGGTTTACCAAATGCACCTTTACTTCCCCACCTTACCCCCCCCCCCCCCCCACACACACACACACACACACACACACACCACCACCACCACCAGCAGCAGCACCACTTGTCTCTATATATTCTCTATTATTCTTTTCTTTCTGTCATTGGTAGCTTAACCAGCAACTTTACATGTAACTTTTATGGCAGATGCCACAATCAGACAAAATCTAATAGGAATCAGGAAGTCTGTGCCCAAGGACCCCATGGAAGACCAGCTATTGCAGCTGAATATGGGCTATCCAGCCATCTTCTCAAATGAAAATGAAACAAACAAACAAACAAAGTGTGCTATGAATTTATTGATAAGGAGAAACATGATCCAAAATTGTACTCTACAGCTGTATATCAGTATAGAACAAATTTAATCTGTTAAAAGTGCCAGTATCTCCACAGTTGAATTCTTGTTGTTGTTCTTTATATGTTACTCATAACATAATGTATTCTTTTTATGCATATTTGTTGTTTTATGTTCTGTGACTTGTATGACCCAACAGGCCATAGAGACAGCTGAGGAGCCCAGCCCAACCCCGGCCCCAGCTGTCCCACAGGGCCCCACCGTGGAGGAGGAGACCCTCCGCAAACTGGACAAGGAGGCCAAAGAACTGGACAAGGCCAACTTGACCCTCAAGAAAGAAGTTCAGGAGGGCTTCAATGGTAGGTACAAGCATTGGACTAGGAGTGATGACTTTTGAGCCTCATTGTTACACCATTTTGGGCGAATGGCTGTCCCCATGTAATCAATAGTTTGCATTTCATTAAATCCAAATGCTCTCAACTTTAACTCTGGACATAGGTTTGATAAGTTGCAAAAGTTGAAAATTGTATGACCATCCTACAGAATTCTGTGTTTGAGATGTGTGTATGAGTAATGATTTCATGGATGGATGAGAATCTTGTATTTTCGTTAGAGACTGATAATTCCCTGTCAAAAAAAAAATTAAGAAAAAAAAAAGTCTCTCTACATCGGAGTGGTCTTACAACACTACATTTGTGATTGTTCTCCACCAGGTATGATCGAGTTAATGAAGGAGGCGTCAGCTGCTGTGTCCAAGATGAAGCGGATGGACACGGGCAATGTGAAGGAGCTGGAGGAACTGCGGGTGCTTTACAGGAAGGAGTGCCTTCAGAGGAAGCTGTTGTATAATAAGGTATGTACTGCCAGAAAGAAGGAGGGAGGGATTTGACTGGGAACAGACTAAGCTCCTGTACAACAATGTGGGTAGTGGAGAGGAAAGGGGGGGGGGGGGGGGGGGGGGCACGGGAAACTCCTCTACAGCAAAGTGTTTGGTGGTGTGATGGAGTTATGGGGGGAAGAGGGGTCACCTTTGCAACAGACATTTCCTGTATAATGAGGTGGATGGAAAAGGGTGGCGGAATGGAATGGAGGCAACGAAGTAGGTGGAGGAAAGAGAGAGGTGGCAGATGAAGCTCCTCTACTGCAATGTGTGTGGAGAAGGGAGGGATAGGGAGCAGCGGAAGGTCCTGTGCAACAAGGTGGGTGGGGGAGGGAGGAGGAAGGGATCGGGGGCAGACTAAGCTCTTGTACAACAAGGTGGGTGAGGTGGGGGGGAGGGGGGGTGGGCAAACGAATCTACTGTACAAGCAGGTAGGAGGGGGACAGAGAGAGAAAGGGGACAAAAGAAACAACTTTAATAACAATGTGGTGGTTGGAGGAGTTAGGGAGGGATTCGGGAGTAGCCAAGTCTCCCGTACATCAAGGTGGATGGAGAAGGTAGGGGGCCAGACTAAGATCCTCTACAAGAATATGAAAGAAGGAGAGAAAAGGGAGGGATTAGGGATGAAGGAGGCAACATGGGTAGGGGGGGGGGGGATGGGGATCAGTGGAGAGAAAGAGAGAGATATACAATGTATGTACATCGAGATCATGACTAGCACATTTCTTTCACTAATCCTACACTGTACTATAGAATCTGCGTTTAAGGGGGGGGGGTCTATGTCTTAACTTGTTTGTTTTCTGCTGTTATTCTGTAAAGCATATTAAGAAATAATCTTGTGGCTCAGAGTCAGGAAAGTAATAGATATAGTAAAGCATATTTGCCTTCAAAAACATGATATATGATATATCATATAAGGTCCATGAGGACTAAAGAACCTCATAGTGAACAGGTTAAAATGAAACTGAGTAAGCAGGAGTTTTTAACACCTGCAAGCCACTAGTGTTGATCATTAATGAAACCTCTCAGTTTCAAATAAAATGACAATGCAACGACTGCTCCTTGCTCTGGTACCCTCAGCTCCAGGAACTTCGAGGCAACATCCGAGTGTTCTGCAGAGTTCGCTACGACTCCCGTACAGAGTGCTGTCTGACGTTCCCCTCGGAGATCGAGATCGACGCCGTCAACCCCGCCGGCAAAAAGACTACGTACTCCTTTGATCATGTCTTCTCCCCAAGCTCTACACAAGAGCAGGTAGGATCACTCTTCTCATCCTGAATATTAGAAAGTAAACCTAAATTAAATATTGTCTTGTTTCAGTTTCGGGTTGTTTGTTTGTTTGTTTGTTTGTGTTTAAACAATCATATATTTTTATGCCTCCGCAACGAAGTGGCCGGAGGCATTATGTTTTCGGGTCGTCCGTCCGTCCGTACGTCCGTACGTCCGTACGTCCGTACGTCCGTACGTCCGTCCGTCCCGTTTTGTTTTTGTCGATATCTCAAGAACCGTGTGGTGGTTTTACATCAAACTTGATATGAGGGTATATCCTTGGGGGATAATACTTTGTGTGGATTTTAGGGTCACAGGGTCAAAGGTCAAAGGTCACAGGTTATTTTGTGGAAAAAAAATGAAATTTCATGTTTTTCTCCATATCTCGCAAATGGTTCAAGGTATCTTCATGGAACTTAGTATATATGCTTGTACCGATGGGCAGTGATTATCTAGGGAAGTTGGGGGTCATGGGTCAAAGGTCAGGGGGTCAAAGGTCAAGATCAACTCCTCAAAATATCACTACTTTCCTTAAAATGCAATATGCCTGAATTTTTTTTTTTTCTTTAACATGATGTATGGCATGTATTACCCAATATATATTTTGGGGAAGTTCCTTGCCAAAAGGTCAAAGGTCAAAAGGTAAAGGTCAAGTGAAAGTGCTAAATTGCACTTTTTCCTCCATATCTCGAAAGTAACTCAAGGTATCATCATGAAACTTACATATTTATGCATGTTCAACCTAACAGTGATTCTCTTTGGAACTGTGAGGTCAAAGGTCAAAGGCCAGGTTTAGATAATGCTATTTTCGCATTTAATACTGAAATTATACTTTTTCTCAATACCTTGAAAATTACTCAATGCATAAACTTATAAAAGGGTCAAATGTCAAGTAAAAATCATCAGTTCCCCAAATACCTGCACTCTGACATTTTAATCATTCATCCAATTGAACCTAGTTCTAGGAAAGTGAACATTCAGCACATTTGTGTCAAACCTGTCATTTTAATATTTTGCCAATTGTGTGAAACTGTCATCACACATTGTCAAGACATTGTACTATTAGACCGGGGGCCCAGAGCATTTATTCAGCTGAAAAGGGTCACACTTTTTGATGGTCTCATCATGTAAGGATGCGGCCAAGGGTCAATAAAATGAATTGCTGGCAAGTCACATCCTGTACCGTAAGCCTAGGGGCCACAAAAAGGGACCCCGAAAAATGGATTTATTCAGCCGAAGGGGGTCACGGACAAAAGTTGGTGGATATTGTTCCTTTGGGTGTACTTATCATGAAAACAGCAATGCCAGCTATTTTATCCTGTACGGGGCCCCAGACAGTAGCCCCAAAGGGCCCCACAAATATGGTCTTATTCAGCTGAAAAGGGTCACGGCTAATTTCTTTTGCAATGGAAGTAGTTCCCATCAGAGATATCCAAAACACCAAAGCCAGCTATTTTATCCTGTACGGGGCCCCAGACAGTAGCCCCAAAGGGCCCCACCCCCCATAGGCCTACGTACAAACACACACAAACGTTGATTTTATATTCAGTTGAAAAGAGTCACGGCTAATTTCTTTTGCAATGGAAGGAGTACCAATCAGAGATATCCAAAACACCAAAGCCAGCTATTTTATCCTGCACGGGGCCCCAGACAGTAGCCCCAAAGTGCCCCACCCCCTATAAGCCCTACGTACAAACACACACACACACACACACATTGACTTTATTCAGCTGATAAGAGTAACGGCTAATTTCATTTGCAATGGAAGTAGTACCCATCAGAGACATACAAAACACCAAAGCCAGTTATTTTGTCCTGTACGGGGCCCCAGACAGTAGCCCCAAAGTGCCCCCCCCCCCCTCTCCACATACACACACATACACACACACACACACACACAAACACACACACATACACACACACACACACACATTAGTTTCATTCAGCTGAAAAGGGTCACGGCTAATTTCTTTTGCAATGGAAGTAGTACCCATCAGAGATATCCAAAATACCAAAGCCAGTTATTTTATCCTGTACGGGGCCCTGCACAGTATAGCCCCAAACACGGGTAATTTCTTTTGCACTGGAAGAAGTACCTATCAGAGATATTCAACACACCAAGGCTAGTTATTTTATCCTTCACAGAGCCCCAGACAGTAGCTCCACAGTGTCCCATCCATTATACATGTACTGTGAATCAGCTGAAAATGGTCTTACAAATTCTTTTGTAACGTTAATATCAGGGCCTACTGAACAAAGATATCACAAACACTAAAGCAAGTCATCTTATCCTGTATACGGGGTCCCATAGGTTACAGTAGCAAAACACTCAAGAAATTTGCAAAGGAAGCATACTTCTGTATAGTGCACAACCAAGATGACCATATTACGAAAACCAGTCATT
This sequence comes from Diadema antillarum, assembly GCF_040938485.1. NCBI lineage: Eukaryota > Metazoa > Echinodermata > Echinoidea > Diadematoida > Diadematidae > Diadema > Diadema antillarum. The sequence goes on from NW_027271028.1 coordinate 2,564,107, forward strand.
TCATCTTGTACTGGGCCCAGGTTACAGTAGCCATAAAGTGCCCCTCCCCCACATAATTATTATGACATCATTTAGCTGAAAAGAGTCATAGTTGTTTTTCTTTTACAATCGAAGTAGGCCTTAGTTTACATCATAGATACTCAAAACATCAAAGCCAGTTAGGTTTTCCCATCCAATTTCGCAATTTTGTTGGTTCATTTGATAGAAGGTTCGAATTCGTAAAATGGGTATTCAAGTTGGCTGGTACCCTACGTTCATTCAAATTCGCCTTTACTTGCCGAAAAAGGTATTTCAGTCATTTCGCGAAAGACAGTCGAATTCCAAACGTGTTCATTCAAATTCAAATCATGCTATTTCTTTGTTTCAGATCATTTTAACATGTCTTTCTATGTGTGTTTTTGTTTCATCTATAAATTACTGTTATAAAGCAGTAAAAGTATCATATTTCTTATCTAGTATAACTGGATTTGGTTGTTCTGTAACCAGACTGGTAACGCTCCTTCTCTTTCATGTACATGTCATTATAGGCCTATACGTGTACCTGTAATGCAGATTAACTTCATTTTTTATAGTCATGACAGCACAATAGATACAGACGTATATCTCTAGAAGACATAGAAAGAATTATTTTAAAAAAAAGCATTTGAGGATCATAATCTTGACTTCTTGGAACTAGCCGACCGCTCGTAATAAAGCGCTCGTAACGGCCAGATAATTTGTGGCTTCTTACTTCTTTGGATTCAAAAAGCACGTTAAAAAAATGGTGTCAAAGTCTCTTAAACGAATACGAAAACATGAAATGCTATGATGCTTACAAAACAATAACTACGATGAAAGAATATAAGGAAAGAGGCCAAGCATGAACATATCTGTTTAATTGACTGCAGAACATGTTAAATTAGATGGCCAGAAATAAATTTGAATGAACGAGCGCAGCATGTAATCACGTGACTATATCATTATGAATTTATGAATGAACGGATAGTGGAATGGTACTTGTCTTATATATGGATTTCAGTTGAAAAAGTGTTATTTAGAATAAGGATAGAGGTAATGTGAATGTTTCAAAATAAATTTGAATGAAGAGATTAATATGACATTGAACTACCATGTTATCTAGGCGAAATTTTTGCTAAATTTAATTCAACATTAAAGAATTCGATTAAAAGAGGTGCGATATTGGCCCGGATGCAGGGCCTTTGACAGGTATAGCCCCAAGGTATTCCCACCCCATATGAATTAAGTGTTTTTAGGTGAAAAGAGTCATGTATGCCTATTTTCCTTGGCAGTGGAATTAACAGCTGAGATACGTAAAACACAAACCCATCCAGTTAAGGGGCCCCCAGCCAGTAGCTGGAAAGTGCTCCCGTATTATTCTATTCTAAGTGAAAAGAATCACTGCTATATTTTCTTTTGCAATGGAAGTAGTACTCAACGATGTATCAAAAACGCCGAAACCAGTTATATAGCTGTACGGGGCCCCACGGAGTGTTCCTAAAGTGTCCCCACATGTAATTTCACTATCAAGATCTGCATCCCGATCTATTCAATCTGTCAGATCGGGAGAGAGCGGCAAAAGTGTACGGGGACCGGGAGCATCGTAGCAGCAGCGTTTGGGTGATGGGGTTGGATCTGGCAATTTTACAGATCGGGAAGAAATTTTGAACTGGTTTAAAATTTCTTCCTCATCTCCCCATCAAGATTGACCTATTTTGAATCGTAGCTCAAACGGGGAGAGAGCAGTGACAGTGTAAATACCGCGGGATGAGCGCAACAATTCCAGGTTTTTCTGACCGTAGTAACAGCGGCACAAGAACGGGAAGTATAGACTAAACTAGATCGACGACATGGTCCCGCTGTTGCGCCGCTTTCTTGATCAAAGCAAGACCTTCCCGCTTTAACGACGCTCTCACTAAGTTCTCTACTCTCGTATAAAATCAAGGCCTGTTCCTACGACGCTTCATTTCTGCTTCGATAACGCTGTTGGCAGCTTTAGCTACGCTGTTCCCAGGCTTTTCCAGACTCAATTATGCATGTCTTCCCGCTCTCGCCGCTCTAAAATCGAACGTAGCCGATGCGCTGGAAAATGTTTGCCAGAACAGCAAAACTGATGATGATGAGGAGGACGCGTTGTCGTTGTCGCGAAAATGAAGACGAAGGAGCGCATATTTAAGAAGAAGAAGAGATGCAAACAATGAAGAGAATAAAGCAAAACACTTTGGAGGCCGTGGAGCTACTGTACGGGGCCCCGTGCAGGATAAAATATCTGACTTTGGTATTTTGATATCCGATGGATACTACTTCCATTGCAAAAGAAATTAGCCGTGACCCTTTTCGGCTGAATGAAACCAATATATGAGTGTGTGTGTGTGTGTGTGTGTGTGTGTGTGTGTGTGTGTGTGTGTGTAGGGGGCACTTTGGGGCTACTGTCTGGGGCCCCGTACAGGATAAAATAACTGGCTTTGGTGCTTTGGATATCTCTGATGGATATACTTCCATTGCAAAAGAAATTAGCCGTGACCCATTTTGGTTGAATGAAACTAATGTGTGTGTGTGTGTGTGTTGGGGGGGGGGGTGCACTTCGGGGCTACTGTCTGGGCCCCGTACAGGATAAAATAACTGGCTTTAGTGTTTTGAATATCTCTGATGAGTATGCCTACTACTTCCAATTGCAAAAGAAAGTAGCCATGACCCTTTTCAGCTGAATAAAATCAATGTGTGTGTGTGTGTGGGGGGGGGGGGGGGGGGGAGGAGGGAGCAATTTGGGGCTACTGACTGGGGCCCCGTGCAGGATAAAATAGCTGGCTTTGGTATTTTGGATATCTCTGATGGGTACTACTTCCATTGCAAAAGAATTAGCCGTGACACTTTTCAGCTGAATGAAACTAATGTGTGTGTGTGTGGGGGGGGGGGGGGGGAGCTCCTTTGGGGCTACTGTCCGGGGCCCCGTACTGGATAACATAGCTGACTTTGGTGTTTTTGATATCTCTGATGGGTACTCCTTCCATTGCAAATGAATTTAACCGTGACTCTTCTCAGCTGCACGAATGAAATCAATGTTTGTGTGTGTTTGTACGTATGGCCTATGGGGGTGCCGGGGCACTTTGGGGCTACTGTCTGGGGCCCCGTACAGGATAAAGTAGCTGGTATTGGTGTTTTGGATATCTCCGATGGGAACTACTTCAATTGCAAAAGAAATTAGCCGTGACTCTTTTCAACTGAATAAAATCAATGTTTGTGTGTGTTTGTACGTAGGCCTATAGGGGGTGGGGCCCTTTGGGGCTACTGTCTGGGGCCCCGTACAGGATAAAATAGCTGGCATTGGTGTTTTGGATATCTCTGATGGGAACTACTTCCATTGCAAAAGAAATCAGCCGTGACCCTTTTCAGCTGAATAATACCATATTTGTGGGGCCCTTTGGGGCTACTGTCTGGGGCCCCGTACAGGATAAAATAGCTGGCATTGCTGTTTTCATGATACATTGTAAGTACACCCAAAGGAACAATATCCACCAACTTTTGTCCGTGACCCCCTTCGGCTGAATAAATCCATTTTTCGGGGTCCCTTTTTGTGGTCCCTAGGCTTACGGTACAGGATGTGACTTGCCAGCAATTCATTTTATTGACCCTTGGACACATCCATATATGATGAGACCATTAAAAAGTGTGACCCTTTTCAGCTGAATAAATCTTCTGGGCCCCCGGTCTATATAGACCTATTAGGAGAACCATGCATTATGGCGGAGGCATATCAGTAGCCGTAGCGATATATCTAGTTACTGATAGAGACAGCACATAAAGCAATGTGGATCATGACAGTGACAATGATTGCAATGGCACTGATGAAAATTTGCTGTGATGAATACACTGAAATCAAATTTAACAAGTGACAAAGGTTTCATCAAAATTGGATGTGCAATAAAGAATTTTGTGGATTCTCACATGTTAACTGAGCAGTGATATATGTTGCAACCACATGTGCAGATTAGCTGACTTGATAGTGTCCTAACCTCAGATCCATTCTTAAGTTTGTATATGCAAAAATATCTTTAGAGTCAGGCTTTAGTAGATATGTTGCTACTGCAACACTTCCCCCAAAAATTCATCATTGCTACATTGAAGTGTCACAACAAATATTTCAAACAGAGGATACATGTTTTGCATTTGTTGATGTCATTGTTAAAAAGAAAGTATATCAAAGACTCCATTACAGATCAAAGGGAGACTTGTAAAGCCATGACACCATTACCTCAGTAGATTTGCATATTAATACAATGTAGCTGCTAAAATTGTAAAGTTCAGTAAGTTTTTTTTTTTTTTTTTTTTAGCTTTTTTTTTTTTAGTTTTAATGACTTGTGTTCGTCGTCAATTATTTTTTTTTACTTTTTTTTTTCCCTCACTGGGATATTTATTATTCTCTTTCATCTATACACATATTACATCATATTTCAAATAACATCATGCTTTTTTTTCGAATTCAATACAATATACATCAAGAAAAAAGGTGTCTAAAAAGACACCATTTTTTCTGAAACACTTGCAACTTATGATTATTTCTTGCGATAAATTTCTCTCTATCATGATATTCCCTTATACTATATTTACATAAATCAAAACGAGGTATTATTTTTCTTATTTTACAAACATAAATTTCATATCTCACAAGCATGGTAATACAATTCAATGCCGAATTGTTAATACCCCCAAAACCAAATAATTTATTTTCCGTCGTAAATGTTATTTCTAACCCCGTGTTCATATTAATCCATTCTCTTACTTTAACCCACAATCTATCAACATATTGACACTCACTAAAAAAATGTATTAAAGTCTCAACATTCACATTACAGAATGAACATTCACTTCTTTCAACCAATCCAATTCTATTCAACATCTTATTTGTATATAAAATTCTATTAACTATTTTAAACTGAAACCATCGTAAACTAACATCTTCCGTGCTCTTAAACGGGGCCAACGAAAAAGATTGCCATTTCTTTTCTTCAAGTTGTATCAATTGTCGCCATTTTAAAAATCCTTTACATTGATATACATTATTTCTATTCTTTAACAAAACAGCATAAATATGTGAACATCCTTTAGAATGTTTTATAACCAATTGTAAAATATCGGGTATAATTGGTTGACAAAACTTTTCCATATTATTCATACTTCTATCACAACCTGCTTTTTTAACCGCATGACATATTCCAAAATAATCTAAAAAATTAACGTCAACATCATATTTCCTCTTAAAGGCAGTAAATGATAATACATTTCCTTCTTCATCTAACAAATCATTAACAAAACGAATTCCTTTTTGATACCACTTTCGTTTAAAAACCGACGCATTTCCTATAGTAATCTTATTATTTTTCCACAAAGGTTGACACTGAAAATTATTACAATAAACCGAAAGTAATTCGCCGTAAGCTGTGAATACTTCTTTCCAAAAGGGATTACACGTATGTAAGGCTTGTTCAAAGAAAAAATCATTTCCGAGACTCATATCTAATTGATGGGTACGGGGTAAAAATATACTCAATAATTTTTTTGACCATTTATCCGTTGTAAATAACAATCGCCTAATCCATGATATTTTCAGTGCTGTAACCTGTGTGTAAATATTTATCATTTTCACTCCACCTTGTGCATATGTCTGAGACATTTGAATTCTGTTTATTTTATCCGGCTTCCTTTCCCATATAAAACTATAAAACATATCATTTATCTCATTCAAAAAATTACCTTTAGGACTTGGCAAAGACAAAAACAAATAATTCAATTTTGATAACAACAGTGACTTAATAACTACAATTCTACCAAGCACTGTTAAAGAGCGTTTACGCCAAGAGTTCATTTGTTTCCTAATCACTTCCATTTTGTCATAATAATTATACTGAACAGTTCTCTCTAAATGAACAAAAAAATGTATACCCATATACTTAAAACCTCCTTCATACACCCAATGAAAATTCCTTTCAGGCAACATTCTATCTTCTTTATTCTTACATTTCCCTATCCATATTACTTTTGTTTTATTTTCATTGATTTTTAAACCAGATATATTTGCAAATCTGTCTATAATATTCATTGCTATAAATAAATCCTTCTCTGTACCATTTAATGTCAACAGTGTATCATCCGCATATTGAACTATTCTATGAAACATATTATCTATTTTTATCCCTTCAAATGAATTAGGTCCAGAAATCATCAAATTTAATATTTCACTGCACAACAAAAATATATATGGAGAAAGAGGGTCGCCTTGCCTGCAACCTCTTTCTATCTTAAATCTCTCAGTAAAAAAACCCATTAATCTGAGCAGACGAAAAAGCATCAGCATATAAGATATTTATCCAAGAAATTATTGAGGGACCGAAATTGAAAAATGACATCACTTTTGTTATAAACTCATGAGAGATTGAATCGAAAGCTTTTTCAAAATCAATCAATAATAATAATGCTGGAATATCTTTGACATCTGTATACAAAATCAAATCATATAAACGGCGAATATTCTCTCCAATAAATCTACCTGATAAAAACCCTTTCTGGTTTTCACTTATCACAAAAGACAAAACCTTCTTAATTCGATTCGCAATACATCCCGATGCTAATTTATAAACTACATTCAACAAAGAAATTGGTCGCCAATTTTTCAAATAATACTTATCTTTATCTTCTTTAGGAATCAAAGTTAGAACACCCAATTTTTGAGAAAAAGACATATTTTCCTCTGTATATGCATAATTCAATGATCTCAACACTAAAAACCTCAAATCTTCCCAAAATACTCTAAAAAATTCTACAGTAAATCCATCCATTCCAGGTGACTTATTATTTTTCATATTTTTCAACATTTGATCCAATTCTTCTATTTGCAAAGGGCCTTCTAAAGACAATCTAAGTGTTTCGTTTAACCTTGGAATATCTTGACCTTCTAAAATTTCTTGTAAATCCATATCTTCAACATTTTGCTTCTTATATAATAAACTATAAAAATTTGCTACTTCCTCTAATATTTCCTGTTGCTGATTTAATATCTTTCCATTTTCATCCACCAATTGTAAAATTTGCTTATCTATAACATTACCCTTTTCCAAATTCAAAAAATATATTGAAGGCTTTTCACCAAATTCCATCCATTTAATTTTCGATCTAAAACATAATATACTATTCACTTTTTCCTGTCTAATTTTATCCAAACATTCTCTCTTTTCTTTTAATTCCTCTAAAATAAATTCTTCATCTTGTTGTATTAACAACAATCCTTCTAACTCAATTATATCTTTTTCTAATTGCTTTTCCTTATTCTTTTCCAATTTTTTCTTATAACTCATATAACTTATTGTTTCACCTCTTATCAACATTAATAATGTATCAAAAAATAATTGATCATTAAAATAATTGATCATTAAAATAATTGATCATTAATTGATCATCAAAAGTTTTGCTTTTGATCCAATTTTCATAATGCTTGCTCCAATATGTTTGTGTGATTTTTCTCTTAACATTGAAGCCAACTTGAGCAAGCAGTGGACTTGTACACTGTAATAAAGATGTCTTGAACAATTGAAAATCTTGCTGGTGGGGAATTGGAAGTTACACATCTGTGAAATTTGTGAAAGATGTGATCGAGTGGCTATTTTGAGAGACTTTAATTATTAGTAGAAAACTCGGTTCCCTTCCAAATCATCTCCTGACCTTAACCCGTTGAGGACCGAGTCCTTAGTATACTCGGGTAGGCATCTATGGGAAATTTGTGTCGTAGCAAAATCAGTCCGTCCTCATCGGCTGTGTGAATTTTGGCCATTTTGCTGCAAGGCCTCCCAACTTTTTTTCAGGTTATCTTTAGACTGCATTTCTCGGCTCAACGGCAGTGACATAAACTGTAGTCCACTCAGCATTTAGTGCCCTGAAATGAATCAAGTTACAAGGGTTGCTGAACATTTGCAGTGCTGACCAGGCGAGGGAGTCCATACTGCTTCTGGTTGAGTTAAGTTACAGCACCTCCCCCCCCCCCCCCCCCACCACCAACACACACACACAGATAAAGTGTATGTTGGCATGCTACCCTCTTCCCCCTCAGGTCTTTGCTGAAGCCATGCCCACCATCACATCCTGTGTGGATGGCTACAACGTGTGCATCATGGCTTATGGCCAAACAGGATCCGGAAAGACCTTCACCATGATGGGCCCCAAGGACAACCCAGGGGTCAATGTGCGGGCCATCAGGGAGTTGCTCCATATCTGTGGGGAGCGTGAACAAGTTGATTATGTATTGAAGGTAATTGTTCCTTTCATCTACCCTCCAGCTTAATTCAATGCCTCCCCCCCCCCCCCCATGTGTAGCTTAATTTTGCATGTAAATATGCAATGATTGAATCTGGGGGAAAAAAGCAACAAACAAACAAACAACAAAAATAACTTAATAGCTTATGCTTTTATGTACATGTAAACTGCAGCAGAAACAATACTTTTGACACCAAATTTGTGCAGAATTATTTCCTTCCACCGCTCAGTATTATTCTACATGCTCCTCATCAATCTTGGTCGTGTTTTGTCATTCCTCTCTAATTCTCACTCACATCAATGTTAAGATTTCCCGTGAGAACCCTCATGTCATCCTCAGATCAGTGCATTGCATGCTTCATTCTCTGAATTTTTCACGATGGAATACATGAGGGTTCTGTTAAATATAAATGACTCTACCGGAATGATTAATGCGGTCTCTATTGCCATGCAGGTTGCTATGATCGAGGTCTACAATGAGCAGGTGCAGGACCTGCTGACCGCGGAGAGCAAGGCATCGCTGGACATCAAGATGCAGGGCAAGCGGCTCTTCCTCCAAGGCCTGACAGAGAAGCTGGTGGCCACGGAGGAGGACATCACCACCATCATGGAGATGGGTGACTCCAACCGCTCTGTGGCAGCCACAAAGATGAACTCCACCAGGTATCAGTTCCTGTCATCACTGTGGTGTCTCACTCATATATTTCTGTGTGTGTGTTTACTATTTATTGAGGTAACCTCACAACTCAATTAGCACTCATGCCCTTAGCTCTAGGACATATTTGCCAAGCTATATCATTCTGCAAGCTTTGTCTTTTTAGTGGGTCCGTCCATTTTTCAAAGTTTGCGTATTGTTATTTCATTTTCATCGCTTCAGTTTTCATGAAAACATAATGATAATTACTGTAAATTAATGTACTCTTCTCAGTTGATTATGAAAGCTTATTCTCTGTTACCAAAAAGACATGAAATGTCTATGGTCTTTTCAAAAAATGAAATAAAATTTGAATTGAATTGAACTGAATTGGAATTTGAATTGGCATTCTGCTAGTTCCCTTACCCTTTCAGTCCCCCCCCCCCCCATGAATAATTCAAGGTTTGTGGCAAGAACTCATGTATTTTGGTATGCAACACCAAAAATTTCACACTAATATAAGCCCTAATCATTGGTTTTCTTGCAGTTCTCGGTCGCATTTGCTGCTGCTGCTGACGGTGGAGGGAACGGACAAGGTGTCAAACGCCACGAGCTACGGCTCCTTGACGCTGGTCGATCTGGCGGGGTCGGAGCGGATTGCCAAGACCGGTGCCACTGGCCAGACGCTGGTAGAGGCTGCTGCAATCAACAAGTCACTCACCTCTCTTGGCCAGGTTAGAGAGCCTCTTTTCTCAGTACACACTTTTTCAGAGTGTGTGGGACTGCTTTCTTTACTTTATTTAGATAGGTTGGGAGAGTCCATTTGAATCGAGTTATGCATCTTTTTATGGCTTAAAGTCTGCTCCTTCACAACCCCCCTTAAAGGGATGTATAGTATTGGTTGAGATGGGGATCAGGTTTTTTTCTCTTTTTTTAAAGGTAATTAGAAACCACTTACATGTATGTGAAATTTTAAAGAGCATGCAATTCTGAAGCAACTAAAAGTTTATTTGATGGAAATCAGTTTTTAAATGGCTGAGATATCCAACAACAAAGTGGTCTTAACAAAAAGTTGGACCCACTTTTTATTAGGATCACTTTGTTTTGCTTTGTTTTTGCATATCACACCCATTTCTAAACCAATTTTAAACAAATAAACTTTCAGTACCTCTAAGAATTATATGCTCTATAATATTTCATAAGAGTGGTTTATAATTTTCCCGCAAAAATAAAAACCTGAATCACCATCTTAACCAAAGTTATTCCATCCCTTTAACTAAAAATCCATGTCTGGTGACCTTTTTGTTACATATTCCTGCCTTCCCCTTCTCTTCACTAACACCACCTTTAAAATCTGTTCTCACTCCAGAATCCAGCTATGACTGAAAAGCGTTTTACCTTTAATACCTTGCACATGTGTGTGTACATAAGCATGTGTGACAGACTCTTCTCCGTAGTTTTCAGTGCTCCATCTTCTTGCAGTACTGTGTACAGTAGCTGGTGGCAGCTGCATGGTTATTGCGTAAGATTTTATGCAGCAATTTGTCAATTTGTACACACAGGTTTTCACGGGGCTCAGGACAGGTGCCTTGCACGTACCTTACAGGAACTCCAAGCTCACTCATCTTTTGCAGCCTTCACTTAGTGGAGATGCCAAGGTAATCACAAACAAACAAACTTGCCCATCACACATACAACACAAGTAGGTTACATCAGAATTTCAACTTTTCATGGTAATAGTTATTGGCAGAGCTTGCTCTTCCTTTTTCGGTGGGATCATTCTACCAAAGAATGGGGCTAGGGTGCTAAATTTAGAGAGGAAAGAGAAAAAAAAGATATTTTGCCAGTGGCCCGTTGCATAAAAGTTACAATCATGGTAACTTTGCCATCCAATGGTAACTACCATGGCAACAATACTCAACAGCCAATCAAAATCAAGAATTCCATGGGAGTTACCATTGGATGGCAGAGTTACCATAATTGTAACTTTTATGCAACGGGCCCCAGATCTTATCAAAGAATTTCTGACAAAATTCTTAGAGCGGCAGTCGTACCCTGACTTTGCCTTGAATTTGTTATTACTGTTATTGAATGATAATTTGTTAACTAATGTCAATATTTTTGCATTGTTTATGCTATGCTATTTCAGAGCCATCTCTCAGGTTGTGGGGTTTGAGGCATATTGCAGTAACAGTAAAACACTATTTTTTCATGCTTGTGGTTTTCTACGTGAAGTGTACGCCTGTGAATAAATCGTAGGATTAGCATACATATCTATCCTCTTTTGTCAAGTTGTGTTTATTTTCAAGTTTCCCTATCCCACTTCGCACTATCAAAAGCTCATACACCTGTAAGACACACGTTTAGAAAACAGGAAAAACTGAAGAACGTAACCTCCATAGTTGTCTTTCATTACTGTACCACGTGTGTACTGGCCATCCAAGTGTTCCCTCAATCATAGACAGTTTGTTTCCTTCTCTATCTTTTGTTATCTGATCTAATGTACATCTGCGTTTGCTCTTCTCACAGGCCTGCCTCTTTGTGAACACAAGTCCCGATGTGAACAACATATCGGAGACCATCAGCACCTTGCAGTTTGGGTCCAACGCCCGGCAGGTGGCCCTAGGCCCAGCCACCAAGAACGTGGGCAAAGGGGGCAAGAAATAAATGTGAACTGACTTTAAATGTTCTGTGGCTGTGATTCCACCCTTTCTTTCTCTGTCTCCTTCTGTTCCCCTTCCCTCTCCCTCTGTCTATCTGTCAATCAATCAGTCAATCAATCAATCAATCAATCAATCAATCAATCAATCAATCAATCAATCAATCAATCAATCAATCAATCAATCAATCAATCAATCAATCAATCAACCAGTCAGTCAGTCAATCAATCAATCAAGCAGTCAATCAGTACATCTATCTTTTGTATCCGTCCATCTCTCTCTCTGTCTATATGTATATACCACAAATGATGTATGAGACAGAGTATTTTTATAGTAAAGGTAAGTTTTTTTGTTTTTGCACCAAAACATGTGTGAACTAGATGAGTCATAGTGTGTGGAGTTGCAGCAGTCGACATACTGATGTCAACTTTTTTTTGTCCTTTTCCTGCAAAGGTAGCATGCAAATGAATATTACATTATGGTCAAGCAAAGTGACATGTGGAGCTTTGTCAGCAGAGGAGCTGTAAAACAACAACAAAACAAACATACAGACAAGCAAACCTCTGTATTTATCGGTATGTCTCTGTAGTTTGAGATTGTATAAAATATTCAAGACCAACGTTGTAGGATCGATATCATGGAATAGTTCGGCTGTGCTGACTCTGATGTCATCAAATGGGAGGTAAATTCCAGGGTGAATAGTTCTTGATAGTGTAGGTAGCAGAATGTTAAGATCAAGAGATATGATCTCTCTGATGTGTGTAATTTTTTTTTTTGGTTTTATTTCAGTACTTTTTAGAGATTTGGAGACACTTGTTATGAAGTATGGAGAAATGGTGTGAATGGTGAACTATCTACCATACAGCCATACTGAACAAGTTCTCTCCTGTTACAGTAATAGCTAATATGGATCATTGCAATTGTTCGAAAAATATGTGTATAGAAGGAAAATGTACATTCATATTCAACTAGAATGATAGATGATATCATTGAAATACTATTTTTTTTAAGATTATGAGACCTAGGATGAAATAGTATGGACTACAGGTAAATGTGACATCAAATTTGCATTGTGGGCGATCAAAGCTAGTGAACACAGATACAGTAGGTAAGATCAATACTTTCAGACATGAAAGTGCATCCATGATCAAAAAAATGGCATTAATGTTCTGTGAGCTAGATTGAACCAAGTGAAGACATTAAGTTACTGACAAATGTTATGAAGCACAATACTGGTGTATGCATTGTTTACAAAAATGCCATGAACAATTCTTCTTAATGTTCAAATTTCTATCATCTTAATATATTTCATCACTTTGTGATCATTTGTTTTGTGCATCACTCAAAGCGAAGCTTTACCCACATGCACAATTTACTTATCACTCATCCACACAACACGTGGAAAATCTCACTAATTTTGCATGGTTCGATGCTTAAGCTTAAATTAAAAGACACAAAACAAAACTATTGATGACTAGTTTTGATACACTGAAGCAGCAGTCAGTCATATCATGAACTTGCAAAATCTTAGTATACTTAGCAAAAAAAAAAAAAATAGATAAAGTAAGTGTAATATTTCTGAGTTATCAGCAATGCGAGTGCAGTTTGCTTCACGCTTGTGGTGCTCAATGTATTCAGTAATTAATCTAGAAAAACTGTTCAGGTATCAATGTGTAACTTCGCTACAAAATAGATTTGAAGATCAGGTGACACTGGATATACGAAGTAACACTTTTTGGCAAATCAGGGTCATCAGACCCAGTAAACTTGGAGTTGTAGGCATCCAGAACAATGCGGTTGCCAAGTTTTTCAAGAAAACTAGTGGGCTTGTTTGAACTGTAGGTGGCGCTCTTCTAAGGAAACATAAATCAGAGTTACACCAATGTAGAGTGTTGACACAGGTTATCCATTAACCTTTACAGGGCTATGCTTAGTTTAATAAATCATTATTTATAGCATTTGAAGTAATTGAACTTTAATTACAATGTATGCCACTATAAGTATTTCAGAGTGCAGTCCTACAGAAATAGCAATACTTTTTATCATCTTTTGTAATCATGCCGAATAAACAGGGTATCTTTAAAAAAAAAATAGGTATTCAGACATTTTAATGCTGGCTTTTTAAACTTTTGATCAGACTCAAAATAAGTCTTTGATTTTATATTACAATTCAGATTATGATATGATTGCATATTGTAGTTCTTAAGTCTTATCACCTTACAGACTATGGCCATTCCTTGGAAGTGATGGGTTCATGAAAAAAAAAACTATGAAAAGCAAGGCTGAGTTTTGCTTATGTGTGTGACAATGAGCATAAAACGCTTTATTTTGGGTCTATAGTTAGGCCTTCACAATCTTGGCATTGTATTTGTACAAGCGAAATTATATTTATAGATGCTAGAGAAATTATTGCAGTGAGTGTCCAATGTTTAAGAAGACAATGACACAGAATTTTTCTGAGATCTAACTGTAGTTCTTGTGAAGTGTGTATTTTGTATATGATGCAAGGTTCAGAATTATGTGAATGACACAGTGAATATGTGCGTATTTTGAGCGCAAAGCTTTTGCCCGAAAAGACAGCATTGGACATGTGTCTTGAAGGCCATTAAAGGTCAGATGTTACACTTAATGTCGTATGTTATGTAAATGTATTTAAATGTTTTTTAGAGTTGTTATTTTTTTTTTCTCTGCAAATTCAGCATTGTGATTGTCAAAAAAGTTGTACTGTATAAGCCATTATCTTCGCGTACAGATATTTCTACCAATGAGGAGGTCACAGACATTTTCGCGAGTTGTTGTTTTCACGTTTGACGCCAACGCTAACGTTTATGCATTATTACACGAGGGCATAGTGACATTTGTTGCATGTTGTTAAATTCGCAATCTGACTGTGAGTCGCGATATTTGCAAAAAATAACAGCTTATACAGTAGTATGTTCTGTTTTATGTTAATGTATTTGTGCTATATTCTATAGTCCATGTTATTCCAGTACTGAAGAAATTACTACCGTACATTACTAGAGCTATATAAAAAAAAGGTTCATTTCGTGATTAGTATTGATATGTAACAAGGTGAAATGAAAAGAGAGAGGTCCTTGCGCCTTCTGTCACATCTTCTGAGAAATTGTTACAGAGATTTCGTTTGACATACAATACTGGTTTGAGAGAGTAAAGCTCATACCATCTGGGGATCTCCAAGTTTTGGAATGTTTAATTTGAGTGATCCTCGTTGGCGATTTTCTGTGTAGATAGAATATCATCTCCCTGTTTCCCTTGCTGGAAAGCATTAATGTCCAATGTACCTGTGTGGCGATAAACTAGAGACGTATCATTGGAAGTAATGATGAACATCATTTCAAACCACAGGAAGCCTGTGGGGAAGAAACACGGGCCATGACAGTCTTTTCAGTCAAGATACAAGAAAAGCGGGCGAACGATGTTGGTGACCTCTCATGGTTTGCCCCTGGTAACTAGTAATAGTCAGCAAACTCTATCAACCAGGCACATTGTGCCATTCAAGAAGAAGTGAAGGCAGTGACAAAATAATGTAACCCTGCATTAAAAAAAACCTGCAAATTACTGCAAACAGTTGTTTTTTCCAAAACATTTGAAAATATGCAATTTTGGTCATTTCAACCTATTTTGGGTTCTGGTGTTTTTTGCTAGTATTGATTTGGACTCACAAGCGTTTTTTGTTTGTTTGTTTGTTTGTTTGTTTGTTTTTACAAAATGTGGAAGCCCCCTTTGACTATCTAAAGGTATTAAGTTTTGAACCATGGAATTGTATCAAAAGCATTTTTCTGTTTTCAATAACATTGTTTCATAGTTATTGGAAACTGTATGTAGGCTAACCATAATAAGCATGGTGCAAGACTACAGTGTATTTTTGTTGTAGGTCTCTCAGAAGGTGTCATCCTGAAGAGGTTAAAGGATTGCGTCCTTTCTGAGACTAAAATCCGTCCGAAGTCAGTGGCCAAACCGTGGTAACAACTGACTTAATACTGATGTCATCGAAAAGTAAGACATGTGAAATTTTATACTTTTTTGTCATGGTAATTTTCACTTGCAGGCAGTACCAGGTGCCGATACAGAGTGTGTGTTGTGCAGATGAAGTGTAGTGCATGAAGCACGTAACTCAAGATGTGATAGCACACGTGAACCCGACTGATATAGATTGCCATTGAGTATTCAGTGTTTGTACACAAGCTGAAAGTACATCCATGTTCATCAGGGTCTGTTTATACAGTATTCATTGTAGTCCATAGTAATGTACGTTGTCCACGGTGTCTATATGCAAGCAGCAAACTGTGGCAATTTGACAATCACAGCACCATTCTTACTGATTTAAGATTCTCTGAAGATTTTCATCACATCCAAGTATATGGCTTGATTGAAGTGCATGTATTTCAGAGTGTGAAACCCAGTGGAGTTTTTCTTCTCTGAAATATTTGATAATTCCTTTTCTGGTAATGCCCCCAAATTACCATCATTTATGGCGGTATTATAATTGTTGCATGCAAAATGCTAATTAACCCTATTTGTCAAGCTTTTAATAACGCAGAACCTTTGAGAGAGGAAAATTAGTGATATCCTGTTCATACAGTTTCAAGGTAATCAAATGGTGAACCTAACTTGTGTCTGAGCTGAGGCTTGGCTTTAAGAGCTAATGACAGGATATGCAAAACCACAAATGTCTTCTGTGGGGAAAATACAACCATGTGGTATCATAAATGTTGCGCCATCCCGGAAGGAGAAGATGTTGTCTGTTGTGAGGGGTCAGTCAATAGCGATGCTTGTGTGCTTCTCAAATAGCAATACTCTGCGGGGATTTTGGTACTGTTTCCATGCCGACACATCATCTGGGCCCCGATGCATAAAAGTATGGTAACTTTGCATCTAATGGTAACTCTGCTATGAATGGCAACTATACCATAGCAACACTATTCTACTTCCAGTCAGAGCCACATAATCACCAATGGTTACCAGTGATTACAGAGTTTCAATTAAATGGAAAATTTTCATTGTTTTATGCACCGGGTTCGTAGTCTCCATTTGAGCGATTGAATTGACAGTGATACCTTGGTATTTGAAAAGAGTCATCTTTGCTGTGTTATTGCAAACCTTCATGAATATGATGCAAAGGACACATACCTGTACTAACAAGAGGACATTTCTTGAGATTTATGTATAGGGCAATAGAGTATCGAAATGATGATGTCACAGTCCTTTTTTTTTTCATAGCATAGAGCCGGCTCCAAACAAGATAGCCTTGCACAATTAGGCTTTAGGGCAGTGGGCTGGACTTGGTTCCAAGCACGGTAAGCAACCCTCTGTTTAAAGATATTTTGGGCTAAGTGAGGTTATTTACAACCAGTTTCCCCGGCAATGAAGGGCTATGACGTCATTTTTTGGTATTCTATAGGAGACTTGTGAGGTGATGATGTTATCACCTTCTCAAAAATCAGTATGTCTGGTTGCTCTAAATTTTGCAGAATCATGAAAAATCAATTTAAAATGTGAATATGATGTGGAACTGCACTTTGTTAGAATTACAACTGCAAGATGATAATTTGATAAAACACCAGACAAAGTATGGCAGAATTCAGTATTAGCTCTGCTTTTGTTTTAAAGAAATAACCATTTAGTATATTTGCAAATATGAAATATTGTATATGCTGGCAAATGTTTCTTTTAAAATTTTCATTGTGCTAGAATCACAAACAAATTGAAACAAAATAAGCTGCACATCTCAAGTGGCTTGTAGAATTCCCTATGGTGTCCATTTTGCCACTTTTGATGCAGAGTAACTATTCACTTTTTGACTGAATTTTTGTTGTTTTTTGTGTATGTGAGACTGAAGACAGAAGAGTGAAAGAGGAACTTGTGCAATGTTTGTAAACTGTAGCCATGTCAAGGGAAAGTTATGCTGAATGAGAGTATTTGAATCAAGCCAAACAAAAACAAACTCTTTGTGGAACTTGGAAAAAAAATGGAAAAATGGGTAAAGCTATGACCACATATAAAGGTTACTAGGTCAGCTAGTGTAGTGTCATACTGGCATTCCATTTACAATGAATGTGTTATGTAGCGTTATACAAATTTTACTATTTCTAATTTTCCTCCCATATTTGGGCTTTACTTACAGAATATACCTGCTGAGAAAGACATACAAAAATGTATAATATTATATTACTCTTGTTATTATCGTATTTATCAAAAACAGGTCTGAAGAATTTTTTTGTTTTCTATGGAGGAAAATTAAATTTGATGACTTTTTGTGTACAAACTGACTGGAGAACTGCTCGGCACCTAAGTCACATGTAGTTGCCAATTTGCCTTACTTTCTAAACTTTAACAGTTCATGACCTTTCTTTGTGTGTCCAATTTTCCCCCAGTTTTCACTGATTTACTTCTGTGATTTTGCTATTTACATATAAAGCAACATAATCTTAGGATGAAATTTTCTTCTCAAGGGACATGATCATCCTCACATATCTGATTTTGAACAGATTTTCATACATGTGCTGCCTTGATTCGACTACTTTTATTCAGAAAAATTATCTCATTGTAGTAAATTCTGTGCCTCTGCTTTTGTATGTCATGTATTTTCGATCTGTAAGATTGTCTTCTCTGAAATGCACTTTTGCCAAGTCTTAGTTTATGAAATTGTATTCACAACAATGAAATGATATCATGTTTGTAAAGCATGTGTATTTTATATCCACATTCCACAGTATGTACATTCACAGAGGATAAAAATAATTCAGGTAAAAAAAATAGCACATAGCAGCTTCTTACCAAAGTATATATTATTTTTACACATTTTGTCATATTTTGTACTAATAAGTATACAATGGGCATGTTCAGTGATCTCTGCTGTGAGCCAGTATGCCAAGTAATGCCTAATAGGAGAGTTTTATTTGAAGTGACTATATATGATCAATGATTAATGATATTTTGACTGATATTTTGTGCAGTGAATAGAATAAATATTCTTTTATTTGTTGAAAATGAGATCGTATTCTTTGCTTGTGTCCTTGTTTTTATACATGGTATACTTTGCATGTTATACATACAAACTATTGACAAGAACTATGAGCTTGCTAATACAAAAGAATAGTAAATCACTGTTGGTTAAGTGAAGACACCACTGTCGTACCAGAATTATATTCATATTTGACAATTATTTAATTATTACATCCTTATTTTTGAAAGGATGCTTAGGCCCTTTATACAACATGGATATGAATGAACACAATTCACAACAGTGAAAAGAGTATATTGGACCAAGGTTAGCTTGTTATTAGGAGTCATACACATTGAACTGGATAATGACTCTGACAGATTCTTAAACTCTATAAATTTTGAATTTTGGTAGCCTGGAAAAAAAAAAAGGAAAGAATTTTTATATGTATTTACCTAAACTAGAAGGAAACATTATCCATTTTTTTAAAAATCTGAGTTGCCCGATTTGGTCACCAGAAGATTAAAATTCTGAAATAAGATTTTAAAATTTGATGACATGACATCAATTTGTAGTGGCCCTGGGCCGACGCTGTATGTCAAGCCAGTACAAAGGTTGAAGAGGTTACCATGTGTAAATAACACAATTATAATAATTATTATTGCTTGTGAGACTGAGCTACTCATACAGCAAATAGCACTTGTGGCCTATCAGTGCTATCAGTAAAAAAATATGCGAGGAAAGCTTTGGGAAGAAAGTGAAAGAGGAAGAGATGGAGAGAAGGAAAAAAGAAAAGTAAAGAGAGGAAAATTGGGGAAATGAGAGCTAGCTAATAGGAAATACTATTCCTTCCCGTATATTATGTTATAATGTTGCTACATGCACTGGTGAAACTGTTAATTGTATTAATGAATGAACAGTGTCCTGTTGTAATAAATGTGGGAATCTCGCTGCGAGTCTGAAAGTGAATCCACTGCTCAACGCCACAAGTTGCAATTGCCTGTCATAAATACTGAATAGAGTAAAATCAATAGACATACAATGACGGATCCAGACTCCAGAGTGGGCGTACCGGGCGCGTGCCCCCTCTTTATTTGTTGTTAAAACAAAAGAAATTAAAAAAAAAATGAGACGAACCCAGATGTAGCAACGGAAAAATTGTTCCGTTACGGAATTCTTGGATCCGCCCCATGACATGTAGAGAGTTCGTCGACTTTGAATTTATTTAAACAAAAAAAAAAAAAAAATCTTTTTCACAATTACAATGAATTCGCATCCGCCTCGTCTATCGTCAACGCTCACAATGGCTCCTTCGTCCGGACAAGATGCTAAGAAGGGTTCAAAAAAAACTG
Source organism: Diadema antillarum (assembly GCF_040938485.1). Lineage (NCBI taxonomy): Eukaryota > Metazoa > Echinodermata > Echinoidea > Diadematoida > Diadematidae > Diadema > Diadema antillarum. The sequence goes on from NW_027271028.1 coordinate 2,584,015, forward strand.
CCAAGGCTCCGCGTCCCGGTGCCGACGAGAAGATGCGTAGGAAGAGGAAGGAGAGCTACGGCATTTACATTTATAAAAATAAATAAAGTTTTACACGTTGTCTCAATCGTGACAAAGCGAGCTTTACACAGATGGACGATATAAAACGCGAAGACGACGCAGTCTCCCGGGTTGGTTGGACAATAGATATTGAAACAGCGGTCTCGCGCATGTGCAAAACACCATTTTTGTCTAATTCGCGTCGTCTTTGCGTTTCTATCGCAGAATCGCCGACTCTGTACACCTTGCAATATCGTAGTAGTGTATTAGCCCGACAGTGACGCCACGTCTTCTGTAGATATCCACCATTCATGTCAAGGTCGCGTGCATGCAACTGAGGACCGATCAACTTAAGATATAAAAACTCTTATACAGTTTTAAATGCAGATAACATCTCCACCTCTGACATTTTACACCTCTGACAGTTCATCTTCAGATAGTTCTAACGCTGACATTTTTACCCTTGGCGCTTTAACCTCCGATATTTTTTGTCTTCTTTTTAAATATTTTTCATAATGTTAAAATCATCAGAGTAGACTGAAACGCAAGTCATAATCTCTTCTCAGCCAATGTTTCTGTTTCATTATACACTGTACTGTATTTGGGAACTCGGAATTGCCAAAAAGCACCGATGATTGCAATAACAGGCCATGTATTCACTATTCTTTCTGACGGGACAATATCCATATCAACAACAAAACAAGCAAGCAAATAATTATAATAAACTAGAAAAGCAGACCTACGGAGCCAAGCATGCAGCCTATTTCCACCACTGATCTTTTTCTTCCAAAGAGATAGTACGTATATACACACAGCATAGGTGCTGAAAGTCGCCCGATTTCCCAATACTAGTAATTATAGAAGCCTTTGTCACGTCATAAACCCTCAGCTGCACGGCGCGCCTCACCCCAGCAGAAACCAAAGACGAACGAACGAGCGAACAAACCAACGGTAACGAAAACATTATACCTCCTCCCTTGGCGGAGGTAACAAAACCGTGGTCATGAAACGTCAGGGACAACATTCACCTGAACCTCACTTTAAAGAGACTGTACAGTTCTGGTTGAGGTGAGGCTTTAGCTTTCAACGTTATACGTGATATTTAAAAAAAAAAACAGTCTATGAGATGTCAAAGAGCATGCAATTCGAAGGGGAATCAAACGTTTTATTTACGAAAATAAGTTTTGAAATGGCTGATATATCAAAAAACAAGGTGAAACAAAGAAATCCTAATAAAAGGCGTGGCCTGTCACCTTTTATTATTATCACTTTTTTGGATATCTCAGCCGTTTGAAAACCATCAAATCAAATAAATGTTGAATCCTTTTTTAAATTACATGCTCTTTCATATTTCATAAGAGGTTTCTCATTATCTCACTTTAGGATTGTTATAAGCCTGAATCCTTACCTCAACCACTACTGTACATTCCCTTTAAAAAGAATTGAAACTGGTCTGCATGCGTTAGAGCTGCGTGGAGAGAGTATCGCTCTCTAAACTCTATAGATTCAACATCCTGAATGCCTCAGTTGCCGGTCAGACGATGTTCATGAACTGCGTGCAGTATTGGTGGAGATAAGAATTGGGCTTTTAATTTTTTGCGAGCTACCAAGAAAACACTTACGAATTAGTACAGAGCATACCATTTTAAGAGGAATTCAACGTTTATTTGATGAAAATTGGTTTTGAAATGGCTGAGATATCCAAACAGAGTGATTCTAGTGAAGTGTGGGACCCATACTTTATTACGATCGCTTTGTTTTACTTTGTTTTTGGATGTTTCAGTCATTCCAAACCCGATTTTCATCAAATAAACTTATTGAAATTACATGTTCTTTCATTATTTCATAAGAGGTTTTTCATTATCTCACCAAAAAAAAAAAAAAAATGTTACAAACCAAAGGGGTAATTCATCAACGCCTTTTTGTCAGCGCCGACAACTGTCGGTGCTGACCAATTTCAGCAAAATCATTGGTTTTGATTGGCTGAGATGCTGTGGTCACTGACTGTTACTATGGTGATTCAAGTTGTCAGCGCCGACAAACGTTGATGAAACACCCCCCTGAAATTAGGTCTTAACCAAAACTATACGATCCCTGTAATTGTATAATTCATTCCGTTTTGAATGCATGGTGAGATTTTGATTATTATACTAAATGTCGAGGAGTGCGCTTAATAGCCAAACACTTGTCCCATATTTCCAGAGCTCTGTCAAAATCGCACAACATCAGAATGATGCAAATCCACACCATGTCCGAGTTGGCTTTCAAATATAAGAGTTTAATCAGACAGACGAAAATAAGCTGATTTCATCTAAATCGCACCAAGATCTGACAATTAAAGAGATTGTATAGTATTGTTTGAGGTGATGATTCAGCTTTTAACTTTTTGCGAGATACTTAGAAACCACTAAATGAAATGTAAAATAGCATACAGAATCAAAGAGGAATGCAAAGTTTATTTGATGAAAATAGATATTGAAATGGATGAGATATCCAACAAAGTGATCCTGATAAAAGGTGGGTCCCACCTATTATTTGGATTGCTTTGTCTTGAATATCTCAGCCATTTCAAAACCAATTTTTATCAAATAAACTTTGGATTCCTCTTTGAATTATATGCTCTTTTATATTTCCCCAAGAGGTTTTTCATTATCTCAAAAATCATCATCAAAACCCTTTGGAAACCTGAAGCCACATCTCAACCGAAACTGTATCATCCCTTTAAGAAAGAAACCGAGTTTGAAAGTTACCGATGGTCTCATGAATCAACGTATTCATACACGTCTACACGTTACTGCCACGATGCTAATTAGCAAAAGTGATGTCATCACCCATAGAAATCTTAACTAAATTTCCTTTTCCCTTTGACATAAAACCCATAACGGTGTATCCTTCGCATCAATTCACTGTATTATTGTAGCGATGACTTAAGAGAGAAATGAATCTGTGCTACTGAGTCATTAAGCAAATATACGATCATTTATGTGTGCAAACCATTAGGAGAAGATGATGAAATCATTCGCCTCTTCCAATAAGCCATGCACGTGTTCTGCGAAAACATGACCTATATCATTATTATTATTTTTTGAAACTTCCTTATGTCACTGCTATTTTCACTGTCACTTCTGTCTCTCTGTTCGGGCTGATTTTATTCTTTTCATTAAAGTCAACTTGAACAAGATTTAAATGTACACGTTAAATTTTCGCAAAAAAAAAAAACACAACACGGGAAATAGATGTTATGGTAGTTGGGTTTCGACGGATTTTATGGGGACAAACAGAAAAATAGTCATGTTATTGATCTCGTTTCAGTCCGATGTATATATCCGAATATATTCAGGGTCTAAGCAACACGAAGTTAATTTTGTATAAAAAAAAAGTGAGAAATAGTATCCATGGGCCTATATTTACTCGATTAATAATCATTCTCACAATCCACGTTATCGCCTAGGAAAACTCGTAAATTCTGATCATTGCACAATATCATCATGAATTTCGAAATCGGTTCAAAACTTGAAGCCAACTTTAAAGTTTCAAATTGTTGTTGGTGGTGGTGTTTTCCACTTATGCGGACATGAGTAATAAAACAATGATGGTACCGGCAGATTCCACCAAGAATATCCATTCATTCGTCGAGTTACGAACCTTGAGCAGACAGGACTCCGTTGTAAATGTATCTTTCATGCTATACATAATTTTTATGCAGCGTGTCACGGAAGTATAAATTGCTGTTTGTTTTGGGAATTCCAGATCTTGCGTCAACATCAGCCACGATGATGTCACAATATCGAGTAGGCCTATACGTTTTCATCCTCGTTGGCGAAATGTAATTATGAAATCAGGGGCTCGTGCACATTAAGGCATTATTTACCATTTGCAGATGAAACGAAAACTTAGCTTTTAGGGCTTTAAAATAGTTCTAAAATGTGAGTTAGGGGTAGAGACAACCAATGTAAGAATTGTTAATCAGTATAATCAATGTTAAGTCTTGTTGAATATGCAAAATGTGAAGAATAGTTATAATAATTTTTTTTTTCTAGAATCGAATCGTCTACAGTTAGGTTTACTGACAAAAATAAAGATATCTCATATTTTTGGCTCCATGGCGGAATGATTATAGATGTTTTGTGATACAACTTACCTACACATATGCATCAACTAATGTGATAACTCGAACATTTTTAAATCACTGCTCCCAATTGTATAAACAATACCTTTAACATGATTTGGTACCTATGCTGGGTGTATTAAACACAGCGGGCCTCCAGGTACAAGACAGACCACAGTCCAAATAACATACCGTTATAAAATATTAACTAAAGTGATATCTGTTTTATATTTACTCACGTTTCCATTTTAGTGTACGTTTTAAACCATAAAGTTCTCTTTACTGATGCAGAGCACGTAGAATATTATGTAGGTATATTGTGTTCGCAAGGAGTGCCTTGGGTTATAGGCCTACTCGTCGGTGTTAACTTAATTATAGGGCATACTTGAGTCTCGGGGTGTCAATGTGTTAATGTGTGTGTATGCGTAAGTGTGTCTTCAGTTACAATCATTTAACTGCATGGAATAGGAATTTCTGTAAATGGACAATTTCTATTTTCTGCTCAAAGGAGGATGCTAGCTGTTCAGACTGAAACAAATACAATATTTGATATAGGTCTGCACAAATAAACGCCAATAACATGTGATTTATGTCAAGATAAGTTCGAAGTGAAATATCGGTCCACATTATCTCTTTGTGTGCTCTGAATGTTGATTGACACAGAAAGCAATCCATATAAGATAATAATAACATTGTGAAATACGCACTGTTCAAATTCCCCGGAATAGAAAGGGTTAAAAAAGAATATACATGTATAATGACTGATAGCGGGAGATTATTAAAGCAGAGGGGTGAAGATGTTTTATGTTTATTTGTTAAGAGATCAGCAGTTGCGATCTTATTGATTAAAAAAAAACCAACCAATGATAGCAAAAAAAAAAAAAAAAATAGCACGTCAAACAAACACAAATGTTGGCTATACTATTATACGGTACCTGCTGCATGTAATGTGGATATAAAATATAAGAAAGTTCAAGGGTAGCAAAATCTAATATTGTTTTTGTATTATTGGCCACTGTCGCATGGGAAATGGGATGATGTCAAGGAGTAAAGCAATCATATTGCCCAAAGTCTACCATCAACCTACATCCTCACTTAATTTCCTTCAGACAAACAGCAACAACAGCACCGAAGAGTTGTTACAGTTGCTGAATGATCAAAAATAATGTAAACTTGAATTTGAAGGTCAATTCTATAGTAATTGATGGAAACGTTGTGAGAAGATAACATCATCACTTCATTTGATTTGTATATATGTTTTCTAATCCACAATAATCACCATTTAGTCAAAATTAACCAATCGGAACCTTCAAGATTCTCTATCTCACTATATAATATTTTGTTGATATATCATCGGATTTTGATGAAACGTGATCTGTTTATTCAGCAGTGTTGTTTTTACATCAAAGTCATCGTAACCGTGGAGGGTTTTTTGTTTTGTTTTGTTTTTTTTACTTAAAAACAAACCAGAACAACAACAAAACACACAAAAAAAAAAAACAATAAAAAGATGCAGGGAAATATCCACTGAGACGTCTATTTGTGAAGGGTTATATCAACATGCTTCGGTGGCGGTGTGATCAAAGTCACCTAGCGAAATCTTACCGACATTTGAGCCTCCTTATCTGAGAATAAAAACACACGTATAGACTCAGTCACTCCCGGTATAAGGGAACTAATGGACCTATACCGTATGTCCCCAAAAAAAATTACAACGGGGCCCTACGCAATGATATCTTTAAAAATATTGCATCAATCTAAATACAAATTCAGGGTATGAAACTATAACTCATTGCCCACATCTTACAGAAAACCCCATTCGATTTGCCTCAGTGGTCAAAGAGAAATGAGGAATTTTGTAGAGGATGTCGGGAATCTCTTTTGTCCAAGTTCTGTCTATTGTTCACACACAAAATCATCGAAGTGCTAAACTTGGAAGAATCAGACTCATGACATGCTTTACTACAATCCCCATTTTTCTGTGACCGCTTAACTAAATCGAATGGGGATTTCTGCAAGATAGAGCTAAGATGTTATATTTTAAGACCCTGAAGTAGCATTGAAAAAAATAATCATATTGGATGTTATCAATGCGAAAATCTAATTGTAATTTTTGTGGGACATACTGCAGTATGTCCCTCAAAAATTACAATCAAATTTTCGAATTGATAACATCCAAAATGATCGACCTGTCTAAGTGCTACTTCGGGGCCTTAAAATATAACATCTTAGCTCTCTTTTGCAGAAAACCTCATTCAATTTGGTTTAGCGGTCACAGAGAAATGTAGATTGTTGTAAAGCATGTCATGAGTCTAATTTTTCCAATTTGAGCAATTCAATGCTCTAGTGCATGAATAAAAGACAGAACTTGGACAAAAGAGATTCCCGACATCCTCTACAAAATTCCTCATTTCTCTTTGACCACTGAAGCAAATCGAATGGGGTTTTCTGTAAGATGTGGGCAATGAGTTATAGTTTCATACCCTGAATTTGTATTTAGATCGATTCACTATTTTTCAAGATATCATTGCGGGGGTTCCCGTTGTAAATTTTTTTGGGACATACTGTAAACTGAGGAGTGATATGAAGTAGTTTGTAGGGTCTGAACATGGAGCTAAGTATTATCTAGTAAAAAGGGGCTGGAACTCGGGACCGGCGGTTAAAAAGTCGCCATTTCGTAATGACCATTAAACTTGAGAAGTGAATGGCATTTGTTAATTGCACATAATGGCCTATAGTTTGAATTTATTTTACCAAAAAGGTGTGGATCTATATAGTGTACAGTTCAAAAATAGAAGTTCACATCGATAAATGAAAAAAATCAAACACTCATTTCAAAGTTCGATATGCATTTCATTTTTTTTTTTCAAGTTTTGAAATGCATGATGTGCCGTCACCGACGGATGGGAAAAATTCCAACACTTCGTGATGTCACAGTCAGAACGATTGAAATGAAATAGACTTTCCAAACTACATGTCCATATTTCTACCTAACCGAAAGAGCACCTTCAGAAGGCATGCAGGGGAAATAATTTTACCTTAAACATGATCGTGTCTGTAAAGCAAGTCAATGGAAAGTGTACTTTGGACTTTTTTTTTCTCAGAAAAAAAAAAAAAAATTCATGTTCCCATCAGGCCCGTAGCCAGGATTTTTCAACGGGGGGTGCGGTCACTAAAAAAACGGACCTTCGGTACCAATACCAATGATGACACACACACACACACACACACACACACACACACAATTATATATATATATATATATATATATATATATATATATATATATATATATTCTTTGGACGACCGAACTACAAAAGTTGTATAAGAATTTGCGCGCGAAGCGCGCCGCAAATTGTGAATTTTGACTGTTTTAATGACGTTTTAAAGTCTCGAGGAAATTTGTATTTTTGTCTGTTGCATGCAATCGCGTTACGGTATTTCATCTAGGAAATACAATGTAGTAAAAACTCATTTTGCCAGGAAGTTGCAAAGTTTAATTGTGTTCGAGACTCTGCGCGCTTAGCGCGCCGCAAAATTGAGAATAGTGATTTTCCTGGTGTTGTTTTAACTTTTATTTTTTCTATTGTATACCCGCGTTAGCAGGCCTGAAGCCAGGATTTTTAAAGGAAGGGGGGATTGCGTTAGTTAACAAAACGGTCCTTTGATACTGTCCCGGGAGGGGTAGCGACAATTAAAAGGTGGACACCATGCTCATACATGGACTTTCAAAATGGCCCCTAAACGAGTAATGATCATACGATTTTTTCGGGCCTTAAAAACAAGTATTTCTTAAATGTTTCCTGCACCCTAAAGAAGTACTTCATCATGATTGAACAATATACCATTTTCCCAAATTTCGGCCTTTTTGATACCCTTTGATTATATACGCTCGTACATCACACTTTCCATCTACTCAATGAGAAAAAACGACCCCTATTACGCGTTTTCTTTAGCGAGTATGGTCGCGGTGTCCACCTTTCAGTTGGAGTTTTCCATCCCATTGGATGCTGTTTGGAAGATGAAACATTCACTTTACTATACAGTATATCAGCCGTTGGTATGCGAGTTTGTCAGAAACGAAAATAAATAAGAAAATTTTTAAAACAAAATGAATTGTAAATGTGAACCATTTATATTTTGCCTCCTTGTGGTAGGATATTTCCAGCATTTCCGAACTTTCAAAATGTCATTTTAGATGTAATAATATTAAAGGTAGTAGATCCGATTCGCAAACATCTCCAATATCAGTCAAATGTCATATTAACCATCATGCTAAGAAGGTTTTCTTTGTGAAATTTGGAGGTCAGTGAAATTCAAAAATTAAACATCCGTTAGCCATTGGAAGAAGTTGAGTGCAAATTCAGACCTCAGGCTTAGTGCTCAGATGTTTTCCTATTTGATTTGATCTGTCTTACTGTGCACACTAAGATACATACTGGAATGGTTATTTCTTATTTATTAAATTATAGTAGCATATTTGGTTACTAGCTGTATAGGCATTTTCGAATTTGGGCTGCAAAGAGATCCACTACCTTTAAGTTAGAAGAGAGATAAGTAAATAATGATAAAATAAACAAACAAAAAAGAATGAGTTTCTTTTGTAATACTATCTGACAAACTTTTTACTTTACCATTTTACTTCATAGCTCAGCACTTTCCATTCTCTCTCTATACCCTCTTACCCATTACATTTAAATGAAATACAACTAAAATGAGTTTGCGTGCCTGCATAACAATATACTCTTTGGAAATTATAAGTGAAAATTGAGAACCAATAGAACTGTCACAACATGAGAAAATGTATAAGTAATAATCAACACTACATTTCCGAATTTGGCCTGCAAAGAAATCCGCTACCTGTAAGTTAGAAAAGAGATTAGTAAATAATGATAAAATAAACAACAAAAAAGAATGAGTTTCTACCGCCGTATCCAGAACAGAGCCTGAAACGGTGCAGGCTCAAGAAATCGTTTGAGGCTATTAGATTTTCATCCACTTACCTCTGTTCCTGTGAAAAAATGCAAGTGTCAACCTCAATGTCATCCACGAATCGCACGTACTCGGGCGGCCAGTGGAAAAAAAAAAAAACACCGGTCACACGCGCCAAGGGCCATGGCATGCAGTCCCATTCAGCGATGATGTTACATGAACTTCCGCGGAAAATCGTGCAATTCCAAGAGGAATTCAACGTTTGATTGATGAAAATTGTTCTTGAAATGGCTGTGATATCCAAAACGGAGCAATCCTAATAAACAGGACTCACCTTTTATTCATTGCTTTGTTTCACTTTGTGAGAATGATATGATCTTTCATATTCCATGAGAGGCTTTTTCTCATTATCTTCAAAATCATCATCAAAAGGTGTTGAAAACCTGAAGCCCCATCTTAATGGAAACTGTCACTATCCATTTAATGCATATAGGCCCTATAAACACTGCTGTTCGGTCGAAATACGACTTGAAACAAAGATCAGAAAAACAATATTTATAAACCTGAAACAGGTTTATTCTATACTTTGCTTGCTTGGAATAACAAAATGAGGTGAAAGTTAGATATCGTTCATAAAAAAGGACGATGATTCGACGGGACAGACAGGATATTTTCTCAAAATCTCTAATGTTTGAGAGTGAATGGGGAATTCATTCATTTATTATATCCTATACAACATGATGTAATTGCGCCGAACTGACTTTAAATGAACAATTATATACTAGTACTCGCCTTATAGCTTTATTCAAATTACACTGGTTTGTTTGTTTGTTTGTTTGTTGTTGTTGGTTTTTTTTGGTTTGAAGTCATTACCTTTGATAAAAGATCGAAAATGCAGTCTATGAGTAGTTAAAGGGAAATTCCAGACAATTTTCATAATTTTACATCGTGTAGTACATAAATCAATAGCTCCATGTATAGATTTGTAGAATTTATTGTGGTTCTTGAGTAGAGAAACAATACTTTCAAAAACCTCAAACAAATTACACTGAACAAGAATGATGACATAGGAGGTTCACATATTTCAGAAATGTAGCAGTGTAATGCCATTACAATACCACTTGCTTGCGAGTTTACCTGTTTATAATCTATATGCATGCCTTCTTCTTTTGTTCTGCTTCCTTGAGCCCCAACTCATGCATTCTTGCAGTGACTCTGCTATGTCATCATCCTTGTTCACTGCAATTTGTTTTAAAGTTCGAAAATGTTCTTATTCTTCATGCCAATTATGATAAATTATGAAACTCAGTCATCAGTACAACTAATTTGTAGTTGTTCAAAGGTCAAAATCTGAAAATCACCTGGAGGTCTCCTTTAACTCGGCGCAAAGCAAAACAAGGCAAAAAAGAAAGGACAGGGAAAACTGAAACAGGTTTATTTCATTTTGCTTGCATGTGTAAAAAATGAGGCGAACCTTTATAGATCTCTTTAATAACTTGTGAGAACATCACCACGAACTAGACCTCAGCCTGTAGGCTCTAATTAGGGTGTAATGTGTATACGTATTTCCACATTGACTGCCATCGCAATCACAGAGTGCGGGTATGGCCCGGTCTTCTCTATTTATGTGACCCCCCCCCCCCCCCCCCCCAAAAAAAAAGAAAAAAAAAGTGGGATTGTGCTTGTGAGGTGCTCGGCTGCGGCCCAAAATTATGCTAAATTGTCATGAAGTTATGTCACATTTATGTCAACCAATTGTGGTGCCTAATCAGCTGGAAAAAAAAAAAGTTCCGCACTTTTTTTTTTTTTCTTTTTTGCTACGAACTATGATGCCCAATCGGCTGACAAGTAAAGAAAAGCAAAGTCCTCTGTTTTTTGTTGATTTTTTTTTTTTTTTTTTTTTTTTTTTTTTTTTTTTTGCTGCTGCAAATTGTGGTACCCGATCAGGTGACAAGCGAAAAAAAAAAAGAAACAAAGACTTCAAAAAGCAAAGCTCCCAACTGTGGCTCTCAATCGGCGAAAAAAAATGAAAATAATACATGTAATTATAAGATAAAAGCCAAAAACAAAAAACAACAACACAAAATCAGGTCTTCGCAAGTTTTTATTGGCAATTTCGTCGACAAATCAGCTGACAAACTAACAAACAAACAAAAAAGGTACCACAGTATACACAAACCGCCTCGAGATTTCCTGTCTGTAACAATTATGATAGAATTATGCTGAAAACAGACAAATTGTGCCTAGCATAAAGCTCGTTATGCTGAAGCGTCTAAAATTATGTCAGAAAGCACATTAATGTATTATGCCAACTCAGGCAAAGCAGCTTTTCTATCGATCAATGTGCGGTTTTCGAAGAAGCCACGGCACCCGGGGGGGGGGGGCGGTGGGAGAACAATAATTAGGGGTTTTCCCGGTTTTGCTGACATCGCCATTGCTACCCATGCAGTACGCATCCGCGCGCACACGAAGGCTAGGTATGAACGACGTCTACGAAATACTGTACACATTTCGTATGATGATCGAATGTACTACACAACGGTACAAGTATCTACTGGTCGCGCACTGGAGAGCTAGAGCTGGTTAGTTGCAAGCGAAGTATACAGTTTAACAAGCAGCTGCATTATAGATGCATGCATGCAGCTTTACAAGTCGTTCCATCGCGATTGTGCAATGTGTTTGTGAGGAATTCATGTTCCAGGAGCTAGGAGCGGAGTAAGTTCACGTCAAGACATCCTACGATCTCTACTTGTAGGTGTTTTTCTCTTTCTCGTGACGTACAATTCTGTGTAGAAAACACTGTGAATGCGCTGTGTAAAGTGGATAGTATGATGTGGCTGGTGTATGTTCACCTACAAATTGATGGTCAAAACTGAAAAATAAAGACTCCAAAAGTCAAAATGACTTCTCAACCGGATCGGATGCTGTACATACGCGATATCCCCGTGCCAGTGAGGCACGAATTGTGTGGCTACTTGGACGACCTCACCGCGCTCAAGAACTGGAGAGATCTAGGTGAGATAACAGAGCTGTATTGAACTTTAATAAACCTTCTGTCAGACAGTGTTATACAGTATTCCATAATGTTTCATGATTTGCTAGTTGATGGCGCGGCGGCGGTGTGCTACAATTAAACTTACATTAAAATTAGAGATAGTCCAGTGTAGACTCTAACTTTGTTAGACATCTAACTGTTGTTTTCTACTCAGTGTTAACACGAGGAGAGTGTGTAAACCATTCAATTTCACCTGGTGGTATTGTCAAGCCCAAACAAGGTCATATGATCCGGATGTGTGCATTCGAGCACAGTGTGTAATTTAGCGCCTAGCGGCCTTTGCCCTAGCCTATGATGCATGACTCACAATGGAAATGGAAGCCGTGTGTTTCAGGATTTAGCAGAATTGATGGTTTAGACTTCACGTAATTTTAACCTATCCAGGAGAGTTTTGCAACCAAGGTAACCCTGGGCCTGGGGCTACTGAAAACCAGCAGAAATGTGATAGTGTCTATGTTGTAAAATGTTTTCTTGAAAACAAAGAGAGTAATAATTTTGAATTGTATCACACAGCTTACTGCACAACACAGCCACAGGTGTACAACTCACACACATGATAGAAATATTAATACATAAAAGTGCACCACATGACTCTGATAAGTAACATTAGGCTTAGAATTCTAGAGTAGAATCCTATGAACAGTGAGGTAAATCTTCCGTCATTAGCAAATGAAGTACAAGTTATTATTAACAATAGATTAAAATACCCAATATGTGGCAGGTACCTATTTCTACTGGCAGTAGCAGGGGCACTTTCATTCATCAACAAAACATATAATGAACATCATATGTGCTCTGAATAGTTCCACTTTAGAACACAAGCAGGAATTACTTGCAAGTGTTATTATCAGAAGTGACACCTGATTGGTCCTTTTCATCAGTGAATAAAAAGGCCCTTGCCACAAGGCACCCTGTACAAAGCCTGCTGCAAACAGAGTATTTCACTCTAGTTAAAAGATATTATGCATCTCCACAATGACCACATCACTTGTTCTTGTCTACCTGTTAAAAAGAACTGAAGGCCAGATTGTAGAACACTGCACGTCTGCAGCAATTATGCACTATCTCACCTTTAATAGCCCGACCAGATGCTGTGCGACTCCAGTAAAGTGACAGGGCTGTGTACAGTTTGCTCATCCTGAACCATTTTCTAGATGTAATATAGTTAAACCCTGGGGCGCTGTAACCAGTATACACATAAAGTTGTAGGCTACAATGTACGTATTGGGGTCACTGGTGCAGTTTGAATCTGTGCTGAACTAGAGAAACCTGAGTGCAGCTCAGAAATGTGGAATCCTAACTACGACCAGCAGCCCCATACGCATAGCATAATTTGGCTGCGCACTGTAACATTCGGGATCATGACAGAGTAGTGTAGCGGACAAATATCAACTTAAAATCAAAAAATTTCTTCAATTTGAAGACTTACCAGTGAAGATGAAGTATTGACAACAGAGTTCGTGCAACGTTTAGTTCTGCAAATAGTCCCTTTCTGTTCGAATTGATGACTTAATATGACTCGATCCAGAGAAACCTGGGGCTAAGGGGGGGCCTTAGCCCCACCGTTGGTACGGGACTATCCTTAGCCCACTTTCTGTTTACACTCGTTTTTGCCAAAGTGGGCTAGCCCCACCGATAGTACGGTACTATCTGGCCCTGCAAAATTGCAGGGGTTAGCACCGCTATTACGGTGCTAGTACCGCAATTGCGGTGCCAAGCAAGTGAGTGTAAACAGAACGAAAAAATAATTCTGGGCTATGCGACGGAGACGAAGTCCGACCCTCACTGACCAATCAGAAACAGGCAATCAAGTGCTGCCGGTGCGTGCGTGTACGTGTACAGTACACAGCGTAATTATGAATATTCATGTGGTTTGGAAAGTCCGGGGCTAAGAAATACGAGTGTAAAAAGGTCAGTTTTCTCCTTAGCCCCGGACAAGAGATAGTACAAATGTACGGGACTAATTGCCGAGTGTAAAAAGCTGAAAAAATTGGTACGGGACTAACGATAGTCCTGGATCAGAGAAAGTCCGGGGTTCAGAAACACAAGTGTAAAAAGCCCTTGAATTGACTGCCAGCGCATGCGCACACATCACATGCGCACAAACCCAAATCCATTGACTGGATAAGATGTCTGTGTGCGCATGCGCTGGCCGTCAATTCAGTGTAGTTCTCCCAAGTTCCTCTCTACCGAGTCACATTACCGGTAAGTCATCAATTCGAACAGAAAGGGACTATTGGCAGAACTAATCGTTGCACGAACCCTGTTGTCAATACTTCGACTTTACTGGTAAGTCTTCAAATTGAAGAAATTTTTCAATTTTAAGTTGATATTTGTTGATATTTTGGGCTAGGACAGCGTTCACTCTCATTGCCTTCTTGCCCAAAGTGTACTTATGAACAAAATTCAGCATTGCCTCTTCTTCTTCTTCTTCTTCTTCTTCTTCTCCTCCTTCTTCTTCTTCTTCTTCTTCTTCTTCTTCTCCTTCTTCTTAGGCAACTTCTTTCATTAAGGATACCGTTTACCATTGGGAGTAGTGATTTAAACAATGTTTGAATTATCACATTTTATACATAGATCAGTTGTATCATAAAACATCCTACCATGTAAAAAAAGAAATACAATAAATCCTAAAGTATACAGTATCACTATTTTTCTCAATAAACCATTAACTGTGTATAATGACTTAATATTCCGGAAACAATTTTATCTAACTATTGTTCACATTTTGTATATTATATTTAACATACAGTATGTACAATGTATACCGTACTAACAGTTATACTGATTAACACTTTTACGTTGGTTGTTTCTATCCCTATCTCACATTTTGAGCTGTTTTTAAGATCTTTTACGTGCATGAGTTGTGATTCTCTCACACACGGGACCTCCATTCTATGTTCCATCAAAGGAACAAAGTGTTTTTGCCTCTATTACAATCGATGGTATGATTTACACACAAGCTGCTCAGTTTGACGTGGGAATTGTACCCGGTTCCTTTGAATCCAAAGACAGACACACTACTGACTGAGACATGTCACTGCCCTGATTGACACACCTTTTCCACCTGATGAGGCCATATCATCCCGGGCAGAGGTCACTACATTGAAAGGCAAGATCATGAACTCAAATTCTCAGTCCCTACACATAGATCCACCATCAATTCTTTATACAGTTTGTATTCATTTTCCCCAAGAGCCATGAGACTGTGGAATTGCCCGCCAGAACCTGTACCACTGCCGACCCAACATCATTCTGGGAACTGCCCAACCCATTCTCAGAACAACGCAGCCTCCTGTTGAGCCATGCTGTTTTTGCTTGCACAGGACCCTTTACTCACATTTTATTGTATGATGCAAGAGACTGAAGCATTGTATACAAATGACATCCCCTTATTGCGCACAGCCTTCTTGTTCATCATCCCACTGTCAAATACGGTACCGTACTTCATTTGTGAGCTGCATCAAGTTGGATTATTGCATCAAGTTTCAAGTCAAGTGTCGAGTCAGTGTCATATCAAAGCTCATAAATCACTGTCAATAACTTCATCACCTCCTTCAGGTTATGTTACTCCCAGTGTCACTGGTGAAAACACATGCAGAGTTGTTAGGGGCCTATTACTACGTTTGATTGTGATGAATCTTTGTGTTTCAGGTTTCAGGTTTTTTAGCACTTCCATAAAAATCAACATATAACAGAAACAAACAGCATTGCAATTGATAAGACTACATAAAAGCATTAGTATTACAACAACATTCATGAGAAATACAACAAAACAAAATGATTGCATAGTGTTAGGAGACAAGCAGGAAGGCACATCTATTCAAGCCTGTCTAAAAAAAAAAAAATAAAATACATAAAATATATCATAATGAATCATGTCTTGGAAAATATCTTTGGTAGATATAAAGACGTCTCAATTTCAGCAAATTAAAACATGATTATACACACACATATGGACACCTACACACAAACAGCCTAACAATCAGAAAATTCATTGTATTGATTAAAAAGGTAACTGGTATCTCCTTTGGGAATAATTGTAATGATATGCCTCTTCGAATATCAGGAATTCCGTTCCATATTTTAGATCCATTTATCTATTTTTGAGACGACAAGGTTCTGGCAAAAGGAACAGCATATATTAGCATTTCTCATATACAATTATATAACTTGAAATAATCTAATAAACTTAATCATAATTATGATTAAAACACAAATTACATATGTAAATATCGCACACTGATGAATGTAAATATCTTGAAACCTCAAAAGTTTCAATGGGTAAAATATTGGAGTAGTACATGGCATAATGATAACTGATTTATCGAACGAATGAGTTTCTTTCGAAGCAATAATATTCTATTTAGACATTTGAGATGCTAGAATCGGCCCATATTACTGACCAATAATTCAAATCCGAGAGAACTTTTCATTAGATTTATTGGAAACATTGACTATGTCATTATATATAAAGCAAAAAAAGGAGTGGGGCCAAATCGATCCCTGGGGCACGCCGCATCTCACGGATATCAACTTTGATTCTACAGCTTCAGAAGTCGCAAACTGCGTACAATTTGTACAATTACTCAAATAACTGACAAACCATTTCAATATTGCTCCATGAATTCCATACAAATAAAGCCTAGATGTAATAAAATATGATTAAGAATATCAAAATCTTTACTGAAATCTAAAAATAACCCCTTCATTATATTTCTGTTATCCAAAACTCTGCAACTTTATGAACAACTTCAATAATGGCACAAGTTGTAGAGAGACCCATCCTAAAACCATACTGACTATATTATGATATTGCACTTATCCAGAAATTTTACAATGCGTGTTTATACACATTTTTCCAAATTTTTTGAGAACAAAGGTAAAATAGAAACAGGACTATAATTCGACATAGTTCTTTATCTCCACCTTTGAAAATAGGAATAACTTTCACAATTCTTATTTGATCAGGTACAGTGACTGTAGTAAATAAGTTGATTATTGCACATAAGTTAGACAAAATATGAACGACTTTCTTTAAAATAAGCTCCATCAACATTATCAAAACAAGGAATCTGATCTTTTAATTTACACACAATATCAATGATCTCTTTTGGGGTGCCTGGCATATGAAAGGCGCTTGCTGGGTTTTTAGGAACATATTGCTGACATTTATCATATTCTATATCATCACATTGACTTGCCACACTTTCTCCAATATTGATGAAATATTCATTAAATGCATTACTTATTGCGCATTTCCCAATAATTTCCTTATCATTCCAATGAACAGCCATGGGTAGCACATTTTTCTGAACTCCAGAACCAATTATGCCATTTATTATCTTCCATGTGCTTCTGATATTGCCAGAGACCTTTTCAATTTTTTTTAAATAAAATCTTCTTGCTTTTTTGATATCTTGAGTTACATAATTTTGCAATAGTTTATTTGTCATATCTCTTGAGAACGTTTTTCAAATATCTTTTATACATGATGTACTTTTTATGACATAACTTTTGTAATGCCTTAGCAAACCATGGCTTGTTCCTGAACTTTTAATCTCTTTCAAAGGAAAACACAAATTATGAAAAACAGAAATTTCTTCAAAAATTCATCACATAGGTTACATTGACATCACTAGCATTTACATTCCAATTTACCTCTTTCCCAAATTTACAAACATTATCATCGTTTATTTCATGCTTATATACTGGATCAGAATTATGAAAATCTGATTCTAAATGAGAAAAAGAGAATATTGGAAAATGATCACTTATATCTGCCAATAGTACACTAGTAAACATCTCCTCTAAGTCATTAGTAAGTATGTTATCCAGTAAAGAGACTGTAGGGCCTACTATTTGTCATGCGAGTTGGGCTGTGAGTTAGTGGGTACGTGCAATTTACCATACAAACATCTAAAAAATCAGCTACTTTTTGAATAACAGAAATACTCAATTAAGTTAATGTTAAAATCTCCTTATGAATAAATTAACTTATTTTCTTAATTTACAGTCATCAAAATTTCATTGAAAATTGCAGTAAAAGATTGCACACATTGATCCGGAGGGCAATACACAGCACCAACTACAATATTCTTATTAAAAATTTTTATTTCGATAAATATAGACTGAAAACATGAAACATTCACATTTAAATCATATCTACACTTAAAATCTAATTTGCTGTTTACATATAATGCGACTCCACCACCCCTCCTATTTTCTCTACCATTTCACACACACACAAAAAAAAATACCCACCTATATCAAAATTATATGGATCTTTACATCTTAATAACCACATTTCAGAAATGTACCTATGATTGAAAATTGTGCATTAACAACATTAAGTAATGACATCATTATTATCAAAAATTTTATTCACATTTCTACAATTCACATGCAGGCAAGAAAATGATTTTTCAGACATAATGCTATTTTGGTTAAATTCATCAGGAGTGTAAAAGGCATTAGAGGGTTCAAAGTCTTTGGACATCACTATTTTCATTTGGAGGAGATGTAGATATTGAGATACTGCTTTCATATCATATTGTTTCAGAGATTGTAAGAGTGATTCATGAATCTGAATGCTTATCAAAGGTGGAAAGTTCAAGAGAAAAGAACTAGAAAGAGGGACGGATAAGCACTATTCAGCTCCAAGAGCATGGGCTCACCTGCACGTTAATGATTCCTTGGCACAAATAGTTAATCACATGCAATGAATAACAGGGTTGTTGGTTGCAGTGCCTTCTGAACGTATTGGTTGTGTGCATAACAGTACTTAGTGATGGCACAATGTGTTTGTATTAACCATTGGTAGGAAAGATGTTGATTTTGAGAGTGTCAAGCTCTGAAGTGCACTGGCTCTGGTTAGTTGAGGGTTTTTAAGTAGTTTTGAAATTGTACGTGGCTGTAAAGTCAATTGTTATTTGTTCATGTACTGCGATGACTTGTTATGCCAAATGTATACACACAGTGTATCAAAAAAATAGTCTAAATTTTTCACGAATCAGGACTTACTGACAATTTCATGAGTGGTTAAATTCACAATTTTGGAGTACCCTAGTAGTGAATGAAGAAATGTACATGTGCACATTACACTCTTGTTTGGATGAGAGTTAAATTTTCATGTGTTTTTGAATTTCACGAAAAGCACCCAGCTCGAGAAATTTGCAATTTAAACAAAACCCTTGCGAAATGTTCAATGCATACTGTACTTGTACAGCTCAGCCTACCAAATTCAGAGACCCCCTTCCCCTCCACTTTCAACCAGGGCTTCATTTTTAATGCTTTGTATCTAGTGTAAAAACGATGCTCTTTCTTTATAAGGTCAAAAATTATATCACTTTTATAATGCAAGGTACTGAAAATCCACCGTTCCGCTTTTTTGGGACATCCAGTATATTCAAGAAAGGTACAGTATCTGATGTGAAACAGGATGCAGATTAAATACCAGTAGCCATTTTAAAGAGCAGTACACAGTGTTTAAATAAAGATTGATTGCGGCTTGTTCGCATCGCTGATGAAATGTGGATAACCAAATATGGTGCTATTCCACCTGGGATTGATTAAGGCTTGGTTAAAAAGCTTTGTAATGTTCACCAATACCTTGACTGATATGTTATCTTCTCTTTATTGCAGGTGACTGACAAACTGTGTTAGCAGGTGTGTTGGCTTTTCTAGAACTGTAAATTCCCATGAAGATAAACCAAACACTGATTAAGATTTCTGGATTGGAAAGGTGTGGGGAAGGGGGGGGGGGGTCATGGCTTAATAACTACACATACTTTGTAAGTGAACACTATCGGTATCAGTGTGGCCCAGTTTTTACAATAATTGCATTCATCTCATTCATCGCAAGAATATCAAGAGATGTTTCATCATATTACATTTTAATCTGAATTCCACTGGCTGGTGCCTTTTGTTGGTCGTTTCATTAGCCATACTTGTTGTGGTGCCTTTGGTGGAATTTTACACTTGAATGCACTTCTAAAGGATCTATAAGATACAAGAATCAGGCCCACCACAGTTCTGAATGTATAATATGCAGCAGGAGTAATCTAGGTCTTTTTTTGGGGGGGGGGGGGGAGCTGCTGGTGAGGCATACATCATTCCTGCAGGGACAACAATCAATCAAATTGTATGATGGTATCAAATGATTAGGAAAGAGCTAGCTTTTGCATGTATGACTGGTATTTTATAAATTGGCCCTTGCCTACTTTACAGCAGTAATTAATGAATTAATAACTGTTACTTGTCAGTACTTTACTGCTTGTCTACACTTCTGCTTGCCTGCACTCAGCTGCATTGCCTGTTTATATGTTTCAGTTAGCTTGAAGCTGATCAGGTGCTGACCTGTATGAATCTTGCAGAAATGATTGCCACAGAGTGTAAAATCATGCCACCATTTTATAAAACAAATGATGCACAT
This sequence comes from Diadema antillarum, assembly GCF_040938485.1. Classification (NCBI taxonomy): domain Eukaryota; kingdom Metazoa; phylum Echinodermata; class Echinoidea; order Diadematoida; family Diadematidae; genus Diadema; species Diadema antillarum. Next base: position 2,604,583 of record NW_027271028.1, read on the forward strand.
TACATGTTAGTAAGACTGTTTATCCTTCGTAACTTTTGTACTTTAATCAAAAACACACTTGGCTTTCCTCCATAGAGTAGGCTTATGTTTCAGGCTGTTCAAAGATTACTGTTGGATGGATAATTAAATTTGTCAATGCCCTATATGTAATATGCATAATTTGTATGATATTTCATTGTAAGCTACAAAGGTCATTTTTTTAAATGTGGTGCACTGTTTTTATGTGGTGCACAGGGCTAATTTATAAGCTAAAAAAAAAAGGTTTAGAACTTCACACTAATCTTTGGTTAAGATTTGCAACATTGTGAAAGTTGTGTCATTGCATCTAATAAACATACAAGAAAGTTGGACTGATCAATTTACAAGTCCTTTCAAAAGGAAAGTGAATACATATACACTATAGAACAGATTTAGAACTAAAAATATTTAGTTAGTTAGTTAGTTAGTTTTAGATGGAATTAGTTAAAGTAACTAACCAGGGAGAGGGTGTACGATGCAGGAGAGGAGTTCATGCCATGTGAATGCTGTTGTTGTCACCTATTGAGAGTGCTTTGATATGAGTTTTCCTCATGTTTCATCCAAGATATTATACATATATTACTGCATTTATACATAGCATGTAAAAAAGCATACATACATAATTGCGATTGTGATCAGATCTGATCTGAATAGACAATTGTGACCCGCTGCGACAAAAGGATCCTAAAGTCGCTGACGGTGAGCCGAGAAAATCAAGTTTGAAGTCAGATCATCAAAATTTGTCAAAACATTCGGATTTCTGTTTTTGACATACTGTAATTGTCCCCGCCGAACGAGTTCGAGCAGGGGACTATGAAACGGGCTCCGTACGTGTGTGTGTCCGTGTGTCTGTCTGTCCGTCCGTCCGTCTGTCTGTGCGTCCGTGTGTGATCAAAATGTTCAATTTGCTACTTCTCTGTCATTTATGAGCCAATTTTAATTCTGTTTGCTTTATATGATAGCACTACATGGGAGCTTTGAAACTTCTACACAGAATTTCAGTTGTGACCTTTGACCTTGACCTTTGACCTATATTGTACATTTTGCTTCAAAATGCTACTCCTTCGCCATTTCTAACCCGATTTCGATTCCGTTTGCTTTATGTGATGGCACTAGGTGAGGGCTTCAAAACTTCTACACAGAATTTTGACCTTTGACTTCTTTGACCTTTGACCTTGATTTTTGACCTATATTGTACATCGGCTACAAAATGCTACTCCTTCGCCATTTCTAACCCGATTTCGATTCCGTTTGCTTTATCTGATGGCACTAGGTGAGGGCTTCAAAACTTCTACACAGAATTTTGACCTTTGACTTCTTTGACCTTTGACCTTGATTTTTGACCTATATTGTACATCGGCTACAAAATGCTACTCCTTCGCCATTTCTAACCCGATTTCGATTCCGTTTGCTTTATGTGATGGCACTAGGTGAGGGCTTCAAAACTTCTACACAGAATTTTGACCTTTGACTTCTTCGACCTTTGACCTTGATTTTTGACCTATATTGTACATTGGCTACAAAATGCTACTCCTTCGCCATTTCTAACCCGATTAGGATTCCGTTTGCTTTATTTGATGGCACTAGGTGAGGGCTTCAAAACTTCTACACAGAATTTTGACCTTTGACTTCTTTGACCTTTGACCTTGATTTTTGACCTATATTGTACATTGGCTACAAAATGCTACTCCTTCGCCATTTCTAACCCGATTTCGATTCCGTTTGCTTTATGTGATGGCACTAGGTGAGGGCTTCAAAACTTCTACACAGAATTTTGACCTTTGACTTCTTTGACCTTTGACCTTGATTTTTGACCTATATTGTACATTGGCTACAAAATGCTACTCCTTCGCCATTTCTAACCCGATTTCGATTCCGTTTGCTTTTTGTGATGGCACTAGGTGAGGGCTTCAAAACTTCTACACAGAATTTTGACCTTTGACTTCTTTGACCTTTGACCTTGATTGTTTACCGATATTGTACATTTTGCTACTAAATGCTACTTCCGGCGGGGACATATTTTACGCACCGCGTAATTTCTACTTTTCCTTGTTTTGTAGTCTAATGTATCTTCTATCATCTGCCAAAATTTCGAAGCTAAATGATCAAAGGAAAGACAAGAAAGTAACATTTTTCTTGGCCATGATTTTCCGACTTTTAACGGAACAGAAACGTGTCTAAAGATTTGGATTTAGCTGCGCAGCTAGACTCTGCCCCTAGCAACGAGGGGGTGGTCTCATTGGCCAGTGCGTGGCATCCTGGTTACTGATTGGTTGTGTGTAGACCACTGGCGCTAATTGATTAAGCTTAATTGAACATCGCGGAGGTTGCTAGGAGCATACCTTCTATTGTCAAACAGTGAAAACTATCTTACTTCCCCTTGATCATGACAGCGTCGGAAGGAAAACTTTGAAGGCAGTTTCCTCGAAACACTGATTTCTTAAACCACTCGACATGCGCTAATATTGTCATCCATATCTCCGCAACCGAGTACTTTTATGAATCATGTTATATGACATTAAAGTGGAAGAGTAAGGGAAAAATGTCATGTCATTTTCAGAAAATTGTCCTCCCCTGACTTTTGGATCCTTTTGTTGCAGCGGGTCACAACTAAACCCTAAGATTGCTAAAAGTGCATCTATACATGGCTAAACTACATGTACAAGCTAAAAGTAGGTTTAGAACTTCACAGTAATCTTTGTGAAAGTTATGTCATTGTATCTACCAAGTTGGACTGATCAATTTATAAGTCCCTTCAAAAGGAAAGTAATAGAAAGAACTGATTTAGAACTAATACGTAATCTAGCTGGCACTGCATTGAATGTATTCCATACAACATTTCTGAGTCAAAGCAAGGTTCCCTAGGAAGTTTTGCATTGATCAGTTTTCATTCATGTGTGACAGCGTTGTGACTGGAATGCATTCTCATGTGCACCCAGCTGGGTAATCTTTACTCCATGTTACAACATTCTATATTGTGCACATTGATGCCAAGAAAAACCTAGAAACTGAAAAGGAGAGAGAGCTAGGGGGAAAAAAAATAGAAGAAACTCTGGTCAGAATTGGGTGCACTATTATTAGATATTTTCCTCAGTTTGGGAATGTTTTATGGGCAAGTCCAAGATAAGGTCCCCTCAGAAGGCAAAATTTCATCTTTGCTCAATATTGACATGTTTGGTATCATTTTGAAGCTTATGAGTTGAAGTTTTGATTTCCGTGGAGGAAAAAATGATATTATGTAACTTTATGCAAATTTCAAGGGCCTCATTTGCATAAATGTGAAACACAGTGTTACGTATGGGACATTAAAAATAATTCATATTAATTCAAAGGAATGCAAATAATATTTGATTAATATGTGGACATAAGAAGTTCATCACATAGTTTAACTTGGTATGAAAATTTAGGGATTATGCAAATGATTATGCAAATTAGCTCGTGTCCTATCATGAGATGTCCCATACGTAACAAAATGAGGTCATTTTCTTAGGTTTTTTTCTGAAATTGCTAAGGTTATTTTAATGCCCTTTTGGAAATTCCTAATTTATTGTTAAGAGAAATTAAATACCACAGAAAAAAGAAAAAAAGTAAAAGAAATGTTTTTTATTAGGCATTGAAATAATGTTACGTATGGGACAAATGCGTTACGTATGGGACTACGTATGGGACATCCTCATACATATTGCATGTGAATGCATGTAGCTAGCTGGGAAGGTCTCTCAGTACACAAATGGTCAATCATCCTGAAGAAAGCATCCCAACATTGCAGCTACTTTTTGATTTATAGACACTTGAAACAATACATGAACTTGACTGAACAATTTTCAGAAAGGGGGAGGGAGAAATGGCAAAATACACAATGAAAAATCAGCATTAAAGGGATGGTATAGTTTTTCGTAGAAATGGGGATTCAGTTTTCAACATTTAAAGAGATGATTAGAAACCAATTATATGAATTACTTAAGAGCATAAAATCCTAAGACTAGAGGAATTCAAAGTTTATGTGATGGAGATCCAATTTGAAATGGTTGTGATATTATAGAAAAAAAAAAGTAAAATGATTTTTTTTTTATTGCAAGTGATACACAAATTGTCCTTATTCAGTTTTCAGTAGTAGCCACAACAAAATTCACGGGTATACATACTGAGTTGTGACTCGAATCAATGACCTGACTGCTAGACAGACATCATAATCACTGGGGTTCCACACACCAGGTATTGCTTATTTATTAAACTTAATATTTCTTGTATCAAGTTGTTTTTTATTGAAACTAAATGGCAAACTGCCCTTCATCAATGGAAGTAAACACTTTAAACTATTCAATTTTTCAGTAGTAACTATCCTGATAAAAATAGGGCATACACCATACATACTCAGGTTGGTCATAAAAAATATAGAATATGATTGAATATGAATGTGATTATGATGGTAAATATCTGGGGAATATTGTTCCCTTGTCAATCTGGATCAGTATTTGAGTAATTTCAACTGATTCCACCTCAATAATTATGCAAAAATTTGTTTAAATGGGTATTTTGCAAAATTATTTTGCAAAATACCCATAAACATGGTTCTCCACACACTAAACAAATGGGGGACAAAGGGCATGCATACCCAGGTTGGTCATAAAAATATAAGAATATGATTGAATATGATTATGATGGTGAATATTTGGGGAATATTGTTTCCTTGACAATCTGGATCAGTATTTGAGTAGTTTCAACTGATTTTACTTCAATGATTATGCAAAATACCCATAAACATGGTTCTTCACACACTAAATGAATGGGGGACAAACTGTCCCATACGTAACTGTCCCATACGTAACACGTCATGTCTGTCTTTAATTAGAACCTGTACACTAATTAGAGCTTTTTGCCTAATGACATGAAACTTACCTGTGATAATCTTGAGTGTTGTGACTTTCATCACAGTGAGTTACAAGTTGTAGAATGAAAAAAATGTTCAAAAAAACAAAATTTTTCTGGTCCCATACGTAACGGCACATATTTTCTCTTCTAGAATATAATTGTCAGGGTCATTTTTCTCAATTTTTCACATGATTATACTTCTTCTAGATATCAATCACCATGATGAAGTTAAATACGATCAAAGGCCATTAACACTATTTTTCAGGTCGTAAAAGTCTCTGAATGTCCCATACGTAACGTGCGCGTTATCTTGGACTTGCCCTTATATTGACAGCTATTGTGACCACCTGCACATGTACTGTCAAATGGGGATGGGGAGAGGGGAGATATTTCAAACAGTGAATGTTTGTTTGCTGATAAACTCTGACCAAAGTTCAGAGACTGGGAAACTGTATCAGAAAAAAAAAAAATTGTGAGTGTAAGTGTAATATAGGGCTTTTTACACTTGTGTTTCTTAACCCCGGACTTTCTCTGACCCAGGACTATCGTTAGTCCCGTACCAATTTATTCAGCTTTTTACATTGGTCAATTAGTCCCGTACTATCTCTTGTCCGGGGCTAAGGAGAAAACTGACTTTTTTACACTCGTATTTCTTAGCCCCGGACTTTCCAAACCATATGAATATTCATGATTACGCTGTGTACTGTACACGTACACGCACGCACCGGCAGCACTTGATTGCCTGTCAGTGAGGGTCGGACTTCGTCTCCGTCGCTTAGCCCAGGATTATTTTTTCGTTCTGTTTACACTCACTTGCTTGGCACCGCAATTGCGGTGCTAACCCTGCTATTTTGCAGGGCCAGATAGTACCGGACTATCGGTGGGGCTAGCCCACTTTGGCAAAAACGAGTGTAAACAGAAAGTGGGCTAAGGATAGTCCCGTACCAACGGTGGGGCTAAGGCCCCCCTTAGCCCCACCGTTGGTACGGGACTAAGCAAAAATTTACAAGTGTAAAAAGCCCTTATTTTTACTATACTTTTAGTATAGTATTTTTCGTACCATTGCATAGATTCCAACTCTCCCACTTTTGGCTGGGAGATCTCCTGCTGTGAGACCATCTTTACAGAATCTCCTGCTCTTCTGCTTGAGATTGAATTTCTGCCACTCTAGCTGTGTGTCTTCGGCATAATTTTACCATGCAGATGAAAAACAAAATCTAGCTTTAGTGCTTCAAAATAGTTCTTAAATGTTAGATAGGGATAGAACCAACCAATGTAAAAAAAAAAGAAAAAAAAATGAGTCACAAAGTAGCTATACAAAATGTGAACCATACTCATAATAAAAATTTTCTAGACTAAACCGTCTACAGTAGGACCTAGATGGTTTAGTGGGAAAAATAGTGATATGTAGGCTTTATAATGAAATTTTGGTTGGATTTTTATGTTGCAACTGATCTACACATAAGCATCAAATATGATATCTCAAACATTTTATAAATCACTGCTTCCAATGTTACCTATAAGATGTATTTTCTGTCATTTTAGATTTAGGTTATTCCCATCAACTTCAGTTTTGACATGATGTTCAAAAATATGGCTAAGATATGCGTAGCACCTTAGATCATCTGTGTATAACTCTTAATAGAGCCTCCAGGGCCCTCCTTTTTAAAGAGCCCTAGACCCCGACTCTTCTCACTTGTTATCTAGTGTGCAACACACACAAAAATATTGTGCACATGTTCCTTGTGTACTGAGTAGAGTTTCTAGTGTACAAGGGGACCTGGTCCAGGTGAAAGAATCTTGATGTACGGAGTCTCTGTAATTGTATTATCATCATTAATGTTATCATAATTTACCATCATCATCATCATCATCATCATCATCATCATCATCATCATTTCATCATCATGTATGCTACGTATGTATGGGGAATTGATCTGATAGGACCGGTATCAGAAGGTTTCTTTCACCCATCTCTCTTTCTCTTTCCTTATCCTTGTCTTCCATGAGCATCATGTTGGATCCCTTTTTTTATTGTACAGATAGGATGTATTATGTATCATCGGTCAAAGAGTCAAGCATTTTGCTAAATTGTAGGCAGCCGTTTTGTATGGATATGTACAGTGTATACCTATATGCAATACAGCATGTAATTATGTGTAGTGAAAAGTGTTGACATTGTACGGAATAACATTGCTGCATATCAATACCATACAGTTTAGTGATTTTGCTGAAAATTAATTGAACTGTAAAGAAGTACCATAATAATATGGAGAATAAGTAAATGAAATCAAATGATGTATTGTCATAGGCTTCAACATTGATTGTCAGTACTGACGCCATCATCAGTGTCATTGCATACTGTAGTCATCTGAAGCTGTTGCCATTGCCACTTCAAAGCCGGTTGTCGGGGTTTTCAGAATTTTTTCATGACTTCCGGCTCTGCAGCACAACTCGATCAGCCATTCTATGACAACATTCTTGACTTTATAATGAGTGGTATAATTATTAATCAAGAGTGGTATAATTATTAATCAAGAGACCTACCCAGTAAAAGACTCTCACGGACCGACAAGAAGAATAATTGCTAAAGAACACCCTTTAATTGTCTCTGTCTTGCAATAGGCAGACTTGTCTCAGTGAGTTGTTTCGTTGCTACTATGCAGTTACTATAATCACTATTTTGTTTAGGCCATACTCATTGAAGCGTCAGACTGCGCGTTTACTATTCCAAAAGTCTGATAGCAGTACAGAAGCTTTTGAAACATGTCTGTCTTTTTCTCTCTTTTTTTTTTCGGCATTGATGTATATAGGCTCAGATCATCAAACAGACTCATGGTTAGCAATCCTATACAGTAGTTTCCTGGTCTGTTGCTGATATGTAGTGAAAGGGTTCTGCAGAGTTTAAAGGACAAGTTCACCTTCATATACAATGTACATAAGGATTGAGTGAATGCAGCAATATTATTTGAACTCGTCAGAGAAAGTTTGAGGAAAATTGGACGATCCGTTCAAAAGTTATGAGTATTTAAAGTTTCTGCGCAGTCACTGCTGGATGAGAAGACTACTACAGTGTATGATCAGATGATGTCACATGTGTAGAACAATATAAGGAAAATATTAAGAGAATTCCACAAAATTTGATTTTTTGAAAAAAGCACATATTCCCTCAACTCGCTTCTGTTGTATGTTAAGGTTAATGATATCCCCCTGCCTTCAGAAAAAGGCAAGTAAAGTGCTCTTTTATTATGCGAGAAAAAGGAAAATATGTTGAAGTTTTTTTCTTTACGCATATCGTTCTACGCATGTGGCATCACAACTTAGGCTGTAGTAGTCTTCTCATCCAGTAATGGCGGCACTGAAACTCCAACAATTCATAACTTTTTCTATAGCAGATTGTCAGATTTTCCTCAAGCTTTAGATATGTTCTTCTGGCCGCACGATGAAATGATGTTCCCGAGGTTATGATGGGAGTGCAGAAGGCAATTTAGACACACATTTGCATAGAGGCCTATTCTTAAGTCGGACAATCGTCACCCCTAATGGTACGTTATTGCGTACATTGTAACTGCTCTGAACGAACAAAATTTGTGCATACAATTGCGCAATGCCAGACTGCATTGCTATCCACAATGCTGCCACTGAGACACGTGTGTGTGTGCAAGTGTGTGTGTACGCATCATACACAAGCATTGCGACCGCGAGCTGCGGTGACTGGAGGAGAGAGGCCAGAAGACGCTTGGCTCTTTTGGCCTCTCTTCATGCGAATGCGCACTGTGAGTGTGCGTCCATTATTCGGATCCCTTCGGAAGCTCGCGTGGCTCGGACAGCCATTTTGGGTCTGTTGATTTTGAGACTAGTGTGTGTTCGCTGACCCATTGAGCCAGCGCTATTCTCATTCGGTGTCACGACATTTGATACAGAATGGGGGGAGGCAGCGTGTTGCGTTCGTCTCCGTGCCGCACAAACCACTCGCCACGATTGTAAGGCTTTAAACAGCACACACTGCTGCATGATGGGATATTATGTGGTTATATTGCCCGCTCATCGTACGATATGACTGCTGGGATGTGATTTATTTAAAGTAGGTAGATATGATATGCTAAAAGTATCCCATCTCTTTGCAGCTGGTTATATGGGCTTCAGCATGAATGAAATTGCCGCCTTCGCTCGCAGTCTGAACAGACCGATGGGCAGCCCGGCAAATGATGTGCTGACCACTTGGGACCACCAGAACCACACCATAGAAGAGCTTTTCCTCAAACTCAAGCAGATCAATCATGGCCGCTGCATGGCATTGCTAAAGGACTATGGTAAGTTAATACATTGCAGGTAACTTCTTGGAATACAGGGCTGAAAGAAAGATAATGTCCTAGAGATGAGATAACTTCTTATTCTTGAGGGAGAGGGGGGGGGGAGGGGAGTGGGGGCACTACCGTACTGTTGCTGGAATATTTTGTTGTTGTTGTTGTTATTTAGACCTGCTTAGCATGGCTCTGCATGCTTTAGATAATGATTTCTTTTTGTTATCTTACATCTAGCCAACCAGGTAGTGAAAGTTGCAGGCCAATCAAAGAAGTGTAGTAGTGCTATCCCTTAGGAGTAAAAGCATCATACAGCTTCAGCAGCAATTATACAGTTTGGCCCAAATAGCAACTATAATTAGTAATTTATAAAATGGGTTCAAGAATGTAGCCAATAGGAAGCGCTGAAATGAGACACACCTCCTTCCTTTACTTCAGTACAATTGCACTGCCTGTAATCCTATGGTAGATTGCCGATCGTCTGTGCGCGCGGCGGCTCCTTTGATGAATTGCATGCATACGCGCTGTCAATCCTGTAAACAACTTCTAGTTCGGGCTGCCGGCCGGCCGGCCTGTCTTCCCTTGTGCATAACATGTGTGGCGTACGTACGTATACTCTACTATACGTACACTTTGTACAGTACAGTAGACCAAGCGTTATGGGACCGGACGCGTACATGGAGTCACTTTGAAGAGCAAATCCAACGATTTAGCAGGTTAATTCTCACGCCGTTTTCAGAGTATGTTGTCTAGTAGGCCTATATGAGGAGTCTATATCAAGTCTTTAAGGTAAAGGGTGCATATTCTATGTAAAATAAGTAAGTTTTCATGCGGGAACTTAAGTGTCCGGAAACCCAACCCCCCATTATACTTATACTGTATGTGCGGGACTTCCGCGAGTGCGACGTGCGTAAATGTTTGGGACGAACATCTTCGGACATCTTGACCCACAAAGGTACGTGAAAAACACTGAAAATTGATGTTAGTTTTCGAATTTTCGATCCAATTTTATAAAACAAATGATGCACAGGATTATTTCGTGGCGTTAGTGGAGGCGTAGCTCACTCTCGGGTATTTACAATGTAGTGCAACATGCACTCGGCTTCGCCTCGTGCATGTTTCACAATTGTAAATACCCTCGAGTGCACCACGCCTACACTAACACACTCTATCCTGTGCATCATTTGTATAATATCTTTCTCCACATGCCGCTAGACTAAATGTGACCCGCTACAACAAAAACGTCCTAAAGTCGCGCACGGTCGAAGCCGTAAAAATCGAGTTTAAAGTCAGAGCATTAAAATTGGTCAAAACTTACGATTTTCTGATTTTTGACATATTATTGGAGTCTAACATATCTTCTATCATCTGTCAAAATTTTGAAGCAAAATGATCAAAGGAAAGACCAAAAAATAGCGTTTTTCTGAGCCATGTTTTTTGGGCGTTTCAACAAAGCAGAAACTGGTTCGAAAATTTGGATTGAGCGCCACCGATAGGTTCCGCCCCTAACAACGACCAGAGTGATCTCATTGGTCAGTTTGCTGCTTGCTGTTAACCGAAGCGTGAAGCTCGCACACTGCCCAGTCGACTGGTGCGTGCGGGCGGGGTGCGCTATGCTCTGCCGCTTCTCACATCCTGGTCACTGATTGGTTGGTGAGGAGACCGCCGACGCTGATGTGCTTGAATGAACTCTTCGGGGGTTGCTAGGGCGTACCTTCTATTGTCCAGAGGTGAAAACTAACTTGCCTGTCCCTTGATCGCGATTGCGTCGAAAGGAAGACTTTTAGGGCGCTTTTCTCGAAACAGTGATTTCCAGACGTCTAGACATGCTCTCTTTTAAACATCAATATCTCCGCAGCCGATATCAACTTAAAGCAGAAAGATTTGGGAATTATATCATGCAATTTTCAAATAATCGACCTCGTCCGACTTTAGGATCATTTTGTTGTAGCGGGTCACAAATTCTCTGGCATTGATATCAAATAGTTTATCACTGACTAATCTTTTCCATTAGGAAAGCCTTCAGCCTTTTATGTCTTTAAAAAAAAAAAAATCATGCAAGTGGAGCAGCCTGGTTTTCTTGGAAATTAGCAGGTAGTCATGACCTGGAAGGGGAAGCTTGGGTTGCAATCTCCTCTTTTCACGTGCTCCTTGCAAGCAGACTTCCTGTCACATATAAGAACAGGAAATGGCATCAAAGAAGGTGAATGATTCTGTGCAGTCTGCAAAGAATCATTAAAGGGTGTTTACAGTTCTGGTTGAGGTGAGGATTAAGCTTTTGACGTTTTGCGAGATATTCAGAAACCACTCTATGAGATATCAAAGAGCATGCAATTCTAAGGGGTATCAAAATTGTATTTGTTGAAAATCGGTTTTGAAATGGCTGAGATATCCAAAAACAAGGTGAAGCAAAGAGATCCTAATAAAAGGCGTGGCCTGTCGCCTTTTATTATTATCACTTTTTCTTTATATCTCAGACATTTGAAAACCAATTTTCATCAAATAAATGTTGAATCCTTTACAATTACATGCTCTTTCATATTTCATAAGAGATTTCTCCTTATCTCAATTGGGAATGTTATAAACCTGAATCCCCACCTCAACCAGTACTGTACAGCCCCTTTAAGCTTGATTCACCGAAATGAATTAAGCTTTCATTTCAGACCAGAGATACCCTGTGAGATTGTCTACAACAGGAAGGTCAAAGGGAATTATAAGACAAAGAAACTTGAAAAGTTATATCTGATTTTCTTTTTTAAATATTGTTCAAAAGAATTTTGGTACTTAATACTCATTTGGGTTATCATCATGAATATTAACTGGCATTTTCAGAAAAATGATTAAGTTAAAAATATGTGCAACATTCTAATAGTAAAGCAGGATGTGTGTACTGGTACATATTTTGTATACATTGACATATTACAGAAAAACAGACTTTCTCCATCCTGTTTCTTATGAGATCTGGAAATTCCCATTTGTATTTGAAGGTCAGAGGGAATTTTAAGACAAAGAAAATTGAAAAGTCATATCTGATAGAAAAAAAAAATATTGTGCAAAAGAATTTTGGTACTCAATACTCATTTGGGTTATCAGCATGAATATTAACTGGCATTTTCAGACAAATGTTTAAGTTAAAAATATGTGCAGCATTTTAATAGCAAGCAGGATGTATGCACATATTTTGTATAGTCATGTTTCAGACATTGACATAAACAGGAAAATAGACTTAACCCATCCCTCTTCTTTCTATGAAATTTCAAAATTCCCACTGGCATTTGGATTTGCATTCCTGGTAAAAAAAGAATAAACGAAACTGACTCCTGTTCGGATGTCATCATAAGTATTTCTTTTTTCATTTTATGAAATAACTATTTTTAGGGGTAGGCTTATTTGTGATCTTCTGGCAAAAACTTGTTTGGCAGTTCAGTCATGTTTGCTATTATCAAGTCATGATCATTTCAACTTAAAGGGATGGTATAGTGTTGATGGAGATGGGGATTGGGCTTTTAACGTTTTGCAAGATACCAAAAACCTACACGTGTATGAAATAGTACAGAGCATACCATTCTAAGAGGAATTCAAAGTTTATTTGATGAAAATTGGTTTTGGAATGGTTGAGACATCCAAACAGCACAGTAAAATAAACAGATTATAATAAAAGGTGGGTCCTACCTCTTATTAGGCTCTGTTTTGTAGATCCCAGCCATTTCAAAACTTAAATTTCATCAAATAAATGTTGAATTCCTCTTGGAATTTCATGTTCTCACATATCCAGTTTTTCATTATCTCATCAAAAATTTTAGGAACCGCAAGCTAGTTAACAACCAAAACTATGCGATCCCTTTAAAGATTATTGTCCTGCTCATCTGAAGTGAAATCCATTGGATACTGTACTGTTTAGTCATGGTTTAGGCCTACATGCCTCTGAATCATGAATTCAAAGAAAAGCAAATTTCATTTGGTGACGTTCTGGCTTTGATATATCCTTGCCTTATAGTACAGGAAATAATTTTCCAACTCAAATTTGATTAGCAATTTCAGCTGATGAACAATATTTCACATGGTATCCTGTACATTTCTATGGAAGAAAACTGCTACACAAAAGTTAGTTTGTGTAGCAGTGGTGTAAAAATGCATAGCAAATTGCAATGCGATACCAGGAAAATTATTCCCTGTAGTATTTCCCTTCTCCCCCATAACAAAAATAGTTTATTATAACACTGTAAAACTTATGGATGTTTAAAGGTTTTAAAGCTGTCATACATCCTTATCACTTGGCTTCTCCTGACTTATCTCTCAGTTAAACCAGAGCTGCATTATCTAATAAACAACTCAGTGAGCCCACCTCCACAACAGCGGGAGCAACCGGCCTACCATCATACTCCACCAGTGCACCAAGCTCCTCCAAATGTCCATGCCTTCCCCACCCATGGCCAAGATCCTTGTGAGTAGCACCCCGTTTTATAGATTCCCCAGACTAGGAGAATCTCGAAAGAACATTCCAGAATGCTACAAAAATGACAAAAATTGGTGAAGAAATAAGGAAGATATGACAGTTTGAAATTTAACATTTTTTCGGAAAACATTTCTTGACCATTCCTTATGAATATTTAATTCAAGAAATTGACCATGTCATGCTCTCACAATATCTTATTCATTTCATATTCTACAGAAATTACAAAATCTCATATTTCAGCTGTATTTAATGTTTCTTGAAATCAGTCATAATGAAAAGAACAAATGATGTAAACTCTGATATCATGGCATGGGGACATGCTTTTACTTGTAGTACACTATAGCTATTGAAAAATAATGATTTTCCGAATTCCATATCTAACATACATGAAAAATTGTGTGGGCCTGACATCATCATCTTGTTCATTTGAATATTCTTTAAAGGACTGGTCAAGAAAAGTTTTCAAAAAAAAAAAAAAGGTGAAATATCAAAATGTCATATCTTCCTTATTTCATATCCAATTTTTGCCAGTTTTGTATAATTCTGTAGGGAATATTTTTCTCGTTCCTTTGAAGTTTATCTATTTTTGGGTTGGATTTTTTCTTCAATGCAATGTACCGGAACAGAGTGCAAGGAGTGCATTTAAAAAAACGCAGGAGTTTATCAAGCTGTATACTGAGGACATCAAAGTGCTGGTCCACTTATGAGGAGATGCAGCTACAACCACTGGTAGCAGTTTCAACTATATTGGTCAGTTTTGATGTCTTGATAGTGGGTCAAGTGCCACCAAGTGCTGTCACTTCACATGATCACTGAAGATGGTCAATTGATTGTATTTATCATGTATGCTGCCCATCATCAATGCATGTATACACATACTGCCCTCAAATCATTGTGATGATGGTTGTGGGGGGAGGGGGGATGAAGTAAGTGTATTGAAAAATGATATCTCTACGATGTTTGTTGATTAAAAAAAAAATGATGGTAGGGGCTTGCTTGGTTTGCGAGGCACATATCCTGCTGAAAGCTCTCTGGGAAAGTTGCAGTTGGAGTTCCCTGTCATATTATAAGTATCCCTGTATGCACATATACATGTGTGGACTAACTGCATTTCTAAACATGTTTTTATTGAATGCATGATTTACATGTTTATGTAGTTTTTGAGCTTTTCATGTGTATTCAGTATGTGTTTAGTGTTTTCATTGGTAAGACAACCAAAAATGAACTATGATAGTTACAACAAATTGTCACAGTACAAGATGCAAATTTTAAATCCTGTTTCCTTTTACGGCTGTAATTGATTTTCATTGTGTACTCCTTTTCCTGTATTTTTTGTTTTTGTTTTGCATTACAAAAAGTCTACACGCGAACGGTGACAAACAGATAATGAGCTATGACGTAGATCCGTCATTTGCATACAACCTATCACAGTGCATTGAGCGTTAAAGAATAATACATATTCATGATGCAATCACGCGCCGCAAATGCTACGTTGAGCTAATGTATTAATGAAATCTAAATAGTAATAAAGACGCGCGCACCTATTGTCACGTCATGATTTTACATACGCGCTACATCACCATCACGCGTTGACCTGATGCGACCTCGTGAGGCCAATGACATTTAGCCAATCAGCGTAGCGTATTCAAGTGAAAAGTACGCAATTGCTTTAGTGTATGAACATATTGGTGGGTTATTCACTCGGGGCTAAACTGACATGGTTTATGAATATTGAAAAGGTACCGATGGCGAAGTTTCACGAAATTCCTCCAAACTCAGTATGAATACACTTGAGTATTTGCTGCAACTTATTAGGCAGGTGCATTGTACAAATACAACAGGTATGGCAGTAAAATAACCCTCCCAAAATGGCCTTCGGGCTCAGAGGTTGGCACACTGCGCCGTCAATGTAAACTTGCATGTTGTTGTAGAGCTGATTGCGTTTGAGTGAGAAATGACACCTAATTTTCAACTCGAAAGGTACCAATGTAAAATTTTCACAAAACTCTACAAATGAGGTGTGTAGAGCAAGCTTGAAATCTAGATTTTCATAAAAACCAGGTGCATTTAAGCAAAAAGACATATTCTGGGAGGTACACTGTATGAGTTCGTAAAGTCGAGAGTCCGTGTAAATGTCCTATACCTGATTGTGCGCTCTGCGCGATGCATTTAAAAATGCTCGTTTCCTATGGAGGATGTCACCGCACTTTTTGAAATGGAGTAAAGGGGAAATACCCAAAACAGCTACATACATCTTCTTTTAACCCTGTGTATGCCACATCAAATGAGAGATCACGTGACCCGGCGGATGGAGTGAGGCGCCATTTTTAAACTCTCGATACCACTACCAAACTTACACAAAATTTTCATTTTGGAACAACCTGACAAGCTGCAGGATCTTCTGAATATTGACTTGAATAACTTGTCTCTTGGAATATCGACGTCGTGTATCATTTCTCCATGCCTAACACCTATGAATTAAGGAAGAAAACCATGCCCGGACCTACGCAACGCGGCGCCAGTGCAAGTTCCACCCAACGCCCTGATTTACCGGATGATGCCTCATCACACGCGGGAACCTCTGGCGGGGACCCCCAACCCACACTCGCTGATCTTCAGAAGTCATTGAACGCCTTCTCAAGTAAGGTTTGCGCTAAACTGGAAGATATTCACACAGATTTGGCGAGTATGAAGAAGCGAATGCTAGACCTAGAGTCAGCTGTCGCTGACAACTCGGCCCGGGTACTTGATCTGGAGAAAGGGAAATTGCCGGAAACAGAAGCTAAGTTAAAGGAGGAAATCGACGCTCTGAAGGAGAAGCTTACGCTGTCTGAAATATACCAGCGTAAAGGAAATCTCCTTTTCTACGGCCTTCATCAAGCCCCCAACGAGGATGTATATGCAGTTCTACGTGGTGCTTTTGTAACCCTTGGTCTGTCGCAAGAGGAGTCTGCGTCTATCGCACTTGTTAATGCCCATCGCCTTCCCCAGCGGAACGCAGCTACCAGTTCACCCCAGCCCATAATTGCAAAATTTGTGTACATGTATGAGCGAAATCGCGTTCTTGCTACCTACGAAGGAAGAACCACTCGTCGCGGAACACCCGACGATGGAGCTCAAACGCGAGGTCCAAGGATTTCCGTCCGCACCGATCTACCCCCCGCCCTGAAGGCCAAGCGAAGCGTACTTGCAGCCAAGGCGTACAAGATGAGGAAGGATGAGAACCTCTCCACAAAAATAACCCTTGTTGGAACTAAAGTGGTCTTGTTCAGCAAAGCGAAAAATACCACCGCCTGGCAAGCTTATAAGGAATAGCTGCACTTCATTCTGTTCTTCATTTCCATATCATATCAGATCAACGGTGTTTTTCGGCTTGTGACATGCCATCTGCTCCAGGTAACACTCTTCTATCTATATCTTTCAAAGTAATACTGACATTGATAATGAAACATGCTATAATATTACCAATACAATTTTGAAAATTGAAATGAATTGTCAAACTAGACAGTTTGAAGTAATATAGAACAAACATTGTTCACCAAATTTTGTCCTAAATAGTGTTTTTTTTTTCTTTTCTTTTCCTTTTCTGGCACAAAGGACAATTTTGTAAGAACACGATGAAAATATAATGAGTTCTTACCTGTTAGACCGATTTTTACGAAGTGTATGCCACGGCTGACCATAAATAGGGCTATTTGTTACAAGTTTGTATGTTTTCAGCTAATTTTGCTCCAATGCATATATATAAAGGAAGCTCTGGTTTTCTTTTTTATTGTTCTCCTCATCTCCATCTTGGAATAAAAAAAGAAGAAAGCAGCATGGAAAAAATGTATTCATACTTACCTCTTATAGTGACAATGAATTGCAGATCAATGCTGCTTATACACAGTAGTGACCATTTCTTCTTGTACATTATTTCCTCACTGATTGAACAAGTAAAACCTTCACTTTCCTATTTCATTTTCACAAGAAGACAATGAGGAGAGAGAGGAGGAGGATGAGGAGAAGGGTATAATGAAAGTAAAAGGTTGAAGAAATGAATATTGGTATTCTGTTGCTTTTTAAGGTTTTTTGTTGTCGTTTTCCCTAGTAGAAAATACGGTGATATGATAGAAAATTTGATTATTTGTTTTATTTTCTCCTCATTTCCATTTAGTAATGAAAAAGAAAGAAGAACAAAAAATATTTGTATATACTAACCTTTTATACTGATTGTGAATATTGTATATCAGTGCTGCCTATACACAGCAATGACTTTATACTTCTCCGTGTATATCCTTTCTTCATTGATTAGATAAGTTAAGCCTTCACAGACCCACTCTTAATTGCACCAAAAAAAAAAAAGCAATGAGGAGAAGGAGGAGATGAAGGTAAATTGGATTTAGCTTTTACCTTACCTGTTATACTTACAATTGTATTATGAAATAGGTCTATAGTGACAGTAAACTTAAAGCAGGTTATTTGCTGCGTGACATCATTTCACACCTTTTCTTCTTTGAATTATTTCCACTTTGTAATAAACAAGGAAGAGGAGAATGAAGAAAGAAAAATCCTTTTATTTGTTAAAATGACTGAAACCTGTGTTAAAGCTGACTTTAAAGTTTAATACATTTTGTTTTTGTATGTGTGTGAAAATTCTCCAAGCATAATACGCATAATATGAAGTTTTTTTTTCTTTTTCCCTTTTCATTTCCATTTTCTAGTCAAGACAAAGTAATACATACAGTACGCATTTATTCATAATATCTATTCCACAATGTATGTCCATGTTGACATCAAGTTCTTTATTTTTCGTGTGGAATGCTGATTCTCATGTATGACCTTCAGATCAAACCCAGTATTGAAAAAAAAAATAATCAGATGATAAGGAAGAAAGGGAATAGGAAAACGATCTACATAAACCCCATTTGTTTGTTTGTGTAATGGATAAAGTTGATCACAAATTAAGATATATATGTATTTGTTGTACGAGCCCCCCTTTTCCAGTACCAACCAGGTTTAAATACATGTTTGTATTTTTAATACATGTAGTTTCTCGGTAATCAGAATTATCATTTTATGTTTTGTTTTTGGTAACAGTTCCAGGGAAAGTTAACTCATATAATCATTTTTATATATAATTATACTTAACAAAGATAAAATGTTTGTTAGTATAATGTAATACGATAAGATTGATTTAAAGCTCTGCTACACGAAGCTGTCTCAGTAATTTGTCTTATGTTGTGTTTGTTACTTGTACACCGCCGGAAAATATGCATCCGTTTAACACTAAAGAAGTAATGATTGACAAAATTTGTTACATTTCTGGAATGTTGTTATTATGAACTTTGCGGTAGCTGGAGGGGGGGGGGGGGGGGGGGAGGGACACGGATCACCTGTTTTGGGACACCGTCGCCCAGCAACCTTCGTTGCTGTACTACTTGGGCTTGTTTATAGGTGCTGTTTATACTCATGGATAGTTATGGCAATTTGTTGTATCATATCAGGTGATGTTGGCCCCTTGACTGCCGCTGGTCGTCTTAATGTATTAGTTATTTAAAATTCAAAGCCATAACATATTTAAAATAACTGGAGATTGGGAGGCGTTCTGTTGTCAGAACGTTATTTTTATGCAAGATTGTAATGACGTAATAATTGTGCAAACATTTTTCCCAGGTGACAACACGCCTTTATTTTTTCATCTATTCTCGGCTTTGCTTTTGCCTTCTTATGCACACACACACACCTGTAGACACATGTATACCCACGAATGTTATAAGTTAATTGCATAGCCGTTTTGTTCAGTTCGTCAAGATTTGTTGTCTAGATTCTCTTTTCATTCCCCCTCTCACTCACTTTTTTCTTTCTCTCTCTCTCTCTCTCTCCCTCCCTCCCTCGCTCTTTTATCTAGGGTACTCACTCAGTGAGACAGATTGGGCTATCTATTATTTTATGTATTTACACATTGTGTACTCGTATTTTGGGCAATTTTGTTTGTACACTGTATTTGCATATCAGTTTGATGAAAATTTTAACAACAATGGAATTGCATTTTTGTGTGTATGTGTTTTTGCATTACTTTGATATAATTGTTCGTACTGATTATAAATCCCAATGGTATAAGAATTAGTTATTTTGGATAGGCGATCCGACTACCAAAAAAACCCACAACAATAACTGGTTCCTTATTTTGTCATTAAGTGGTCGAGAAGTTTAATATGCTCGTGGACGCTGCCTAGTACTTTGCCTACTCTGTCTAGTCTTTGTTTGTTAAATAAGTTCATGTTAGGTATTGTATACGAGCCCATGGCCTTGTGTACCATCCGCAACGATTTTGATTCTGTGTCATCTGTGTTCATGTTCGTTTCCTTGTTTTGTCTGTGTTTCATGTTTCTCTGTACGCATTTCGGTTTCCTTTCTTCTTTTAGGTCTGCATACCCCCACGTAGCTGCTGAGTTAGGACCAGGCGGGAGGCCAGTTATTAATTCCCGAATGTTTTATATTCTAACCCATGGCTGACACAATAAACTTTGCTTTTAATTCTTTGAATAATGATGAATTCTATAACACAGTAAGGCACTCTGAATCTGATCATGCAAATATGATCTCCAGTTTATATGAAGATTACATATCCGATAAATACAATACCTCAGCACAAGAATTTGAATATAAATTTGACTCAAATGATCCAGTCCAGAGTCCATCGTGTGTTTATTTGACCGAAAATCAGTATAAAAATCGGATCACGAATACAGTTGATGAAACATTTTTGTTAGCTCACTTTAACATACGCAGTATCAATACAAATTTTGATAAGTTGCGCTTACTCTTAGAAAACCCAGATCATAAATCTTGCTCCATCATAGGGCTAACAGAAACATGGTTGAACTCTAATATCAGTCATTTATTTTCTTTACCCGGATTCGAATTTGTATTTAGAAATAGAAATGAGAGAGTTGGTGGAGGAGTTGGTTTGTACATCTCGAAAAAATTTAAATATATTATACATGAGGAGATTAGTGTTATGAGCGATGTTCTCGAATCCCTTTTTATTGAATTGATAAATCCACGTGGAAAAAACATTATGATTGGTGTAATTTACAGGCCCCCTCGGTCAAATTTGAATGATTTTTTGACAGTTTTGCAGGATTTAGTACAAAATCCCATGATATCTATTAAAGATACATTTCTGATGGGCGATTTTAATATCGATCTCATGAAATGTAACTCCCGAAACAGTTCAAAAGAATGTATAGAAACATTAATGTCTGCTTCGTTTTTACCATTAATTTCCAAGCCTACCCGTGTCACCAGCCAATCGGCTACCCTCATAGACAACATTTTTTGTAATGTTCTTCCACTTCCTGAGTCTGGTATCGTCCTCTCAGACATCACTGACCATTTTCCTATATTTGCTCAGGTTCCAATTAAACTGAATAAACAAAATAATTATTATAAGCGTCGTAAGATTACTGCAGATAATCTTACAAGTCTCCAAAACAGTTTAAAAGAACTCGATTGGTCTTCTGTATACAACACTACCGATGTCAATTTGTCTTATGATTATTTCATATCTACTCTTACCTCCGAAATCGATAACCATATTCCCCTGCGTAACATAAAAAATAGATATAAGCAAATTCCAAGACTCCCATGGATAACCCAGTCTATATTACGATCTATAAATAGGAAAAATAATTTGTTTTATAAATATAGATGTAATCCCACTGAAAAAAATAAGAAAAAATATGTTTCATACAAAAACACACTCACCAAATTATTGCGTACGCAGAAGAAACTTTTTTATGTTAATCAGATAAGCAAATATAAAAATGACATTAAAAACACATGGAAAACATTAAAGAATGCTATGAATACACCTAACAATTCATCTAATATTTCTGAAGTTCGGTGGGGCAATGCCTCCAGCAACACTCCCGCTGGCATGGCTGAAATTTTTAATGACTTCTTTTCTTCAATTGGAAAAAATCTTTCTCAAAATATTCCTCTTTCTAGTAAATCTTTTAGTGATTTTTTAGATACACCTAACTCTAAAACTATATTTTTTGACCCAACATATAAAGAAGAAATAATAAAGATTGTTGCCAATTTGAAAGAAGGTAAAAGTCCTGGCCATGACGGAATTGACAACCATTTGATAAAAAACATAATTCCTCAAATAGTGGATCCCTTAGTACATATTATCAACTCATCGCTTGCAACTGGCCATGTGCCAAATAGCATGAAAATTGCGAAAGTAATTCCTATTTATAAGAAAGGGGAGAAGGATGATGTCAATAACTATAGACCCATATCTTTATTATCTTCTATTTCTAAGATTCTTGAAAGAATAGTCTACATCAGGACAGTACGTTTTCTTAAAACCTGCGACATATTTTCAAACTTTCAATTTGGATTCAGGGAAAATCACAGCACAACACACGCACTACTTGCCCTCATCGACAAAGTCACACACGCACTCGACACACTTTCACACACAATAGGTATCTTCTTGGACTTCTCCAAGGCCTTTGACACGATTAACCACGGAATACTTCTCGCCAAACTGTCTCATTATGGAATACGTGGAAAGGCCTTGGAGTGATTCACGAGTTACCTATCAGAAAGATCCCAATTTGTACATGTCAACGGCTTTGACTCTCAAAGTAAAACAATTGCATGTGGTGTTCCACAAGGGAGTTTATTAGGCCCATTGTTATTCATTATTTATATTAATGATTTTCATAGATCCTCGGAGAAACTATCATTCATATTATTCGCGGATGACTCTAATCTTTTTTTTTCCCACCCTGACCCAAATATCTTAATAAGAACAGTCAATGAAGAATTGATAAAGGTTATACAATGGATATAAGCAAACAAATTGTCATTAAATATTCAAAAAACAAAAGTTATGCTTTTTAGTAATTCTTTAGATAGCCTCCCAGGCAATATAACATTTGATACTACTCCCTTAGAAGAAGTTTCTTCTTTTAAATTTCTTGGTGTTTGCGTTGATAACAAGCTTTCATGGAGGAATCATATTGATAACATATGTAAAATTATTTCACGTAACATTGGCGTAATGAATAGATTGAAATATTATCTTCCTTCATCTGCATTATTAACTCTTTATTCTAGTTTGATACTCCCTTATTTAAACTACGGGATTCTTGCTTGGGGTAATACATATCAGATGTTACTTGATAAACTTCTTTTATTGCAAAAGAAAGCGCTTAGAATTGTTTTTAATTTACATACCCGAGAACATACAGATGCTTTGTTTTCTGACCATAAAATATTAAAAGTAAATGATTTGTATGTGTTTCAACTTGGTCAGTTTATGTTTAATTACAATAGTACCTTTTTACCTAAAATATTCCACGATTTATTTCATCGAAACAGTCATGTTCATAACTATCCCACGCGACGATCCGACGAATTCCATCTTCCGTTAATGAGAACCGCACATGCCCAAAATACATTTCTTTATACCGGACCCAGACTTTGGAATAATTTAGATAATAGTTTAAAAGATTCCCCCAAATTTGTCACATTTAAATATAAACTCAGAAAACATTTACTTTCTACTTATAATCTTAGATAATTTAAATTGCTATAATTTATGTTTGAGCTTTCACCTGTCCTGATGTCGCAGCACTTGGCGTGTTCTGTGTGCAGACCTCTCTTCTTTCTTCTCTCCTTTTCCTTTCCCGTCTATTGTTCTTCGTAGACTTGTATATTGTTACCGTCTTCTCTCCTCTCGGTACTGTCTCGCGTCCAACAGTGTATATGCGTGTGGGTAATTGAATGTGTGTACGAATGTATTGTCCTTGTCATATTTCCCCGGTACACGTGGTTCAATGAACAGTGTCCGGGCACTATAGCATTGGTATTCTATATTTTTTTCCCGACCTGTGTATCTCAAAATAACTACATGTATATTGTTATAGAATAGTATATCATTCACTCATTATTTATCTAGCGATCCACGTCCGACAAGCTTTGCTTTTTAGTGGATCACTATTTTCCATGATCGAATTTATTTTCCGCTCGCCCACGTAGTATTTGTACAGTGTTCCTCTTTATTATTGTACATATATGTTGTTCTATAATTTGTCTCGTATATTACATGAATCTTTTGCAAGCGTTTGAACAATATCATTTAATGACATGTATACATTGTACTATGTTTTTGATTTTCGTTGATTGGAAATAAACTATGATTGAATTGAAATTTCCTGTGCATTACTCTGTATGTGTGTATTTCCATTAAAAAGGGTCCCACTAGTTAAATGCCCCTTCTATTTGCTTTATATTGTCATTGCTTAAAAATTACATACCCTATGTAAAATCAATTTTACTTCTGAATACTCTTATTCAGGTAGGTGTGTACATGTATCTTCCTTTTTAAAGTAAAATATAGAAATTGCTTAGATTTTCAAAGTTCCTCATGAATTTTGACAAAAAGTGCAAAATCATAACGTTTTGGGGCAAAATTATGTGACATTTTACTGTAACACCACTTAGACAGATTTACAGCTTGTTTGTGGATTAAACTCTATTTTAAGGGGTCAAAAATGATAAAAGACGAGCAAATTTTGAACACTATAAATCTAATTCATGCATCAATTGATACACATTTGCGCACGTAAATCCCAAGAAAGACGTTTCACGTGTAAGTTTTGGTGTCCCCATAATTCTCCATATCGCATATAGCAAAATATCGTCCCAGAATGCATTGCGCAATCAACATCCTGGCTTTATGCAGTCAGCTTAACTTCCGGTTATTGCCAACGCATTACATACGCAATGCAAGCACTGCATGCCAGCGCAGTTTCATTTGCATCGGTAGCGTCTGCTCAACATCAGTCACGCAGATTTTACCTTTCCAGCGAGTGTCTTTCCAAAAGCTATTAATCATGGATGATCGCGAAAGATTCAAGAACATGACAGTTTCTCAACTGAAGAAATATCTTGTCGAAAGGGGTGTGCCTTGCACTGGAAAACAACGATTTGAGTTAGAAAATCTCGCCAAAAAAGCCGCAAAAATTTATCCGGTTTTGGAGGAGTGCAACCACGCAGCCTCCAAGAGGAAGCGGCGCAGAGTGACTACAGCGGACGGCTCAGTTTGCGATCTCAACGGGAAAGCAGTGACATGGACTAGGGACTTGAAACAGTTACCACCTGTTCGTATTAGCGATGTTTATGCTTATCTACTCACTTTGATATCTTACACAAAAATCTCACTGTTGATTATCCAATTCGGTGAATTTGCAGCGAAATAAGACTCAATCGGGTCAGACGAAATGCGAGTAAGTATACATACGTGAATGCAATGAAAGCGATGAATAAGTGTGTGGGACGCTAGCCGCGCCGCTGCACGCAGCGTGCATGCATGCATAATAGCGCGCGGAGCGATAGCTGCAACCGGAAGTGGGGTTGACTGCAAATCGCTCCAAAATACGCCGATTAGATTTGTGCGCCGCCAACGTTGGTTCTTTCATAGCTATATGCGATATGGAGAATTGCTTACACGAGAAACCTTAATTTATGAGTATGGAATCCATATCAAGGATCAGTGTTGAACTGTTTGTTGTTATTTTGGTAGCAATCACATAGTTTAAATGATTTCAAGAGAAAATTGGGGTAAAATAAATACATTTGAAAAAAAGACCGAATTATAATTTTCACACACGTGGCTTTGTTGTCCCCCTAGATATTACAATACGTCAGGGCACAGTGACAGCTAATTTTTTGTGTCTTATCACAACAATAATTGCTCCTCATTGGCATATTTTACGATGTAGCTGTGGTTTCTTTGTAACAGGTATCAAAAATTGACCACTCTATTAATTTGAAAAAAAAAATATATGCAAAAATAATATTTGGTGTCCCCCTTACACGAAAAACATTGAAGAATCTTTTTCCTGGCCAAAAATAGGGGTCGTGTCATTTTTTCAATAGTATAGTTAATTTCTTACTTCAAAATAATCACTTTTATTGAAACAAACATAGAACTAGTTTGAAATATGTGGTAAGAATCAGATGCCAAAATGGATGGTTCACCGTGTAAAGGGGACACCAATGGTGTCCCCTTTACATTGTGAACCAATTTTTCCCCATACACTGCAATTTGGTATGCTGACTTCCTTCAGTTTCAGTTTAGAATGTTAATTTTCAGTCAGTTTTCAAGGTACTATACTCAATATGAATGTTTTTTAAAGTTATGTTGAACAAAAATCTGATTTTCTGATTTTATTGGCAAAATAGGCATGTCACAAAGTGGGTCCCTATTTTGTGGAATTACCCATGTATAAATTTGTGCACATGGTTGACTCATTGGCATAGAAAAGGTTAAAGAGGAATTTCTCACAAAATATGTTATGAAGTACATCACTTGGCACAGTGTGCTCTCACATACAGTGTAATATAGAGCATTGCATTGGTTTGACCGAAGGATCAGTCTGTATCTTGTTGTCGGGGAATGTTCCACGGAGACTAGACCGGCTTCACGGAATCCCCTCCTTAGGTCAAAAAAATGATTTTAAAAAACTCCTCCGGACGGATGGATTTTTCTGTCTAAATTTCAGAAGTACAAGTACCATATGTTTTGTGTTGAGGCACATCTCCCAGCTTGAATGTCAATGCAGGCACTTCCTCCTACCTTTCTGCTTTCTCTTTTTTTACCATTGTTTTCAAACATCATTGCTGCCATTACACCTACTCAAATTTCCCAGGTGATCATGCCCTGCTTTGGTATATGTGCCACTTATACATATTATGTAGCACTGCAGCATGTGCTAGGGTATTCTGAAATCTGGACAGTTTTATTTTTAATTTTTCTGTCATTAAAGGCACATAGGGTGCAGTCAGATGTAGTTGACTAGATAGAGTTGGCGAATGTATGTGACCTTGCATTACAAACCAACAAAAAGTCGCACACAAAATGGGTGTTCAAACAGGACACCTAAGTGCTTAATGCGCAATTTTTCTACATTATTCTAATGTTTGGTTCATAAAATGAATGGAAAATCAAGGTTGTTGTTTTTTGCAGTTTTACTAGAACACAGTTTGTTTTTATTGTAATTAGGTACAATACAGACTGTATGTCTTAAAACCCTTTTAATACACACCTTCACTTTCAACTGTAACTTTTGAAAGGATAATGCTCTGCTTTGAGAGTTTGTATTACAAATGTATATTTAAGAGGCATGGATAGAATGTGCTATTGGTAATAGGGCATGTTCAACTTCAGCTTAATCTGATAATCCATACACTGTTGCTATGGAGTTTTACATCCTGTTCTATATCCTATTCATTAACAGAGGAGCTCAGTAGAAGCTTGAAAAGATTAAGTGCTTGAATAGACCCCGCACTTCAGAGCCCCTTTTCTCAGTACACACTTTCCCAGAGTGTGTGCTTTCTTTCCAATATTTAGATAGGTTAGCAGAGTCTATTTGGATTGATTTTACGTCATTTTTAATGTATAAATCTGCTCTTTCAGAATGTGCCCTTAAAAACTAAAAATCCATGTCTGGCAACTTGTTGTTGATTTTGTGATGCAGGGTCACATACGATTAAAAAAAAAAATCAATGCACAAATATGTTTAGGAATCTAATAAGCAGCTCATTTCCACCTAAACATACATGCTGGAAGTCACCCTTATTTCCCAGTGATAAAGAAGCCTTTCTGTTGTGTCTCATTTGCAGAGTCTACATCATCAGCAACTATTATTATAACACTACACGCTGCGCCTAGCGTGGGCGCATGCTCAGTGCGCGCATGCTCACCTCAAATATGTGCAGCTTGAGCTTTCTTGTTTGTTGCTCTGTTTGCAGATGATAATCATTTAAAAACATCAAAAGAAAGTATCCTGGATCCAGACAGTTATCCAGATCACTACCAAAATTTAATCATCTGTTCCTTGTGTCATTATCTTTTCCTGTATGTTTCACCCAAAGCCATTCCTAATTTTTTGAGTTATTTTACAAATAGACCGACAGACATCTGACACACCAACACCAGCAAAAACATTACCTCTCTGGTAGAGGTAAAAAAAAAAAGAAAACAATCCTACTAGATGTTGAGGGATTTCCATTATATCCAATGTACTCATCCCACACATTACTCATAGACCTGTCATCAACAAGAGTTTTTCTTCTCTCGTGCCTCTGCTATTAAAGGACAAGTCCACCTTCATATACATGTGGATTGAGTGAATGCAACAATTATACCGGTAAAACATATCAGTGAAAGTTGGGGGGAAATCCGACAATTTGTTCCAAAGTTATGATATTTTAAAGTATCTGCGCGATCACTGCTGGATGAGAAGACTACTACAGTATATGATGTCACATGCGTAGAACGATATGAGGAAAATAAAAAGAGAATTTCACAAAACTTTACTTTTTTGATTAAGTGCACATTTCTTTGACTTGTTACTGACGTATGTTAAAGGTAGGGAATCCCATTTGCATGCCTTAAATGAAGAGTTGTATAAATACAGTGGTATGTTGAAGAGAGTATCATTTTAGAAACTCCCATAAAGTATTGAAAGTGGAAGGTAACATTTAGTACACTTTTTTGACCGTTAGATTTTGAATTGAATTTTTTTCGGGGCTCACCGTAAATTCCAGTACATTACTAGGCTACTTTTGCAGACCCATGCACTGCATGTGTGTCCATCATGTATATTTTGTGAAGAAAGTTCATCAAAACTTACAAACATTTCTATATACATTCTTGCCACACACTCTATATGTTATTACATCAGCTCTTATACTTTTAGATTTGTGTTTATAGATAAAAAATACAGAAGACTGCAACAAAAAGGCTTAAGTGTGGCTGACACACAGAACTACTGAGTAGTTGAGTTTTGTGCATTATTCAAATTGTAGATAACTGTTGACTTCCAAATTTCTCAGCAGTGGCCTAAACAAGTCCCCTGAGGTTCATATTTAATGTTTTGCTGCATTTTGGGAGGTCTTTAAAAGGTATCCCCTACCTTTAAGGGTAATATTATTCCCCTGCCTTCTGAAAGAGAGAAGTTGAGTGTTCTTTTGTTATGCAAGAAAAGTGAAAATACACTGTATGTTGAATTTTCATAATACAGGTTTTACCTTCTTTGATCATTGTACACATGTGACATCAAAAGCTATAATAGTCTTCTCATCCAGCCGTGACTGAGCATAAACTTCAAAAATTCATAACTTTTGAATGGATTGTCAGATTTTCCTCAAACTCTCACTGATGTGTTCTAAAATAGTGCTGCATTCACTCAACCCACATGTCTATGAAGGTGAACTTGTCCTTTATTAAATGTGCTAAGAAGT
Organism: Diadema antillarum; assembly: GCF_040938485.1. Classification (NCBI taxonomy): domain Eukaryota; kingdom Metazoa; phylum Echinodermata; class Echinoidea; order Diadematoida; family Diadematidae; genus Diadema; species Diadema antillarum. The sequence goes on from NW_027271028.1 coordinate 2,633,548, forward strand.
GGCCAGAGAATGAGACCAAAACGTATTTTCAGGAAGTGCTTTTAAAATCATGTTTTATGATTGGTGCTGATGGCTAATACACCCTAAAAATATATAGAAGTTTTTAAGGAAGGTTGATATTTTGTCTTAATTTTATAAGTATTCTCTCATAAAAGTCTATAAAAACCAGCAGTTTCATAAAGAAATTAATCACCGAGCTGTCAGTGATACCAGGGTTAAAGGACTTATGTTTCACTGCATATTCTTATTTCTTATTTCTTTGATACATTTCTTCATCTACATGTTGACATGTCATTGCATAAGAAAATGCTACAAATTCAATTGGTTTCATATTTCTTCCAGTCATCTTCTTTAATGACAGTTTTCTCATCTGCTACTAAATTTTTTTTTTTTCAAAGATAGACCATATCACACACTCTCTCTCTCTCTCAACTGCTCATTAAAGTTACCTTTAACTAAGCTTTTATGAAAAAAGCTTTTCATGGTGTGAGCAGGGCAGTTTTGCGCTCTGCCGGCAGAGTCTATTGTCAGCTGTAAATGCAGGCTGTTGTCTTTATTGTCTTGTTTTATTTCCAGGCCATCCATAATTTCCTCCGACAAGGAACTTTGCTGATTTTAATCGATAGAAAGATCAAAGAGGTTCTTGTTTCAGTCTCGCAACCCGCTGAGATGTGAAGGCGCATGGCAAAAAAGGTCATCCATCTTTTCATGCCCTTTTGTTTGGCCGTTAGATGTGATTCAAGGGATGCAGGGACCATTATCACATCCTGTAGGGGGAAGATCCCATGACCAGACAATATGTCCTCATTTAGCCATCATCATAGTCTCTCTTCAACTAGACTAGCTTTCACATGTCCTACCAAGTTACTTGATTTGACACTTGTAAGATTGTCGTTAAGCATCACTGGAATCTTGTTGCAAATAAAGTATTCTTGCCGTGTGAATGCAAACTGGAATCATTGAGGGTGATTTGAAACATAATTCCAATATAGTTTTGTGTTTCAAATGATTTTGTTTTTTTTTTAATTCAAAACCGCAGAATCCATGAAGCCTTCCTCTGTCGAACGATGATTCAAATCGTATATAATTACTATTATGTTTGTTTGTAATTCAGCATTCAAATTAAGCACTCTCGGTACAGGTAAAAACATTGTATGGAAATGTGAATTACAATGCCTAGTGATATCATCACACAATATCATCACACGTATCAGTTGGTCCTGGGAATTATCTGTGATGTTTGTTCCTCCTTCCTGTTCATGTCTCATGTTCATCATCTACGCTTCCGGTCCTCATACCCTCACACCTGCTGTGGTGATAGACCCTTGTCTGCTTGTGTCCCCAAACTGTGGAATAGCCCCCCCCCTGTTCGTTTGTATTCGACGCTCCCAAATCGTGGAAGCAGTCAAAAGCAAACTCAACTCTTATACCTACATTGTAGTAATACAGTCAACCTCGCCTAAGTCGAATCTGTCGGGACCGACAAAAACACTTCGACTTCCGCGAAATTCAACTTCTGGGAAAGTTGAATTTTTTTTTACTTGCATTTCCTGAAGAATTTTCATAATGCAGTGTCTTTTTATGTGTTATTGGTTGTGAAATCAAAGTAGACGGTAGTAATGTGTTATTAGTTTCATCGTTTTGTTTAAGTTTTAAAAAAGAATCCTGAAGCTCAATTATTGGACTGCGATAATCGAAACGCGTTGCACATAATGTCTGCCAAAGATCGCCAAATGAACGCGGGAGTTCGGGGGCATCATCATTTGTTTGGGGATATCGTATTAATTACTTTGGCAAGAATTTCAAAACAATCAGAAATTTTTGAGAACCTTTTCCGCACAATGAGTCATGATTTGGTCGTGATTTGTTTTCAAAAATGTCTTTGATGTCTCATCATAGCGCAAGACCTTCGCCAGACGTGCGCAATGTTCGCAAAATCTTCGTGAAACCCCAAACAGACCTCAAAGCTTCTGAGAATAGCTCGCGCATGTTTCGCGATATTTCCCGATGAATTTTTATAAGGCAGTTTCTTTTTATGTTTTTATTGGCCATTAAATTACATTAGACGATAACAATATGTAGTATTTAGTGTTTTTGTTTTGTTTGAGTTAAAAAATCGTGAAGTTCAATTACTGGACTGTGATAATTAAAGTGTTTAGTGCATTTCTTACGTTTTCATGTCGCGAGTGGCAAAACCTAACATTCGCATTTTAGTCTGCAAAAATCGCCAAGCAAACGCAGGAGTTCGGAGGCGTCGTTAATTGTTTGGGGATGTCGTTACTTCAGCAAGAATTTCAAAACTATTTGATTTTTTTTTTTGCGTACCTTTTCCTCACAATGAGCCATGATTTGGTTGTGATTTGGTCTCGAAAATGTCTTTAAAGTCTCGTCATATGTGCGAGACCTTAGTCAGACGTGCGTGATGTTCGCAAATCTTCGTGAAACCCCAAACAGACCCCGAAACTTAGGAAAATGTCTCATGTACGTTTTGCAAAATCAGCGAAGTTCTTGCGATCATTTTACGACATAACTGCAATACCTGTTCATATACCTTTTGAAACATTCTCACGAACGTTTGGCGCATGTTTGATGTATGACCTTTTTAACGCTCTACATATTCTGCAAGACAAAAAAATAGCATACTACAGTAGTACATCCACCCATCAAGCAACTATACTGTATATGAAAACAAAATTTTTTATATTAAAAAAAAAATCCAAAATACACTTTAGATTACTCCAATGCACACAGAAATTAATGTGTGGGAGAACCTAGAAGATACTATGCTTGTTAATTGTGGGGTAGCCTGGGTCATCAGAAAAAAAAATAATAATGGTCTGCACACACATATGCAATGGAGAAATAAAGGGGAAAGGAAGGAGAAATACAGGAAAGAGAAAATCTTCAACTCAAGACAGCTATTAATCTCCTTGAAACATTATTCTCCAATGATTATTGAAAAATTTTCGTTTACGTAACTGGCTGTATTTTAGCAAAAGTACATGCAACATTTACACATGCATCATGAGAACTTGGCACAAATTGCGCAAAAATGTGTGTTTTTGTTTTGTTTTTTGCTTCATTGTCAGAACACATTCGCATAAAAACTTCCGAATGTTGGATTTTGCCATTCGTGTTATTTGCAAATCGTTTGCATGCTCCGCAAAATCTCACTGTTTGCAAGCGTAGCGAATACTAGGGAATTTGCAAGCAAATTCGTAAACATATGCAGTCAAACTCGCAAACTGTTTTTATTGTCGGAAACAGTTTTTGTTGTCGCAAAGAAATTTTGAAAACGCTACGCTCGCTAACATTTGCCACACAGTGAGATTGGTGGCTTGTACCGAATTGTGAGGATTGTTTCTTCTTCCCTTTTTCCTACAAAACCGGCTGCGCCGCCCCGCCCGCACATGGCTCGCCTCTAACCTGGAACATTGTGATTTACGTATGTTCTTCTCAGCTGGACATCAAGGATACAAGGGACATTAGGATTAACTTGTTGACCCTTGGCAGTATTTTATTACAAAAGTAGTGTGTTTTTCCTTCGTTTGTTTAGTAAATAATGAAAGAATGCTCACTTCCATGTTTGAATGAATTATGGGGGGGGGGAGACTTGTGCTAGGGATATTACATGTATTTACACAAATTTGGACTCGAAATTATCTTCGACATAGGCGAAATTCGACTTGTAAAACTTCGACTTGTGAAAGATTATTTTAAAGAAATAAGTAGAGAGAAAATTGGGACTTTTCTGGAGCTTCAACTTGGTCAAGTTTTCGACTTGTGCGAGGTCGACTTAGGCGAGGTTGACTGTAGTGTTCAATCTATGAATTATTTTTAGATTTTTTATAAGTATGTGTTACATATATGTTTGTGTATTCATGTTACTTGCTTGACTTATTTTTTTTTTTTTTTTTGGTTAAATGCTTCATGATCATCTCATCGTTACTTTCTGATTTTGTTTGACATGATAGAAACAGCTAAATCACTGAAACCGAAATTCAGCTTTTCCTAAAGCATGTGGATATCACAAAAATGTCCGGATGATTTTGCTTTAATTGTGGAAGTATTCAACATGCTACAGTTTGGCGACATGTTAAAAGTTGTGAAAACTGCTCATTGACAAAGAACTGAATAGAGATTGCAAACTCCCGGAATATCTTATTTTGCCAGTTCACCAGAATTTAACTATGTATATAGTTATAGCATGAAAAAAAAAGCCTTAATAGGGGTTATAAGTCAAATGGAACATGCATTGTTGGTATATATATGTTTTCTCTTTCACATCAATGAAACTGAAAAATTCTTTTGGATTGAAATATGTGTGTTTCCTGAGACATGGTTTAGCATGTTTAAAACCACACTATTAATTTTGTCCTGTGAGAATAAATGTTTGGGTTTTTTTTTGTCTGTGCATTATCAGAGTGTTTGGGGTTATTTTTGTGTTAGTCTCCATGTACCTTTTTCACAGAATACACATGATGCGTATGATTCCTTTTATAGGCAGGGTCCTTTCAGGCTACTCTCAAATGCGCTTCGAAACCGTATACCAAGTAAAATTGGTCATTGGTGTTATTATGTTTATATAAATAAGTTACATTGTAGCTCCATTGAATGACTGTTTTCACAAAAGTGTTTTGACCGACCAGAAACCATGTCAAGTGGTCTGCTGTCTTGTGGTTCTGTTTTAATCACTGGTTGGTGAATATGACTTCCCAATTTAATGTGCACACATGAATATGACATCATTCTTGTACGTATATATTTCTCTCTTCCTTTTCAAAAAAAAAACAAAAACAAAAAGTGATGTAACTTGACTTTTGTGACTGTAAAAGCAAACCTGTTTTTACCCATTGTAACACACAGTATGAATATGACATCATTCCCATTTCTAAACTTCTCCCCACAAATGACAGAAAAAAGAAAAGAAAAAAAAAAGCAAGTAACATTGGGAGACAGAACATTTGCCTGTGCAGCTCCCAAACTCTGGAATGACCTACGTACCATTAGAAGTCAGGAAATCCCCAACTGTAGCAGTCTTTACATCACGACTCAAAACACATCTTTTCATTTACGGTACCGGTAACTGTTTATTATCATCAAGTACATCAGAAGCTTTTGCAGTGCAGAAGAATATATGTCTGTAGGTTTTTGCGCTTTATAAATTGATATATTATTATATTATATAAAGCAAAAAGTGATCTAACTTCACTGCTGTGTCCTAATGATGAAATAGGTTTTTTTTTTTTTTAAAGGTATTGATATTTGGGGCAATGACAGAAGATGAGACAGCCCTATATTCAGAGACTCCAGTTTTGTTTTGTTTCTGTTTTTCAAGGGGGGGGGGGGGATTTTGGATGGAGGGAGGGGGGGCACTTCATGTGTGTGAGTTGTAATTTGTATTACCATAGTTTAATGTGTGTGTGTGTGTGTGTGTGTTTGTGTTTGTGTGTAAGTTGCATGTTCACACGAGTGCCACTAATTGTATAGGATATTTCAGATATTGTTTTCACATTAGTGTGAAAAGGCATTTTTTTTCTTCAGGAGCTTGATTTGATCACACCGTCCCGGTCACAGAATAAAAAAAAACAAAAAACTGTGAATCTTTGGAGCCTGAGGGGCATTTTCAGCCAACTGGTGTGCATATGAGATCATAAGCTCTGCTGAGGAACAAAACACTTCATTCCAGGAAAGGACAGGAAGTACAGTGTATGCCCTTGTTAACTACCGCAAATTATGAGACCAGTGCACATACCGAAAGTTTCATGTTCAGTTTGTAGAGAGCTGAGGGGAAAACAAAGTTGTTCGTTAATCAATTGAAAGAGACTGAAAACAATGGCTTTTGATTATATGACAGTCTTCTAATGAATTGTATTACGTCACATGATATGAATATTTGCATATGAAGTACACATCTATTGATAACCATGTACTCAAAAGAAACCACTTAATTATAAATAGTCTTATAAAGGAAAGACTACCATCATTTTTTGAAATCTGAAAGCTTTGTAATGGTATATCTACGCAACTCATTGGGCATTTAGAATGCTTAAATTAATATATGAGGTCATACTCAATGAAAACTAATAGTTAGCTATCGACCGCTGTGGTCTAACTCATCAATCTATGGATGGGACTACATTTAAGTATGTACGCGTACGACATTGTTCAATCTCACAAAGATAGACCTATTGATGTGTAGCTGTAGACCGTGAAATTGAATGCCAATCCAAGCAAAAGTGAGGGGAAGGGAGGTGTGTGGGGCCATGTTAGGTCAGAGTTCACATTCTGTGAAAAGGTGTATGAAAATGATGCCATATTATCAAGTTGTTTCTGCTACAGATTTTTCAGTAGATCGGTGATTGCAGTGTTTGCGGGAACTTTGAGATATCATAGATCGGCAAATATGCACTTGCGTGCATGCAATATGTGTATGTGTGTGTCAGCAATTGTGTTTGACTTCTTTTCTTGGGACCTACCAGGGAGGTGGCCTCCCTGGAACTACAGTGTATTACACCCCCACAAGCATCTGCTTTTCTGTAGATTCCCATTCACATAATCTTAATTATCCGATATGAATGTGATGTACGGTACTCTAGACTGATGTACTTGTAAATCCATTCTTTATCATGAAATGATTGTTTAAAGTCTGTTTACACTGCATTTACACACATGTTACCATCATCTGTAGATCCTATAATACAGTATGTATAATTCTGTGGAAGCTTAAAGGGATGGTACAGCATTGGTGGAGATGAGAATTGGGCTTTTAACTTTTCGCGAGATACCAAGAAAACACTTATGAAATAGTACAGAGCATACCATTTTAAGAGGAATTCAAAGTTTATTTGATGAAAATCGCGTTTGGAATGAGTGAAACATTCAAAAACAAAGTAAAAAAACAAAGCAATTGTAAAAAAGTGTGGGTCCCACACTTATTACAATCGCTCTGTTTTGAATATCTCAGCCATTTCAAAACCAATTTTCATCAGATAGATGTTGAATTCCTCATGAAATTACATGCTCTTTCATATTTCATAAGAAGTTTCTCATTATCTCACAAAAAAAAAATGTTAGAAACCTGAAATTAGGTCTCAACCAAAACTGTACGATCCCTTTAATGATTGAATGAATGAATGAATGACTGATTGAATGAATGAATGAATGAATGAATGAATGAATGAATGAATGAATGAATGAATGAATGAATGAATGAATGAATAAATGAATGAATGAATATGGGTTGATCGACACACACATCATATACATGTAGTGTACAGTACATACACAGGCACAGTGTAGATGTACTGTACTGGCCTCTCGTTAAGTTAGTTTGGTTTTGTCTGTATTTGTACTCATTTCAGTTTGTGGTACAGTGTATGAATATTTAACTTCAATGTGTAAAGAAAAAATAAACACAAACAAAACAGATAGGTTTACAGTGTATGTATCATGGTTTGCTTGTTTACATTCATTCTAAAAGTGTGGGTTGAAATATAGTGTCATGTTTTTCTGTGTTTTGGTGAACTTATGAACTCATCAAATGTGAACTACATGTATTGAAGTTTAAGGAGGATACTTGTGTAATGTTCATCAGTTCACAAATATAAACACAATATAACATTAACCCTATTTTCCACCTACATGTACTTTCTAGCACACGGTTATGCTGCTGCTAGGCCACCCCCTTTTCCAACAAGCAACCAGCCATATCACCAGCCACAACCGCAGCACGCTCAACCTGGTGTGCAACACTTCGCCCCTCAGTACATGCCTTGGCAGGAGCGGACTTCCAGAGCGGGCACGCCTCCAACCGTCCCCTACCACTCCGGGTGTGAAGTCCCACAGCGAGCAGACCCCAACCAGCTGATGGCAACATCGGCACGCAATCACTGTCGCAGAGACGGCACCACGAGCAACAACGTGTCCCCTCAGGCGTCCTTCCGACAGCAGGACCCCATGTGGCAGGGATGGGATCCACATCAGCGTCAACCAGGGAACGGCCTCATGCGGGCCCCTTCCGAATACCCCCTTGGTAGCCCGCAGCGATACGTCTCGCATCATTCCCGTGATAATAATGACGCTTTCCCACCCCCTGGCCTCTCCCCTGAAATCCTGCAGCAGTGCCAGTCACCAGTGTTTCAGTCAACCCCAACAGAAGCCTCCCTTGATGATTGTAAGTCAAGTGTGTCTTTATATTGATATTGTTGTATATCAGAGCTCAACATTAGCAGTGGCCTGTGGCCCGAGGCCACAAAAATTGATGCTGGGCTACCAGATTTCACCAAAAGCCATCTTTTGATGATCCGATCGGACAGTGAAGATATTAACTTAATTGTTACATTCGCTTTTGTGTTACATACACGTATCTTTTTCAGACCACCTAATTCTCAGCTTAAAGGACCTACATTGGCCCAAATGGGCCACCAGAGGGAAAAAGTTAGTGTTGAGCCCTTGTTGTATCATCTTTCTGTGCATTGTTCACCTAAAGTTTCAGTAACACCTGCCCTGTCTTTTGCTCAAAGTTGTTATACAACGTTGTATGTGACCCTCACCACAAAACTAACAAAAAGTCGCCAGACATGGATTTTTAGTTAAGGACAGATTCTTAAAAGAGCAGACTCTAAGCTTTAAAATGATGTATAACTCAATTCAAATGGACTCTTCTATTAATCTATCTAAATATTGGAAAGAAAGCACACACTCCGGAAAAGTGTGAACTGAGAAATGAGGCTCTGAAGTATGGGGTCTATTCAAGCACTTAATCTTTACCAAGCTGTGCTAGCTGAGCAATGAATGGACAAAAAATGGGATGTAAACCACAGGAGCAACAGCAATGAAAGGATTATCAGATTAAGCTGAAATTGAGCATGCTCTATTAACACATTCTGTCCGTGATAAATGCCGACTTTTGAAGCAATAGCATTATCCTTTCAAAAGTTATTTGACTTGAAAGTGAAGAGTGTCTAAAGGATTTTCAAGATATCAAAAAAGGCCCTATAAGACATACCTGATCACACTCCTCTACAAAAAAAAAAGAAAGTTGTAGAAAATCTGCTGAAATCACACTTTTCCATTCACTTTATGTTCCCCAACTTAGGAATAATGTTGAAGAAGAATAGCTCTTTCACAAAATACAAAAAACTTAAAATTGATATGGCTGACCCATACCACTTTTTTGAGTTCTCACGTAAAATCAAGGGGTGCGACTTTTTGTTGGTTTTCTGATGCACGGTCACATTGTATGATATGTATATTCTGCTCCTTCATGCACAGGTTTAAAAACCACCATGGCGTGGGCATTTGAGGAGCTGGTTGTAGCGACCGAAAACTTCAGCAACAGCTACAAACTTGGGGAAGGAACCTTTGGCACGGTCTACCATGCAAGGCTGAACATGACAGAGTTTGCCATCAAAAAAATTAAACAGGTTAGAGTTTTCCTTGTCAGCCCCAACCCAGATTGAGCTACAGGCAATTGTGCTGAGTGACTGGTGAGGTAGACTACAAGACAGAGGCTCCGTAGGTGCCTTGTGGTGCAAAGAAAATTTCCTGCTCAGATAAAGATGATAAAAAATAAAAACTATTTATTTAGGTGGAGACCTGGAAGGGAGAGGCAAATGTTAACTTCCACCACCAGTGGTGAATTCATCGTACAGTCCTCAGATCTGTGGTTTATTATCATTATCCTTGTATATTGTACATAGGAATACCATTGCTGCTAGTAGCACAGTTAACCCATTCTTTATGGGAACCTGATATACCAGGTTCCCAAAATGTAGGCATGAATGTCTGCATTCGAGACCTAAATTCATGTTTATTTGTGTTATGTTTAACAGAAAAGTAACCTTTATCGAAAAATCAGAGTTTTGTTTATGAATTTATGCATTTCTTCTCTGTATCAAACTGTGTGTATTTTTGTCTTATTTACCTTTTTTCAATGTGCCTTTTTTCCAATGTGTTTCTGTCTTCATGTGAAAGAAAACCAAAAATCAAATATAAATGCATATTGAGTGAAAGCAGCAATATCAGTAGAGCACATTGTAATTGTGAAAGTTTTAGAAAAATCAAAGAATCGATTTAAAAGTTATCAATTTTTAAGTTATGGTACCATCATCACTGGATAAGAAGAAAACTACAGTTCATGTCATTATGAATGACAACATGTACAAAAAAAAATAAAGAAAATTCAACATATTTTCACTTTTATAGCATAGTGAGCATTGACTTAACTTCTGTCAGAAAGCAGGGGGATGGTAACCCTTAATGTACTATGTCAGTAACAAGTCAATGGAATTTGTACTTTTCTTGAAAAACTGGTTTTTTTTTTTTGAAAGTTGAGTTCAGAGTGATATTCAACTTCGGTATTAGTCCGGCAGCCAAAAGCCATTTTTTGGCCAAAGTACTAATTTTCTCTGATATAGTTTTTTTCTCTGTTGATTATTCATCTTTGGGGTCTCTTCAATGATATTCAGGTGGGTGTGGAGCTCTCACCCTTGGGCAATTTTAATTATTCAAAATGGCGTCCAACATGGCCGCCACACAGCCCTCAAACTAGGAAAATGTATGTAATCATGTGTTTTAAGTGCTACTATACCAATGTTTGGATTGGAGCATTTGTCCAAAGGTCCGACAACTTGAATAAGATATTTTTGACATTTGTTGCAAGACAGTTGCTATGGTAAACATTGAATAATTAGCTTAAAATTCCTAAAATGCACAAGATAAATACAAAATGATATGGAATCGGGTTTGTGTTTGTGATTGTTGCATGAGGGACATGTTGACCTGAATGTTTGGCAGAAAATCATAGAAACTAGTTTACTTAAAGGACCTGAGCAGATGGTTGCCATGGATACTTGCTCTTTGGCTGGTTGCAGACATGATATTTAACATACGAATGTATAGTCCTGGGATGTCTTAGTATGTATATGAATAACCTGTGTATATAGGAATCTTATCAATCTGTAAAAGAAACTGACTACATGGTTGCCATGGGAACTTGCCTTTTTCTTGGTGTTACACATGTTGCCATGAGGGTATCATCTGAAGAGATAATTGCCTACAATGTCTTGAAATACAAAATTCTATACATTTACTGGTACATATCTATGATATCAAGTAGGGGAGATGCAGGAGAGTTGAGCCACTTTTTCTATTTTTGGATATGTTTCCTAATCAATCCTTGCTCACAACAAGTGTTTGTTATCGAATTGTAGTACAACTATAAACCTGTCTTGTACCTATGAAAATTTTATTCCAGGTCATTGCCTAATTTAAACAACTTTCTTTAGAAAAATAAATGTCAACACTCTGCAGTGTAAGGAGAGTTGAGACATGTCTTGAGGAGAGTTGAGCCACCTTTGGAAGACATGTGCCACTTGTTTGTGAGTTAAACCACCATGTCAAACCATAAAGATTAGATTGAAAGATTGGTTTACAAGTAGCCAGAAATAAATCTTAGCTAACAAAATCGGTTTTATCTTAAATCCAAGCATAGAACCATCTGAAAATTTAAGAAGATCAAACACTCATGAAATATGAAGTTTGTTCGCAAAAACCGATAAGTCCGTTTTTGAAGATTTTGAAGTACGGTCTCTGTCATAAAGAACAAAATAATACATTTTAAATGATATATTGGTCACTACATATAAAGGTACTTTTTTGAAGTTATGGTCAAAAGAAGCAAAAATTTTCTTATTATTCTCTCTATTTTTTTCAACCTTTAATTGCAAATACACCGTGTATCTCCATTTGGCAAATATGGACTTATCGGTTTTTGCGAACAAACTCTTCATAAATGAAAGAAAGATATTATTCAGAGGGGTGAAGGCTCAGGTTTGAGTTTCTTCAGTTTGTCTTCCTCTACAAATGAAAATTTGTTAAGATCGCAACTGCTGATCTGTAAATTAACAAACATGTCGGAAAAACTCTTCATATGCACTTTATTCTTAAACATCCCTTATAACTTTATAAGAACCACTCATATCGGGGATGGCGCTATGTTTTAAAAGTGATGTGGCCCAGTTTATATTTCTGGTGCCACTTCTGGGTTTAATTAACTGACAAGCAAAAAACAAAAAAAAGGAGGGGGGAAGAGGGCCTAACTATTATTTTCTGATGCTACTTCCGGGGTTAATCGACTGAATCAGCTGACAAGAAAAAAAAAAACAGGGAAAGGTGGCTATCCCACTTTTCTTGTGCCTCTAAGTATAAAAAAGTGTGGGGATCCTAGTGGTAAGACCCTATATATTCCTATGTATTATGCCCCCCCCCCCAAAAAAAAAAAAAAAAAAGTTGAGGCGAGCCCTCACCCCTTGTTTGCATCGGCCCTGTGTATTACAGTGAAAAATAAAGTTTTGCATAATGATATTTTGCAATGGAATATCTTTAAATTTGAGGGAGAAAGGTTTGCAGTGACACCATGTGTATGTAGTCCTTAACCGCATCGTTGCTCGGCAGAAGAGACTAGAAAGAGAGGAATTGAAGAGGGAAGCGACATGGGGATAGTAAGGAGGGCAAAAAGTGAAGAGAGGGGGATAGTAATGGGTCGGAAAATGAAGTTGTACTAGTGGAGACGGTAGAGAAGGGAACAGAGAGGGTGGTAAGGAAGAATAGAGTGAGAATCAAGTAAGATATTTAAGATTCTTTAAGTTTACTCAACTCCTCCCTATATCGTAGATACTATAATCCCTCGCATAATGAAGAAAAGTACATATAAGCTACTCATCAGAACTGGAACATGAATCTTAAAAAATAACAAGACCTATTAAATTTAGGAACCTACATGTACTACAGAAATGAAACAAGAAAACTAAGTCATGATATGTTATTTTTGTTATAGAAAATTATAACAAACACATATCTTTTTTTTTCAGAGTGTTTGTGCCTTCTCTACACTTGCATAATATCAACTTCGGTTAAATTAATATGCATGACTCATGAATGAAAACTACAGGCAAGTACTGTAATATAATCAACAAAAATCATAAAACAAACTGGATTATTTCATTCTCAAGGATTGTAGTTTATTACGAACAATGTATGTATTGATGTCAATGTCATGAATGTGAAAGTTATTTCATTATAGCCTTCACCTTTACCACATAGGATGTCTCATGTTGAAACGTTGTTTTCACATAATACTTAATGAACGATTTTGAGGACATTTATGCAGGTTGTAATATTGCAATGTATGTTCCAATAATCTGACAAAACCAGGAAATTATTTCACATTGTGTGGTTTTATTACAACTTGGAAACAAATGAAACCATGCACATCACCAGCTAATAATAGTCGGTTTATCCACCAATAAGTATTACACAAAGATGTTAGTCTCTTGCCATCTAACTTAAAGATAATAAAAAGTTTTGGTACCTCAAAAGTGTCCTTGAATTTCCTTGTCTTAGTTTGTGTTTCAGGTTAAAGTACCTTTCATATAACTAACACTGTGAGACTTACTCGCCCCAAAGTGCTCTCATGTCTTAGTAATCATGCAATTAACTGCGATCAGCAGCCCCATACGCATAGCGACCAGCAGTCCCATACGCATAGCGTAATCAAGCTTCGCATTGTAGCATTCAGGATCATGACAGATTTAGTATCGCAGGGTAAATGTCAACTTAAAATCCCATAAATTCTTCAATTTGAAGACTTACCAATTAACTTGAAGTATTGAAAACAGGCTTCAGGCAACGTTTGGTTCTGCCTATAGTCCCTTTCTGTTCGAATTGATGACTGAATGTGACTCGGTCGACAGGACCTTAGGAGAGCTACATACAGTACACTGAATACTACAGCCAGTGCATGCGAACACATCTCTGCACACAAATTTCAAATCCATGAACGGATAAGATGTTTGTGTGCGCATGCGCTGGACATGGTATCCAGTGTATGTAGCTCTCCCAAGGTCCTCTCGACCGAGTCACATTCAGTCATCAATTCGAACAGAAAGGGACTATTGGCAGAAACAAACGTTGTTCGAAGCCTGTTTTCAATACTTCAACTTAATTGGTAAGTCTTCAAATTGAAGAAATTTTTGGATTTTAAGTTGACATTTACCCGCGATACTAATTCTGTCATGATCCTGAATGCTACAATGCGAAGCCCCATTACGCTATGCGTATGGGGCTGCTGGTCGCAGTTAGCTATGCGTACAAAGGGCTGCACGCTGCTGGTCGCAGTCAGTGGTTGCGTACAATATTTATCGACGCTGGTCAGCGTCGGCTCTGGTACGAAACCATTATTGCATGATTACTAAGACATGAAAGCACTTTGGGGCGAGTAATTCTCACAGACAACGTACTTTAACCTGAAACACAAACCAAGACAAGGAAATTCAGGGAAGCTTTTGAGGTACCAAAACTTTTTATTATCTTTAATGTCAAACAATTTTGTTGCAATGTATATGTTTGCATGTTATGGGACTGTCCTTGAAAGTGACATTGAGCAGTTACCATGGCAACCAGAACATATCAACTTCATATAACAGAGGGAGGTACCGGTATTTGCAACCAATATAGGCATACGTGGAGTAAAGACCTGAAATATGATATGCCACATTTTCACATCATTGCTATACTGCAGTTCAATCCTCAGGCACTTATTCACTATTAAATTCAAGTCTAGGTTGCTATGGCAACTATAAATATGAATTAAGGCTAGATTAATGGTTACTTCATTAAGACTTTGTAAGGGGTATGCAGGTAATTGATATTTTGTGCACGTCGCACAAATAACAAGCATTTTTGTATTTTGCATACTTTTCTGATTTTTATGAGGTTTGTTCCAATTATTTGAAGGTTACCATGGCAACCAGATTCTGCTCATCAACTAAAGACATTATACTAGTATCATTGGTCTTTTAGATGAGTGTTCTAATTGAAATACTAGTGTTTCAGTGACATTTTTCTGGCGTTTAGGCTTCATGGCGGCCATTTTGGACGCCATTTTGAATACTGTAAAAGTGGAAGTTTTCGCGGTGTTGTAATTTTCGCGCATTTCGCGCAACCCGAAACTAGCGCGAAAATAAAAGCACGCGAATATTTTCGCTTGCCATATGTTCTTGTACTTACTGTCTTGATTCCGCAGAATTAAAAACACGCGAAACTCTTCTCACCGGGCCAAGCGCGAAAAATTAGTCACGCGGAAATATCCACTTTTACAGTAATTAAAATTGCCCAAGGGTGAGAGCTCCACACCCACCTGAATATCATTGTAGAGACCCCAAAGATGAATAATCAACAAAGAAAAAAACTATATCAGAGAAAAAGTACTTAGCCCCCTCGGCTGCCGGACTATATGTATATATGGTGGAGTGATTGACCCTTTTTCTTTGTGTGTGTGTCTTTCTATCTGTCCCTTGTAGACTGAACATGTTCCATTTTATGGGCAAACCAGAATGGATCAGTTGAAGGAGATCAGGGCTCTCACCAAGTAAGTTTAAAAGAGGTGTAATATATGTGACCCTGTACCTCAAAACAAACCAAAAAGTCGCCAGATATGAATTTTTAGTTAAGACCATTTTCTGAAAGAGCAGACTTTAAGCTTTGAAATGATGTATTACTCAAATCATATGTAAATATTGGAAAGAAAGCACAAACTCAGGAAAAGTGTGAACTGAGAAAAGAGGCTCTGAAGTACAGTGTCTATTCAAGCTCTTAATCTTTACCAAACCGTGCTGGCTGTGCGATGAATGGGACAAAAAACATGAAGTAAACCACCAGAGTAACAACAATGAAGGGATTATCAAATTAAACTGAAATTAAGCATGCCTCATTAACACATTCTGTCCATAATCAATTCCAATTTTCAAAGCAGTAGCACTATCATTTCAAAAGTTATTAGAGTTGAAAGTGAAGAGTGTGGACAAGGTTTTTCAGGATTATAACTGTAAATGAAAAAGGGATTCTAAAGACACACCTAATCACACTATTCTACCAAAAATGTTAGAGATAAACTGCTAAAAAAACACACTTTCCTGCCCGTTTTATGATACCAAATTTTAGCATAATGTAAAAGAAGACCCGCTCTTTCAGAAAATCTGAAAAAGTCAAGTTCGGCTAGGTTGACCCACTTCACTTATTTTCAGTCCTCAAGCAAAATCAGTGTGTGCGACTTTATGTTCGTTTTGAGGTGCACGGTCACATATGTTTGCGGTATCCATGTTGTACTTCTGAGGACACACACACACACAGACACATAAACATTGATAATCTTTCTCTAAAGGTATAACAAGCATGTGTGGTGAATAAGCTGTGAAGTTTTCGAGATCTTCTTGGCCAAAAAAAAACAACAACAACAGGAGGAGGCCAGTATTTGATGGGGTCTCCCGTTGTTTGACTGTTTGCTTAAGGTAGTGTATGTACCCGAGACAACATCTTTATGCCTGGTGTTATCAAGCACATGACAAATACAAGTATGTTCATCATGCACTCTTTTTCACCATCATTTTGCTTATACCTAAAGATTTCATCTGCATAAGTTTTCAAGTTGAATGTTCGAAAAATTCACAGAGTGTACCAGTAGTTGGAGTGAGTAGAATTCTGTTTTTAATGAAGATAAACCAAAAGACATTGAACACCTGTGGTAATGCAGAAAACTGGTATACAATCAAGCTGCTTTTGACCTGTTCCCAATGAGATTCTGGTGGCCTGTGTATTATTAAAGTCTGGAGATTTCAGAATTTAGTGTAGAATGGGTTTAGATGTGGGTGTTCTTTTGACAGTCTTACTCAGTACAGCTGTTGCTTGAAAATCCCCCCCCCCCCTTTGTCCAATTACAATCAACAAGCTTGTACTACTTCACTAGAGATGCAGTTGTTATTGATGAATTCAGACTGAGATTGTCGTAATCTGCCTGATCTGAAGCATTTTTATGAGTTTTTTTAATCCTTCCCGTGCAGATACCGTCATGAGAACATACTGACTCTGACAGCCTACTCCATCCACGATGACATCCTCTATCTGATCTTCCCGTTCATGAAGAATGGCTCGCTGGATCAAGTGCTGGAGGGAAGGGTACGTCACTCAGCCATAAACTTGTCTTGTAGAGATTCCAGCTCTCCTTCTTTGAGGCCATTTTCTCAAAATCTCCCACCCTCACTCTTGGAGTTTGAATACATGTATCTCCCGCTTTTGGTGTGCGTTTCCCTGCCTAAGGTGTACAAGTACATGTACGCTGTACTTTCTAAAATCTTAGCTTTCTTATGCCCTACTTCAGTTTTGTCATATGTGTTCAAAATCAAGGCTACTATAGCACCAGAGAGCATCAACATGTATAACCATAGAGCTTCCAGGGCCTTTGCGCAAACCCTGGACCCTAGCCACAATCTCAAGGGAGGCTGCGCTCGTGATGTTCGTTCCGCACACACACTGTTGTGCACATGTCCACACAATCACAGTCTTCAGTTTGCATGGGGATTCAGGTGGGAGAATCTCATGTTTTAGCCCTTTCTGTGCCAGTGCGTCAAATTTGCACACGTTTTCTCACACAAATCTATGGGCAGGAAATTCGGGCAGCATGCAAAGGGTTATGAGATGCTTGGAGTTGGAGTCTCTTTGTTCCTTGCAACAGGTTGATAACCTGCCAAGTCACATGCTATCGTGCTGCAGGCTCTGCACTGTACCACTTGTAATGAGGCATTGCAACTGAATGTAAGACTGGAGATGTTCGTGTGTATGATTTAGTAAATTTTTTGTCGCAATTATGGATGTTAGGACATCAAACTTGCTTTACAAATCTAATCCATTTTAGCTCACCAGAGCCAAAAACTCAAGTGAGTTATTGTGATCTTTCATTGTGTGGCATCCATTTTTGCCCTGAGTAAACTTTAAACCACAGTATGGACTTTCACCAAACTTTGCAGGAAGCATCCCTAGAGTGATAGAATGATATATTTAGTACAAATGGGCAAATCTTTAGAAGATCTTCTATAAAACCAGAAATGCTGAAAGTAGATGTAAATACATTAGTGAGTGTAATTTCAAGTTTGGTTATGGCAGATCTATTGATGGCTTCCTTGGGATGGGGCCCAATTTGGGGACCTGTTTTGACATGTTGCTTTTCTTTTGGTAAATGCATGGCAAAATTGTCTACACACTTTAATAGCAGGTATTATCGCCAGTATGATAGAATGTACAAATACAATGTAGACACCATACCCCCCCCCCCCAAGTTTGCTACATTCCTAGGTAATAGTCTACAAGAATATGTGAAAGGTGCTACTCAGGTCAGGTGAGCGCTAGATCCACTGGGTTTCTTTCATCAGCTTGGAATTCCCCCCAAAAAAGTGAGCTGCCTCTGAAATTTGACTCCTTTCTCACCATGCTATAGGGTCCCCGTGGTCCCCTGGAGTGGAATAAGAGACACCACATAGCCGAAGGAGCAGCCAGGGGTATCCACTTCCTCCACACAGCGGTAAAGGGAAAGCCCCTAATTCACCAGGACATCAAGAGGTATACACAAACCACGTTATGCTTGAACCGCATGCCAACCAGCTTTCTGCAACAAGTGGAGACATGTTTTCACTTTGTACAGTGTAGTTATGTTGTACCTGCTCTCTTTGACAATATAGCCATTCATCCAATTAAACCTTGTTCAACGAAAGTGAACACTCTACACATTTTTGACAAACATATCATTTTGATATTTTGCCCATTATGTGAAACTGTTGTCACACATTGTTACCTCCGCCAAGGGAGGAGGTTATGATTTCATCGGCATTGGTTTATTGGTTTGTTTGTTTGTTTGTCCATATACAAAATAACTCAGAAAAGTTGTGCACATATTTGGATGAAACTTGCAGGAATGGTTGAGAATGACACAAGGAACAGATGATTAAATTTGGGTAGTGATCCAGAAATTTTTATGGATTTTATGAAGGATTTTCAATATTTTGGCAGGTACGGTCAATGAACTTGGGAGTTCAAGCTGCGCATTTTTGAGGTTCTCATCCGTGCGCTACAGTGCGTGCTCTAGTTTCTGCTAGGGCGAGATGCACCGTGCAGCTGAGGATTTATGACGTAACAAGGGTTCTATGCTGGGTATTGGGAAATCGGGTCATTTTTCAGCATGCATACACACATAAGGGTGGAAATCACTGATCTCTATGAAAGAACACGATCATTGGTGGAAAGTACACTGTAGCTGCTTGGCAGAGGTCTGTGCTCTCAGAGTGCGTTAATAGTTAAGACATATGCTGTACACCGTACTAAAGACCTATTAGGAGAAGCATGCATTATGGCGGAGGCTTACCAATCGCCATAGTGACATTTCTAGTTTTTGTTTGACAGCTGATTAAACCTGGAAGTGGCACCAGGAATATAAACTGCTTCACACCCTCCCCCCCCCCCCCCCCCACTTATGGAATTCCTGGATCCGCCCCTGGAAAGCATGGCATTTACTGTATTTCTACAAGAGTCACACTAAACACCTATGTGTCTTTATCGATATTGAGTAACTATGATTGCACAGTGAGGGATACATCACAGACACTTTGAAGAGAACACAAGTTTGTACATTGTGGATGAACACCCTCTTTTCCTTATTCTTTTCTCTCTTTTTTTTGCTTGTCTTTGTTTCTAGTCCCAACATTCTCCTAGATGCAAACTTTGAGGCCAAGATCGCCGACTTCGGACTCGCCCGGCAGGGCCCCACCAACGGCAAGGAGTACACCTGTGTGAAGTCGCGCCTGGTGTTTGGCACCAAGGCCTACCTACCACCAGAGTTCTTCAACCAGACGCGGAGGCTCTCCACTAAACTGGATGTCTTCAGTTTTGGCGTGGTGGGTAGAAAGAATATCCCTCATGTTGAGTTGGTGGAGTTTGTTGATTCCAGTGATGCAAAACGGACTTTAACCTGTTGAGGACGGTTTGATTTTGCTGTAACACGCATTTTCCATAGCAGCTTGCCCGAGTATACTCGGGACTAGTCCTCAACAGGTTAATGGTGTGATATTGATGTGAATAGTCACTCTGAGATAATGTAACTTGACCGATTTTAACCATCCCTTGGTGTATATGCAAACATGAACAGTTAAGTTTTTACAGGTACTGTAACTATCAAATAAAGTGGCAGTAGGGTAATCCATACATGAATGTAAATTATAATGCGATAACTGTCATTTCAAAATAGAAAGAATGAAAGAAAATTAATGTTTGTCATGGCATACATACAATACGTTTTATATTGGGACCGTGCACCACAAAACGAACAAAAAGTCGCACCACTTGATCTTACGTGACTACTCATAAAGGTGAAATGGGTCAACCAAGTCAATCTTGACTTTTTCATATTTTCTGAAAGAACTTTCCTTCTTCTACATTATTCTTTAGTTTGGGATCATAACATTGATGAGAAAGTGTGTTTTCAGCAGTTTTTCTACAACCCTTTTATGGGGGAGAATATAAAGATCGGGTGTGTCTTATAGTCCCCTTCTCATTTCTTGAAATGCTTTACACACTCTTCATTTTCAAGTCTAATAACTTTTGAAAAGATAACTCTACGCCTTTGAAAGTTGCCATTAATCATGGACAGAATGTGTTGATAGATCATGCTTGATTTCAGCTTAATCTAATAATCCGGTGGTTTACATCCTGTGTTTTGTCCCTTTCATTGCACAGCTAGTACTGCTTGCCCAAAATTTAAGCGCTTGAATAGACCCTGTACTTCAGAGCCTCTTTTCTCAGTTCACACTTTTCCAGAGTGTGTGCTTTCTTTCTAGTATTTAGATAGGTTAGGGGAGTCCATTTGAATTAAGTTATACATCATTTTAAGGCTTAGAGTCTGCTCTTTAAGAATCTGCCCTTAACTAAAAATCCATGTCTGTCGACTTTTTGTTGGTTTTGTGATGCAAGGTCACATACATGTATATTTTCTATATGTGACCCTGCATCACAAAACAAACAAAAAGTCACCAGACATTGATCTTTAGTTAAGGGCAGATTCTGAAAGAGCAGGCTTTAAGCTTTAAAATGATGTGTAACTCAATTTAAATGGACTCTCCTAACCTATCCTAATATTGGAAAGAAAGCACACTTTGGAAAGTGTGAACTGAGAAAAGAGACTCTGAAGTAAAAGGTGTATTCAAGCATTTAATCTTTACCATGCCATGCTTGCTGTGCGATGAAAGGGACAAAACACAGGGTGTAAACCACCAAAGCAACAACAATGAAGGGATTATCAGATTAAGCTGAAATTGAGCAAGTGCTATTAACACATTCTGTCTATAATTAATGACAACTTTCAAAGCAGTAGCATTTTATCCTTTCAAAAGTTATTAGACTTGAAAGTGAAGAGTGTGCAAAGGATTTCAAGAAATTAAAAGGGGCCTCTAAGACATACCTGATCATTCTACTCCCCCCCCCCCCCTTTCAAAAAAAGGGGGTTGTAGAAAAACTGGTGAAAACACACTTTCCCATTCATGTCATAATCCCAAACTAAAAAAATAATGTAGAAGAAGGGTACACTTGTAGCTCTTTCAGAAAATATGAAAAACTCAAGAGTGACTCAGTTGACCCATGTCACCTTTTTCGAGTCCTCACGTAAAATCAAGGGTTGCGGCTTTTTCTTTGTTTTGTGATGCACGGTCACATACACTGTAAGTTTTTTGGGATGAATGGATTTTCTTGTTTGTGAATACTCACAGCAAGCACTTTTCTCCTTTGACAGGTTTTGATGGAGATTGTAACTGGAGAAAAAGCCCCAGCAGCCAAACCTAGATTCAGCTATGACAACCTCCTGGTAAGTGTTCACCAAGTGAGACAAGTGCATCATGTGTCATTTCTTCCCTGTTTTTATCTGACTGCAGTAAAATAGCCTTCATTTTCTTGATCCTTTGGACTCTCCAAGTACTCATATTTTATTTCTACTGCTTCCAGAACCATTCCATATTTTTCTTCCCCTCTCAAGAACAAATTTCCCAACTGTATCTATGTTCAAATTCATGAAATTCTTCCGTCGCGATGTTTTCACTGCAATTGATATTTACGTCGATGTAGGGCAATTTGTCAATCAGTTACAATGTATCTATGTTTATAGAAACAATAATGTGGAAAGAGCAAAGTGGAATGAGAGAAGCATTTTCTTCCCTTCTGAAATGAATGACTGCAGTGTCCAGAAGTGATAAAAGAGAAAAACAAGGTATCAGTATCCATGTCACGCAGCAGACATTTCCTGCAATTGTATCTTCAGCTACATGTGTACTTTGCATCCAGGGAGACAATCACTCATTAGTACTTTCGATAAGGTGACTGCCAGATATTTTTGTAGATCACCGAACTTTCGTTTTGGCACTGTCTCAAATCATTATAAACCAAGGAAGTCTCAATTGCTGCGACCATTTTTGGTATCAAATGTCATAAGCCAATGAGAGCAGTGGTATTTCTCGTTTTTGTTCTGTTTCTTTTTTTTTCAGCTAATGAGTATTGAGTTTCATCAAAAAATATAATAATATAGAGTATATAAACATGTCTAATTATGCCTTCATCTGTGTGACTATGGTTCGCTTTGAACAGTCCCTTAACCCTTACTGTACTGGGCTAGCCCCCCCCCCCCCCCCCATTGATCTCGGAAACGCGATGTCCGATGAACTTGAAAATTTGCATGCTGATAGATCTTCGCGTGCTGAATCTGATGGTGTAATTTGTTTTAATCAATTATGCAAATTTTTGCATAATTAGCTAATTAATTATTCATAATGCATATTTTATGCATTTGGGGGATATTTTCATAATTTCAGCCTAAACAAGTACAAAATTACATGAAAACTGTGTCATAATGAAGAATAATGTTTCCCAAATGTGAAATAAATCAGAGAGAGAAAAAAAATGAGAAAAAAACAACTTTTTTTCTTATGTTTTGTATTGTTTCTATTTCTTATGTTTTCTATTGTTTTTATTTCTTATGTTTTCTATTGTGTTATATTCCTTATGTATATCATGGTTTCTAAACTTTGCCCAATTTATTTCAGAACAATATAGAAGCATGAACCAAGTGGAAAACCAATTCCTGAGCAAAATTTATAAAGTAATGCAAGCCATGGTCTATTGACAGTATGTAAACTTGTACACAAATATATGCAGCGATTAGCCGTTTTAATGACATGCGCATACTAATTGGCCCATAACACCCCCTAGGTAGGTCCGATATGGACAAATGTGGTATCAAAATGTGCGCAAGACTTCAGGGTAAAAAGCCATGAAGCGAGAATCCGAAATTCCCAGCGGTCGCGATGCAATCGCCAAAAGTATGGAGGGGGGGCCTCCCAGGCCCCCCCCCCCCCCCCCCCAGTGCAGTTAGGGTTAAAGCTGAATGTCTGTGTGATTAGGTGTCAGATTGCAAAAATTACATTTGCTGTTGTTGTTGTTGTTGTTGTTGTTGTTGTTGTTGTTGTTGTTATTATTTTACTGTTATAAACCACCATTAAGTGTTGTCCTGCATCACAAAACCAACAAAAATTTGTCAGACATAGATTTTTAGTTCGGGGCAGATTTTAAACTTTAAAATAATTTATAACCCAATTTAAATGGACTCTCCTATTAAGCCTATCTACATATTTGAAAGAAAGAACACACTGTCTCTGGAAAAGTGTGTACCTAGAAAAGAGACTCTTAACCTGTTTAGGATGAATTGATTTTGCTCTACCACACATTTCCCATAGACACTTGCGTGTGTATAATCGGGAGTAGTCTTCAACAGGTTAGGTGTAAAGTCAGCTATTTAAGTGCTTAATCTTTTATAGCAAACTGTGCTCTGCAATGAACAGTACAAAAAAACAGAATGTAAAAATCCTTACCAACAACAATGAAGGAATTATCAGATGAAGCTGAAATTGAGCATTCCCTATAAACACATTCTTTTCATGATTGATACCAACTTTCAAAGCAGTAGCATCATCCTTTCAAGTGTTTAGAATTGAACATAAAGAGTGTGTAAGGGTTTTCACGAAATGAAAAGGGGGCTCTATAACATACCTAATCACACTATTGTACAAAAAGTGTTCTAGAGAAACTTCTAAAAACACAATTTCCCATTTGTTTTATGATTCTGAACTTACAGATAATGTACAGTAGAAGAAGACTTGCTCTTTCAGAAAATGTGACAAACTCAATATTGACCATGTTGACCCATTCCACCTACCGGTATTTTTGAGTCTCCATGTACAATTAGGGCGTGCAACTGTTTGTTGGTTTTGTAATGCATAGCAGGGGCGGATCCAGGAATTCCATAAAGGGGAGGCGCCCTTACAAAAGAAACAAAAGGGGGCACATGCCCCCCCCCCCCATTTTTCCCTTGTATTTACTTTGTTTCAGCACAAAATAAAGATGGGGTACAACTCTGGTGCGCACCCCTCTGGATCCGCCACTGCATGGTCTAAATGAAAACAGTTACCAGTGAGGGTTACTGATCATGTTTTCCCTCTGGGTAAATAACATTCCCTCCTTAGACAAGGTGTGTTGATAAGATCATGAGTCAACACCTGGGTGATGACCAGAAGATTGTGGACATCCTCGTGGACCCCAAGACCCAGAACTGGCCTCCCACGTACGTCTTCAAGCTCCTGACCCTGGCCCAGAAGTGTACAGATGACTTCAAGAGACGGCCAGAAATGAAGGAGGTGAGTTTCTCTGCTGATATTATTCTGTTTTTGAGTAGAATTTTGCCCATCCGTGAGCTTCAAGATTTGTAATGGAATTAGAAAGCAAATATCCAGAAGAAAGTTGATCTTATTCAGCAGGTGGGATGTCTCACTCATTTCATGTTTAATACTAGAAAGCATCCACTGCTGATTCTTGTGGAGTTTTCATAAAAGTGTTCCCTCTCCTAGGTTTGTAAACAGGCTAATTCTGGATATATTTGCAGACAAAGCAAAGAATGTCATTGATCCTGCGTCAAAGAAAGGTCTGTCTATGAGTATAATATAAAGTGTGCTATGCTACTGGAGAGTAGCTACAGTACAACTTGACAGACACATCTGAGATCAAGTACACAATGCTGTGCCAAATATCCCTGTTCATCATCAGTGTTTGTGTGTCAGATACATGTATTTCATGCTACAGGAGACTTTTTGCAATTGTATTAGGGAGAAATGTGATATTGTAAGTAAAATTTGATTTGAATTTGAATTTGACTTTGAAAAGCTAAGTGCTTAAGCTTTGCTCCCATGACAAATGCCATTTTTAAACAAAAGGTAATTGCTTCTGTACACAAACCCTGTGAACCAGCAGTTTGCCTGGCATCAGAAGAGGTACATGTATATTGGTGACAGTAGTTAGTAGTACATTATTTCCGGCCATGTAGGCTGTACAAAGTACTAGTATCTTCAAGGCTAGCTGTAGTATTTGAATGTCATGAGAATTACGAGCGCCTAAACAATGGCCCAAGAAGCATGGGACTTTGGAGGAAAGTGAGCAGCATTATTCGTTATGAGATGGCGCTGTGTGCAGTACCACTGGAGTGTACCTGCCTGCATACTGTAATAACTCAACCATGGTGAATTGCTATTATTGTCCTTGACTGTATTACTGCATGCATTGCGCATCGCATTCATCACTAAAGACTCCACAGGGTTCATACGGGTCATGGAAAACCTGGAAAGTCATGGAATTTGGCTTATAGTCTTTTTCCAGGCCTTGAAAGTCATGAAAAACTTGATATTTTCATCAAAAGGTCAAGGAAAGTCATGGCATTGCAAACATTATAGAAGTTTATCTGTTGTTTGTGTGAGATGTGTATGTATTCCCTTTGCTTCACTTTGATTTTATATCAAATTTTCAGTCTAATATGCAAAAAAAAAAAAATTATTAAAATCCTGGAAAGATTCTGGCTAAAAAGGTCATGGAAAGTCATGGAATTCAATTCAGGAGAAAGAGTATGAACCCTGCTCCAAGAAAAGCTGCATTGGGTCTGCTAGAACACGTTTGGTGATCACATTCAGTAAAGCGCCCTCGGAGGTAAGAATGGCAGTCAGGACTGACCACTCGTGTACAGTGTGACCCTGTGCACTTGTTTTATCTTCTCATCACTGCAGGTGGTGGAGACTTTGGAGGAGATGAGAGGAAGGATTGAGGATGAGGAGAGGTGTAGACCGTCAAGAAGACAGGGTGAGAAATGTTGTCCTTCATTTTAATAATAAGCCAGCTTGGGGTTCCTTGTTTGAGCATGAGCAGAAAAAGGTCATTTGTACCAGCACAGCATGTTGGTTTTTAAATTCACTGAGATATTTCACTGGTTATTCAAGTGATCCCTATAAGTGGTGCTTGCCGGCACATCCACCTGACATTAAAAGCGGTATTTGACAACATCAATAAAATAAAGACTGTTAAAGGGAACTCAAACCCAAATAGCAATGTGGATTGAGTGAAAGCAGTAACATTAGTACAACACATCAGTGAAAGTTTGAGGAAAATCGGGCAATCGATGCAAAAGTTATGAATTTTTAAAGTTTTGGTGTTGGCACTGCTGGGTCAGGAGACTAATAGAGGTTATGATGTATGAGTGGACTACAATATAAAGAAAATATAAAGGGATTTCAATAAAAATTCATTTTTCATGAAAATTACATATTCCATCAACTTGATACCGACATATGTTAGGGGTAGCACTTATTCCCCCTGCTTTCTGAAAGCGCCTTGTCAAGTACTCTGTCATTTTGATAGAAAAGTGATTTTTTTTTTTTGGTGGAATTCCTTTTATATTTTCTTTAGATTGTTGTCCACTCATACGTCATAACCTCTGGTAATCTTCTCATCCAGCGGTTCCGACACCAAAACTTTAAAAATTCATAACTTTTGATTTGATTGTCCAATTTTCCTCAAACTTTCATCGATGTGTTCTACTAATGTTAATGCTTTTACTCAATCCACATTGCTCTTTGGGTTTACGTTCCCTTTAATACATTCAGTGCAAAATAATGAAATGGATGCACTCCAAAATGCTAATTGATGGATCATTCTGGTCACCTGGTCTACACAAGTTCATCCTTTGTTTGAACATGACTGATGAATTCCATAAATTGTTACGTCGGGCAAGCTTATGCCTTCTGTCGCTTGAAAACTAGTGGAGTGCCTAATCAACTGAGAAAGAAGAAAGGTCATTTGTACCCATGTGCTCATGAGCTTACCCGGAACTGGCGTATATTACAGCATGTCCCAAAAAATTACAATCAGATTATCGCATTGATAACATCCAATATGATTAAATTTTTTGAAATGCTACTTAGGGTCTAAAAATGTAACATCTTAGCTACACATTGTATGTGTTTGCAGAAAAACCCCATTCAATTTGGTTAAGTGGTCATGGAGAAATGTGGATGGTTGCAAAGCATGTCGTGGGTCTGATTCTTTCAAGTTTAGCACTTAAATGCTCTTGGAACTGCATAATGCGAGAACACAATGGACAGAACTTGGAAGGAAGGGATTCCTGACATGCTCTACAATACTCCTCATTTCTCTTTGACCACTGAAGCAAATCAGATGGGGTTTTCTGTAAGATATGGGTAATAAGTTATAGTTTCATACCCTGAATTGTATTTGGATTGATTCACTATTTTCAAAGTTATCATTGCGGAGGGTCCCATTGTATCTTTTTTGTTGGGGGGGGGGGGGGGGGAGGGACATATGGTATATATACACTGTACATGTAGCTGTGCTGTTGCACAATTGTGACTGTGCATCACAAAACCAACAAAAAGTCACATGCCCTGATTTTTCGTGAGGACTCAAAGTAGGTGAGGTTAGTCAACCTAGTCAATCATATGCTCTGTATATTTTCTGAAAGAGCAATTCTTCTACCTGTTTCTGCATTTAAGGATTGTAAAATGAAAGGAAGTTGTGTTTTTTATAGAACAGTTTTTGTAGAATACAGTGTAGTGTGATTAGTTATGTCATTGAGGCCTCTTTTCATTTCCGTCCGTTGAGGACAGACTGATTTTGCTACAACGCACATTTCCCATAGACAACTGCCTGAGTATACTCCGGACTCGTTCTCAACAGGTTAAAAAAAACCTTTACACACCCTTCACTTTCACCTTTTATAACTTTTGAAAGAATAATGCCACTGCGATGAGAGGAAGAATAGTAATGAATAGAATGTGTGAATGGAGTGTGTGAAATTTCAGCTTAACCCGTTAAGGACGGACTGATTTTGCTACAACATGCATTTCCCTTAGACACCTGCCCAAGTACTGTATACTCGGGACTCGTCCCGAACAGGTTAATATGGTAATCTCTGCACTGTGGTAGCTACATCCTGTTTTTTGTCCCTTTCATTGTATAGAGCACCATTTGGTGAGAATAGACCCTAAACTTCAAAGCCTTTTTCCTCAGTTCACATTTTCCATTCCATTAACATTTCTTTCCGGTATGTAGATAGGTTAGGAAAGTCCATATGTATCAAGTTATACATTTTTGTTACAAGCCTGGAGTCTGCTCTTTCAGAATCTGCCCTTACTTATAAATCCATTTCTAGCGACTTTTGAGTGGTTTTGTGATGCAGGGTCACACTTTACTATGTTTGTGGCATTGCAAATTATTCCAGGCAAGGCTCAATTCTGCATTTTGTGATGGTTTTCATGGCTTGGTCGTCAGGTGAGATATGATAAGGTGTTTTAACCCGTTCCATACTGAATTTTGAAATGCCCATAGACTTAAAACGCAGACCATTAGGTTCCTGTACGAAACGGGTTACTTTTGCAAATTCAGAAGGGGGGCGGAGACTTGAGGACAAGGTCAAGATCAATTCAGTAGAGAGCAAAATGTATCTAGCATTGATGGTATTGTGAGGGATGTACCTTGGATGAGCAAAAGCCTTCTTGTCTTGCAGGGCTCCCGACTGAGAACACGGAACCGATGCCGAGCAGACCGGGGGAGGAGTCTCCAGACTCCAGTTTGGATCCAACCTGTCTGGGGATGCAAGGAGAGAGTGGGATGGTCGGAGGATATCAGCCATCAGAGACGGACAAGCTTCACAACGAGGGGGCCTCAAAGCAGCTGGACAAGACCAAGGTTTCCCAGGAGTATGGCCCGGGCGTGGCACTCCTGGAAGAGGGACCAAGATTGGCCAACTTGAGGAAGGCTGCAGAGACGGAAGCAAACTGCCACAAGGATCTGGAGGATGAGTTCCAGAACTTGCACCTCAAGCAAAACCAGCTGGATAAGGATGGGATGCAGCCACAGCCAGGGCAGCCGAGGGCTCGACAGGTGCCATCCTGTGAGCAGAACTATGAGTTCCAGGGCATGAACGGAAGGTACATTCATCAACCAATGCCTCACAATGTTCCTCCACACCAGAGCCACCCTGCCTCCTGTCGTGACTTGAGAACCCCTTCTCCAGGGTCATCCTACCCAAGCGATTTGCAGTACAACCATGTGAGCTCGTCAGCCCGAGAGACCAATCAAATGTACTACCCTGATGCCTACAATGGAGGTAACTTGCCCATTCCACAGCAGTACTACCAATCAGGGCCTGCAAACATGCCCTCAGGTTCTTCCTACAGTGGGCAGGAGTGGTACAACCAGCAACAGAGCAGATTCAGTCCAGAAGTGCATCATCGGCCAGGACCTCATCCTCCTACACTACCCACAGGCATGCAGCAAGATAACCGAGGAAGGCCCCTGTATGTCCAGGACCGGAGCTATCAAGGGTCGGCATCCTCTGGCTCTAATGCATCCCCATCTCCCATTTCATTCCCCTCCTCTTCCTCCTCTTCTTCCTCCTCCTCCTCTTCCTCGATGTCTTCATCATCCAGCCTTAACAGAGAAATCTTGGAAAGACAGCACTTCCCCAAAATGAAGACACTCCATCTATCTATGTACGGTTCCACCTTCATGTCAGACCAGACAGTTCCACAACCATACTCGCAGCCCACCTCAAGTGCATCGGAGGGTCGTGGGACATCAGTTGGCAGTGAAAGCACCACTGAACCAAATACAGATGCTAGTAGCGGCAGAGATTCAGCCGATTCATCTTTGGTTAGTCATCCAAGGAGAGAACCAACTGAGGGTACCGAGCCACAATACTAAACCGCAAGGGACCATCTTAAATGAGAAATGAATCATGGCTGTTTGATTGAAGTGTACAGAAGCATCTCTTAGCACTTTCTTTCCTTTGAAATCTTCCTTTGTTGCTGTATGCTTCTCTCACAAAATACAAAGCCCCATGACAAGATTTGATCTCCTGAGGTCATTGGCAGAAAAGAATGGAACAAGTACAGGTGGAGGAGGAGCCAGGAAGATTGTCTTGAGGAAGGAGGATGCCCCAAATTTGGCGAGGTGATGAGGTGTGAGAGCAATTGATGCAAGAGTGAGGTAAATCCAGCCACCCTTGCCACAGGGGACTAACTCCCAAAAAGAAATGGAGGAGAAAAAAAAGGTTCTATGTCATTTGAAAGTTGTTTAAGTGTTGGGAGAATTTAAGAATTATATTACAATCAGAAAACAAAAAAAACCCCCCAAAAACATAAAATTATGTGGTGAGTTTTACAAATGAAAAGCTGTGCTTCCACACCCTGCCTACCTTGGAGATCATGGCTCAGAGTATTCTTCATAAATACAGTCTCTAGGTTGTTGTAGGTCGATTTTTTTTTTTTTTTAGCAGAACAGATGTCATTTCATTCATTCTAGTGGATTGTATGCTAGTCAACTCTGCCTATTAGTCAGCGGCACATAAGATGTCGAATAATCAACAATTAAAGTTGATGAAAATAAGAAGTCCCAGCGGACAGTGATACTCTAGCAGGTGTTATTCCTTCGTACAGGAAGATGTCCATTTTGCTCACTCCTATCAAGATCGACTTGTATGAAGTTGACTATTTCTATAGCTGCCAAGCACACACTCTGCTTAGTAATCTGCACTATTTACGTGTAACATTACAAAGTATTGCTGGAGTCACTTGATTTTAGTGATAATTGTTGTTTGCAACTATAGTAATTGCATGACTATAAGATGAAGCTTCATTTTTTTAATGAAATTATCAGTGGCACATTTTTCCAGATGTTGCTTTCAGACCAATGTTGTAATGTCTGTGTATGTACCGAAGCAGCTTGTGTTTTGTTTGTTTTGTTTTTTACTCCTGGGTGCAACATAATAAGTGCCATGCATGAAGAAATTTTGTCTTGATACTAATTTTGATGTGTCACCTAATTCTCGCAAAGTCTCTGCCAAATCAGATGACAGAAATTTAAAAATTCTGAATAAAAAACAGGGTAGATGTGTGTGTTTTTCAGAATGTCCACTTTAGTTACATGCACTGGTAAAATGTTTGAAATATAGGTGCAACCAATAGGCTGTTGGAGATGGCGTGAAATTTGTGAGAACGTGCCTTTTTCATATTTTTTCAATTCAATTCAATTCAATCAATTCAATCATAGTTTATTTCCAATCATCGAAAATCAAAAAAACATAGTACAAAGTATACATGTGATGAAATATTGTTCAAACGTTTGCAAAAGATTCATGTAATATATATACGAAACAATTTATAGAACAACATATAACATGTACAATATTTAGGAAAAACACTGTATAAATACTTCGTGGGCGAGCGGAAAATAAATTCGATTATGGAAAATGGTGATCCACTAAAAAGCATAGCTTGTCGGAGGTGGATCGCTAGACAAATAATGAGTAAATTGTATACTATTCTATAACAATATACATGTAATTATTTTGAGATACATATGCATATATGCATATGCACTATCCCAAATATCTGGAGGTTTTATCTTTGGCTAGATAAGCAAAATTGTCTCGCTCTTCTGTGATCTCTTGGATAACATGACATTCCATACTGCAAATTGGTAGTATTTCCCTCCATACATTCATACTCTCTTTCTTTTTGTTTGTATGCTTGTTTATTTGTTTTTTTATTCGGGTAAAGATGTACATAATAGAGTTGTGTATGGGAGAGTTGTAAGGCCTTCAGATTGGATAATTGAGTCTAGGAAGCATAATTGTTTTATCTTGAAATGCTGTGTAATGCAATGTATTTAAGTAGAAAATATATCACATTTTTATTCTGTGTCATATTCCAGTAGAGTGTGTTTCATGTACAATCATGGCTTTCAATTAGATCTACAGTGTATGCACGTATTATATGCTATATATTTGACACAGCGTGTGATCCGCCTTTATAACCAATGATTTTTAATCATTTTCAGCCGAGTGATCTTGAGAAATACATCTTGGTGGATATTTTTCAACTGTCACCAGTGAGGAAGTGTACAAGGTTGGTGGTGATGTCAAATATGTCCTACTACTGTGGACTGTAATCACAACAAAACACTGCTACATCAACTTTCTTTATAACGTTGTAAATTGTCCTGCTCCCTAAGTTCAAAGTTTATGCATTTATTGTTTTTCAAAACCTGGTGGGGGAAAAAAATCCTCTTCAACAAAATAATGTTACTGGTCTAGAGAAGTGTTCTGAAAATGACAGCCCATCGTAGTGGATGTCAAATGCTTGCGTGGAATCTAGTGTCATCAGAAAACATTTTGGAGGGGTTGTTGTGTACTTGAAATAAGCAGTCAGGGCCAATTTGGCCAAACAGTAGCAAAGATGGGGAGCCCAGACTTGTCAGTGTGTCCAGCTAGGCCTCGAATTGCCCCTTTAAACCTGCCTGTGGGTGATTTCTGCCCCCACCTCCACCCCCACTCACAGCCCCTGCCCCACACCTAGCCCCCGCCCCCATTTTCGGTGGCAGTAAAAAACAAATTTGTAAACAAACTAATCCCACTTTTGTGTCATGGAAGCGCACAAACCCACAGGATTCTGATTAGTAGTTTGTGGCTGTTCCCCTGTAGTGTCGTCTGTGCAATTTAATCTCCTAACCTTATAAGCATTCCTCTCTGTTTCACCCCAGCATCATTTAAAGTTCCCAGTGTTAACATATATTATCATTTATTAAGTCAATCCTCGTAAATATGGTAAATATATACAGGCTGTATATACAGTATATCGATGTATAATTTATGTATATATGTGACCCGCTACAACAAAAGGATCCGAAAGTCGGGGGAGGACAATTTTCTGAAAATGACATGACATTATTCCCTTACTCTTCCACTTTAATGTCCTATATAACATGACTCATTTAAGTACTCGGTTTTGGAGATATCAATGATTTTGTTAGCACATGTCGAGTGGTTTGAGAAATCAGTGTTTCAAGAAAACCGGCTTCAAAGTTTTCCTTCCGACGCTATCATGATCAAGGGGAAGCAAGACAGTTTTAACCGTTTGACGGTAGAAGGTATGCTCCTAGCAACCTCCACGATGTTCATTCAAGCTTAGCGCGAGCAATCTACGCACGGCCAATCAGTAACCAGGATGCCACGCACTGACCAATGAGATCATTCCCTCGTTGCTAGGGGCGGAGTCTAGCTGTGGCATTAAATCCAAATCTTCGGACGCGTTTCTGTTCCGTTGAAAGTCAGAAAATCATGGCCCAGAAAAATGTTATTTTATTGCCTTTCCTTTGATCATGTACTAGTAGCTTCGAAATTTCGGCAGATGATAGAAGATGCATTAGACTACAAAATTATGTCAAAAACAGAAATCCGCAAACTTTGACGGATTTTGATTATTTGACTTCAAGCTCGATTTTCTCGGCTCACCCGTCAGCGACTTTAGAATCCTTTTGTTGTAGCGGGTCACATATGTATATGTATGTACATATATATATATATATATATATATATATATATATATATATATATATATATATATATATATATATATATATATATAGATAGATAGATATATATATATATATATATATATATATAGATAGATATATATATATATATATATATATGCATATCAAATAAGGATAATTTCATTCAGGAGCAGCAACTGCAATACTATGAACAATATGAAATATGTGGTCTGTGGATTAGGTTTTAATAAAATGTACTAAAGATTAGATGAGCTTAACGCATGGACAACTGTGGATCAACAGGAATGAAGAGCAGATGAATCTGTTACTTTCCCCCCACTATCTGAAGTAATGGAATGTTTTTTGAGAGCCATGATGTGGGAGAAGGTTCATACATGTATATGTAATAATTTTCTTTTTTGAATGAAAAAAAAAAAATCTTTTTAAGTTATTGCTTGTGTAATCTGAGTTTTCAGCTGCTGTAATTATTCCAACATTTCATGCTACATGAAGCTTGGTGCAGTGTCACTTTGAGTTAGCTTAGCCTTAGAAGTTTTAGTATAAATCCAGCAGGTACCTTTGTGCCTAAGACAAGTCTATTCCAAGCTTAGAAGAGAAATAGATTGCATTATGTATTGTGTGGTCTATCAATAATATATTCTATAATTTGTCATTCAGATCAAAATTTATTTTCATTAAAGATATGGTGCAAGATTCAAAATGAGAGACCTTCCTCGTTTCATGTGTGGTTTTTCAGTTTTGGAGATTTTTGATTAGTGGTACCCAATGATGTACTCAGCTGTCAAAGGTATCATTGCATGATTTGTACAAGCTATAACCAAAATATTAACTCAATGTTTGTTTTTGTGCACTTTAACAGCACACACGTTCAAAAACACTACATTACAGGTAAAAAGATGGGCCTCATTCATCAGCATTTGCACTCGGTCTGAAGGTGAAAACATTCTGAACCCATTAGGCACTTAAATGCCTGAAACTGCCCCATCCATTTTTAAAAATAGTTTTACATTCATATTTTTCATATGTAACATATAAATTATGTAATTTGAAAGAGGTCAAAGATTAACAAAAGTATGTCAGAATAACTTCTGTGACATACCATTTCTCTTGGTAAAGTCTTAATATGCTTTCAAATGAACAACTTATAAACATCAGGGACGGATCCAGGAATTCTGTAAAGAGGGGGCGCCTTTACAAAATTAAAGGGGGGTGCATGCGCCCCTCCCCCAATTTTTCTTCTTTTATTTCTTTTGGGTCAACAAAAAATAGAGGGGGGTGCACGCCCGGGGCGCTCATCCCTGGATCCACCATTGAACATGCATTTAACTATTTTACATCATTTACAAAGTTGTCAAAATGAGAGCAATATTGCTGTACCTTCCAGGGGACTATAAGCCATTATGTGCTAAAGGGTTAAGAGCTGCTGCTCAATCAAATTGCCGAAAACATGAACTTCATTTCAATGCACTTGCACATGACAGTATCTACAGCCTACAGAACTCACGTTTTAAACAGGGCATCCACGTTTAGGGTCTTCACCTAGGAGGCAGGCATGCTAGAATAGTCTGCATATTATTGTTCTGCGTACTTACTACTCCACAAATGAATATGTGTACAGAATGTAAGTACTGTATATATATATATATATATATATATATATATATATATATATATATATATATATATATATATATATACAGTGTATATATATATATATATATATATATATATATATATATATAACAGCAATTAGTTTCTGCTCGGAGTCCTAAGAAAGTATAGATTCACAACAGTAGGTCAATACTGTATATACATATACATGTACGTTGTATATATGTATACAAACACACACACACACACACACAGATACACCACAATATCTTTTAATTCCGATCAAAAGTAGTAGTTTGAAGCAACACACTATAAACAAACATTTTTTTTTTCTTCAGTTTTGAATTTTATTCAAATCTCTTATCATTTATAAAACAAAAGGAGGGCCCATAAACTAAATTGTCAACATTATCATGTGACCAGACACAAACACTTAGGTCTCTTAGTAGATGCCTAATACCACCTACACATTGGGGGCACATTCAAGGGTGGAATAATGATAAGATTCAAGGGTGGTATATCCTACGGCAACAATGTCCTTGCACAGTATAATCACACAATTGAACACCTTTTTTTTTAATATATGTCACTCAAAGCATACGACAATGAATACCTCTAACACCAGAAAAATAAAAGTGTTATGCAAATGATGCCCTACATGACATCAAGTGTATCTCGGAAGGCCATCGCTCCCCGCCCCCCCCCCCCCCCCCCCCCAAAAAAAAAAAAAAAAATGTACAACCAACAACCATCCAAATCCTTCTGAAAACAGCTAGGCAGGCAGGACTAGAAAGAAATGCTGGCAGCATTCATCTGCCTTGCATTCATCCGCCTTGCACTCAGCGTATATGATGGACAGTCAGGATGAAATGTTGCTGAAATTGCATGCTGTCACACTCATTTTTTTTTTATTAGAGGAGAGAAAGAGATAATACAGAAAGAGCAAGAAGGAAAGACAATAAGAGAAAGATAGTGAGGGATAGAGAGAGAGAGAAAGAAAAAAAGGCTTGTGATAGATTAATGCGACACCAAACCATGGGAGAATGCTCAATGCTCTTGGTTCAAAGGCTGATCCTCAACAACATAAATTAGCGCCAGCACCGAGTAAAAATTCTCTTTGAGATGTCAGAAATCGAATCTGTCTCAAACAGTTTGAACCTAGGTCCTGGCCAGGTAGGGCCCCATCTCATACATTTAACATTTCAGCTGCCACATGCAGTTTACATTGTCAGTAGGGCATGTCATTGAGCTACCTAATTCACTTATTCCCCACAGTTAGTCCCATTAGCTTCTGCTGTAATGATGAATGGGCAATGAATAGCTATATCTGTTATGAATTGGCACATGTACACACTATCATGTGGTAGCAAAATAAGAGTTTTGAATGAAACCAACCAAAGGCGATAGGTATCTCCGTGCATCCACATTCGTTTGAAGTAGCTCTATTCATGGCAACTTGTCCATACCTTTCATCTTGGAAACATCCTACAAGTTTACCATTATCTCCCACAAAGAACAGATACTACAGTATAATGATAGAAGCAGGGAGGTGGGAGGGAATCGCATCATAAAATCATTTGAAAAGATAAAACCTGAACCTTGGATAAGCAGCTCAGCACTTCAAGAGTCATGAACCATATGGGCACATTGTGTTTTGGGAGTATTTTCTTTTTCTTCTCTTATTTTTTTATTAATCATTTAACCCATTTTCAAAGAAATTCTAAAATTCTCATAGACTATGCGCAGGACTAACCACATCTCCATAGTCAATGGGTTTATATATCATTACGTCACGGGATGGAGAGCAGCAGCAGATGCGGGAAAAAAATTAACATCTGACATTGCACGCATACTGTACACACTGGACGCTTGCTGCAGAGGAACAGCCATATCATTTGTACATCTCTGGCTGCTTGAATTTGAAATCTTAACATTTCCAGCGTCAGACAAGCATCGCCATTTTCCATCAACTGAGCAGAAAGGATGCACAAAAATGAAAACTTGATGATAGAGTGCACATCACTTTGTCATTTAGTTGCACAACCAGGTGCTTGCTCGCCGGTCACCATCACGCACAGTTATGGACTTGCTTGCGCTGCTTTGGCAATAGTGATGGCACAGCACACTACATCATCACCATGTGAGGGTGCTCTGTGCGCAAAAGACTACAACATGCAAGTGATATCTGAGTAACATATCCATGCAATCTTCTCTCCAGTCACCAGCACCATCTTCTCTGCAAAGTCTGCTTCAGACATTGCGTGCCTGCTGTACCCTGCATCCAGCGACAGCCTGGTCCCACCCCCACACCCTTAGAGCTTCCAGCAGTGCCTCCTACTACATGACCCTCACACACAAATGTACAGAGCCCCTGCATGTGAATTGTAACCACCCCCGAGACACACGCAAAGCGAGCCTAAGGTCGCACTTATGTGTACTTGGAATAAAAACAAAACAAAACAAACAAAACGAAACATGCTTTGAAGGAACTGAATGGCACAATGACATACTTATACACTTAAATCCCCCTTCCCCCACCCCCTGCTTGTTTATTTGTTTTTCTTTGTTATGGAAAGTGAAAGGATTAAACTATGAAAACTGTTTCTGGTTCAAAGGCATATATATATCTATCACTTGGCACAGAAGCACAAGCTTGTTGAATCTGCTGAAATGCTTCAGAGGTTCACAACAGACCCATTTTTTGCCTTCTCATTCTTTTATATATGTAGAAATAAAATACTAGTTCCTCTATGGGGTACTTTATACAATATTCTGCGGGGGGTGCATTAAAAGTTTATCGCCTTCCCGATGTACGCTGCCATATTCGCCTCTCTGAATGCCTCGGAAACGGTCTGTAAGGAGAACATGACAGAGAAAGCCAAGTTCAATATGTATTTCAGTTCACGCATATTCTTTCGAAAAGATCATCTGCTGCTACACACGAGACACACATACACACACACACACACACACGCACACACACACACAATAATAAATAGACAAGTAAGCTTTCTGTACAATCATCTCACAATGGTCTTTACTGTG
The DNA here is from genome assembly GCF_040938485.1 of Diadema antillarum. Lineage (NCBI taxonomy): Eukaryota > Metazoa > Echinodermata > Echinoidea > Diadematoida > Diadematidae > Diadema > Diadema antillarum. Next base: position 2,671,873 of record NW_027271028.1, read on the forward strand.
GAAACTTTCCATAACATCTAAAACTTCAGTCTTGTTTTCATGTGATGTGATGCAATATGACACAGCTCAATCACAGCGACCAAAAAGAATGCATGCTACGATGAATCGTTGGCAATAACACTACAACAGCCAAATGTAGTTGCATGACAAAGGAATGACTATATTCTATCATATTCTGTAGTCAAAGCATAATCACCAAATCAAATACATAAAACAGCAAATATCCCCTCCATTTCACATATGATGAAAACGAATATACCAGCATGGCTTCCACATAAACAACTGACAAATAAAAAGACCATGGGAAAGGTATGCAATAAGCCAAAGACTAATCATACAAAAATCTGCATTTCTGAGGCTCTCTCCCGATCAGTGCTATCACCAACCGATGAGATGAGAGAGAAAGCGATACAGAAGAAACACCAAGAAAGATACTCACCGGATGTGCATGGCAGACCCTTGCAACGTCCTCACATGATGCTCCATACTCCATGGCCAGCGCTGCCTCATTGATCATCTCCCCTGCTCCCGCACCGATGATGTGTGCTCCCAGAATCCTATCTGTCTCTGCATCACTCAGCATCTTCACCAGGCCATCGGTATCGGCTGCAAGGACATGAAAGAAAACAAATAACAATTTAAAATGAATGCGCAAGGTATCATAATGATGCCCCATGACATTTGCTTCTGCGACAGTTGCTCCAATGAATTATCAGCACACCACGCCAAACATAAAACCTACCAAAAACTATAACCCTACCTCTAATCCTCGCATCAAACTTAACCTACAAACCCTAAGTACTTGGATAAAATAGAACTGGAGCAAATGTCGCAGGAGCAAATGTTGTGTCACCCACACTGGATGCTATACAATTTTCATCTTATCAAGCACACTTGGGTATTTCAACCCATTGAGGATGGACTAATTTTGATATAACACATATTTCCCATAGACACCTGCCCGAGTATACTCGGGACTAGTCTTCAATGGGTTAGAGGGGATGGCTAGTAACTGATCAGTGGGAATCAGTGGGAATGCTGGGGGATGATTGTTCCAATCCTTGTGGGATTCATTTCAAGAGTACATTATATATCTATTGTTGTGTGAAAATTATTTGCTTCAGAATGGTCTCATATTCAAGTAATATGCAGTTTAATATTTCCAGGTTAGCATGCCTGTACAGTGACTGGGCGATTAGACTGCACATTACTTGAATATGAGACAATTCTGAAGCAAATAATTTTCACACAACAATAGATATATAATGTACTCTTGAAATGAATCCCACAAGGATTGGAACAATCATCCCCCAGCATTCCCACTGATTCCCACTGATCAGTTACTAGCCATCCCCTTTAAGAACTTGAGCAATTACCTTTCCCCAACTGATGTACTCATCTGACTTTACTCAACCCTTTTTTATGTGTCCATGCCCTCGGCTGAACTTTTCAGGCTCTTTCATCAGCACCCAGTAATTTTAGGGCCCCATTTCTCTCTCTCTTCTTTCGTTCTTTAAAACAACAACAAACCAGTAATCCATCCAAATTTAACTAATTTGCAAAGTTAGCAAACCCATTCAGGTGTAGCAGTGTGCCTTAACCTGTTCCATATGGGAACCTGGTTTACCAGGTTCCCGTGGGAGCAACTGATATACAGGAACCTGGTATACCAGGTTATCAAGATGAAGACAACAGTTCGTGCTTTCTTGGCCAAGATTCATGCTTCTTTATATGTTATAAAGTCCCCCAAAATGGGTTTGACAGAAATGTTAGAGTTTATTCTATCAGCACTTGTTCTCTTTCTATTGGAAGAATCCGTATATCACAGTATTCTTTACCTTTCTTCTGATTGAGTTTGCCCTTGCTCTGCTACAAAACTCGCATGAACATGTACATTTAGCAATTAAAGCTGATCACAGTAGATATCTGTGTTCGCTGACCCCAGTCATCACATTCTGATGCCTGATTTGTGTAGAACAAAAGAGCCTGTGAGCCCATCAGCGCACTCTTCATTCACATATTGCACCCGATCGATATTTCTATTGTTCAAGGGCACATGTAGTTGACCATGGGGAGGGGATGCATGCACTGCTTGACTGCTTTGGCACAGGTGGATTACCAACCTGTCCGTTCTCTGTTGACGTCAAAAAGAATCTCGTTTGGGGACATTGAAGGTATTTAGAGAATTGGTGAAGGAACAGGTTAATAGTCCAACAGGGAGGCCATGGTGACACAATAGAGATTAGAGAGATTAGGTTATCCCTTTTCACTAGCAATTAGTTTCCCTGACATCTTTGTCTATTGGTGAAGAAAGCCCTCAAGCTTGCACATCAATCAGTTAACAAAGCACAGAAAGGGCTAAACATCAAATTAAAAGTCAAAGACAGATATTGGCTAATACCCTATGTTTCAAAACCACTTTGTAAGACATCAATTCTCTCTGTCATTAATCAAAAACAGAGCTAATCACTAAACACAGCTGATATTTAATTTCACTGCCTTACACCCAATGAGTAAAAAAAACCTTGAATATCCGTATTAAATTCACACTCATATCCACAGCATGCAATGATGTAGATAGTAGCTTCAGCTTGTTTAGATTGTATCTGCTCTCAGCCTGTCAGATGCAAGGATTTCAGTAGCTTTAAACAGTTTGTCAGAAAAAAATATTTGACAACATGCCTGATGAAAATGCACCCCCCATCCCCACATCTGACTGCCCTCCTCACCATTTGTCTTGGCCCTGCTGTTGGCGGCAAAGGGGAACTTGCCCACTTTGTACTTGATGCCTTCTTCCTTCAGCTGCTCCTCCGTCTTGCCCACCCAGGCGACTTCGGGGTGTGTGTAGATGACCGACGGCACGCAGTTGTAGTCAATGTGAACTGGCCCACCAGCAATGCCTTCCACTGCGATGATACCCTCGTCTTCGGCTTTATGTGCAAGCATCGGCCCATGGATGCAGTCACCAATGGCAAACACGCTACGGGGGAGGGGAATGAAAATGACCACACAACTATTAGTTTGTACTAATAAAGCAGCCTTTGAAGAGTGCATTTCCGATCAAACTGACCAATGTGCAGTCAGGCCACTTTACAAGGTAAACTCGGCTCAATGACAAAGTAAAAAAACAGAACTTTTTCAGATTCTATTTGAAAACTGACACTGAACGTGATGAGCATGCTGATTGGTCCACAAAACGAGAAACTACGCTCACTAGCCTTGGTTTTGACACATGGCATCTGAGTGCATGCTTTGTTCCCCCCTCCCCCCCCCCCCCCCCCCCCCCACTACCAGAGTTACCAAAATTCACATATTAAAAGCCAGGAGATTCCAGAAAACTGTGAGGGAGATCCAGATATGTTACACACTCCAAACATCTCAATGGGCATAACTTATTCCGGGGGGGTGGGGGGGGGGGGGTCTGATACTCCTTTGTCAAGACATGGAGAGAGATTTCACATTTCATGGAGATTCTTGCTGAATCACAAAGACTTGGCACCTCTGTGCACTATAGCTGTCAACTTCTAAGATGCATGAGGTTGACTTTCATATTCTCCATTTCATCAAAGAAAGGTCATTGCACTTCTTGCTTTCCAAAGAAGGACTGACGCCCGCATATATCGCTTAAACCCATCAGAAAGAACATACCATTCTATATACATAGATAACACAAGACAATGAATGATTGATTGTTTTAATACACAACACTACAATATGACACATTCATTTTACGTAACATGGTACACATGTATATCGTAGTGGGTGAATTTCCTTTTCTTTTTTATTTTCTTTTTCTTTTTGTCAACAGGACCACAAGAAAGTACACAACCATAACTACACCGAACAGGATGACAAAAAAAAAAAAAGAAGATTACAGCATTCTCTTTATCTTCTGAACCAGCATATATTTTCCAAAGAAATATATCCTCTGCATGAACTAAGAGAGCTATCAGGGTTAATGGGGATGTGTGGCAGAGACAGGATAGAGACAGAGAGAAGGGTGGGTGCGGAAGGAGGGGGAGGAGGAGCAGAGAAAGAAGTGAAAACAATGGCATCTTTCTCCCTTTCTCCACCACTTTGGCTACATACCTTGGTACTGATGTGGCAAAGCGGGCATTCACAGGTATCCTACCCCTCTCATCCAGGGAAATTCCCAACTCCTGGAAAGCAAAAGCAGGATGACAACATGAATAACCCACAAAAGCATTTTTGTTTCTCCTTCTGTGTGACATGAAGACATGATGAAATAGCAGCAATACCAGAATTTACTATCTCATTGATGGCATAACAAAATACAGGAAACATTAGACAATGCAGCCCAGTTTGAAGTGCTCCCTCTGCCAGCTCAAGTCTTCTAAGTTGAAGATTACTCTCGAGGAAGTTGAGCAATGTGCAGAATGTCAAATCACCCAATCAGTAGGTTCAGGAATAAAAAAATGACAGCAATTCCACGAGTTGTACTTCATAACCGAGGGATGCTCATGACACCTTTCAGGGGCCTTCAGAGTAATTAATGTACGTCTCTGTGGGGATTACTACTTTGTACATGTACTTACAATAGAGACTGCAGATGGTAAACTGATGATGTGAGATTAGGATTCTCCCGAACTTCTTTGAAACTGCCTATAGTCGACTTCAAAGACAAACATCCCAATGTTTCTCTGCGTGTATTCACTTCTTTAAAACAAAAGACATCCTTACACACAATTCACATTTTGTCCAGTCACATAATACAATGCATTACCCAAAGAACTATGATGTAATGCAAAATACAATACTGAAATTTGACACAAGCACATCAATTGTGCAATAGCACACTACAGTAGCTTGGATGACTGCTAAATACTAATCTGAATGAGCTGAGAACTAGCCATGAACTCTCGAATTCAAACTAAAATCACTCAAAATCAGGGCTGCCAACATTAACATACATGTTCCAAAAGGCAAGGCAATTGCAAAGAGCCGCCAAGGAAATTCTTTTCTATAACATGCCACTCAATGGGCAAAAGTAATTCCCTAAATCAGCGAGATATCTATAGTCTTATATCTGAACATAAAGGAATATTGTAGTTTTCAGGAAGCCTTTTGGCAGCTTTACAAAACAAACTCCGCTTATAAGATAGATTGTTGAGAAAAGAAGAGAGACAAATATTATCTAACCTCAAGACCAAGGTTGCTGGTGTAAGGCCGACGCCCGATGCAGACAAGTAATGTGTCGCAGGCCAGTTCCTCCTTCTTGTTTGGGTCCTTGACAGACTCAACAGACACCATAATGTCATCGCCGGAGCGTGATGCTGACATCACTTTGGTGTTGAGCATGAACTTGATGCCTTGCTTGGAGAGAATCCTCTGAAAGTTCTTCCTACAAAATACAAAAAGATCATTTATTTCTTCTATCTGTCATCTATTACTTTCCATCTCATTTGTGTGACCACGGTGGTATGAAGAGAAATGGTGTGACTGAACTCTGAACTGCTGAAGTCACTTTGGAAACATTTCTAGGTGATGACTTGTAGGGGAGGGATTCAAAAAATCATTCCATCAAAGGGTCTGGCATACCGTTGGGGGACTTATTACCTGCCCAAAATACAGTGCACTCCCGTGCACTCCCGGTTATGATGAAATTCCGGTTACAATGAAGTAAAAATTCATGCCGCAACATTATCCACTCTATGTATTTCAATTGTTTATTTGTTCAGTTATAACAAAATTTCGATATAACGAAAGAAAGCTGCCAGTCCCAAGGACTTCGTTATAATGGGAGTCCACTGCAGCTACTCCATTCCTAGGACTAGATCATTCAGTATGTTTCTGACAGCCAAATTATCATCTGACAAATTATGTTGGTTGGCCCCAGTACTCAAAGAACAAATAATGTAAACTTTGATTTTCCATGGCAACCTTTCTCGCAGCATCATCACAATAACAATGCAGCTTTTGCACTTTGTGCACAGTCATCTCATGATATCATGCACTGCTTTTCTGTCTCTAATTTTACTATGGATTTACATCTACATAATACAATGATGATGACTATGTAACAATATAAGATGTTGAACTAGATATAACGCTACGGTGACTGATATGCCTCCGCCATAATGCATGGTTCTCCTAATAGGTCTATAGTACAATGTCTTGACAATGTGTGATGACAGTTTCACACAATTGGCAAAATATTAAAATGACAGGTTTGACACAAATGTGCTGAATGTTCACTTTCCTAGAACTAGGTTCAATTGGTTGAATGATTAAAATGTCAGAGCGCAGGTATTTGGGGAACTGATGATTTTTACTTGACTTTTGACCCTTTTATAAGTTTATGCATTGAGTACTTTTCAAGGTATTGAGAAGAAGTATAATTTCAGTATCAAATGGGAAAATAGCATTATCTAAACCTGGCCTTTGACCTTTGACCTCACCATTCCAAAGAGAATCACTGTTAGGTTGAACATGCATAAATATGTAAGTTTCATGATGATACCTTGAGTTACTTTTGAGATATGGAGGAAAAAGTGCAATTCAGCACTTTCACTTGACCTTTGACCTTTTGACCTTTGACCTTTTGGCAAGAAACTTCCCACAGAATATATATTGGGTAATACATGTATACATCAAGTTTAAAAAAAAACAAAAAACCTTCAGGCATTGCATAAATATAAGGAAAGTAGTGATATTTTGAGGAGTTGACCTTGACCTTTGACCCCCTGACCTTTGAACCATGACCCCCAACTTCCCTAGATAATCACTGCCCATTGGAACAAGCATATATACTAAGTTTCATGAAGATACCTTCAACCATTTGCGAGATATGGAGAAAAACATGAATTTTCAACCTTTTTTTTCACAAAATAACCTGTGACCTTTGACCTTTGACCCTGTGACCCTAAAATCCAAACAAAGTATTATCCCCCCAGGATATACCCTCGTACCAAGTTTGATGTAAAACGACCACACGGTTCTTGAGATATCGACAAAAACAAAACGGGACGGACGGACGGACGGACGACCCGAAAACATAATGCCTCCGGCCACTTCGTTGGCGGAGGCATAAAAATGTTATTTAGAATTTAGAATTTCTTTCCCTGGTTACTCTCCATAATTAATATCAAATCTTGGCAATATATCATTGACATTGTCAATACATCATACATCCAGGGGCATTCATAACGACCTGGTAGCATAGGGGGACATGGGTGGCCTGACTGAAATCATCTTCTTTCACTGCCCATTGGGGTACATTCAAAAGCCACGGATATGTATAGCACCCATCAGCCAATATGTGCATCAAAGCATATTTGTATGCTCATCGGTCACAGTCAACTCCACTCAAGATTCTTTGGCTGTGTGTGCACTTCCATAGAGATCTATGATAAATTCATGACAGTGATTCTCAAAGATATCCGAGCTGAGCTAGCCTTCCCACTCCATGGTATTCCCACACTACTGGATCATTAAGTAGCCAAAGAGAGAGCACAGCCCAATACTGTTATAGACAAAGCAACCTCAGAGAGAGCTCACTGCTTCAGATTAGGAAAAGATGGGCTCTGGGATTTGAACAAAGTCATCTACTCACGCCATCTCCATGTCGATTCCAACTCCACCTATGTGACCCAGAAACTCGACTGCTGTGACTTTTGCCCCCAGACGCTGCCATACTGAACCCTGGCATGGGAGAAAAACAATAATGATAATAGCAGCACATAAAGCCAGTCATTTTTGACAACAAATCTATGGTTGTAAGTGACCATAAATCTAAATATGAGTTAATGAATAATTATTCATGCATCTGCTATATTTTGTTTCATCTCAGAATCATAGAATGAAACTTGATTCCATGTTCAAGTTGATTTTCATATTGATCCCACATGCACATGCAAGTGTGATAGGTTGACATTTTCATTACTTCCACAAATCTCCTACTGACAAGTAAAAAACCTTATTTCTTTGAAATAAGTAAAATGAGTGAATTCTATCACGATTTGCATCATTTGCAGTGTCAGTAGGAAAGTACAAAGAAAAGATCTTCCTCAGATACTCTATTTACTTTAATAGTGAATCATATTGGATACAACCTACCTCAATGCATAATCTTAAATTGCTCACAAATTTAACTCACAATACATGAAAATTAATGGAGATTTCTTTTGTCATAGCTACTACTAAAACACTGATTAATTCAGTGATTATTTCTGTTGATGTAGGGCAATTTGTCAATTTCTTTTGTCATGGCTACTACTAAAACATTGATCAATTCAGTGCTTATTTCTGTTGATGTAGGGTAATTTGTCAATCAGTTGCAATAACCCGGTAGAGTTTGATCTAGTGATACACGATGCAATGATATATTAGCAACAATGGACTTTCCACAAAGGCACCGTTGCCCTTACCAGTTCTAAGCCAATGACGCCCCCACCGATGAGGACCATGTGATCTGGTACTCTCTCCAGGGAGAGAGCCCCTGTTGACGACACCACTGTCTTCTCATCAACCTGGTAGAGGAGGAAGCAATACACAAGATAATATATTATGCAGCAATCATGTGGCTCCATGTACAAATGCAGGCACCAACTTCAAAATGTCTTTTCAAGAAAAATTTTTGATGCGAATACTGCATATACGCTTTGCCAATGCCTGCTGCAAAGTAACTGTGCATTACCAGAAGTGTACAAAAGAACACCGAAAGTGTGACCACGCATGAACTCCCCATGTTGCAAGTGGGTGAAAAAGATCAACTCATTCATTTGCATGTTGCGTACAACTTGTATGGCCAGTATATGTGTATACGTTTTAAGTTGAACATTTTTCCTGTATTGTATCTAATTCCTATATTCTTTGTAAATGTGTTTTATCAGGATGTGGAAATAAATGAAATGAAATATGGACCCAACTTCCAGCATCGAAATATTTAAACTATATGCGAAAGGGAGACTAGAGTAAATGCTTACCACAAACAAATTACAAAGTCTAATTGATCTTACACACATTGATCCTTTTGCACATGCATCAACTACAGAATACATAAAACATGACAAATAGTGCCTCCAATACCCTAAGATGAGTCATACAAACCCTAATGCCTGGCATTAGAAGGGCTCATGACTGTCCACTGGACTCACCTCAACTCCTGGGAAGGGTGTCACTTCTGAGCCCGTGGCAATCAGGATGTTCTTCGTCTTCACCACCTCCTTAATCTTGCCGTCCGGGTGCAGCACCGCCACCTCGTTGGGTCCCGTGATCTTGCCGTGCCCCTGGATCCTGGTGACCTGAAAGGGGAAAGGTTTGGGCTGGCTGGTCAGCTATTTGTCCTCCTCCATCAACATGGCAAAACCATATAGCCAATGCAGAAATGTAGGCTTGATTGCTCAACAAGATCAATCACTATACTTGACAGGGGTCCATCTCCATGACAAAGCAGTGGATTCTCCACTGCCTCTCTACATCACAGTGCATCTGGATGTTATTTGATAATAGTAGACATGACTACACAATGCTGGGTATCACTATGCTCTCTACGTGAATTCCAGTTGTGATCCTGGGGTGGGGGGGGGGGGGGGGGGGGGGGGGGGAGTAATATTTGAATGAGAACATGTGATCATTAGACTGTCCCTGTCAGACAGAAATGAATACTGCAGGCAAATCAAAGTTAACTTTATTGTATTCGTTTTATCTTTTAATCATGGCTATATTACAAAACCACTATAAGATTAGCACATGATCTACATTGTACATTGTACATTGTACACCTGCTCTCATTTCCATTAGTTCCAGATATACAAGAAACAGACAGAAATGTAGATACAGAAACCCCATACAGCCTATTTTTTGTCAAAAATAATCAGTGTCAAAAAGAAGTAAACTGATCCACTTTGACGATGCTTTGATGCTGCTTGTCTCTAAGCATTGGATGATACCCTCCATAGCTTCCCTATTACTTCCGAAGTCTGAGGATGATTCAAAGTGACTTACGGCATTCTGCTTGAAGAGATGTGCGATACCATTCGTCAGCGCTTTAACTGCATCAGACTTCTGTCCCATCATCTGTGGTAAGTTTAGCTTCACCTCTCCAACTGCAGTAGAAAACAGGAAAGAAGTGTTGTTTTGACCATTGCATTATATATCATTCACATAAATTATCAAAGTGATGTTCTCTCCTTACCTTAGAGCAGGGCTGCACAATAAACTATATTTTCTACTGGTCCCACCATTCTGTCGGACCAGTAGGTTCCAGTTTTTCTATTTTTTACTGGTCATTCCTGAAAAAGTCACTGGTCGGATAGTGATTTTTACTGGGTCTGGACAATCGGACCAGTGCCAGTATGCAGCGTTGCTAAGAGCCTTAAAACCTTATTACATTGTATCAGTAACAATTGTATGTCTTACGGCAGGGTGCTACATGAGCATTTGCCCGATTGCCCGGGGCCAGTGAAAATCAAATTTGGGCAAGTGTTTTTGAACAATGATACAAATGCTTGCCAGAATAGGGCAAGCAATAAATTTAAACGCCACCTTTCTTTCACTTATTCCCCTCAAAACCCCACAAAGTCAACCATACACAAGCCCAAAGATAATGGCTGTTTAGAGATGCAACACACTTAATATTTCATTTCTGCAACTTTCCAACACTTGATTTTTGAAGAAGCCCCAATGCAATGCAATGGCAACACTTGATCGGACCAAGTTTGTTACTCCATTGTGTTTATGCATGCAAAGCAATGTGTCTGTTTATTGAGATGATTGTGTTTTATTAAGCCCTTGACTAACACATGATTTTCTATATCATTTTCTTATATTTTGGACTTTCTTTGTGGGCATGTGTTTTGCAATAAATTTGAAAATCTGCTTGCCTGACCAGGCAAGTGGTGAAATAAAGTTATGCAGCACCCTGCTTAAGGCACTGTTAACAATGTTGTGCAGTATTTTTAGCTGACAATCATGTTTTCCAGTAAGTGATGCCTGAAATAAATCCAAACTCCACTGATCAGACTTGAGTGTTACATGAGTTCTCTGCTAGATACATGTTAGCACAGTTCACCTGCTGTACATAGTACAAAATGCAGAAGGTATACCCACCATCAATGCCTCTGTTCTTGAAGTCCTTGGACGTGGCCATGTGGTAGAGGTGTGAGTTATTGAGCAAAGCCTTGGATGGGATACAGCCCACATTGAGACAGGTACCTCCAAGGGTGTCATTTTTCTCCACACATGTTGTCTGTGGAAACATGAGAGCCAGTCATATGTCAAAATATCCCTTCCTTACTCCGACTATAGATGTATCTACACATGCACATGTTCCCAATAGCATGCTTTCTACAACAATGTACCAACAGACTTACAAATCTGGACAAAAACATAGAAATATATACTGTTCAAATCTTTAAAAAGAAGTTTCAAATGACATTTTGCAATCAGTGGCAGGTATTCTCTGAAGTAAAATAGCCAGTGTTTCATCTATTTGTTAGACAATGTGCCATCTAAAGTACATGTATATTAAGCTGAGAATTGCATGGAGTACATGTACATGTTACTGTTCAATCAATCAATACAATTTACATGCTTGTAATTATGTAACATGAAAAATACATGAAACTCTGAAAAATCACCCATACATGAAAAAAAAAAATCAAGTTAAATACATGTACAGTAGTAGCTGTATCATGCCTTACTACGATTTCTTTGAAGCTTCACAACAGATGTACAAATGTGTTTACTATAATAACATACAAGTAAGACTGGCTATGTCAGTCCACATATCAAAACCATCTTATTTCCTTTGCAACTGATTTACATATTGCAGTTTTTGAACACTGATTATTCAGTGTCTAAAGTAAGAGTAAGAAATCATTGGCATACATACTTGGGTGGGATTCTAACCCATGACCTGATTGCGAGACAAGCATCACATCAATGAGACTGCTGTGCTTCCACTTAATAGCCAGTGATAGCTCTTTAATATCCCTTACAAAAGTGGGTACTGCATATTTACTCAAATGAATGATTCAAACAGGTGTGATAAAAAACAACTCTGTGCAAGAATCATTAACCCACTGAGGACAGACTGATTTTCCTACAACACCCATTTCCCACAGACACTTGCCCCTGTATACTCTGGACTCGTCCTCAACAGGTTAATTTGAACATCTTAGTCGGTTTCCAAAGAAGCAGTCATTTCTCTGAAAACACAGCATGAGGGAGGAGCAACTCACTTTTAGTCCCAGCTGTGCTGCCTTGATGGCAGCCACGTAGCCACCAGGTCCAGACCCGATCACGACCAGATCCTGCTCCTCGACGGCTTCCGACAGGGACATGTGCCTCCGGTGGTGGGTCCAGGATGGGGCCACACACCTCGACAGCTTGTGGACATTGTTGACCTGCCAATGTGGAGTACAACGTACACATAAGTGCGTATATAGACCACCTCCTATCACAGCTGATACTCTGGAGGCAGATTTTTACAAATTGTATAGCAGCATCCATTACGGTAACATTAATCCTTCATGCAAAATTTTACACAAAATGGAAAGTTTATATTGGTATGGACATGCTACATTGTATTTCATTTGTACTCTGCCAATGTTATCTCTACTGCACAGCTGTAACATATAAAACTTTGACAAGGCAAGCCCACTAGGGTGCCACAATACAACAGCCTATAAAACATGTGCTGTGACTATGAGAAGAGCTACATACACACAAAATGTGTATGTAGGCTGTTGAGTCACATTTACTGTTTGTAGTTACATACAATGCATACGAGTCCACAAAGTGTCTAAGTACAGATCAGTAAACACCAACTGGCATGGAAAGAGTTCACGGATGCCTTCAATTGGTACAGAATTGCATTTAGTAGTGTTTGGTGTTGATGTCTTCTATTAGAAAAAAAAAAAGCTACCATGTACAATGTGTACTTGTAGTCATTTTCAATATTTATGACAAATCATTACCCCAATTACAGTAAGAGGGGCAATCTTCAATCCTACATGTACAGTGTAGGCCTATGTTCTCACTTCCAGTATATTTCCTAAATATGTCGTCATGTGACTATGGCATGCCTTTGTGTCTCATGTGATCTGGTCATTACATCGACAGGGAAAATGGGAAAAGTAATCATTAAGGCATCCTGTAGGTAAGGTGTCAAGTGTGTAAGACAAGCTTCTGTAAAGTCAGCCATCCAAAATTTCACTGCCAACATTTGACTTCTTGCTAGTATCCTCTTTAAGTGTGGTCAAATTTTGGCACAAGCACTTGAATTTCGGAACCAATATCGCGATACATCTAATCAGCATGTTAGCAGTAAGAATAGTGAGAGGTCTCGGTCTAGAGTAAGAACCCCAATTTTTGGCCGGCCTGCAAAATCTGGACACTTACCACTTTTTACAAGGCCGCAAAGTCTACTGTCACAACACACCCATATCACATCATTTCACATAATGGCACACTCATTCATCACAGGAAAATGCCTGAGTCACCTCCAAAAATCCATCTAAAATTCAAAATTTTGCCATCAAAAACGCAGAATTGCCGCAACTTTTCCAAAGCGTGCGCGAATTAGATCCCGTGTAAAGAATCGGGGTCGCCGAAAAAGCGCTAAAAATTGAAAAATTTCGCCGTTCTGTTGCGAGATATTTTGCTTATTGCAAGCTCAGTGTGATGGTATCCTCAAAAACACAAAAGAAAAACAAAATCTCCGTACGTGCCAATGCAGTAAATAAATGTACAGGGGCTAAATGCAAGTGCAGAGTCCCCAAAATTCGGATACGAACGGGCGCCACAACGACCCCAATGCAACCTTGCGCCAACAAGCTATGGCGCGCGCGGATTTTTCAGCGGCCTTGTCTGCGTATTGACATTGCGCGCGTGTCCAAATTTTGGGGAATTGACAAGGTGATAATATTTGGGGATTTTGTGAAATTTTATGATCTGTTTAACAAAATCGATATTGGGAATAAGTAGGTTGATATATTTACTTAACATATATTATCATAGATATAATTTTGCAGAGTATTATTTGAGTTGAATAAATTTTGCAAAAAAGCTTAAGTGTCCGAAAATTGGGCTTTTATTCTATATCTATTTTATTTTCTAGAGTCTGTAAAGTTAAACCACCTACAAATATACAATAAACTAATGTTCTGATGTGGAACAATGTCAATGTTTCTGTATTTTTTAAGATCATATCACACTATATCACAGGAGGTATAAGAGTCAAACATTAGAACATGGACTGGACTTCATAATAGATAGAACAGTCAAGTCGCTAGTCGTTAAATGGCGATAGTCTATAAATTCAGTTCTACCGATCTCAGTGAATCTAGAAATAGCATGCATATGCAGTAGGGCCCTACTGCTATAGTACTAGGCACTAGACTACAGTACACTGGTGTGGTGGGCTGCCCAGATTTAAAATGATTTGTATCTGCATCTGATCTGTGTCTTGACGTTAGACTCTATAACAGGTTAGACCAGTTCTAATTTACTTCGAAGTTCCCCTTCTGGTAATTATTTCCAACCACTGCCAATCCCGGCATTGCTAAGTCGTTTAACGTTAAAGATGGCTACAATCTTTGATATTTTCATGAAGAACTTACGGCGAGTTAGGCCCGGGCTAGACAGAAAGATCCGTCTGTCCGGAGGACTCTTTTGTATTTTGCCATTAACGCCGTCCTCCGTAGACAGACGGAAGGTTGTAGTACCCATTGCTGTGTGGATGTTCTTAACCACTGTCTCTATGGAAAATTGGGTGAGGTACCTCACCCTTCTCGATTGCGTCTAATTCACGGCCCTAGGTCGGCAAATTTAAGCTTGAATAGTTAAATCAACTATTCAAGAATAGACTACACTCACCAGATTAATGAATAATCCAATATTTCGGTCGAATTTTCAACGCAAAACACACATCAACCAGCCCGTCGCGTCGTCACGTTCAAACTGCAGAAACATACAGTATGAATCTATTAGCCAATCACATGCGAGGTAGTTTCTACGTGTTTTTTTTACTTAATAAAGTACCTCGCATGTGATTGGTTTACAGATTCAAAATGGCGTCCTACAGCTAGCGAACGGCGATGTTGCGATATGGATAAAATTTCTGCATTATAACCGCGTTACTGTGAGTATTTCGAATGCAAAATGTGAGAAATTAACCCCAAATATTGCTGCATAATGTGTCATGTCATGTCAAACTTGTTTGAATGTAAAAAAGCTGTCTGAAATTTGGTTTATCGTAACGTTTGATCTGTGCGCTACTGCCACACAGGAGCTGGCATCATTGACTTCGGTCTGTATACGGAGGGGATCCGTGAAGCCAGACGCAGTCTCCGCGGAACATTCCCCGACGGACAGATACAGACCGATCTTTCGGTCAAGGCCCGGGCCATCCTGGGTTTTAGGGTCTAGCCGAACTTACGAGCTGGCATATAGATTAGCCTAGGCCCTAGGCATGGCTTTTTCGAGAGGAGGCACATATTCAAAAGACAATAATTCGTATTTATATTATTCTTGGCAAGAATAAAAGCTTGAGATCAGAATCTAGAATTCTACGATGGGCTGTAACACAACATCCAGCCTAGCCTCACACACATGACACTCCATAAAAAGCCCCCACTGCATAGCAGCACACACAAGCCAGCCCGAGCCGGTACGTGCGGTTTGTAGTAGCTGGCCGGCGAGATATTTCATGCAGTGACCGTACACTGTGAGTTGACATAACCACTCACCAGAACAACATGCAAGGTAACTTGCATAAGACGACGGCAGCAACGTTGGAGCCGTGGGAATGTAAGAGACAGTAGGTCAAAAACAACTTGTACATAGTTTCATAGAATCAAATGAAGCTAGCCTTGGACTTTTCGAGCAAGACATTTGGATACTTACGGTAGAAATGCGCCGTCCAGCTCGTGTGACTGCTGGGAGTAGCGACATCTTGATATCTCTCGTAATATTATGCACTAGTGCGACGAGAGATGGCGCTATTATGTTTTTTTTATCTTATGACAGAGATACAGTGCGCTGCGGTTCTTATTCAGCAAGTAACTGTTACAGGCTACATCCACGGTTTTGGGGGGAAGACAAAACTGCTAGTATTCCCCCAGCTGTCTTTTCTGCCGTAAAAAGTGCATTAGAATCGTCTCATTAGCTTCATCATTATTTGATATCAACAATGATGATGCTAATCATAATGATGATTATTAGTATAACATAATTATAATGACAATATTGATAACGATGAAGATAATGATGGTTTAGTCATTTTTCTAAGTCATGGTAATATTAAAAAGGCGAATCTACCTATTTGTGACAATATAAAGAAAAATACAAAGACAATTACAAACTCTATTGTTATATTTTTAGCATAATGAAAGAACACTTGATGCACCTCTTTCAGGGAACTGCCTGCAGGGGTAATAGTATTACTCATAGGCGTACCCAGGATTTTTTAAAGGGGGGTGTTCAGTGGCGTACCGTGGGTCAAAACATGGGGGGGGGCACCTCATGGAATTGCATAACTGTACAATTAAATGCGAGCGAGCGGAGCGAGCGAGCTTGAAAATTTTGACATTTTACAGTCCCCAAACTGCCGTTTGTAGCTATATATAATAATATATGTATATATATATATATATGCTTTGGAAATTAAGGGGGTTGCACCGGGTGCAACTGCTGGCAGTTGCTGGCAGTAACATCAGGAGAAATGCATAACGATTGTTGATAATTTTGACATTTTACAGTCCCCAAACTACCGTTTGTAGCTATATTTTTTCGCTTTGGAAATTAAGGGGAGGGGGCGCACCGGGCGCAACTGCTGGCAATTACTGACAGCAACATCAGGAGAATTGCATAACGATTAAATGCGAGCGAGCGAAGCGAGCGAGCTTGAAAATTTTGACATTTTACAGTCCCCAAACTGCCGTTTGTAGCTATATTTTTTTCGCTTTGGAAATTAAGGGGAGGGGGCGCACCGGGCGCAACTGCTGGCAATTATTGACAGCAACATCAGGAGAATTGCATAACGATTAAATGCGAGCGAGCGAAGCGAGCGAGCTTGAAAATTTTGACATTTTACAGTCCAAAAACTGCCGTTTGTAGCTATATTTTTTCGCTTTGGAAATTAAGGGGAGGGGCGCACCGGGCGCAACTGCTGGCAATTATTGACAACAACATCAGGAGAATTGCATAACGGTTAAATGCGAGCGAGCGAAGCGAGCGAGCTTGAAAATTTTGACATTTTACAGTCAAAAAACTGCCGTTTGTAGCTATATTTTTTCACTTTGGAAATTAAGGGGAGGGGGCGCACCGGGCGCAACTGCTGGCAATTACTGACAGCAACATCAGGAGAATTGCATAACGATTAAATGCGAGCGAACGAAACGAGCGAGCCTGAAAATTTTGACATTTTACAATCCAAAAACTGCCGTTTGTAGCTATATTTTTTCGCTTTGGAAATTAAGGGGAGGGGGCGCACCGGGCGTAATTGCTGCTGGCAATTACTGACAGCAACATCAGGAGAATTGCATAACGATTAAATGCGAGCGAGCGAAGCGAGCGAGCTTGAAAATTTTGACATTTTACAGTCCCCAAACTGCCGTTTGTAGCTATATTTTTTCGCTTTGGAAATTCGGGGGGGGGGGGCGCACCGGGCGCAACTGCTAGCAATTACTGGCAGTAACATCAGGAGAATTGCATAACGATTAAATGCGAGCGAACGAAACGAGCGAGCCTGAAAATTTTGACATTTTACAGTCCAAAAACTGCCGTTTGTAGCTATATTTTTGCGCTTTGGAAATTAAGGGGAGGGGGGGGCGCACCGGGCGTAATTGCTGCTGGCAATTACTGACAGCAACATCAGGAGAATTGCATAACGATTAAATGCGAGCGAGCGAAGCGAGCGAGCTTGAAAATTTTGACATTTTACAGTCCCCAAACTGCCGTTTGTAGCTATATTTTTTCGCTTTGGAAATTCGTGGGGGGGGGGGCGCACCGGGCGCAACTGCTAGCAATTACTGGCAGTAACATCAGGAGAATGGCATATAACGGTTAAATGCGAGCGAGCGAGGCGAGCGATCTTAAAAATTTTGACATTTTACCGTCCAAAAACAGTCGTTTGTAGCTACATGTATATTTTTTTCGCATTGGAGGGAGGGGGCGCCCGGTGCGCCCCCTGGATCCGCCACTGGTAGTCAAGGGTGTCGGTTTATGTTCATGATTGGGGGAGGTATGACCAGCGAGGGGGCGTCGAAGTGACCAAGCGGGAGAAGGATGTCCAAAATCTGTACTTTATATAGAGCATCCCCTAATTTGTTTGTGTTTGTGAGTGTGTCTGTTTCATATAGATGGAAAAGTTAGGAAATAGCCAAGGTCAAGTCTTATTATTGGCAATGCGAGGCATTTTAATATAGACTAGTATGTATAGCAACACTGCATAATCAATGATCAAGCTTTGATAGCAAATGTGTACAACCTATCAAACATCACATTGCGCAACATTGCAGCGACTCTTTTTGCCATTCCGATATTCTGAGTCACTGCGCACATCCTGCTTGTATTCAAAATGCCAACCAGGAGTCACGCTGAATCACAATCTTTTGTCGACTCAGGGCTTTTTGAACAATGTTATACCTCTTTATTATGGTTAAAAGAAATCTTAGAAAAATATCTTTTTTTCTTGAACACTCTTTCATGTCGATTTCAAAAGCAGTTTACTAACCCTTGAATTACCATTTTCGTAGGTTTTTTTCCCCTTGTTTCTTTTTTTTACCAGCGGATTGGGGGGGGGGGGGCACGTGCCCCCCCCCCCATGCCCCCCGTAGTTACGCCACTGTTCCTAGACCTAGATATCTAGTGAATTTTAGGCGCAATAAAGTCATCCAACCACAATTTGTAGACTCACACTCAGTTATCTTTCAGTTTTAACTTTCAGTCATTGAAAAAATTCATATCTACTATTACTAAAGATTACCAAGTCCATGTGCTATTACTAATTACATTGAGTAGCAAGTAACTTGCTACTCCCAGAGCTTCCAGAGCTTGCTGCTTCCAGTAGGCTACTATACTAACTGTACTTGGTAGTCAGTGGCGTATCTAGGGAAAACGGCGCCCGGGGCAAGCGCGAAAATTGCGCCCCTAATTTCTGAAAAAGTGTTCAACCCCAACCTCATCCCGGCAGGGACTTAAAAAAAGTCCTCATGATATGCTTTTTGAAGCACTTAAGAGGGGTCTTTTGAGGGTGATTGAAATGTAATAGGCAACCCTAAATTTTGATATATTTTGGCGAGCGAGCGCAGCAAGCTAGCCGAAATTTTTTATATTTCAGCTTTATACATAACATGGAATTCTTGTCATTTTTGGTTATTAAATCTTCGAATTACAATTCTAACTATAGTGACGGCCTTATAGATAACGATTTATACCAACAGTGTCCAACCCCATCCCTGTAGGGACTTAACAAAAGTCCACATGATATGCTTTTTCAAGCACTTAGAAGGGGTCTTTTGAGGGTGATTTAAATGTAATAGATATTGAAGAATTTTGGCGAGCGAGTGCAGCGAGCGAGCCGAAAATTTTTGTATTTCAGCTTACAAAACATGGAATTCTTGTCATTTTTGGTTATTTAATCTTCGAATGACAATTCTAATCAAGATATAGTGACGGTCTTATAGATAACGATTTATACCAGCAGTGTTCAACCCCAATCCCATCCCGGTAGGGACTTAAAAAAGTCCACTTGATATGCTTTTCGAGCACTTAAAAGGGTTTTTGTGAGGGGTGATATAAAATCTGATAAATTTTGATAAATTTTGGCGAGCGAGCGCAGCGAGCGAGCCGACAATTTTTGTATTTCACCTTGCAAAACATGGAATTCTTGTCATTTTCTGGTTATTAAATCTTACAATTCTAATCAAGATATAGTGACGGCTTCATAGATAATGATTTATGCCAACAAACTAAGGACTTGGAAAAATACTCTAAATTACTACGAGTGAGTGAGCCGAAATTTTTATATTTCCACGTCATCACTACGTTTTGTTCCTCTTTTTTTTTTTTTTTTTTGATAAATTTTGGCGAGCGGGCGCAGCGAGCGAGCCGAAAATTTTTATATTTCAACGTTACAAAACATGGAATTAATGTTTTGTTTTCATCTTGTTTGATTTGGTTTTCTGCCCCCTCCCCCCCCCCCCCCCCCCCCCCCCCCATTCTCCTTCCCCCCGTCCGGGCGAGGGTTTTTTTTTTTTCTTCTTCTTCTTCTTTCTTTCTTCGTCGGTTTTTTTTTCTTCTTCTTCTTCTTTTTCTCGTTTTTTTTTCACGTGCCCCCCTTTCCCCCCCCCCCTAGATACGCCACCATGGCCACTGTTGGTAGTTGATACTACTAACTTAGCATGCAATGTGCCTATAATAGGCTGCAGCGCAGCATGCATTGTACACACATAATATTATGCATCATATACAATTTACGGTACCGCGTACGGTATAATACCGGTAAACGCTGAACATTATGCGCAATGTACGTGTATCTCCGCGATTCGGTCAGAAAGCAAAGCAGGGATCGGGAATGTCTACTGTTTGCGCGTCAGCTTCGCGCGCGGTGCGGTAACGTAGTATTAACACGTACTGTACACGAGTTCTTTAGTGCGTATATTATGTAACTCCATAATGTGTCATCGTCCACACAAACATTAAGATAAAACAAGGAAGAGAGAGAGAGAAAATGAACACAAAAGAAAGGAAAGGCGGAATTCAAAACGGAAATAAAAGCGGTAAAGACAGCTTTTGTTTCATTTGTCAACATCTAAACATTGCTGAAGAGGGGTGTTGAACAGCTCAAACACCTCCCTTTTGCCCAAGGGAGGTGTTTGAACACCGCAAACACCCCCCTTTTGGCAAAGGGGGGTGTTTGAACACCCAAAACACCCCCCCTCGGTACGCCCTTGGTATTACTTATACAGGGCTCGACACTAACGGTGGCCCGGGGCCACCAAAAATGAAAGTCGGGCCACCAAATTTCAAAAAAGGGCAAATTTGGTGGCCCGCCTCGGGCCACCAAAAGTTTTTGAAAAGTATGTCAATAAATCCGTAACTTTTTGCGCCGGAAATTAGCAGTTAAATTTGTTTAAAGGATGGATGAAAAGGACTGAATGAGTGCCCTGAGAGTGAGTGTTGCAAGTTTGTTGAAGTTTATTCATGAGTAGATATGTCCAACTTCTAATTCTTGCTATCATAAAACTTAAATATTTGACTCATTAAAGAAAAGGACTTTTAACGTTTTTTATTGTTTTTTTTTTTCGGGACACCAAATTTTTCTCTCGGGCCACCAAAAATTTGAAATTTAGGATTTTGGTGGCCCCATCGGGCCACCAAACAAAAAAGTTAGTGTCGAGCCATGCTTATAACACAAGTCAGTAATGTAATGTTCAGAACAATATTGTATTCTTTATCTGGTATGTTTGTTGTTTGCCATTTTATTCTCTGTTGTCATGTTTGATCATGTATATTGTACATAATAATCTATCTTTTCATTTTTGAAGCGCCATGAGCACTGAAAGGTGGACCTGAGCGCTATACAAGTAGCCACTATCATCATTAATAGGTCGAGGGAGTGTGTACTAAAAATAAAATCTATTTATTATAGGCACGTAATTAGTATAGGTGTTCCCATCCAATTTCGCACTGTTGTCATTCCATTTGATAGAAGGTTCATTCTCTCTCTCTCTCTCTAGTCACGTACCATACAAATATGCAGGTGTGGTTCGGATGAGAGAACGCCATTGTCTGCGGTCAGCGGCAGCTCTGGTAGCCTCTGTAATGCTTGCTCCAGTCACCTGCTTGATGTTATCAAGTCAGCTTGCTGCAGGTCTTCCTCTTTTACGTTTTCACTCAACCATTAATTCCCTGGATGATTGTTTTCTGAAGGCAGTGATGTCTGGTAGCATGGCCAAATTAATTATGTCAATTTTCTGGCCACAATATAAGCCCGTAGTTTCTTTTCCACTCCAAGCTCCTCTAGCACCCATGTATTTGTTCTTCTTTCTTTCCATGGTATCCTCAGTATCCTACGATAGCACCACATCTCAAACGAATCCAGTCTCTTCTTGTCTGCTAACCTCATTGTCCAGGATTCTGAGCCATATGATGCCAGGGCAAAGGCTGTAGATCTTAGTAGCCGGACCTTGAGGGAGGAAGGGAGTTTACTTTTCCAAAGCTTTGTCATACTCTGTACCACATTCCGGGCCATTGCTAGTCTTCGTTTAATCTCCTGTGAGCAGTCCCCTTTTGTGTCTATGATGGAGCCCAGGAACTCGAAGCTTTCCACCTCTTCAATGACATCACCATCTAGAGAAAAGACACCATCTGCAAAACTCCGTTCTCCATCTACAACCATGATCTTATTCAGCATTACCCCCGGCCCTCTCTTCACTTGCTATTTTCACTGCTCTGAGTAGATCCACCAATTCTCTTCTGTTGTTGCAAACCAGGGTGGTGTCATCTGCATACCTGAGATTTGTTTCCCGTTGGCCACCTATTGTCACTCCACCAAGGAAATCTCCCAGGGCATCTCTCATAATCCATTCAGCATAGATGCTGAAAAGCTGGGGCGATAGTATGCATCCCTGTCTGACACCTCTACCAATCTTGAACCATCCTGAGTCACCTCTGCTTGTTCGTACTGTAGACTCTTGATCTTCATACAGCTTGCTGATGAGCTTCACTATATGGCTAGGAAAACCCATTTCTCTCTTAGTGTTTCATAATTTTGCATGACAGACACAATCAAAGGCTTTACTGTAATCAATAAAGCACAGGTAGAGTGGTAAAGAGTGTCCTCGGCAATTCTCAATGATGTTTCTGATGTTGATGATATGGTCTCTCGTGCCTCTTCCTGCTCTAAAACCAGCCTGCTCTTCAGCTATCTCATTTTCCGTCTGCAGTTTCATTCTGTTGTTGATGATCTTGAGTAGTATTTTGCTGGCATGGTTTATCAAGCTAATGGTGCGGTGGTTTGAGCATGCACTCCTTTACATTTCCTTTTTTAGGTATCGGGATATTAAGACCGCTCTTCCCCAGTCCTCGGGCCATTCCACATTCTTCCAGATTCTGTCACAGAGTTTCCACAATGATGTTTATGCCTTCCTCACCAGAGGCTTTCCATAACTCGCCTGGGATATCATCCCATCCTGGTGATTTCCCATATATTCCTAATTTCTCTCATTGCTTGGCGCACTTCCTCCAATAACGGGGGTGGTTCTAACTCTTGTTCCCCCTAGGTTGCTGTTGGTGGAGTCCACTTGGGTCTTCTGCTCGTAAAGCTCATCGCAGTACTCTGCCCATCTGTTCTTTATGTCTTTGCTGTCTGTTAGGGTGGTACCATATCTATCATTGATGACATCTGACCTTGCTGATGGTTTTTGAGTAACTTCTTTGACCAGAGCATACACCCTCTTAGAATCACTCCCTGCTCTCTCCATCTTATGACATTTTCTCTCAACGAAAGCACGCTGATCAGCTCTAACTGCTTTTGACACTTCTTTGTGTTGTCTTCGCCACTCAGCCATATCCCCTCTCTTCCTATAGCATCCTGTCTCTTGTCAGCAAGTTCTAATGTTGTTCTAGATAACCATGGTTGCTTCTTCTTCTTCTTCTTTGGGATGATCTCCTTAGCTGTGCTTAACACTGCGTCTTTCATTCCTTCCCATAGTTCATTGGGAGACAGCTCTTCGTCATCAATCTGAAGAAGTGCCTGAAATCTATTGCTCACACTAACAGTGTACTGTTCCGGTATGTTGTCTACATCAAACCTTAATGGTGGTGTCTCTTTCTTCTTTGCTTTGAGCTTTAGTTTCAGCTGTGCAACCAGAAGCTGGTGGTCACTCCCACAGTCTGCACCCGGTCTTGTCCGAACACTGAGCAATGAAGAGCGTCATCTTCTTTTAACGAGGATATAGTCAATCTGGTTTTTTACATTGTCCCCGGGGCTCTTCCACGTCCAGAGTCTTCGGGGGTGCTGCTGGAAGAAAGTGTTTCCAACAATCAGATCATTAGCTTGGCAGAAATCTTCCAAACTATCTCCACGTTCATTTCTTCCTCCCAATCCATATTTTCCGATGATCTTAGACTTGGTCTCTGATTTGCCAATTTTTGCATTCCAATCTCCCATTATCACAAGAACATCTTTGTTTGGAATCTTGTCAAGAGTATCTTGGAGCTGACCATAAAAGTCTTCCATGGTTTCATCAGATGCAGTAGATGTTGGTGCATAGACCTGGATGATTGAGATGTTCATTCAATTTAGCAGAAACCCTCGTTATCGCACAGTCTGTCTTTCAAAATTGCAACTTGAGCGTTCAATTTAGCATTTCGATCAATGAAATTTGCACATGTGGCTTTCGAATTTGTAGAAAGGGTACTCAAATTGGCAGGTACTCTATACGTTCTTTCAAATTCACCATCCCCGGCCGAAATGGGTATTTGAGTCATTCAATTTTGCGAATGAGTTTAATGGGCAGACAAATTCCAAACATTCGTTCAAATTCACGTCATGTTACGTCTGTTTTGAAAAGGTGAGAACATTTAAACACGTGTAATTCAATGTGACTTTTTGTTTCATCCACACACTGTTAAGAAGTAAAAGTATCATATTTTTACCCTATATAGCTCGAGTTGGTTGTTCTGTAACGCCCCTTTTCTTTCATACAGGCCTACATGTATACCATGCAGTACTACAGATTAACTTCATCTTCTTCTTCATTTTTCTTCTTCTTCAGTCATGACAGCACAAGTTAGAATACAGACGTATATCTCAAGAAGACAGAGAAAATATTATAGAAACATTTTAGGATCATAACCATGACTAGCTTCCTAGAGTTGGTCGACACACTCGGGATAAAGCGTTCAAAGACCATAAAAAAGTTGTGGCCACATGCACTATCTTTGGACTGGGAGACTCTCGAGAACATTGGAAAAAAAAACGGTTGCCAAAATCTCTCAAATGAATACGAAAATATGAAATGTTATGATGCTTACAAAACAATAACTATGATGAAAGAAAATAAAGAAAGAACAAAGCATGAACATGTCTGCTAAATTGACTGCAGAACATGTTAAATTGGATGCCCAAAAAAACTAATTTGACTGAACAAGTGCAGCATATACGTGATCACGTGACTATATCATTCTAAATTGAATGAACAAATAATGAAATGGTGCTTGTCTTATGAATTTCAGTCAAAGAAGTGTTGATTAGAATGACGTTAGAGGTAATTTGAACGTTCCGAAATTAAATTTGAATGAAAAGATTATAAAATTGAATTACCGAACCTGTCATCTAGGTTAAATTTTGCAGTCAAAAAGGGGCCTTTACTACAATGTAAATTCAATGCAGCAATAAGGAATTGGATTGAAAGAAGTGCGAAATTGACTGGGAGAACCTATACTAGAATTATCATCATGACGAATCCATCTTATGAACATTACTTATCACTGAAAAAAAAAAATCTTGAAATATTTCTAAGTCGGTAACAAATGACATGACATTGGGTTTACGATTGATTTCATTTAATCGTCTCTTGAATACATTTGATCATATATATATATATATATAAATTATTAGTTCGTTATATTACTTGACTGATGAAGATCACAATACATGTAAACACAAGTTAGGCATCACTGCCTGATAATTGATAGTATTGCTTACATATGACTGAAATGAGAACAAGACTTATATAATGTAACAAAGCAAAGCATAGTCAACACAACAAAACAATACACAAGATAAATCTTGAGAAGCATCATGCAGCGGATGTGCAGGCAGCAGAATTATGATAAATATAACGTTGTAGCATTGATAATGAATATAACACATGAATGGAAATTGAAGGAGTGAAAAGCGCATGTAGCAAGAGAAATTTGGTGGGAATTAAGGAAAATTTGAAGTGAGAAAGGAAGGGGAAATGTGAGAAAAATGGGCAGACATTACATGATTGGAAAGACATGAAAGTACAATCAGTGAACTTTGCACACCACATTAAAAAAACAGTAACTTTATAATGAATCATACCACCTGATTTTACCACTTTAGCCAGCGATATAGGCCTGTGCGAAAAGATTCCACTCTCGTACTATGACCTTGCCATTCCTTTTTGTAAAAGTTTTACAATAACCAAATATTACATGACACTTACTCATAAAGCATTTGCTGCTGTGTCCACAAACAGACAAAAATAGGTGTAATAATTATGTGTGGAGCTATAAACCAGAACGGAAAATAGATTTTGTATATTGTTTCATCAGTTCTGATATAAGTCTATAACAAGATACTGAAATAGTATGAAAGAAGGTGAGGAGAGAAATAGAGAAAATGGAAAAAATCTATGGAGAGCAAGCAGGGGCCTGTCTTATAAAGACTTGTGATAGAACTCAATCGCAATTTTTTTGAGAGCTTCAATGCAAGTTGCGATTGATTTGGGGACTTGTGATTGATTTGAAGGCTTTATAAGACGGGGCCCAGGAGAAGTTAAGGTGCATTTCGACATTACCACCATTATAAACCAAGAGAATGATGTGTATGTCAGTTGTCAATGATTGGTGCGTATAGATGCATAGTGAGGGAATGAATAACTTCTTGTAAAAAGTAGGGAAAATGGAACAAGGAAAGAATGACAAACATTTACATATGAATATAGTATGTATAATATCATATATATTATATGACTCACGAAGGTAAAATTACAGCAAAGTAGGTTGTTGTTTTTTTTCAAATGAAAATGAGAACTAAACAAATTATACAAAAACGTATAAGTATAATCAATATAATTGGTGTATAAACGTAGCATAAAAAATAGAACGCGAAATTCAATAAAAGTGACCCATCCAAATACACGCGTCCACGGATAGAGTATAAAAGGAGATCATTTCCATACAGTACGTTGCCGATATCCTGTAATGCACTCCTTTGTTCAGAAGTGCACATCCCTCCACACGTTAAAAAAGAAAGACTTGATGATTTAACCTGATTTCAGCGGAAGGAATTAGTGAATGATAATATATACATAATCCATACACGTAAGACTGCAGGTGCAGGGCGCCTGCGAAAAGCAGTTTTGTGCAGCTGAATTATAGGTCAGCCTCACAGAATAATAAAGGATGTACTTATTTCAAAAAAAAAATGAATAAATGGAAAAACAATAAGACACCCTGCCGTGAGTAAACAGAAATGATTGTGAATCTTAAAAACACTGTTATGGAATAAAACTGTTATCTCTATTTTTTTTTTTGTACCACGTAGAGTGGACATGAATGTGTAAATTTAGAAAACAACTAATGGGTGCACGTCATGAATCCGATATCCACGAGTCATGAACTTAACAGTTATTAAACCCACGAGCCCAACACTAGACATTATAAGGCCCATGAGTCCGACACTGGAGGCAAACCAAGGGGGGGGGGGGGAGGGGTCAGGTTGCAGGTCTGAAAACCTGTGGCACCATGTATCATTAATATCATTATGGCAATTCAGAAGTGATTTGATGAAATTCCATTCCCTGTTGTCATTGGTACAACAATGCTCTATAGCTTCTACGATTAAAAAAAAAATGATACGATCACTTTTTATTTTACTCTTTGTTTTTCGGATACACAAAGGCTCTCTAAACCAACTGATTCATAATTCACTATCTAGCCCTGGTTGTAAAAAGAGTATTAGTGCAGATCCTTCTGAACCTGTAAAACGCTTTTAAAGATTTTTTTTTTTTTTGATTACTTGTGTTGACATACTGACATAGTTGGATTTCCTTGTGTCATTGATTCCTTGTATCAATGTGCAACTTTTTAACATTCGTCTTAAACTATCTTATAGTGCCTGAGCTCTCTGCTCATCCGATCATCTACTTGATGAACTTCGTTGCGATATATAGTGACTGGATAATTCATACATACGAATGATAATGACTAACCAGTGCATGTTGTAGAGGTCATAGTTACCTTATAATTGAAGAGATAATTTCGTTCTTTATCAAAAGTTAGTCAGTTTCGTAGATCGATTTTTTTTTCTTCAGAATATACATAATGCAACAAGTTTGGTTTGAAACTATGTATACATTTTTTATACTTTGTTTATTAGCCCTAAAAATTTCATCGTGCAGTCAATATGCTTTCACTTTTCTAGTATAATTACAGAGCACTTGACTAACCGCTTTCAGAAAGCAGGGGTAATAATTACTACCGTTAACATCCTATGTCAGTATCAAGTTGATCGAAATTGTAATCTTCATGAAAAATGAATATTTGTTGAATACCCTTTACATTTTCTTTATATTGTTGTCCACACATGACGTCATATAACCTCTGTAGTCTCCTCATTCAGCGGTACCAACAGGAAAACTTTAACAATTCATAACCTTTGCATTGATTGTCCGATTTTCCTCAAACTTTCACTGATGTGTTCTACTAATGTTGCTGCTTTCACCCAATCCACATTTCTCTTTGGGTTTTGGTTTCCTTTAATTGACATAATAATTCTTAATCACTGCCGCATGGCAGCTTTTCATAGCTCCAGTTTCTTACTCAGCACTAGCTGGACTGTCCGGCATCATTGCTACAACTTGAAATCGCTTATTTAAAAAAAAAAAGGGGGAGGGGGAGGTGGGCTTTAGGCTGAGAGTAGGCTTGGGCCAGGTTGTACACGTTTTCGAGAAACCCACCGAGCTCAAGGAGAACACTAATAACTGAGAGCTACGAATCGTAGCACAAGGGAGGCCCCAATCAGAACGAGGCCCACGACGACGCCGCAAGTAGATAACGACCTCGACGTGCTCGCAGCCCTCCGCGCTCCTTCTGTGTCGCCTGCCATGTGCAAACGCCTAGCCTGTGGAATTCAACAAATCCAGCGATTAGGGAAAGGAAATGATGTATACCACCATATCAACAACAACAAAGAGGCAATGCGATGATTAGAGTGATGATGATGTAGGAAATATTTCCAACTGGAACTACCTCATTATGTTTATCATTGCTATATACAAACAGTTGGACACTTTCCCTTGCGAAAAAAAAATATTTAATTTTAATATACATTAGCATAATGAATAATTGTGTTTGCACGGTGTTCGTGTGTTAATACCTGTATTAACACACGAGTCATGGAATAACCATGTTATGCAGGCAATCGTGGTGAGTTGAATTTCTCACAGAACGTCATTGCATACTCGAAGAAAATTGTTTAAACTGTCAGTATTGGAAAGACATATCATTCGCACATAATGTGCTATTCTTTATAACTTCTTTAGGCCCTGCCTCTTTTATACTTGTATACTTTGTATATTGTGCATCACCTTTTGTTCAATGACAATGTAGTGATTGAACTGGATCAATTTTTCGCACATCCCATAGGCATAATTGAGTTGGATGTTGATGAATAATGTCATAATGTATGTAATAAAAATTGCTCAAACCTAAACATGACCGACAAGGAATGACATATGAGTTTAATAATAAAAAAAGAACACCAGATATCTAAAGAATTAAAAATAGAAAGAAAGAATGTCAACAAAGTCACGTGTAAGCATATGAATTGAAAATATTTGTTTCTTTCACATTCCCCCGACAAAATAAAGCGTAATATTTTCAGAGTATTTTGAAGTTTGCTGCAATAAAGAAGGATCAAAAGACCATTCATTCTGTAATTTCATGCATATAAGATACAGACTCTGCGATGAACTAATGCAAAAAGAAAGAGATAGAGAGAGAGAGAAGAGCGAGACAAGGAAATTAAAAAAACAACAACATAAGAGAACAACCAAAATAAAATCATGAGAGTATGATAATATTCTCTGTTTTTCCGTTTAATACTCTAAATGCTGCGCATAGCAGGAATTTATTCCAGTCGCCCACCCTTCTGGCAGGTTTAACGCTTCGATAAATTTACTCAGATTTATCTTTCGACAAAATAAGACGTACAGTTGATCTTAGAGAACGTCCTTTCTAATACAGACATCAGACCTATTACAAAAAGAGAGAAACAAATCTCACCTCCTGTGACTTCACAATAGCTATCAAACCGAACACGAAGCAGCAGCAGAGGGTAACAAATATGGCGCACTGTAAGTTATCATCTGGCATCGGCTGCACTTGCCGTATGATAGTCACCCCTTGTGGTGCGGTCTGATGGAAACGTAAAACAAGCAAAAACAAACAGGTCAGTGAGGAAGATCACATGTCGACAAAAAACATCCCACCTTTTTAATTTTCACTGAGAATGTGTAATCAAAAATTGAGTGCAGGTTATAGTCGATGTCTAATTTTAAGGAATTGTAACACAACCCCAAAACAAAGCAAAACAAAGCAAAGCAAAAGATGAACGCTACTAATACGAAAACGCTCGAATCTAACAGTGTGAAGATGATTTCACACTGTGGTGTGGTTTTCACAGAGTGGTCACATAGTAATGCTTTATTTCACATTGTGATGATATTTTACACTGTGTTCACAATGTGTTCACACTGTGGTTCTCACACTGTGGGACACTGTGTTCTTGCCAGCAGGGAATATGGACTAAGCTCCGTTTAATGATTTGGAGATGTGAAGTAATGATGAGAAGCTTCAAAGGGATAAATTCTTGAGTCTTACATAAGTTCAGGTGAACATGAAAACAATATCGATATAAATCATATCAATATAAAAATATCAATGTAAAAATTTTAATGAGTTTGGTGATTTAGTATATATTAGGCAGCTGAAAAAAAAAAGTATGTATGATTTTGTTATGACCACGATGAACCAATTGTTCATAAGAAATGTATAATGTAGCAATATCTGAACTAATATGAGTGCTTCATTTATTGTTGCTGTCGGAAATTCAAGAAACACACGATGTAGCATGCTTACAACAACAGTATTCATCCCTGGTTGAACATTCATATGGGGATAGCTTGTTTGAACTGTATATTGCCCATGCACAGTGCTCGCTCCGACCGGAGCGGTGCCTGGTGCCAAAGGTACACTGGAGTAGGGAGCAGGTGGGTACGGGACTGGGTTGGTCGACCCCGGAGGATATGGCAGCTGGCTCTGCTGTGGATACGGTGCGGGCGGCTGAACGGTCGTGGATGTTGCAGGGATGGTAGCCACGCCATGCGCACCACTGGTTGCTTGCTCATAGGATGGAGGGGCTGAAATCACAGCAGTATAATTGAAAGTGGGACGGAAAATAAGGTGAGAAAGTTTACATAAAAGCATGATGAAAACTAATGACCAATAAAATTGTCTGTAAAAAGAACACATGTCATTTACAAATTACTCTTTTGTAGTCAGCTTTCTTTCTTTATACAATACATGCTGTTTCTTTCTCTATGGGCTGTGATGTCATCTCTATTGATTTGGCCTACAACGCAGAACACATTCAAGATGTAACTTTATCTAAGACCTATGCGTCTTTCTGGTCTGAAAGTAAAGAAGCTCCTATGTTATAATGTGTCACTGGTAAAGGTACAAATGTGCGAAGTTAAACTTTTTTTTTCTGAGAGCGTATACAAAATCACAAATATAGGAACAACAAGTGTTACTGGCTCTCCTTTTTTTCATATACTACAGCCTGCCACACACACTGACAGTGATCCACCGCTCATTATTTGAATTGTCATGTTGAGTGCACTGGTATACGATTTCGTACGAGGTGTCTACAGATGGGGCGCTCTATTCAACGAGGCGAAGACGGATATTTTAAGCTCCTCATGGTTCATCAAATGCGATTTTTTCCCCCTTTGCACTAGTATAGAGGCCGTTCACTGTTCATCTCATACAATTTACACCTCAGACGTCAACAGATGTGATTTACGCCGGTCTTTACAGAAACGGCAACCATTTTCCCCCTTTTTTCACGAGAGGAAAATCGTTGTACAGGCGTACGAGGAAGAGATCGATTGTTGACACGTCTTTATGTGAGTATGCCGACATACCCAAAGCAAAGAGCGTTGTAGCATATTTATATGCACATGTTTTCAGGGTATTGTTGACATTATTGCCCCCCCCCCCCCCCCCCTCTGCGGGGTTCAACTCCAAGCTATTCTCTGATGAGCTTGTTTCGAGAATTGTAGCGTGCCAAGAGTTGACACGGTTGAGATCCCCACAGCAATCAAACTTCGCGAATAAATCTTCTTATGGAAAAAAAAATCTCTCGTGGTGAACAGAAATTAGTCTATCTTGAATAGGACCATGCATCTGACAAGTATGTAACTTTCTAAATGTTACTTCAGTTCACCCAGTGTCTTGTTCTTCCCTATTATCCGAGGAACAATGAGCTGGATCTTTTTAAAGACCACTCAGAATTGCTATTACCACCTGCACTTACCCACAACAGTAGTCGATTATGTTCCTTTTGTATAAAAATGTTTCTGACAAGTTTTTGACGTACCAATAAATGGTATGGCATATAATTGTGTCGATATAATTGTTCAGCTCAGGTGTTACATGAAGATGATGTTACAGTTGGAATATGTCTGAGGTGGGACTAAACAGCTTGCAGAAGACTTAAGAAAAATGTTTATAAATATCATATGATTCATATTTTGATGAAGTATAGTGATTATGTACAGACCAACAGGCATGTACAGAGGTCAACATACATTTAATTGGACGGGTCATTTAAATGAATTATCTGTGCTTTTCACATTTTCAGGAAGTCTCATAAACCAAAACTTCTTCTCTAGTGCATCTTTGGAAGAAGCGAGTAACTTTATTGATAAATGTTGTTTCAGAATGTCACAACTAAATTCATACAATTGCAGACATCGAATGTACACTTGTAGTCTTCTCACACTTGTAGTCATCTCAGCGTCTTCATAAGATTTCCTTCATATTTGAACTTGAATTTGCTTTTTTTGTTTTGGTTTTTTTGTTTGTTTGTTTTTTGTAAGACAAGACAAAACGGCTGGATAACCCATATTCAACTACTGGTCTTTCACGGGTACCAGTTGTACACTTGTACTTTATTGTGTGTATTTGGGGCAATGGACCACTGTATAGCGTTGATAAGCGTCTGCACTTTGCGATGAATGAATGAAGTGTGCGTGGGTTTTCTCTGGTTGTCCCTGATAAAAGCCAGTTACTTGAATGCAATATTGTGTTGTACTCTGAGAAAATTAACTTTTCAAGTTTTCCAGGCTTTACACATCAGTTTCATGCATGCAGATTTCTTTTTGTTTCTGCTTATTTATTCACTTCTTCTAAATATTCCCAACACAAGAGTAATGGACAGGTGTCAAAATCAAAGAGTGCTATGGGACTGAGCCGTGAGTCGTAAATTACGAATTGATGATCTGTGTCCAAGCCGCGGTTGCAGACCAATATCATTAATTGAACGCAAAAACAGTGATACACACGCATGATCGATATATTTGTTACCCACGCCGATGAAAATCGGCAGGGGGTTGTTTCAATATATATTTTACTTTGCAGCTCCTTCCGATCTTCACGATAATTCCTTGCTTTGGAAGCTGTGTCAACTTAACAAAACATATACCAGCATAAAGTAGTAATATTCAGATGAGACATCGCTTGGCGTTAGCCTGGTTTTGGTAGCTTTTCAATACATTGCACGAGAAGATACTGAGAAATATGATTCTAATCATAAATCAAGCAGGCATTGTCAATGAGGCACTTCCGTTTCGGCAGTCTCCATAACGTGGCAAAGAGACAATGCCTTGTCTATGCAAACATTCCCATTGTCTCAAATTTCCTCCGGCTTACGTTAGTTAGTGTTCACCATTTGCTAATAATTGAGCTGTTATTTTCGCGTACAGATATTTTCGCGAATGAGTTGGTTACGGACATTTTCGCGAGATATTGATTTCGCGATTAATGACACTGAGGTAAAACAAGGTTATCGTATAAGAGCACTGATGTCTGTCACCTCGAGATATTTTCGGGTGTTGTTTAATTCGCGATTCATCAGTGATTGGCGAAATTCGCGAAAAGTATACCCTCGCGAAAATAACAGCTTATAGGAATATACAGCGAAGTTTGTTTTGTGTATGGATGGAGAAGCAGTAGTCAGTGCGCTGTCCAACACAGTTGAATTTAGATGCTAGTACCACCGCCTCTCTTCATTTTGTTGTGAAATGAGCAACGTGCTGATAAAAGTTATTATAGTCAATAACAAATCTCACATGATAGTATGTGTATAACTCTAAGAATTTGAGAGAAGTCGTGATAATTCTTACTCACAATAACGAACTAGGTGTAAGAGGTTTTATCGAAGAGCTTACCTGACATGTTTGACAGAGAAACTGTCGATACCTCTCTGACAGAGTGTACAGTACACCAGAATTTAAAAGTTTTTGTACAGCGCAACAGTTCCTGTTTCTCTGCTCTTGGTGGTGTTTGCGCTAAAGCAGGAAGTCGACATGAACTTCACGTTTAGTAATACGTTTCATGCAATGAAACCAGACCCGGAGCATATTGCACATTAAAGATTAATACCAACGGGTTTTCCCGACCTTTGAATGCGTTCGCTCATCCATCAGCAGACGTATTTGCACAATATTCGAGTGATCATTGAGAAGTCTTTGTATTAGTGAGAGAGGGAAAGAGAAACCTGGTATTAGGGCTAGATTTTTGTTTGTTAGTGCGTGCGTGTGCGCGTGTGCGTGTGTCAAACCGCACACAATCGTTTTCAGGTATTT
This sequence comes from Diadema antillarum, assembly GCF_040938485.1. Lineage (NCBI taxonomy): Eukaryota > Metazoa > Echinodermata > Echinoidea > Diadematoida > Diadematidae > Diadema > Diadema antillarum. The sequence continues at coordinate 2,706,531 of NW_027271028.1, forward strand.
TTATTATTCTATTGAAGTGTCTGCAGGCAGTTGTTAGCTTTATCTGTTTCACAATTTCTAAACTGGAAGGTAATCAAGAGTTATAGAATTAAGACTTAATTGTTAATTGAGAGCAGTATACAACAAGAGAAAAGTATATTTCACCTTCGATATTTTCCGCTGACATTTTACCTAGGAGGATTTTATCATTGTCATTTTCCTCAGTTTTTACCTGTGACAATTTTAACCTCCGAGACTTATCATATATATATATATATATATATATATATATATATATATACCTAAGACGTTCATACATATCATGTACGCCTAACATTTTCCTCGACATTTTCACAATTTACATTTTTACCCCAAACCGATTTTTCATATTATACACTTATTACATTAAAACCTCATAAGACAGTCATAATCTGATTTGTGTGTGTGTGTGTGTTGTGGTGTGTAGTAACGTAAACATTAAACATGACACTTCCAGCCCCATTTTCCTTAAGAATTGTGTTGTAACTGTCTTTTTCCTGTATTATTATGTTAGCATTATCAATACGTTTTATATGTCATGTTATACGAAGATATACTGGACAATCAGCTCTAATGCTGTGGTGAGAAGACAGTTCGATGCCTATTCAAAATATCATGCCCAAAACTTTCGCTTGACTGACATTTGTAATCATTTTATCACAGCGATATACAACTGCAATTTGCTGCAGTAAAAGCCTGTTAAACTTGACCTAATGTTGTCAGTGTGCCACCGCAATTAGTTCAGAGCAATTTCGATTTCAGTAACGGTCTCTTTATTTTGATGTACACAGAGTCCTTTGACTTTACCAGTATAAACGTTCTAAATGGAATAATCTTTATTCTCTTCCTAAAACAGAAGTCAGGTATTTAAGTGAAAACTGTGATCCTTACCTGACATGGTTGCCAAAAACCGTCGATACCTTTCTTACAGAGTAGACAATGCAATCAAGAAGTCATCGCGCAGAGCAAATAGCTGCTTTTTGATTTGGGTGCCTGAGCTGAAGCAAGAACCGTCGGAAACATGTAACTTAATTAATAAGTGGTGCTTTAAAAAAAAAAGGGGGGGGGGCATGCCCCAATGCCCAAATGTTGAAATACAGGTCTGCTAAACTTTGAACGTCGTATTTGCTCGTCCACAAGCAGTATGTTGAATGACGTCAAACATTTTTGTTTTTCCGCTGGGTGTGTGCGTTTGTGCGTCTGTGTATGAGTAAGATGAACTGAAATGTGTGTGTGTGTGTGTGTGTGTGTGTGTGTGTGTGTGTGTGTGTGGATTTGCCCTTTTAGAGGGAAAGCCAGTATGAGAACAAAGTGTTGAATCTTCAAATTTGTCTAACCATCGGTTTGTTTGCTAGTTTCCATTCTTGAAAATATTCGCCTTCTTGGGGCTGCTTTGTGTTGATAAGAAGGGACGTACATTCATCTCTGTATCACGCATATTACGTATAATGTAGATTTTTACAACCCATATTCCAACATATCAGCTGCTTTACCAGTATTTAACATCAATTTCAAAATCGAAATTAGTATATCGTCTTAGAAAATAATAGAACATTTTATTATGTACCAAGTGTTACTCTTCTCAACGATTATAAAACTCACAAAAAGTAAGGCTTATGTTATTCCATATCGTCCCATTTACAAATTGACGAGTCTTTTACAAATATGAATTCGATAAAGGTATTTTATTGAGGCATTCGTGTCTCACACTCACAAGACTGAAATCGTAAAAGAGACAATAAGATTACGAAACAAGTATTCATACAAAAGAAACACGTAAAATACAGACATTATTAAACGAGGTCTTACGACAGAACATGTTGGCCTATTACAGACTGGGCAAGCAGTAAGCATTACGTCATCATAACAAAAACACAGGTGACAATGGTTCGGTATTCACTCTCTCCCCCTCTTTCAACACCTCTCTCACACGACCTTTCGCTCTTTGTCTCTTTCACACGCTCTTTCTCTCATGTTCTTCCATATACACACCACTACGCTCACATGCATATTGGTACATTATCAGTCCTGGTGATTTCCTACTCTCGTTACACACCAGTTTGCAAGTAATCACGCACGTAGGGCCTACACAGTCATGATTATCAAAGCCTTACTGGTCAATGAGATTCTTCTCCGGAGATATGCACAATGTACCTATTGAATTATATCGCATTTAACTAATTACAGGGAATTATAATGTGCACTTAGTATTTCTGTACAAAAAAAAAAAAAGGTTAAAAAACAGCAAAACATACTCCAAACAATGTATTGGTATAGTTGGGTATAGATAAACAGAGGAATAGGGAAAGAGGGCCATTGGAGAGAGAGGGAGATAGAGACAAAGCTGGGTAAGCGGAAGAAACGGAGGAGAGGATTAAAAAGAAGGAAGGAGGAAGAAGGTGTAAGACAACAAAGCGCCGAGTGAGCGGGATATATGCGAGAACCAAGGGAGGTCAAGTGAGAAAGTGAAATGGAAACATCGACTGCAGCAAGTATTACGCAGTGCTGCATGGCACGTGACACCTATACATTGTGTATCATTATAAACAACTTATCCAACATTCACAATAACATGTAAAATTAACACTTTCATAAGTGTAAGCCACAAACTCTACACACATTATACCACTTTATGCAAAAGATATCATCAATGTGGTATGAATAAGAAGGAATAAGAGAGATCAAGTTAATGAACTTAAAAGTTGATCAAAGCAACATGAAACTCATCTGAATACAACATACATCATTATGTTGGGTAAGCTAATATATTCTTCTTTTCGTAAAGTGAATGCGCGCAGTTTAAATGTGATTAACATTGCGTTTAAAAATACAGCCAGACTGTCAATTAACAAACACTGTTCTAACTGACATTATGAATTGTGATATCAAAAAGCCGGGTAAACGGAAGGAACGTGGGGAAGATAACAAAAAAGGAAAGGAGAGGGAAGGTATATAATGACAAAAAATCCGAGTGAGCCGACTATGTGAGGAGGGGAAATATAATTATTGATTGTAACATATATGCAATGGCATATAAAAACGGGGTCTTCCCACGAGACCAACACCCACGAGTCATGCGGTCCACGAGACCAACGTCAAAAACAGATCCATGAGTCATACAGCCCACGAGTTTTACGGCTCACAAGTCATACAGTCACATGAGTTCGACATTACGCAGAAAAGGCTCATGAGACAGACACTACGCCAAGAACGCCCATGAGACCGACACTAATACGCAATAAAGGTTTACGAGACCTCGTACACAAAAGAGGCTCACGAGACCGACACTGGTTAGTAAAAAACAAGCAAACAAACAAACAAACAAACGAAACACGAAACCGACACTAGGCAAGGAAGGCTCCCGAGACCAACACTAGGCAAAGAAAGCCCACGAGACCGACACTAGACAAAGAAGGCCTACTAGGCAAAGAAGGCCCACGAGACCGACACTATATGCAAAGAAGGCTCACGAGTCCGACAGGATGAACAGTGCCATCTGCATGTCAATTACAACTATGTATCTTTACAGGGTGTTCCATGAAGGGGAAAATTACATACAGGCGGGTGTAATTTCGTCACGCTATTGAGCGAGAGATAATAACTAATTGAAGGGCACCATCTACATGTCAACGACATCAATTAGGAATTTTTACACGTGTGACTTTTAGGAGACAGTTCTGTCACGCTACGGGGAGCGACATTGTTACCATTTAAAAAAAAAAATAAAATTGTACCCTTCTTGCGACCTCAACCCCCCCCCCCCCAACAAAAACAAACAAGCAATACACAATATGAATAAAAGAGGACACGAAGAACGATGCATCGTTTCATTTTAGATCTTTCATGATGCCACAGTGCTAATTTTGATAGGCTTACCCAATTTCTAGTCAGAAGATGGACGGAATGTACATTTTCCCCTTTTCTCTCTTGCTTCACTAGTTAAGTAGGCCTTACTGGATATCCTACCCGCTAAGACGTTATAGAGTTCAATTTGTAATTTTCTCTGTAACTAGAATGTATGACATTCAAAGGATGAGACGTTTTGTATCGCAGCGATTCACCTCGATTTGTGGCTTGTGTTTGTAAAATTATTCTCCTCAAAACGGTACATTTTTCATGAAATAGAATAGCTGTTTTCATAAATGCATCTTCTTATTGCGAATCCTTAACGCTACCTTAAAATACGATGACGTTGTTTTCTGTGAGTTTATACTAAATCAACACCTTCGCAGATGACGCCCCCTCCAGATCATGTGAAGCAGGTGTGCACTATACAGCATTGACGATTTTGTGAAATATTTCCTTGTAAACTTCACTTCACAGCTGAATATTTTTCTAGTTTGTTGATCTGAATGTCCACGTCGTTTTATTTTTTCCCCGAATAAGTGAATTAATTGCGGAAAGGGAAACGACGGTGTTCTAGCATATTTTTAAATTAATGTGGAAAGACCTGATGCACACTTTTGCTGAATTTTGTTTTTTGTTTTTTCACAAACACTCACACACGTAAACACAATTTAAAATCTTGAACATTTCAGGGGGTGAGTGTGGGCAACTGTCGGGTAGCACCCTAGCAACTCTCCTTTTCCATCTCTCAGATCTTCCTTATGCCATTATCTGGGCACCCTATACAATTAATTTGTCTACAGGTGGCGCTGTTAAACCTGTCGGTCCAGAGCGGCCTTCAAAGGCTCTGTGTCAGTCTTGTGGGCCTTCTTTGCCTAATGTCTGTCTCGTGAACCTTATAAGCGTAATGTCGGTCTCGTGGGCTTTGTTTGCAGAGTGTCGGTTTCGTGAGCCTTTGGTGCGTAGTGTCGAACTCATGGGCTATATAACTCGTGGGCTTATTTTACTTGATGTCGAACTCGTGGGCTGTATAACTACAGTGGGCTGTATGACTTGTGAGCTGTATGACTCGTGGGCTGTATGACTTGTGAGCTGTATGACTCATGGGCTGTATGACTCGTGGGTGTCGGTCTCGTAACGTGCATCCAAATGATCAGCGCTGTAGAGGTCAAAATATTGGCAGTTTCTTTCAAAGTTGATCATGACACCATTGCATGAAATCCTATCATTTCTTCCTCACAAACTTAAGCATACAAGGAGTCAATGAAGTGAAACACTTACCTTTCAAATTTCAAATTCATTCATTCTCTCCATCTCTACATCAATAACATATGTGACCGTGCACCTCAAAACGAACATAAAGTCGCACACACTGATTATGCGTGAGGACTGAAAATATAAAGTAAAGTGGGTCAACCTGGCCGAACTTGACTTTTTCGTATTTTCCGAAAGAGCGGGTCTTCTTTTACAGAGTGCTAAAATTTGGTATCATAAAACGGGCAGGAAAGTGTGTGTTTTAGCAGTTTATCTCGAACATTTTCGGTAGAATAGTGTGATTAGCTGTGTCTTTAGAATCCCTTTTTCATTTCTGAAAAACCTTGTCCACACTCTTCACTTTCACCTCTAATAACTTTTTTTAAAGGATAGTGCTACTGCTTTGAAAGTTGGCATTTATTATGGACAGAATGTGTTCAATGAGGCATGCTAAATTTCAGTTTAATCTGATAATCTCTTCATTGTTGTTACTCTGGTGGTTTACTTCCTGTTATTTTGTCCCATTCATCGCACAGCCAGCACGGTTTGGTACAGATTAAGCGCTTGAATAGACACTGTACTTCAGAGCCTCTTTTCTCAGTTCACACTTTTCCTGACTTTGTGCTTTCTTTCCAATATTTAGATAGGTTAGGAGAGTCCATTTGATTTGAGTTATACATCATTTTAAAGCTTAAAGTTTACTCTTTCAGAATAATATAGTCTTACCTAACAATTCATGTCTGGCGACTTTTTGTTTGTTTTGAGGTGCAGGGTCACATATAAGCACAATGTGAGTGAAAAAAAAGAAATATCAATATAGAGTAACTTTATATGTATATATATATATATATATATATATATATATATATATATATATATATATATTATATAATGTATATATATATTGAAGAAGTGACAGTCAGGTGATAAACATATATTGGAGGATGGAAAATGGAAACTCATTAAAAGCAAAGCGTGTAGATCGTGTGTCCAAACAGTTACAGTAAACAAGATATATTATATACAAGAACGAAACAAAAATACATGGTCATCAAAACCAATAGGCCTACATATCGCTTAATCAACTGACCAAATTTAACATACATGTGTAGTTATACATTCAAGGATATATAGTCAAACCTGTCTATAGCGGCCGCCCAAGGGAAGCAAGAAAAGTGGCCGCTATAGACAGGTTGGTGGCCATTTTGAATTTCAATACTTGCAATTTATATATAATAGCAGAAAATACCGCATGTCATTCTTATAAATAACAAGCAGATAAGTTTGCATGTGCAGCTATAATGGAGATTTTTGTTGCACAACTCACCTCATTTCTTTCTTTTTTCTTTGTCAGTCGTGTCTGTGTGATTGTGACTGAGCTAGGACTCGGTAGAATTCATGCAATGAACGTAACAGACATCGTATTCATGTCTAATTTAACGGCTCAGCTAGTTTTTTGGCCGCTATCAGCAAGTAGATATTCACCAAGGGATACAAAACGAATGGCCGCTATATAAAGGGTCCATAATACAGCAATATCAGTGGCCGCTGTAAGCAGGTGGCCGCTAAGACAGGTTTGACTGTATATCATTTTTTGATGGAAACTCACATCAGTACCTGGCAGTGTACCATGTGTACAATGGGACTAAATGCAGACCCTCCAGAAACCTTGGTCATCGTCACTTTGAATCAGACTCTAGGGAATTAGCTACAAGATTCGTAATGGTAGATTAAGCGGGGTCATGCCAGTAGATCGACACCCACAAGTCATAGAGATCATGAGTTCGACACTAGGTAAAAACAGCCCACGAGCCAAACAGATTCAACACGTTGGCCTTGTTAGCTTCAACTTCAACTTCAACTTCAACTTTATTTTCATTTCCATTAAATGATAAATTATGTACAATGCATAAACATAACATATTTGTAACATTAAAAAAAAAACGTACATGTGATCACGAGTAACAACATAAATTCATTTTCAAGTTATATACATATGCAAAATACAAGGATTGGAATGGGAATAGAGGGTCCCACTAAAAGGCAAAGCTTGTATAAGATATGGGACCCTCGGAAAATACACACCGCAAAAACATCTGTGTTAGATTTAACACCATGGGTGTTAAATCTAACACCGATCAAGTGTCAATAGATTACCACACCCGGCCCACAGGTGTAGAAAGTATGTTGTGATGGTGTCGAAAAGTGTTCACTTGGCACTACGTGGTGTTAATTTGACTAGCTGGTGATATTTTGACACTGCGCTGGTGTTAATTCAACAATGACACCGCATGGTGTTGATTTGATATTGCTGGTGTTAATGTCAATGGTATAACACCCGTCCAGCTTCAATACGAGACCATGCTCTGCTCAGAGCAACTGGTGTTACTATGTTGTAAATGTGTTCATACCCTATTTTTCAAAAATCAAGTACTTTATCGGAAAATTCTTGATCTTCTTGTTGCAATTCAAAATCAACAAGAAGAATAATAACTAAGAAACTATTCAAAATACAATTTTATAAATGTATTTTTAAATGACACCCGTTGGTGTTAATCTAACACCATAACTGAGTACCGGAAATTTGACACAGCTTTGAGTTTCGATTTAACACCGGACTTTTTGTAGTGCTGCATAAGAGAACAAATAATGACTTATTGAAACTACAAACATTATATGAAACAAATCAAAGAAACCAATGTCAACTGACTTGAAATCAACTTAGGAAGAAAAAAAGAAAAAAGAGGAAAACGAAGAAACATTGGAAAAAATGAAACGACAACAAGCGCCATCGTGGACACAAGCAGACTTGATTTCATGATGTAAGTGTAATGATAGGACGCCCCCTGGATTGATATTGCGAAGTCTTATCATTACAATACATCATGAAATCCAGTCTGCTTGTGTCCACGATTGCTGAGTGTCTATGACTCGGGAGCTGTATAACTCATGGGCTGTAAGACTTGTGATCTGTATGATTCGTGGGCTGGTTGACAACTGAATACATCAAATAAACTTTATTGAATAAGCTGAGACCTGAAGCATTTTAAGAGAATTTAAAAAGAACTTTGATTAAGTTGCGCATAATGACACAAGCAACTAATGGTACAAGTTCCAATCAATATAGTCCTACTCCAGGATTTTTGTATCATGCAGATCTGCTTTGTAATTTGCATAAGTGCTCATTTTGATACTTATACGGTGTATACCTAATCGAGTGTACCTTCAATTTGGAAATGATAGCTAGTGTCATTTGCTTCTCCTGAAGTAACACCTCCATAATTAATAAGTGATTCACTAGTATAATATGTCACAGCCGTCGCAGCAATGTAACTCCTATAAAATGCTTTTGTGCCCTCAGAACGTAAATGAAACTATATACATGTACGTTTTCAGTTTTTCGTTTTAGTTACCACTAATTTTCATCTTGCAGTCAACCGATGAGTACTTAAGATCATTTGCAATCCTCCTTTCTGTAGAAGAAAACAAAATAAAAATTACTTGAAATGAATTGAAGTGAATTGTAACTTTATTGACATATTTCATTATCACTGCTTTTCATAGCTCCAATTTGATATTCTACACTGGCTATAGACGATGCCATACTTTTTAGTGTTGTCGGACCTTAAAATTTACTTATTAAAGGAAAAAATGAGCTTAGAATAGATTTGGGCCAAGTTGTATATTCAGGTTAAATCAGGAGTTGTCCAAGAGCCCGTGGTGTTCACAGAGAACATTAGTATAACAGGTTCGGTGTACTAATGTCAGCGGTAAAAAATGTCAGGGGTCGGTAAAAATGTCAGAGGTAAAAATGTCAGAAGTAAAAATGTCAAAGGTAAAAATGTCAGAGGTTTAAATGTCAGAAGTAGAAATGTCAGAGGTCAGAGTCGACGGCCAATATGTTGATAGTGTTCAACAACCATGACAATGGGTTGCTCGAGTATCTTGTCTGGCTTTATTCATGCTTTCGCAGATCAGTTTCCAGTCAGTAGTCGGCGATTATAGTGGGCGACCGGTTTTCGCTTATGTGTGACCATACAGCTAGTTGTATTTTGATAGCACTTTTTATGAGAGCTAATAATATAATTCATTAAATGATTTTAATGATTCAGATAGGGTGATCGATCCACAGGTCACGACCTATAAAGAAGTATGATGGATGGCAAATAATGCATTTAGTCTATAATCTATGATTTAATTGTGCTTCCGCTTATCAAACGCCTTCCATAAATCCCTAAAACATTCTAGCATGTGTTGTTCGTAAGTAATTTGAATCTTACTGTCTAATAGTTGGACCTATGCCAGATCGGGACGATGATTTTTTTTTCCGGAACCGCTTTAGTGAAAAGCATATTCGGGGTTTGCAAAAAGTGATCGGGTCTATTATTCATTATTTGTAGTATTTTGAAATGCTAGGCAAGATACAAATAGGTCGATAGTTGCTAATTTCATGAGGGTCACCTTTTTGAGAACAGGGGTGACTTCTGCAATTTTGCCACCCTTATACATGACACGTGCAACAAAACCTTTTCCGCGTGTTTTCTCACGCATGTATTTTTTTTTTCGTTTTAATGGCAATAATAACGTACATCATTTGACATTTAGGTCACGGTTTATTCACTCCTATCTCATAATAACCCGATGGATATGTTTCGGATATACCAGAAAGAGGCCAGGTGAGGCGATACGCATTCTACCTAAGTGAGGAAAACGAGGGAAATATTTTGTAGAATATGTACGTCCTGGTCGAGAAGGAATGCAGTTTTTATTCTGGACATTTTTTTTTTTGTCCATGCTCCATTTGCAATAGTTTAGAGATGTTGTGGGGGGGGGGGGGTGGGTGGGTGATTTGGTCCTTTCCATTAAAACGCAAAGGGTATCCGCGAGAAAAAAAAAATGCAGGAAAGTGTAGGGGAGACCAGGGAGAAATGGGGCCCTTTTGCATCATCATGAAAGATTTCTTGTAACTTTTAAAATACTTTGTCAAGCTCTAGGTCATGATCATAATTATGTATAGATTCTGAAGTTTATAGTAGAGTATTTAGTGATACCCCTATATATATTAGACATTTTGACATTTTTACTTCTGACATTTTTACCTCTGACATTTTACCTCCGACATTTTCACCTTTGACATTTTTAACTCTGACATTTTTACCACTGACATTTTTACTTCTGACGTTTTTACTTCTGACATTTTTTACTTGGCACCGTATAACAATGCAGCTACGTATCGATATACGAGGATTGTGATGCCGGCTACAATTGCAACTAAGCCCACAACGACGCCACACGTAGTACACACCTTAGACGTCCTAACAGCCTTCTTCGCTCCTTCTGTGTCGCCTTCCCTGTGCAAACGCCTTGCCTGTGGAGTTCAACAAATCCAGCGATTTACGGGAGGGGATGATAGGTTAGGGAATAAAAGACACTGTGAACAAATAAAGTAGTGACCTTGAAACGATTGAAATGATGATGATGTATGGAGGATGAGGAGGAAATATTTGTAGTGGAAATTACTTTGTGTCCGTCATAGCTAACCCTTTGGAAATTTTCTCTTGAAAAGGGGAGACACCCATGATACTGTAGGGTGTATTCGCGTGTTCTCGAATATGTATTTATCTGTATAATATCAGTTCTTGCATTCATGGAATAATGAAGTCTTGCAAGCTGTCGCAGTAACTGAACGTTTTGATTTTCCATGGCATATAGGAAGAAAAATGTTTCAATTTGGTCAATATGATATTTAATGGGAAATACATTTAATATTTACACGTATATACATACACTCTAAATCTTGGAGGCTTACTTCTGTACTTCTTTAAACTTTAATACATTGTATCGTGTAACGCCTTTTACTTATTGGAAATAAACGTGAACTTATAGTAACTGAACTTGAATAATTTCTTACACATCTCACAGGAGTAGTTGATTTGCTTGTTGGCGCATAATACTGTTGCAATACAATTTTCTCAATTCCAACACGTCTGGCAGGAAATAAAAAGGCACAACGAGAGCTGATAAATTGCAGCAAATACAGAAGAACAAACTAAATGAAATATTAGCGAGCGTATTTCCCCCTTCTTCTTTTTGGTTTATCTCTCAAAATGGGATGCATAATGTACAGGCATTCACTCCAGGTTCTGGCACTACTACTAAAAGCTTTGATACATTCACTCAGATTTATCTTTTGGCATATAATAAGAAAGACTTATAGTTGAACAGACTTATGGAAGTTCTTTCTGATATAGACATAAAATCATTAAAATAACGCCATAATCTCACCTCCCGAGACTTCACAATAGCTAACAATCCAAACACGAAGCAGCAGCAAAAGGTGACAGTTATGGCGCACTGTAAGTTATCATCTGGCATCGGCTTCACTCGCCGTATAAGAGTCACCCCTTGTGATGTGGTCTGATAAATGAAAAAAAAATAGAAAAATGAAAAGCAATAAAGAAAATACAGTAAGGAAGATCACATGTAGATAAGGCGTAAAAAAACAACGTACCTTTTATAATTAAAAATTGTGTGTTTCATAAATTGAGCTCAGGTTTTGAGAGATGTCGACATTAAAAGGATATGTAACACAATCCCCCTACCCCCTCCCCAGGAAAAAAGAAAAAAGAAAAATATAAGCTAAATGCTATACGTACTTTGCATCAAAGAACTATAGTTCCGTTCAACACGATTAGAGACGTGAAGTGAGAACGAAAAGTTTCTGAGGAATTAATTGATGAGTCTTTCATGACTTCACTTAAACATGTAACCGATGAATGTTACCATATCTAATTGTTTGCTGATCAAGTACATGAGTTGATCGAAAGAAAAAGGGATATGTATTTTTGTGTTTGACCGCATTTGAACGATTGGCTTCTTGCTCATGAGAAATGCACGATGTATCAGTACCGACACTCTCAATTTCAGGGCTGTGTTGCTGCGTGAAGTAACACGCTTACAATAACGGCATCCGTCCCTGGTGGAATATGCATATTCTCATGGCTCGTTGGAACTGTGTATTGCACATGAGCGGTGCTTGTTCCGACAGGACCTTGGCTTGGTGTCAAAGGCATGGTGGGGTCTGGAGCAGATGGGTACGGGGCTAGTTTCTCCGACCCCGAAGGATATGGTAACTGGCCATGTTGTTGATATGGTGGGGGAGGCTGAACAGTCGAAGATGTTGCAGGGATGGTAGCCACATCACCATCAATCACTTGATCATAGGATGGCGGGGCTGAATAGGCCGAAGCATAGAAAGCTGGAGAGGAATAACATGAGGAAATTACACAACTATGTTGTAAAGATTGATGAGCAATACTCATTTCTGTGAAAAATGATAATAATGATAAAATGAAATGACTGCACCTATTTTACAAGTAACTGATTTGAGGGCGCTACTCTCTTTCCTTATATTACTTTGGTACGTACATTTGGTGTATTTCATTTCTATTGATTAGATCTAGAATGGAGAAAAAATCAAGACGAAACCTTATCCAAACATTAACGTCTTAAGAAAAGAGTTTTAAAAAATTGAAATGGAAATGGGTATTGTTGGTAAGAGTTTTATTCGGACGTGACATCTTGTCTTTCAAATAGCAATATTTACACATCATTAAGACGTCTTTGTATGACCACCTCGACGTCAGACAAACTTTACAAATATGACGTCTTCCATTTGAGCCCAAATACGTCTTTTTGACGTCAGTCCATTTTCTTTGTTTATTTACGTCAAAAAGACGACAAATGGGTGACGCCTTTTTAACGTCACAAGAATTACGTATTTCTTATGTCTTCATACATATCATGCTGAAGTAAATTTCAGTATATTCCCATAAGATTGGCGTTCCGTTTGGTTAGAGTTGGAATGTGATATAAACAAATAAAACACAACATGGGGAGAACGACAAACATGAAAAATAAATTATAGCGCTCGGCTGTAAACCTCTTTCTTTAAAATCAGATTTTCTCATTATTTCATATGGCTGACTGTACTTATCATAAATTTCGGCAGTGTTTAGATGTCAATAATAATATATGAATAGTTGTATGGGTGGCTTTTTTTAGAGTGAAAATAATTATCCTATATCATTATATGAACATTATTGTGTACTTTTTTTACTTGCTGCACGAAAATATACTGCGAAAAATCCATTCTGGTGCTGTGGAAAGCAAACAGAAAGAAAATAAAATCCCGTGCCCCAGATTTTCAGGTGACTATAACATTAGCATGGATCATTACTTATCACTAATCACAGCAATGTACTGTATATTTTCAACAGGAGAGCGTTTATTTTTTTTTTACCAAAAGTTGTCAGTGTGCCACCCCGACATTTTGAGGGCAAGTTCAATTGTACGAACCGTCTTTACGTACGAAATGTTAACATAATTCGTCGACGAAATGGTCATTTTTTCGACGGAATGACTGATTTCGTAACGAAATAGGCCGTGTGGCACTTGGCTCCCGCCTCATATACAAACTACTACGGTTGTTAACCATGGACAAAGATTGTACCACCTTCGTGAATTCGGGCCTATGAATCAATAGACTTTAGAGAGAGTCTTCGTGTCATGCAGTATAGACATGTCCTGTAACAACTCATGTCGATCACGTGTGTCAACGAAAAGTAACTGCCAATAAACCAGCAGTTTGCCCGGAAATACGCTCTTCCATTAGCTGCGCCCTAAGCATGCACTTGAACTCCATGTGGTTCGGTGTAAAAATGGCAGAGGTAAAAATGGCAGGGGTAAAAATGGCAGGGGTAAAAATGGCAGAGGTAAAAATGGCAGAGGTAAAAATGGCAGAGGTAAAAATGGCAGAGGTAAAAATGGCAGGGGTAAAAATGGCAGAGGTAAAAATGGCAGAGGTAAAATGGCAGAGGTAAAAATGGCAGAGGTAAAAATGGCAGGGGTAAAAATGGCAGAGGTAAAAATGGCAGAGGTAAAAATGGCAGAGGTAAAAATGGCAGGGGTAAAAATGGCAGGGGTAAAAATGGCAGAGGTAAAAATGGCAGAGGTAAAAATGGCAGAGGTAAAAATGGCAGAGGTAAAAATGGCAGAGGTAAAAATGGCAGAGGTAAAAACGGCAGAGGTAAAAATGGCAGAGGTAAAAATGGCAGCGGTAAAAATGGCAGAGGTAAAGTTGTCAGTGGTCGAAATGTCAGTGGTCAAAATGCTAGAGATAAAAAATACCATTGATAAAAATTTAGTCGTTTAAATGCAAGAGGACGAGGTAAAAGTGACAGAGATTTGTTTTTCTTCATGTTTCTGACACCTTTCACGCAATACGCGCTTTTCGTGCCTTCTCCTGAAATAAAGCACGGGGGAGACCGGGGAGAAATATGGGACACTCATAACTTGAAAAATACTCGGCCAGTCAACAATCCAATTATATCAGTAAAAAGATGAGCCTCGGTACACCTAAAAATGGACATATTAACCATTATACAGCTCTACAGGTATCTTGTCAGTAAAATATAAAACTTACTTTAGATCTGGTAGGTCCTATACTATGTTAATAAGTATTTTGAAAAGTGTGCAAACTTCTGAAAATAAAATTGCTTGATAACAGACATGCAAGTATGAAAAATTGGCAGGGATCTGTTACTGTTTCTGTTACCACTGGGAGAAATTTAAAAGGGCAGTGTTACATTTCTCGCCGCGGCACATGTAAAGAGAGTCCTGCAGAGCTTCAGCGATCCCTGTGTAAATTGAATCGCGATCATAGGCGGTGATTTCAATCTACCTGGATGGGGTTGGATTGAATTTTCTTACTGTTGTTGTATAACGAGGGAACAGCGTCATTTTCGGTGGCTGAATCTACCAATCTTTAGCAACACACCATGTTGATAACATAATGGAATCTGACTTTGGAGCAACAGCTAAGTTTGAAAGGCATCAAACATTTACATTTTTTTTTTCGCCTGCGGATTCATTCAACAATGATTGAAAGAAATCCCATGGCAAACTGTCAGTTTTTACTCTCACTAGAACAGTTTATTGCTAAAGTTCGTCTCCAGTTTTAATAGGCATAAGTTTGAAAAGTGACTACAAAGTGTTCATTAAACTTCGAGATATTTGTTTTTGCGCCATGTGATACTTGAACAATGTGATAAAATATTTTGCAAGAGCTTATTTGTTTTTGCGCCATGTGATACTTGAACAATGTAATAGAATATTTTGCAAGAGCTTGCTTATGTCTGCCGATACATCTGCTGTAGTTTATTTTTCGCGTTTTGTATTTTTACTTCTACATTATGTCGTGATCAGGCCTTGTGAGATAAATAGGCTCCTACGAAACCTGAATGTGAGAAAATGATATTGAACAGGTGAAAAATTAGCGGTTTGCTTCGACTATGTCTCCTTCACTTTTTTACACTATTCAGTTCAAAAAATAGAAAGTAATGACAATATACTAGCCTGGACGTGAGCGGAATTCGTTTGTGTAAGAGCGTGTATGTGAGAGTATGTATATCTGCGTACATGTTTATACCAAAAGTGGGTTCGTGTAAGTGTGTGTGTCTGTGAGTGTGTGTGTGTGTGTGTGTGAGTGTGTGTGTGTGTGTGTGTGTGTGTGTGTGCGTGTGTGTGTGTGTGTGTGTGTGTGTGTGATATCTTCATTGGGCGAAACAACGTAGGATTATACTGTTTAAGGGCTTTGCAGCATTTTTGGAACCCCCTTATAATGATAAATAATCATAATCATAATCATGATAATAATACTGAATAATGAAAATAATTTCCCATAGGCCTACTAGGCTCTTAGCTGGTTTATTATTTCTCTGCACACAGATAGATTACGCCACTGCACTTGAATCAAACTCAGATTAATGAGAGTGCTCTAATCTTTTTAAAACATAATTAAATCAATATTCTTCAAATCTGCAATTTGGATTTGTTAATTCGAGAAATACAGTTTGCTCTGACTAGGATATCATTCAAGACCTCTTCATACGTTTATATCTGACGAAATCGCTCTCATTACTTCTGACATTTTACTTCTGCCATTTTTACCTCTGCCATTTTTACCTCTGCCATTTTTACCTCTGCCATTTTTACCCCTGCCATTTTTACCTTTGCCATTTTTACCTCTGCCATTTTTACCTCTGCCATTTTTATCTCTGCCATTTTTACCTCTGCCATTTTTATCTCTGCCATTTTTACCTCTGCCATTTTTACCCCTGCCATTTTTACCCCTGCCATTTTTACCTCTGCCATTTTTACCTCTGCCATTTTTGCCTCTGCCATTTTTACCTCTGCCATTTTTACCTCCGCCATTTTTACCTCTGCCATTTTTACCTCTGCCATTTTTACCTCTGCCATTTTTACCCCTGCCATTTTCATCTCTGCCATTTTTACCTCTGCCATTTTTACCTCTGCCATTTTTACCTGGCACCCTCCAGGTTGCATCTCTCTCATCGTGCTCGTGAATTGCCTGAATGTATCTGCACCTTATATAACTAACTCTCTTCCACAACTCCCTTCGGAAAATCTGTCTATTGGGGGCTTATTCCCGCTCGACTAACATCCTACAAAACCCCCGGTAGTCAGCTCGCCCATTTTCCCGCAACAAATCTTTACTAAAATCTCTCACCAAAACTGTAGTCTGGTACATAATCGAATGTGAAGGCTGCGACTCTTACCTGACATGATTGCCAGAAACCGTCGATAGCTTTCTGACAAAGTAGACAGTCCAAAAGCTTTGAATACAATTAAGAAGTCTTCGTAAAAAAACAACTTTGAGCTGCTTTTTGAATACGTGAGCTAAAGCAGGAAGTGAGTGAAGCAAATCAAACAAGAGTGAATGTATACTCGGGGAGACATGACGTGACATGCACGCCCTATACCTTTTCAAAGGCACGCCAAGTTCTCACGCCCAATATTGTTATACAAGTTTGCTAAACTTTGAACATCATAAAATTGCTCGAGCGCAAGCAGTATTTGTACAAAATATTGAGCAACGTCCAACTTTTTTTTTCCCATTATGTGTGCATATGTGTGCGTCTGTGTCTGTGTGTGGCTTCGGCTGTTGAGAGAGAGAGAGAAAGGTGAGATGAGAACAAATCTGTTGAAATTTTTTCTAACAATCAGCTTATTTGCTAGTTTCAATTCTTCTGTATGTTTGTCTTCTTTGGACTTCTTTCAGAGTTAGAAAAGGGACATTCCTCTATGTGTTAATACGCATGTGACGTAATGGCAACTCAATTTAGAATATAGTGTTTGTTGCATGCTTTATCTTCATTGAACATCAATTTTTAATCCGAAGCGATCTAGGCATGAGTTTTCTTCAATTTGTCTCCCTCTGTATAAGCGAAATGTGTAAGATAGCAACTGATGATTCATGTTTTTCGCCAAACTCGTCATAAAAAAAAAAGGAACCAGGGGGAATCGAACTTTTTTTTTTCATCGTCGAACCTCCATATATCGTTATCTCTGTCGTTGTGCTAGTCTTGCTTCCTGTCGTGTTGTCGCTGTCCCAGTCTCGTTTTACGTCTGTTTGTTTATGAAATAATGTTTATGTTGTTTTCTACAGCATGTATCTTTTCCTTTTTTTCATCTGACTTTTTGTGGACTTCTTATTTTCTCCCCAATTCTTTTAAACAATTTTTTTTTGTCCTAATTGTTGTTGTTTTTTGTTCCAAACCTTTTTCTTGTTGTTTTGATGCCGATATTTACCAATATTTTCATTGATTTTTTTTTCTTTCTTTGACGAGGGGCCCACACTGTACAAGCATTGTCTTTTCAATGGGTCCCTCCGTTTTTCGCAAAGTGCATATTGATATGTCTTTTTTTTTTACTTCAGTCCCATTATTGCGTATCTTTACTGTAAGTTTACAGTTATTGTTTACTCTGTTCAATCGACATTGTTTTGTTCACATAGTGATTTCTATCACTGAAGAAAGTGAGATGTATATTATGTTGTTCTTATTGTAGAAAAAAAGGAAATTAATTTGAATTGAATTGAATTGAACCTGTCATCGTCTGCTTTCCGGGCAGCCATAATACCACTGGTCCCTGTTTGCCGGCAGTGACACGATATAGGTCATATAACTCGGAACAAATACCCAAGCTCCGAATTGTTACGTTAAGTAATCCAATGCCGACAAGGCATATTAATAAAAGCAAGAGATTATACCTCAATCTTCGTCCCTCTGCTCAATAATTTCTTGCTTTCAGAAGCAATCTATTTCTCCATATCGTCTAAGAAATAGTACATTTATCATGTATAACAAGCATCACTTTGCAACAACGATCGTACACGTGACTCTCTCTCACTCTCTCTCAAAAAAGTTTTTAAAAATTAATCTTAAAGGTATGATTTTTAATAGGGATATTGGTGTAGTTTAGTAGATTCCAAATGTCATTCCAAATTGATATGGACCCTAACTATAATCTTATCTTTTTTGATTGCTGTTTTGTATTGAGGTGGTCTTGGTGTTTGATCGAGCTTACTGTTCTTTAGGCAGAGGCATTGTCAATAATCGTTTTAATGAAAGGGACTTCTTCCTTTTCATGAGGACAGTTACCAGAAAATCGCTAAAAACAAACAAACAAACAAACAAAGAAACAAAGAAACAAAGAAACCAAAACGTTTCAAATGATACGATTGAAGTGTGACCACACGTCTTCTCCTTCCTTCATATTTGTTGGTTCATGCATGTGTCTCGGTGGTGTAGAACCGTCAAATGAGTACTAGAAATTGAACCATAAAATCCTGATAGGAAAATTCCTACGGTATCCAGGGAAGAATTGAGTTCCCATGTGGGATATCGCTCGTATTATATTTGTCACTAGTTGTTGTTTTATTAATTCGCTCAAAATGTCGCAGCTCTCTGCTCATATGATGGCATTTACTTGATGAATTAAGCGATAGTGATTAAACGATTTGAACATATCCTTTCTCGAGTGATTGATCATGTATATAGGTGTCTGCTGCCTGAGATTTTGTCCCATTGGTGGAAGCAAAGTTTTCTGCTTTATCCTTAATACGACAACCCACCGAAGTGTATCTGATAAATCTGACTTGTGTTTGTCGACCATCAGGTTAGTGTCAGACATGCCGGGCGTTATCCCATGATGAAAAATCGTCCGGTGTAGGATCACTCGCGATATGTCTAACACTGACCCTAAAGTGGACCAACATAAGTCGGATTCATCAGACTGCGATCCGATACACTTGGGTGGGTGGCCGGGAGCCACAAACTGATGTGCGTTCGACCGATTGGAAGAAATTTCTGTGGAGTGGGGTATAATAAGACGCAGAAAGCAGCATCTCGTTCATGTTCATGTGTTACAACATGATTTCATCAAAAGTATTTACAGTATTATGTTCTGCGTGATTCACTTCAGGTACTTGTACAGTACCCCAGACCCTGCGCAGCGGCCATGCATACTAGTACATTCATTTCTCAATTCACTATTCCTGATATTATGCAATGGGCCTACCACTGTCTGTGGTAATGCCCGAATTTCATGCAACCACATTAGTCATCCGTCTATATATTTCAATCTTAAAATGTACGTTCGTTTTTAAAAAAAGAATATCATAAAAAGAATACTGATTGAAATCGGGCTTGCATTTGAACATTGAAAACACAAAAGGCAAAATAATTCCTTTATTCAATCAGTTATTCATTTATATTCCATCTCCAACAAAACAATCATGTAAATACTATTCTTTTTAACAGAAGATGAATGCGTGTATTGACATGACAATTATGATAATTGAAATTCATTAGTATGCCATTGATAAGGAAGGTGAAAAGAAAAGCGACGGAAACATTTTGAAAAAACAAGTATGTTAATACTAAGAGATGGGAAGGAATACTAAAAACAGCCGTGCTTGTAGGTTGCGTTCAAACATAATTAAAGACATTGAAGACATTGGCCTGCTATTTCTACCAAAGAAAAACTACATTCTAAAAGCGAATTACATGAACTAAGTGTGCGAACTTAACTAGCCTTAAACAAACACCACGACTAATCCTATCACAAGTCGCTGTCATGCAGAAAAGAAAATAGTAAAAAAAAGAGAGGAAGATTAGGAAGAGAAAAACACAATGATATATGTCTATGACCGATCATATATCTCATGATATATAGCTTTAACACCTACAGTAAATCCAAGAAAAACGCTCATAAAATCCGGGAGAAATATCTAAAACATACACTATTGGAGTGACGCCTTTGATATGTCAATAAGCCATACGATATTTTTAATACTTCTATACATCATAGAAAACATTTTGACTTCTCACTCTTGACCAATTTGTATTGTTCCTCCAAGCATTGTTTATGCAGTTACCTGGCTGGAAGAACAAAAAAATCATACTAAAATAAAATGAACCTAAGTGTATCTACATAGACCTGGATTTGACTTTGATATCAGTAACAGGGAAGATAAAAGAGGTTGAATTGTTTAATTTCAAGAAATTTGATGGCCTCCATGAAAAACAAAATGTATGAGCTTAGGGTAAATAAGGGGAAATGAGCAAAAAGTAAGGTGTAAGCAAGTAAAAAGAGAAGAGAGCAAGATAAATAGAGAGCGAGATGAAGAAATTAAAGGGATGATGTGATATTGGTGGAGATGACGAATTTGCTTGTAACTTTTTGCGAGATACAAAAAAAAAGAAAAACACTTATGAAATAATATAGATCATATCATTCTAAGAGGAATTCAAAGTTTATCAGATGAAAATCGGTTTTAGAATGACTGAGACATTAAAAAAAATAAAGTAAAACAAAGCAATCTTAATAAAAGGCGGGTCCCACCTGTTATTAGGATAGCTCTGTTGTGGATATCTCAGCCATTTTAAAACCACTTTTTCATCAAATAAACGTAGAATCCTCTTGGAATTACTTTCTCTTTCATATTTCATAAAGGGCTTCTCATTGTCTCACCAAAAAATGTTAGAAACCTGAAATCAGGTCTCAACAACAACTATACGATCCGTTTAAGGTGCATTTAATCATGATGTGTTAATTTATGGAAAAAGAACTGTGTGTCTGCAGTTGTCAGTTATTAGTGCATAAAAATGAAGGAATGACTACTTGTAGGGTAGAGAAAATGGAACAAGTAAAAAATGGCATAAATATGTGTACACATAAATTTATTTATATATATTTATGAACATACGAACAGAACATACAACATACATGATGCAGCAGCTTGGTTTGAAATTGTGTATGGTATGTTTTCAGTTCAGTTGTTAATCAACATTAATTTTCATTGTGCAGTCAATCGATATGTACTGCAGGATAGATTTTGATCTTCCTTATTATGTTCTTCAGAAGAAAAATGTTACCAAATTACTTGAAATAAACTGAATCGAATTCAATTGTAATTTTATTGACATAATTCATTATTAATGTTTTTCATAGCGCCAATTTTATACACCGCTAGACTGTATACCATATATCATTCTTGTCGCATGTTGAAGTTATGTATGTATATGTATATATATATATATATATATATATATATATATATATATATACATATATATATATGCTGAGAATAGATTTGGGTCAAGTTGTATACTACTTAGTTGTCGACAAGCCCGTCGTGTTCAAAGAGAACACTAATAACTCAGAGCTACGAATCGCAGCAAGATGGAGCCCACAACTAAAACGATGCACACGACGACACCTAATTTAGAACACGCCCGAGACGTGCTCGCTGCCTTGTTCGCTCCGTCTGTGTCGCCTTCCATGTATAAACGCCTAGCCTGTGGAGTTCCACAAATTTGTGGGGAGGAGATGATGATAAAGAAAAAAAAAACATTGTGAACGAAAAGAGTGATAAGCTTGAGTCGACTGGACTGATGGTGATGTACGAAGGAGGAGGAAATATTTCTAATGTAAAGTACTTTGTGTCTGTCATTGCTAAACCGATGGGATTTTTCTCTTGAAAAAAAAAATGATGTAGTACCCATGATAACCTTTGTACGCGCGTTTTCGAGTGCGAATATCTATCAATGTCTATACGTTTGCCATCAGTACAGACTGTACATGGATTCATTGAATAATGAAGTCATGTAAGCAATAGTGGTAACGGAACGTTTTGACTTTTCCCGCAGAGTACCACTGGAAGGAAACTGTTTAAATTCAGTAATGTTGCAATAATCAGAAATACATAAAATCGTACTTACACTTTATATCTTGTACTACTTTCACCTTCTGTACTCTATTATACTTGCATACTTTGTATCGTGTAAGGCCCTTTGTTCGATAAACGTAAAGTGATTGAAGAACTGAGATAATTTCTAGCAAATCCCAAAGGCGTAGTTGACTTGGTTGTTGAAGATTAATGCAGTCGTAATACGATTTGCTCAGGTCCAACATAACTGACAGGAATGACATTGGAAAGGCACAATGTGACAAATAAAATATTCCTTTTTTGTTTGTTTGTTTATCACTCCAATATTGTGATGCATAATGTATATTAATTCATTCCAGTCGCCCACCGTTCTAGCATTCCTGACGCTTCGATAAATCTACTCCTGTTTATGTTTCAGCATTAGAAAAGTATGTAGTTGAACAGGTTCCGGGGGAAATCCGTTTTAATGTAGACATAAGACCATTTAAAAACAACAACAACAATAATAATATTACTAATAAAAATTCATAGATTTTATTTTTAAAAAAAGCTTACCTCTTGAGACTTCACGACAGCTATCAGACCAAACAAGAAGCAGCAGCAAACGGTAACAACTATGGCGCACTGTAAGTTATCATTTGGCATCGGCTGCACTTGCCTTATGATTGTCGTCCCTTCCGGCGTGGTCTAATAATGCAAAACAAGCAAAACAACCAAAAAAAAAGGAGAAGAAGAAGAAGAAATGTAGGCCGGTGACAAAGACCACATGAATACAGAGCGTCAATAACACCGCATCATTTTGATTTCTAAAGAATGAGTAATTATTGAATTGAGCTCAGCTTACAACAGATAACTATATAGCAGAAAGAACGCAACCCCCACCCCCGGCGTAAAAATTAACGCTACGTACTCTGAATCAAGGAATTATTACGGAATTGGTTCTCTTTAATACTGTTGGAGAGATGAAGAAATTACACGAAGTTTCGGAGGAATTTTTGGAAACAAAATCAATACAAACATATCTACTTGATTCGCTGATCTAGCACATAAGTTGATTGAAATAAAAAGGGTTACGTTTCTTATGTATTATTGCGTTTGACCGCGATTAAACAATATTGCCTTCCCAATTACCTTATTCATGACAAATGGCCGATTCGGTATGTGAATCAAAGGTTTATATGTTGCTGCGTAAAGTAATATGCTTACAATTACAATGTCCTTCGCTCCAGGTGGAATATTCATATGAGCATGACTCGTTTGAACTGTATGCTGCACGTGAGCAGTGTTAGTTCCGACAGGCATGGTGGTGGGGTATGGAGCAGGTGGGTACGGGACTGGTTTCTCGGACCCCGAAGGATATGGCAACTGGCCATGTTGTGGATTCGGGACTGGTGGCTGAACAGTCATGGATGTCGCAGTGATAGTAGCCACACCACCATCACTCACTTCGTCATAGGACGGCGGGGCTGAATTCGGGAAGCCGGGCATGAAATAAAATGAGAAACTTCTATGTAAGTTTGAAAAGAAAAATAAACTAATGACCAGTTGAAAAAAAAAAAAATCTGTATAAAGTTACTTTTGTAAAATGAGAAAGAATTACCTTATTTTTAGTGAACCTTTTTTTTTAGATTTAAAATAGGACTAAATAACTCAACATGAATTTATATGCAATCTCTATTGATTAGGTCTTGTTGTACATGTTAGAACTACAATGGAAAACAATTCTGAGATTCAACCTTATCCAAAGGGAGAGTGGCACGAATGGAATTATAAGAAAGAAAAAGGAAGAGAGAAAAAAATAAAAAGCCGCTTAAACAGTGTTTTAAGATATTCAATTCAGTGAAATTCAAATTCTATGTCATTTTTCGAAAAGAACATAGACATTTCACTTTCTTTGGTAACAGAGAGTAAGGTTTCATAAGCAAAACAAAGTAAACTGAGAAAAGTAAAAAATAATTGCGAACCTCATAGTAATTATACGTTGCAGGAAAACTGAAATGATGAAAATGAAAGTATCATAATCAAACTTCGAAAAACGGAGGGACCCACTAAAAATGCAGATATTGGAAGTATTCATTGTACCGAACTTTTGATGACGAAAAGAATGTATGTTTTTGGTATAGGAGGCAAATCGTTGTGACACGATTGACCAAAAACAACAACAAAACCAGACTGTTGATACCTCTCTTATAGAGTAGACAGTTAATTTTTTTTTTAAAGATCATAATAAAAACTAAAAAGTTTTCAATCTGACCGGTTTTCCCGTTACTCTGATCAGGGTCCATGCTCTGATGCTTTATGATGTTTGACATTAATCAGGAACTTCAGTCAATTTTGATAACGCCCGGGACAGGCAAAAATTTACAAAGTAGGCTCAAATTCCCTGTCATATATCAGACCGGAGTCCACCATTATAGATGTGCTTATTTCCCAATCCATCCTGCTCCCTTATCAGCAAGCAATATTTGAACAAAATTTCGCCTTTTTTTTTTTCATTTTGTACTTGTGCGCATGTGATTGAGACTTTTATTCTTTTCTTGAAACTGTAAATCTATCCAACAATTACTGTTTTCATTTCTGCTTCTTGAAGATCATTCCTTTTATTTTCTTGATCGAAATGCATTTCTTTTCTTTTTCTTAGGCCGAATAAAAATCAAAGAAACCTACGATTTATGCACACAAACCTTCTCTCTCTCTCTCTCTCTTTTTTAGTAGTATAGTTGACTTATCTATTTAACATCACAAGCAATGTCAGGCCATCATTAAAATCTGCATTTCCAGTCTCAGAATGACGATTGTAGTCCGTGTCGATACTACTTTATACTAGATCACAATGTGATGAAGAGAGAGTGAAAAAGGAATTGGGTCATATATGAAATAACGGCATGATCATATGTCCGTATAACAGTGTACAGTATGTCAAAAAAAAAATTACAATCAGATTTTCGCATTGATAACACCCAATATTATGATTAAACTGTCCAAACGCTACTTCAAGGTCTTAAAATATAACATCTTAGCTCTATTTTGCAGAAAATCCTATTCAATTTGGTTAAGCGGTCACAGAGAAATGTGGATTGTTGTAAAGCATGTCATGAGTCTGATTCTTCCAAGTTTAGCACTTCGATGCTCCTGTGTGTGAATACAATAGACAAAACTTGGAGGGAAGAGATTCCTGACATCCTCTACAAAATTCCTCATTTCTCTTTGACCACTGAAGTAAATCGAATGGGGTTTTCTGTATGATGTGGGCAATGACTTATAGTTTCATACCCTGAATTTGTATTTAGATTGATTCCCTATTTTCAAAGATATCAGTGCGGAGCTCCCGTTGTATTTTTTTTAGGGGGGGGGACATACGGTATAATGGCACTATTGTTCTTTGTCTTATAAAATTTGTATCTTTTTGATTCGCATTATGGATTATCATTCTGTGTCAAAAACTTAGACAATGTCTTTCTGAAATCCCGTTACCCTATCTTCTTATAGGCCATCCTTTCCTGCCGATCAATCTTGTTACTGTCAGGCACCTGATGTGCCGCGCAGGAAATCAATGAGAAGTTATTAATCAGCTCATAGGTTCAGAAGGCTCAGAAGTGCTAAGAAATTATTTCCTCTTTAACAAAATACCTTACTGTTGTCTACCTGCTAACACGATGGACATCAAACATTAGCCTATACTGATCATGATCATGTTTGCTTGGGTAATCAATCAGACCAGTGGGTACCGAACTTCGTCCTGCGAGATGTTCTGTACATATTGCGCTGAGGTAAATTTGAGTATATTTTCATATTTCCATGGTATTTTCTTTTCCTATTTTGTCAGAGGCAAGGTGTGAAATATGTATTCTATACAGCGAATTACACCCTAAAACGGAGAAAAGGCAAAAAATATGTAAGTATATACCCCAATCAAAACTTATCCTATTGATAATGACATGGTTGACCATCATTGTCTGCTAATTATGCAATGATCAGCAGTCAATAGCCAAATTGTTAAATTTTAATTAATCTCAAACTTAAAGATTGATGGAGTTAAATACAGTCTTTCTGTCATATATGAATAATCAAAATGTTAATGATAATAAATTGAAGGATAATGATGATAATTATAATAATAATGATAGTGATAATTATCATAATTGTAATAATGCATGGTGGTTATAATCCGCCGATTCTACATGTTTCCTCCAAAATATGCAGCAATTACTTTTTTTTCTTGTGTCACATTTCAACCTTCTGTTGTAGGTTTTTTGTTTTCTTGATCATTGCACGAAGGATCCTGGAAAAAGGAATCCACTGTTGAATCAAGCCGATAAAGTTGATAATGCTCCTCGTGTGCAACGAGAAAATGCCGTCTGCCTGTCGTAGCAAAAAAAAAAAATATATTCACCTTATTGAAAATATGAATTTGACTGCTCTATTGTAAAACCCCGAGTTGACTAAGAGTGCGCAATTTAGATTTTAGTATTCGTTTCTTTTATTCTTAGCAAGATAAGTAATTTGTTAAGGGAAGTCAATATCCATAGATTTATCATCTAAGTGATATGTATACACGCTTTAAAACTAAGTAAAGTAATAATAATTCCCTCTACAAATATCAAGCTGAATGAATAAATTGTCATTTTCTGACTAACACTATAGTTTCCTGAAAAGCTGTGACTCTTACCTGACATGATTGACGAAAGCCGTTGATATCTCTGACAAAATGGACAAGTCCAAAAGCTTTGTAATGTTGTCAAGAAGTCATTCAATAGAGTGAATATTCCGGTTGATCTGCTTTTGGAGTGCCCGACACTGAGCAGGAAGAAGAGTGCCGTAATAAAAATCAAAAATGAACTCGAGCAACATGTAACTCACAAATTTATAGTTCCATCAAAACACGGAAAAGGCGTGGTGAGCAAATGGCTTTATTTTAACATGCAGGTTTGCCACAATTTGAACATACTGTTTTGCTCACCCCTGCCTGAAGTGTTTCCGCATGAACACCTGACGAATGTAAATTATGTCCAATCAGGAACCCTTGTGTCTTTATGCACGTGTGTGTATGTGTAGAGTGAATGTGTGTGTGAGTTTTATTGGCTTGTGTGTATGCTTTTTATCGTTGCGAAGGGACGTCGCAGTGAGGGCAAATTTTGTTTGAACTTCGAATTTGTCTAACCATTGGTTTGTTTGTTGATTCCTTCTTCTTTTTTTCTCCGAAATTTTGGTCGCAGAAAAAAGGGACATTCCCTTTGCGTTTAAACAATCTCTCTTTTTCTTCTTTCTTTCTTTTTTTGGTATGACCTATGTAATCTACATTTTTGGCCAAGTATGCACCCTGTTACTAATATAATTCATTATATGAAGATCTTTTTTGATACGATAATCATAAAAAGCTGATACCATAAGATCGGAGTATTGTCGAAAGTTCGTGTCGCTATTTCTGCACATGACGCAGTATATACTGAGGAAATAATACATGTACGTAATACCCAAAAATACTGTCCACATGATACCATTATTCCAGTTTCTTCTACATCTTTTATATTTTCTATCTTGTTTTATCGTTTAGGTGTATGAGTCACTTCAAAAAACATTATTTATAAACTCACACATTGGATTTTACCTGAAATCATAAGTATGAGCTTCTTTGTTAAGCAATGTTTCTGATCGTGCGAATGTGTTGATGTCCTCATTGAGTGCTGTTCGTAATTCCGAAGGTTCGTTATTCCGCAGGTCTGCATGTTATTCCGAAGGTTCGTTAATCCGAAACACACAAATTCCCTATACCTAGAGGTTCGTTAATCCGGAAATGAAAAAGGGTTCGTTAATCCGAACATTTGTGGCGTTATTCCAAAGGTTCGTTATTCCGAAGGTTCGTTAATCCGAAAATGAAATATGGTTCGCTATTCCGAAGGCTCGTTTATCCGAAAATGAAATAGGGCTCGTTATTCCGAAGGTTCGTTAATCTGAAAATGAAATTGGGTTCGCTATTCCGAAAGTTCGTTGATCCGACATGATTTAGGGTCCGTAACGAACATTCATTTTCGGATTAATGAACCTTCGGAATAACAAACCTCATCACATTTTCGGATTAACGAACCTTCGGAATAACGAATCTTCGGAACAACGAACCTTCAGAATAACGAATCTTCAGACTAAAGAACCTTCGGAATAACGAACCTTCGGAATAACGGCTTGTGCCGAAAGGGTGGGTTGGGTGGTGGCGCGTCGCGTTAATGGGAACACCACCCTTCGTCCAAAGCCCCCCCCGGTTTTGCCGAAAGGGTGCGTTGGGAGCGTTAGGCGCGTTAGTTCAGATAACGCTACCAAACGGCACAACCGGGGGGCGTTTCACCGAATATACGCGTTGTGATAAGGTGGCCAAGGTTAAATAATGATTTTCAAATATTTTTTTTTTTTTACTGAACGTCTTTTCAAAAAGTTGTTAAGTTATTTTCTCATCTGAAAAAAACTACAGAATTGATATGAATTTTTTTTCTCCAGTAAAATTTCATATTACATACACAATTTAAAAAAAATCACATTTACGAAACTATCAGTAAAGTTCCACATGCAACTGGCGCGCGCGCGACGATATCGTGATTCGATGATGCATGCATATTTGCCTGCATGGTACGTGCTAGTTGGTGCTGCTGCCGTGACGGTCAACAGAGCTGAGCAGAATGCCTTATTGTACCTCCACTTTCGATGCGATATACATATAACTCTCTTTATTTATTCATCTTCCTGGTGAGTTCAGTAAGTACTCCGGATATTATTGTATTTTCTGCTTGTACTGTCATGCTCACTCAAGCTGTAGGACCTACGTGCAGG
This sequence comes from Diadema antillarum, assembly GCF_040938485.1. NCBI lineage: Eukaryota > Metazoa > Echinodermata > Echinoidea > Diadematoida > Diadematidae > Diadema > Diadema antillarum. The sequence continues at coordinate 2,735,563 of NW_027271028.1, forward strand.
GAGGGAGTAATCTAGACTCAATTCGTTAGTACTCGAAACCTTACCGCTGTAAACTGTAGGTACATATTATGTAGTGTGGTATATAAACGGTCATAGGTTCTACTAGGTCTATACGTAAAATTGAAGCACATGAAATAGGTGTGGGTGTGTGTGACTTCATTAACACCTAAGTTTTATAGTACAGAAAGGTATTTCTTATTTTTATGCCTCCGCCGTCGCCACGAAGTGGTGCCGGAGGCATTATGTTTTCGGGTTGTCTGTCCGTCCTTCCGTCCGTCCGTCCGTCCGTCCTTCTGTCCGTAATGAATTTTGTGGACAGCGTAACTAAAAAACCTTTTGAGGTATCCTATTACCTAATGAAACTTGGGGGGTGTTTCACAAAGCCGTTCTTAAAGTTAAGAAGGACTTAAGTGCGACTGGTAATCAGTCCTTGTGTGCTGTATACCTAGATTCTCAATAATTCAGCACAAGAACTGATCACCAATCGCACTTAAGTCCTTCTTAACTTAAGAACGGCTTTGTGAAACACCCCCTTGGCATGTATGTGTATCAGGGGGTGAAGGTGTGCCTATCAACTTTTGGGTGCACATGCTGAAGGTCAAAGGTCTAAAGGTTATGGTCAAATACATAAAATTTCACTATTTCCACCATATCTATGCAATGCCTGAAGATATTTTCTTAAAACTTAGTGTATACATGCAATACCCAATTAAGATTCTCTGGTGAAAGTTTGCAGTCATGAGGTCAAAGGTCAAGTAAAAATAGTAAAGCTTCACTTTTTTCTCCGTAACTTAGAAATTGTTCAAGGTATCTACAATCTTCATGGAACATAGTTGACTGGCAGTGGTTATCTAGAGAATTTAGGGTTCATGGGGTCAAAGATCAGGGGTCAAAGGTCAAGGGCAACACTTCAACAGCAAATTTGCCAATTTTTTGTCAATATCTTCACAATTTCTCACCCAATTTCAAAGAAAATTTCGTCCCTACCCTAGGTAATTTGAGGTCCCTCTGTCAATTGGTGCTATCAGATTTTCGAAATTCTTTCTAGTTTTTGAGATATATTGCCCTGTGTGCGAACTTAAAATAGGACATGCGTGAAATATGGTCACACTACCATAATACTACAGTAAACCTCGGATAAGTCGACGTCGAGTGAGTCGAAAATCACTTAACTCGAAGCAAAATAAAAAGTCCCGGTTTTTCCCTATGTATTTTCTCTAAGAAATATTTGGATAAGCCGAAGTACGAGAGTCGAATTTCGGCAGTGTCGAAGTAAAACATTCAGTCCCTTTTGTACAAAATACACGTAGTTTACATCACTTGAGCCGAAGAAGTTTTGCCTGGCATTCTCATTACATTTAGAGGAGAACAAAAAAATCGGCATGTCGCAGAACCTCGTCCCTGCATGACCTGCTGCAGGTATGCATGCACACTCACCGTACCGCTCCGCACGCATATCGAATACATACACATGTATACATGTATACACACAGCACATCGATCCATACTTTATCCATACACACAGCACATCCATACTTTATCCATGTCAAGCCAGAACTCCTTGGTCAACCAATCGCTGCTTTTAGTGACAGGCCAAGTGGGCGGAGTTTGTTTGTGCGTGGCTGGCTGTATAGTTTTGTTCAATGGAGGTGGGATGGGCCTGGGAGAGTGTTTGTCTATGGGTTACCTGTGTTGCATCATAGACATGGCACATGCACATTGCCACATTAGCGCAGACATTCTCAGAACTACGTTTAACTAGTATTGATACAAATTCATGTTCAATTTAGAACAAAATAAGAACGTTATCTTCAAGAACAGACAAATTTGAATGCAAACACACACACGCACGCACACACACACACACACACATGCAAATGTACTATAATACATGTACATAACTGTGAGTCGAAAAAAAAATCGACTCTCGCGAGAGTCGAATTTCACTTAAGTCGACGCATTTTTGTCAGTCCCGAGAGCTTCGACTCATGCGAGGTTTACTGTATTTATGAAAGCCTACAGTACAAATCTGAATATAATTATAATGACTGTGTTACACCATAAATGCACAAGGTTTGCCTCATCAAATTCTCCAGATCAGACAGCAGTGACAGTGACAGTCTCATCTGATGCAGTGTTTTCAATTTCTGTTTCATCAAATGCTATGACCTATACACCACTCTTCATGCTCTAACCAAACTCACCAAAAAACGATGATTTATTACGTCATATACCCACTCTACACTCCAATGGCAGTGTGTAAGACACAGCAATTACATTCTGCCATCGCTTGTTCTCAGTAAAAGCTAGCAAAATTATCACAGTCGTAATTCAAATACATTCTCTTAGACTTGTCATTGTTTAATTTTTTATTTCATTTTTTTTTTTAGATTCTTCAACAGGAATGCATGACCGAGGCAGATTGAGTTCATTAGAGCATACCAGTGATACCAGAGCACACCAGTGATATCAGTGATACAATCACTACCATGGCAACCGAGTAAGTTTTGTTTTTGTCAGTGCAATGGTAGAGTCTTTACTGTAAACTTTTCAGTTAAGCTTTCCATTCTCCACTTTCACAATGTTGACAGCCCTGCCACATAGTCTGATACTAACTGGCAGTGCCATAAATGAATACAGTATAACAGTGGGTATTAAAAATTCTCATTTTTAGCATTTATCAAAGACAAGCAAACAAAATATTGATTCAAAGAAACACAGAATTGAAGAGCTTCTATGGGTGTGAAGCATGGCATCATATTGATGACGAGATGACGAGGTATACATGTATAACCTCGAGATAACTTAAGTAACATCCAACCTTGCAAGTTACATACTTTCAAGAGTCCAAAGTTCACAGAAGTCAATAGGCCAAATAAGAATGATTTCTGGCTTCTTGTCCCCTCCTCCGTTTTTTTTTTTTTTTTTTTTTATGGCCGCCTCAATTTTTTTAATTATATGATATTTCTGTTCTGAAATTATGTAAATAAGTATATGAGGACATATAGACAATGAAAAACCAAAACCATTAATATGATGCAATTACACACCTTGTTTTGAGCCTCTGTAGTGCATGTACAAATGAAATTAAATTTGTGAAAAATGTGTTGAGATTGACCCAATAACATTTTTGTGTATCCGAAAAATATCACACATCAAATAACATGGAACCCCCTCCTCATTTTCAAAAAATCAGGACGAGAAACTATTAATCAATTTTACTTGTCCTTATGTACTTGGAAATACACCGTACTTGTGATATATTACTAACTGTTTGAGATAAGGGCTTCAAACATAGCGGTTGCGGTGAGGAGACGATGTTGTGATGAGATCATGGGGTTAGGAGGTTAAGGTCAAGTCATAGTCGTAATATACCTGAAAATACACCATACTTGCAATAAAAAAAGAGTCATTTGAGATATAGAGCTTCAAAAGTAGCAAGTGTTTCCTTGGTATTAAAGGTGACAATCATGTGATGAAATCATGGGGTCATGAGGTCAAAGGGCAAAGGGGTCATTATGTACCTGACCATACACTGTACTTTCAATAACTTAAGAACGGTTGGAGATAAGAACTTCAAACCTGGCACATATGTGGTCATGTGTCATGAACTGGTCCCCCCCCCCCCCATATGATGGTGCTCTTACACTTTTTGGATTTTCTTCAAAACCATTACAGCTATTCAAACAAATTTTGTATCATTTTGAAGCTGTATTACCATGCCATTTGCCTGTAACATTTCACTGAAGTAGGATATATAGAATTGGAGTTATAATATTCTAAAGTTAGAAGACCAGGGGTGCCACCTGCACGAAGTCAATGGGAAAGTGCACATTTTAGTGCTATTTCTGGAAGAATGTTGAGATTTTTGTCAAAATTTGGCAAATGACTACAAATTAGGCATCAAATTAAAGCCATTTTACTTTTCTTTACTGTTTATCACCCAATAACTAATGTAACACTTAATATACACCTACTCTTGTATATTTTTGAATTTTTGCCTATGTTTTGAGATTTTTTCATTATTACACGATCATAAACCCTAGACAGTTATTCACCGTAAGGATCTAAATCAGTTTTCCGAAAGTACACCATTTTTTATTGCCAAAGAAGGGCATCAGAAAAAGTTCTGATGTTCTGTTTTTACCCTGATTGCCTTGAAATTTGGCACAAAGAAGTGATATTAGAAGGTAAAGTAAAGAAGCCTATCGTTTTTGGTGTGGGCGGGGTCATCGCTTCCATGGTAGCACTTTTGTGCAAATAGTAAAGATTTTCTTGAGAGCACTCTACTGGCTGCAGTTCTTCTCGGATCATTTTCAAACTTAGTATAAAGGTGCATTATGGTAAGGCAAAGACACCTATTGTTTTTGGTATGGGTAGAGTCTTCGTTACCATGGCAACATTTTTTTGGTGGAAATATTCTAGAACCAGCTTTTACCAGATTACGAAACTTGGCACTTAGTTGCCGTAAAACATAATGTGAAAAATCAAATTTTAGGGACTCCCTGCTGCAGTCACAAAATGTATCCGAATGGGGGATGTGTGACGGGTTCAGGGGATACATGTACTCGGGCATGTCCCCATCATAGTGCGTTAGTTGTTTTCCTATCTGGAAGTGTATACTTTTGCTATCACCTTGTAATGCAGAAGGGGGCCAACTTATGACACATGACCACATGTATAATGTACTTTTGAAGTGGAAGCCTTAAATTTCTACTTTTTAGAAAGATGAGCCAAAGGTTTCATCTATTTACCTTGATTTTCCTCCAGTAAACTGGAATCATTTTATTTTCTTTCTTTTTATTCTATTTCAGGGTAATAGTCATCTCTTCTGAGGAAGAAGAGGGGGCATCTGGGGTCACTGTTCATGAAGAGTAAGTTGACGAAGTGAGACTCTCTGTGCCTGATGATCATGTGGTGTATTTGCTGATTTTCAAATGATGAGTTTGATAAAATATGTACAGTTTTGTCACCTCAACCACATGTGACCACATTAAATTTAAATTATTGGCAGGGGTGACGTATAACATGTAACAGCGCTGCTATACATGTGATAGAAAAAGCCTGAGCTGTCTACAAGTCACAACTATTGGACAATACATGTGTCTGTAGAACTGCTGCTGAGATTGTCACTAAAAACTGATGTTGAAAAGAAAGAAGAAAAACATGGCTATTTTAGTTTAATTACATCAGGTGTTAAAAACCTAAGAAAATATGATGCAATGATGTGGATCCGTGTATGTTTGCAGCGCTCGTTGGGGGGGGGGGGACCATTTTGAAATGTTAATGAGAGAATAAGTGAACTGGTGCATTGAGCACCGTTGCGACAGACTTGCATCATTCTGTAATTAGGGGCAGCTTGTTGTCATCTAATAGATAAGGGAAGGCTCAAAAGCCATTGAGGGGGGATATTGTTTTCAAAGCGGATGATGTCTAAATTCCCAGATTTAATGTATAAAATGGCCATTTTTGAAGGTCACGGTGGTGCTCATTGAAACAGTTCATGAGAATCAGCAAATGATAAGTAGCCTCTGATGTCCAAGCCGTGCAATGTACTGAAATGTCTGCACCCATAATGGACCTACTGGTTGGTAGTTGATGAACATAACTGAATTTTATGTGACAGAATAGTATGTGTATTTTACCATAAATGAAAAAATGAAAGGCTCCTCCTCTACACCACCACCCCCCCCCCCAAAAAAAAAATGATTTGGTAGCTTAAATTTTATCCAAATGTGACATACCTTCACACTCCAAATGCAACCTTTAGTGGTGTGATACAGAGGAGAAATGCAATGCTCCATACCTTCTATGGAATAATGCTGCCCTGCATGCAATACACGTACTTGCAGTCAAAGTTGCCAAGTTTGTTTAAGTTTATTAAATGACTGCACAATTTTCAGCGGGTGCATTCAATGACAACAGAAATCAAATGTGCCAGACATTTACTTAATAAAAAGTATTTGCGTGTACTCTTGACGTGTAATATGCACAACTGATTTTTGTAGTCAACATGTGGGTTCAATCAATTACAACCAGTTACAAGTTCTACTGTAATAGTTTATATATTATGTTTGAATTAAAGAGTATTTATTTTATACTTTTCTTTCTTCAGAAATCCAGATGACGTCTTCATTGCAGCTGGGTCTACTGCTTTGTTTGAACGGTCCAACACTTTCAAGCGACCAAAACTTGAGGAGGTTGCTATCTCAAGTGATTCAGCAGACGAGGAAGATCATCAGACACCACTCCAACCAAGAACTGTCAACAGCAATGTTGGACCTCTATTGTACAAGCAGAAGTGGCATGCCTTCAAAGAAAAGAGCACCTTCTTCAAAGACAGTGAGCGCATAGCAAAGGCACTGCTGTTCCCATCAGTGCAAGTTAACAACTCTGTGCCAGTTGGTTGCGACCAAGAATTGTGCTTCTTGATAGATACTTCTCAGCTCCGTTTTGCAGAAGATATTACTTGTGATGAGACAGGGAAGTACCAAAAGCCCAGTAGGGCCAAATGTAGAATTACAGTCAACAACGATGGAAATGTTGGACCCAGCGAAGACATTGGCAGCTGTAGAACATACACGTTTGTTCGTAAGTACTATAAGCACAGGGACACTCCTAACTTTCAAAGAATGCTGTATGAGCTGCATGATGCAGAGGAGGGCACTATGCACCCAATATGCATGGTCAGATACGAGTGGAAAGGTGAAAAAACTGAGCTAATCATCAGTCCCCATGGTAATGAGAAACACTCTGAACGACCGTATATCAGATCTAAGAAGGAACTTCTTCAAAACTTGAAGTCTTCACATTGCTCCTCAGCCCAGAAAGTTGTGGATGATTACTATGAGAAAGAAGGAGGAAGTGACCTGCACTCGTTTGCCTCTGTACCAAGGGATAGGAAGCAGGTGTATCGCCATGGTTCTGTGAAAGCTAAGAGCTCTGATTTTTCTGAGCTTTTAAAGATGAATTTGAAAGGAGATTTTGTGAAGAGTGTAGAATTTTGTCATGAAAAGGGGAGTGGATCAATGCCAAGATGTGTGTTGTACACAGATAAACAAGCTGAAGACATGCGGAGAAACGTTTGTGAGAAGGGCAAAGTTCTGGTGTTTGACTCTACTTTTGATTGTGGGCCAATGTATTTGACAATCGCATCTTATCGGCATGACAACTTTGTTAACAGGAGCAATGACAGGTCAGTCTTGATGCCTGGGGCAATTTTGATTCATGGGAGAAGAGATTTTGAAACCTACCGATACTTTGGGAACGAGTTGTCAAAAGGTCTTCAGCACACAAGCGTACAGTTCTATGGGACAGATGGAGAGATTGCACTTCAGAAGGGCATAGCAGCCACCTCGAGCTTCAAGGATTCAAGCCATCTTCATTGCATGCTTCATCATAAGAGAAACTGTGAAGCTAAGCTAGCTAAACTGGGTGTCAGAAGAAATGCCAGAAGGATTGTACGTTCAATATATGGCGAGCAGGTAGACGGTACAAGGTATGAAGGATTGGCTGATTGCAGCACAGAGGAAGAATACGAACTGCAATTGGCAGCATGGGCTCCTCAATGGGATGCTCTTGAGACAGAAGAATCCGGTAGAGAAGCTGAGTTTTCTACTTGGTTTCGTCGCTTCAAATCTGCAGATGTGAAAACGTCCATGTTGAAGCCCTTGCGCAACCAGGCAGGTTTGGGAGACCCACCAAGGCAATTCACAACAAATGATGCCGAGTCAATAAATGCCATGGTATCCAAATGGATCTCTGGAAAGAAAGGTTGGGACGAACTTGCAAAATGTCTTCAGGACTTCGTCGTTTCTAAATACCGGGAGCTAGAAATGGCAGTCCTTGGTATTGGGGAACGCAAACTAGATCATCAGCACAAGCATCTCCAAAAGACAACGGTACAATGGAGAAACATGTCAAAAGAAGAACACAAGGAAGTCCTCCAACAGGCTCATTTGATACCTGAAGTGCATGCAGAGTTGTCAATAGGACCTGATGAGAGCTCAGTATGTGGCTTCACTTCAGAACAGCTACAAGATGTTTGGCATAAAGCTGGACTAATTCTCCAGTCACCTGGAAACATTGTGCATGCTCCCAACAACCCCCAAATAACAGTGTGTTTCAGTGAAATATCAAACTTCACTGTGACACAAAAGGGAGAGATGGCAAAATTTGTCTGCGAGGAGAAGTGCAAGTCATTCAGCTTTCATGAGAGACTCTTTTGTGAACATTGCTTGGCAGTAGCCGAGCATAGAGGTGTACTAGCTGATTTTCTTGTAACAATCAATGCCAAGAAACGTGCTTCCACAGTAAGTCTCGTAAACAAGGCCTTACAGCAGCAGTGTCGGGGTAGTGGAAAGAAACAAGCAACAAAAAGGAGGGGAGCAAATAATACTACTGCTTGCGAGGTCAAGAACGTAGTAAGAATGCCACAAACTCACCAACCCTTTACGGTGGCGAGGAAAGTTGGACTTATCAGCAGATGCTACTTATGTATGCAGAAATTCAGTGAGCAGATGAATCTTCCCCCAAGGGACCTTATCCTAAGGAAACTAGATTTCAGAGAGTGGGTGGATAAGAACACTGGAGAAATAAAAAGAAGTCAGTCCCTGGTGCCTACATACTATCATATGAAGATGGATTGTGTTCGCAGGAGATATCCCATCACTGAAATAAAGGACATCTTACTGTATGATGAAGTGAAAGAACAGCTCTGTGAAGAGCATCTCACCAAACTACGCAACTTTGGCCTAAGCTTCCATTAACATACATGTGGCTTTGAAGAAATTACAATAGGGAGATACTCTGGCAAGCAGATGTAAATGTTGAAATGGAGATTATGACAGTATTCTTTTTTGTTCCCTTTTTGTGCACAAGTGAAAGAGTCAATGTATAAAACAGAAGAGGGAAAATAGAGAAAAAGTGTTGTGTTTTGTCACCCCCTCTGTTTAGACATTTGTTTGTAAATCTGATGAATAAATACAAAAAAAAAGGCTTTGCAGGACAATCTTAAATACAAATATTGAATCAGACTACTGCTCATCTGACCAAGATTGTATGCTAAAGGACATTGGTGTTTGATAGTTAAAGAAAAAAGAAATAAAACTGAAGTGAGAGGTTTGCTTAAATTTTTGTTCTTGAGGGAAATTTTGCAAATGCCACCAACATTTTGTTCATACACTTACATGTACATAGCCAGCCTTCAAAAATACATGTATGTACAATACCTTGGTAGGAATTGGTGTCGAAAGCGAAAGCTTTTTGTGTGCTATAATATAGCTACAAGTTTACTTTCTGGCCTCCTTAGTTTACAACATGATTTGATGGAGATAAAGATCACAGATAGAAGCTACCATATGTAAGAAGGACTATGTGAATGATTTAATCAGATGTTGAAAATGAGGGGCATTAAACTTTTCTCATTTGAAGGACAGCTTTTATATGTGACAGATACTATGGTTTACCATTCTTGTATTTTACTTTGAAGAAGAGGTGTGCTTATCAGACCTTGTCTGTGGCAGTCAACATTGATATTCTCATTTGAAGGCCAAATTTTGTGTGTGACAAATACTAATTGTACGCTGTGTATATGGTTTACCATTCTTGTATTTTACTTTGAAGAAGAGGTGTGCTTATCAGACCTTGTCTGTGGCAGTCCACATTGATATCCTTTTTCCACAAGTTTACTTTCTGGCCTCTTTAGTTTACAACATGATTTGATCAAGATAAAGATCACAGATAGAAGCTATCACATGTAAGAAGGACTATGTGAATGATTTAATCAGATGTTGAAATTGAGGGGCATTTTCTCATTTGAAGGCCAAATTGTGTGTGTGACAGATACTAAATGTACCTGTGTATATGGTTTACCATTCTTGTATTTTACTTTGAAAAAGAGGTGTGCTTATCAGACCTTGTCTGTGGCAGTCAACATTGATATCCTTTTTCTACAAGTTTACTTTCTGGCCTCTTTAGTTTACAACATGATTTGATCAAGATAAAGATCACAGATAGAAGCTACCACATGTAAGAAGGACTATGTGAATGATTTAATCAAATGTTGAAATTGAGGGGCATTTTCTCATTTGAAGGCCAAATTTTGTGTGTGACAGATACTAATTGTACGCTGTGTATATGGTTTACCATTCTTGTATTTTACTTTGAAAAAGAGGTGTGCTTATCAGACCTTGTCTGTGGCAGTCCACATTGATATCCTTTTTCCACAAGTTTACTTTCTGGCCTCTTTAGTTTACAACATGATTTGATCAAGATAAAGATCACAGATAGAAGCTATCACATGTAAGAAGGACTATGTGAATGATTTAATCAGATGTTGAAATTGAGGGGCATTTTCTCATTTGAAGGCCAAATTGTGTGTGTGACAGATACTAAATGTACCTGTGTATATGGTTTACCATTCTTGTATTTTACTTTGAAAAAGAGGTGTGCTTATCAGACCTTGTCTGTGGCAGTCAACATTGATATCCTTTTTCTACAAGTTTACTTTCTGGCCTCTTTAGTTTACAACATGATTTGATCAACCAACAAAGCTGGAGACAGCGCCAGTGGAGGGATGGAAGTCGATGGAAGCGGAAACAGCTAAGGTCTTACTTTAGCTACATTAATTTTCCGGAATTATTTGGAAGTGTGTAAGCCGCGGAGGAAATGGTACCATGGATTTCAGTGCGTTTCTTGTGCTTTTTTTCTTCTATTTTTCTTTGTTTTTCGCTGTGCATTGATTGGAAGCATAAATTGTGAGGATCATAGAGTAAGGAACATCTGCAATATCGTCACCCGCCAAACTGTCTAGGAGGAGTAGCCTTCGGTAAAGTCCAACGCCAGCACCAACTATTTGAGCGGAGTGAAGATAGTCGATGGAAGCCATGTTCTGTTCTATTTTGAGTTTAACAGATAATCGAATGGTGTTGATCAGGTAACTATTTTCTTTGCCAACGCCTCATAATTTCATCTGAACTATTTAATCTGTGAAAAATTGGGCTCATGTATTGATGCGTCATGGAGTGAATAGTCATGTTGTTATCGTGATTCACCATGATAACTGTCAGTACGTAGGTTTTAGTGTTGACAGTAATGAGTTTTAAAATATACATGGAAATAATTGATAATTTTGTTGAATGTGTTCTGACCACCAAATTTTATTTCGACACTAAAAATATAACTTCTTTACAATAAAATATATGTTTAATTGGATTTCTGATTATTTGCCCTTTTCTCACACATCGGCCAAAGCCATTATACTCTGATAACCTACGACATAATCAATCGGCTTTTGGTACTGAATTTCTTTTCCTTTTTACTGTTGCCTTGATTCCCTTGTTTAGTTCTGTTACGGTAATGTAACATCGAGGAATTTGATTTGCTTTTTTGGCCTTTTTTTTTCTTCTTCGTTTTCTTCTTCCGCGAAATTATCCCCTTAAGAAGTGACATCTTTCGATAAGATTTTTTGCAAAATATATTGAAAAAAAAAATTTAATTTGATTGATAGCCCACTGGATTCTGATTTTCAAATGCATAATTGTTATTTAATAGAATTCAAGTCATGTTTTTGACGTTGCCTGCAACTATGTGACCACACATGACTCTGTATGTAAAAGAATCTTTCCTTTTTTTCTTTCGTTTTTTCTCTTCTTTCAAGGATTTTTCCTTTAAAAGAACTCCAAGCACATGTTCACCATCTAATAATTGTAATCTATTACGTAAGACTGACCACCTTTCCGTCCAGTGGATTGGAATTTTTTTTTTCTTTTTCTTACCAACAGTCTTCTATTTGGTTAAAGCGGTATTTGAGAGTTCGCTGTCCCATAGGTTCCATAGTAATTAGCAGAAGGAATTTGCTTAGTTTCTTCTTTTCTTCTATTGATATACCTACAGCAACAACTCCAAAGTGTTTATGTGTATTCCTGGCGCTCCGAGCATTCTTTCTACATGAGCTTGAGACTTCCAGGCATGGTTCAACACATTTTATTTGTTTATTGCTCATGTATTACATCTAACTCTGACTTATTACGTAAGATTAACCGCCTTACAGATCAGTGCACTAGAATTTGTATTATTACTATAGTATTATTATTCCAGGTCAAGCAAGGTGGTAATCGAGAGTTCGTTGCTCTATAAGCCCCATGGCAATTGTAGAAAGGAATCCCTCTAGTTGTTTGTTTTTTCTTTATATACGTAAATCCCTGTCTATGAGTATTCTTAGCACCTCGACCATTCACTTTTTATTCGCCTAAGACTTTCAGACACTGCTGCTTTATTCCTTTTTTTTTCATTTAATGTTCATGTTCAAACTCTTATTACGTAAGACCGACCGCCTTTAATTACAGTGCACTGCGAACATGGGTGTCGTGGTCAAAGTGGTTTTCGTGTACTTGTGAAAAGAATCGCTCTTTTTTTTTCTCTCTCTCTCTCCCTATAGGTCTTTAGTTAAGACAACTAGATCCCCAAGTTTGTTAATGCGTATTATTGACGCTTTCTTCTCATGAGCCTTAGATTTCTGGGGGGGGGGGGGGGTATCGCCGCTGGGGTGACGGGACCTCGCATCTGAAATTTTGGTGAAAATGACTCTTCTGGATTAATGGTCAGAATAATGCATGGGTTAAGTAATGTCCGGTTTCAATTCCAACTGTTTTACTCCAAAAATTGAAGCCACCACGGCAGGTCAAGTGAAAGGCTTTCCCATTCACTCTAGTGCTTTGGCCGCCATGTTTTCTGGCTCTCCTGAACATTTGACATTTTGTTGATGCGAGGTCTTGCACCCGACGTTATGCTCCATGTTCAACATCTAATTTCGATTTATTACGTAAAACCGACCGCCTTTCAGTTCAGTGCACTGGATTTTGTTTTTCTCTTTTCTTCTTCTTTTTGTTAATGCGGTATTTGAGAGTTCGCTGCCCTGTGAGTTCCATGACAAATATGGAAAGGGAATTTCTTGTGCTTTTTTCGTTCTTTCCTCTGTGTACCTGCAACAATAACTAAATTTGTTTATGTGCATATTATTACTGGCGCTCCGAGCATTCTTTCTCCAAGCGCTTGAGAATTCCAGGCTTCTTGGGCTTGGTTCAGTTCATTTTACTCGTTCATTGCGTATGTACTACATCTATTAAATGCTGATTTATTACGTAAGGTTTGACCGCCTTACACTTCAGCGCACTTCAGCGCACTCGATTTTCTTTGTGATTATTGTCATATAATTGAGAGTTCACTGCCCGATAAGCCCCGTGGCAAGAGTGTAGAAAAGAATCCCTCTAGTTCGTTTTGTCTTTATATACCAACATCATGAACTCCAAGTTTGTCTTTGTGTATTCTTAGCGCTCAGAGTATTCACTCTCTATTCTCTTGAGACTTTCAGGCTTGGCTGCTTCTCTTTTTTTTCTCTTTTTTTTTCTCTCTCTCTTACATTTAATGTTCATGTTCAAATCATTATCACGTAAGACCGACCGCCTTTCATTTATGTGTGATTATTTAGGCGGTCTTAGGCTATTTGACAATTCGGATGTATCGAGAGTTCACTGCTCCAATGACAACTTCAATGGCCTCAAATAAGCATAGCATTTCGGAAGTCAAGTTGAAGCCAATAAACACAGGTCTCGTATTTGTTATCCTTTTATGTAGATATCATGACTACAGGGACCATACCTTTTATTTGAATATTTTGAAAAGAATGGCCTGATGTTGCTGTTGATCTTTCTTTTTATATTTCACTGGGCCTTTGTGTATTGCAGTTGTGCATTGCCATTGATCCACCTGGGGTTATTGCTAGACATTCAGTAAAGCTTTGAGAGCAATTTTGAGAAAGCCGTTGTTGTTTTTTTTTTTTCACACACTGTTCGATAGTTTTGAAATAAATACGTTTTATTCAGTAATTTTATTACGTTATAAACAACAAACAACTGAGGGTTTGAATTTAAAATACTTGTTAATGTTTGATTCCAATCGGTTGTGTTGGCTGGGTGTGCTTCGAGTTATTTGAGTTGCACATCTTTACTAAAATGTTATGTATATTTGTGGAAAATAGTCCTCTATAGTATGAGGTCCTTGAGAATAGCTTTGTTCTTGTTCTTGTTTTCTATAACAATGTCATCTTATTTGACTATGCTCTATAGGAGCACTGATGGACAACCTATGTCACGGGCAGATGACTTCCGGATACAATGGCGGATCCAGAGAAGACTGCACTGGGCGCACCCCCCCCCCCCCTTCATACTTTGTTAAAACAAAAGACAGAAAAAGAAAACGGGGGAGGGGTGCATGCACTCCCTTTTATTGTCGCAAATTTCTGGATCCGCCCGGGAATATATCATTGTTACTTTGGTACAGGCATTGAACTCAGAAATTAACAATTGGACAAGTTTCTGTATAGTGTGTTCGTAATGAGACTTCGTTAATATGATAATGTGTGAACTGAGATGTAAATGACAGAGGGGCGTGGTTCGGTGAACCCCTGCCCAGATGCACTGAAATCTAACGATATATTTGACAATGTACTGGTAACGAACGCTTTGATCTTGTTCAGTTTTGAGATGGAACAATAACTGTCACATACCGAAGGTTTACAATACATGCACCAGTGAACGCATTCTCGTCAAGTTTGTGTGTTGGGTGACGGAGTAGCGTGGCGTGACGAGGCTCGACCAATGAAAAGCTTCAGCCTAGCCCATACGAGCAAGTGTAACATTGGGTTCACTGGCAACTTTCATCCAGTGCACTAACTGAATACTGTACTCACAAAAAGGATTGTAAATGCATTATTCGGAGTCTATCTTGCCTGACCAGTTTTGACATACTTTTCTCGGGGAGGGGGGTGGGGGGGGGGGGGGGGGCAGGGAGAGCGATGATTAGGTTTAGTTTTTCGGAAATGTACCTTGGTCATGAGTCGATAGGTATGTGTTTTTTGTGGTGTTTGTCTTGTTCTTGTCTACTGTTTGTCTTTTGCTCTCTTGTAATTCTCCGGTATTTACGTTTTCTTTCTTATTTCTACTTCTACCACTTTTTCTGTTCCTTCCTCCTCCTTCTCGTCCTCTTACATTCTTTTATGCTCTCTCTTATCTCATCCTCCTGGGGTCTCTGCCATGCATGCTCGAACGCACACTGGCGCTCGATGGCACCGAGTACGTCCTATTTCTTTCTGACTCCTAGATGATGCGAGTCGAAGACTTTGCCTTTCATTCATTAAACAGTGATGAGTTCTTTGAAATGTTCAGTAATAACACGGAAACACAGGCAAATAATGACCCCTCTAGTAAAGATTATCAGTTACCTTTTAATTTTTATGAGGATAGTGTTAATTTTTGTCAGAATAACAATGAACAATATCCAAGTTCAGAATATTTCACTATTAACAATATCAAATCTTTCGTTGAAGGTAATGATTGTGACAATAATCTGTCTTTAATGCATCTGAATATAAGGAGTTTGAATCATAATTTTGATAATTTTCGCTTATTCATGGATGGCACTCATGGATCCTTTTTTAATGTAATAGGTCTTAGTGAAACATGGACCACTCAGGGTTCTACTTCTATGTTCTCACTCCCAGGTTATGATTTCATACATAATAGTAGAAATCAGAGAATGGGCGGAGGCGTTGCCTTATATGTAAAACAAAATCTGGATTATGTTATTCATGATGAATTGAACTGTATGAGTGAAATTGTTGAATCACTTGTTATTGAAATTAAGGTCCCTTATTCAAAGAATATAATTGTGTCAGTATTATATAGGCCTCCTAATTCAAATATCTGTGATTTCTTTGATTACGTACAATCCTTATTATCAAACCCAACTTTTAATAATAAAGATTGTTTTATTATGGGAGATTTTAATGTTGATTTGTCAAAGTTTCAGACTTTAAACAATGCCCAAAATTTTCTGGATATAATGACTTCCTCGTCTTTTTTACCGCTTATAACAAAACCAACTCGTGTTACCAATCACTCTGCAACACTTATCGACAATATATTTTGTAACATCAGCCCTTTACCTGTCTCTGGAATTATTTTATCAGATTTAACTGACCATTATCCCATCTTCACTTATATACCCCTTAACCGTAGAATTTCTTTAAAGCCTCCTATGGTAAGTTTCCGGAAAATAACACCTGACAATATAGTTAGGTTACAAGACGAGCTAAACATTGTGGACTGGACTGATGTTTATGATAAAGAGGATCCAACTGAATCTTATGATTTGTTTATGCAAAGGTTAATTTCCATTTTGGATAAACATGTTCCCATTGTTAGAAAAAAATGTAACAATTACAAAAGATATCCTAGGCTGCCTTGGATCTCTAAATCTTTGTTGCGATCGATTAACCGTAAGAATAATTTGTATTATGTTGATAAACTTAAACGCACTCAGCAATCTCATTATAAATATACTTCATATAAGAATGTTCTCACGCAAGTAATACGATGCGAGAAACGTAAATATTTTATTAATCAGTTATTTTTGTTTAAACATGATATTCAAAATACGTGGAAAATTATTAATACAGCTATTAATAAAAATACGGAGAAACCGCGTATTACCACAATCAAACATAACAATTTGATTATCGATGATGCTACATCCATTTCAAATATTTTTAATCAGTATTTTTCACAAATTGGCAATAATCTTGCTCACAATGTTCCGGATAGTCAAAATAATTTTTTTGATTTTTTACAAACTCGTAATCCTAACTCACTGTTTTTTGTTCCTTTAGAGAGAAATGAATTGTTAGATATTGTTCAGAATTTGAAAAACAAGAAAAGTGCCGGGCATGACAGTATTGATAATGTTCTTTTGAAAAATATTATCAATTTTATTGTTGATCCATTAGTACACGTCTTTAATTTGTCTTTGTGTAACGGAGTTGTCCCTGAGGATATGAAAATTTCTAAAGTAATTCCTATTTATAAAAAAGGGGATAGGGAAGATGTTTGCAATTATCGACCTATATCTTTGTTGACTTCTATTTCGAAATTACTTGAAAAAGTTGTTCATTTTAGATTATTGAAGTTTTTGGATATTCATAAAATAATTTCTGATTATCAGTTTGGTTTCCGGCAAAACCACAACACCTCCCACGCAATACTTACCTTTTTAGATAAAGTTTCAAAAGCTATCGATCAATTTCATCATACAATCGGCGTTTTCCTGGACTACTCCAAGGCCTTTGATACCATTGACCACAATATACTTTTTTATAAATTATCATATTATGGTATCCGAGGAAAGGCCTTGGAGTGGTTTAGAAGTTACCTTTCTAACCGTAAGCAATTTGTTTATGTTAATGGGCGTACATCTGTCATGCAAAATGTTAATTGTGGAGTGCCTCAAGGAAGTTTGCTTGGACCTCTTTTATTCATCCTTTACATTAACGACATGCCGAATTCATCAAGTATTCTTTCCTTTCTATTATTTGCTGATGATTCTAATGTTTTTTTGTCACATTCTGATCCTAATATGCTGATTGATGTTTTAAATGTTGAATTGGATAAATTACTTCAATGGATAAGAGCAAATAAATTGTCCATAAATATTAAAAAAACTAAATGTATGATTTTTAGTAACTTTTTAGAAAATGTACCTAGAAATGTATATCTGAATGATACAGTTATTGAAGAAGTTTCTTCAATCAAATTCCTAGGTTTGATTATTGACCGTAAACTTACTTGGAATTTACATATTGATTCCATAAGCCGTATCATCTCAAGAAATATAGGTGTTATAAACAAAGTTAAATTTTGTTTACCCAAAAATGTTCTTTTAATGTTATATTCATCTCTGATTTTACCTTATTTGAATTATGGTATACTCGCCTGGGGAAACACACATTCTTCTCATTTGGAAAGACTACTTTTGTTACAGAAAAAAGCTCTTCGCATTATTTGCAATGAATCGTGGAGAAGTCATACTGATGTGTTATTCCGTGAAAACAAAATCTTAAAAGATAAGGACTTGTATTTGTTACACCTAGGACAATTCATGTACAAACTTACCAATAATTCTCTCCCATTTGTGTTTGAGTCCATGTTCACTAAAAATAGATCTGTTCATTTTTATCCTACCCGGCAATCCAACTCATTTCATTTGCCATTAACTAGGACTATGTTTGCTAAATCCATGTTTTCTTTTACTGGCCCCAAATTTTGGAACACTCTCGATAATAGTATGAAGCAAGTTCTAAGTTTAAACACATTCACAATTAAACTGAAGAAGTTGTTTATAAATTCTTATATAGTTGAATGAGTTATATTTTAATTAGCCTTAATTCTGAGCTCTCTTTTATATTCGTTATATTCACTCTTTTCTTTTATCTATTCCTTTCCTACATTATGTACATATACCTCGGTGATCCACCGCATCATGTGCCTCGCGTGTGCTGGTATAGACCCTTCATCTCTTCTCCTTTCTCGCCTTTCCCTGTCCTCTTGTCTCTTTCTGTTTCTTCTTTCAAAATAATTTCCTCTTTTCCTCTTTTTTCCTTTACTGTGTTTTGTTTTTTCTCTCTTATCTTTCTCTTTACAAGAGAGGTTGCTTGTGTTTGCTTGTCCGTCTGTTTGTTTGTTTGTTTGTTTATATGTATAGGTCTGTTGTGTTGTACACCGATATATTATGTCTAGCTAATTGCTTTTTTATGTTATTTAGTCTTTTTGTCCACGAGGAGACTGCAAAATACAAGCTTAGCTTTTTAGCATGTCTCCTCCATTTCCTGCAACTTTAGTTTCGATTCAATTTTCATTGTTTACTTTGCTTTTGTGATGCGTAGTATTGTCAACTTCACGTATTTTTCTTTGTTACTACATTGCATTGATGTTGTGTTATTTTGTGTATGAAAATGTTGTTGGAAATGAAATAAATGAAATGAATGAATCAAGATAAAGATCACAGATAGAAGCTATCACATGTAAGAAGGACTATGTGAATGATTTAATCAGATGTTGAAATTGAGGGGCATTTTCTCATTTGAAGGCCAAATTTTGTGTGTGACAGATACTAATTGTACGCTGTGTATATGGTTTACCATTCTTGTATTTTACTTTGAAAAAGAGGTGTGCTTATCAGACCTTGTCTGTGGCAGTCAACATTGATATCCTTTTTCCACAAGTTTACTTTCTGGCCTCAACATGATTTGATCAAGATAAAGATCACAGATAGAAGCTATCACATGTAAGAAGGACTATGTGAATGATTCAATCAGATGTTGAAAATGAGGGGCATTTTTTCATTTGAAGGCCAAATTTTGTGTGTGACAGATACTATTTGTACCTGTGTATATGGTTTACCATTCTTGTATTTTACTTTGAAGAAGAGGTGTGCTTATCAGACCTTGCCTGTGGCAATCAACATTGGTATTGTTTTTCTTTTTTATCAATGCATAGTGACAGATCATTTTGTGATGCGAAAACCTTAAGTACAGGTAACAACCAAAGACAATTTCTGTACTGAGAAAAGTTATCGCTTTCCTATAAAATTGTTACGCTTCTCTTGATGTAGAAGTATGTATCATGGTATTCATTTGAATAGTTTTAGTTATCCATTATCGTTGTTGTTTGGATATACAGTCGACTAGTGTTTATTTTCTTCAGAAAATATGACAGATTGGTGTGTGCGTATTGAAATGCGACTGCATTGAAAAATACACTACAAAGAAATGGAGTACTGGACTGGTACATCTGCCATTCAGAAAGTAATTTGTACAGTATTGCCTCGGTCTACATTCCCATGCATACCATGGGATCACATAAGTAATTCTGTGTCAGATTTTACCCGTGCTGAAAATCCAGTCTTAATGCTAAACGGGTGTTGCAGACGATTTTCAGAATTTTGTGCCTGAAAAGTACATGAATTGATTACATCTGGTAGGGCCTACAGTGTTCAGAAATGTGTAGCTGTCAGGAAGAGGATTAATGATGTGTTCAAATCTCATTACAAAACGCATTGAACAAGGATGACATTGCAAATGCAAAAATTCATATTATGTGGCAGTGTATTTCCATTTCGATAGAACGGGGAACACAACTTTTGTGTGAAAAACAGCGGACAGTATCAGGTTATATTGTACGTGCAAGGTGATGTATGTGAATCAAACATTAGATAAGAAACAGACAGTTTTTGAATGCTATTTGTTTACTTTCTTGCCTATATTGTATCAAGCTGTGTTCCTAAAGCAAGATGTTCATTTTAGGTGCTTGAATATTTGTATTTAGTTTTTGTTTTTAATTTCCTTGAGTTCTTACCTGTATGCATTTTGAAGAGCATGTGAATGTGATCAAGTTGGATGTTATAAGATCATTTTGCCACTTAACTTATGTGTGAAAAATACTTCTTCTGGACAAGATTTGCGTCTGTTTGTGTAAAATAGCAACTTGTTTGGGGTTTCTTTGTTAATATTTGCACGACTTTTGGTTCACAGAGAAAAAGAAGTTTTTCTTCCTGGCTAGCATGTTACGAAACCTCATGTGACTTCTTAGTTTATTTGGAATTAAAAAAAAGAAGCAATGTACAACTTGAGAAAGAAGGTTACTTTGTTCACTTTATGCTTCTCAGGTGTGTATGTTTGCAAGGAAAAACATTAGTTTCTCTCCCAAACTACGCAGTATGACTGATTTTAGCTCATTTGAAAAAAAAAGTAGTGAAAGTTGAGGAAGAAAGTTACTTTTTTTTTACTTTATAGTCCTCAGGTGTGTATGTTGCAAAACATTTTAGTTTCTCTTCCAAATCGACATATCTGCTTGCAAAAGGTCATGTGACTTGGTAGCAGTATGACTGATTTTAGCTTGTTTGAAATAAAAAAAAAGTTATAAAAGTTGAAGAAAGTTACTTTTTTGTTTGTTTATTTTATACTTCTCAGGTGTGTATGTTTGCAAAGAAAAACATTAATTTCTCTTCCAAACTGACCTCAGCTTGCAAAAGGTCATGTGACTTTGTAGCAGTGTGACTGATTTTAGTTTATTTGGTATCACATTCTGATTGTTTTCTCTCAATCGATGGGGGGCTTCCAAACTTCTACAGGGGAAACTCCATATAACGAGATGGTCGGGACCGAATCGTTCTCCTCGTTATAGCCGATATCTCGTTATATCAGTAGGCATAAAAGAATGCATAGCATAAAGACATTAATTTGCACATGTGGGACTACCCATCATATTCAATCAATACTGATAACTTGGTAATGTGTATGAGGGAATTGCTCACCTTTATGGGTAAGAAGATGTTTTTCGCAAATGAAATCCAATATGAATAATGTGTTTCTTATCAATTGTAGATCGTATTTGTAAATCTCTATACAATGTAGCTTGCGATTGTGTCAAGATCGTCTGTGGATTGGTATGTGGTTATGGTATGGGTGTGTGTTGTGTGTAGAAAGCTTGAATATGGTCTGCATGCACAATGTTGTGTGTGTATGTGACACATTCTGTATGTACATCATGTGCGTGTGTGTGAAGATGGGGAATTCCCTACGTAGAAAAGCAATCACAGCATCAGATTGCCTCACACCTGCTAAACGTCATGATGATGTCATGACTGTATACATATGGCCGTCCCACCACATTTTCTGCATGTATCAGTGCGCGCGCGCACATCACACACACACACACACACACACACACACACATTCACTTACAACATGCGGTGCTAGCTGTAAGAGTGCACTGAAGAAAATATATGTGTACAAGACAGTTTTTGGCGCATCGAGCTTTACATTCAAAACTCGTCTTTTAATATTACATGAGAAAAAGTACCAACGCACCCTTTCGGCAAAACCGGGGGGGCTTTGGACGAAGGGTGGGGTTCCAGTCAACGCGACGCGACCCAACGCTCCCAACGCACCCTTTCGGCAAAACCGGGGGGGCTTTGGACGAAGGGTGGTGTTCCCATTAACGCGACGCGCCACCACCCAACCCACCCTTTCGGCACAAGCCCGGAATAACGAGCTGTATTCGTATCATTAGCTCGTTGCTCACATTACTCGCAGAAACGATGCGCCATGCATTCAATCAATATAAATAATCTTAATCCTGCATTGCTATCAGCGTAACATTCACGCCATTCGTAAAATATTGTCTTTGCATGGGTAGAAATCAGTCCTTTTTGACGGTGCAACTGAGGCAGGCAGGGAAAGGGATTTTGTTTTGTTTGATTGATTGGTTTGATTTGATTTCTGAATTTCTTTTTTCAAACATAAATATGATACAAAGTCAATTGAACGAACTAATTGAGCACAGTATTTTATTCAATTTCATTTCAATCTATTTTCATATTTCTCACATAATGTATGTAAATATAAAATCATACAGAACATAATTTAGAATGGAACCAAGTTTGTCTTGGTATAAACACACAAGGTCTGTATACATGCGAGTTAAACTAAGGTCACAATGCGAAAAATATGATGGGGCCTGCGTAAAAGCAAGTTTGTAATATAGGGCAGCAGGTCCCTTGATAAAATCAGATTAGGGGAAGTATGAAATACAGATATTTCTTAGACCATACTATAACTGGGGGAACCGATTAAAAATCAGATCAAAGAAGTGTTACTAAATAAAAATACAGAAAGGCCACATGTTGCAACTATGTATAACCTACTACAAGTAAGGACATTGGGAGAACAACGACTGAGATTGTAAGGGTTCAAGTGGGTGTGAAGGTATTCAATTCAATTCAATTCAATTCGTTTATTCATCTCAATCATCATAAAAACAAATACATTGTGAGATCAACATAGCAAAAAGAAATATTGGTGAGGAGAACGGGGACTACAAAAAGCGATAGATAGCTTGAAAAGGCGTAAAACCCCCAGATTACAATTGTAAATAGAATGCATGTACATGACGAAGTGAACAAAATTTTTGAATGAAGTAGAATAATGAACTGCTTGAAATTGTACATAAAACACAGGAAAATACTATACATTGAAATGGAGAAGATAAATAAGGAGGTCTTAGCCCAATGAAGTACGACGCCTCCTCCCCTCCCCTCCCCCCATAAATACAATCACATACATAATGCATATATTAACCTCTTGGTAATAAAATTCATGGGTAATATTATAACTATTGTAAATACTTTTGGAGTTCAAATCAAATAACTTATTGAACTTGGTTATTTTCTTATAGATGATGGCGTAACAGTTTGGCATAAATACATAAATAGAAGGTGGGAGAATAAGAAATTTATCGTGAATGTAAACAATACACACAAGGGCAATAGAGCTCAGGAGTCTATAATTCTACTTACATTACTTACATGGGTTCTCCAAGATAAATCACTATCAATATAAAGACCCCCAAATTTTGTACTATTGACCTGTGACAGATCAATGTTGTTGATCTTGACAGAGATAGGTAACACAGGTGGGGAATTACTAAACAACAATGAGGTTTTTTTTTCAATGTTTAAGGATAGTTTGTCTGCAAAAATCCAAGATTGAACAGAAACAAGTTCTTCATTTATTATGCTTATAAGCGCATCAGGATTTTTTCAGTATAGTTTGCTAAAACAGATAAATGATATATTCAAATGTCCAACATTTTTCTAACACGATGCAAAATGAAAACAAGCAGGTATTATTTCATGCATATATGCAAATATAGAATTATTTCACGCATATATGCAAAAATAGAATTATTTCATGCATAAATGTAAACATAGGATCCTGTGTTATGTTTTGTTTCAAGAAAAATGAGGATGAAAATAAATGAACTGAACTGAACTGTATCTGCCTTTCAATAGACAAATAAAGCAACTCTGGATATAACAGAATTACAAGTGACCTTCACCATAAGCAAACGCTTGACGAGGATAATGGCCTCAGAAATGATTGTT
Organism: Diadema antillarum; assembly: GCF_040938485.1. Taxonomy (NCBI): domain Eukaryota; kingdom Metazoa; phylum Echinodermata; class Echinoidea; order Diadematoida; family Diadematidae; genus Diadema; species Diadema antillarum. Next base: position 2,759,398 of record NW_027271028.1, read on the forward strand.
TGAACAATACAACATACCACGAATATGATATTCAAGTCGCATCTCACTGAGTGGCAATAGAGAGAGAGAGAGAGGGAGAGAGAGAAGAATGAGGATATTTAAAAAATAAAAAAAGACCAGTGAAGCAGTGCATTATGCAAAATGTGAAGTGTATGCGTGGAAATGAGTTGTATGTGTTAATGTTTATGTTTGTTGTGTACGTTCAGCTCAGTTTTGCTTTATATATATATATATATATATAACTATATATATATATATATCTATATATATATAGTTATATATATATATGTATACGTACAATAAATTATGATAAATGCGAGAGATTGATCATGACCAAGATGTACGCAGTGTCTCATTGTGAAGCATATAATAGAGAGACGTCCGTCTCGTATACTGTATATATATATATATGATAAACAGTGTGTTCCTAAAAAAAAGGTAACACAAGTTCAAAGGTCAGGCATTTGAAAAATGAAAAGTTTGAAATCATTATGGTTAGTTGGGATAAGAGAGCAACTCTCTGGCTTTCATTTGACACCAAGCGTGTAACCCTACTACCATCGGTCACTGAATTAGACGCTTCTGAAGGTAATAGGTACAATATCCATTTTTTCCAAGTTTTTAAAAATCAGAACCCGGAATAACGCTTTAAGAAATAATCAAATCGTAGTTTCCTTTCTGTTTGAAATCTTATAAATGTGTGATATCATTCAAGCCTTGCCTTTTATGGGCCAACACCTTCGACGTGTCCACCTCCCCTGTCGACACAAAGCTGTGAACGACGTTGCATGTCTTGCACTGCTCTTCTAACCATTACGGGATCATGACGAAGGACATCAATCTCATGACGAATACGCGCCTGCAAGTCATTGTACTCGACAAACCAAAAACTTGGAAAAAGTAGGTTTTGTACCCTTCTCCTTCGATGGACCCTACCTCAGTGACCCGTGACAATGTTGACGCAAATAAGGTGTCAAGTGAGAGCTGATGAGTTACTTTGTACTTTAAAAAAAAATCACAAAAATAAAACAAGTATACTTTATATGGCTGATCTTTGAACGCGTGTTACCTTTTTTAAGGAACACACTGTATATACCTAAACGATCACAAAATTCTCTCAGCAAAATTTTCTGTCTGTCATTCTTACACTGGCTGATTTGCTTAAAGGAGAAATCAAGACGAGTTTTACATCACATTATGTAGTAGCACCAGATTTGTGGAATTTATGCATGCTAGTGGAATTTATGCATGCTATAATCTTCTTTTGTGCTGCTAACTTGAGTCCCCACTCGTACATCTTACGGTAAAGTTCCTATGTCATCATCCTTGTTCACTGTGTTTCGTTATGAATTTAAAAATATATCTTCTTATTCCTCATCCCAGTCGCTAGAAACTGTGACAACAAAACAAAAAGAACGAAGAAAACTAAGAAAATATAAAGTGACAAGAACATTTCATTGAAAAAAAAGGCATTATAACAAATGAAGACACCAACATGATTAAGAAATGTTGAGGAGAGCAGTGCTCCCTTGAAGATCCCCTTCCCCAATCACAAGATACGCAGTTTATTCTAAACAATCGAGTTTTACATTAACTCTAATTACAAGAAAAAAAAAACACTTTCTCAAACTCATTTCCTCTTAAGTTTATCATCATAAATCAAACTTTCGTTGTATGGTGCCTGAATAAAACCTAAAGATCCCAAACTGGTAGAACACATGATAAAAACTTTAAAGAGTTTCGTGCTCTTATGGGGATCGAACCCGTACGTGTGCAACCTCACGTCTCTGGTGACGTCGCCTTTATCCTCTCGGCCATGTACGTCTTGAGTGAACTAAAGTTCGAGTGAACTAAAGTTCGCTCAAAGATCTTTATCTCAGACCCAGGGTACGCCACAAGAAAAGTAGGGGAAATTAGAGTGGAGCTGGCACAATAACATCAAAAGAATAAGCATCAAAATTACACGAACATCAATGGCTTTAGGCCAATAGCAAACAAAAACAAAACGTGGAGTAATAAGACAGCCCTAAAAAACAAAAACAAACAAAAAACAATTCTTTGCATAGAAATACCTTCAGTTAAAGAGCCTAAAACATATAACTTCTGTTCAGAATATTTTTTTTCCAGTCAATAGATTTATCTCCAAAGTGGAACTGCTTTAATGTCGTAAAAAGGAAATTATGATTAACTTTATTATTCATTAGAAACTTAATTTAAGAAGGTCCAAGATCCTTTACATCTACCACATGGCTGTACCTTAGGCAGGTTTATTAAAAATAACATTAGTACTTGTGCACCCATGCATGATATAATTTTTTTTGCCCTTGTTCTTCCCTTATTTGGGGGTATTTGTGGGGTTTGAGGGTTTTTGCCTTCGTTTTTGTTTCTGGAATGGTCATTTAAAGTAGACCTTCTATTAACACTGCCTCAATAAAGAATCTACATTTGTCAAATCTTGGATAATACATACGCAAATGATTATCACTAAATATTTAAAATGATGACATGTCTTTTTAGTAACAGTGTAAAAAACACACCTTAATCACATCAGTATTAATAATATCGAATAAAATCAAGCTAATTATTCAACATTTTGAGGGCTTCTGATTAATAGTGATTTATCTTGGCAATCCCACGTTTGTTTCATTTCCATCGGAGAAGATGGCTCGATAGCCCATATTCAGCTGCAATAACTGGTCTTCCATGGGGTCCAGTTGGATGCAAGGCAGGATCACTTCACCAGGTTAAAAACGCCCGGCTACTTGCGATGAATAAATGAAGCGGGATCTTTTACGTGCGTGAGTTGTGACACTCTCACACACGGGACCTCAATTTTCATTTCATGTCTTGATTATCTCATAAGAGTAAATCAGATGGAAGAAATGAATAAACGATGGGGAAAGATTTGCGTTACATTTTTAACCTTTGCTACTTAACCTAATACAATACAAAACCACATCAAATCAATACAATAATGAATACTCACGTTAGCGAAGGAAAACTAATAAATGTGTCAGTATGTTGAAATGGAGCCAAGTTTACTCTTCCTTTTTATCTACTTGTACCTATTACATTTCCTTTAACTCGGATCTGAAATTCCTTGAAGTACGTTTATCAAGTTTCGTCCTCAGCATTGCTAACAGAAACAATGTACATGTACTGGTATTTCAAAATAAGAAAGTAATTTTCCAGTAAAAAAAAGAAAGGGGAGTAAACTTATAATACTCTTGGAACTACTTTCATAGCATATACTAAACACTAAATGTAACACAGTTTTTTTTTTGTGTGTGATGTGCGTACTTCTCTTTTTTTCTCATCTCTAATGTAAAGCATCAGATAGACAATTTACAAAAAAAAAAATCCTGACATAATTATAAGTGACATAATAAATCCTTCTTTTTGCTGTTTGCATGGTCACTTTATCTATATTTCATGAAAGTAAGCGTACTGCTATAAAGACAGTCGTGATTAGCATTTACGAGCAGAATCACTGAAAAAAAAACAGCAAAGAAAATGTATAAATCATGTGATCCTTTTGCCTACAGACAACCAATGTCTATGTTTCAGCAGTGGAGATGCACAATCTTGCCTGCAGGGTCCATGCAAGCACAACATTGGCTGGTCAGTTTTTAACAGGCTCAATTCTAACTGTACTGCTAATATTCATTCAAAAATTATTTGTAAAGGGCCCCAGTTTTCTCTCTCTTTTTTCTTCCTATAAAACAACAACATAATATTCATTCCTCCAATCAATGAAAGAGGAAGAATTGATAGAATGCAAAACAACTTAAACGCACACGACGTCTCTAACTGAGGGCAATGGACTTTGGATTGCTCTGAGCTTGTGGTCCAGCTAACACAGTTGTTTTATGCTTGGCCGTTCAACATGTTTGACTACAGGGCCTTTAGTCACTAGTCGCAAATTGCACATCGTTCTCTTGGATTTTTGGATTTTTGAATGGATTTTTTGAATTCTCACGATAGAATCCGTCAAATGCCTCTTGGATATGGCTTAACAACTCACCTACCATTTATTCTGTCTTCAGTGGTCTTAGTAAGAATTACTGATAATCAGCAAAGAACATGTGTATGATTATCACAACTATACTGAAATTGATCATTGATGGTCTATCACTACAGACACTGTTGGCAGTCTTACAATGAAAGCATCCTTTTAACTATTTGTACGACCGAATATATTGCTTTCTTTGTGAGAAGTAGATGCTCTCAAATCCATGTCTAAATTTAGCAATGCAAGAGCACGTGAACTATATTACCCCATATCACGTTAATCCATACCGAATTGTCTTCAAGGATTTCACAATATTAACTTGCATTACCTTAGTACGCACTATAGTGCCGCTGTGGTAGCATTTCTACTAAGAGGATCATGCTAAAAACGATTCGCTTATAGGAAGCCCAATCAATTCTGTGTTTTCTCATGCTACAGCAAGATTCTTAAAACTGGTTCATCTATCACTCAGTTCAAAAGCGGGATCCATGGTTCACGATTTCACCAACGATGTAGAAATTTCCGGTCACCATCACCTGCACGTGGCTTGCGACGTCGAGTCGTCCTTCGTCATCGGATTCGCACGCCTGCAATGGGGGCAGATCCCGAAGGTCGTCGACGGTGCCCACGGCCCATCGGAGGGCAGACGGTATCGAAGAGGTCGCCTTCACTTTAGGGCGCTTTGTCTTTCCCAGTTTATCCAAGGCTTCCTCGTAGTAGGTCTTCAGTTTTTCAGTGTTTTTCATTTCTCCCTCAAAAGTAAACTTCGTTTTGGCGTTGTAGAAGGCAGCTAGAAAAAGAAGCAAACCCGATCTCATTTTTGCGGGACATTATGTGATTTTTCATTACTTCATCCTTCATAAGGACTAACAAAGCATCATCCAATACTCCAATATAATCCAATATAGTCCAGACAAACAAACATAGTAGGCTGTTTTGTAATACTATACCTTCTTAACCAACAAACGTTGTTTGGGCGAGATTTTCATAGACAATTTTTCCCATATTCAATTTCTACGGATAGCTATGAACATTGATAATAAACTCTCCTAAAAATGTGATATTAGTAACATTATTTCTTGAAACCTTGGTGTTATAAACAGAGTTGAGTTCTACCTCCCATTTTTTTCCTGTATACATGTACCTTCACGCTGTTAAACCTTCATTCAAACGTATATTCAAATAAGTTGTCAATAAGTTTAGTTGTTTTTTTGTGTGTGTGTTTTGTAAGGAGTTTATAGGTGACGGAAGTTTATACAGAAAACAACCAGAAATGGTGTGTGACGGCAGTTTTCCTAAAAAGTCGTTGAATGAAACTATAAATCGAAGTATTTGGCGATATAGGTTAGAATCTGAAGTTTGAGGCGAAGTTAGCGAGTGTAAACCCCAGCTGCAGAAATATCGCGATTTTTCATCACGTGACTTTCGGTATCGGATGCCACCGGGAGTTTACGCGCGCTCCCGATCCCTCTTTGGATCGAACGTGTAGAGAGTACGTCGGTCACTGGCCAGAGTACTAGTACACACAGTATGGACAGCTGTGCACAGGTCTAAACGGCCGATCCTCGATCGGCTCGTGGTCTCTCACCTCCCTCTCCCTGATGAAACTAGTACGTGAAAACTACTACTAGTAGCAAACCTGAAGTTCTCCAACCACGTATCATCACCCCATGACGACTTAACAAAATAATGTTCTCCCAGAAAATGCGTTGATTCAGATTGCGGGAGTGCCCGTACTGCTCTCATACGTTGTTTGTGGAATACAGGAGTACGTAACAAGAGTGAGTTCTTGCTGTCGCCTGATAAAATACCAGTCCTAACTTCCAAGTCCTACTTCTCACTTTCGTCATATCGGTATAAGTATATTACGCATGCAAGGTACGTGAGAAGAGTTTAACACTTCATGGAATCCTGATTACCACTTTTCTTTATATGTGTTATATATCTTGAATCACGCTTAGTAGCCAAACGTGTAGCAGTTGGGTTTTTAAAGAAATGAGAAGGAAGCACATGCAATTTCATACAATGTGGGATTTGGTTTGTTGTAAAATTGATGTGGTTGATGAAGATTCATTCTAAGAATGAGTTACGTCAGTAGAGTTTCAAGCAGGTTTTTTTCAACAACTTACGATGAGCTTCAGGCAGCGTCCCAGCTATCATCCAACTCGGACAGAATATGGTGGCATCGAAGTCATAATCCTGTAAAACACACAAAAATTTACAATAACATAACACCCAGTTTAGGGCCGGCGCGAAGAGGGGGGGGGGGGGGGGGGGGGGTCTATTGGGTTGCATCTCAGTCGGTCACATTTTTGGTTCTTTAACAGAAAAATTGAAATAAAAAGCTCACAAGAACACCCATTACTTTCGAGGTATCTGCTAAGAGACTTTTTTCCCAAGGAAAAGATATGGAGCATTAACTTTTACCCAAACCAATCACGACAATTCATCATAACGATCATTAATATTGCTTATAGAGCGCATTACACATAGTGTATTATGTCCAGATGAGCTAAAGAAAAGGAAATGTCCTAATATGCCTTGAAAATTGAATATCTACATCGAGTGTCTCTTTACCTTTTCGAATGTTCTACCAATAGAAGAATCCAAGAAAATTAACTGACCTCAATGAACAATATCAATTGAAATCTGCCTTGAAATGTTTTTAACAGTTTCAGGAAACACTAAACTCTGTGTGATTACATTATGTAAATTCTTTCCTTTTATTGAGTGCATCCCATGGGCACAATCCTACACTCTGTGTTAAGGACCAAATAATCGTTTTTATTGTTTTCATTATATCATTGTTTTTACTACAGATATATATTATTGTATTATAATTAGACATACATAAACATGCACGCATATGTACATGTGTTTTTTCATCTAGTTAAATACTTTACATCACGCTTGTTTTAAATCTGATTATAAGAGGTTGGAATAACCTTTGACAATAGCAAATTATTTGAAAGGGATGGTATAGTATTGGTGGAGATGAGGATTGGGGTTTTTTTAAATTTTTTTTTAATATACAAAGAAACCATTTATGAAATAGTAGAGAGCATACCATTCTAAGAGGAATTCAAAGCTTATTTCATAAAAATCAGTTTTGGAATGGCTGAGACAGCCAAAAACAAAGTACAACAAAGCAATCTTAATAAAAGGTATGGCCCAACTTTGATTAGGATCGCTCTGTTATGGATATCTCAGTCATCTCAAAACCAATTTTCATCGAATAAATATTGATTTTTTTTAAATTACGTGCTCTTTCATATTTCATAAGAGGCTTCTCATTATATCTCACCGAAAAGAATGTGAGAAACCTGAAGTTAGGTCTCAACCAAAACTATACGATCCCTTTAATAAGAATGAATGAATCTTTTTAATTTCCATATCATGTCTGCCTAATTTCCTTGACATTATCTCTACGACAACTCCCAATCTCAGACCCGTTTGCTAATTTGTTTCTTCTTTTCGTCTTACTGCGAGTTTTGTCAGGACGCCTTGGGTCTTGTCCTTGGCTTTCATGCTGAACATGAGCACGCGGGTCACTGGTACACCCAGCCTCTCCCTTTCTTCTTCCGCAGCTAAATGAAACCATTCCTTGCACGAAGTCACGCTCATCTCATTGCTCGCGGTGTCGCAGTAGAAGGTGACGTGGTTCCAACGCACAACTTGGTGGCGGCCCGGTAACGAGCAGTCCTTCAACCCTGAGGGAATAAACACCAAACTTTTTGCAGTATTAAATATGCACGTCACCGCTTGAAAATGTATGAAAGGGTCACTTCTTTTGAGTTTTAAGCGCGTGATCACATATGCGATGTTACTTGTCCATGATCATGAGGATTTTATTTCAAATATCGGTTCTCTATATACGTAAAAGATAAGGAGGAGAGATCAGTAGGTGCATTTCACTGTTAATATCCAATTAACAAATTGTTTGTTAACGTCTGAAGGAGACACGTGATGCATCAAAATTTTGATGCAGTTAATGAAATACATTGAGCATTATAGATATATTACTGCTCTCTTCTTGCAAATAGAATGATTGGCAGTTTCTTTCTATCCTCTAGACCTCTTCCTATCTTCGTAAAGTCTTTCTTCCTGTTACCTTTAATACATGTAGTTACGGATATCATGTAGCAAAGCGTTCACGAAGAACTCGGCATTAACCTAGAAAGCGCTGATTGCGTGTGACATTATGTATTAAAGTTAATAACGAAATATACACATTGACCTCAAATGGATATAAACATAATATGTAAAATTAACAAAATATTTTCAAATGCAATGTAGTATAGATTTAAGTACAAAAGATTTGTATAGTTAATTTACATAGTATAGTGATAGACATTGGCTATATGTTGACTTATGGTCCCTGTAAGTTAACACGCATTTTTTTTACAGTTAAGTGAAATCAAGGCAAGCCATTCGTGAGTCCCCTCTCTCCCCTGCACCTTTGCACCTTTCCATCCCCTCCCCCCAAGGGAGTAAATCCATGAAAATAGTTTCCTATTCGTTTTGTCAGGAAAATGCTGTCATTTTGTCAAACATCTTTGCGTATGTTTGTTTTGACGGGCCCTGTGACGTTGAATATGTCATTAAAGTTAAAAAAAATGCAACAATTCACTACATTTTACATCTGAGTGATATATTGAACTTGTTTGAACACCAGATTTTGTAAATGTTGAAAATGTTATTTAATGTTTAAAAAAAAATCGGTGTTATTGTAGTTTTGTTTATATGTTGCATTCTTTAAAAAAAAGGAAATACTTTGCAGAAGTTAGATTATGATAATAAAATTGGGCAAAAAGTAAAAGAACAATATCACCGCTGATGTCGTGGTCCTACCTTGTATAAATGGATCGGGCAGCACAAATGGTTTCGCGACAGGAATACCTTCTTCCGCAGTCGATATCCCCGGAAGGTCTTCATAACAAACAGAAAGAGAACAGACGGAGAAATATTTACCTTTCACACACTGCATGTACAACGCGATGCTAATTGCAGCTCTTGAGTTTGTGCTCCCAAAACAAGACAGACATGATCTCTGGCCATGTGATTAATGTTTACTCCCCCGTACGATACAACTATGGTATTTATGAATATGTCTATGTGGGATAGGTAAAAGTCATTGCTATTGATTTTGTCCTTGCGGTTTGATCGTTATCACAGACACATCTGCCCGAAGGGATATTTCTCATTTGATTGGAGGGATTGAAAAGTACAAGTATATACTTGTATACGCATATGTGAATAAATGAATACATTAATTAATAAATAAGTTTATCGATTAAGTTCAAAGCAAATTATATATGTCTAATGCCAAGTCTCACAAAGCAATACTGAACATTACAAATTGTGATCAATAGTATGGTACCTAAAGGAAAACATTTATTCATATTTCGTTTGACGGATTTGCAACTAATGCAAGAAACAATATCAAAGGGATATGAAACTAACCGTTGAAGTCATAGCGACCAGAATGTTTCTCCTCAATCCAGCGCTTCGCCATCTGAACAGCCAAGGCGGCGTTGTTGTGCTGAAAGTCACCATGAAGACCAAGTTCGATTGCTCTGCCATCGGTCTCGTAGGCAGAGAGAGGAGGGCAAATGTAAGGGATCGCCTGTCAAGATGAATACAAATGTTTGTTTAAATTTGGCCTATACCTGTCATGCATACGTGCAGTGGAACCCACTTGAAAGCGAAAGTATGCTGTATTGACGTTCATTCATGATTACTAAACAATCTTGTTTATATCTAAACCAATAGAAACGAAATAAATAAAACAGTGAATTATTACACTTCAGCAACATCGATACATGGCCAATCAAGTGCGACCAGGGCCCTGTTTCATAAAGCTATTCGTAAAGTTACGAATAACTAATACGAGTCACTGATGATCAGTTCTGATGTGCTTTACTTATCAAAATGTCCATAATTCAGCACAAGAATTGATCATCAGTCGCTCGTAAGTCGTCCGTAACTTTACGAGCAGCTTTATGGAACACCCCAGTTACTCATTAACGCTTTAAAAATAATGATCTGACAGGAACATACCGGTACATTCTCTTTTACCTGCAGCTCATAAATATGTTTGATTCGTGCGTGTGAGAGTGAGAGTGAGTGTGAGTGTGTGTGTGTGTGTGTGTGTGTGTACAAGAGTGTGTAGGGGTTGCTACCATTGGCTATACCAAGTAGACAAGCTTACTTCAATTTCCATCGTGCGCAGTGCAATCACCTTCAGAGGTCCTTTCGGCTGGTTGAGGGTGAGCAAAGGGCGGTCTTTCTGCAAGTTAACCGCAGCACATCATTAGAAAAAGTCATTTTTCGTTTTATTGGTTAAATAGGAACAAAACATCGACCAAAATATTAACTTTATTGTAAAAATGACGCAGATTAAACAGCTATCCAAGAATATCCGTCACGCCATTTGAAATCAGGTTAATTATGGGAAACCAACATGTCTAAACGTATTTGTAGATGTTTTCATCTCTTACATAAAACCTTGCATGATCACGAGAAAAGAAAATCAATACACATGTACTTTATTTCTACACAACTGTATTGGATGTACTGTATACATAAAAGTTGTAAGACCGTGTGAAGATGTAATATGCAATTCCAAGAGAACATACGTAGGAAGTTGTGTCTGAGTAGGGAAAAAAGGATAAAGTGGGGTCTAAATATTATATATATATATATATATATATATCTGCGGAAGATGTGGCATGTTACAAAAAAAAAATGAATTTAAGTCTTCTTTATTGAAAAGATAGAATACCGCTTAAAACCCACTGCGAGTAGCAGGTACGATGACAAAACATAGCTAATAACCTAACGGCTGATATTAGTATTTTTGGAGGTTTGTTAATCCGAAAATGAATAAGATTCGTTATTCCAAAATACACAATACCTAGAGGTTCGTCAATTCCACAATGAAAGAGGATTCCTTAATTCAAACATACGGGGCGTTATATGTTGAATCCATAAACGAAAACCGTTTCATCATTCCGAAGGTTCCGAAGAAAATTGCAAAATCATTTTTGTATGAACCTGCCTTTGTACATTACGAACCTTATTTCATTTTCAGATTAATGCATCTTCAGTATAAAGAACCTTGTTTTATCGTGGATTAACTCATTTGATCTTCGGAATAACGAACCTTATAATTATCTAATTTTGGATTAACGACAACCTTCGGAATGACTAACAGAAGTCAATAAAAACATAACATGGTGTCTAAATAAAAACGTACTATGGATAACAGCTACTCCGCGATCGATTCACACATAAGTACATGTACTCTTTAGGCACAACGCATTATTTACGAAAAAGTTGTATCAATTAATTAAACCTCTTATAATGTCACTGCCAATAATATTACGCACATTTGCAGACGAAAAACTGCACGCAAAACGGAAAAGCAGACCGCTCTGTGTGCCATTTTTTGTTTGTCGTAATTGATGTATTTTTTGTATTAATTGCTAAAAGAGGTGAGTCAGTTAATTTAAGCAGACATGATGTGTGATAACATGTATATTTTCATTGTCCAATGTCAGCGACAAATAATTCTTACCTTAGCGATGCCCGATTTGTGCCAGGCGATGCTCTCCAATGTGGTTCCAAGATATTCGGTGTGGTCAATGCCGAGAGTCGTGAGGCCAACAACAGCTGGGGCCCTAGGTAGTGAAGTGCGGAGTAAGGGTGGGATTTCACGGAGCACGCGAACGATTTGCGAAGGACGCGAATTAGTACAGTCTGCTATGTCGAAATATTGGGTCCCGTGAGATTTTCGTGCCAAAATTGATTTTTTTTTTTTTTTTTTTGGCTAACTTGGTCAATTTGGGGGTGCTGAATCCAAAAAACTTTGGTTCCATTTTTTCCGACCACGTCTTCAGCCGCCATTTTGAATTTCAAAATGGCCGCCATAGTAAACGGTATTTTGACCCAATTCTCATAATGTGAGCGTCATAGAAGGCTCAAATTTGATGAAAAAAAGCATGTTTATGATGTCAGACATTCTGGTACACCATTTTCTGATACTGTAGATAGTATTAATACAATTTTTAGGCAGCCATCTTGAAATTCAAAATGGCCGCCATAGCTAAATATATTTTACCCATATCTAAGGTTGTAAGCATTATGGAAAGTATAAATTCGGGGTAAAGAGCATGCTTGTGATGTCAGGCATACTAACATATACATTTTTTTTTAATGATGGATCATTTTATTGGCGGCCATCTTGAAATTCAAAATGGCCACCATAACAAACGTAATTGGGCCTGTATCTCATATCGTATACATTGAGTAAGGTTGTAATTCGGGGCAAAGAGCATGCGTATGCTATTAGACATTCTGAAACATCTTTTTCTGAAACGATGGTTCATTTTGATATTGAAGGCGGCCATCTTGAAATTCAAAATGGCCGCCATACCAAAGCGTATATTTTGACCAATATCTCATGTTGCTAGGGGCTGTTGTAAGCAATAAAGAAAATTCACATTTCGGGCATAAACCAGGCTTATAATGTTGAACATTCAGATGCACTTTTCCCCTCCCTGAAATTGCAGATCACTTTCGAGGCGACCATCTTAACATTCAAAATGGCTGCTTTTCAGCAAATATATCTGGTTACAAGCAATGAATGTCTATGGTGGCGTACAGTTTACATTCTTTTAAAAACAAACACATAGATCCTATACTTTCTGTAATAATGAATTATTCGCTTTGGCCGCCGCTCTTGAAATTCAAGATGGATTTCGACCATATTTGGTGCTGTAAGATTATTAAACTGCAAACCCAAGCATGCTGGAACACTCATGTGTAAGTCAATCACTTCAGTGAATTGCATAGGCAGGACTGCTTCCTGTCCCGTAGGTACACTGCCATGTTGAAATGCAAAACGACTGCCATGGGAAACATTCCTTTAAAAGCATTGCATTTGAGTAAAAATTGTGAATGGGAAATCATGTGATTCTGACGTCAAAACAAATGAATTTCAAAAGAACCTCTTAATAACTGTGTCTGAGTGACTAAATGCCCCATTTAGACGATTTGCTTGTAGAGTTTACAATATTAGCCCTATATTCTAAAAATTTGTGAGATAGTCACTTTAATAGATATAATGTCTTCTAGGCCCATTCCCTGCATGAGTTTTTGAAGTCACAGCACTTTAAAGCTGTACACGGGGAGGATTGGTTCTATAAAATTCTTCCAGAAACAATGACTTTTGCATTTCTTGCTATGAGCATGATAATGAATTCTGTGGCCACCGTTTGTGTAGGAAGCTCCAAGTATTTAATTTAACAGTTTATGGATACCCTCTGGAAATAGCTACAATGTAATATATCATATTTCCCTGTAGTAGAGGCACAAATTAGGTTGTGAGAGTTGACGAGGTTTGCTCTCTCGATGTGTTGTATCAAGACTCTACTAGGGCAAAGCGGGAGATTGTCCTGGTTGAAGTCATCCACGCCAAACTTCTGGAAGGCATGGACTGTGTCATTTCACATTCTGCATGATTCCATGCAGGTTCAGATACTTCTTGGTCCATCTGCTCTTTGTGACATCCTCAAATTTTCAACTTCAGCCAGCACCATGAAAGGCATGAAAAAGCAGACCTTTATAGTTGTTGTTTTTTTCACAACGAACTGCAGAACATAATCTCTAAATAATGTCAATTGTACTTTTATCATTTTAACATTTTTCCAGTGATGGAGCAGACATCATGCAATGCAGTAAGTAAAGCAAACTTGAAGATCCATCAGGAGAATTGAAATGTCAGTGTATACGTAATAATCATGAATATCTCTGATTTTTCCGTTGCTCTTGAAGTAGCATCTAATACATACAATGGAATGAGGCTATCTGTTTCCTCGTTGTGAGTGACGGGTGACAGCTCCCATGGCATCTTTGATGAACCCTTTGTTTCTTTTCTTTCCGTGATGTGGTCTCTGTGTCAGATAGAAATGACTGCTAAGTATTTCAACTTTCAGGCTGATTATTTGGCTCAGTTTTGTGGATTTCTAAGGCATGGGTATGAAAAATGAACCTTTTTGAGTGAGAATGAGGAGAAGGCCATGAAATTATAAGATGAAGAGTGATTGTTGAATTACTTAGAACTTATACCTTCCGATAATTGTATCGTCCAGCAATGACTGGATAATGACAGGTCTATTAGACTGTAGAACCAGTAGAAATGTTTTGAGAAGTTGGTGATCCTCTTATGCTTAATGACTTTGGATCCGATCTTACATGGTGTATTTTGATTGCACCAGCTGAATGTCTGGCCTTTTCATACTATCCGAGAAATGAATATATTTTCATTCTCTTAGATACAAATTCTTAGTACAGAAGATGAAAACTGCCCTTTTCATCTCTTTCTAGAATATCCCCCTTGCATGTTTCCTATAGCTGAATGCCAAACACCACATTCATCAGCTTCAAGGCAGTGACAATTAATTTTTGAGATTACCTCATGTGATGGTCTTCTAAATTGCGGAGGAATTCTGATGCACGCAAAGTGCCACAGAACTGAGCTATTATTGCTCCTTTGTTGTTTTAGAATCATAGGCTGAACAGCAGTAAGCATCTTGGAAGTCTTAATAATTGAAGATGACCCACTCAAGGGCAATCAGGAAAGAGGCTACTCATTCCTTATTAATTCTGCATTATTCTAGAGATATATCTAGTGTCTGGCAAATCTTGTTTCAGTTTGTGGCCAACAAACAAGCTTGTGAATGGGATGCCTGGTAGGGTGACCGTGACATTTCTTGCCATTGCGAGACTTTTCCTTGTTTGTCTTCAATCTCTCGAGGCAGCATCAAGTTTTTGAAGATCACCTTCAATTGTATCAATGGTTGCTTTTGTACAAATATTTTACTGACTGGGATTAAATGTAATCATTAACGAGGTTCCACGATGCAAAGTGATGTGTTCCCTGAGAGGCAAAAACAAACCGCTTTAGCGCGCAATTTGGTAACCGCATATACCCGCCTGGCTATATGGGATGTAACGCTTACATGCTTGCTTGCCCACATGTATGGGACAGGGGTATCCCCCCCCCCCCCCCCTGCTCAGTTTTTGCCCCTCAGCATAGCTTGATCACGTCATTGGAACCTCGTCCTTACATTTTGAATTTATGGCGACCATTTTGAGAGATGGCTCTCATTCTGCTTGACCTGGAAATGAATTCGGTCTAACTAGAACTATTTTGGCATATTCATCTAAGGCGCTTACAACGGATATGTTTTCTATATAGCAGCCATCTTGAATTTCAACATGGTTACCTGTCTAATGATCCACAATTAGGAAATAGCTGTACTGGAACGTTGGGAACCACAAGCATGCGCAGTCTTGAAAATTTGATGCTTCTACAATAATTGTAACCTAAGATATGGGTAGAAACGCTACGGCGGCCATTTTGAAATTCAAGATGGCAGCCTACAAACTGTACAAAACAATCCACAATATTAGAGAAAGATATATCTGAGTGTCTGACATCACAACGAGGCATTTTGAACCAAATTTGAAGCTTCTATTGTACAGTGCTCACTCTATGAGATATGGGTCAAATTACAGTTTCCCATGGCGGCCATTTTGAAATTCAAGATGGCAGCCTACAAATTGTATCAAAACAATCCACAATATCAGAAAAAGATATATCAGCGTGTCTGACATCACACCCATGCAGTTTGCACCAAATTTGAAGCTTCAACAATGCTCACTTTATGAAATATGGGTCAAAATACAGTTTGCTATGGCGGCCATTTTGAAATTCAAAATGGCGGCTGAAGACGTGGTTGGAAAAAATGGAACCAAAGTTTTTTGGATTCAGTACCCCAAAATTGACAAAGTTAGCCAAAAAAATCAATTTTGGCACAAAAATCTCACGGGAGTACATAGTAGCCTCTACTAAATGGCAAAATCCAGCATTCGTATTTTAGTCCGCAAAAGATCGCCACACGAACGTGAGGGTTCGGAAGCGTCGTCAAATGTTCGCGAATGTCGTTTTTACTTCGGCGTGAATTTCAAAAAAGTTTGAAATTTTTTGCGAACCTTTTCCGCACACTTGGTCGTGATTTGCTCGTGAATTGTTCTCGAAAGTGTCTTTAAAGCCTCGTCATATGCGCAAGACCTTCGCAAGACACGCGCGATGTTCGCAAAATGTTCGTGAAACCCCAAACAGACTCCGAAACTTTGGAGAATGTCTCGCGTATGTTACGCGAAATCTGCGAAGTTTTTCCGATCATTTTACGACGCAACTGCAAACTGTTCGCGTACCTTTTGAGACATTCTCGCGAACGTTTAGCGCACGTTTGGGGGATGTATGACCTATACGTTTTCTACAAATAAAAATCGTAGCATACATCTTAACATCAAACAATTATTAACAACTAGAGTAACAAAAGAAATTAAAGACTAGCAAAGAGAAATAAATGTTTGATATACAAAAAAAAATCGCAGAATACACTTAACGTTAATCTAAAGTATGCAAAATTTCATTTGAACTATAGAGATTATGTGTTGGAGGAACTGCAAAAAAAAATCAAATGCTTTACTAGTGGAGATAGGTCCTAGGAAAAAGAAAATGTAGGCAAGCACACGATAGAAAAATGAGAGAAAAAGAAAGGAGAAATAGAGGAAAGAAAAAAAATCAACTCAAGACAGCTTCCACCTCTCCTTGGGTACATTTTATCCCATGATTATCGAAAATTTTTCGTTGTTCGCATTTCCGTCGCGTGTTCTTCGTGTACGTAACACGCTGTACTTTAGCAATGATACACACGACATTCGCACATACGTCGTGGGAACTTCGCACAAATTGCGCAAGAATAGTTTTCGGCTTCATTGTCGGAACACATTCGGAGAAAAACGTCTCCGAATGCTGGATTTTGAAATTCGCATCCTTCGCAAATCGTTCGCGTGCTCCGTGAAATCCCACCCTAAGGTCAGTTAGGTCAAGAATTGAATTTTTGAAATTGAAGTAAAAAAGAATAGTGAACTTTTCTCAGCAAATCACCAAAATGTCATCAGCCGGTATAATGAAAGCCATAAGAGTGCCATATTCCTTACATGCCTATATCTATCATCCCTATAGCGTCTTGAAATCATCCTTGAAGCCATGTTTGCCATAAGCGAGAAAAGGATGATATTTAAAGTTCAAAGTTCAAATTTATTTTTGTTGTTGATTTCTAGGTTTCCCGATCGTAAGTCTTTTTTCAGATACTATAGTTTAGAGTATGGAATCTTATAGATTCATATGAAAGTTTTGGAATTAATACAAGATAGCATACATGCAATGACTTATCCATGCATTAGCGTTATCATGAATATGACAGTAGATTTTTTCCTGCCTGTGTTAATAGTTTAGTTCTTGCCAATGGACGGGATAATTCAAAATTGAAAATATGACTACAGAGGTTCCACTCATGCCAAATTGCTATCGAACTTACCGAAAAACATTTGAGTAGTCATTTTCTCCCCCAATGAACACTTCAAATATGACGACATCAACCTAGGATGAAATCATATTGACGTGTGATTTTTCATAGCTGCATAACATACAAGAGACAGTGCATCAATAGATTTGACAAAAAAAAAAGCTTTCATGAATATTGTCGATAATGCATACAGAAAAATAATACACTGGATGAGGCTGAAACGCGTAGTACATGTATTGCCATGTGTACGTCTCATAGTGAATTAAAAAACAATACAGACTGTTAAGGCTTTCATGATGTCACGGTTTTCCTGTGTCTAAACCAATGCCTGTGAAAGAAACGACTCAGTGTGACTGTATGACACAGTGTCCTCTTTAGGACAACCAATGCAGACATAAGACCAAGATCAATGTTCCCCAAAACACAGCACACATATCAAAGCAGACTCAAACTTTACTATGAAAGATCTCAACACACCAGGGCACTATTCATATTTCTTATTCTCCCGAATATTTTTGTTAATTATATCATTAAAATTGTTGCTTTTCGTACCATACACATGGCCTCGGTACAAGATTTTTTTCTGTTTTTCATTGCACTAGAGCAGCAAGAATCAAAACCTATAGACAGATAATGGGATTGGTAG